>NC_080680.1:85621876-87110493 GCF_030445035.2 Dasypus novemcinctus | reverse complement strand
TGCTCTGGAAGCCTTCAGGATTTTCTCTTTATCACTGGTATTGTAAAATTTTATCAAGATGTGTCTAGAAGTGAATCTCTTTTTATCAATCTTAAACCAAGTACTCAGTAGGCACTGATAATCGCAAGATTCAAATCTTGCTTTAACTCTGGAAAGTTTTCTTCAATTATTTCTTCAAGTATTTCCTCCCTTCCTTTCCCTATTATATTTTCCTGGAATTCCTATCAAATGAATGTTGCTTCTTCTAGTTCTGTCCTCTGTTTTTCTTTTTTTTTTTTCTTCAATTTTCATTTTAAAGATACTTAGATTACATGTTATATAAAAAATATAGGGGATTCCCTTATGCCCCACTCCCTACCCCTCTCACACATTTCAACATTAACAACATCCTTCATTAGTGTGGTGCATTTGTTACAATCAGTGAACACATATTGGAGCTTTGTCTCGAAGCATGGATTATAGTTTACCTCTATGCTTCTAAACCTTTATTTATTATCTGCTTGACCACTTAATATTTCACTTTGATCTTCTGGATTGTTGGCTTTTTCTTTAAGTATGTCCAGTCTGCTCCACAATGCATCTTTAAATTTTGTGGGTTTTTGTTGTTGTTGTTGTTAGCCCAGTAAAATGAATTTACTGAAAAATGGGAGGAAAGAACAGAGCTTGCTGAGAAATGGGAGAGAAGGATGCAAATATGCACCGAGATTTGATGTGGGCTCCTTTAGGCAGAGAGCATATTAAGTTTGTTTTTTTCTTTTTTTTTTTTTAAAGATTTATTTATTTTTTATTTATTTATATCTCCCCTTCCCGCCCACCCCTGTTGTCTGCTCTTTGTGCCCATTTGCTGTGTGTTCTTCTTTGTCCACTTGCCTTCTTGTCAGCAGCACCGGGAATCTGTGTCTCTCTTTGTTACATCATCTTGCTGCATCAGCTCTCCATGTGTGCAACGCCACTCCTGGGCAGGCTATGCTTTTTTCGCACAGGGCAGCTCTCCTTGAGGGCACACTCTTCGTGTATGGGGCTCTCCTACACGGGGGACGCCCCTGCCTGGCATGGCACTCCTTGCGTGCATCAGCACTGCACGTGGGACTGCTCACCACACAGGTCAGGAGGCCCTGGTTTGAACCCTGGACTTCCTATGTGGTAGGTGGATACTCTATCAGTTGAGCCAAATCTGCTTCCTTCGTATTAAGTTTTTATATTCCCAAACTTCTGATTGATCATTTTAAACCTTCTCAATCTCTTCTTGTTTCTCTCTGAAGATATTATTTACATGTTTTCTAAAGTTTTCTTCTGTTTCCTATCTTAAGTTTGCTCTTTTGGATGTATGCTTTTCTGTTTGCATAATTTTGTGTCTTTCCCAGTTTTCCTCAAAAGTTTGGTGACTCCTTTTGGGGTACTCAAGTTTGTGCATATATGCTTTTGCTGTTTACTGTCGCTTATCTCCAGTGATTCTGAGAGAGAGGATGAATGTAAGGTTGGAGAGGTGTCCTGATTTCTTGACTTTGGAGCACAGCTGTTTTTTCTTCTTTCTGGGTTTTGTCTACCATCTGGTGTTTTACAAGCTTTTTCTTACAAGAATCCCAAATGCAGTAATTGTAATTAGAGGTACTTTCTTTAAATGTGAGATCTCTTCTTTTTCAGTCTTGAAGGTAGTCTTTACCACTTTTCCTTCAGAGGTCTTTCTTCCCATCTTAAGTCCTCTTCCATTTCTCATGCTGAGTCTTCTTCCTCCTCTGGTTTATTATCCTCTGCCTCTTTGATGAAAATCTGAGTCATCCCTGATTATTCCCATAACTTTATGCTTTTTATCTACTATAGTATGACCCTGAAAGATTGAGTCTTGTTCCTCATGTAAACCTGAGGCCTCCTCTCCCTCCTCCTCTATCTCTGAAATCTCTTCTCCATCCTCCAGCCCTGAATCTTCCCCCTCTGCCTTCTCCTCTAGCCCTGAAAAACTCCTTCGAGCCCTGAGGCCTCTTCTCCCTCCTCTTCCACTTCTGAGGCTTCTCCTTTCTCTTCCTTCTCCAGTTTTGAGGACTCTTCTTCCTCCAACTCAGGGTTTTTCCTTCCACTCTGAAGACTCTTCCACCTGGACCTCTAAATTCATCATCTTCTCTCGCTCAGCTGCCTTTACCTCTTTAATAAACAGAAAGCTCAAACCATCATTGGTTGTTCTCCCATCTCCATGCTTTGAGTCTACTAGAATTTTATCAATTTTTTCTTTTTTTTCCTCCCCTCCCCTCCCCTCCCCTCCCCTCCTCTCCTCTCCTCTCTCCCCTTCCTCCCTGTTGACTGCTCTCTGTGTCCATTCGTTGTGTGTTCTTCTGCATCCGCTTGTATTATCAGGCAGCACTGGGAAATTGTCTCTCTTTTGTTGCATCATCTTGCTGCCTCAGCTCTCCATGTGTGCGGGGTGCACTCCTTTCACGCAGCAGCACTGTACAGGGGCCAGCTCACCACATGGATCAGGAGGCCCTGGGTATAGAACTCTGGACCCTCCATATGGTAGATGGAGGCTCTATCAGTTGAGCCATCCCTACCTGCTTTTTCTTGAATCCCATATCATCTTCCTCCTTGGCTTATTTTTTCATCTAGTGAGAGTGCGTCTTTCAGTAATTTTTTCATAAAAGATTTGTAGGCTATAAATTTTCTGAGGCTTTGCAAGTCTGAAATGCCTTTATTTTGCTATCACATTTAAGTGCTAATTTAAACTTGGCATTGACATTTTGGTTCAAAATCATTTCCCCTCAGAATGTTGAAGATAATGCTCTACTGCTTCTTAATATCCAAGGTTGCTGATGAAAAGTCTGCTGCCAAAGTTAGTATTGCTCTTTCATCTATCAGTACTTTTTCTTCTATGGAAGCCTTTAGAATTTTTTCTGTGTTCTTTAAATTCTGAAGACTTTTCTCCTTTCTCATTTCTTTGGTTAGTTCATCCTCCCAATTCTCTCTGTTCCCCTGTTCTGTAACATTTATTTGGATGTTGTAATTACTGTATGTGTCATCTACACTGCTTAAGTTTTCCTCAAGCATTTTGAAGTTTTTGGCTTCTATTTTCTCTACTAATGCTTAATTTATAAGTCTAAATCTTTTATTTGTTGCTGCTCTTTCCTGTTACTGGAATTGTTTGAATTTTTCATTTCATTTATTATACTTTTTACTCCTAGAATTTCCTTTAAGTTGCTCTTATTTCTTTTATTTCTTTAACCATTAAGTCCAGGTTTTCCATCAAGATTTTAAACTTAAAATTAACTGCTGGCATGTCTTTGTATTTTAAGTCCAATATCTGGGTCATCTCCTGGCTGGTTTCCTGTTGCCGCCTTTCTCCGCCCTTCCTCCCCTTCCAGCCCCCGTCACCCTTCCCTCCAGTCCCGCCCATATTACCAACCTACAATCTGCCCTCTTCCCCAGTAACTGCTTACGGCGTATTACCAGAGGTCTGCCCCCCCAGCTTTAGCCAATCTGCAGCCACCCCTCCGCCCTGCTCTCCCCTTCATACTCCACCCCCCTTCCCTGCCTATATAACTAAGTGTACTTCCGCAATAAAGCGGACCTGTTCTTGCGCTCAGGCGGTCTCCGTGGTTTTTCCTTAACCACGCGTCCCCCACGCCTGGAGAACCGGTACTCCCTCTTGGAGCACCCCCCGCCGGCGGTTCGGCAGGAGCAAGCCCCCCCGACTCTTGGGCCTGAGCGAGGACGAAACCCTCTCGCTCAGCTACAACTGGCGCCCAACGTGGCGGCTCCTCCCCCGGCCCCTCTCTGCTGCTGCTGCTGCTGTGATCGTCCTCCTCTCCAGGTAGGGACCCCTCGCCCGGACGAGCCCCAAGGGACCCCTTGCCGTCTTCCCGTCCCTATCCCGTCATGGGCGCCTCTTTGTCATTGCATCAGGCTCCGCAAGTCAGGGCCCTCGCTGCCCTGCTCGATGCCAATGGAGTCCGCGTCTCCTTGCGGCAGCTCCAAAAGTACTGGGATCTCTTGCTCCCTTTTAATCCGTGGCTCGCCACCTGCCAACTCTGGAGCCCGGACACATACTCGCGACTCATAGATCGAGTCACCTCCGCCATGGAGCACGAGAAACGCACCTTCCCAACGGGCCTCTTACCCGTTCTCGTTGCCATTCGCTCTTGTCTCCTCGGCGCTCCGACCGAGGTCGTTTATGAAGCTTCTCCCAAACGGCCTCTAGACTGTGATCCTGATGAGCCCGCCGACACTGACTCTCTGTCTGACCAACTTGCTGCTGCTCTCGAGCGCGAACCTCCCCGACCGAGCTCCCCGCAGCAGACAGAAACCACTCCTGCCGCTCCCCAAGATGGCGGACTTCCGCCTTCTTCTCCACCAGCGCCTTTGTCTTCTGCCCAAGATGGCGCCCATCCGGCTTCTTCTCTGCCGGTGTCCTCCTCCTCCCGCCTTTACCCGCCTCTTCCTGCCCAGTCAGCATCCGGTTTGGGCCCGGAAACTGCGTGGTCGCCATCTTCCACTAAACCGGAAGCGCCCCTCGCGCCATTTTGTCCACTGCCAGATATGGCTGCTCCACCATCTTGGCCAGCGCCCGGAAGGGCCCCGCCGCCATTTTGTTGTCGCCCGGAAGCCACTAAGCCGCCATTTTCTCACCCGTGTTCCGCTTATCCCTTGCCGCCGCCGTACGGCAATAGTCCTTCACCTGCCTTGGCTGCTCCATCGGCCCCCGGTGCCATGCCTCCTCAAACCCCTCAGCTGTATCCACTGAATCTGCAGCCCACGCCGCAGCGACCCCAAACTTGGCTACCCTTTACAGCGGAAGAGGTCAGAACCCTCCGCAAAGCTGTAAAGGAAGACGGGATTGGCAGCCCTTATGCGCAGCAACTACTTGAGGAGTTAGGGACCCAACTCGTTCTCCCATATGACTGGATTGCACTAGCCCGTGCCATCCTGACGCCAGGTCAATTTATTGAATGGCGCGCCCATTATCAAGCGGCTGTTGACCGGCAAATCGTGGAGAATGCCCAGGCCGGCGTCCTCGACCCCTCTGATGCATACACGGGCACCAACAATTATGTAAACCCTCGTTCTTATCTCGAAATTGACCCAGGGTTTTGGCACCAGGTAAAAGTCCTCGTCCAGCGGTCATTCTCTCTAGTTTCCACCAAGCAGCCCACCAAGCTCGCGCAGCTGCTTCAGGACTCCAATGAGACCTTCCCAGCATTTGTCGCCCGCATCCTGGAAGCTTGTCAGCGGAAAATTTCCAGCGAGGATGCCCAATTTGCGTTAGCCAAAGAGTTAGTCATTGACGGGTGCCTTGCGCCGTTCCGGGCCATAATCCTTCCCATACGCAACAAAGCTCTGCACGAATGGGTCCTTGCTTACCGTGACGTCGACCCACAAGTCAAAACACTCACCGCTGCCTTTGCCTCTGCCATGGCTGTTTCATCCAGCCCCACTTCCGTCTGTTTTCGGTGCGGCCAGCCCGGCCACTTCGTCCGCGAGTGCTCCCAGCCAGGCCCAGCGCCTCGCTCAGACCCGCCGATGCGACGGCCAAGGGGCCCTTCTACGCCGTGTCCGCGTTGTGGGAAAGGATATCACTGGGCTCGCGACTGCCGTTCCGCCCAAGGTTCCTAGCAGCTTTTAAACTCCCAGCGGGGCAGGCCTCAGCCCCACCCCCAAGAGGCCCCCAGAAAAATTCCCAAGCCATAATGTGGACGATGCCCATCACACACCGCCAGAGACCCTCATTGGAGCTTAAAATCGATGGGCAATGGCTCGATGGGCTCCTGGATTCTGGCGCTGAAGTCTCCTGTGTTCCCTTCGAAGTCACTGCGTTCAATCACTGGCCCCTAGAGACCGGCCCTCAAGTCATCGGCGCCACGGGAGCCGCTACCTCCTGGAGAACATCCCAGCCTCTGCATTGGAGCGACTGAGAAGGCCACGAAGGCCAAATTCGCCCACTCGTCCTTTCATCTGTCCAAACCATCTTATGGGGGAGAGATGTCCTCAGCCAGCTAAAGGCCCAAATCACCACAGAAGCCTTCTCAGCTGCGCTGCCCCCCCCTTCTAGGGGCCACTGCTCCTATCTCAAGACCTGACCCTATCCCTCTGGAATGGGACACAGAGGAGCCCATCTGGGTCGAGCAGTGGCCCTTACCAGCTCACAAATTACAAGCTCTCTCCGCCCTCGTCTAAGAGCAGCTACAGGCAGGGCACATAGAGTCATCCACTAGTCCCTACAATTCACCAGTCTTTGTCATCAGCAAAAAGAGCACTGGCAAATACCGCCTCCTCCACGATCTCCGCGAAATCAACAAGCATATCAAGCCAATGGGGTCACCTCAGCCAGGATGTCCGCATCCCACCGCAGTCCCCCAACATTTTCACGCGGCGACCATCGACATCAAGGTCTGCTTTTTCTCTATTCCTCTTCACCCCCGGGACTGTCCACGATTCGCGTTCACAATTCCACGCATCAACAACCAAGGCGCAGCTCAGCGATTTCAGTGGCGAGTATTGCCTCAAGGCATGCGCAACAGCCCGACTATGTGCCAACTGTATGTCAACCATGCTGTTGAGCCGCTGCACTCCAAGTTCAATCTGGAGCACACATATGTTCTCCACTACATGGACGACCTCCTTTTAGCAGCGAGCTCCAGTGCGCTCCTCAATGATCTGCTCTCGGCAATAATAACAAACCTCTCCAGCCTCGGGCTTACTGTGCAGTCTGACAAAATAAACCTCCAGCCTCCTTTTCAATTCCTAGGCTTTCATTTTCATCGGTTCATCCAACCCGCAAGCCCAAAAATCCACCTTTCTGATAAGATGACGCTAACCGAGCTCCAGCAACTTTGCGGGCAAATCAATTGGCTTCGCTCGGCGCTTCCCATCACAACAGCGCAAATGCAGCCCCTCTTCGAGCTCTTGCAGACCAAGGATAGCCCACCAACTGCAGCCACTCGCAGCGTCACCATCACCCCCGCTGCCCGAGAAGCCGTCCAACAGGTCAGCGCCGCTCTGCAGCAATGCCACCTAGAGCGGTTCTCCCCTGACCTTCCAATTTTGGCTTTAGTTCTGCCGACGCCGGTCACTCCCACGGGTCTCTTATGGCAAGATGGCCCCCTCCTCTTTCTTCATACGTCAAAAAGCAAGCTCCCAAAAATCTGCCCTTTCATAAGGGCCTGGATCGCGCTGTCCACTGACTTAGTACTTCTCTCCATACAAACGTATGACATCCTGCCACACACCATTGTTTGGCCTTTAGATGCCAAGGAAGTTACCTCCCTCATCATGAACAATGCCCAAATGCAGAGCCTGGTAGAGCTCTTTCGCGGCTCCTTTGACAACCACTATCCTCATCACCGATTGCTGCAGGGAATGTCTCAATTGGCGTTTTCCAACCCGTTCCGGCCATTGCCCGCACGGAACCCGATCCCTTCAGCCATCACTGCCTTCACAGATGCCTCAAAAACGGCGTTTGCTGCCATCATATACACTCCTGAGAATCCTGAGCCACGGCAACTGCTGTTCGCAAATGACTTTTCTGTTCAAGTGGGCGAGCTTCTAGCTGTCGCTGCAGTCCTCAATCTCCACCCAGACCAGCCTCTCAATATCTTCACTGACAGCCTATACACTCTTCAAGTGTGCCGCAGCCTCCCGCTTGCCACTTTCTTACCGGGTGACTCAAACATTGATCGAGTGCTCGCTTTCGTACAGCGACTTCTTAAAGCGAGGCAACAGCCCTGGTTCATTGCTCATATCAGAAGCCATTCTGGCCTACCAGGACCGCTGGCTCAAGGGAATGACCTCGCTGATGCTTCTGTGTCAAGCCGCCAGGTAAACCCAGTCCTCCTACATGAAAACCCTGCCGACGGGCCACGGCTTGGAGACTTTGTTAATCAAGCCAAGCTCCTGCACTCCCAATTCCACTTCTCTGCGCGGTCCATCCGGAAGCTCTTCCCAGACCTTCCCATTGAAACTTGCAAACACCTTGTGCGCGCATGCCGGACTTGCGCGCCATTGTTGCCACTTGGGCCTTTGCAGCCTCAAGGTGTTAACCCCCGCGGCCTCCGCCCAAACTCAAGGTGGCAATTAGATGTCACTCATGTCAGTGCATTTGGCCGCCTCAAATATCTTCATGTGGCAATTGACACCTTCTCGCATCTGTGCTATGCAGTCCCTCTTGCGGGGGAAAGTGCTAAACACTGCGTCCAGGCGCTTCGCCAAGCTATTTTGTTCATGGGAATTCCATGGGATCTCAAAACAGACAACGGACCAGCGTATCGCAGTGCCTCCTTCGCCAGCTTCGTGCAGATGTATCACATCACGCATCATTTTGGCATTCCATACAATCCACAGGGGCAAGGAATCGTCGAGCGCACTCACCAACAGCTCAAGCTACTCATTCAGAAAGAGAGGGCCTCTTCTCCCCACAAGGCCCCCGCCGACGTCGTGACTGCCTGCCTCATTCATCACAATCTCCTAACCTTCGATGACCATGGACTCTCCCCCACCCATAAACACTGGGGACCCATGTGGCAGCCCTCACAAGTTCCCCTTGTCCATTGGAAAGACCCTGCCACAAATTGTTGGCAAGATCCAGCTCCCCTCCTAGCGCAGGGGAGGGGCTTTGCTTGTGTCTTTCCAGAGTCCGAGTCGCAGCCGCTCTGGATTCCTGGGCGCTGCATCTGGCCTGCCACTGACCCACTAGTTCCACCGAACGATCAGCACCCTATGCCTTCGGTGAGAGATAACATTGACAGTGGATATGGCCCAGAGGTCGCCCCATTTACCCGGATCCAGCACCAGCCATCAACAAGATGCCGCACCGTCAGATGATGCCTCTACACAGCCTCGCAGCCGTTCTCTTCGTCCTGGCTTCCCTCGCTCTCCCAGCCGCTGCCAACCCGCGTCACCAGCCCTTCAATTGGACCCTCTCCCTCTGGCGACAAAAAAGGCTCCTCGCCTCGAACGTAACCGCCTCCGCCCCCTCTTTCACTACTGATGTCGCCAACCTCACTGGACGCACGAACCTTCCGTCTTATGAGTGGGGGGGACACAACCCCGCTGCCACAGGTTTCTACATGTGCCCATCCTCCACCAGAGGATGCCATGACCCAACGCACTATTACTGTCCTTCCTGGGGGTGCAAAACCATCGCCCACGGATGGTCCAGCGCCCCTAACAAAGACCCATACCTCACTCTCCAGAGTAATGCTACTCGATGGAACACCATCACACTCACAGTCAAAGACCCCAACTCTGACCTCTGGTTACGAGGCCGCATGTGGGGAGCCCGCCTGTATGCAGTAGGCTACGATTATGGTGCCATTATCACTATAAAAAAGGAGCCAATTCCCACACGTTCCACCCCAGTGGGCCCAAATCAGATTTTCAATCCTCCAAAGGCACAGCCCCCTTCTCTGCCCCGCTCCACCTCGCCCGCTCCTTCGCCCGGCACCCCCCTTGCCACTGCCTCCCTCAGCTCCCACAACCCCAAGCCTCGCTTACCCCCTACTCTGTACCCCAGCCCCCTCCCGTCGCCACCCTTTTAGGTCTCGCTGGAGCAGGCACGGGGATCGCCGCCCTTGCCCTCCGGCAGGCGGTCGATCAAGATATTACCTATCTCTCTCCTCCCGTACCTGCTCCCATTCCTAGGCCCCCTTATCATTATCCTCTTAGCCCTCACTGTGGGCCCCTGGGCCATCAGAAGGATAGTCCACCTTGCCAAAGATCAAGCCAATGCAGTGTTCAGTTCCTTTGTACAAGTCCACTACCAACGCCTCGCCACCACTGAGTCCCCCCCCAGCCATCCACCACGCCCCTTCCGCCCGCGCCACCTACTCCAGACTGCACGCCTATAGCCTCTTGTCTTCCTCCCCTCACTTCTCCCCAACTATTCCTCCCCCTTGGGCGGGAGTTCTGGGACATCACGAGCCCGTTTCGCTGGCAAGGCTCGGCGCGCGCCAGGCGCTGGCATGCGCCGACCCTAATGACGGGCACATGCGTCCTGGCCAGATGCTATGTTGTCTGCTCACGACTGGCCGGTCCTCGTGGTCTCCCCCCACCCCTCGTCTTATCCCCGTGCCCGTCCCTATAACCTCCTTTTCCTCCTACTCTTCCTCCTAATCCTTGTCTTTTGTTGCTGCGCACGCCAAGCCATTCACACCCACCGTGCGCACCAAAACTTGTTGCTTCAATTTCTTTTTAAAACAAAAGGAACAATTGTTGCCGCCTTTCTCCCCTTCCAGCCCCCGTCACCCTTCCCGCCAGTCCCGCCCATATTACCAACCTACAATCTGCCCTCTTCCCCAGTAACTGCTTACGGCGTATTACCAGAGGTCTGCCCCCCAGCTTTAGCCAATCTGCAGCCACCCCTCCGCCCTGCTCTCCCCTTCATACTCCACCCCCTTCCCTGCCTATATAACTAAGTGTACTTCCGCAATAAAGCGGACCTGTTCTTGCGCTCAAGCGGTCTCCGTGGTTTTTCCTTAACCGCGCGTCCCCCACGCCTGGAGAACCGGTACTCCCTCTTGGAGCACCCCCGGCCGGCGGTTCGGCCAGGAGCAAGCCCCCCCGACTCTTGGGCCTGAGCGAGGACGAAACCCTCTCGCTCAGCTACAGTTTCCATTAACTGCTTTCTTTCAATTTGGGTGATATTTTCTTGTTTCTTTGAAAGTCTAGCAGTTTTTTATTTTATACTTGGAGATGTGAATGTCACATTGTCAATATTGAATTCTGTTATATTGTCCTGAAGAGGAACTTTTGTTCTTTAAGGACTGCTAGAATCCAGCAATTCATAAAGTTTTAAAAATATGTCGTATTAGCAGCCTGGAAGATCCAAGGAAGCATACTTTTTAAATGTAAACTTTATTGAATTAAAATATATATACAAAAATTAATCATTATAAGGGTACAACTCACTGAAGTTCTGCAATGTTAACATGCTCATGCAACTAGCAAGAAACAGTGTTATCAGCATCTCCACGAACTCCTTAAGCCCCTCTCTTCCAAGTACCTGGTACGTCCCTCCCTTCTAAGAGTATCCACCATCCTGACCTTGACATAGATTATGTTCTTCTGTGTTGAATTCACATATCTATGGAAGATATGGCTTGTTTAGATCAGTGTTATGTTTGTAAGATTTATCCACATTATGTATGGGGGGGAAATGTGCTCATTCTTATTCCTTCTTCCTCTGCAGCTCTTCTCAGGCTAGGGTTCTGCCAGACAATTAAGCCCTAATGTTGTAAGGCAGGCCCCCATTGTATGTAGTTGAATTAATTTCTCTTCTGTGTATCTAGGCAAGTAGTAGCTGTGTACTATCTTGGGAAAATTGAGAAAATAGTCACTCAGATCACTTTCTGTAGGGCTTAATTTTCTCACAGAACTCAGAGAAAGGCTATGAGCCTTAGCTTTTCTGGTTCTTATTGAACATCTAGCAGCTCTCCAATGCCTTCCACCAGACGACTTCTATTATCTTATCTGGCTTTTCTAGTTGTTCTCCATGGGTTGTAGGAATCTACTCCATCCCATTGGGATGTGGAAGTCTAGCAAGCATGCTTCAATCATCACATAGCTGAGCATCTAAGGAAATAAGGGGAATCCCCAGGAGACAAAACAAACAAACAAAAAGCGTGGAAAGGGAGAAGGAGCTGAAACACCAGTGATAACAGAATACCAGAAGCAGGACTCCCCTAATGCATTACAGAAATGAAGACCTTAGAACTTTGAATTTTTCCCAGCTGCTGAGGAATAACGGGAATCAAAGTCTTAGACCCAAGCACTAAGGTTGGTTGGAATTGAGTCCCTCTCCTCCTTAGCCCAATAAATCTAGGATTCTCAAAGAACTGTATTCTTTTCAAGATTTATTTATTTATCCCCCCCACCCCCCATTGTTTTGCGCTTGCCGTCTGCTTTTTGTGTCTATTCGCTCTGTGTTCTTCTTGGTCTACTTACCTTCTGGAGTGGGAGAAAGGCACTTAATCTCTTGCACCACCTCAGCTTCTTGGTCTGCTGCATTTCTTATTGTCTCTCCGTGTCTCTTTTTTCTTGTGTCTTCTTGCTGTGCCAACTCTTCTCTGCAGGCTAGCACTCCTGTGCGGGCTAGCACTCTGCGTGGGCTAGCTCTCCACTTGGGCCAGTTTGCCACTCAGGCCAACTTGCCTTCACCAGGAGGCCCTGGGAATCAAACCCTGGACCTCCTATGTGGTAGACAGGAGCCCAATCTCTTGAGCCACATCTTATTCCCAAAGAGCGATATTCTTTGAATTAAAAAATGGGCTAGGAAATAAAATCCTCCTAATGGCAATGAAACGTCTGTGTTTTAACTGTGGGGGATGGGAGAGTCTGTGTGTGGAATATATGATGTTTCTGCCAAAGATTAGATCCAAAGTTCTCTCCCCACAAGTCTTTGGTGTTTGAATTTGCATTACCTGTGATGTCCAGGAAATCCCAAATTTAGAAATAAGAAATTACCACTCACACAAAGAAGTAAACTCAGCAGAAACCAGAAAGAGCAAGAATTAGACCCCTAGAGCACTTCAATATATGCTAAAATCAATATATTTAAAAATTACGGAAACAAAGGATAGGATTTTAAAATATAAGCAAGAAACAAACGTTAGCAAAATGATTGTGCAGATTTGAGGAAGAACCAAACATAAGTTTTTAAAAAGTTATTTACATAGTGCTTGGCAGTTCGGAGTTACTTGATAACTGTTAGCTTATTGCAAACTTTTTGAAGATGTTCCAGTTTAGGCAAATATTTCCCAACATAAAACTCAAGTGATTTTACATAATCTAAGGTGTTTGAGTAATTTAGGTTTTATAAAGATTTAGTTCTTCATTGTTCCATTGGTGCCTTAAAATGTATGTTTTTTTTTTTTGTGATCTATGTATCTTCAAAAAAATACAATAAAAAATTTTTTTTAAGAAAGGAAATGAGTTCGATTGTAAAACAATAGGAACAACAACAACAAAATCAAAATGTATGGACGTAGTTGAGATCCGAATCACAACTTTAAGACAGTTTCAAGCAGCTGAAATAGGCATGTGGCCAATATGGTATGGGCTCAGCAAACTCTAGGATTGTCCCATAGCTTGAAGATCCTGTCTCCATCTGACTAGTTCCTGGGATTCCTTTTTTTTTTTTTTCCTGGGATTCCTTTTGCATTACACATTGTTCCCTGAAAACTCATCATGTACTACATCATTTTTAGGTACAAATTAACCTTTTTTTTTTTTAAAGTTAAATTATAGATTAGAAATTATTGTGCAGGTGTTGCTGTTTGTCCTGAAATGTCCTGTAGCCGGGTACACACAAACTTATGAAAAGGGTTTCTGTAAATGAATGTTTTCTTGGAGTAGCTTTGGCCACTCTCCCCCTTGCATCTCATACATGTTTGCCACTCATTATACTGAGCACAAAGGCTGCAAGGATGATTAAAACATGATTCCTCCTTCTGGAACTCACATTCCAGCTGACCACTGAATTTGAGTTTGATTCCAGGACCCATACCAATGCAATGGAATCAGTCAAATCCATTTTGTGTTTCCTCCTGCAAAACTGTTTATATCTTAAGAATTTCTGATGCGTCTTCAGCTTTTGGTGAAAGATAAAGTACCACAGTTACGTATATTATTGAACATATGGAAACGTTGGTCTGTTTAGCAGGAAACTAGGTACCATAATTTTTCAAACAAATGAATAGGTTAAATAATCAAAACTTAGCTTCTGCTTATTACTAATTATTCCACTACAAATCTTTTTAGGATGATGTGAGGCATAAGGTTCATTTGAACACCTTTGGATTCTTCAAGGATGGATACATGGTGGTTAATGTCAGTAGCCTCTCAGTAAATGAGCCTGAAGGAGCCACAGACAAAGATGTAACTGTACGTATCTTTTATTTTTTATTTATTTTTTTTAAAGATGTATTTATTTCTCTCCCCTTCCCCCCACCCCAGTTGTCTGTTCTCTGTGTCTATTTGCTGCGTCTTCTTTGTCTGCTTCTGTTGTTGTCAGCGGCACGGGAATCTGTGTTTCTTTTTGTTGTGTCATCTTGTTGTGTCAGTTCTCTGTGTGTGCGCCATTTCTGGGCAGGCTGCACTTTCTTTTGCGCCAGGCGGCTCTCCTTACGGGGCGCACTCCTTGTGCGTGGGGCTCCCCTATGCGGGGGACACCCCTGCGTGGCATGGCACTCCTTGCGCGCATCAGCACTGCGCATGGGCCAGCTCCACATGGGTCAAGGAGGCCTGGGGTTTGAACCGTGGACCTCCCATGTGGTAGACGGACGCCCTAACCACTGGGCCAAGTCCGCTTCCCTGTACGTATCTTTTAATGAAATCAACAGCCTTACCCTTTTCCATTGGTTGGGTGAAAGCTCACCCATATTAACTTAAATATAAAGTATCAGAACATGGAGAAAATTAAACTTAAGTCCCAATTTGTATATTTAAAGGCAGGGGTTCTTAACCTGGGGTTAAGAAAGATTTTAGGGGGTCCGTGAGCTTGAATTGAAAAAAATTAACTTATCTTTATTTTCTCTGACCTTTAAGTGAAATCTAGCATTTCTTTCACTTGTGAGTATATGCAATAAATAAATTACAGTAGTATTCATTTCATTTGACTGGCAAGGGGCCATGCAACAAAAACGGTTAAGAAACCCTGATTTAAGGCATCGAATAGTTTTATTTTTAATGCCTAACTTGTAATTCTTGAATAATTCTAGTATTTAGTGGTTTTACTTGAACAGGTATTGCCTTCTTGAAAAATGAATGCTAAAAAAAACTGAGAGGAAGCTAGGCCAAAAGAATCACTTTTTCTGCTCTTTAAGTAAGAAAGGGATGGTACCAGGGCATTGTGAAAATATTTACCTATATTCTTTTTACTCCCTCTTAGATTGGATTCAGCCTAGACCGTACAAAGAATGATGGATTTCCTTCTTATCTGGTAAGTATTATGTGCCTAACACGGTCTCTTCATTTTAATCCAAAATACTGAGTAGGAACACCCTGCTTTTTTCAGTGCCATTTTCTTGGGGTGGTGACTGCTTTGACTTCTAAGCATTTCTGAGTACCCATAGTTGCATTTACTGTTTGGGAGTGGAGATTGCACCACTTGTCTTGTTCTTGAAAACATTTTGATCTTGTTCTAATGTGGATGAATAAGGCCACGTATAATTGATTCTTCTCAGGATGAAGATGCTAATTACTGTATTTTAAAGAAACAGCCTGTTTCTGTCACTGTTCTAATCCTAGACATCTCCAGAAGTGAGTAAGTAATTTTCATGTTTCTTCAGTTCAAACCTAGAGTGAAGTTAGGAAGAATTTATTAGTTAAGCTAATATTTATTGTGCTGAGGACTGGAGATGAATAACAAGATGAGGGAAACAGGTCCTGTCCTTTAAGAACTTACAGATTAGTAGGGGAGACAGACCACCAGTAGAGATGAGCACAGCAAAGTATAAAGTTAGTAGGGAAGAGAAATTGGTTAATTGTAGAAGAAAAGAGGGAAGCAGATTTGGCTTAACTGATAGAACATCCGCCTACCATATGGGAGGTCCAGGGTTCAGTTTCTTTCTTTCTTTCTTTATTTTTATTTTTTATTTTTTTAAATTGATTTTGTAAAAATGTTACATTAAAAAAATATATATATATATATATGAGGTCCCATTCAGCCCCACCACCCCCACCTCACCACTCCCCCCCCAGCACCACTCACTCCCCTCATCATGACACATCCATTGCACCCTGCAAGTACATCTCTGGGCATCCCTGCACCTCATGGTCAGTGGTCCACATCATGGCCCATACTCTCCCACATTCCATCCAGTGGGCCCTGGGAGGATTTACAATGTCCGGTGATTGCCCCTGAAGCACCATCCAGGGCAACTCCAAGTCCCAAAGGCGCCTCCACATCTCATCTCTTCCTGCCACTCCCCATATCCATCAGCCACCATGTCCACTTTTCCCACTCCAATGCCACCTATTCTCTGTGGGCCTTGGATTGGTTGTGTCCGTTGCACCTCTATGTCAGGAGGAGGCTCAGATTCCACATGGATACTGGATGCAATCCTCCTGCTTTCAGTTGTAGGCACTCTAGGCTCTATGGTGTGGTGGTTGTCCTTCTTCAACTCCATCTTAGCTGAGTGAGGTGAGTCCAATAAATCAGATTGTAGGATCTGGAGTCTGTTGACGCTCAGGGCCTGGCTATCCTATTGTCAGTCCAGAGATTCAAATCCCCTAAATGTATCTTGAACCCCAACACCAACTACAATTCCAGTAAGGTAGGATGAAAGTCTTATGAAAAGAGATCCCGTCTGAGTCCAGTTCCATCACGCAGAAACACCAGCTCCAAAGAAGGGCCATCTGACATGGCAGTGAACCCCGTCTGCCATGACCATAGAACCTGTGGGTCTCTTTAGCCCTCAAAGGAACCAGTACCTGGGGATTGTATCTACTTTATCTGTCTCTTAGACTCTGCTCAGTTGTGCATAAGGGCAATCCTTCTGACAGCCTCCAGACTCTAAATTTTTTAGAGACTCGTAGCCATATAAACTCATTTCTGCTTTCCATTTCCCCCTTACATTAGGTCAAACAGCATTTTAAAGTCATGTTATTATATGTAGACAGGGATATTCTGCTGATCCGCATTGAACCTTTAATTCAAGGTCATTTTCTAGTTCCATCTTCAGCTGGTATTTGGTAGTGAACCCTCGGTGCCAGGGAGGCTCATCCCTGGGTGTCATGTCAGGGTTCAGTTTCAAGCCAAGGACTCCTGACCCGTGTGGTGAGCTGGCCCACATGCAGTGCTGATGCGCACAGGAAGTGCCATGCCCATGCAGGGGTGTCCCCCGCATAGGGGAGTCCCACACACAAGGAGTGCACCCTACAAGGAGAGCCACTCTGTACAAACAAAGTGCAGCCTGCCCAGGAGTAGTGCTGTACACGCACAGAACTGACACAGCAAGATGATGCAACAAAAGAGACACAGTTTCCATGCTGCTGACAAGAATGCAAGCAGATGCAGAAGAAAACACAGCAAATGAACACAAAGAGCAGACAACGGGGCGGGGGGGGGGGAGTTTCGTAATGTAAGGGGAGAGAAATTTAAAAGTAGATAGATAGATAGATAGAAGAAACGAGAAAGGTTCAGATAAGTGTTAGCCCAGGCAGTCTCTAATGATCAGGCTTTTATCAGATGAGAAGAAAAGTAAGAGCCTCCCAGGCAGAGGGAAGAGTGTGTACAAAGGCAGAGAGGCATGAAATAGCACAGTGTGTTAACTGATAGAGAATAAAGTTGGAGGGGAACATGGTAGGAAACAAGATGGAGCCCAAATAATGGGGCAATCTCATATGCCAGTCCAAGGAGTTTGGGCTTGTTTGGTAGTTCAGGAACCTGATGGCTCTGGTGTGAGCCTGGCCCTCAGATCTAGGATATTAAGAACATAATATCTAGTGCCAGACTGCATTTGAAGACTCCTTCTGCCACACACCGGCTATATGACTTTCAGCCTCAGCACCCTCTTGAGTGTTGTGAGGATTTCGAATAATTCAGTCTTTTCAAAACATTTGAACTTAAATGACTTATTTCAAGTTTAGCATATTTCCACCTAGAAATTTCACAGGTTCCCTGTGTGTAGTTGTTTTTTTTAGAAGCCTTTAAAAGATTTTATGCCAGAGATGGCATACTCAGGCTTGCTCTTCAGATTAAACCACTAGCAGCACAGGAGTAAATAGATATGAAATGAATAAGATTGGAAGTAGGAAGACTAATTAGGAAATTTCTAAATATATATTTTTTAGAGTATGTTTTCACAAAATCATTGCAGACCATAACTCTGTAAATATTCTCCATGATAACTTCTGTTTTCATTCAAGAAAATTAATGACAGTCTCTTCTATGAGTTTGGATGCTTTGGGAAGCAGGCAACAAAAGACTTCACTGAGGCTGGCTTAAACAGTAAAGACATTGACTGTCTCACCTAACTGAAATTCCAGAGTTAAGGCAGGTAGGCTCCAGGTGAGAGGCATATCTGCAGTGCTTGATATTAGGAACTCAGGTCCATTTCATCTCTCTGCTCTGTGATCCTGGTTTCCCTAGTCTTACCATGTGGCTCTGCTTAATTGTTCATATCCAAGCCAAGGGAAAAAGAGGAAAGCCTCTCTAGTCCAGGACTAGAAATGCTTCTCTTCAGGTTGAATGTGCCAGCTTAGCTCACATATCCACACAGATGAAAACTGTCACTGGCCCCTCTGCAGGCAGGTTGGATACATGAACAACATTTGAGTCCACTAAGAAAGGAGAAGAGTAGAAATGGATATTAAGCAGGCAAGTAATAGAGGGTTTTTTTGTTTTTTTTACTTCTTGTTCCTTTTCTCTTGTGTAACATGTTGAACATATTAAGGATATGTAGGGGAAAAGATATACAGCAGAATAGTGTGGTCACTAAGAGGTTAGGTTTTAGAATGAAACTGCCGGGGTCCTAGCCCTGCTACTTACTACTTTAGTGTCTTTGGGCAAGTTATTTAACCTTTCAGAGCTTCAATTTCAGCATCTGTAAAATGTAATTAATAGAATCTACTTGATAATATTGTAAGGACTACATAAGACGATGTATTTAGAGTTTGACGTAATACCTAGCACACAGCACCTAATAAATGACCATCAGCACTGTGCTGAACTTTTTTCCTTCTATTTTGTTTGAATGTAGAATACGAATAAAGTCTCCACCTGAAGCTGGTATCCAGTTACCACAGATCATCTTCAGCAAGGATGAGAAAGTCCTTGGACACAGCCAGGACCTTGTTAAACCTGTTTCAGAAGGCAGCCAGACTCAGAAAAAACAAGGTGAACTGTAAAATTGAAATTAGCATTTTTTCCACTACCCTGCTTTGTAGATCCTTTTCTGTTTCTAAATAAAAACAAATGTAATCCATTGCAATCTCAGCTTTATTTTATTTTGGGGGTTATACAAAAAATATACATCATTAAAGAAAAATGTAGAAAATATGGAAGAAGGAAAAAGAACAGTCATTTCTCCTTAGTCCAATGCAAGAATTTTGGTAATATATGTTTCCTTGCAGTCCTGTTTTCCTAAATTCAGAGAATTTGATACTTAAAATTCATAGTCATGTTTATAATTTTATATGCATCCCTCTTCACTTAACTTTTAACATATTTCCTGCCTATATAATATTCCATTAAATAATGTTAGTTTTCCAGGGCTACCATACCAAATTTCCACAAACTATGGCTTAAAACATCACAAATTTTTCTCTCACAGTTCTAGAGGCTAGAAGTCTTTCCAAACGCAGTTTACTGGCGTGGTCATGCTCCCTCTGAAGGCTCTAGGGAAGAGTCCTTCCTTACCTCTCCCTAGCTTCAGGTTGCTCCCGGCGGTCCATGGCATTCATTGGCTTGTAGCTGCATCACTCCAGTCTCTGTCTCATCTTTGCAGGGCCTTCTTCTTTATGTGTCTGTGTCTCTGTGTATCCTCTCTTGTTAGAAGGACATTAGTCATTGTATGTAGGATCTGTCCTAGTCCAGTATGACCTCATCTTAACTGCAATGACCCTATTTCTAAATAAGGTCACATTCTGAGGTTCCATGTGGTCCTGAATTTGGGGAGGGGAGGGCAACTATTCAACCCACTGCAAATGTATACTATAATTGGTTAAGCTGTTCCCCTTAAGGAAAGACATTTCCTTTCTTATGCCATTATAAATATTGCATAATATTGGATTTCCTTATTCATGGAGCTTTTTTCATATATAGAACTCTCTTTAGGAAGGGTTCCCAGATTGGAATTTCATATACAAAGGTATGAATTGAGAATTTAGATGCATGTTTTCAAATTCCTTTCCAAATGAACTGTGGAAAAATATAGGACTGGTGCCCACATCTTCATGTCTTAGACACTGTTGGGTGTTTTCTTGAAAAAAAAAATTGTTTTTTAAATTGAAAGACAAAAAAGATATTCTTGTTTTGGTATTCACTCTTCTTACTGAGACTGTACTTTTTCCCCATATGTTGATTAACAAGTTTATATTCATTTCCTCTTTTATTAATTGTCAATTCTAATGATTTATATGAACTCTTCAGGTAATTTGCTATTTATTGTATTGTTTATAAAATTTTTTCTAAGTTTGTCAAAACTTAACCCAAACTGAAGGACATATAGAAATATTAAATTTGTGTGATGGTGTAGCCTTAATGTCTGTGCACCATCTCCTTCTTGTCCAGGTTCCTCATGCTCACATAACCAATCCCTGGCCAAAGAATGTTCTTTTCCTTCTCTTTATTCTGAAACTCTCTCCCTTCCTGCAGGGAGCTTGAAATCCTGTCTTCCCCATGAAGAGTATCTTAAGTAAAAATAAGGCACAGATGCCCTCTGTTCCATGAAAGAAGCCATTAGCAATCTTAACACTCCTTGCTGTGGAAAAAAAAAGTATGCATTATGCTAATATTATTTGCTATTAATTTTTCCATTTGTGTAAATAAACCTCTTAAATGGTTTTTAAAAATAATTATGTTTTCAAGCGTAATTACTTGGAAAATATAAGAAACACCATTCCATGTGACATATCTGGCAGTAACATACACTAGATTATTTAGAGATGAATTTCTCTGTTGGTTCTAACTGTTGTCATTTATTTGATAGTATTTATAATATAACAATTTCTAATTTGCCACTCCTGTGGCTCAGGAATTCTATTTTGGGACCTGAGGACATGGAGTCAAAGATACCTTATGATCTCACCTTTATTTTTGGCTTTGTTTTAATTATTTGATATTAGACAAGCTGGGAACTCATAAAATGATACTGTATTATATATATGAGCAGAATCATGCAATATCTTTTAAATGTTTCCATTTCTAGACAGTGAAAAGCCTATAAGAAGTACAGTGGATTCAAAGGTAAGAGCTAACTTTTGTGCCCAAAAGTGTGTGTATGTATTTATAAGCAAACACATGCATACATTCACATATACATGCCTTGTCTACAGGGGAGTGCCATCTGTTTGGGAAGATAGGCTTGACTCATTGAAACAATTTCAAAGTCAAGTTTGAGTGCCAAATTGTATAGTACTTATTTGATAGATGGTCAGCTAGTGAGGCAAGAGGGAAGCTGAGACATTTGGAGAGCCTTCTGGGAGATGATGTCACCAGGACTGAGTTTGGAGTTTGATGGATTTGTTTGGGGAAGAGGAAGAGAAAGCAGTGGATGAATAATATTATAAGCAAAAACCTGAAAGTGATAATGAGCATAATAGGTACTGGGCACTGGCCTACTTGACATAAAAGGTACATGTTTGGGAACAGAGAAGGAGATCTTAGAAAGGGCCAGATAATAGAAGGTTTGGTATGCAGGCAATAGGAAGTCATTGTGAGTTCTTGATCAGGAAAGAATATGATGCAAATGGCATTTAAGGAAGATCATTATGAAAGTAATGTGCAGGGTAGCCTTGGAGAGGGATAGAGTGAAATTAGGAAGGTTTAGGGGGATGAGGATCTAGATTAGAATAGAGCCTTGGGATGTAAAGTAAAGGATCAGTCTGGGTGACCAGTTAGGAGGATGAGGATGTGAGAGAAGAGGTAGATATTTTTGCAGAGGGCTTGGCAGTGTATAATTTCCTAGTTATACCAGAGGTGTAAAAATTGGGAAGGTTTTAGTTTGGTATATCTTGATTTTTCAGTGTGGGGGCATCAAAACAGCAATTTAAAAAAAAATAATTTTATTGGGGTGTAATTGACATATAACAAACTGTACATATCTGAATGTACAATTAGGCAAGTTTTGACATATATATTCACTTGTGAAATCATCACCACAGTCAAGATAGTAAACATATCCATCACCCCCAAAAGTTTCTCCTTCCCTTTTATAATTACTGTCCTTAAATAACCACTAACCTGTCCTTATAGATTAGTTTGCATTTTATAAAATTTTATATAAATAAGTTATATAGTATATAACTCTTTTTTGTCTTATTTTCATTCTGCATAATTATTTTGAGATGCATCCATGTTGTTGGAGTGGTCAAGGGTTCATTCCTTATCATTTCTTAGTATTATGTTCCATTGTACAAATGGTAATGTTTTGATCATTTACAAACTAGAAATGAGAATCTGGGTGATGTGTCAGGGTGGACCTGGGTCGGCCTCCTTAATTTATAAGTACTAGCTGATGCTTTTAGCGTAGAGAGGCACTCAGGAAGATTGGGGGGGCTGGATGGGAGGGGGCCATAGAAAGGCAGAAGAGGCAACTGAAAAAAGGAAATAGGTGAAGAAGAGTAATCATTCTCTGGTAAACGAGATTTCAAACATTTCTTGATAGGAATAATGAATTTTATTCTCAGATAGGTTTTGAAGGTTAGCAAATTTAGGATACAAAAACATGCTTAACATTTTAAAAATTTTAATTAGCATTCTTATCTGTTAATATTATCCTAAAACAGGTTATGTCTTTTTAGGCAATGGGAGAGAAATCCTTTTCTGTTCATAATAATGATGGGGCAATTTCATTTCAGGTATGTATTCTCTTTGAGTAAAGCTTCATTGAATATAATTCTATCATGCAAAAGGATGAATTTTTTAAGAAAATTGAACTTAGAAGTAGTAATTTAGGCATCCTATTTGTCAATCATTTAAATACAGTAGATCTCTCCGTGACAAATTCATAAGGTGGATGTATTAGTTAGGGTTCTCTAGGGAAACAGAATCAATAAGAGATAACTGTCAATAGTAAGAGATTTTACCAGAGTCTCTGATGTGACCATGGGAATGCACAAGTCCAGGTTCCGCAGGCAGGCTACAAATAGGGTCTCTGATGAAAGTCCAATGAAGGTCCTTGATGAGTTTCTGCGAGACATTGGCTGTCCAAAGACAAGCTGGGAAATTCTCTCTGACTGCTGAAACTACTTCCCCTTTTAAGCATTCAACTGATTGTGTAAAGCATCACTCATTGCTGACGGCAATCTCCTTGATTGATGTAAATGCAATTAGCTATCTATGCAGTAAAGTCAGTGGTGACTAAAGTCCATAAATGTCCTTGTATTACATTTAGCCCAGTGCTTGCTTGACCAAACAACTGGGCACAATTACCTGGCCGAGTTGACACATTAGCCTAACCATCACAGTGGATATTATTATTTCCGGTATTAAAGCTTAAGTCTCTGAGAATGCATAACTTCATGAACTCCAATGTAAGTGACAAGGCCCAGATCCCAACCCCGTTCTGCTTGACTGTCCCTCTGATTCCTCTGTCTCTATAAAACCATGCTATTTCCATTCAGAAGACACCATGAGCCAGAATCATAGAATTCTGCACCTGAAAGGACTGTTGGTGATCATTTAGGGTGATGTCATAATTTTAGAGATGAGTTAACTGAAACTCAGTGACCCTTAGTGACCTGCCCAGCTTTCACAGTTATTAATTGCATGGTGTCATAGTTTGCCACAGGTCTCCTGGTACAAAGCACTAGAAATGGATTGGCTATTATAATGGAAATTGTATTAGGGTAAAAGCTTACACTTCTGAGGTTGTGAAATGTCCAAATCAAGGCATCATCAGAGATGCTTTCTCACCAAAGTCAGCTACTGGTGATCCTTGTATCCTGCGACATGGCAGATATGGCAGCTGATCTCTGCCAAGGTCCCTACCTTGGGCTCACCCATCTCTTGGGGCTCAGCTGTGGATGATAAGACATAGGGCTTCTCTTTTTCCGGGACCCCTCTCTCAGTCTCAGTTGCTTAGCTTTTGTCCTGAGTTCAGCTGTGACCTATCAGTCATATGGCTCATCTCTTCAGCTTTGAGCTGCTCCTTGGGTCCAGCCACTTGGAAGCTTTGTGCTTAACCTTTGGCTGCTAGTGGTCCTCGAGTCCTCTCTCACATGGCAGGGTCAAAAATAGTGCCTTCCTTTTTCCTGTGTGTGTCTCTCTGTGTCTCTGTTTATATAAAGCTCCAATAAGAGGGTGGAGACCCAACTTGAGTCATGCCTCTCTGACATAGTCCAATCAAAAGAGCCCCACCCTCTCAGGAATGGATTAATTAAAAAACATAATCCTTTTCATTTTGGGGTTCAAAAAGAGCTTCAAACTGCCACACATGGTGAATCTTTTATGACAGCATCACAGCATATGTAGGGGATGACAATAGACTGGTCTCAGAACCTGTTTACTTGCTGGATAATGTTGGACGACTCCTGAGCCTCACTGTTTAATCATCTAAAAATAAAACAAGATACCTGTTTCATAAGATTTTTTTTTAGAGATTTTTTTTTTTTTTAATTTCTCTCCCCTTCCCCCCCCCCAGTTGTCTGCTCTCTGTGTCCATTCGCTGTGTGTTCTTCTGTGACCGCTTCTATCCTTATCAGTGGCACCGGGAATCTGTGTTTCTTTTTGTTGTGTCGTCTTGTTGTGTCAGCTCTCTGTGTGTGCGGTGCCATTCTTGGGCAGGCTGCGCTTTCTTTCACGCTGGGCGGCTCTCCTTATGGGGCGCACTCCTTGCACGTGGGGCTCCCCTATGTGGGGGACACCCCTGTGTGGCACGGCACTCCTTGTGCGCATCAGCACTGCGCATGGGCCAGCTCCACATGGGTCAAGGATGCCTGGGTCTGAACCACGGACCTCCCATGTGGTAGACAGACGCCCTATCCATTGTGCCAAGTCCACTTCCCTCATAAGGTTATTTTGGTTATCAATTTTGAGTATGTGAAAGTGCTTTAAAAACAGTGTACAAATTTTTAAATATTAATTTGTGAAAATCACTGCCTGTTTTTGAACCAGTTTTCATTCATTGAGGTATAATTTACTCACAGAGAAATGCACAGGTCTTAAGTGTACAGTTTGATCAGTTTTTGGTAAATGCATGTACACCTGTAACCCACACTCTCGTAAGTTAGAGAATATTTTTATCACTTCAGAAAGTACCCCCACAACCACTCCTCTGACTTCTTTAATCATCAGTTATTTTGTCTAGTAATATTTGTGTTTTTTTAAGTTTAGGAAGCATCATTTTCATATCACCATTGGTATTAATAGCTAACCTTTCTCGAGAGCTTGCAGGATGCTCATCTGCTCAGAATACTCCCAACAGATTCCCATCCATCTCACACCAAAGCCCAAGTCCTTTCAGTGGCTTTCTAGGCCCTGTATGGTCTATAAACTCTGACCTCATCTCCTGTTATTCTCCCCCTTGCTTCCTCTGATAGAGCCACATGGGTCATCTAGCGGTTTCTCAAAAATATCAGGCCCTGGGCTCTGCTCTATCTGTGCCCACTGGCAGGAATGTTCTTCCCTCACAATCCTCATGACTAATTTCTTTGCTCAAATGTCACTTTCTCAATGAAGTTTACCTGAACGCCCTATTTTAAAAATAACCCACTCCTACTTGCTCTTACCTTGTTCTATATTTTTCCTTAGCACTTACCCATTCTAACATACTGTATACTCTACTTACTTACTATGTTTATTGTCTGTCTCTCCCTCTAGAAGGTAATCATAAGGGCAGGGATTTTTAAGTTTTATTACTTGAAACTCCTTGGCTTGGACCTGGCCCATAATAGGCCCTTGATCAATAATTAAGGGGACAATTGAACAAATGCCAGGCATTGTGCTAAGTACTTATTTGTGTATTATCTCAGTTCATCCTCCTCAAAACTCTATGAAGTAGGTACTGTTATTATTCCCTTTTTACAAATGAGGAAAGGGAGGCCCAGAGAGGGTAAGGTTAAATAATGTGCCTTGAGAAAATACAAAAAGTACTTTTTCTCCTTCTTTCCTCTTTAAAATGCTTGTTAATAAGGTATATTAGCCTTTGTTTTTTTTAATCTCAAAAGGAAAGTGTTAGAGGATATGTACACATTTGTTAGTTACCAACGCTTTGTGTCATGATGATTGTTGAAGTAAACAGCATATGTGATGATTGAGAGTATTGGCTAAAGTAGTCAGTTCATAGACTTCTTGTGATGCATAGAACAGGCAGTGGGCAGACAGTTTGCTTTTTCTCTGACTTTTCCCCATCCATGTAAAGAAATTAGTAAGTGATTCCTTATGGTTTTCCCAGTTTTGAACTGTGCAGATAGTCTGTGCTTTGCCATTTCATCTGGGCCATAGGGATGATAGTTTATCTGCCCAAAGGGAGGAAGGGGACAGTCAGACCTTATTTCAGTTCTAAAATTTGCATTTTTGTTTCATTTTATCTTTTTGTTTTTTGTTTTTCTTTTAAGGGTCAGTTGCCTACTCTGATAAACTATGGCTATTCTCTTGGTTTTTGTGTGTGTTTATAAATTTTATTGTGGTAAAAAATATATATATAGCATAAAATTGATCATTTTAACCATTTTTAAGTGCACGATTTGTTGGTATTAATATTGTACACAGTGTTGTGTGGCCATCACCACTATCTATTTCCAAAATGTTTTCATTACCCCAAACAGAAACTCTGTGCCAGTTAAGCAGTAGTTCCCATTCTCCCTTTCCCCTGGCCTCTGGTAACTTGTAATCTACTTTTGTCTCTGTGAATTATCATATTCTAGATATTTTGCACAAGTAGAATCACACAATATTTTCCTATTGTATCTGGCTTGTTTCATTTAGCATAATGTTTTCTAGGTTTGTCTGTGTTGTAGCATATATGAAACTTCATTTCTTTTTGTGGCTGATTAATATTCCATTGCATGGATATATCACGTTTTATTTATCCATTCATTTGTTGATGAACACTTGGATTGTTTTTACCTTTTTGCTATTGTGAAAATGTTGCTATGAACATTGGTATGCAAGTATATGTTTGAGTTCCTGTTTTTAATTCTTTTGGGTATATACCTAGGTGTAAAATTGCTGGGTCATTTGGTAACTCCATATTCAACCATTTGAGGAACTACCACACTGTTTTCCAAAGTGGCTGCTCTACTTTATGTCGCACCAGCAATGCACGAGGGTTCCAAGACTTTTTATTTTCCTTATTTTTTTGATAATAGCCATCCTAGAGGGAGGGTGCAAAGTAGTATCTCATTGTGGGCTTTTTTTTCTGTTGTTTGCTTTTTATTTATTTATTAGAGAATTTGTAGGTTTACAGAAAAATCATGCAGAAAATAGAGCTCCCATATAATCCTACTCCCCAAGCAGTTTTCCCTAATTATTGTGGGTTTGATTTGCTTTTCTGTAATTGCTAATGATGTTGAACATGTTTTCATGGGCTTATTGACCATTTGGATATCTTTGGAGAAATGTCTATTCAAATCCTTTGCCCATTTTTTTTTTTTTTTTACTTTTTTAAATTGACGTTTATCAGTCATGTATGAACATCCATAAGCAATAAGTATACAGTTTAAGTTGTGAACTTACAAAATAAACATGCACATCATCATACAAGGCTCCATACATTACCACACCATCAGCACCTTGCATTGTTGTGAAACAATTGTCACAAACTATGAAAGAGCATCGCCAAAACATTGCTACTAACTATAGACAATATCTTACATTTGGTGTATTTGTCCCCCAACTTACCTGGTTAATGACACCCCGTATTAATATTACGTATTGTAGTTCATGAGAGATTGTTCTCATATTTGTTCTGTTAATCACAGTCCATCTTCCACCCCAAGATTCATTGTGTTATCCCATGCTTTGTACAATCCATTGTACAAAGTATACAATCACTGGCTCTCATATTAATCACAGAGCTGTGCTGTCATCACTTCAGTCAATTTTAGAACATTTTCATTCCTCTAAAAGGAAAAATCACATACCCCTATTACTCCCCTACTGTAGTGCCTTAGAATTGATATATCTTCTTTGCTATTGCAGCAAAAATATTGCAATATTTTTCTTAACTGTAATCCATAAGTTTCATTGGTTGTGATTTTCCCATGTATCACCATGTACTAAACACTTTGTAAGGGAAGAACATTCTTATCCTATTAACCACAATCTTCATCCACCACCAAAATCACTGTTATATAGTTCCTACATTATTCTCTAGCTTCCTTTCAATTGAAATTATTTATTTATTTATTTATTTTTCTCCCCTTCCTCCCCCACCCCGGTTGTCTGTTCTCTGTGTCTATTTGCTGCGTCGTCTTTGTCCGCTTCTGTTGTTGTCAGTAGCACTGGAATCTCTGTTTCTTTTGGTTGCGTGATCTTGTGTCAGCTCTCCCTGTGGGCGGCGCCATTTTTAGGCAGGCTGCACTTTCTTTTGGCTGGGCGGCTCTCCTTACGGGGCGCACTCCTTGCACGTGGCGCTCCCCTACGCGAGGGACACCCCTGCGTGGCAGGACACTCCTTGCGTGCATCAGGACTGCACATGGGCCAGCTCCACATGGGTTTAGGAGGCCCAGGGTTTGAATCGCGGACCTCCCATGTGGTAGATGGACGCCTTAACCACTGGGCCAAGTCTGCCGCCTCAATTGAAATTTTATATATACTTTTCACCCACAATCATGTTTATAAATCAGCAGTGCCATTATATGGCAGTACAATATCATGTATTGCCATCAACTCTATTCATTTCCATACATTTACAATAAATCTTATTAAAAATTCTATGTACATTAAGCATCAGCTTCTATTCTCAACCCACATTGTTTCTCAGTAACCTGTACTCTAGAGTTTACCTCCATGAGTTTACTCATCTTTTTATGTCATATTAGTGATACCATATAATATTTGTCATTTTGTACCTGACTTATTTCACACAACACAATGTTCTCAAACTTCATCCATGTTGTCATATCCATCTTGATTTTATTTCTTCTTACAGCTGAATAGTATTCTGTTGTATATATGTACAACATTTGTGTATTAGTTCATTGGTTGATGGACACTTGGGTTGTTTCCATATTTTCACAATTGTGAATAATGCTGCTATGAACATCAGTGTGAAAATGTCAGTTCATGTCCTTGCTTTCAGTTCTTCTGTATATGTTCCTAGTAATGGCATTGCTGGATCATACGGCAGTTCTGTGTTTAGTTTCCTGAGGAACTGCGAAACTGTCTTCCACAAAGGCAGTAGCATTCTACATTCCCACCAACAGTGAAGGAGTGTTCTTATTCCTCCTAAGCCTTTCTAGCACTTAGAGTTTTCTTTTTTCCCTAGTAACGATTATTCTTTGAGGTGAGAAATGACATCTCAGTGTAGTTTTGATCTGCATTTCCTTAATAATTAACGGTGTTGAACATTTCTACCTGTGCTTTTTGTCCATTTGTTTTTCTCCTTTGTAGAAATGTCTGTTGAAGTCTTTGGCCCATTTTTTAATTGGGTTGCTTGTCTTTTTATCATTGGGTGGTATGATCTCTTTATATAACGTGGGTATCAAATCCTTATATTTTCTCCCATTGAGTAGACTGCCTTTTCACTTTCTTGACAAAGTCCTTTGAAGCACAAATGTGTTTAAGTTTGAGAAGTTCCCACTTACCTTTTTTTCCTTTTATTGCTTGTGCTTTGGGTATAGGTTTAAGATACCACTGCCTACCGCAAGATC
The DNA here is from genome assembly GCF_030445035.2 of Dasypus novemcinctus. Lineage (NCBI taxonomy): Eukaryota > Metazoa > Chordata > Mammalia > Cingulata > Dasypodidae > Dasypus > Dasypus novemcinctus. The sequence continues at coordinate 87,081,036 of NC_080680.1, read as the reverse complement.
TTGAAGACGTTTCCCTGTATTTTCTTCTAGGAGTTTTATGGTTGAAGCTTTTATATTTAGGTCTTTGATCCATTTTGAGTTAATTTTGGTATAGGGTGTGAGATAAGAGTCCTCCTTTCTTTTGTATATGGATATCCAGTTCTCCCAGCACCATTTGTTGAATAGACTGTTCTGGCTCAGCTGAGTGGGCTTTACAGCTGTATTAGTCAGCCAAAGGGGTGCTGATGCAAAATACCAGAAATCTCTTGGTTTTTATAAGGTTATTTATTTGGGGTAGAAGCTTACTGTTACCAGGTCCTGAAACATAGGTTACTTCCCTCACCAGTCTATTGCCATGTGTTGGAGCAAGATGGCTGCCACTGTTCAACCTTTCTCTTCCTCTTAAGGCTCCATGGTCCTAGGTTCTTCCAATATTAGCAGTAGACTGGGATAAGTCTTGTCTCTCTCCCGGGGGCTTGTTTCTCTCCAGGCTCTGGTTTCCCCCATGTGTTTACTTCCCAGGCTTCAGCTCAAAAACTCCAACCTCCCTTCTCTGCTGTGGGGTTTCTCTGAGTCCCCACCAAGCAAGGGGGCAGGAACTCAACATCCTACTGACATGGCCCTATCAAAGCCCTAATCATGATTGAATCATGCCTGGAGGAACAGACCAGTTTACAAACATAATCCAGTATCTATTTTTGGAATTCATAAACAATGCCAAACTGCTATTACAGCCTTATCAAAAATCATTTTACCATAAATTTGAGGATCTATTTCTGAACACTCAATTATATTCCATTGGTCTATCTTTATGCCAGTACTATGCTGTTTTTACCATTGTAGCTAAGTAATATGCTTTAAAGTCAGGGAGTAAAAATCCTCTAACTTCATTTTTCCTTTTTAAGATATTTTTGGCTCTTCAAGACTGATTACCCTTCCAAATAAATTTGTTAATTGCTTTGCCCATTTTCTTTTTTTTTTTTTTTTAAGAATTGAACCACCTTTTTTTTTTTTTAAAGATTTATTTTTTGAAATTTATTTCCACCACTCCCTTTCCCCCTGGTGTCTGCTCTCTGTGTCCATTTGCTGTGTATTCTTCTGTGTCTACTTGTGTTCTTTTTAGGTGGCTCTACTGTCCCACTCCAGAAGTTCCCATTTTCTTTTAAATTGGGGTATTTGGCTTTTTGTTGTTGAGTTGTAGAAGTTTTTTGTAATTTCTCAGTGTTAAACTCTTATGAGATATATATGGTATCTAAATATTTCCTCCCATTCTATAATTTGTCTTTTTTTTTTTAAAGATTTATTTATCTATCTTCCACCCCTTGTTGTTTTTCACTCACTGTCTGCTCGCTGTGTCCATTCATTGTCTGCTCTCTGTGTCTGCTTATCTTCTCTTTGGGAGGCATTGGGAACTGAACTGGGGACCATCTTTATGGGAGAGAGGCACTCAGTTGCTTGAGCCGCCTCTGCTCCCTGCTTTGTTGTGTCTCTCATTATCTTTCCTGTTTGTGTCTCCTTGTTGCATCATCTTGTTGTGTCAGCTCACTGCACTTGCCCATTGTGCCAGCTTGCTGTCTTGCTCATCTTCTCCAGGAGATAGTGGGGCCCAAAGCAGGACCTCCCTTGTGGTAGGCGGGAGCCCAATCACTTTAGCCACGTCCACTTCTCTAATTTGTCTTTTTATTTTCTTGATGTCTTTTTCTACATAAAAGTTCTTAATTTTGATGAAGTCCAATTTTTCTTTATTTTTCTTCTGTTACTCATGCTTTTTGTATCATCAGTATTAATTTTCTTTATTTTTTTTTAGAAACTTCATGTGAATTTTGCTTTTGGAACTGAAAGTTATTAGTATGTTTAGAAGTTTTCTTTTTCTGACTATCCTGCAAAGGCTACAATACAAGCTCTCATGTTTATAATGATGACTTTGTAACATGGTTTGAAAGATTAATAATTTCAGCTTTAGTGTTCTTGGTCTGTTATTCTCATCCTCTTGTTCAGATGTCTCCTTTTTTCTCTTCTTTTTAAGTTATGAGGTATAGTATACATACAGAAGAATGTATTGTACTTATTTAAGTTTACTAAACTGCCAAAAACAGATACTATAAAATGGGCCGGGTTTTTTTTTTTGATGTACCCCAGGGACTGGGGATTGAACATAGGACCTCCCATGTGGGAAGCAGGCACTCAACCACTGAGCCACTCCAGCTCTCCTGAGTTTTTTTTTTTTCCATTTGTTTGCTTGTCTGTTTTGTTGTTGTTATTGTTGTTGTTGTTGTTGTTAGGAGGCACTGGGGACTGAACCTGGACCTCCCATGTGGGAAGTGGGCACTCAACTGCTTTGAGCCACATCTACTCCCCAACCTCCTTTTCTTTTTTTTTAAGATTTATTTTGTTTTATTTCTCCCACCTCCTCTCATTGTTTTGCTCTCGCTGTGTGCTTTTTTGTGCCTGTTTGTTGTGTGCTTGTCTTCTTTTTTTTAGGAGGCAATGGGAGCCAAACCTGGGCCCTCCTGTGTGGGAGGGAGGTTCCCAACAGCTTGAGCCACATCTGCTCCCAATCTCCTTTCTTTTTAAAGAGTTTTTTTTTTTTTTCTTTATTTAAAGGGGAGAAGAACATGTTGGTTTGAAAACTAGATAACTGCATCTTAGATTTTCTCTGCATACCTTCATAGATGGATAGATATGTGATAAAGCAACTCTATAAAATGTTAATTGTAGAATATAGGAAGTGGTATATAGATGTTTGAAGTTACAGTTTTTTCATCTTTTCTGTATGCTTGAAAATTGTCAGGACAAAATGTTGGGAAGGGGAATCATAGAACAAGAAAACGTTGTTTAAACTCTGCTTTGGAAGGATTGATTAATTTGAGTTGTCTAATTTTTTTTCTGTCCATAATATTCATGATTTATTTCTAAGATTTAAAAATTTAGCTGAAGATTTGGATACCCTTAAATTCTTTTCTTCTTCATTTTCAGTTTTTCTTTAACATCAGCACTGATGACCAAGAAGGCCTCTACAGCCTTTATTTTCATAAATGCCTTGGAAATGAAATACAGTCTAGTGACAAGTTTTCATTCAGCCTTGATGTAAGTATCTTTTTTTTTTTTTTTAAATATTTATTTATTATTATTATTTTTAATTACATTAAAAAAAATATATGTGATGTAAGTATCTTAAGGAGACTGTTCCATGTGGGGAGGCCTGAGGATTTTGTCAGTAGTATAAAATGAAAAACACTTATTTCTCTATAAAGCAGAGAAAAATGTAGCAACTTTAAAATCATTGCTCATGGGGTACTTTAGCAGGGGACCCATAAATAAGATAAAATTAACGCATTTTAGAATGTGTTTCTACTTTAACCAATGCTGTAAGAAAGTGGCTCTTATCTACTGATACTTATTTTCTTAAGCTTAAGTGAAGCAATTGAGATTCCAAGTTGCTGAATAAGGGATGATCCTTTCTTTAAAAATAAAACTAATTTCGTATTGATTTCAGATTGAGGTCACAGAGAAGAATCCTGACAGTTATCTTTCAGCAGGAGAAATTCCTCTCCCCAAATTATACATTTCTATGGCCTTCTTCTTCTTTTTTTCTGGAACCATCTGGATTCACATCCTTCGAAAAAGACGGTAAATTATTTCCTTGAGACTTTCAACTTAGAGTGTCTTGAGATTTTTAAATTTCACCTTTTGCTGGCTTCCAAAGCTGGGAGGAATTGGCACTAGCAGTCTTGTTCTTTTCAAAGGGCTTGTCTTCTCCATAACACTAGGAGTATGTACAGGACTTTTTGATTCCTTGGTGTTTGTTCTTTTCCCATTGCTTTGTTTAAAAAGCAGTCCACACATTTAAATAATGTACAAGCAAAATAAAATGTATAAAGAAAGTATTTCCTAAGCAGATGTAACACAGTCCAGGACTCAGAACTAGCACATTGGTCCCATTCAGTGGCTATTCATTCTAAAGAGGAGATTCATGAAAAGGACCCACTGCCTCAGTGAGAGTGTGGAGCATTAGCTGAAAGCCTGGCTGGGATAGATCCTCTTTATTGACATCCAAATGCTTGTCCTGGAGAAAACGTCTTCAAATCCCATTTGTCTGGTGCTTGGTCTTCTTCCTCAAACTCCTGAGGCTTTTTAACTTACTCTACTTGGTTTTTGAGAGGGAAGCAGCATATGCATGGGACTAATATTTAAATCTCTGTCTCCATTCTGAGAAAACTGAGGAGAAAATACTAATTTTCAGTCAGAGAATATTGTAAAATATTTATGATATTATAAGGCCAAAAAGTGGGTAAATGATGGTATGTTAATATAGTTGTAATGTGGATTAATTGAAATTCATTAAAAAAAATTTTTTAAATTTGTGAAATAATTAAGCATCCACAAATACCAAATACCTTTTTCTATAGAGTGTTGGTACGAAATTGAGAGACTTCTTTAAGCATGATTGTCTTCTAGTGGTCATGCTCAGAGTCTGGAATATTGGGCTCTGGCTGGTGGCTGGGTAAAGTTTCTGATTCCAATTTGTTATATTTTTTACACTCACCAGATGGAAAGAGCTTTTTACTTGTGAAGAACCTGCATAATCATGTGTAGGCTAAATTATCAGGTAGTCTTTACTAAGAAAGAATCCTACAAATTTAGGCCATAAAGGTTTTTTTGTTTACTTGTTTGTTTTTGTTTGTTTGTTTTAAGAGTAAAAGTTCTGCTTTTCCAGGTAAGAACTAGGAGCCAGAAGATCTGATTTCAAATGTAAATGCTCTCTTACTACCTGTGTGCTTTGTTTCACTTTAAGTTTCTTTTTCCCTTGGCTCAAAATTGGGACAGTAATAATTGTTCTGCCTTCCTCCAAAAAATAATCTCTATGAAAGTGCCTTGAAAATCAGGTTGCTACACAAATACGAAGTACATGTGAAATATTTTTACTGATCAGGCATTTATTTCATGATCTAATAGTCCTTGTTCCTGGCTTATATAAAATTATGGTAACACTTTAAATCTGTGGTTAAATGAGGCTGACCTATTTTAAACAAGTCATGTTTTTAACTTTTTTTTCAATGTATAGTATACATATATGTACAGAAATCCATAAATATTTTTATTTATGGGATGGGCTTCCTGACCCATCCCATCTTTTTCTGGGAGTCTTATAGCCAGTTCCATTAGTTTAGAGATTTGAGTGATGTAAAGGTATGTGACTCCAAGGTTGCCAGGCTTTTCAGAGGTTTTTAGCTCTTTAGAGCTAGAAGAGAGATCTCAGTGGCCTCATCTTATTGAGTCCCAGGGAGGGGAAGTGATGGCCAGCATCACATGATAGTGCTGGGATTGGAACTGAGATCTGCTTGCTAGTGCATATTTGGCTTATTTCAACACTATGAGTTCTGTCTTGGGTCCCAGAGGTTGGGGGGGGTGGAATCCTGGGAAAGTTGTAAGAGAAAATGGACAGGTGGTAATTTTTCAAGTATCTGCTCTGTGCCCAGTCAGTCACTTAGGTTGGTTAATTTAGTTAATTTTCCAACAGCTTTTTTTTGGTAGTTATTGCCCCATTTTCAGAAGAGGTTACTGAGACTTAGAGTAAATTCATAAGGATAGAAGCAGTGTTCAAGCCCAGATTGGTGTGGCTTCAGAGCCTGTGTTCTTTCCATCATATCACTGTCCCAGCTGTCAAAGTTTTAACTTGGATTGCAAGTCAAGGTTGCCAGAGTGTGTGAGTGAGCACAACTATTTATGACTGGCATTTTTGCACTGTGTGTAAATCTCATTGCTATTCAGTAGTGAGAGATTACTCTGGCCTTGACTTCCTCTTTTACCTTTAGGTAGGTGTGCACTAGAACAGGAAAGTCCCAGGGAGCAAGTCATCTGGGTTGTGCTTGGACCTTAAAAGCCTCAGTTCATAGTACCTACTCATTATCATCAACCTCTCCTGTTTTGTTTTTCCCCTGCATTTTCTGTCTTTTCTCCCATTCCCTCCAATCATAGATAGGCACTCAGATGTGTTTGTGTTTTTGAATAGTTATGTAGTCTGCTTATTAAATAGATAATGATTATTGGTGTTGCATGTACTTTTAAATTACATAAACTATACTTCTGTAAATATTGTTCTTATGCATTTTGCACTCAGTAATACCCTTTTTAAACATCTCTCCACATTGATGTATATACATCTTAGTTCATTGTGGGGTTTTTGTTTGTTTGTTTTGAGGTACTGAGGCTGGGGATTGAACCCAGGAACTTGCATGTGGAAAGCTGGTGATCAACCACTGAGCTACATCAACTACCCTGAGTTGTTTCCTTCACCTGTTTTGCTTATTGTTTGTTTCTTTTTTTTTTTTTTTTTTAGGAGGCACTGGGAACCAAACCTAGTACCTCTCACATGGGAAGCAGGCCCTCAACTGCTTGAGCCGCATCTGTTCTCTGGTTCATTGATTTTTAACTCATCCATAACATTCCATAGTGATCATCTCCACATTTTCCTTATTCATTCCTTTAGTTGATGGACTCCTAAGTTGCCTCCATCTCCCTACTATCCCAAACAGTGACACCATGAACTTCCCTCCTGCCTATTTGTGGATTGGTCCAGTCTCTTAGGTACATTCCCAGAAGGAGGCACACTGGGTCATGGGGAGTACTCTAATTTTATTAAATGCCTCCAAATTGCATATCAGTAAGGCTGTACCAGTTTATATTTCCACCAGCAGTGCATAAGGCATCCTGTTTCCCCACATGCTTATCAACATTGACATCTTTATTTTTGCCAGTCTGATGGGTATAAACTGGTACCTCATTTTATTTTGCATTTCTCTGAGTATTAGTGATGTGAAGTATATTTTCAGGGACTTGTTAACTGTTTGGGTTTTTCCCCTCTTGTGACTGCCTTTTCACATTGCTTGCGTATTTTATGCTGGGTTTTCTGTCTTGTTCTTATTGGTTTGCATGAGTTTCCTGACTATTCTGGATATCAATCCCTTGTCTCTTTTGGACACTGCAGATTTCTTCTTCCAATCTGTTAGATTTGTCTGTGGTATTCAATGTTGAATGAAAGCCTTTCATTTCAGTGGCACCAAAGCTTACCTAATTTCAGTCTTTTGGATAGTACCTTTTGTATCTTAAGAAGCTCTTTCATACTATTTATTTTACATTTTAGAGCTTGAATCCATCTGGAGTTCCCCTTTATGTATATATGAAGTAGAGTTCTAACTTATTTTTTTTTTCCTATATACAGGTTTGAGCCAGTCATTCCTGGTGCCAACTATTAAACGGTCTATCCTTTACCACTGGTTTGGTGCCACTTTTGTCATATAGCAAGCTTCTATACAGGCATGAATCTTTTTCTGAGCTCTCTAGTCTGGTCTCTTTGATCTGCACCTGTTCCAGTTTTTACTCATGTGACTTTGCAGAATATTTTAATATTTGAGAGTATGAGTTCCCTTTGTGGCTCTTACTCAAGTCTTCACTACGTGTACTTTAATAGAGATTAAAATTTTTCTTCATAATGTTCTTCTTTGTCCTCTAATAGGTTAATTCCTAGGTAGGAGAGGAATTTAATGTGTAGAAGCCCAAAGGTAGACTGGTACCAGTGTTAATCCTCCCTGTTGGGAGGTGGGGGTGGGAATAGGTGTTTTACTCCATTGTTGGCCAGCAACAGCCATGAGGGTAAGAGAAAATTGCACAGTATAGACACTTTCTTCTACCTCATTCCTAATGCCTGACTCCTAGCATTGCTCTACTCCAGGCTGCTGACTTCCCTTACACACTCATCACCTTCTGCTTCCCTGGGAATTTCATTCAGTTTCCTCAGATCAATCCACCTTACTCTCACCTCTGGCATTTCCAGGGTGGTTTCTGGAGAGGAAGCCAGCAGCCTGTTTTAGATTTCTGTCCTGTCAGACTCAGAACCCATCGTATTTGGCTTTAGTGTATAACTCTTGGTTCCATTCACAACATCAAATCATGTATTAGAGATGTTTTTAGGGCTTTATTTGAAGCCTTATATCTACCTGCAGAAAATACTTGTTTAAAAAGCCTTCACATTTGTGAGGTTTGCTTATTTTATGCATGTATGCTCCTTGAAAAGATACCTGATGCCTGGAGCTTCTCTGTCCTTTGGGATAATAGAATGTTCTTTTAATTATTTTTATTTTTTTTATTCTTTTTTTTATAGGAATGATGTGTTTAAAATTCACTGGTTGATGGCAGCTCTTCCTTTCACCAAGTCTCTTTCCTTGGTGTTCCACGCAGTATGTATTAGCATTTTGCAGATTATTTGTGAAATGGTGTACAATGACTATATGAGCAGGAAAAATAAGTTAGAAGAAAGGTGTTAGATCAGTGGGAAACAAAAGATGAAAGAATATCTTTCTTATGAAGTCTTCTTTTATCTGGGGAGGGGAATAGTCATAGGGGCTCAATGATCACAACTTCCCTTAAAACTAGACTTACGAAATCTTCTGATATTACCTACAAACAGAATTTTCCAGGAACACCCTTTTGTTTTTATTTCTTTGTGTTTTGTTATTTCTTGAAATTAGAGTGACACTTGCTGAATTGTTTCCACTACTTCCTTTATTTTTCCTTATATTCCCTCACATTCCCATGGTTTGAAGTTCAGTGTTATACTTATTTGAGAGCAAATTGATGCTTCAAAGATTGAAACACAAGACTCAAGCTTAGCTTTGACTGTTAGAACTGAGTATCCTGTGGGGCCAAGATCACAACTTTCCCAATTAGTGGACCTACCCATCGGCCACACTTGTGAGGGTAGACGTCTTCAAACATGTATTCTCCTGCATTTAAAAGTGCTGTCATTGGAGAACACAATAATATATCCAGTTACGATGTCAAGAAATGGCAGTTATTGGGATAATTTCCTACTTGGATCCAAGTTAAAACATTCTGGAATCATGTAGATAATGAAGAGAGGATCTTTGACTAACTTTAATATCTAGGTAGCCATTTCTGATAAATGAAATTAATATAAGAATTTTGGATTCTGCCAGGAAACATTTTGGCATTCAGAGACTTGCTTTGTTTACCTCAGGTTTAGTTCTAAATTTATTGTTTTTTCCAGAGCCACACTGGGGGTGATTCTGCATACATTCTCTACTTGCTGACTGGCTGACTGATTTATTATATAAGTAGCAGTAGTATGAAAGATAAAGTTCTAGGCTTGGACACTGAAAAGATCTGTGACATTTCAACCTTGAAGATTTTAAAGAACAGAATAGGTAGCCATTTTTCTCAAGGGAGGGATCTGGGCTGGGTGTTAGTCACATTGAAACCTTGCATCAGGTTTATTAAACTACCTGATGTTTTGTTAGTACACTCACATACTTAATTGTGAACTGACAAGTTAGGAATTAGGAATTAGGTGAGGGCAGACTTTACCTATCATGAGGTCCACTGGTGTGATTTGCTGTTTCAGAGTGCACTAAGGCACGTGGTAGATCGACCTTTCTGAAATGCATTTGTTTGATTTCAGATCGACTATCACTACATCTCTTCCCAGGGCTTTCCAATTGAGGGTTGGGCTGTTGTGTACTACATCACTCACTTGTAAGTATGCAGAATGACTTGTGAAATACTCATACCATGAAATGACATACAAAAAAAGTTGGAAAGAGCCATGGGAGGGAAAGACGTGTCCCAGGTTGACCAGTACTACCCTCTAGTGGCAGCCCGTCTGGGTCTCTGCTGTGCTAAAGGTGTGATTGCTGGTTTATTGCTAGGAGGAGGCTGCCTACCTGCCTGCCTGTCTGTAGCTTTTGGCTGCTCAGATAGTGGGGTACAAAGCTAAATATTTGTGTGGTAGGTAGTAGGGTGCATAGTCAACTATGTTCACATAAGTTGAATTTTCTGAATTTGGCTGCCTGTCTTGTCAGAAGCATATGAAATCATGGAATGAACTGTGCAATCTAACTCTCAGAGTGAGAGTCTGAAGAGATCTCTTGATGTCTGTTAAATTTTTTTTCTTCCCCAGATTGAAAGGTGCACTACTCTTCATCACCATTGCACTTATTGGCACTGGCTGGGCATTCATTAAGCACATCCTTTCTGATAAGGACAAAAAGATCTTCATGATTGTCATTCCACTCCAGGTAAAGGAACTCTAATCCTGCTTTCATCCTAGTCCCTCTCTTAGCCCTCAGCAGGGCTTAGCTCCAGGCTGAATCTGCCTTTGGGAATTTAAGACTGCGAAGCTCTCTTTCTGGAATTCTGATTAAAATCTCTACTTCTGGTCATTGTACTGGGAAATGCTTGACTATCAGTCATCTTTAAAACCACCATGTGGATACCTAGACTTTGAATAGAGTGCTGTTGAAAAGTTAGGGCAATTATTGCTTTCTCAACTCTGCATCAGTTTGTGCTATAACAAAATGTCATTCTTAGTAAAGAAGCTCAGGTACATTACAATTTTATTAACAAATTACTTTAAACCTGCTAATGACACCAGTGAGTTACCTCAAGAAAGAATATTGTAGTAGGAATTGGGGCAAACATATTAAACCCTTCCTGTATTTGAGGACCTAGGCTGAGGCCTGCCTTACTTGGTTCTAAATTCCTCAGAAGAGGAATTCCTTGTCATATCTTTTGTTGGTGTTTGTTTTCTTTCATATCTTACATGTATCTGTCTTAGTCAAAACAGAACCTGGACATTAAAAACTTAGGCTAAATAGAGATTTTAGCAGGGATGCACAACTACTGTGATCTGCTGACCACAGAACATCTGTTTGATAAAGTCATGCTTATTGACTGATTTTGGAGTGCAATGTAAATTTGACAAGTGAGAGGGAAGGGGACAACTTTTAGGCACCCAGATCAGTCCAGTCAACTGGCAATTGGTAGGTTGGTAATTGGTGGTTTGGCAAAGTCTGCAGCAAAGCTACCCTTACATTCAGTAATAAGGAACATATGGGCGGCAGACTTGGCCCAGTGGTTAGGGCATCCGTCTACCACATGGGAGGTCCGCGGTTCAAACCCCGGGCCTCCTTGACCCGTGTGGAGCTCGCCCATGCGCAGTGCTGATGCATGTAAGGAGTGCCATGCCACGCAGGGGTGTCCCCCCGTGGGGCAGCCCCACACACAAGGAGTGTGCCCCATAAGTAGAGCCGCCCAGCGCAAAAGAAAGTGCAGCCTGCCCAGGAATGGAGCTGCCCACACGGAGAGCTGACACAACAAGATGATGCAACAAAAAAGAAACACAGATTCCTGTGCCACTGTCAACAGAAGCAGACAAAGAAGACTCAGTAAATAGACACACAGAATAGACAACCGGGGTGGGGGGGAAGGGGAGAGAAAGAAAGAAAGAAAGAAATCTTTAAAAAAAAAAAAAGGAACATATGTTAGCACCAAATGAATGCTGCAGATCAATTGCTGTAGGTTTCCAAGAAGTGACAAATCACCCTAAGTTAGATCAATCTGAAAAGGTTTTATGACAGAGATGGGCCTTGACTGGATGCTTAAGGAAGTGAATATGACAGAGGCAAAGGAGTAGCAACAGAAACATGTAATACTTTGGTCTGGTGAAAAATGATGCTATATGGGTCTTTTGACTGTTGAGCTACCAGGGCCACTTCTCAGGCCCAGGCCAAATTCCTACAGCCTGCCAAGGTGTCAGAACTTATAAGTGATGGAATCTGAGTGCCATAATACCTTCCTATGTCTGTTTTCTTTTCATAGCTACTGCCATCCATTCTATTTTGAATCTTCTTCCTTTTGACATGAACTGTGGTGTAATGGGACACAGTCTTGCCAGTTTATTCCTTTTTTATGGACATTGTGGCTAAGTGGGGTGTGAAGTCCTACCTGCCTAGCACTTGAGTGACTCCCCTGAGGCTCAGGGCACCTAAAAAAGCAACATACAGTGTTCTAGTTATCTATTACTGCATTATAAATCCCTTCAAAATTTAGAGACTTAATTATGATCACTGGCTTAAAATGGCGGAATGTTCCCTTACAGAGGCTTTGAACAACCAGCATAACTGGCAGAAACCTCTTTCTCAAAGCTCAGAACAACAAGAACAAAAACAACAAAACCAGTTAAAGAACTACAGTAACAGGGCAAACACCAAATCAGGAAAAAGGCTACTTAAAATTAAGCAGTAGGATCTCCAGGTGCCCTGGCTGACCCAACCCCCACCCCTCACTGGCTTGGAGCAGAGACGTCCATGCTCCCAGTATGGATACGTGGTCCTGGTTCCAGGGGGAACAGAGTAACCTTGCAGACATACTGGGAACATGTATGTCTGGCAGTGGCCTGAGTGACTTGCCATCCTAGAACTTACCCTGCATGTAGAAGATCGCTCAAGGAACTCTCGTAGAGAATGCTGTGGGAGAGCAGTCAGGTCATGCTACTAGGAGCAAGGGATTGCAGGCTATTTGATATACAGCGCAGTGCCCAGGACATTAAGGAAACTGTTACCTAAGGAAGAAGAGACATTCAGAACTGTGTAAAAGGGGGGAATTCCTAGGGTCACAAGTACATGTCCAAGACAAGATGCATGTGCAGAAGGGATCAGGGAGGCTCTTGCCCTTTGGCCTAGAGCTTTTCTCTTAACTGATTGTATGGCTAAGCCCTGAAGGAGAGCGCTGATGAGGTCAGTCTGCAAAGACTGGGAAAAGTGTTTTTCTTTTTTCAATAATATATTTTATTCAATCCAGTATATTCAAAATATTATTTAAACATATCAACAAATATGCTTATATTTTCTTGGATTTTTTGTATTAAATTTTTTAAATTGAGTATATATTTTACATTTATAGCACATCTGCATTCAGAGTAGCCACATTTCAAATGCTCAGTATCAACATATGACCATTAGTATGTGTATTACACAATGAAGCTCTAAGTCTTCAAATGTTTTTAATTTGTACCTCCATGGAAAATTGTTCTGTACTCTCTTTGGGTATGGAACTTTAAAAAAAAATAATATATATATATTTTAAAGTTACTGGGAAGCGGATTTGGCTCAATGGATAGAGCATCTGCCTACCACATGGGAGGTCCAGAATTCAAACCCAGGACCTCCTGACCTGTGTGATGAGCTGGCCCATGCTCATTGCTGATGTGTGCACGGAGTGCCATACCACGCAGGGGCATCCCCCGCGTAGGGGAGCCTCACACACAAAGAGTGCACCCCATAAGAAGAGCCACCTACCGCGAAAAAAGTGCAGCCTGCCCAGGAGTGGCGCCACACACACGGAGAGCTGATGTAGCAAGATGATGCAACCAAAAAAAAAAAAGAGAGACACAGATCCTCGGTGCCACTGACAAGAATATAAGCAGACACAGAAGAACACACAGTGAATGAACACAGAGAACAGACAACTGGGGGGAGAGGGGGCAGGGAAGGAGAGAGAAATTAATAAAAAATAAATAAATAAAAAAGCTATCAGGGTTACATGAATTTAAAAAGAATAAAAATTAAAAAATAAAGTTACTTAGATTACATAAATGTTACACAGAAAATGCAGGGATTCCCATATGCCCCACTCCCCACACCGTCCACACCCTCCCACAGGTGTTTTCTTTTTCCTTCTGTTTTTGTTAGCTACTGGTAATCAAGTAAGTAGTGGCTGGATGCAAGCTTAAGGAATAGATGCCTCAACATCTATATTCAACAATAATATATTAAGGTATCAGAATGTTCACATTTCAACAAAAGGTCACCAAACACAGAAGGAAACAGAAAGTGACAGCCCAAACAAAGGAGATTAAATTATTAGAAACCATCAATGAAGAGGGCCAGACCTGGAACATAATAGACAAATTTTTAAAAAAGAGACCTAAAGGAAGTGGATGTGGCTGCAGTGATTGAGCTCCTGCCTACCATATGGGAGGTCTCGGGTTCAGTTCCTGGTGCTTCCTGGAGAAGCTGAGCACGACAGTGAGCTAGTGCGATGGGCAGGTGCGACAAGCTGACACAACAAGATGATGCAACAAGGAAACACAGAAAAGACAATGAGAGACACAGCAGAGCAGGGAGCTGAGGTAGCTCAAGTGATTCAGTGCCTCTCTCCCACATGGAAGTTCCTAGGTTCAGTTCTCAGTGCCTCCTAAAGAGAAGACGAGCAGACACAGAGAGCACACAGCAAATGGACACAGAGAGCAGACCGCAAGCGCTGTCTTTATTTATTCTTTGTATATTTATTTATAAATAAATAAAATAAATCTTTTAAAAAAAAAACTTATAAAAAAAAGAGAGACCTAAATATGCCCATAGAGATAAAGGAAGATATAGACAAGGAACTAAAGGAAATTGGGGAAATGATAGGCCAACACAAAGAGAATATCAATAGAGAGAAATTATGAAAAGGAACCAAGCAGAGCTGAAGACCATAGTAGCTGGCAGAAGAAAGTGTCAGTGAACTTGAAGATAAAACAATTGAAATCATTTAGTCTGAGTAGCAGAGCAAAGAAGGAAGAGAAGTGAACAGAGTCTGAAGAACCTGTGGGGCATCCCTCAAGTACACCAATACACATGTGGTGGGAGTCCCAGAAGGAAAAGAGAAAGGGATAGAGAGAATATTCCAAGAAATAATGGCTGAAAACTCTCAAATTTAATGAAAGGTGTGAATATACACATCCAAGATGCTCAATGAACTCCAACCGTGATAAATCCAATATGCCCACACCCTGGCAAATTATTATCAAACTGTTGACTGTCAAAGATAGAGCATTTTGAAAACTACAAGTGAGAAGCAAAATGTCAACGTAAAAGGGAGCCTCATAAGATTAAGTGCCGATTTTTCATTAGAAACCGTGGAGGTGAGAAGACAGTGGGGTAACATTTAAAGTGATGAAAGCAAAACATTGCCAGATAAGAATTCTTTGGCTGACAAAACTGTCTTTCAAAAATGAGGGAGAATTCATTACTATGTGATTATACCAGGTATCATTGATTGTACACTTTGGATGAATTGTATGCTTTAATAATGTATCAATAAAATTGATTTGTTAAAAGAAAAATTAAGTAGAGATTAAAACATTCCCAGATAAACAAAAGTTAAGGGGCTTCGTCCACAATTAGACTGGCCCTGCAAGAGATGATCAAGAGAGTTCTGCAGGTTGAAAGGACGCTAGATAATAGACTGAAGCCAGGTGAAGATACAAAGATCTCCAGTGAGGGTAACAACATGATGTAAATATAAATGCTAATACTACTGTATTTTTGGTTTGTAAAGTCCACTTTTTACCTTCTACTGGATCTAAAAGGCAAATGCAGAAAATGTAATGATAAATCAATGGTTTTAGGATCATAATGTATAAATAGGTAATTTATGACAAAAACTACGTAAAGGTGGGGGGGGGTAAGGGGTATAGGGACAAAGTCTGAGTATATTATTGATTTTAAGTTGGTATCAAAGTAGACAAGATTGTTATGATTTAGAATGTTGAATTTGAGCCAGAGTAACTACAAAGAAAATATCAGAAAATATGCAAGGTCATAGAGAAAGAAATTATAGAGTACAGGTTGCCAGGGACATGGGGAGTTAATGCGTAATGGGTGTAGGGTTTCTGTTTGGGGAGATGGGAAAGTTTTAGTAATGGAACGTGGTGAGGGTACTAAAATATCGAGAATGTATTTCATTACATTGAATGGTATTTTTGGGAGTGGTGAGATGGGAAAGTTTATTATGTTGTATATATGTTCCCACAATTAAACAAAAAAAAGCAACTAAAGATACACAATGACAATTAAATTCAGTACATGATCCTGGGTGGTACACAGGAGAAAAGACTCCAAGGGACATTTTTGGGAACTGTGAAAAAAAATTGGAATATAGACTGTAAACTTTATTATCATTGTTAAATTTCTTGAACTTGATAATTGCACTTAACATGGTTACCTAGGTGAAAAGTCTTTTCTTTGGAAATGTTCTAGGAGCACGATATATAAAGCCACACTCAATTGTTCAGAAAACGGATTGGTAAATAGATAGCCATGCAGGTAGACAGATAGATGGAATGTGGCAAAATGTTCAAATTGGTTGGTTGGGTATTTGAGGGAATAGGGATATGTTGGAGTTTTCTGTATGGGGTTTGCATTATTTTTGTAACTGTCCTGTAAGATGAAAGTATTTCAAAATAAAAAGTTTAAAACAACGACAAAAGCCATTTATCCTCTGTTTCTCTGGGTCAGGAATTTGGGAGTAGCTGAACTGGGTATGTCTGGCTTGGGATCTCATGAAGATACAATGAGACAATGACTGGGGCTGGGGTCACTTGTGTCCGTGTCCTCGGCTGGGAAGACTTGGTCAGTGGGGACTGGAATGACTGAGGCTCCTTGGGCATTTGTATCTCTACATGATCTCTCTAGCATAGCAGCTTCAGGGTAATCAGACTTCATCAAGGAGGCTTACAGCTCCAAAGGGGTCTGCCCAAGAGAGAACAGGTGAAAGCTGCATGCTTCTTAAAACCTAGCCTTGGAAATCACGTGGCATTACTTCTACCGTATTCTATTGGTCAAAGTATTTATAAGCCTGTCCAAGTTCAAAGGGAGGGCACAGAGACTACTTGGTAGGAAAGTGGCAAAGTTTTGCAAGAACATGTGGGACCAGAAATAATACTGTGGTCAAAGGTTGGGAGCCTGTAGGCCCAGGTATCCACACACTTTGGGGCTGCTGTTCTTGTAATGAACCACCCATGCTTTGGGGCCTCAGCATCTTCTTGTGCCCTATAGGTCCTGGCAAACGTGGCCTACATTATCATAGAGTCCACAGAGGAAGGGACGACTGAGTATGGCTTGTGGAAGGATTCTCTGTTTCTGGTTGACCTGCTGTGCTGTGGAGCCATACTTTTCCCAGTGGTGTGGTGAGTAACCTGCAGGTAGGGAGGTCACATATGTACCACGTGGCTTGCCTATCTAACTTGACAGCTGAACCAGACATACCCAGATTGATTCAAAGCACTGGGGGCATCTGCTGAAGGCTGACATTATTCAGCAAAGTTTTAAATCTCTAGTCAGTGAAATACCAGTTTTCATGGAGTCATATGCTCACAGTGTCTAGATTTAGACTTTTAGGAGTCAGCCTGGTATCCTCCTTATAGAGTCATTTTCTTCCAGAAAGTAGGTAGGGCCAATGAAGCCCTTTGTCTTAGTAGTGTTGGAGGGTTGTGGGGTTGGGTAAGAATGAGAAATTGGATGGAAATCAGGAGTTTTAATTGGTTGGTGGTTTTCTTCTCACACACTGGCTCCTGCTACTTTTTGCCACATACTTGGCCAGCAGAGGGCATCTTTCACTCTCAAGCTTGAGCACCATACTTGGTTGGTTAAATGTTGATTATCAAAAATCACTTTTTTAATTTTTAAGTTAGGGAGAGTGTTCTAAAATCACCTAGTCCAACTCTTTCAGTTTATTATTTAGGAATTCAGGTCCCCAAAATATTTGTCTTTGCCCAGGATCATACTTAGTTACTAGAGCTAGAAAATAGAGAGGAATGCAAATTTACTAGCTAATCTTTTGTTCTTTACATGTTTGTTTTTAGGTCAATCAGACACTTACAGGAAGCATCAGCAACAGATGGAAAAGGCAAGTTCTCTTGTGTTCTTTTCGTGCTGCTTAGCTTTCTCTGAACCCACATGCTTGAGTGCTGCTATGAGTTGGAAGAAGAAGGACTGCTGTGTTTTAGGGAGGCAGGCCAGGGGAGTCCTTGGGGCTTACTGGCAAGAGCACTAGGGGTTGTTTAGTGGAGAAGCAAATGTTGAATGTTACATAGACCATTTATACAAGAAGTTTGGGGGTGTTTGCAGTTTATTAAAATGTTTTATTTCATCTCCACTTATGAGCGTGATTTTCACCTTCTCAAAATTGAGTCAAGAAGAGAAAATCTTGTCTTGGAAGGAACAGGGAAAGATAACACTTCATTGTGAGAACAGGAGGTATTATGGATTGGAGATGGATATGTGTAAAGCATCCCTTCCTGCTGATTTAACACACTTTCAAAATAGATGTGTTGGTATTAATTTAAAACAAGACTGATGCCTGAAAGAATCTTTATAACTCTGATTTTTAAATGGTTGTGCCATTATAAGCCTTCTGCATCTCAATTTTCCAACCATGCCTCTTACATCAGAAAAGAGGCCACAAAGAAAATCTTTTGTATGTTTATGTTTCTGAGGTTGTTTGAATTATGTTCATGACCATAGAATGCTATCGCATAAAGGGAATTTCATACCACAAGGGATCATGGAGCAGTGCTCTCTCAGATAACAAACTGCTTCTGGATCCATGAAATCATACATCTAGTGCTAATATTAATGTTCTTTTCTTTAAGGCAGATTATTAATTACCAGTAATAAAAAGAAACAAGCTTTTTTGTTAAAATTTTGTAGCTGACCATTTTTTCTGATTCTAGAAGTAGTGTGGGTTCATTTTAGAAAATTTGGAGAATATGTAGTATGAATCTTATTTCACAAACTTGGTATACAATAAATACCACGTTATTTTCTTTATATTGAATTAAACCTTATTTCCAGTCTTTATATCAGGGTCAGGCTAAGTTGAAGGCTTCTTATTTAGAGGACATTATTCAGGGGAGTATCCCCAGTTTGGGCCCACAGTAGTTACCTCCAAGATTCCTGTTGTCGAGACATGTGGTCTTTTGAGGTCCAGTAGCTCTCTTGTTTCTAGGTAACCTTGGGCCTGAGGATCTTGCCTGGAGCCCTGATTAGCCCTCAGAGTCCAGCCTCTCAAGGCCCATCAGACTTCTTGAGTGACCACTGGCCCTACTGCAGAATACATTGGCCATTGTTTCCTTTCTTGTTGTGGGAATAGCCCCTCTCTATTTTTTTCTCCTCTTTTCCTTCAAAGACCTTGGATTCCCTTTTTCTCCCTTTGGAATAACCTTTTGGAAAAACTCTTTTTCAGTGAGTTTAAGCTAAAATGCTTATCTTCAGAAAGTTTTTGCTTTTAGCCTGGCTAAGCAGTTTCCTCTAAGCCAGGGGGCACAGAGGGCCCTCCTACCTTCTTGGAGTCAAAGGAAAACTACAAACAGACAAACAAATTAGCACTTAAGAAACACACCCCACCACAAACAAAATCCGAAAGTAGAAAAATAAAAACCCACCCTCTGGGAATAACTGATGTTTGGGGATATTCTTGTCTCTTTCTGTGTACATTATAAAGAGATGATTTTATTATTTTTGTAACTTATAAATAGGTCTTTTTCTTACATTAACATATTGTGATGAGACATTTTGAATTTCTCATCTTTATAAACTTCTGTGTTTGAGATAGTTTTTCTGACTATTTGGCTGAAAATATAAAAAATCCTTAGGGGTAATGTTTTTCAGTTGATAAGTTTTACCTGTGTTGTTCTTGGTGTCATCCTTCTCCCTTTGTGGATTCTCCTGGCCCTTTCCCACCAATGCCTCTATCATTCTAATCCTTCTGACTGCTTCTCTGCTTTCTCAACTCTTGCTTTTAGAGACTTGGAGGTGACTGGTATTTGTTAACAGTGTGTGTGACTATTTCTTTACTCCTGAAGCAGTTAGTAGTTAGCTGAGGATCTTAGTCTAGTATTCTGCCTTGGGCAGATAGTGCAGCAGATGAAGCCCAAGATTGTCCCTCAGTATCTGCAGTAAAGAGAAATTATGGAATAGGAATGCTTTTGTCCTGGCCCAGGGCACACTAGGCAGCTTCTCCTTTTTTCTCACCAGGTGGCAGCATGGGCCTTTTCAGCAGTGAGTGAATCTGAAAGCAGGAAGTCACATGGGCACACCAGGGCTCACATTAACCATTCTCAGGATGACATATTGTTAAGAAAGCACCCACTTCTCACCAGTGAATTTCACAAACCCTTTGAAAGTGGGACAGAGTAGATTAGAATGGGGGTATCTTTTTGATTCATGTTCTTAACTTTCCCTAAATTGAGTTTAGGTTCTGGGATCTTTTTTTTTTTTGGTGTTATCAATGTTTATTGTTCGGCAGGAACCATCGCCTTACTTAGGCAATCAGCAAAGCTGCCACATTCCATATCCTTACCCCAAGGTAACCCTAACTGTGACTGGGTGACAACAAGCTGATCCAGGATCAGAAGGCTACCTAACACTTGACCCCCAGCCAGTCTCAGTCCTGCCTACCAGAGAGATGATGAGCTAAGATAGCATGTCCTCACTGAGGAGGATTGAGAACAGTGGGAATAGGGGTAGTTTTGTACTCCCACTGCCACCCAGAGTAGAGAGGGCCACAGTCCAGCCCTGGGTCTCTGAGGAAGTTCTGTGGAGATGACATCTCTGAGGCTAGGAAGAGGCTTCCATGCCCAGGGCCTGAGTCTGAGGTAGGATGGAAGGAACAAGGGGAAGAAAAGTGGCCTGGGACAAATGGAGAGAAGCAGGCGTCACCAAAACAAACTGTAGCCACTCCCAGAGCCGTCTATGCATAACCCCCATGGAGTAGTGCTGAGAGCCAACTCCACACTGATGACCTTTGCCTTAAAAAACAGCAACTCTGGGCTGACCCACTTTTCTCAATAAGGCAGATTAATGATCAAGTTCTGGCACAAACACCTATCCTGTCAACGAACTTGGCTTTGCCCATGTACAGGCTGACCCCTAGGTCAGCCAACCATGTCAACACCTAAAAGGGCAGAGATCAGAGCCTGAGACCTGAGATTAAAGCCTTGACTCCAAGGAATGAACCAGAGAAGCCCCCTCCTGATACACACATCCCAACTTGCGCTTTTCCCACAGACCAAGCCCGGGAGGTCCAGAGCTAAGCCTCCCTCGCAGGGCTGAGGTCCTGAACACAAGGAACGACTGGGACCCTGACACTAAGGGGTACCTGACACACGATGGCCTGCAAGTGTCAGAAAGACTCCAGCCCAGAGGGCTCCCTATGCCGAGGCCTGGAGGGCCACCGGTTCCATCCATCTGTGGTGAAGGTGCACCCCAAAGCCGCGTGGGCACGCACGTGAACCCATGACCTGGCACACGTTTACCCACTGCTGCTGCCCTCCCTGGAACCCCATGTGCCAAGCCGGGGCTGCTGCTGGGGGTGGCAGTGAGGTGACCTTCACGCTGGGGTCCACCTGGTGAAGGACCCAGTGAGATGCAGTGGGCCTGGCGTGGTGAGAAGGTGGCAGTCCCGTGCCCATCCATCTGCTCCGGTCTCCCACCTGCTGTCTCTGGACCTACTCACCAGCCGTGCTGGGCCACCCCTTACCACTGGCCTGCACTCATCTGTGTTGATAACCATGGTGGCGGAAGCGGGTGCCTGGCTTGACTGTCCGTATCACCCACCATGCCACTAACCCAAGTACCCTGCACACTGCTGCCGCTGCGGGAAGGACAGTCACCTGCTCTGGGATCTTTTGAGCTAATTGGCAAATACGTATTTCATGCTATACTTTGAAAAATGAGTATGCTTGTGACACTTGAGAGTCAAGGCAGCCATGTTCTCACAGTTGAAGTCTTCTCTGTGGAGAGGTCTCAGGAATAGCACTCCGTGCTGGCAAGCTGACCTTGGACGTGACTGCAGTGTGAAAGTGTGCTGCTCATCCATACCAGGATGGATGCAAGGCAATGCAGAAAAGCTGGAGTGAGCACCCTGCCAGCTTTCCTGGATCATTGTGGTTGACCATCTGTGCTTCTCAATTCACCCTTCCTGAAATCTGGCCCATATTATTGGCAACTGGGAAAGTAAAGGCCATGGGCAATAATGTCCTCTATTGGATTTGGAAGTGTTTTGCTGCATGTAGCCTGACATTCTGGTTCCTGTTCTTAGGCTCATTGTTCCACCGACTCATTGTATGACCTTGGACAATGACTTGGACTGAAGAATATCATTTTAGTTTAGCTACAGTCCTAAGGAGGCTGACTAATTGCCAGTGAGGAGAACTGCTATTTGTGGTTGCTTGTCCTTGATACACAGTTGAATATAACTTTCAGAGAATAGATTTTGTTTCCTTTTTTTGTCCTGGAATTCCTTTTGACTGAACCTGAGAGAATAAAGGAAAACACTAAGGGTGAAGCTGTCTACTGTCCTTAAGCCATGTTGGTGTCTGCCTCTCTTGGGTCCTCTGTCATTTAGATTCACTGCTTTGCTTCATCTTCTAAGAGGAGACTTAATTTAATCTTGTCACAGACGCATCTACCTCTGGTTCTACTGCCAAGATTTATTGGCTGCTGTTGCCGTTGAACCTGCATCTCCTGTTTCCTTTCCTTTCTCCAGTGTTGTTACCTTGTAGGACTGGCTTGGCAATATAAACCATAAATTTAATTAACAGTCTCTGCTTCTGATCATCCATTTTTTCTTTGTATTTCTCAGGAAAATTCAGGCAGGTATTCTGAGGAATCTTAGGTTTTATGGGAGCTTCAAAAGCACTTAAGCAAATGTTGTTTGGCTGTTTAGCAGGATTTATAGAGTAATGGCTTCATTCTGAGCTGTGGCCCTGAAAGTAACTATGGCCATGAAAGGTATTTGTCAGTGCAACAGTTTCCAAGGGAGTCCTTAGGGTCAAAACTATTTTTTATAAAAATACATTACATGTGGCAACTGACTTAGGTGAGGAAGTACCTCTTATGGTACCTTGAGCTGGACTCTTTAGGGCTTATAACTATAAGCTTCTATCCCAAAATAAATGCCCTTTATAAAAGCCAAAAAAAAAAAAAAAAGAATATATTACTAGTCTTTTTACTATGGACATTAGCACTGGTGGTGCAAAAGCAATGAAATGGCATCAAGGCAGTGGCACTAAACTGTAGTAATAGCTATTGCATTCTTCACTGCTAACTTGTTTGCAGAGAGGGTGGAAAGCTCATTTCACTTAACAGTGGCCTTGATGAAATAGTAAGAACTATTAATATTCCTAAATCTTAACCCATGAGTACATGCCTTTTAATATTTTGTGTGATGAAATGGGAAGTATGCATAAGGCATACTTATGTGTACTGACATACCACAGTTGTTTTGAGGAAAAGTACTACTGCAACTGAGTTGCAAGCTGAACTATCTGCTTTTTTTCTGTGGAATTTTGTTTTTACTTGAAAGAATGACTGACAAACTATGGTTACTTATACCTGGGTTTTTGGGAGACATTTTCTTGAAAATGAATGAATTCAGACTGTCACTTCAAGGGAAATAACTGACAGTATTTTCAATTTGTTCCTTTTAAGCAAAAATTAGAATTTAGGAAAACTTGTGTCCTCCATTTAAGTTTGACAGTTTCCCAATACTTAAAAAACTTCTGAATAAAGCTGAAGTAATATTAAAATTTTTTATTTTTAAAATATTTTATGATAAAATGTTTCAGTACTTGGAAGAGCTGCCTAACTCAGTGAAACAACATTTTCTAAATGACCAATGCAGATGTTAAACATTCATGCATGGGTAAAAGATCCACTCGAAGTGCAAGATGGACCACTGGATTTTAATGTATCAGAGTACAGAATGTTCACTGATACTCTTTTAGTTTCCCCACTGCAATAATCTTTAAGAAACTATCATTTGTTGAGTTTTAGCATAGAATTGGCGAATATCCATAATTATCTGAAAAGGCCTACACTGGTATAAAACCTTATTTTCTTTGTATACTTCAATCAGAGCAATCTTTTGCAACAAATTGAATGCAGATATGAGAACCCAGCTGTGTTCTATCAAGCCAGACATTGAAGAGATTTACAAAAATATAAAACTATTCCTGGGAGCGGATGTAGCTCAGTGGTTGAGCACCTGCTTCTCATGTAAGAGGTCCTGGGTTCAATCCCCATTTCCTCCTAAAAAAACAAAAGCACATTTAAAACTATTCCACTCCTCTCATTAAATTTTGAGTTATTTAATTTTAAAAAAATGATGTCAATATGTAATAGGTTTATTTTTGTTATTTTTAAATGAATTCATAAATATTTTTGAAGTTTCTCTATTTTAATTTCTCATATGATAAATATTGATAGATATAGTCCACAAGGACAAAAGTTTCTTGCGGTCCTTAATAATTTTAAGAGTATTAAAAGGGTGCTGAGACCAAAAGTTTGAGAACCATCGTGTTAGGAAATAAGCATCTTTAGTCCTTGTAGTCGTGATGACAGTATAAGAACAGTGAAAAGGCTGCCTGCTTCTTTTTTCCCTTGCCTCTTAAATTCATTTCATACTTACTTGGCCAGATACTTATGGCTGTTTAAGATGTCCATTAGTCCTGGGCCTCTCATGCCAAATAACTATGTTTTATTTGAGTGTGTTCATATAAACAAGCCTAATGGAAAACCTACAAGTGAGAAAGGAAAAGAAGTAATCATGTGCTCATCCTGGCTGCAACTCATGTTTATGTATTTAATTGTTATTTTCCATTCTTGGTTTCTTTAGACTTGTAGTTCTTAAACTTTTTTTTTCTTTGGGGGGGTAATAATAGAGCTATTTGGGAACTTAATAAAAAAGATAGACCTCCCTATATCTGCCTTAAGTTTAATATGCAATTTCATGGGATTCATGGACCTCAGATTAAATAACCTTTTTTTTCTCCTTCATTTTCTTCCTTTCTTCCTTCCTTCCTTGTTTTGTTTTGTTTTGTTTTGTTTTTAGGAGGTACCAGGGATCGAACCTAAGTCCTCGGACATGGATAGCAGATACTCAATCACTTGAGCTACATCTGCTCCCTTTTCTTCTTTATTAATTTTATTTATATATACTCCATAGCCATCAAATATGTACTCCCCCCCCTTTAATAACCTATTTCTAGGATTAATTTAAATAATATCGTATTACTCAAATACAATGATTTGAATAGAAATGCACCAGCATAATTATAGTTTGCGATTCTCCCATAAGAACTGATTCTCAAGAGAAGCCAGAGCTAATACATTGTTATTCCGTTATAGAACTCTGTAGCATATATCCTTTCAATTTTGTCTTGCTTTTGCTTTTCTACCACTTCCACTGCAAAGAGCAGCTCTGCTCTGATATTTTACCTCACTGTTAATCTGGTGGGAATCCTTGTTTTTTGCTGAGTAACAAGATAGCTTTTAATATAGATTATCCTCAGTTTATCAGGAGAAAACTTTGGACTTTAAATTCCTATCTGGGCTGATATTTATGAGCACACTATACCCTGATTTCTTGGACTGGGCTCCTAGTTAAAATTATAAGTTTTCTCAACCTTTGTTTTCACTTCCAAATAGAAAATAAGCTAGTCACAGAGCTTCTGGTGCTATAGGCATTGAGAATTATAAA
Organism: Dasypus novemcinctus; assembly: GCF_030445035.2. Classification (NCBI taxonomy): domain Eukaryota; kingdom Metazoa; phylum Chordata; class Mammalia; order Cingulata; family Dasypodidae; genus Dasypus; species Dasypus novemcinctus. The sequence continues at coordinate 87,055,893 of NC_080680.1, read as the reverse complement.
GTTAAATCGAGAGACTTCAGGTCAGAAGCTTTAGCAGAAAGAAGAGGAACAGGAGAATGAAGAGTACCTCCTACCCAAAACATCTTGTTATGATTCTGCCTCTCCAGCATGTGGGGAAGACTCTATTACTGGGTGGAGTCTGGTCAAGAGTGATTAGTTGGTTTCCTCCAACATGGCAGTATGCCATTGTCTGCACTGCTATTGAGGATGGCCAGTTGGGATCACACCCTTTGGAGCACTGTTTCATGGTTTAGAAGAGATGAAACTCCCTTTATCTGGTTACTCAGAAAAATTTTTCCCCATATGGCTATAGCATATGCATGTAAATCCATGCCTGTCCCAGAAGCCCAAAGTCCTACCATTAGAGGACTCTAAATGGTCTACCGCTATGGAAAGGCAGAGTATAGGCAGGCAGAGTCCTTTCTCTTCAGGCAAATTAATGGATATACTTATGAAGTACGTCTCGTATGACATGAGGTGAAGTGGATCTCAAAGGATTCTGTCCTGCACTCCGGCCCATCTCACATAAGTTTGTGGCTGATCCTCTGCTTTAAGTGTTCTTCATATGGCATCCATGAATGCATTATGCAGGGAGGTCTCTGGGCCCCCGAAACAAGGCAAGATTTTGTTCTCTGGGGGGAGGGTTTGTGGCTTTTAGTAAATTCTCAAAGGAGTATGTCAAAACTAGAAAGGTTAAAAACTACTGCTAGAGAGAATAGGCTGACTTAATGCAGTGGTTTTAAATTTTCTTTTGATCACCGAAAACCTGTTTTTATTACTTTGCCTCAACAGATCCCCCCAAAATCCTGTAATGTCATCAACCTAGTCACGGCTTCTAATCAACTTTTTGAAATAATCCACTAACCATTGATACCACCCTGAGGTCTCCCATATCACCTGCCTAAGAAGCAGTCTTGTCATAGATACATTGCTAGTTTTTTATTACACCTTTATTGGGTATCTAAACACCTTGGGGGACCCTCGGCTACCCAATGGGCCTGGTAAGTGATCCCTGATGGTGTGCCCTCCCTGGGTCTGCCTGGACTACTTGGTGGTGGCATTAGTATGCATTTGATTTCCTTGTCTTGTGAACACTATTTTTTTTTTAAGATTTATTTATTTATTTATTTATCTTCCCTTCCCCCCTCACCCTGGTTGTCTGTTCTCTGTGTCGATTTGATGCATCTTCTTTGTCCACTTCTGTTGTTGTCAGTGGCACAGGAATCTGTTTCTTTTTTGTTGCGTCATCTTGCTGTGTCAGCTCTCCGTGTGTGCGGCACCATTCCTGGGCAGGCTGCACTTTCTTTCGCGCTGGGCGGCTCTCCTTACGGGGTGCATTCCTTGCCCGTGCTCCACATGGGTGAAGGAGGCCCGGGGTATGAACCGCAAACCTCCCTGTGGTAGACAGACGCCCTAACCACTGGGCCAAGTCTGCCACCTTTGTGAACACTATTGAAACCAACTCTTTCCATGCGATTATGGCAGTATTGGGGGGGGGTAGATCATATTCCCCTTTTTAAAAAAATATTTATTTTATTTATTTACCGCTCCCCCTCATTTTGCGTTTGCTGTCTGCTCTTTGTGTCCATTTGCTGTGTGTTCTTCTGTGTCTGATTATCTTCTTTTTAGGTGGCACCAATCCAGAGTGGAAGAAAGGCACTCAATCTCTTCTGTGACCTAAGCTCCCTGGTCTACTCTTACTGTCTCTCCTCTGTGTCTCTTTTTGTTGCATCATCTTGCTGCACCAGCTGTCTGCGCGGAACAGCTCTCCTGCATGGGGCAGCACTCCTGCGCAGGCCAGCACACCATGTGGGCCAGCTTACTGCACAGACCAGTTTGCCTTTCACCAGGAGGCCCCAGTAATCACACCTTGATCTCCTATATGGTAGACAGGAGCTCAATTTCTTGAGCCGCATCTGTTTCCCATATTCCCTTATTGAGAAGGTTTTGTTTGCTCTTGACTTGCTTGTGTCATCAAGCAATGGGACATCAGACCTTCTTCCTCATCTAGCTCATTGCTGGCTGAGTCCATGCAGCACACGACCAGGGGGAGCAGTATGCTCCTCAGCTCAGCTGCAGCCTCGGGTGTAATGTCTGCTTGACTCAGCTCACAGCACTGCGGCAGCATACTGCAGACTGGCCAAGAGCCAGAGAGGGCTGACAGGAGCAGGGCCTTAGACTGTGAGCCCTTAGGACAGCTTTCTCTAGAGGTACCTTTAGTGTGGTTCTAAAGTGCAAGGAAAGAGGAAAGTGAAAAACTGACTAGAATTGACAGCAGATGGCTTTTACAGAGTTAGTCTTTCCTAGTGTGGTGTGTTCTTTAGCCACTCTCGAGTCATTTTTAATTTATTTTTTATTTTTAAATTTACCCCTCCCCCCTTGCCACTTGCTTGCTGTCTGCTCTCTGTGTCCATTTGCTGTGCGTTTTTCTGTGTCTGCTTGTCTCCCTTTGTTGAGTCATCTTGCCGCACCAGCTCTCCGAGGGCGCAGGCCAGCTTGCCTTCACAAGGAGGCCCTGGGAAGTGAACCCAGGGCCTCCCATATGGTAGATGGGAGCCCAATTGATTGAGCCATTTTTGTTTCTTTTATGCTTTTTATTTATTTAAGATATCATTTGCTTACAATAAGAGGTACAGCTGTCTGTTCAATCTGAGGACTTTTGACCACTCTTGGGCCATTTAAAAAAAAAAAACTGTAGTTTTATTGAGATATAATTCATGTCATACTATTCTCCCATTTAATGTGTACCAGTCATTGTTTTTTGGTATATTCAGAGTTGTACAACCATCACCACAGTCAATTTTAGAACATTTTGTCAGCTCAAAAATAAACCCCAGCCTTTTTAACTATCACCCTCCCACTCTCCCATGTTCCCATACCAGCCCTAAACAAGCACTAATTGACTTTTTTTTTAAAGGAGGTATTAGGGATTGAACCCAGCACCCCACACATGGAAGCAGGCACTGAACCACTGAGCTACATCCACTCCCTAGTGAGAGTTGTTCTTTTCATTTGTTTGTTTTTAGGAAGTACTGGGATGGAACCTGGGAAGTACATGGAAACAGGCACTCAACCACTTGCGCCAAATCCACACCCACCAATTGACTTTTTATCTATAGATTTCCTTCTTCTGGACATTTCATATGAATAGAATCATAAATATGTGGTCTTGTCTTATCTCAGCCTTTCTCAGTATTTGATCCTGATGCTGTCTTTGTGAGATGTATTAGTAGGATCTCCTTCTAGTTGGTGATTGGAGGGCACCACATTAGCTAACCACTCCCCAGAATGAATGCTTTCAGGACAGTGTGTTCCCAATTCAGTTCAACTTGTGGCCTGCAGCCTTTGGTGTCTTTTTCTGGTTATTGAGAGAGGCTGTACAGCCTGGTTTTTCAGTACTGTGTTTGACTGTATATGGAGCAAGCTCCTTTTTCCCCCCATGCAGAGTGAACTTGAGCACCTAGTTTAAAGTGATTGTGGAAATGCTAAAATTATGAGTGAATCTAATGCCAACCAGGCTTTGCCATCATCCTTATTTCTTTAATATTTATGTTTGAATCAAAATTCCACCTGAAGCTTGTTAGGAAGGTAGCAGGAGAAAAGGATGATGGTTAGGCAGAAATGTTTTTAAGTCTTGAGGCTTTCCTTATACCCAGGGAAAGGTTGTTTTGAAAATTTATCACTCTCTAAGTGGCTGTCTCAGGCTTTTGCTTCTGTATGCCACATAAATCATGACAGTATTAACTCCTTAAAATGAATTGTTGGCAACTCTTGGGCATTGCCTGATATTTTGAACCATGATTGCATCACCTGAATTACCAGTGCATTGTAAAGCTATGAATTGCCTTTGTCTTATAGCAAAGTGTAGGCTTTTTGAGATTGGTCCTTGGAGGGAGTCAGGCTTGGGTTTGAGTACTGACTTCCCTATTTAGAAGCTCTGTGACTTTGGTTATTTACTTAACTTCTCCAGGCTTCAGTTCTTCTGTGAGACAGTAGTACCAATACCCTTTCCCTCATAGAGGTTATTGTGAGGATCACATAAGATGAAGCCTGAAGGGGGCCTGCCTGGTGCAAGGTGGTAGACAGTGGCTATTAGTCCTTTTGTTTCTATCATTGTCATGGCTGCAAGACCATCCAGGGAAGTCAGCTGGGAAAGAAGGGGACAGTCCATCTTCTTGCCAGCCTGTGTAGTTACTCTTTCACTTTAAAGAGGGGAGGTGAAAATCTAGGAAAGGGACAGCATCTCTTTTAGATCATATGAATTGATCTTTTTCTCTTGGGTGAGAGACTTGTTAAGCATTTGGAAGGGCCGTGGCACTTTCTGCCTCAGTGGGCACTTGTTCTGTTTTCTTCAGTAAGAAGTACTTGCCAAAATTGGGAGTCATGGTCATTTTCTTGAGAGTGAGTAGGAGGAAGAGTAATCCCACAGTAGAAGAGATCAGTACTGTGAGTGATCCTAAAACTATTGTGTATAAGAGAACACTCCCTTTCCACTCCCTGGGAGGTTTCTCAAACTCCTTATACCTAGGCTTGACTCCATAAGTCTGGGCAAGAGCCGGGACATCTATACTTAAAGAAAGCTGTCCAGGTAATTCTGGTGCTCTCCCCAATTAAGAAGCATTGCCATAAAGAATTCTAATTCACTTTCTCATCCCTCCCAACCACACATCCACATTTAGTCTCCAGATGAGGAGACCAGTGCCCAGAAAAGGAAATGGTAGGCGAGGGTCAGGCATACTGAGTTACGATGGTGCAGAGACCAGCTTATTCTTTTACCATATTTGCTCTTCCTTGTGGTGGGGTTACTAGGCTTCGTGAGCCTTCATACCTCTAGGAGCCTAGCTCCCTTTTTGTCCAGCATTCTCAACTCCAGGAAAATCTTTGGAAGAAAAGCAAAGCTTGGGATTCCAGGCTTGTACCTGCTGCATCACTGATCGTTGCATAATGCTGGGGAAGTTTCACACTGCCCAGAGCTCGTTCATCTCCTGCTTAGCATCCTGACTCATCATGTGCATATGGCAACACTGCTTCCAAGGAGGCCCAGGGTTCTCTGGCAATCAGTCCCCAGGTAAATCTTTGTTCCAGTTTTATTTACTAGAGTCTGGATTCCTGCCAAATGTGGCAGCCATGTGACAGTATATGCCACATTTGGTATTAGGCCTACCTATTGATTATTAATACTGTCCATCATCAATGCTTACTGTGCTTATTGTGTGCTGTTGGCTTTTTCTTGTCTTACAGAGAGGTTTGGTAACTTATCTGAGGTCAGTAAGCAACAGAGTTGGAATTTGGTCCCCAGATGTTCAGATGTGCATGGCCTTCACTCTTTTTTTTAAAGATTTATTTTTTATTTTTTATTTTTTCTCTCCCCTTTCCCTCCCCCCAGTTGTCTGCTCTCTGTGTCCATTCACTGTATGTTCTGTGACCGCTTCTATCTGTATTGGTGGCATCAGAAATCTGTTTCTTTTTGTTGCGTCATCTTGCTGTGTCAGCTCTCCATGTGTGCAATGCCATTCTAGGGCAGGCTGCACTTTTTTCACACTGAGCGGCTCTCCTTACGGGGCGTACTCCTTGTGCATGGGGCTCCCCTACGCAGAGGACACCCCTGCATGGCAGAGCACTCCTTGTGCACATCAGCACTGCGCATGGGCCAGCTCCACACAGGTCAAGGAGGCCCGGGGTTTGAACCGCAGACCTCCCATGTCGTAGGCGGACGCCCTATCCGTTGGGCCAAGTCTGCTTCCCTGACCTTCACTCTTAACCACTATGCTATTCTAGTTCTTACTACAATAAGTGAGCTAGCGTCCTGCTGTCACTACCTGGGTTGTGGCAAGAACTAGAACAAGGGATACCCCTTGGTAAAGCGAGGACAGACACTATTACATGTGGAACTTGGCAGCCTGGAACCCTGCAAACACCAGTCTCGTAAACAAATGTCTTACATATGACTGGAAATGATGCCTGTCATAATTGATAGGTTTTGGAAAAAATCGAGCTCTTCTTGATTGTGGCTGCATTTCTTAGAGGCACACCTCTCGTTGTTCACAAGGTCCTTCTGCTAGTCATAACACATGTCCTGGAATGGCATGGCACCTGTGTCTGGTGAATTTCCTTTATCGATGCCTACATATGGACTGTACAGTCTCATTTCAAGGAGTGTCTTCAAAATTAACTTGGACAGGGAAGCAGACTTGGCCCAATGGATAGGGTGTCTGCCTACCACATGGGAGGTCCGCGGTTCAAACCCTGGGCCTCCACACGCAAGGAGTATGCCCCATAAGGAGAGCCACCCAGCGCAAAAGAAAGTGCAGCCTGCCCAAGAATGGCGCCATACACACGGAGACCTGGCACAGCAAGATGACGCAACAAAAAGAAACACAGATTCCCGGTGCCGCTGATAAGGATAGAAATGGTCAGAGAAGAACACACAGCGAATGGACATAGAGTGCACACAACTGGCGGGGGAGGGGTGAAGGGGAGGGATAAATAAAAAATAAATCTTAAAAAAAAAAATCAACTTGGACAGGGAATCGGATTTGGCCCAATGGATAGGGCATCCGCCTACCGCATGGGAGTTCCAAGGTTCAAACACAGGGCGTCCTGACCCGTGTGATGAGCTGGCCCACGTGCAGTGCTGATACACACAAGGAATGCCATGCCACGCAGGGGTGTTCCTCGCGTAGAGGAGCCCCACGCGCAATGAGTGTGCCCCATAAGGAGAGCCGCCCAGTGTGAAAAAAGTGCAGCCTGCCCAGGAATGGCGCCACACACATGGAGAGCTGACGCAGCAAGATGATGCCACAAAAAGAGGCAGATTCCCACAGAAGAATACACAGCAAATGGACACAGAGAGCAGACAACTGGGTGGGGGGGGCGAGGGAGAGAAATAAATGAAAAGTAAATCTTCAAAAAAAAAATCGAACAGTTGAGACAGACGGTGCATGATATTAGGGTAACACCAGGCATAGCTCCTCAAACTCCCTTGCTCAACATGCTACATACTTGTTCTGTACCCCATTAATGCCTATGGTGCCTTAATTCCTCTGCTTTCATTCAGTTAACTCCTGCCACCATCATTTCTTTTCCTATGAAAGGAAGGGAACCCATTTTATTTCACTTTAAGAATTCTTCCTGCTATCCTCACCTTATAGTTCTTCCCTCTCACCCCTCAAAAACCAAGCAGGATCTTTGTGTTCACTTCCCCTTTCCACACACCTTAGTTACTCTGTATTGATAAAGAAAAATCTCACCACCTTTTAGAGGGGCTGTATTAGTTTCCTAGGGCTGCTGTAACAAATGATCACAAAAGTGGGTAGCTTAATACAACAGAAATTTGTTCTCTCTCGGTTCCACAGGTCCAAAATCAAGGCATTGGTGGAGCCATGTTCCCCATGAAAGCTCTAGAGAAGAATCCTTCTTTGCTTCTTTATAGCTTCTGGTGGTTGCCTGCCATCCTTGGTGTCCCTTGACTCTTACCTGCATCACTCCAATTTTTGTCTCTGTCTTCACGTCTTCCAGCTGTCCTAAGCTGCTGCTCCTCTGTGTCTGTGTGTCTCCAAATTTCTTTGCTTATAAAGTCATCCTTCATTGGATTTAGGACTCACCCTAATCCAGTATGACCTTATCTTAATTATATTTGCAAAGACCCTAGTTCCATATAAGGTCAAATTCACAGGTACTGGGATTAGGATTTCAGCATACCTTTTTTGGGGGATACAATTCAACGCAAGGCAGGGACCTCCACAAATTCAAAGCCTATGATTTCATTTGAGCTCTTACTCTACTCTTATTCTACATCCTCTCTCCACCAGAAAGATAGTTCTAAATTGTAGAACAGATCATGGCACTGTGCAACTTAAAATGTGGTATGTATATACAGTGGAATATAATTCAGCTGCAAAAAATGAATGAAGTTCTTATACATGGATGAACCTTGAATACATTATGCTAAGTGAAATAAGCCAGATATGAAAGGACAGATATTGTATAACTCCATGAAATATCTAGAATAAGCAAATTCATGGAGAGAAAAAGTAGATTCAAGGTTACCAGAAGCTGGAGGTTGAGGGTGGGGGGGGCAGAAATGGAGAGTTATTGCTTAATGAATACAGAGTTTATTTTGGGGGGTGATGAAAAAGTTTTGGTAATGGATGGTAGTGATGGTAGCATAATACTGTGAATATAATTAGTACCACTGAATTACATAAATGAAAATGGTTAAAATGGAGAATTTTGTCATTTGTGTATTTGTTACCATAGTTAAAAAATAAAAGCCCTATAAAGGCTCCCTGGGCCCTCAGATCAAGTCCAAATTCCTTAACATGGTGGACAAGCTCATGGCCATCTGTGTTGTACTTAGTTTTCAGCGTTATTCCTAGCTCAGCTCTATTCCCTAGCCTCTCCATGATCTACCTGTCTTAAGCTGCTTTCCTGTCTCTGACATGTGGTACTATCTCGCCCCTAAGCTTTTATTCCTGCTGTTCACGAACATTCTTTCTACTTGGCCTCCATCAGGGCCTCTGCTTAGACACCATTTCCTTTGAGAAATCCTCTCTTTCTACTCTTCCATTGCCATCTGGGTTGGGAGCCCTTTCTTGAGCATGCCTATAGCAGTCATGCTTGTCTTTGTCTTAGCACTTCTGTATTTTGTTCATGTTTCTTGATGAAGATGAAAGCTTCATTTGTTAGGTTTTATTTTAACAAGTAAAATTCAGAAGAGATTTTTAAAGCACCTTTATTATATACGTGGTCTGATTGTGTTGTTTTCCCCCCACATATTTACAAAAGAGAGAACCGATTGTTCATATTCAAGAAATATTTAGCTTGTTGGGGAGAGCCTCTGTTCCCATAGAGTAACTGGTTTTGTGGGGCAGAGCGTACTATGATCTGGCAACTTCATTGGCCACTGTCAATATGAGCAGAAAATGTGCATGGTCTGCTCTGCAGCACAAAAGAAATACTGGTTCATAGAAGTATGCCAAGTTTTAAATTCTTGGTTAACTTAATTATCTGATACTTCTCATTTTTAATAGCTTGTCTTCAGTGAAGCCTTCCCCATCCCTCTAGACTACGAGCAGTGCCCCAATTACATGGCTCATGTCGGCCAGTATTCTATATACACATATCATTAAATGAGTGTTTAGTAATTAGAGGTGTAATACCTCTCTTTCCCCACAGGACTGCAGCCTCCACTAGAGCAGAGACTACATACATCTTATTCACTGCTGTGCCACCTGGCACAGAGTATGGGATCAGTAAATTTTTGTTGACTGAATAAAACAATTGGATGAGAGCCAGAGAGATTTAATTTAATAAAATAATAACAAGACTACCAGAATAGTTGCTAAATAAGAAAGCCTTTGTTGACCTGCCTACTTAATTTACCTTACTCATACGTTGTGTATGTATACGTGTGTGAAGCCGTTGCAGTTCAAGATGCAGGTGTTCTATCCTCTTAGTTTTGGAACTTAGAATTGCTCTGAAAATTTTTCTTAATCTCCTTTCATCATTGCATTCAGTTTCTCAGAGGAAGTTCTCATAGATACTATTAGTCGATAATCACACTGAGGCTAATTTAGGGTTCCAGGAATTTCTCTTGGAATTCTAATTTGGTGGTCCTCCACTAATCATGAGCCAGAGGGGGGCGGAAGAGAAAATTCTTACCCTCACTGCCCACAGTCCCATTCTTAACTGAATCAGTAATTAAGTGCTATTAAGCAAAATTAATTTGCCTCCTGCAGGAAGATTTATGATGAATGAAAGTATTGCTAATTGGGGAGAGAGCCAGGATACCCTCTGTGGGTCATCAATTTTTCATAGCCGTAGGTGGTGGCAGGAAGTTAGCTGTTCTGGCTCAGCTGACCTTGAACAATTATGAAGACAGCACATAGCCAGGGAGGTCATATTTGAAGAGCTTATTGCAAGACAGTGAAAACCTAAATGAAATTTGCAAAATGCACAGATGGATGATAGGCTCCCCCAGATAGTGCTCTGGGACTAACCTGAGCAACTCGTCCTGGTGGAAGCTTGCAAGTGCAGCTATGTCAGCTGTAGTTGTGTGCTGGAAAATGTTTAACATTGGCTCTTCGGAGGAAAAAAAAGTCCTGATTTGTAGTGTTTGCTAGTTTCTTAGTGTTAGTATCCTCCCATCATGGCCAATTTCAAGCTGCTGAAATCTAGAGTTGGGAGATGTGCTGATTTGCCAGTGTGACATTATGAGTCAACTTTAGCTCACCACTGACGTTGGAACCCAGCCTTGGTTTGCAAGACTCCCCATTTCTTCCTGGTGATTGGGGGAGATCCTGCCAAGTGGTTGCAATTCCAGAAATATAGACATGTCCCTGGGCAGTATTCATATACATTTGACTTGGCCTCTGGACTGGAAAGGTTCCTGAAAATGAATTGCTTTTAAAAATGAGAAAAGAAGTTAATGAGCCTTGTATTTTGTCCTTTCTTCTCCCTAGCTGCTATTAACTTAGCAAAGCTGAAACTTTTCAGACATTATTACGTCTTGGTGAGTAAAAAAATCTTAAAGCTGTAAATAAGATCAATTCAAGGAGTAAAAACAACTGAACTTCCAAAGCATTGATAAAAGCCTAAGATGTTATGCTACCTGGGGACCTGTGAATTTCATTTTATAAAACCAAATTGTGCTTGTAGGGAATGCTGCTGGCCAGAGGGCCATATTTTGAGTACCATGGGCTTAGAGATCAGGGAGTCAAGAAGAATCAGGAGAATAATTCATATTATAAATTTTTTCCCAAGTCATTAAAACTTTTTTATTATTATTATTTTTAATGTTTATATATTTCATAGACTAACTAGATCATATTTTGCTTAACTATCTCACTGTGGCTTTCAATTTTATTATAAGTAATGCAGTGATTTAAAAACAAATTGTGTTTTTTAAAATGGGAATCTAAATTTGGTATCTCAGTTACTTTTCAATTAGTTTAAATTTGGTTTTAAATACTTAGAAGTGTAATACATGTTTTTTTAAAAAATGTGTGGATTATATAAACACAGCAAAAGCCTTTTATGATCCTGGTGTTCTACCTTCCTTGCTCCCTCCCCCCCAAGGTAATTACTGTTAACAGCTTAGTGATTCTTTTAGATTTTTTTCCTAGGCATATGCCTTACTAATATTTATTTAAGGGTATACAGTTTCCTCATATATAAAAAGGAAATAAGAGTATTGCCCTCACAGGATAGGTATGAGGATTTAAAGTAATAATATAAGTGAATTACTTAGCACAGTGCCTGCATGGCATAAGAACAGTATGTAAGAAATGAGAATTCCCTTCTTAAGAAAACATTATTAGAATATAACATATACTTTTTGCCCCTTTTCCTTCAAATTTTCTTGCAGAAAACAAGTTTCATGTTATGGTAAAAATAATTTCCTTAAGAACAGAAAACATGCAGGAGTTTTTGTAAAATCTTTAAAAACAGGATTTGTAAAATAAAACAACTTGTTGGAAGAAAGTGATGCCATGATTTCTGTGTTGATATTATATCTTGTTTTTTTCCTCTTCATGTAGATTGTATGTTACATATACTTCACAAGGATCATTGCATTTCTCCTCAAACTTGCTGTACCATTCCAGTGGAAGTGGCTCTACCAGGTATGCTGCTGGGAGGGAACAGTGCCAGAGAGCATGTTTTTTCTGAGACTAAAGTTACACGTGTAACTTAAGGTTCTTATAATTTATCTGAGAGTGATCAGTAAGATCTTCCACCTCTTGTGGTCTGCAATTAAAATGATCTCTTTGTCTAGGAAAGCTGCTAGGTTACTTGAGAAGTCTGGAAGTATTTGTATTATTGATTTTAGTTTTCAGTTTTAGAAGTCTTTGAACAGAAAAGCCTCAGGCAGAGAAAGTAAGGTTTGTCCTTTATAATTAAAAGCTAGGTAAGATTTGGTCTTTTTCTTCCACTGCAGGGCTCAGAATAGCTTTGAATACAGACCACCCTTCTTCTTGGCCCATTATTATTTCAGTGATAAAGTATCTTTGCAATATTCTAGACTGCTTTACTACCAGAATAAACCCACAAATAATTTAGAGAATTATTTTTTCTTGAAGAACTCACTTTGTGAATGTGTGGGTATATATTGAGCTTTTAAAAGATAGCAATGAAGACTCTGGTTAAGGCAAGGACTCTTCAATGTCATCTCTAGGCATGATGCTACTAGTGAGGCTTCAGCATATCTTCTAAGGAAAATGCTTTCTAGCAGTGATTCTGGCCCTCGAGTCAAGTGGTGTATTGGAGGGGGAATGTGTCAGTTTGTTTAAGTTCCACTGCTATCTAAAGAACAGTGTTGCTAATACCTTTTTTGGGGGGTGGTTTTCAAATTTGCAGCTCCTGGATGAAATGGCCACGCTGATATTCTTTGTTCTAACTGGGTATAAATTCCGCCCAGCTTCGGATAACCCCTATCTACAGCTTTCTCAGGAAGAAGATGACTTGGAAATGGAATCTGTGTAAGAAATCTCTTACTTTTCTCTGTCTCTCTTTCTCTCTCTTTTTTTTAACCATGACCCCTGTACCTAACTAAAAGCAGCACAGTGAATTAGACCAGCTGCTCTCAGTACTTTGATGCTTCAGAGGTAGTTCCTTTATTTTTAGTGGAAGGAAGTGGACACTCAAACCCCCAGGCCCTCTTATTTATTTTGAAGTACAGTATCTGCCATTCACTGCTCGGTCTCTTCAGGGAAAATAGAACTTGCCATCCTATTAAGTATCATTGGAGCCTACTTCCAATAAATCAGTGGCAAGAACTTGGGAATATACTTGGCCAGGTCAAAACTACTGAGAATGGGCAGCCCCACTTGCTCTTGGGTCCCTGCCATTGGGAGCTTATGCCCAAAAATGTAATCATCTGAGTCATTTGTAAGTCTTCTAATTATTTGGAGATATCATTTATCATCAGATAACTAAATGGATTTTCACAGCTAGCACATTGACTTTGATCTATATCTGAGTGCTACTACGAGCTTTTCTGATTCACAAGGTAAGTGACTCTAGGGTCCCATTTTCTGGGAAAAGACAGTCATTATCTAAGAAAGAGACCTAGCATATTTGCTTCTTAACTTGTGAAATATGATGAGCCAGATTAATTATTGTGTTTGACCATTAGCCTAAGACTGAGTTTTTCCCTTCTTATTTCACTTGTATCAATTGTGCTGGCAGCCTTTTGACTTTTTGCAATTCAAAGACTTGAGATGCAGCCCATGCTGGGCTGTGCTTGGCTGTTGGGACAGGTCAGGCAGCATGAGACAACTTTGTGTTAGCTCCATTATTGGAACAGTAAATGGAAGGCACGTCCTACTGATGGGCCAAAATGGCATCTCTCGGTACAAAGGAATAAATAACCTTTTTAGATAGTGGAGTGGAAAGCAGGAGAACCATCAGCTATGCCTTTTCCAGAATTAGCAGAATCTGAGTGACCATTGATCAAGGAGGCATAAGTGAGAGTCAATCTAATAAGCAACATCTGAAATTATCCTTAAACATTGTGTATTTTATCATTTTCCTTCTGAGAGACCTTCAGCTTGTTTCCATAAATGTTACTACAGAGTTTCTCTGGAGTAGGCAGCGAGAAGCAAAATGGCAGCATCATAACACATGAGCATCTTCCACATTACTGAATTGGACTCCAAAATAGTTGTATGAGATGATATTCCTGCAAGCAGTGTAGGCATTTCTGTTTCCTCATATGCTTTCCATCAGCTATTACATCTCAAAACATGGATACATGATATTTCTGTATCATGGCAAAATCTTTTTTGTTTCAGTTTGGGTTTTGATTTTCTGTTTCTCTCTGACAATACTTGTGATATTGTGGTAACTCTTGTAGCAAGAGATCTATTAATATGTATCTTTGTTAAAATCAGGAGAAGGAAGACAAGAGGGAGTAGACCACTGTAGTTGTAGGAACTAGGAGTGTGTTCTTTATTCTGGTAAGATTTGGGAAAGGTTCCTAAGTGAGGAATTTTGGAGTGTTGGATCAAGGCTTATCTGGTTGCCTCAGTTTACATACCTTTTGCAAGGAGAAGAGTATTCTGATTACATTGAATATCTTTCAGTGCCTTAGTATGAACCAGTTTGTAATAGTGAAGTGATTTTTTCTTCAATAGCAGAAAGGTTCCATGTATTACATATATATATATAGTGAGAGAGTCAATCATATTTTAACTATCAACTAAATGAGGGTTTTATTCAGGGCAGTGGTATTTCTAGTGTGCTGTAGCCTGATTTTAACCTGTGAAGTATGCTAGGTGCACAGGAGGACAAATGAAGTTTAGGAGCTGATTGAGGTAAAGTGCCTTTAAATCAGCAAGGAAATTGTCTTGGGGTAGTTCTTCTGGGATTTCTCTTTGGCTGAGAATTCTACTATTGAAAAAGTTCTATGAATGTATCAGTTGTGAACTAGCATAACAGGCCTGATATAGAGCCTCCAGCTATCGGCCTGTCATCCGTATTCATCTGCTGCTGAGCATCAAGGCTAATTTAGCGTCTCAGTGATGACATAGGTGCCCAGGGCTCTCATCTCCCACTTCTGCTTGGGGAAGTGTTGTTCCTGGATGGCATCTCTTCAATCCTCCAGAAATAACCCAAGCCAGAAGCAAGCAGAGCCCTTGTCTCTGTTGACTAGAAGGTCATTAGCTCCCTGTAAAGTGTTATAACTTTATAGTGTATACATTGGTGGGTGTTTCCTGAAGAAGGGAGCTAGGTCTGAGCCCTGCCCAGAGCAAAGCACCACTTTACAGGAAGTAATATTCCTTTTGCCTTCTGCTCCTTCACCTGATACACACCCCAAAACAAATCCAGACTCTTTTTTTTTTTTTAAGCAATTTTATTGTGATGTATTCGTATACAATACAGTCCATCCAAAGTGTTTATTCAGTGGATTTTGGTATAATCACAGTGTCTTCATCACCATAATTAATATTAGAGCATTTTGATTACTCCAAAAAGAAAACCCCCCTACCCCTTAGCAGTTATCTTTCAATCCCTCTGTCCATCCCCTACCATACATATCTGCTAATCTAATTCCATCTCTATACATTTATTTATATTTACATTTTATATAAATGGAGTCAAACAATTCACAGTACTTTGTAATCCAGACTTCTTTTTTTCTCTCCCCTTTCCCCCCCTCCCCGTTGTCTTTTCTCTTGTGTCCATTCACACAAGTTCTTCTGCATCCACTTGTATTCTCGGTAGCACCAGGAATCTGTGTCTCTTTTTGCTATGTCATCTTGCTGTGTCAGCGCACCATGTGTGCAGCGAGCTGCACTTTGTTCACGCAGGGCGGCTCTCTGCAGGGTGCATTCCTTGCACATGGGGCTCCCCTATGTGGGGGACATCCCTGTGTGGCATGGCACTCCTTGCACGTGGCAGCACTGTGCGTGGGCCAGCTCACCACACAGTCCCAGAGGCCCTAGGTTTGAACCCTGGACCTCCTATGTGGTAGGCAGACACTCATCAGTTGAGCCATATCCGCTTCCCCCAGACTCTTCTTAACAAGTCTTATTCATTGGGAGCACATGAACTCTGATCTGGGTCACTGATTGACCTTCTTGATTGAGATTTTGGATAGTTTCTTTGTTATCTGTCCTCCTTTAATTGAAGCTGTGTGAATGCTGTGCATTTGGGAGGTGAGTCTTGCCAGTTCATCCCAGGACTGAGTCATGCTCCTTTTGGTGGTAAAGTGCTTCCATGTGAGTTGCTTCCATCCTTCCTCCAGCCTAGGTCTCCAGGACCTCTGCACCTCAGTGCAGTGAGAGGAGGAGCAGTCAGTTGCCTTCTGCATTGCCGTTACCCCACCAGGCCTAACACAGCTTCATCTTCCCAACTTGTGTAATAAGGGTATAATTATAAGTTGCACTGTCTTTCTTTTTTCCCCTTCTATTTTTCAACATCTCTCTGGGTTGAAGCTCAAAGAGGCTTTAGAAATGTTGGTAATGGAATTTATCATAAAGTCAGCAAGTTAAAAAGTATTGGAGAAAAAAAGTATTGGATGCAATTTTAATTAACACATTTACTTGGTAACCTCCTTATATGGTATGCGTATCCTCAGTAACCTGAATTTTTTTTGCCATTTTGAGAAGTGGAAATGGGGAAGAGGTATTTGGTGTTGGTTCCAAGGCTGGAAGTTGTCTCTTTGGGGTTCCTCTTCTAAGATGCGGTCCTCAAAGTTGCCATTACCCTTTCAGTAAGTGCTTACAGCATTTAAGTGAGTACAGAAAAAAAAGTGGAAACAAGGGAACTCGAGACTAATAGAATAGTATCTTAACCAGGCCTCACATGCATTTTCAGGTATGGGGATGGAGGATTGAACCTGGCACCTCATATTCAGGAAGCCAGTGCTCAACCACTGAGCCACACTGGCTCCCCTGAGTTGGTTGGTTTTGTTTTTAGGAGGCGCCAGGGACCGAACCTGGGACCTCCCATGTGGAAAGCAAATGCTCAACAACTTGAGGCACATCTTTTCCCCTCACTAATTTTCAAGTCCAGAAAAACAGACATTTTTTAGTATAGAAACAGACTGGTTAATAGATCATAGAGGCCCAAGCCACATTTGATGGCAGTTTAATATATAAGAAGAAACAGTGGGTACCTAAGGCCCCTTTTCTTATCTTCCCTGAGCTCATTGGGCCCTCTGGTTGCAAGTATAGAGACTCAGGCCTCTGCAAAGAGAAGAAGATCACCATTTAGATGTAGAAGGGAAGTGGGTAGTGGTCCTGGGTCCAGCTGCTCTCTCCATATCTGTTAAAGCCCTCTAATCCTTCTCTCAAGTACTTCTGCTTCTTTTGGGTATCTCTACATTCCATTCTCCTCTCTGTCCTCTGCACACTCTCCTGTACAGATCCCATGGAGCACCACTCCTTGGCTTACCACTGCTTCCCCCTCAGCTCAGATCAGCTCCAGGGCTGCTGCCCTTGAGGCAAGAGGGCCAGCTGCCTCAAAGAACTGCTTCCCTTAGCAGATATTGGAGGCAGGACAGCTTCTGTTGTAATGGGCCTTGGGCTTATCAGGCAGTGAGGTCAGCCTTTCCATGCACTGAGAGTGACTCCATCATCCCTATGGGAAGTTGTGAAGCACCAGTTTGTACAGTACCCCTGCCCTGAGGGAGCTCATGATCTAGTGCAGGGACAAGTATGACAGAGTGTAGACATGCTGTGATAGAGGTGTGCAACTGGAGTCAAGAGGAAGGATATCTCAACAGCTTGGGGCAGTCAGGGAAGGGGCTTCCTCAAGGTACACAGGAACTAGAAAAAGGAGTAAGCACCTTCAAGAGCAGCAGGTATCACACTTCCTCAGACCTCACTTTAACAACAGGACTTGCCCTTTTCCAGACCTCACTTTTCCCATCTATAAAATGAGTGGGGATTAAAGTGATCTGTGCAGCTCTGTCGGAATCTGTGACTGAATCTTTAGAGTTTGAGGTTAGACTAAAAATCACCGCTGCTCATTACTTAACCTCAGCTTTGTAGAGTACCTTTCCATGCTGCATATAGGACATTGAGAATGGTTATCTGTGGTACAGATTGTCATTTGGATATGGCCTCTTGAGCTATTTAGCCCCCTTCGGTGTTTGCACCAAAACTAGGACACCCAGGGAGATGCATGGGAAGCTGTGAAATTGCTGAAGCACCACCTCTTTGTGTCCCTGCCAGAGAGAGTTTAGGGTGTTAATCTAACCTAGGTCTTGTTCTTTCTCACTGCTGCATTGTTTGAAGCTTCTCCCGCAAGGATAATCACCAACAAAGTCTGCGGGGTGTAGGCAGGCTGAACTGCTGCACTTGGGCATCAGGCATCCCTTTAACTTCCCAAACGGTTTGCTGGAGTAACAGGATATAGTGGCACACTCAGTATCATCACTGCCATATTTCTTGATCTCCTTAAATTCACTTCTGCTCTTCACTCTCCTTGTCACACACTGAACTTTATTCATCATCACCTGTTCAACATCTGAAATCCTCCTGAAGTCACACATGCTCTTAATCCCTCTATCCTTGACCCTAAGCCTTTTGGAGACTTCCATTCTCCCTCTTCTCATTCTGGCTACTCATCCAAGCACAAGGCTGCCTCTACAATCTACTTGCTGACCACTCCACTCTTCCTGAACTTCAGATCCATGTATCTACCTGCCCACCATTGCCTCAGACTTGAAACTGCACTGCCATCCACCCAGTTGCCAACACCAGGATCAAGGTATTGGCCTAAGTCTCCTTCTGCTGCTCACGTGGAATGAGTGATTGCCATATCATTCTAGTTAGCTAGCTGACTGTCTGTCTGTCTATTTATCAACCCATTTTCTGAACACTTGAGTATAGATTATATATGTCATCCTCCTTGAACATTGTGTAGTTCTGACTTTGTATATCTCACATCTCTCTCCCCTCTTTAGCTCAGTTCTGCTTTTGTTATGGCTGGACTTAGACAGCTCTCTTAGCTGATGTTCTCTCCTCTGATCTTATTCCCTCCTGTTCATTCTCCATGGCTTCCAGAACCACTTGAGGAATCTTTTAAATATAGACCCTGTGGCCCCTCCCCTGGAGAGTCATTTCAGATGCCAAGGGCCCAAATATGCTTTTTTTTTTTTTAATTTTTAAGTACTTTCAAAATTTTAGGACAGTTAAAATAAATGCAAACCTCATACAGAGAACTCCAATGTACCCCTATCCCCCAGACACCTAGATCCACCACTATTAACATTTTGCCATATTTGCCGTATCCTTCTATTTAGCTAGCTAGCTATTTATCAATCCATTTTCTGAACACTTGAGTGTATGTATTATATATATCATCCTCCTTTTTTTTTTTAAGATTTATTTATTTACTTATTTCTCTCCCCTCCCCCCCCCCCACCCTGGTTGTCTGTTCTCTGTGTCTGTTTGCTGCATCGTCTTTGTCCGCTTCTGTTGTTGTCAGCGGCATGGGAATTTGTATTTCTTATTGTTGCATCATCTTGTTGTGTCAGCTCTCCGTGTGGGCAGCACCACTCCTAGGCAGGCTGCACTTTCTTTCGCGCTGGGCAGCTCTCCCTACGGGGCGCACTCCTTGCGTGTGGGGCTCCCCTACACCGGGGGACACTCCTTGCGCGCATCAGCACTGTGCATGGACCAGCTGCACAGGGTCAAGGAGGCCCGGAGTTTAAACTGCGGACCTCCCATGTGGTAGACGGATGCCCTAACCACTGGGCCAAGTCCGCCGCCAATATATCATCCTCCTTGAACACTTAATAGTGCCATGTACATTTCCTGAGAACAAAGGTATTTATTTATGTAACTGCCTTAAGTGCAATTATCAAGTTCAATATATTTAACATTGATATAAAGCTTACAGTCTTTATTTCAATTTATTTTCATATGTCCTAATAATGTCTTTTTAAATATTTATTTTAAATTTTGGTAAAATATAAAAATTATTTTTAACCATTTTAAGCAGACAATTCTTTAACATTAAATACATTGACAATACTGTGTGATTTTCACCACTAAATATTTCCAGACTATTTTTTATCAGCCCAAACCAAAACTCATACTTATTTAGAAATAACTCCCTATGCTTCCCTCTCCTCACCTCTACTAACCACTATTTTGCTTTCTGTCTCTATGAATTTGCTTACTCTGTGTATTTCATATAAGCAAAATCATACAATATTTGTCTTTTTGTGTCTGACTTGTTGCACTCAACATGATCTCTTCAAGTTTTGTCCATGTGGTAGGATGTACCAGCACTTCATTTCATTTTATGCTGAAGAATATTCTGTTACATGAATATACCATATTTTGTTTCTCCATTCTTCTGTTAATGGACACTTGGTTGCTTCCATCTTTTGGTTATTATGTATAATGCTGTAGTGAACATTGGTGTACAAATATCTGTCCAAATTCCTGCTTTCACTTCTCTGGAGTATCTAGCTAGGAGTGGAATTGCTAGGTCACATGGTAATTCTAGGTTTAACTTTCTGATCTGCACCGTTTTACATTCCCATCAGTAATGTTCAAGGGTTCCTATTTCTCTGCATCCTTGTCAACACTTGCTATTTTCAGTTTTTTAAATAATAGCCATCCTAGTTTGTTTGAAGTGGAACCTCATTGTGGTTTTAATTTGCATTTTGCTATTATCTAATGATGTTAAACATCTTTTCTTACAATTAGTGGCCGTTTGAATATCATCTTTAGAGAAGTGTCTCTTCAGATCCTTGGCCCATTTTTTAACTGAGTTGTTTGTATTTGAGTTGTTAAGTTGTACAAGTTCATTATATATTCTGGACATTAAACCCTTTTTAGATATATGGTTTCCAAGTATTTTCTCCCATTCTATAGGTTGTCTTTTCACTTTCTTGATAATTTCCTTTGATGCAGTAAAGTTTGTAATTTTGGTAAAATCCATTTTATCTGTTTTTCTTTTGTTGCTTGTGCTTTGGTGTAAAGTCTAAAACTCCACAAGGTCCTGAAGATATTTCCCTATGTCTTCTTGTGAGAGTTTTAGTATATTAGCTCTTATATTAGGTCATTGGTCCATTCTGAATTAATTTTTGTATGTGGTGAGAAGTAGGGATCCACATTCATTCTTTTTTTTAATATATATTTTAAAAATATTTTAAAGATACTTAGATTACATAAAATGTTACACAAAAAATATAGGGATTCTCATATGTCCTGCTTCCCATACCTCCCACATCTTCCCACATAAACTACATCCTTCATAGTGTAGTACATTCATTGCAATTGATAAACACATTTGGGGCATTGCCACTGAGCATGGATTATAGTTTGCATTGTAGTTTACCCTCTCTCTCACACAATTCTCTAGGTTTTGGGAAGATATATAATGGCCTATTTCTGTTGTAGCAGTGTCATTCAAGACGATTCCCAAGTCCCAAAAATGCCCCTGTTTTTCCCTCTCCTTGTCCTCAGAACCTTCAGTGGCCATTGCTTCCACATCAATGTTGTGATTTCTTCCATTGCTAGAATCCCAATAAGTCTACAATAGAATGCCAGTAAGTCTACTCTCGTCCATAGTTCAGTCCCCAGTCCTGAGGATTCTGGGATGGTGATGTCTACTCCACCTCTAATTGAGAGGAGGCTTCAATTTCATACAGTTGATGGATGGGACTCTTTTGCTTGTAGCTGCAGGCTACCTCATCTCCTTGGCATGGTGGTTGTCCATGCTCTTCTCCTTGTTAGTTGTTCTGGGTGTGTCCAACGAACTGGAGGGTAGGTGTTGCAACCCTGCTGAGGCTCAGGGCCCAGCCTGCACATGGGCAGCCCAAAGATTTAAGTCTCTTGGATGTATACCTTCCAACCCCAGCACCAGTTATGGCTCAAATAGAAGGGACAGATGAGCCATGTGCAGGGAAGCCACAACCGAGTCCAACTTTCACTCTTAGGCGCACAAACTCCAGAGTAGGGCCCACTGGCAAGGCACTGAACTCTGGAGCTATCTGCCCTGACCAGAAGGACCTTGGTGTCTCCAGAGCCCTCAGATGCCCCACTATTTGGGGTAGTATCTACTTTGGCAGTCTTTGAGATCCTTCTGAGGTGTGTAAGCATTATCTCTGGGATGACCATTCTTTTGCATGTAGATTTCCAGTTATCTCAGCACCATTTGTTGAAGAGAATGTTATTTTCCCATGGAAAGGAATTGACACCCTTGTTGAAAATCAACTGGCCATAGATATGTGTATTTATCTCTAGACTTAAAATTTTAATCCATTTGTCTATGTATATATATCCTTATACTGGTACCACCCTGTTTTTTGGGGTGTTTTTTTAGGTTTATTTATTTATTTCTCTGCCCCCCCCCCCCCCGGTTGTCAGTTCTCTGTGTCTATTTGCTGAGTCTTTGTCCACTTCTGTTGTTGTCAACGGCACAGGAATCTGTGTCTCTTTTTGTTGTGTTATCTTGCTGTGTCAGCTCCCTGTGTGGGTGGCGCCATTCCTGGGCAGGCTGCACTTTCTTTCACACTGGGCGGCACTCCTTATGGGGCGCATTCCTTGTGTGTGGGGCTCCCCTACACGGGGGACACCCCTGCGTGGCAGGGCACTCCTTGCGCACATCAGCACTGTGCATGGGCCAGCTCCACATGGGTCAAGGAGGCCCGGCGTTTGAACCGTGGACCTCCCATGTGGTAGGTGGACGCCCTAACCACTGGGCCAAGTCTGCCACCGCCACCCTGTTTTAATTACTGTAGCTTTGTAGTAGTTTTTTTTTTTTTTTGCTTGTTTTGTTTTTTTTAAACAAATAAATTTTATTGATACATATTAATAAAGCATATAGTTCATCCAAAGTGTAAAATCAGTGGTATTTGGTATAATCACATAATTGTACATTCATCACTTTGGTCATTATTAGAACATTTTCATTATTTCAATAATAAACAAAAAACAGACAAACAAGAAAATTCCTCACCTCTCAATCTCTCTAGCTTCCCACACTGTACATAGCTGCTGTTTCTGGCTATTCTATCCAAAGTGCATAATCAGTGGTTTTTAGTATAATCACAATGTTGTACATTAATCAGTTCACAAATTTAGAAGAATTTCTTTACTCCAAAAAGACTCTATACCCCTTCACATTCCTTCCTCAGACCTACATAACCACTAATCTCTTTTCATCTTTGTATATTGATTTGTATTTACATTTCATATAAATGGAATCATACAATATGTAGTACTCTGTGTCTAGTCTCTGTCACTTAGTATGTTTGTGTTGTTTTTGTTTTTTGTCTGATATTAACATTTTATAGTATTAATTTGTTTAGCTTTAAAGAAAAATGGTCTTATTTATGCAATTCTACCCATATTCACGTTTCACATAATATATTTCACGTAATACATTTAGTTCAAAATAGGGCAATCATACAGTATTTGTCCTTTTGTTTCTGGCCTGTTTCACTCCACATACTGTCCTACAGGTTGATCCATGTTATCATGTTTCACAATTTCATTTCTTCTTACCGCTGCCTAATATTCCATACTATGTATACTCCACAATTTGTTTATCTTTTCATCAGTTGATGGACACCTGGGTTGTTTCCAACTTTTGGCTATCATGAATAATGCTGCCAATTACATTGGTGTGCAGATAGCTATTCGTGTCACTACTGTTAGTTCTTCTGGGTATATACGTAGCAATGCTATTGCTGAGTTCCATGGCAAGTCTATATTCAGCTTCCTTAGGAATTGCCAAACAGTCCTCCACAGTGGCTGTACCATTCTACATTCCCATCAACAGTGAATAAACATTCCTATCTCTTCACATCCTCACCAGCATTTATAGTTTTCCAACTTTTTAATAGTGGCCATTTTAATAGATGTGAAGTGATATCTCACTGTAGTTTTATATATATATACATTTTTTTTTTAAAAAGATACTTAGTTTACATAAATGTTATATAAAAGTATAGGGGAGGGAAGCGGATTTGACTCAACTGATGAAGTGTCTGCCTACCATATGGGAGGTCCAGGATTCAAACGCAGGGCCTCCTGACCCATGTGTTGAGTTGGTCCATGCGCGGTGCTGATGCATGCAAGGAGTGCCATGCCACACAGGGGTGTCCCTCGTGTAGGGGAGCCCCACGTGCAAGGAGTGCGCCCCGTAAGGAGAGCCGCCCGTATGAAAAAAAAAGTGCAGCCTGCCCAGCAGTGGTGCTGCACACACGGAAAGCTGATGCAGCAAGATGACGCAACAAAAAGAGACACATTCCCCATGCCGCTGACAAGAATACAAAGGGACACAGAAGAACACACAGCAAATGGACAGACAGCAGACAACTGGGGGGATGAGGGGAAGGGGAGAAAATGATATGTGTGTGTGTGTGTGTGTGTATGGGATTCCCATATGCCCCTCTCCCTACCCCTCTCTCATTTTCACACATTAACAACATCCTTCAAATGTGGTACGTTTGTTACATTGATGAACACATTTTGGAGCACTGCCACTAAGTGTGGATTATAGTTTAGATTGTAGATTACACTTTCTCCTGCAAAATTTTGTAAGTTATGACAAGATATATAATGGCCTTTAGCTGTCATTGCAATGTCATTCAGGACAATTCCCATTTCCCTAATCACTAGTGATGTTGAACATTTTTTCATGTGTTTCTTCTCTATTTGTATTTCTTCTTTGGACAGTTGTCTTTTCAAGTTTTTTTGCCCATGTTTTAATCGGTTACTTTGTCTTTTTGTTGTTCAGTTGTATGGTCTCCCTATATGTCATGTATATTAAATCCTTATCAGATATGTGATTGCCAAATATTTTCTCCCATTGAGTCAGCTGCTTTTACACCCTTTTGACAAAGTCCTTTGAGTTGCAAAAGTGTTAAATTTTGGGGAGTTCCCATTTATCTGTTATTTTCTTTTATTGCTTGTGCTTTGGGCATAAGGTTTAAGAAACTACTGCCTATCACAAGATCTTGAAGATGTTTTCCTACATTTTCTTCTAGGAGTTATGATTTTTTTTTAAAGATTTATTTTTTATTTATTTATCTTCCCTTCCCCCCCCCCCCCCACCAGTTGTCTGTTCTCTGTGTCCATTCGCTGTGTGTTCTTCGTGACTGCTACTATCCTTATCAGTGGCTCCAGGAATCTCTGTTTCTTTTTATTGCATCATCTTGTGTCAGCTCTGATTATGTGGCACCATTCTTGGGCAGGCTGCACTTTCCTTTGCGCTGGGTGGCTCTCCTTATAGGGTGCACTCCTTGCACTTGGGGCTCCCCTGCATGGCACGGCACTCTGCGTGCATCAGCACTGCATGTGGGCCAGATCATCACATGGGTCAGGAAGCCCTGGGTTTGAACCTTGGACCTTCCATGTGGTAGGTGGACACCCTATCTGTTGGGCCAAATCTGCTTCTCTGTTGTTTTTATATTTATGTCTTTGAACCATTTTGAGTTAATTTTTGTATAAGGTGTGAGATAGGGATCTTCTTTCTTTCTTTTAGATACGGCTATCCAGTTTTCCCAGCACCATTTGTTAAATAGACTGTTCTGGCCCAGCTGGGTGGGCTTTACCAGCCTTGTCAAAAATCACTTGACTGTAGATGTGAGGGTCAATTGTGAGTTCTCAGTTTGGTTCCATTTGTCAATCTGTCTGTCCTTATGCCAGCACCACTCTGTTTTTACCTCTGTAGCTAAGTAATATGCTTTAAAGTTAGGAAGTGAGAGTCTTCCAACTTTATTCTTCTTTTTAAAGACACCTCTGGCTATCCAGGGCTTATCCTTCCAAGTAAATTTGATTATTGGCTTTTCAATTTCTGCAAAAAAGGCCGTTGGGATTTTTCTTGGAATTGCATTGAATCTGAAAATAATTTGGGTAGAATTGACATCTTAACACTATTTAGTCTTCAATCCATGAACACAGAATGCCCTCCCATTTATGTAAGTCATCTTCAGTTTCTTTCAGCATTGATTTATAGTTTTCTGAATACAGATCTTTTATGTCCTTGGTTACGTTTACTCCTAAATATTTGATTGTTTTCATTGCTACTATAAATGGATTTTTTTTTTCTGATATACTCCTCAGATTGCACATCAGTAGTGTATAGAAACTTTGTAGAGAAGTGGATTTGGTCCAATGGATAGGGCATCCACCTACCGCATGGGAGGTCCAAGGTTCAAACCCAGGGCCTCCTGACCCATATGATGAGCTGGTCCACGCTCAGTGCTGATGCGCACAAGGAGTGCCATGCCATGCAGGCGTGTCCCCTACGTAGGGGAACCCCACGTGTAAGGCGTGTGCCCTGTAAGGAGAGCCACCCAGCGCGAAAAAGTGCAGCCTGCCCAGGAATGGCGCCACACACGTGGAGAGCTGATGCAGCAAGATGATGCAACAAAACAAGGCACAGATTCCAGGTGCCGCTGACAAGAATACAAGTGGACACAGAAGATCACACAGTGAATGAACACGGAAAGCAGACTACTGGGGGGGTGGGGGGAGAGAAAGGGAAGAGAAATAAAAAAAAGTAAAGTAAGAAATTTAATGCTTTTAAAAAAACATAGATTTTTGCATATTTGTGTTCTGCTACTTTGTTGAACTCATTCTAGTAGCTTTGTTGTGGATTTTTCAGGATTTTCTAGATAAAGGATCATGTCCAGTGAATAGTGAAAGTTTTACTTCTTCCTTTCCTATTGGGTTGCCTTTTATTTCTTTGTCTAGCCTAATTGCTCTAGCTAGAACTTCTAGCACCATATTGAATAATAATGGTGACAGTGGGCCTCCTTGTCTTGCTCCTGATTTCAGCGGGTAAGCTTTCAGTCTTTCATTCACCATTGAATACAATAATGCTAGCTCTAGGTGTTTCATATATGCACTTTACCATATTGAGAAAGCTTCCTTCTATTTCTATCTTTTGGAGTGTTTTTATCAAGAAAGGGTGCTGTATTTTGTCAAATGCCTTTTCTACATCATTCTAGAGGATCATGTGATTTTTCTTCTTCAATTTATCAGTGTGGTTTAGTACACTAATTGATTTGCTTGTGTTGAACTGCCCTTGAATACCTAGGACAAAATTCACTTGATTGTGGTTCATACTTCTTTTAATGTGCTTTTGGATTCTGTTTGAGAGAATTTTGTTGAGGATTTTTGCATCTATATTCTTTAGAGATATTAAACATTAATTTTCTTTTATCTTAATATCTTTGTCAGGTTTTGGTGTTAGGGTGACATTGGCTTCATGGAATGAGTTTGGTAGTATTCTTTCCTGCCCAATTTGAGCAAGGTCGGTATTAGTTCATCTTTGAGTGATTGATAGAATTGGTCTATGAAGCCATCTGGTTCCAGGCTTTTCATCTTTGGGAGGTTTTTAATGACTGTTTTAGTCTCTTCACTTGTGAATTGTTTGTTGAGGTGTTGTATTTCTTCTAAAGTCAGTGTAGGGGGAGGTTCATGTGTTTCTAGGAATTTGTCCATCTTGTCTACATTTTTTAGTTTTTTGCCGTATATTTGTTCATGGTATCCTCTTATGATTGCTCTTATTTCTATGGGTTTAGTGGTAATGTCCCCCCTCTCATTTTTTATTTTACTTGTGTCTTTTTTTCTTTGTCAGTCTAGCTAAGGGTTTGTCGATTTTGTTGATCTTCTCAAAGAACCAACTTTTGGTTTTGTTGATTCTCTTTTTTTTTTTCCTTCTCGATTTCATTTGTTTCTGCTCTGATCTTTACTGTTTCTTTCCTTTGGCTTGGGATTAGCTTGCCTTTCTTTTTCTATTTCTTCCAGGTGTACAGTTAGATCATCAATTTTAGTTCCTATTTTTTCATATAAGCATTTAGAGCTATAAATTTCTCTCTGAGCACTGCTTTCACTGCATTCCTTAAGTTTTGGCATGTTATGTTTTTGTTTCATCACCTTAGATATTTCCTAATTTCCCTTGTGATTTTTTTTTCTGACCCATTGGTCAATAGTGAGTTGTTTTTAATTTCCAAATATTTGTAAATTTTCCAGTTTTCCTTCTGTTATTAATTTATAACTTTATTCCATTGAGGTTCAAGAAGATACTTTGTATGATTTCAGTATTTTTTAATTAAAGATTTGATTTGTGACCTAACATTTGGTCTGTCCTGGAAAATGAAATGTTCCATGTGTACTTGAGAAAAAAATTATATTCTGCTGTTGTTGGGTAGAGTGTTTTATGACCCTTAGGTCTAATTGGTTATTAGCGTTGTTCAAGTCCTTTATTTCCTTTTTGATCTTTTTAGATATTCCATCAATATTAAAAGTGAAGTCTCTATTATTAAGGAACTGTTTTTTCCTTCAATTCTGTCAGTTTTTCATATATTTTTGAGCTCTGTTGTGAGGTGCATATATGTTTATAAATGTTATATTTTCTTGTTGGATTGAGCCTTTTATCAATATATAATATTCTCTCTGTCTCTTCTTATCTTTGACTTAGAGTATATTTTTCTGACAATAATATAGCCACTCCAATGCTTTCAAAAAAATTCATCCCCCATCCCTGCCCTGCCACTTGCGCTGTCTGCTCTCTGTGTCCATTCACTGCGCATTCTTCTATGTCTTCTTGTCTACTTATCTCCTCTTTGGGAGGCACCGGAACTGTTCCTGGGACCTTCTGGTGCGGGAAAGAGGCACTCAATTTGCTTGCGCTACCTCAGCTCCCTGGTTTGTTGTGTCTCTCATTGTCTTTCCTCTGTGTCTCTTTTTTTGTTGCATCAGCTCTTTGCATGGGCCAGCTCTCCATGTGGGCCAGCTTGCCTTCACCAGGAGTCCCCAGGAACCAAACCTGGGACCTCCCATATGGTAGATGGGGACCCAATCACTTGAGCCACATCCATTTCCCTCCAACACTTTTTGATTACTGTTTGCATGAAATATCTTTTCCCACCCTTTTACTTTCAACTTCTTTGTCTCTTTGTACCTAAAGTAAGTCTCTTGTAGACCACATATAGATGGTTCATCTTTTTCATTCAGTCAGCCAATCTCTGCCTTTTAATAGAGAAGTTTAATCCATTGACATTTAAGGTAATAACTGAGAAGGAATTTGCCATTTAGCTGTTTACTTTCATATTCTTGTATGTTTTTGTTCTTCAGTTACTCCAATACTTCCTTTTTTGTATTTAGTTGCTTTTTTGTAGTGTACCATTCTGGTTACCTTCTTCTTTCCTTTACTCTGTATTTTTTAGTTATTTTCTTACTGGTTACCTTTGTAATTATAATTAACATCTGTTTTTGTTTGCTAAAAGCTACCAAAAGCAATATACCAGAAATGGGTTGGCTTTTTCAATGGGGCTTTATTACCTTCCAAGTTTACAGTTCCAAGGCTGAGAAAAGTGTCCAAATCAGGCTATCATCAGGTAATGCTCTCTCCCTGAAGACTGGCAGCAGGCAGTCCTGGGCTCCTGTTACACGGGAAGGCACATGGCCGTGTTTGCCAGTCTCTGCCTTCTCCTCCAGGCTCTGTTCATTTCAGCTTCACACTGCTGTGTCTATGGCTTTCTTTCTCAGCTTCTGTGGGTTCTCTCTCTGTATAAATCCCATTTATAAAGGACTTCACTAAGAGGATTAGCACCCACTCAGGGTCACACCCTACTGAAGTAACCTAATCGAAAGGTCCCACCTAAAATAGGTTTACACCCACTGAAATGGATTAGGCCTAAGGACATGCTGGGATCCATCCAGCATCAAATTGTCACCATCTTAATAACAACCTAGTTCAACTAGTACAGCCTTGAGTAGCACACAAACTCTTTACTCCTATATATCACTGTCCCTTCTACTTTATATTGGTACTCTTTCAGATTACATCTTTATACATTATATGCTCATTAATGTAAATTTTTTAATCTTTATAAATTGATTTCTATTTATATTTTATATAAATAGAATCATATAATATGTTACACAATATATTTAGTTCATAGTAACACATTCATCCCATATTTGTCCTTTTGTGTCTGGCTTGCTTCACTCGATAAAATGTCTTCCAAGTTCATCCATGTTGTCATATGCTTTACAACTTCATTCTTCTCACAGCTACATAATATTCCATCATGTGAATAAAACAGAGTTTGTTTAACCATTCCTTGGTTAATGGACACCTGGGTTGTTTCCAGCTTTTAGCAATCATGAATAATGCTAGAGTAAACATAGGAGCTCAGGATCTATTCTTGTCACTGTTCTCAATTCTTCTGGGTATATACCCAGTAGTAGTATTGCAGGGTCAT
Source organism: Dasypus novemcinctus (assembly GCF_030445035.2). Taxonomy (NCBI): domain Eukaryota; kingdom Metazoa; phylum Chordata; class Mammalia; order Cingulata; family Dasypodidae; genus Dasypus; species Dasypus novemcinctus. Next base: position 87,026,198 of record NC_080680.1, on the reverse strand, counting down.
GTGTCAAACCTATATTCAACTTCTTTAAGAACTGCCAGTCTTCCCTAGTGGCTGTACCATTCTGCATTCCCAACAACAGTGAGTAAGTGTTCTTACCTCTCCACATTCTCTCCTACACTTGGAGTTCTCTGTCTTTTTGATAGCGGCTTTTCTGATAGGTATGAAATGATAACTCATTGTAGTTTTGATTTGCATTTCCCTAATAATTGGTGATGTTGAACATTTTTATAATGTATTTTTTTTGCCTTTTGTATATCTTCTTCGGATAAATGTCTATCCAAGTCTTTTGCCCATTTTTAAATTGGTCATTGTCTTTATTGTTGCGTTATAGCATCGCTTCATGTATCATGGATATTAAACCCTTATCAGACATGGGATTGACAAATATTTTCTCCCATTGAGTTGGCTGCCCTTTCACCCTTCTGACAAAGTCCTGTAAGGTGCGAAAGTGTTGAATTTTGAGGAGGTCCCACTTACGAATTTTTTTCTTTTGTTGAGCATCTTTGGAAGTAAGGTCCAAGAAACCACCACCTTCCACAAGACCTTTAAGATGTTTCCCTATATTTTCTTCTAGTAGTTTTATGGTCCTGGCTTTTGTATTTAGGTCTAAGATCCATTTTGAGTTAATTCTCACATAGTGAGTGAGATAGTGGTCCTCTCTCATTCTTTTGGTTATAGCTATCCAGTTCTCCTAGCACTGTTTTTTGAAGAGACTATTTTGTCCCATCAACATGGACTTGGTAGGTTTGTCAAAAACTAGTTGACCATAGAGGTGAGAGTTTATTTCTGGACTTTCAAATCTATTCCACTGATCGACATGTCTATATCTTTATGCTAGTACAATGCTGTTTTGACCACTGACACATTCTAATATGTTTCAAGGTGAGTCAGTGAAATTCCTCCCATGTCGCTGTTCGTTTTCAGAATGCTTTTGTCTGTTCATGTGCACTTTCTTTCCAAAAGAATGTGGCAATTTCATTTTCTATTTCTCTAAAGTTGGAATTTTTTTTAAAAAGATTTATTTTTATTTATTTCTCTCCCCTTCCCGTCCCCTCTCCCCCGCCCCATTGTCTGCTCTTTGTGTCCATTCGCTGTGTGTTCTTCTGTGCTTGCTTCTATTTTTGTCTGCAGTACCGGGAATCTGTGTCTATTTTTGATGCCTCATCTTGCTGCGTCAGCTCTCCATGTGTGCAGCGCCACTCCTGGGCAGGCTGAACTTTCTTTCATGTGGGGCAGCTCTCCTTACAGGGCACACTCCTTGCATGTGGGGATTCCCTACATGGGGGACACCCCTGCGTGGCAGGGCACTCCTTGCGCGCATCAACACTGCATGTGGGCCAGCTCCATACAGGTCAAGGAGGCCCTGGGTAAGAACCTTGGACCTCCCATGTGGTAGGTGGATGCTCTAACCATTGAGTCAAGTCTGCTTCCCTAAAGTTGGAATTTTGATTGGTATTGCATTGAGTCTATAAAATAGTTTGGGTAGGATTGACTTTTTTTTTTTTAAGATTTATTTATTTATTTCTCCCACTCCCTCCATTGTCAGCTCTCTGTGTCCATTTGCTGTGTGTTCTTCTGTGTCTGTATTCTCATTGGGCAGCTCTGGGAACTGATCCTGGGACTTCCGGATTGGGAGAGAGGCGATCATTCTCTTGTGCCACCTCAAGTCCCTGGTCAGTTGCATCTCTTATTATCTCTTCTCTGTCTCTCTTTCTTGTGTCATCTTGCTGTGTCAGCTCTCTGCATGGGCCAGCACTCCTGCACGGGCCAGCACTCCACAAGCCAGCACTCCGCATGGGCCAGCTCACTACACGGCCAGCTTGCCTTCACCAGGAGACCCTGGGTATCGAACCCTGGACCTCCTATATGATAGATGGGAGCCCAATACTTGAACCACTTCCCCTTCCCATGGACTGACATCTTCATGACAGTCTTCCAATCCATGAACACAGAATGTCTTTCCATTTGTTTAGGTCTTCATTGATTTCTCTTAGCATTGTTTTGTAGTTTTCTGCATATAGGTCCTGTACTTCTTTGATTTAATTGATTCCTAGGTATTTGAGTCTTTTTCTTGCTATTGTAAATGGAATTTTTCCCCTGATTTCCTCCTCACATTTTCAATTTTTGCATGTTGATCTCGTATCCTGCCACTTTGCTGAACTCATTTATTAGCTCAGGTAGCTTTGTTTGTTGTAGACGTTTAAGAATTTTCTAAATATAGTATCATATCATCTGCAAATAGAATTTTACTTCCTCTTTTCCTGTTCGGATGCCTTTAATTTTCTATATTTGTCTAATTGCTCTAGCTAGAACTTCCTAATACAATGTTGAGTAACAGTGATAAAAGTGGGCATCCTTGTCTTGTTTCTAATCTTAGAGGGAAAGCTTTCACTCTCTCCCCATTGAGCACAATGTTGGCTCTGGGTGTTTCATGTATGCCTTTTATCATACTGAGAAATTTTTCCTCTGTTCCTATCTTTTTTTTTTTAAATGATTTATTTTATTTTATTTCTCTCCCCTTCCCCCCCATTGTCTGCTCTCTGTGTCCATTCACTGTGTGTTCTTCTGCGCCACTTGCATCATCAGGCAGCACTGGCAAACTACATCTATTTTTGTTGCGTCATCTTGCTGCGTCAGCTCTCCATGTGTGTGGTGCCACTCCTGGGCGGGCTGCACTTTTTTCATGTGGGGTGGCTCTCCTTGCAGGGCGCACTCCTTGTGCATGGGCACCCCTATGCGGGGGTACCCCTGTGTGGCACGGCACTCCTTGCATGTGGCAGCACTGAGCGTAGGCCAGCTCATCACACAGGCCCTGGGAATCGAACCCTGGACTCTCCATATCGTAGATGGACGCTCTGTCAGTTGAGCCATGTCTGCTTCCCTCTGTTGCTATCTTTTGAAGACATTTATCACTGTTATTTCTTCCTGGTGGATTGTCCCTTTTATTAATATATAATGGCCTTCTCTATCTCTTAAAATTTTTTTGCATTTAAACTTAATCCAATATTAGTATGACTGCCCTTGCTCTTTTTTGGTTACTATTTGCAGGGACTATCTCTTTCCAGCCTTACACGTTCAGCTGGTTTATATCCCTGAGTCTAAGGTGAGTCTCTTGTAAGCAGCATATGAATGGTTTATGTTTTTTATCCATTTTGTTAGCCTATATCTTTTTTTTTTTTTTTTTGGCATTTTAAAAAATTTACTGAAGTATACCACACATACGTAAGCATACATAAACAATAAGTGTATAGTAATAGTTGTGAACCTAAAAAACAAACATATATAACATCATACAGGGACATCATACTTCACCCTACCAACAATACCTTGCATTGTTGTGGAACATTTTAAACTAATGATTAAAGAGCATCCTCAAAATATTACTACCCACCAAAGTATCTTACATTATGTGTATTTTTCCCCAACCCTCCCATTATTATTATTTTTATTATTTTTTAATTTTTACTTTTATATCATTTATATATAAACATACATAAACAATAAGTATAAATAAAAGTTGTGAATTTACAAAGCAAACATAACATCCTGCAGAGGTTCCATACGTCAATCCACTATCAACACCTTGCATTGTTGTTAGTCATATTACAAATGATGAAAGAATATCGTCAAAATCTTACTACTACTATAGTTTTTTTTTTTTTAAGATTTATTTATTTATTTCTCTCCCTTCCCCACCCCCACCCCCACCCCAGTTGTCTGTTCTCTGTGTCTATTTGCTGCACTTCTTTGTCCGCTTCTGTTATTGTCAGGGGCATGGGAATCTGTGTTTCTTTTTGTTGCATCATCTTGTTTTGTCAGCTCTCCGTGTGTGCAGTGCAGTTCCTGGGCAGGCTGCACCCTCCTTCACGCTGGGCCGCTCTCCTTAAGGGGCGCACTCCTTGCGCATGGGGCTCCCCTATGCGGGGGATGCCCCTGCGTGGCACAGCACTCCTTGCGTGCATCAGCACTGCGCATGGGCCAGCTCCGCATGGGTCAAGGAGGCCCGGGGTTTGAACCGTGAACCTCCCATGTGGTAGATGGACGCCCTATCCACTTCCCTACTATAGTTCTTATCTTAGATTTGATGTATTTTCCCCCAACTCACCCTATTAGTTTTTTTTTTAATATATTTTTATGACAGAAGTTGTAAACTTACAAAACAATCATGCACATGTGCAGGATTCCCATATACCAACCCTCTATCAATACACCACACTGTGGTGGAACATTTATTACAGACTATGAGATAATATCATCAGACTATTACCAGGTTTGTAGCATACATTTGGCACACTTTTTTCATACTCCACCATTATCAACACAGTACATCTTTGGCTTTGATGCAGGGATATTACATTATTACTGTTAACCACAGTCCATAGATCACTCCAGTTTTATTTTTCCCATGTTTTTCCATATTTCCACCGCCCTGCAATTGTGATATACATCTGCTCTAGCTCACAAAAGACACTCTTGCTCCACCACAATTCTCACTCACCTCTGGGTTTACTGTGTTATTCAGTTCCTAGATTATTCTCTGGTTTTCTTTCAGTTGGCATATATATCTCAGAGTTGGTCTGTTTGAATTTATTTAGATGGGAGTATGTTGTGCCCTTCAATGGGGTTGGAAAATTTTCCACCATTATTTCTTCAAATATTCCTTCTGCCCCCTTTTCCTTCTCTTCTCCTTCTGGTTCACCCATGACACATATGGTTGCACATTTCTTGCTATTGTTTAGTTCACTGAGACCTTGTTCAATTCTTTCCATTCTTCATCTCTTCTTTTGATGATCACTTTCGGAGGCCATTTCTTCAAACTTTCCAATCCTTTCTTCTACTTCCTCAGATCTGCTATTTTATGATTCCAGTGTATGGTTTATTTCACTTACTGTGCCTTTCCTTCTTGTAAGATCTGCTATTTTTCTATGTGTGGTTTCAAATTCTTCTTTGTGCTCATCCAGTGTCTTCTTAATATCCTTAATCCCTTTAGCCATTTCATTGAATTTATTAAGGAGATTTGTTTGAACATCTGTGATTCATTGTCTCAATTCCTTTATGTCATCTGGAGGCATATGTTTTTCCTTTAACTGGGCCATATCTTGCTGTTTCTTGGTGTGGATTGTAATTTTTTGTTGGCATCTTGACATCTGGCTTTCTAGATGTATTTATTCGGGGTGCAGTTTTTCTCCTTTTCTCCCTTGCTGGTTGTATAGTAGGAGCCAAGGATGTAGCTGGTGCTGTAAGCTGTGGAGGCTCAAAGTGCCCACATTGCCCAAGGGACAGATGAAGCTTCTCCCAACTTTCTCCTTTGCCAGGGGTAGGGACAGAGTCACAACCATGTGTGGTAATCCAAGTTGTGCAGTCCTAGACTCAAGTTGCCCAGAGAAAATGATGAAGCTTCACATCCCTTTCTCCACTGCCAGGATAGTGGAGGGACAGGGATGGAGCTGCAGGTGTGGGCAGCAGTCTATGCCATGTGGGTCCAAAATGACTGCAGTTACCCTGGTAGACTTCTGACTATTCAGTCTGTGCCAGTCAAATGTACCTGCATTTACCCAGAGAAGCTGGTGCAGGGACTTCCAGCCTCTTCCCTGCTATAGGTGGGGCTGAAGCCTAGGCTAGGGCTACAGTCCAGTCTGGGTGAAAGAAGCCAGTCCCTACTGTCATGCCAGGGGTGGGGTCAAAATGGTGGCTACCAGACCCGCTCCAACCCAAACAGGCCTAAACCCCAGCTTTTTCTAGGGTTGTACCCCAGCCAGCTGAGCCCACCAATCAGTAAGTGAAGTTGGTGGCCGACTCTCTCTCCCTTGCCATTTTTGGGAAACAGAGCTTCTAACACCAGCCACAGAACAGCTCCTGAAGCAGCTTGTGCCACCAGAGTAGAATGATCACCAACCTCTATGGCATGGCCTTTGTTTTCCTGGAGAGGCAGGTGTAAGTCCCCCCAGGTTCCTCCATGCCAGAGGTGGGACTGGGGCTTAGGCTGGAGCTACAGTCCGATCTGGATGGAAAGAAGCCAGTCCCTGCTGTCACTCTGATTTTCAGTCTGCCTTGCTTCCCCTCAGTGCCAGCAGCAGAGATAAAATGACAGCTACAGGTGGCGGACTTGGCCCAGTGGTTAGGGCATCCGTCTACCACATGGGAGGTCCGCGGTTCAAACCCTGGGCCTCCTTGACCTGTGTGGAGCTGGCCCACGCACAAGGAGTGCGTCCTGTAAGGAGAGCCGCCTAGCGCGAAAGAAAGTGCAGCCTGCCCAGGAATGGCGCCACACACACAGAGAGCTGACACAACAAGATGATTCAATGAAAAGAAACACAGATTCCCATGCTGCTGACGACAACAGAAGCAGACAAAGAAGACGCAGCAAATAGACACAGAGAACAGACAACCGGGGTGGGGGGGGGAAGGGAGATAAATAAGTAAGTAAGTAAATAAATAAATACATCTTTTTTTTTTTTTTTTTTTTAATGGCAGCTACCGGCCTCCTTCTGAGTTGGACAGGTTCAAGCTTTAGCTGTTCTTAGGATTATACTTTAACCTGCTGGTGCCCAACTGTCTCCTCTTCCCCTATTTCTGGGAAGTGGACCTTCCAATTCTATCCCTGAAATAGTTCCTGAGGTAGCTTGTGTGGCCAGTGGAGGATGGGCACTGACCTTATGGCTCTACTCACAAATCTTCTCTGTAGATAGGCATTCTCCTCCTTCCGTTCTTTTAAGGATGTTGCAGAATGTTCTTCTAGTCTCCTGGAGCCCCCAAACAGGTGTTTTAGGTAGCTCTGGGTGATTACTAATTGCCTTATAGCACAAGCTGACTCTAGGATCTTCTTACTCTGCTGCCATTTTGCTGGTTGTCTCTAGTCTATATCTTATTGATTGGCAAGTTTAATTCATTCACATTCAGTGACATTACTATAAATGCATTATTTGCTTCCACCATTTTATCCTTTGGTTTTTATGTGTCTTATCTTAGTTTTGTCTCTTTTTCATTCTTTTGATTATCTTTTCTGCTATTCTTTCTTCTATACTCTCCTCCAAGTCTCTCCTGTCTCTTTCTTTCAGGCTCTAAGGCTTCCTTTAATATTTCCTGCAAAGGTGGATTCTTTTTTGCGAACTGTCTTTGTTTCTGTTTGTGAATATTTTATCCTTACCTTCATATGTGAAGGACAGTTTTGCAGTAAAGAATTCTTGGCTGGCAGTTTTTCTTTTTCAGTATCCTAATTGTATTATACCACTGTCTTCTCGCCTCCATGGTTTCTGATGAGAAATCCACACTAAGTCTTACTGGACGTCCCTTTATGTGATGGTTTGCTTCTCTGAGAATTTTCTCTTTATCTTTGACATTTGACATTCTGAGTAGTATGTGTCTTGGAGTGGGTCTATTTGGATTTATTCTGATTGGGGTATGGTGCACTTCTTGGACATGTAAGTTCATTTCTTTCATGAGAGTTGGGAAATTTTCAGCTCAAATACTCTTTCTGCTCCTTTTCCCTTCTTGTCTCCTTCTGGAACTCTCATGGCACAAGTGTTGTTGCCTTTTGTGTTGTCACTCAACTCCCTGAGCCCCTGCTCAATTTTTTCTATTCTTTTTTTTTCTCTCCATTCTTTTCTCTTCAATTTCAGCTGTTCAGTCTTCAGTATCGCTTTTTCTTTCTTCTCTCATTTTGACTCTGCTGTTGTATGCCTTTAATGTGTTTTTTATCTCACTTACTGTGTCTTTTATTCCCATGAGCTCTGTTACTTTTATATTCAGGATTTCTTTTTTTTTTTTTACTTGCTCAATGTCATCTTAATGTCATTTTTCTCTTTAGCCATATTATCTTTCAACTCATTAATTTGATTTTGGAAATTTGTGTGCATCTCATTAATTAATTGTCTCAAATCCTGTATTTCTTCAGAGACTTTGATGTATTCCTTTTTTTGGTCCATGTCTTCCATTTTCTTAGAATGGCTCATAATTTTTTGCTGATATCTAGGCATTTAATTAGGATGGTAGTTTACTCAGATGCTCAATTTCTTTCTCTTTTGTGGGAATTCAGTGATGGGAGGCTGTGTGTTACTGTTGCTCTTTGATCCTTGGTTCAACCTGGATCGTTTATATTATCTCTGTTAGTTGTTCAGAATTGGGCTCTGAACCCGGTAATGGGTTGCAGACTCATTTCCTAGGGCCTTGGGGAGAGAGGCTTTAAAGGCTGGAAAAAGTCTCTCTGATTTACTTTTTTTTTTTTTTTTTCCAAATCCAATGGATGTGTCATGATGAGATTTACTTTTAATTTTCTCACGTGCACTTCCTTGGTCTGCCAGCAGATGATTTATCATGACATTTCTGCATTTGCCTTTTAGGTACTGTGGGGAAAAAACAAAAATACAGTAATTCTGGCATTTATATATACCCATGTCCTTACTCTCGCTAGAGATCTTTATTTCTTCATCGCACTTGAGTAAATTATCTGTTGTCTTTTCCTTTCAACCTACAGAACTCCTTTTAGCATTTTTCATAGGGCCAGTCTAGTGGTGACAATCTCCCTCAGCTTTTATCTGGGAATGTCTTAATTCTTCCTCAATTTTGAAAGACAGTTTTGCCAGATACAGAATTCTTGATTGGCAATGTTTTGCTTTTGGTGCTTTAAACAAGTCTTCATCCTGTCTTCTTGCCAACATGCTTTCTGTTGAAAATTCAGCACTTAATATTATTGAGGCTCCCTTGTATGACATGTTGTTTCCCTCTTGCAGCTTTCAGAATCCTCTCTTTATCATTAACATGATTGTTTGATTATAATATGTTGCAGTATTGGCCTATATAGGTTTATCCTGTTTGGAAAGCATCTTGGATATGTATATTCCCACCTTTCATTAACTTTGGGAAGTTTTCAGACGTTAATTCTTTGAATATTCTCTCTGCTCCTTTCTATCTTTCTCTTCCTTCTGGGACTCCTACAATGCATATATTGGTACATTTGATGGTGTCCCACAGGTTCCTCAGGCTCTGCTCACTTTTCTTCATTCTTTTTTCTTTCTACTCCTCAGATTGGATTGTATCAATTATCTTTTCAAGTTGAACTGATTCTTTTTCCTGCCAGTTCCAATCTGCTATTAACCCCTCTGGGAAATTTTTAGTATGTATTACTCTGGTCTTCTGCTCTAGTTGGTTCTTTTCATAATTTTCACCTCTCTCTTGATATTCTCCTAGGGTTTCATCACTCATATTTCTGATTAACTTTAGTTTCTTATCCATGTTTTCCTTTAGCTCTTTAGGCTTATTTAAGACCATTTTTCTAAGGTCTTTGTCATGTATTTGCCAGGTATGATCCTACTCATTGATGTTTTCTAATGCTTTAATCTTCTCCTTAGCCAGGGCCATCGCTTCCTGTTTCCTTGTGTTTTGTAATCTTTTATTGAAACCTGTGAATTTTGATATTACAATGTGTTATTGCTGGATTTTTAGATGCAGAGGTATCTGTTCCTAAAGCTTATATGCAGATAGTGTTATGACAGAGCCTTCCTTGAATGCCATGATTTACCAAAGAAAGAAGGAAGGAAAAGAGAAAACACCTTTCCCATTCTTTCCAGATTGACTATGAGAGTTCTTTCCTTCAGAAATTTTTTTCTTTTTTAAAGATTTGTTTTATTTATTTATTTTTTTCTCTCCCCTTCCCCACCCCCTCTCCCCAGTTGTCTGCTCTGTGTCCATTCGCTGTGTGTTCGTCTGTGTCCACTTGTATTCTTGTCAGCGGCACACGTAATCTGTGTCTCGTTTTTGTTGCATCATCTTGCTGCGTCAGCTGTCTGTGTCTGCGGCGCCATTCCTGGGCAGGCACTTTTTTCATTCTGGGTGGCTCTCTTTATGGGGTGCACTCCTTACACATGGGGCTCCCCTACGCAGGGGACACCCCTGCCTGGCACAGCACTCTTTGCGCACATCAGCACTGCACATGGGCTAGCTCACCACACAGGTCAGGAGGCCCTGGGTTTGAACCTTGGACCTCCCATGTGGTAGGCGGATGCCCTATCCATTGGGCCAAATCCAGTTCCCCAGAACTTATTTATACAATGTATTTAGAGAATAGCTTGAGACCAAAGCACAAGAGGCCTCCTGATCCTTTTTGGTATACGTGTGTGGTCCTAGGAATTTCCCCATTTTCATAGATATGAATGTCCCCTCTTCTCTCAGAAAGAGTTTAATTACTGTCCCAGGTACCACACTGTATGTCCTATATCCAACAGTCCCAGCTTTGGGTATCCACAACTTGATTGCTCTCCTACACAATTCTATAGAAGAGCTCTGTGAGCTGCCTTCCACATGCAGAGCAAGTTCTGGGAAGGCAAACCTAGTTCAGTACCTCTGGCTGCCCCCAGAGAGACTGGGCCAGACATAGGTACTCGAGTTGATTTTGACTGAATTTGTTTTACACATGAGGAAATTCCCATGGTGCATGATGGGGGAACATAATTGCCTCATTATTTCCTAGAGTTCCTAAGGGGAATACTGCGCCCCAGGTGGTTTTTGACACTCTAGTTAATATCTCCGCTTGGGTTCTCCTGCCATCAAACCACACAGTTCCTTCATAGATGCAGCAGTCCTTAGAATCTGTCCAGCTCACATTGTGTGAACCAAGAGATTGTCTTCTCATAGATCCCCCCTTCTCAGGGGATGTTGTCATTCGCGCTTTTGGAAAGAACCACCTTTTTTAGTTCCTGATGCTGTCTGAGGGCAGCTCTCTTCTGTTTGTAAAACACCCATTTAATGAATGTCTCCATGGTACCTCCTCAGTGCCAGCCTCCAGCAGAAAGAGAATAGGTCTCTAGAGCTCACAGAGTGGAGGTGAAGGTCACATGCTAACTGACAGCTGCTTGGCCTGGTCCCCAGCCTGCATGCACTAGGACCTGCATTTGCAGAAAGCCCTAGTTTTCTGTCTATAATGGCTAAAGAACCTTTGGCCCCAGAAGGTTCCTCCAAAGCCATATGGATTTGTCCTATGACTCGTAAGTGATCCATTGTAGCTAGTTATTATAAATGTCTATACAGCTGATTAGCTTTCTTTCCTGAATGCTAGTTATAATACAGATATCTTGTGATACAGAAATCTCAAAATTTTAACGTCAAATATTTGCAACATAAGATTTCCGGAGACCATGAGAAAAAGGGAGAGAGAGAGAATGATGATTATAATAATCAGAGCCAATATTTATTGACTAGGCACATTGAAGAATCTCATTCCCCCCCATGACAGTTCTGGGAAGTGGGTATTACTTATTATACTATAAGTCTGTGAGATTTTCTTTTAATTGCTTTTTGTGTTTGTTTTTTTTCCCCTTTTCAGAGTAACAACATCAGGTGTGATGGAGAATATGAAGAAAGTCAAGAAGGTGACCAATGGCTCTCTGGAGCCCCAGGGTGATTGGGAAGGCACTGCATGATGGAGCCAACTTTGAGAATGGCACTGTCAAAGAAAACTTTTAATTTATTAATAGTCCTATTGGTGAGCAAGAGCAATTGGCACCTCCTGACAGTGACACCACAGAGCGCGTGGCTGGGAGCAAAGTGCCATGGAAACCTAATTTTTTCCTCTCTTTTATGAAAACTGGATCTGTGGCTGGTGATAGGCAGCTAGAATTCTCTTTCAGTTGGGAATAGTGGAGAGGGAGTGAAGAGAAGAGGAGGATAAAAGAATTTGTTTTTTATTTTAATTTTTATTTTATTATTATTATTTTTTAATTAGGACCTCTTAAAGTATATGCAGTTGTGACCCCAAGTATGTTGCAGTATTCAAATGAATATTGGTGATTACAGGGCATGGGAAAAGAAGGGCAGGAAGTGTGTGTTCTCATGCCAGTCAGTACAGGAGCAGGGCCTGGGGAAATGAGCAAATGTTGAGTGAAGATACAAGGAATTAGGAGTCAGTGAAAAGAGGAATATTATTGCATCTTTTGAGGACATAAATAATGAAATTAGGTTATTTGAGAAAGCAAAGTAGGAATCACCTTGGTCAAAATCGAGTTTAATATGACAGGTCTGCTCTGAGGATTCCTAGCCCTGGATGTTGCCCCAGACCTTTATTCTACTTTGTGGAAGTGACTAGGAACCAACAGCTTTAGAAGCCCAGTGGTCTTCTTTACAGAAAGGGCCATAATGTAACTATCAGGGACACAGCCTGGCTGGTGGAAAATGGTTTTTGGATTGAGATATGTTCTCTTTTGCCTAATGGATGTAAAGAAATGTATTTTTAAGCTCAGAAACATTCTCCTGTAATATTTCCCCAAACATCTGGCTTCCCTGATTGTCCAGAGCAGCACCATCTCTTGTTTCACTCTTTTCTTGTGGCTTGTATGTGTTTTTTGTGGTCGGAATATGGAAAAATGAAAAGAAATTTTGCCTAAGGAGTAGCTGGTGAAGAAAAGATAGTGTTTAAGCAAATATTTTTAAGTACAGCAAATCATCATTATTAAAAAATTTTTTCCTATAGACTAGATAGGATTTCTAGTAGAGGAATTAAACAGACCTGGTCCCTATAGTCCAAGAATAAGTGAATGAAGAAAATGAGTGCATTAAACAGAGTTTTACTCTCAGGAATTTTTGGATAGTGAAATATTTCACAGAAACTCAGTTAGATTCCCTTCTAAACTTTCAAATCTTGGAGATGAACTTGGATAACTGCCTAAAGTGAGCAGTAAGGCAACTGGTAGATAGTTATTTGAATAATGGCGCAAGCTCAGAAGGGCTGTTGTGGCTAAAACCTTACAAGTGCTTGGTGATAGTTTCCCATTATATTTTTGATGGCCCAGGCCTGAGTCAGGAAAGTTCCTTCAGTGCTTAGGGCATCTGTAGGGAAGGGTTGCTTTTAGTGCCCAGGTGTGTCAGAAGCAAGAGCCCACCCTTGCCTGGGCTTATCAGTGAGTTGTACCTGTAAGAGACAGGGGCCTTCTTGGGAGTGGACAGCGAAAGTCTCTGGAATTTGTTTTCTTACCTCCAATTTAGAAGGGTCAGTCAGAAACAATGGGATTTGTGGGTGATGATCACTATCCTCATTTTGGGCACCTGAAAAGTCTCTTCTCAGAAAACAGTTATTTTCCCTCTCCTGAATCATTTCTACTTCCTAAAAAACCAGTGAGGAAGCAGGTTTCTTTTTACACACTTTGATCAGCTCTCTGTATTCTGCACAGCCCAACCTTCACGAATGCTTGGTTCTGACTAAGCATAGAGTCAAAAAGCATCTTCCAAATGCTGTTGCTGTTCACTTCTGGATAGGTGTTTTAGGAAGCATTCATGTATCTTTTCATCTGCAGGACAAAGGTAAATATGCCCTAGGTATTAATTTAAGGGATTTAAAAAAATATATTAACTTGCAGGTGTGACAGGATAGGGAAGTTGGAAGGAGAACGGGAATATTTTTAATGTTTCATTTTCCTGTGCATAAATGTGATACTAGCACTTAGAAATGTGTCTCATGCTGTGTCCACCAGAATCCTTCCTAAGCACTTTCTGCAGAGGGATGCATTTGCTTTTCTCTTGCAAGCAGATGTTGACTAAGTGATAGACTTCTTGGTAAGGACAAAAGGGTCTACATGGAGGGTCCTGTATTCATGTACTTGGTTTTTAAAGCAAAGAAGTGACTGAGCAAAGGAGTAAAAGAACAAAAACATGTGTGCAGACAAGCACTGTCATTTCAGCCTGACTACTTCATCCCAGGAGCCTGGCGGCTGCCACCACCCCTCCACTGGCAGATAGCAGAGCCTCAGCAGCTGTATTAGCATGCATACCTGAGTCTTAGGCCTCTGTGGGACAGGGCAATTTTAAATCCCATGCATACCTCCAGGATCACTCACAGAATTGCTGAGTTGCTGCAGTTTTATAATCCTGACCTTTCTGGAGCAGGTGAGGTACAGTAGCATTTTAGTAACAAGGGGTGACCATAGCCTTCCTGTAAAGCAGGTCATTTGCTTATACCCTGGAGTAAGTGGTAGAAGGTTTGAAGTTAAGTCAGTAATTAAGAAAACTCAAAAAAACAGTACAAGATTGCAAAAACAGGTAGTGGTTCAGGTTTGAAGAAAAAACAATTAAGCTTTCCATCCTTTTATGTAGATTTTTCTTCTCTCTCTCCATCACTTGATAGCTGTGACCCAGTGTTAAGCTCTGTTCTTGAGAAAAAATGACTGTCGTCCAGGGCCACGTAGTTTCTCCAACTAACAAGCCCCTTTCCTGCAGCCTGATTTTAGCAGTACACTTGGGCTCCTTGTAATAAAGTATCTGAATGGTTAAGCCCCTTCAGTATTTCAGGGATTGGGCAAAAAAAACTACTGGGTGCACATCGCCAAGAGATTGGTGATATTTATAGCTTCACTTTATACTCCTACTCCCTGTTTCTGCCTACACAAAATATCTGTTTCCTTTGAGAAATCGGTTGTGGACAAAAAGTGCTGCTGGCTGTGAAATTTTAGGAAGTAAAAGGTCTTGTTTTCCTTTAGTAAAGTGTATATTTTACTAGAAAATTATTTCTTGGACAATAAGTGGTATTTTAATCCTGACTTTTAACAGTGGCCAAGGACTCAATCATCCTGTTTCTTGATCCCACAATGCTTTAAATTTTTAGTAGCAGTGCATTTTATACTGCTGAATATGACTCTGGTAAATTGGCGGTTCATTATTCTGTAAGGAAAAGCTTGCTCCAGTGTGAAAGATGGGTTTTCAGACTATGGCCTCAGTCAGTTAAGATTTCTTTCAAGAAATTACTTTAGAGTGAAATTTCCAGTTATTTTAATCCCCTGGGACATGTCCGTCCATCCACAAGGCAGCACAGGGTCTAATTTTGAGTCTACTTCACATGTTGTTACGGTGAGATTTCCATTCCTGCATTATGATCCCATCAGGATCTGTGCTCTCTCTTGTTCCACAATCTGCTCTCCCTCCTACCCCCTTCCTCCATCCCTCCTCCACTCCCCTTCTATCCTCGCCTATTGATTGCTGAGTTCCGCATAGGCTCAGTCTGGGAATGTAGGCTAAAAAGTCTTCGGTGCATTGCAGCATTTTCTCCCAGCAGCTTTGTGAAGGATTTATTTCTAAGCTAAGGGGAATTTAATCATGAAAGTACTTTCTAATGCCATATATTATTGCTTTGGACTATATATGATGTTCTTCCCCAACATTAAAAGGTATGTATTATTGTAGTACTTAAAAGTGTCTGCCACAAGAAAATAGTCCTCATGGACCAAGGAAGAGTATAAAAGATGCCTGTTTTAACTGCGGATAGCATGCTGGCCATCTCCCCCATCCGAAAGCATTTTCTTCAAGGAAGCCACTTAGAACATTAGACAGTCTGATGAAGTTGTTGGCCCTGTTCCATACACCCAGTAGCATTAGCAGAATTGTTCCTGCTTCACACTGCCAAGCTGCTGAATTTCAAAAGAAACAGATCCTGGCCCACTCCTCCACCCATTTCTACAGTCCATGTCTTACTCCTTTGCCTTTTTTTTTTTTTTTAAGATTTATTTATTTTTATTTCTCTCCCTTCTCCCTCTCCGCCCCCTGCCCCCTCCCCCCCAGTTGTCTGCGCTCTGTCCGTTCGCTGTGTGTTCTGTATCCACTTGCATTCTTTTCAGTGGCACCGGGAATCTTTGTCTCTTTTTGTTGCATCATCTCGCTGAGTCAGCTCTCCATGTGCACGGTGCCACTCCTGGGCAGGCTGCACTTTTTTTTCACGCAGAACAGCTCTCCTTGCGGGGGCACACTCCTTGCGCATGGGGCTCCCCTACATGGGGAACACCCCTGCGTGGCATGGCACTCCTTGTGTGCATCAGCACTGCGCATGGGCCAGTTCACCACATGGGTCAGGAGGCCCTTGGTTTGAACCATGGGCCACCCATGTGGTAGGTGGGCGCTCTATCAGTTGAGCCAAATCCGCTTCCCATACTCCTTTGCTAATGTTTGCCCTATTCCTACCCTTTTAACAGATTCAGAATATGCCAAGTCCAGGATGCTAATGGCCTCCTGCTCCTTGCCTTTACTGCCTACCCACCCCCCACCCCCAGTTTGGATTCAATAAGTTAATGGCTTCTCACTAAAGAATTTGGACTTTGACTTGATACCCCTCAGTATCAAGAAAGATGCTCATCTGAAATATAACAAATGTTCTGGAAAGATCTCTTTAGTAATCTTTTTCCTATGGTGCTTTTGGCAGGGAGTCTTTAAAAGCCATCCACCTGAGTTGACGCTAATATTTTGTCACCACCTTGAATGTAGTTATTGAACAGCAGGCAAGCTGAACATTCTCCAGGTCCCCTGGGGACCTCTTGTAGTCCAGTGATACATCTGTGCCCTCTCTACATGATTTAAGCTTGAAAAATAGATAATGTTTTTAGATGACTCATTCTAGGACACGGGGTGGGCATATCCCCTGAGATACTGAGAGTAGAAAACACAGTGAAGGCGTAGGACAAGTAGGATTTGTTCGAATTCAATTAGGAACCTGTTAGAATTCTGATGGCAGCAAGTTTGCAGGCAGGCCATTTGGGAACGAAGATTTCTAGATTAAGTGGGCAAAGGTCAAAATGAAACAAAAATTAACTCACCCTCAGAACAGTGAGTTTATTTTAAGGCCAGGTTTGAGGTTTGCTAGTGGGCAGCCAAATCACACAGGAGGGCCAGATGGGTTGGCCTTCTTAGCATTTCACTATTATAGAAGGATCCAAAAATCCTGGACACACAAGGAAATTTCTTGACTCCTTAAGCAACTTTTGCAGATTGTGAACTGGATTTGCCTAGATATTTGACCTCAAAAGAAATCTGATATATTTAATCCAGAAATAAGTTTTATTTGGGGTAGGGCTTACAGATCTGTAAATATTTTGCTTTCCAGGTTAGATTGGGATGCAGAAGGATTTGTCAGTATTTTTTTAACACTAACAATCATTGAAAAGTATTTATGTAAATGTAATGGGTCGGGGTTTCAGATCAGAATGATGTATGGGATGGATTCTCTTGCTGTGATGCAAATGTATAAAATAAAGATTCGATGACAGAAATGTATGTTTGTAATCCTAGGGAGTCACTGACTCCTTGGTGCTTTCTCTCCTACCTCCCTCTCATAATTTTTTTCTTTGTGATTTTTGTTCATTAAATTAGTTAACTGCCTCCCACCTGCTAACACTGACAATAGTGACACCTACTAGAGAACTTCCAGGTATCTTAGCAGATCTGTGGCAGCTGCTCTTGAAGCTCAAACTTGATTTCAACTCCAGAGGCTATGTTTTGGAACAGACTAAAAATAATTTGTAGTTTACTGATGTCCTGCCCACATGACAGGGAGACGGAAGTGAGGAGGCTCTTTTCTGAATCAGGACCTAGGGGAGATGACAGTGGAAACTTGGGACAAAGCCTTAGACAATGACAGGCTTCACCGTACGTCTTTCTGACCTTGGTTATCAAAAAGGCTATTAACCTCTTGGGTGTGAGTTATCCCACATTGGAATAATAAAAATATAGGATTTTAGACTCAGAGCATTTTTAGAAATCATCCAATCTCAAAGCCCGTTTTACTATGAATGTTTTAAGTTGAAGTATAATGTAGATAGAGTAAAACTCACTTTTTTTTTAATTAAATTTTTTTTTCAGTTTTTATTTTGAAATAATTTTAAACCTACAGAATATTTATAATAATAATCCAAACCCCATACAGCAAACTCTTAACATACCTCCAACCCCAAGTTACATTGATTCCCAATTTTAACATTTTGCTACATTTGCCATTCTTTTCTTCCTTCCTCCCTCCTTTTCTTTCTGTTGTCTATTTTCTGAACATTTGAGAGCAAGTTGTACATATCATACTTCTTGAACATGTACATTTCTTATGACCAAGGATATTCACTTATGTAATCACCTTAAGTGCAGTTATCAAGTTCAAGAAGTTTAACATTGATATAAAACTTCCATTCTATAGTCTAATTTTTTCTTCTGTCCTAATAATGCCCTTTTGAGCCTTTTCCCCACCATTCTTAGATCCCTTCTAATATCATGTACTGCACTTAATTGCCTCTATCTCTTTAGTTTCTCTTTTTCTAAAATTGTGGAAATAATAATGTTAGAGTTTTATTTCTATCCTAAACCCACCAAGCATACCACTAAGTAGGATTAATCATCTTCCCACCATCTAGTACTAGAATTTTCCCTTCACCCCAGACAGAAACCCTATACTCATATTGCTTTAACTCCCCATTGCCCCAGCTCCCCATGCCTGGTCATCTGTACTCTATCTCTTTATGAGTTTACATATTCTCTTTTCTTTGTGGTTACCATGGGGCTTAAATTTAACACTATAAATCTATAACAATCTTGTTTGCTTTGATAACTTAATAGCATACATAAACTATGTTCTTCTACCTCTCTTTTCCCCACCTAAATATGTAATCGTCACATATTACATATTTATACATTATTATGAGTCCCAAACCATTGATTTCTCATTTATCTTTCCCTTTTAGACCCTGTAGTAA
The DNA here is from genome assembly GCF_030445035.2 of Dasypus novemcinctus. Lineage (NCBI taxonomy): Eukaryota > Metazoa > Chordata > Mammalia > Cingulata > Dasypodidae > Dasypus > Dasypus novemcinctus. The sequence goes on along the minus strand of NC_080680.1, from coordinate 87,007,719 downwards.
GTGAAAAATAGAAAATAAAATAGTACTGATATTTATACTTACCCATGCCAGTATCTTTACTGGAGATCTTTATTTTTTCATGTGACTTAAGTCAATTATCTTGTATCATTCCCTTACAATTTGTAGAACTCCCTTTAGCATCTCTTTTAGGGCCTGTGTAGTGGTGATTTAAGTGGATCCTATTTCTCAAGCTTGATTCCAAAGACATTGAGGATAATTCAAGGCCTCTGGTGAATTGGGATATGAAAGCTATGTGTAAAGCATCACCACTAACTAGAAGACCCGGGCCCAGTGATGTGGATTCTTAGTTTCATCCCTGAACTTCCATGATATGGTAAATTAAGGATCATTCTAACATTATTATATACAGTAGCAACCAACAGAGCTATTTTCTTAGTCTCCGTACTGTGCCAGGCACAAGGCCAAGTCCTTTCTACTGAAACCACTGAGAAGAGGGAGCCTAAGCATCAGGTGAAACTCTCAAGGATGAGAGAAACTGAGAGGCCATTCAGGAAGAGGACAGCTGAGACAAGACTTGGAAGGGACTTTAGGGATCATCTAATCCAGTGGTTCTTCAGCTTTAGTGAGCAGAGCACCAGAGTCCATAGATCCATAGTTTCTGATACAGTAAGTCTCATGTGGGGCCTGAGAATTTGCATTCCTAACAAACTCCCTGGTGGTGCTGATGCCGCCGATTGAGGGACCACACTTTAAGAATCACTGATCTAATCCAACTCCCCATTTTCAGACTGAAGTCAGTCGTTCAGATGCCATTTGTGAATGACCACCTTGCACAGAGTTTCTGCTGGACCCACAGTCAGCAGCAAGGGTGTGTCCTGGCCCCACACCTGCCTGTTGGAGTTGCAGTGGTGCCTGGGTGAGAGAATATAGGCAGGTGAGTTGGCAGGGGCCTAGGAGACCTACTGCTCTCCTTGGCCGTCACTTTAATGGGGCCCCTTGCTGTTTCCAGATTTCATTGTCTTTCCCTCCCTCCCCCACAGCCAGTGTAGAACTTTCCTAATGGAAATTCAGTCGTCCTACCTGTCTAAACCTGGGCTTTGAGTTGGAAAGGCCTGTGCCTGTGAGTGTAATCACAGCTTCACCTGCGCCTCAATGTCCTTCTTTGTTCAGTAGGGTCATATGAAGAGCTGCTTAGCACACTTAGTACTAGCTCAGCAAGTGAGACTCCTTGATGCATGCTGCCGTGCTCCTTTGGGTTGGGCTTCATTCAGTAAAACCACTTCTGAGGGGGCTAGGTAGTTTAGAATGTTTCCTCTGCCTTCTCTTGCCAAGTTTTCCTTCACAAGGGTGTTGATTACACAGGCACCATATAGCTTCCCCTTTGCTTCCCTCAGACTGCACTGGTCTGCTATAGCACTCTTTTATTTTGCAGGAGTCCTGTCATAACTTTGGTCATCTAGGGTGCAGCTGGTCCACTGATTGACAGCCGTCATTGGTGAAAAATAGAATATCATAATTGTCAACAAACACAATTTACTGGGCAAAATCTTTTGAAGTCTGGGAGCCACATGGAGAAGTAACCAACAAGGTCACAGGTAGTGAGAGGCTGGGGGCCTTCTGGTTTCTCTGTTCTAACACAGTGCAAGCTAAGGGACAAGTCAGGAATGTATGCCAACCAAATATGCCTTGCTGCTTGCTTGGGGAGAGAATAGCTGACCATCTCCCAGGACCCAAGACCCAGTTAAGACCTCCCCAAATCTACTATGAACTGCTGCCTTTGGGTACCCTGCCCTGCAACCAGGAACCTGCCAGGTCTGCAGATTGGTAACTGCATTCCCTCAGGATAAGTGACAATTGGACTGGGTAAGTGGTGTAAGAAAAAAAAGTGCCGATTTCCTTTACACGGTGGCTGTCTAGGCTCTCCTGTGGGAGGGCTGGTGGTCAGCTCCCATTTCTTACTGTCAGACTGCACACATGAGGGGGCATTTCTGAGCCCACAACACTGATCCCTCCACCACCACTGTCACCACCACCCCTTGAAGAGAAGTTTGCTTATTTTAGGGGGCCTATTTGAACCTTTAAGAGTTGTACCTTATACTGCTCTTTCCCAGACAGCTTGCAAGGCAATGCTGACTTTAATAAAATGAGGAATTGGGAACTGAGCTTGGGGTCCTTTACTTCAGTCGTTCTAGTTGATGCACTTAGAGATAACAGAGAATCTCTCCCTCTCAGTCAGAGCCATCGCTCCAGTCAGTGCACATCACTGAGGATTGAGAATAGTTCTCAACAGGCCAGTATTCATAGGATCACAACAAAAAATAAGTAAAAAGTCTGGCTTAAGCCATGTGATGGGGGAGCAGTATTTGGGATGCACTGAGGAGAGAAGAGAAGGCTGTGGGAAACAGTTGGCCATGCATTTCCTCAACTTCCCCCTTATAGCTGATTGTACCTGACTTCCTTTCCACATTTCAGGGATTTTGCTATCATTTGATCCCCCTAACCCTGTGTGTCTTCACCTTTTCTGTTTTAGCTGTTGTCAGCATTTGAGCTTGTTCAAGTTTTTCCCACTAAAGTGCACATACACAAACACAATGAAAGCAGAACCCCTTAAACAGCAGCAACCCCCTTCTCAGGCCAACCCACCCTCAGGTCTACTTCTTTACCTTCCAGCTACCTCTGTTTTTCACCCTGCTGGAATTCTGGCCAAAGTCATCTACAACCTTTTGGGGCTGGATTATCTTCTTCCTTGACTAGCACCTTGTGACGCAGTGGGTGGTTCTTCTCTGGAGATAGTTGTCTCCATAACAATAAACCCACTGCCACCCATCTCTGGCTGCTTAGCCATAGTCTTGGCTTCCTGTCACCATCCCTTTGGGGTTGGGTTCCTTAGGGTTCTGTCCCAGTCCTTGCTCTGAATAGTCTCCTCCATTCTCCTGCTCAGGCTGGCACCCACGTTTTTATTTCCTGTCCTGAGCTCCTGATAGTTTATTCAGCTGCCTACTGAGCTGTCTTAATTGAACCTTAAGATCATACTTCCAAAATGAAATTACCATGCTCCCCTCCCAATCCTGGTAAATGTGATCCAGGCCAAAATCCTGGGACTTGTTTTTTTTTTTATTTTTTAAGATTTATTTATTTTTCTGTCCCTTTCCCCGCCCCCTCCCCCCCCCTCCCCAGTTGTCTGTTCTCTGTGCCCATTTTGCTGTGTGTTCTTTGTCTGCTTCTGTTGCTGTCAGCGGCACAGGAATCTGTGTTTCTTTTTGTTGCGACATCTTGCTGTGCCAGCTCTCCGTGTGTGCGGCGCCATTCCTGGGCAGGCTGCACTTTCACACTGGGTGGCTCTCCTCATGGGACGCACTCCTTGTGCGTGGGGCCCCCCTACACGGGGGACAGCCCTGCGTGGCACAGCACTCATTGTGTGCACCAGCACTGCGCATGGGCCAGCTCCACATGGGTCAAGGAGGCCCGGGGTTTGAACCATGGACCTCCCATGTGGTAGATGGACGCCCTAACCACTGGGCCAAGTCCGCTTCCCTGGGACTTGTTCTCGATGTCATCCTTTCCTCCATCCCTCCTCCAGTCCTGTGGTTTCAGTCCACCCATTCACTGCCACTGACCTGGCCTCCAGTCGTCCCCCTACTTCCAGTTTATTTGCCACACTTAGGCCAATATGACCTTTCAAAAGTGCCTGCCCATTGTAAGCACAGAGAAACAAAAGCAAGGAGGATACAAGATCAACAGATAAAATCAATTGTATTTCTATACAATCTGAAAAGGAAATGAAACCAATTCCATTTATAATAGCACCAAAAATTAAAATACTTGGGAATAAATTTAAGAAAAAAAGTGTAAAACTTATGCTCTGAAAATTATAAAACATGAAAGAAATTAAGACCTAAACAAATGGAAAGACATCCTGTATTCATGGATTGGAAGAGTGAACACTGTTAAGAGTTAACACTACTCAAATTGACATACAGATTCAGCACAATCCCTATCAAAATCCCAGCTGGCTTCTTTGCTGAAATTAACAAACTGATCCTAAAATTCACATGGAAATGCAAGGAACCCAGAATACCCAAAACAATCTTGAAAAAGAACAAAATTGATGGACTCACACTTCCTGATTTCAAAACTTATACAGCACTGTGTAATCAAGACTGCACGGTACTAGCATAAAGATAGACATAGAGATCAATAGACTACATTTGAGAGTCCAGAACTAAACCCATACAGTTAATTTTTTGTTCCTTTTTGGCAAGGGTACCAAGATAATGGGGAAGGAATAGTCTTTTCAAGAAATAGTGCTGAGACAACAGGACACTCACAAAAAATTAATTTGTACCCCACCCACACACCATACACCAAAGTTTCTTCAAAATGCATCACAGGTCTGTATGTAAGTGCTAAACCTATTTTTTTCCTTCTCTTAGAAGAAAACATAGAGGTAAACCTTTGTGACCTTGGATTAGGCAATGATTTCTTAACTATGACACCAAAAATGCATAAGCAACAAAAGAAAAAATAGGTAAACTGGGCTTCATCAAAATTAAACACTTGTACTTCAAAGGACACCATCGAGAAAGTGAAAAGACTCCATGGGATGGGAGAAAATGTTTGTAATTCACATACCAGATAAGGGTCTAGTATCCAGGACATATAAAGAACTCTTAAAGCAATAATAAGACAAAAATCATTCAATTTTAAATTGGGCAAAGAATCTGAATAGGCCTTTCTCCAAAGAAGATATACAGATGGACAATAAGCAGATGAAAAGATGCAAGTCAAAGTCAAGATGCCTATTTTAAAAAAATTGTTGGTAAGGATGTGGAGAAATGAGAACCCTCATATACTCCAGGTGGGGAAAAAATGGTGTTGCCATTTTGGAAAACAGTTTGGCAATTTTGCAAAAGTTTAAACATAAAGTTACCATATGCTCCAGCAATTCCACTCCTAGGTATTATCCCAAAGAAATGAGAACATACCCAAAGATTTGTATACAAATGCTTTCATGGTTTATATCAGTCAAAATGCAATGTGGAAACAACCCAAATGTCTATCAGTTGACAAACAGATAAACATGGTATATCCATACAATAGAATAGTTTGGGAAGTGGATTTGGCTTAACTGATAGAACGTCCGCCTACCACATAGAGGTCCAGGGTTCAAACCCAGGGCCTCCTGCCCTATGTGGTGAGCTGACCCACACACAATGCTGATGCACACAAGGAGTGCCATGCCATGCAGAGGTATCCCCCTTGTAGGGGAGCCCCACGCAAAAAGAATGTGTCCCTCAAGGAGAGCCACCCCACGTGAAAAAAGCACAGCCTGCCCAGAAGTGGCACTGCACACATGGAGAGCTGGCGTAGCAAGATGACGTAACAAAAAGAGACAGATTCCCGGTGCCACTGACAAGGATGTAAGCAAAGAACACAGCAAATGGACAGAGAGCAGACAACAAAATGTGGGCCGGGGGGGCGGGGGGCAGAGAAATAAATAAAAAAATAGAATATTTTGCAATAAAAAAGGAATGTGTACTGTTACGTACTACAACATGAATGAACTCTGAAAACATGCCAAGCGAAATAAGCCAGTCACAAAAGGACACATTTTGTAATTTATACAGTAAGTCTAGAATAGGCAAAACTATAGAGATAAGAAGTAGCTTAGGTCAGGAGGGGAGGATAGGGAAAACGGAGGATGACTGCTAAAGAGTATGAGTTTTTTTGAAGGGGGGAGATGAAAACGTTCTAACGTGACGGTTATACAACTCTGAATTTTATGGTATATAAATTGTAACTCAATAAAGCTTTTAGAAAAAAAATAAAGTGAGCAAAGAACTTGTAGTGTAGTGGGTTCTCATTTGTCTGTGCATTTCAAATACTCATCCCAAGACCAACTAAATCAGGTTTTCTGGGGGTGGGGCCTGGGCATCAGTAATTGTCTTAAAAGCTCCCTTGGTGATACTTTGTGCCAAAGTTTGCAAAGCACTGTCTAGAGGGATATAGACTAGTAAAAGGATAAAATATGTAGAGATCAGAGCTGAGAAGTGTCTGGGAGCACAGTGCTGATGAGCTGGTGTGCCCAACCCAGACTGGATCAGGAAGGGCTTCATGGAGGAAGTGCCATCCAAACTGCTCTATATGGGTAGTGGCAGGAAGGTGCTCCTGGCTGGGGAATCAGCATGTGCTAAGGCCAGCAGTGAGAGACCCAAGTTAAAGAGTCTTCCTGAGAAATGACCTAACATTGAGGAAGCAGAGCCGGAATTAGAGGAAAACCAGATCCTATCATAGCCTGTGAGCCCTAGATCAAGCCTTTGCCTGAAGGCAGATACCACTGGACTCTAGTTATGTGAGCCAATAAAGTTCCCTATTTGCTTTAGCCAGTTTGGATGAAGTTTTCTGTTACTATAAAGTGCTTCAGCAGATAAACACTCTGAGGGAAGGAATGAACAGGATAACAGGGAGTCCCAAGGGGCCCTCCCAGTCTCTCTAGAGGGTCGCAGAAAACTCACCAGAAAGTGCTGGAGCAGAATTCTGAAAGATGAGTAGGGATTAATCAGCAGAGGAGGAGGAAGGGCTGTCAAAGGGAAATGATTTATACCAAGTGTCCTTTCTAAGGATTCAGCGATGACATTCATCATCAGTGGTTGCAGAATGCCTTGAGGGCAAGCAGCCTGTTGGGACTTCCACAGCCTGACAGGGTGGAGCTCTGACCCCTAACCCAGCACAGAAAGCATGGATTGGCACTGTCACCTCCTGCCTTTTTCCCAGCAGAGGGGCAACTGACTTACCCACAGCCACACAGCCAGTTCTGGACCTGAAGCCAGGTGTGCTGTGTCTGAGGCCGAGGCTTTTCCACATACTGCTCTGGCGTTTGACTGGAAGCAACAAACCTTCCAGGGCTGAGCCTGGGGCTAGAGCCCATTTTGGTGTTTTTGAGAAATCCCTCATTTACCCCATCTAGAATTCACATTTGGGTTACTTGGCCCTCCCTGCTTTTCAGTGGGTTTCAGATTTGTCTCCTGCCTTTTCTCTGTCCAGGCCTCATAAAATCCACCAGCAGGTGGCTACATTGATTTTTAATAAGGTTTTACCTCCATGTGATGAGTCTTTCCAGGCCCTACTGAACCATTCTTAACATAGAAATCAGACAGAATTGTTAAGAAGGCTGTATTTGCTCCTCTGAAGGGGCTTGCTGTGAGCTCTGTCCACATAGCAAAGTGGGGGAGAATCTAGGGCTTGCTCAGGAGGTGAAGAGCCTAGTCCGTGCAGGGCCTCCTGCAGCAGCCTGAGCTGGCTCCCACAGCATTCCAGGCCCAGGACCAAATCTCACCCTCAGGCCTGTAGACCGTCAGGGACAAGTTGGTAGTGACCCGCCCTGAAATTAGCTGACAGCTACACCTCCTCTTCTCTCTAATAGGTTATTTTCATTCTCTGTCCAGGCCCTGCCGAGGACCGCCCAGTGACTAGCAGAGTGGGCCCTGCAATTAGCCTAATGTTGGCTGGTGGCCGTCAAATGGAGCTGGGTAGAGCACTGCAAAAAGCTGGCGCAGAGATTTTGGATCTCCCCAGGTCATTTCTGTACCTTCCTGCCCCTGCCCAGGAGCCAGCTCTTGGAAGCAATGACTGGGTATTGCTGCCATTGCTGGACCAGGGCCGAGTGGAGCCGAGGGCTACTCCCTCCCCAGCCCCTACCCCACGTTTAACTGGCAGAGGGCACTCACTCCCTTTGCTCAGGCTGGCAGGCTGCTGCTAGTTCAGGATGCCTTTCAGAGCTGGCGAGCGTGGAGCGGAGCGCCGTTTTCTTACAAATGAGTTCCCACAGAGGTGGCGCTGCCCTGGGCCGCAGAGTCTGCGAGAGGAGCATCTAGAACTCCGCCTCTGAACTCTCAGCCCGGAGCCCCCACCTACCCAAATACCAGAGGAGTTTTTCCTATATCCTAATTTAAAATATTCCGCCTCTCTGTTCCCCCAGAATCCACACGAAGCCTGGTTGCAGCCAAAGTCTAAGTGCCTGCAGTGGGTTGTTCTTGAGGCCCCAGCAGGAATTCAGTGCTGGGCACCGAGTCCCCGGCCAGGCAGACTTGACCGAGAGCAAGGACATCCCCAGCCAGGGCGGGGAGGAGCAGGAAACCACCATGGGCAATCTGCATATTAATGCAGCCCTGGAGAGGATTTTCAAAAGGGCTTTAAAACTCCACGGCACTGCCCAGGAAGGGGGCTGTCAGGCTCCATCTGCAAAACTTGAACCTTCACAATATGGAGCAGTCTCCCAGACCTCTCCCAGGGCTGCTCAGACAAAAGGGCTGGGGGGTGAGGGTGGGGGGGCAGAAGAGCGAGGGTGGGGGAGTGGTTCAAGTGGAGGGGGTGACGCTCACTTATCCAAGCAGCCTTGAGGGCTTTGAGGGCTCTGTGGCTGGGAATCCTGCCTTCAGCCAGTGCTGGTAAGCAGTGAAACTCAGGCAGAGTTAACACACATGTGAGTCTCAGCAGGGCACGCGTTTCTACATAGCTAGATTTGGGGATGTTTTTGCACCTCATATGAAGCCTAGCAAGTGGCAAAAGAGCATATAGGTTGTATTTATGGGGGGAAGAGGGTAATCAGACAAACCTTCCTCGAATCCTTTATGGGCCATTCAGCAGCTAGGTGACCCAAGCCCAGCTCTCATCCTCTGGTCTTTACTTCCTAACTCACAGGATTCTGTGAAGGCTCAACGAGCTGATGCATGGGAAGCACTTAGTGCACTGCCTGGTACACAGCAGATGCACGATAAAGTAGTAGCTGCTATTATTACCACTGGATTTGCTGTCTACCAAGGCTTTATCAAGTTCAAGCCAAGAGAAACCCAAGTACTCCAGAAAGAGCAATGAATGCATCCTGTATTTATCCTGGTAAGCTCTGAAGCCTCAAGACTGGACTACACACCCCTTCCTCCCAACTTAGACCTGCTATGGCATAGAGTGTCTCAGCTGGAAGGAACCTTGAACCCCTTCATTGTTCAGATGGGAAAACTAAGCCCCAAAGAATGAGTGATTATCTGAGTCTGCACAGGAAGTTAGTGGACCTGGAGCCCAGGACTGTGGCCTGGGAATTAGGATTCAGTGTGTGGCTGACCTCAAGAAGATGGACTTAATGTCATGGCCAAAAGGCTTGAAGAGTCAACATTCACTTGTGTTCTGTGGCTTCTGTTCTAGGTTAGGTAGTGGGCAAGACACATGCATCCCTGCCCTTGTGGGGCGCCTTGGGTTCAGAGATAACTGAGGTATGGGAGCCAGGACTCTGGAAGAATTTGTCTGGAAGAATTTGTCTCCTATAGGAACTGTTTCTTGGATCTGTATCCTTGTTCCTGCTGCATAGATCCCAGGTCCCAGAGATTCCTGGGTCCTGCCCCTCCTCAGTCGATTCTCCAGCTGCTGCTTCAGTCTTATGAGTTCTTTGCTTTGCCAATTCTGCTACTATTTGCAAATTCTGATCTCTGTTGCGGACAACCCCAGAACCTGGGTGGTTGTAGAAAAGAACCAGCTCCTGGCCCAGTGGCTCTCCTTGCCCTCAGGTTCCCTGGCTTGCTCTCCTGTCCTTCTAGTATGTTCCCCTATTGACCTCAGCTGGCTCTGCGGGGGAATCTAGTCTTGCAACCAAGGATTTCCTGACCTTCCCTTCGACACAGATAATAACCATTTGTGCCTTTGGAAATGACAGGCAAGTGCTAGGGAACACAGAGGGCTCACCATTGCATCCATGCTGGGACACAAGGAGGCTGGTGGCTGGCACTGAATCTGGAAAAGCCTCACTTGAGCCGTGGAATCCACCCGAGGGTACATGTCTTGCCCAAGCTCACAGGTCACTGAGAGACTCTGAGGACCCGAAGACCTCACCTGTTCATGGTTGGTCATGGATGTCTAGAAAAGTGAGTGAAGTGATCCCTTCTCACTTCCAGGGTACTGGAGAGGACTGAGGGAGGCCTTTGTCCCCAGACCAGATGGGCTCTGCATCTGTTTCTCAAACGAGCAGGTTGTATGTTCATTCACAAATCCACTTGGCTCAGCTGTTCTGTGTCACAACTAAGCTCTCTGCAACAGAAGGAGCCCCAGTTTCAAAGCCCCACGAAAGCCTTGTGAGGTAGGCAGGTATCCCAGGGCATTGTGATTCCAACTTGCAAATTTAGGAAACCTAGACTTAGAGAGGCCATGTATACCTGGCCCCAGGTCCCTCAACCAGGACTAGCTCATACTCCTAGTTCAGGGCCTTTTTGGCAGAAAGCCTATTTAAGTGAGTTCCTTTTTCCTTATTCCTGAGGTTTTTCTACAGTAATAATAATAGCCAAGGTTTACTAAGTAGTGGTGTTTTGCATACCTCACCTCACTTAATTCTCATGAAGGCCCCGAGGAGAAATTGTATTTTAATTATCCTGATGATCCTGTTTGGGTTTGCTAAGAGCTTCTGGGAGCAATATACCAGAAATGGGTTGGCTTTTACAGTGGGGATTTATTAGGTTAAAAGCTCACAGTTCTGAGGCTGTTAGTGTCCAAATAAAAGCATCATCAGGAGATGCTGTCTTCCCAAACCGCAGCTGCGGGCCATCAGGTACATGATGGCATCTGCTCACCTCTCCCCTCTGCTCTGGGACTCTGCTTTCAGCTTCAGGTGGCTCCATCTGTGGCTTTTCTCACTTCAGGTTCATTGATTTAAACTTCTGGAGGACAACCAGCAAGATGGTGGTAGAGTCAGGAGCTCCTAGAGGCAGCTCCTGCTACAGGGCAGTTAGTAAACACCCAGAGCTCTGTGGAGCTAGCTGAAGCACCTGTTTGGGGGCTCCAGGAGGCCGGAAGGGCATCCTGCAATGTCCTTAAAGGAGTGGAAGGAGAAGCCTGCCCATCTGCAGAGAAGACTCGTAAGTAGAGTGCTCCACTCCCCGTAGGCTGGTACCCATCCTCCACTGGAGGCACAAGCTGCCTCGGGAGCTGTTCTGCTGCTGGAATTGAAAGCTCCACCTCCCAAAAACGGAAGAGGAAGAGACGGTTGGCACCAACTTCAGCAACTGATGAGTAAATTCAGCTGGCTAAAGTATAATCCTGAGAACAGCTGAAGTTTGAGCCTGTCCAAGTAGAAAGAGGCTGGGAGCTGCCATCTTAACTCCATGCCTGCCACAAGGGGAAGCGGGGCGGACTGAAAATCCCAGTGCTGGTGGGAACCGGCTTCTTTTCATCCCGGTCAGATTGCAGGTATAACCTAAGACCCGGGGCCACCTCCAACAGGGAGGAAGCTGCAGGGACCTGCGACAGCCTCTCTGGGAAATTGCCGGCCAAGCTGCAGAGACTGCTAATTTTCCTACTCTGATGGCACAAGCTGCCCCAGGAGCTGTTCTGTGATTGGAATTGGAAGCTCCATTTCCCAAAAACAGGGGAGGAGGAGACAGTTGGCTGCCGAATTCAGCTATTGATTGGTAGACTCAGATGGCTAAGGAATAACCCAAGGAACACCTGGGGTGTGAATCTGTCCAAATTGGAAAGGAAAGAGGCCAGTGGCTGCTATTTTGACTCCACCCCCAGCTTGAGGGGAAGCCTGGCTGACCAAACAGCACAGTGACAATAGGAACCGGTTTCTTTCACCCAGATCAACCTGCAGCCCTAGCCTAGGCTTCAGCCCCTCCTTTGGCAGGGAGGAGGCTGGCTAGCTCTGCACCAGCCTATCCAGGTAACGTTGGGTACCTTTGGCTGTCACAAACTGAATAATTTGAAGTCTACTGGGCAACTGCAGTCATCTTGGACGCACTGCATAAACTGCTGCCCACACCTGCAGCTCCATCCCTGCCCCAGGCAGGGGAGAAAGGGGTGTGAATCTTCATCAATCTCTCTGGGCAACCACAGTCTAGGCCTGCACAACTTGGATTATTTCACACAACTGTGACTCTGTCCCTACCTCTGGGAAAGGAGAAAGTTGGGAGAAGCTTCATCTGTCCCTGGGGCAATGAGGACATCTTGAGTCTCCACAGTTCATAGCACCAATTACATCCCTGGCTCATACTGCACAACCAGCAAGGAAAAAAGGGCAAGAAGCCCTAAACTAAGAAAAACTGCACCCAGAATAAATACTCTAGTAAACCAGATGCCAAGACACCAACCAAAAATTATAATCCACACCAAGAAACAGGAAGCTATGGCCCAGTTAAAGGAACAAGATAAGCCTCCAGATGACATAAAGGATTGAGACAACTAATTATAGATAGTCAAACAAATCTCCTTAATAAATTCAATGAGATGGCTAAAGAGATTAAGGATAATAAGAAGACATTGGATGAGCACAAAGAAGAATTTGAAAGCATGCATAGAAAAATAGCAGATCTTATGTGAATGAAAGGCGCAATAAATGAAATTTAAAAAACATTGTAATCATAGCAGATTTGAGGAGGCAGAAGAAAGGATTAGTGAGCTTGAAGAAATGGTCACTCTGAAAGTGACCATACAAAAGAACAGATGAAGAAAAGAATGGAAAAAATTGAACAAGGTCTTGGGTAACTAAATGACAACAAGAGGTTCAAATATATGTGTCATGGGTGTCCCAGAAGGAGAAGAGAAGGGAAAAGGGGCAGAAGGAATATTTAAAGAAATAATGGTAGAAAATTTCCCAACCCTATTGAAGGACATAGATATCCATGTCCAAGAAGCACAACGTACTCCCATCCGAAAAAATCTGAATAGACCAACTCTGAGACACATACTCATCAGAATGTAAAATGCCAAAGAAGAGGAGAAAATTCTGGAGAATAGCAAGAGAAAAACAATGCATAACATATAATGCATACCCAATAAGATTAAGTGCTGATTTCTCACCAGAAACCATGGAGGCAAGAAGACAGTGGTCTGATATAGTTAAGATATTACAAGAGAAAAACTTCCAGCCAAGAATTTTATATCCAACAAGACTATCTTTTAAAAATGAAGGCAAGATTAGAATATTTACAGATAAACAGAAACTGAGAGAATTTCTTAGCAAGAGACCAGATTTTCAGGAAATACTAAAGGGTGTGCTGGACCCTGAAAAGAAAAAACAGGAGAGAGAGGCCTGGAATAGAGTCTAGAAATGAAGATTATATCTATAAAAGTAACTGAAAGTGTTAAAAGAGTGGTGAAAATAAAATATGACAGATAAAACTCAAATAGAAATAAACTTAACCAAAGATGTTAAGCATTTGTATTCAGAAAACTGCAACCCAATGTTAAAAGAAATAAAAAAGTCCTAAATAACTGAAAAAACAGTCCATGCTCATGGATTGGAAAACTAAATATTATTAAGATGTCAATTCTACTCAAACTGACATAAGATTCAATGCAACCCTGATAAAAATTCCACCAGCATTAAAAAAAAATTGAAAACACAATTAGCATATTTATTTGGAAGGGTAAGGGGTCCTGAATAGCCAGAAGCATCATAAAAGGAAAAGCGAACCCTCATCTCTGGACTTTAAATCATACTACCAAGCTGTAGTGGTAAAAACAGAGTGGTACTGGCATAAAGACAAATACATAGACCAGTGGAACCAGATCAATGGCTCAGAAACAGACCCTCACATGTATGGTCAAGTGATTTTTGATTAGCCTGTCAAACCCACACAGCTTGGGCAGAACAGTCCATTCAGCAAAATGGTGCTGAATGAATGGGATATCCATAGCCGAAAGAAGGAAAGAGGACCTCTATCTCACACTTTATCCAAAAACTCACTCAAAATGAATCAAAAACCTAAAAATAAAAGCAAGAACCATAAAACTTCTAGAAGAAATTGTAGGAAAATATCTTCAAGACCTGGTGGTAGGTGGTGGATTATTAACGGAGATAAGAGGAGGACTGAGATGAACTAATAAGGTTTAATGTATGTAGAAGTTTTAATTAGCTTTACTGTAAAAGTGTGGAAATGTATAGAATGGATGCTAACAAATAGTGAGTAATAGCTAGTTTATAAATAGGGACGTGGCTGAAAATGGTAGTCTAGGTATGTAAATGCCAATTGACAGAATGTTAGAGAATAATCTAGGAACTGAATAGCACAGTAAACCAGGAGGTGGATAAGAATTGTGGTTGATGGTACAGATGCAAGAGTGTCCTTTGTGAGCTAGATCAAATGTATATCACTACTGCAGGGTGTTGGGAATGTATGGGACAAATAAACTGGAATGACCTATGGTCTGTGTTTAGCAGTAATAATATAATATTCTTGCATCTATGCCAAAGATGTAGTACTGTGTTGATAATGGGGCAGTATGGAAAATGTGCGCCAAATGTATACTATGGACATGGTAACAATCAGATGATATTATCTGTAACAGATGTTCCACCACAGTGTGGTGTGTTGATAGAGGGGTGTTGTTTGGGAATTCTGCATATGTGCATGATTGTTTTATAAGTTTACAAATTCTGTCATAAAAAAATATATTAAAAAAAAATAAGGTGGGTTGGGGTAAAAACACACCAAATGTAAGATAAGGACTATGATTAATAATAAGATTTTAACAATATTCTTTCATAATTTGTAACAAACATCTCATGACAGTGCAAGGTGTTGGGAGAGGGTTGATGTATGGGACCCCTTATGATGCTATGTATGTGTGCTTTGTAAGTTCACAACTTTTACTATACACTTAATTGTTTATGTATGTTTACATATAAATGATATAAAGATAATAATAGGGAGGGTTGGGGGAAAATACTTTGCTTAGTAGTAATATTTTGAAAATGGTCTTTAATCATTAGTTAAAAGATTTAACAACAATGTAAGGTGTTGGTGGTAGGGTGAGTTATGAGAGTCCTGTATGATGTTATATATGTTTGTTTTGTTGTTAAGTTCACAACTATTACTATACACTTACTGTTTATGTATGTCTGTGTGTGGGTTATATATTTCAATAAATTTATTTAAAAAAATAAACTTCTGGAGGCTTCTTTCTGTCTCTGCAGCTTTTTATTCCTCTGTTTATAAAGGACTTCAGTAAGAGGATTAAGACACACCCTGGGTCACACAATCTAGTCAAAAGCCTGTAACTGAAGTAATTGAATCAAAAGGTCCCACCTACAATGGCTTTATGTGCACTGGAATGGACTAGCTTTAAGTACAGTGCCCATGATAGATTGCACAATGGTTCATGCCGCTCTTCCCAACCGAGCCTGTGATTGCTTTGGGATTCCTCCTGACCCAGTGTTCTGGCAACCACTACCCATGAGCAGGAGTTGGCAGCCTGCAAAGTATATGTTGGCACCCACAAAATAACTTGCTGGAATTTTGATTGAGATTGCATTTAATTTGCAGATCAAATTGGGGAGAATTGACATCTTAACAATACTGAGTCTTCCTATCTATGAACATGGACTATCTTTTTTATTTAGAACTTCTTTGGTTTGATTTCCTTCATCAGATTTTTGTCGTTTTCCTCATATAGATCCCATAACTATTTTGTTAGATTTATGCCTAAATCTTTCTCTTTTTTTCTGTGTGTGTGCTAATATAAATGGCCTTGTATTTTTAATTTCAAATTCCAGTTGATCATTGCTGGTATATAGGTAAGCAATTGATTTCTGTATATTACCCTTATATCCTGCAACTTTGCCATAATTTTTAAAAATAATTCTTCTACTGAGATAATTATGTCATCTGCTAATAAAGACCATTTTATTTCTTCCTTTCAAATCTGTACAGATTTTATTTCCTTTTCTTGTCTTACTATAATAGGTAGGACTTCCAGGATGTTGTTGAATAGAAGGGGTGAGAGGGGACATCCTTGTCTTGTTCTCAATCTTAGATATAAAACATCTAGTTTTTCCTCATAGTGATGTTGGCTGTAGGTTTGTTTGTTTTTTAAGATTATTTATTTATTTATTTCCCTCTCCTCTTTGTTGTTTGAGCTCTCTATCTGCTCCCTGTGTCTGGTCATTGTGTGCTCTCTATGTCTAGTCATCTTTTTTTTTTTAGAAGGCACCAGGAACCAAACCCAGAACCTCTCACATGGGAAGGAGGTGCCCAATTGCTTGAACCACATCTGCTCCCTGCTTATTGTGTCTCTTGTTGTGTTTCCTCATTGTATCATTTGTTGCATCATCTTGTTGTCATCTCGTCATACCAGCCCATTACGCCAGCTCACTGTCTTGCTCGTCTTCTTTAGGAGGCACCAGGAACCGAACCTGGGACCTCCCATGTGGTAGGCAGGCACCCAACTGCTTGAGCCACATCTTCTTCCCAACTCCAGTTTTTTCTGTAGATGTTCTTTACCTAATTGAGGAAGTTCTCCTCTATTCCTAGCTGGCTCAGGGTTTTTTATCATGAATGGTGTCAGCTTTGTGAAATGATTTTGCTGCATCTATTGCTATGATTATATGATTATTTTCTTTAACCTATTGATATGATTTTTTAAAAAAGATTTTTATTTCTCTCCCCTTCCCCCCTCCATTGTCTGCTCTCTGTGTCCGTTCACTGTGTGTTCTTTTGTGTTCACTTGCATTCTTGTCATGCGGCACCAGGAAACTGTTGCATTTTTTGTTGCACCATCTTGCTGCGTCAGCTCTCCATGTGTGCAGCACCACTCCTGGGTGGGCTGCGTTTTTTTTTCATGTGGGGTGGCTCTCCTTGCAGGGCACACTCCTTGTGCATGGGGCACCCCTATGCAGGGGACACCCCTGCATGGCACGACATTCCTTGTGCACGGCAGCACTGTGTGTGGGCCAGTTTACCACATGAGTCAGGGGGTCCTGGGTATCGAACCCTGGGTATCAAGGCCCTGGGTATCGAGGCCCTGGGTATCGACCCTCCATATGGTAGGTGGATGCTCTATCAGTTGAGCCACAACTGCTTCCCCATTTTTTTTTTTAAAGATTTATTTATTTCTTTATTTCTCTCCCTCCCCCCCCCCCCCACCCTGGTTGTCTGTTCTCTGTGTCTATTTGCTGCATCTTCTTTGTCCGCCTCTGTTGTTGTCAGCGGCATGGGAATCTGTGTTTCTTTTTGTTGCATCATCTTGGTGTGTCAGCTTTCCGTGTGAGCGGCACCATTCCTGGGCAGGCTGCACTTTCTTTCATGCTGGGCGGCTCCTTACGGGGTGCACTCCTTGCGCGTGGGGCTCCCCTACACGGGGGAAACCCCTGCGTAGCAGGGCACTCCTTGTGTGCATCAGCACTGCGCATGGGCCAGTTCCACATGGGTCAAGGAGGCCCGGGGTTTGAACCACGGACCTCCCATGTGGTAGACGGACGCCCTAACCACCGGGCCAAGTCCGCCGCCTGCTTCCCCATTAAATGATTTTTTTTCATTCCCTCCCTTTGTGGTTTGCTTGCTGTCTGCTCTCTGTGTCCATTTGCTGTGTATTCTTCTGTGTCTGTATTTATTTTTATTTATTTCCCATCCTCTCCTTGAGGCTTGCTTGTTGTCTGCTCTCTGTCCATTCGCTGTGCTCTCTTCTGTGTTTTCACTTGTCTCCCCTTTTTGTTGTGTCACCTTGCTGAGTTGGCTCTTCACGGCGCTTGCAGACCAGCGATGCTCTGTGGCACCCAGGCCAGCGGCTCCCCACAGCATGTGGGCAAACTGCCTTCACAAGGAGGCCCGGGGATGCAAACCCAGGACCTTCCATATGGTAGATGGGAGCCCAACCGGTTGAGCCACAGTTGCTTCCCCCCATTAATTGAATTTTAAGTATTGAACCAGGCTTGCATACCTGGAATTAAATCCCACTTGGTCACAGTGTATAATTCTTTTTATACATTGTTGGATTCAATTTGTCAATATTTTGTTGTAGGTTTTCACATCTATGTTCATGAGAGATGTTGGTCTGTAGTTTTCCTTCCTTGTAATGTCTTTATCTGGTTTTGGTATTAGGGTAATGCTGACCTCATAGAAGGAGAGTATTCCAACTCTATTTTCTGGAAGAGATTGTAGAGAATTGGTGTCTTTTTCTTTTCTTTTCTCTTCTCTTCTCTTCTTTTTCTTTATCTTTTTTTTTTTTTTTTTTTTTAATGTTTGGTAGAATTCACCAGTGAAACCATCTGGGCCTGATGTTTTAGTTTTTGGAAGGTTATTAATTGTTGATTGAATGATTCAGTTTCTTAATAGTTATAGGCCTATTCAGATTATCTATTTCTTCTTGTGTGAGTTTTGGTAGTTTGTATCTTTCACGTGCCTTTCATCTAAATTATCAAATTTGTGGGCATAGTTCATAATTTGTTCATAATATTCCTTTATTATCCTTTTAATGTCCATAGGGTCAGTAGTGATAATTTCTCTTTCATTTCTGATGTTAGTAATTTGTGTCTTCTCACTTTTTTTCTTGGTTAATATGGCTAGATGTTTATCAGTTTTATTGATCTTTATGTGTCTTTTTAAAAAAACAGCTTTTGGTTTCATTAATGAAATCTTTTTTTTTTTCTAACTTGTGTTATAAACATCTGGTTTTCCAGGCCATACTTTAACATTATTGCACAGGATTCCACGATATAGATAGACCTATCTATAGTTTTTTAATATGTAGTTTGTTTCCATTTTGTTGTTGTTATAAATGCTGCTGCTGCGACATCTTTGAGGCTAAACATTTGTATGAATCTCTGATTGTTGCCTTAGGATAAATTCCTAGATGTAGAATTGCTGAGTCAGAGAGTGTGGATATTTATTGCCAAACTGCTCTTCGGAAAGGTTGTACCAATTTACACCTTGCTGGGCAGTGTCTGAATGCCCATTTTCCCACTCCTTTGGTAACACTGGGTATATTTATTAAACACATTTCATTTTTGCCAGTTTGTTTTGAGCTTCTTTGAAGATGTGTAAGGAAGGAATAATTCTCATGTGGACCTTGCCATTTGCATTTATTCTTGTTGTATTGCTTATTAAGGTCCTCCCCCAACTTTCTACTGAGGAGCTCATCTTTTTCTTACTGGTTTAGGAAGCTCTTAAAAGATTAATGATATCTAACTTCTTGTCATGTGCTTGTGCAAAGCATTTTTTATCTTTATAAATCCTCCTGCATTAGAAGATCAGTTAGTTTATGAGATGGAAAATCTGCCAAGAGCCACGTGAAGGCCCTAGTGTACGAGAACCCCAGCCTAGGACACTGTGCTCCGTGCTGGGGTTCAGAGGATGCCTCTTGCCACTCCTTTTCTTCTGGGGCCAAGTTTCAGCAACCCCCACCCCAGCCTTAACAGCAGACTCTATCCTGGGCATCCTCCATTTGCATCCCTGTTCCCACCTAGACCTGCGGAACAGAAAGATGCTGTTGACAGGTATGTAACCGGTAGACCTTGAGTTCACCTGGGGGATCCAGGAAGGCTCCTTGGAGGAGGTGATGTTTAAATGGCAACTTGAAGGGATATCCAGGACAGTGCTGTCCAGTAGAAATATAATGCAAGGCACATTTGTAATTTTAAAGTTTCTGGTAGTTGCATTAAAACCAGTAAAAAGAAACAGCCGAAGGTCATCTAAATCTGTTTTATTTAATCACTATATACAAAATATAATCATTTTAATGTAATTGAAATTTAAAATATTGATATTTTCTATTTTTTCTTTAATATTAATCTTTGAAATCCAGTGTTTGTTTTACACTGACAGCACGTCTCAATCCAGACTCCTCACAATTCTTGTGCTCAAGAGCCATATGTATTGCGTGGCCACCCTGTTGGACAGTATAGGTCCAGGAGTTAGCTAGGAGAGGCAGGAAGCAGGGAGAGCAGGTCAGGCAGAGGGAAACAGCCTCTGCAAAGGCCTGGAGGCTGAGAGTTTGGCTTCATAGAGGAATCAAGAGAGGAGGCAGGAGAGAAGGTGGCCCCTGTCAGGTCACACTGGGCCTTAGACAGAGGCAAGACTTTCTCCTAAAGGCAATGAGAATCTTAACCACGGGAATAGACGGGGTTAGATTTGTGTTAAGAAAAGCTCATTCTGTCTGTAAGAACATAGTATTTGAGAGGAGCCAAGCAAGGCTATGGGGAGACCCCTACGTGGTGGTCAGGCTACATGGTGATCAGGCTCTGAAAGGTGCCTGGATTAGGATGATTGTAGCGGGAATGAAGAAAAACGTGTTCAGCCTTGAGGGCTATTTAGAGAGAGAAATCCAATGGACTAGGTATGACTGATTGGATATAGGGGGTGGTATGTCTGGGAAGAGGGTGGGACTAAGGATGTTTGTTTGGGATTTCTGGCTGGACCCATTGGGTATGAGAGGGTCCAGGGACCATTTGCCCAGGAAGAGAAGGGTTCTTTATGGGAGACAATGAGCAATGTTTCAGGCCTGATGAGTTTGAGGTGTTTATGGGGCACTTGAATTGTGGATACAGAGACTAAGACATGGCAAGAGAGATCCAGGTTAGGGCTGTTCATCTGGTAGGGGCAGCCACTGAAGCCCAGGATGCAATGACCTAGGGGAAGATTCAATCCAGGGCTTTGCGCACCACATGTGTGATGTTTTTCCCCTGTGAGAAGGGTGATTGTTTCAGGGGTCACTCTCTCAGACGCGCTTAAACAAAAGGAATTGAGACCTTCTTTACTGAAAGACAAGGGGAAGGACTAGAGGCTGGGTTAAAAGCAGATTCCCAGGTCATACCCCCACCTCATTCAGATTCATCACGTCTGGCATGGGGCCTGGGAATCTGGGTATTCAACAAGCTCTCTGGAGGGTCATGGCTGGTGACTCAGAAAGGCTCTTGCTTAGGCTATCTGCAGATGAGCAAAATGATGTGGTAAATTATTTTTCTTATTACAAAAGCAAAGTATCTAATTATAGAAAACAATCTTTATAAAATGCAATGAGAGGGCAGTGGACTTGGCCCAGTGGTTAGGGCATCCGTCTATCACACGGGAGGTCCGTGGCCTCCTTGACCCGTGTGGAGCTGGCCCATGTGCAGTGCTGATGCGCGCAAGGAGTGCCCTGCCACGCAGGGGTGTCCCCCGTGTAGGGGAGCCCCACGCGCAAGGAGTGCACCCCGTAAGGAGAGCCGCCCAGCGTGAAGGAAAGTGCAGCCTGCCCAGGAATGGTGCTGCACACACGGAGAGCTGACCTAGCAAGATGACGCAACAAAAAGAAACACAGATTCCCATGCCGCTGACAAAAACAGAAGCGGACAAAGAAGATGCAGCAAATAGACACAGAGAACAGACAACTGGGGTAGGGAGGGAAGGGGAGAGAAATAAAATAAATAAATCTTTTTAAAAAAATAAAATAAAATGCAATGAGAAAAGAAAATAAGAATTATTGGTAATCCCAGCCATATATTTTTTTAATTATTTATTTTTTTAAATTACATTATGAAAAATATGAGGTCCCATTCAACCCCACCGCCCCCGCCCCCCACTCCCCCCACAGCAACACTCTCTCCCATCATCATGACACATCCATTGCACCTGGTAAGTTCATCTCTGAGCATCACTGCACCCCATAGTCAATGGTCCACATCATAGCCCAGACTCTCTCACGTTCCATCCAGTGGGCCCTGGGGGGATCTATAATGTCCCGTAATTGTCCGTGAAGCACTATCCAGGACAACTCCACGTCCCGAAAACGCCTCCACATCTCATCTCTTCCTCCCGTTCCCCACACCCAGCAGCCACCATGGCTACAGTTCCCACACCCATTCCACATTTTATCTGTGGACATTGGATTGGTTGTGTCCATTGCACATCTATGTCAAGTGAGGGCTTAGATTCCACATGGGTACTGGATGCACTCTTCCCGCTTCCAGTTGTAGACACTCTAGGCTCCATGTTGTGGAGCCTTCTTCAACTCCATGTTAGCTGAGTGGAGTAAGTCCAATAAATCAAAGTGTAGGAGCTGAAGTCTGTTGAGGCTCTGGGCCTGGGTGTCATATTATCAGTCCAGAGATTCAAATCCCCTACATATATCTTAAACCCAGCACCAACTACAATTCCAATAAAGTAGCATGCAAGTCTTGTGAAAAGAGATCCCCTCTGAGTCCAATTCCATCACGCAGAAACACCAGCTCCAAAGAAGGGCTATCTGTCATGGCAGTGAACCCCTTCTGCCATGACCATAGAACCCGTGGGTCTCTTTATCCCTCAAAAGAACCAATACCTGGGGTTGTATCTACCTTATCTGTCTCTTAGACTCTGTTCAGTTGTACATAGGGGTATTCCTTCTGACAACCTCCAGACTCTTTTTTAGAGACTCACAGCCTTATAATCTCATTTCTCCTTTCCATTTCCCCCTTGCATTAGGTCAAACAGCTTCCCGAAGTCATGTTATTATATGTAGACAGGTATATTCTGCTGTTCCGCATTGAATCTTTAATTCAAGGTCATTTTATAGTTGCTTCTTCATCCAGCCATATTGATAATGACTAACACCTTGGAGGTATATCCTTCAGGCTGTTGTCTACATATGTATATATTTCATTTGATTATTCTATACACACTAATTTATAACACACTTTTGGTTTTTAAACGTAAACCTCAATAATCCTTACTTGGGTGTCCACAGACACGTCAAATCCAACATTTGTGTTTATGACTTTCAACCCCTCCTCAGGTGGCCCTATCTCAAGAAATGCATCCCTCCCCCAGGTGAGAGTGGCAGCCACCAGGGAGCTATCCTTGACATCCTCCCCCTCCCCAGGAAACCATCCTTGATCTTCCCCACTATGGAATTGCCCTTGACTCCTCCTTCCTTACACCCTTCCCTCCCATCTAGTCAATTGCCCCTCACGTTCCTTGGCTCCACCACTTTCCCGTCTCCAGTCTTCACCGAGGTCACTCCTGCCCAAGCCTCCGACATGTTTGGGAACAGCCTTCACCTGGCCTCTCTGCCTTCACCTTGCCCCCTCCATTCCACACAGCAGCCAGAGGGAGCCTCTTCAAGTGCTAATCTGGCCATGCCATCCCTGGTTGAAGACTGACTATTCATTTTTTTTTTTTTTTGCTTGAAAACCAAACTTCTGTGGCAGAAAGAACTGAAACCACTCTTAGGGCAGTGACCAGGGCATCAGAGAGTCCACCTGAGCCCTTTGTGGAGGGCAGCTCAGGCTGGGATCCTTCGGGCTCAAAACCAGGTTAGGAAAGAGGGTAAGGCTGGCCCTGAGACTCAGCACCTTCCCACACGCTGTCCCCGTGGCCTGGTACACTCTGCCCACCCTGGCCTGGCCAGCTCCCATACAGCTCCCTCTTCTCTAAAGCACTTTCTTCCTCTGACTTCCAGGAACACCCTCCTGGTGTTCTTCCTGCCTCATGGCTGGCCCCCTTCTCAGTCTTACTGATCTGTGTGCTCTAGGGCTCAGGCCTCGGTCCTCTTCTCTTCCTGGTCTACACTCGCTTCCTTGGTGGTCACATCCTGTCTTTTGAGTTTAAATTCCATCTATACCAGAACAACGCTCCAGTTCCATTCCTGCAGCCTGGACTTCTCCCTGAACTCCAGAGCCCTTTATCACTGCTTCTTCTCTATCTGCATTTGGATATCTCACAAGCATCTCATATTTCATATGTCCAAAGCAAGACATTCTGTTCTTCCTGTCTCAGTCCTGTCCACCCCCCATTTTAACAGTGCAAACTCCATTTCTCTAGTTGTTTAGGACAAAAACCTTGGTGTTGTCCTGGATTCCCATCTTTCTTCATCATCACACACTCCATCCAGTCCATTAGACTCTACCCTCCAAAGAGAACCTGACTCTAACCTGTTCTCTCCATGTCCTCTGCTGCCACCTTGGTCCTGGCCACCACCCTCTCCTCCCTGCATGATATAATGGCCTCCAGAAGGTCCCTGTTTCTATCTAGGCCTGGCTGGAGTCAGTAGTCCATGCAATAGCCTAAGTTATCTGTCTAAATACAAGTCAGATCCCTAGAGTCTGACCTAATTCTCCTCACTCTCTGCTTTGCCCTTTAAACCAGAGGTTCTTAACCAGAGGTCCATGAGCTTGAATTGAAATAAAAGAAAGAAAACATTATTCTTTTGGGGATGTGTTGGTGAAGGTGTGATACATTTATTAAATAGTACAAAGTATAGCGTGGACTTAGAAAGGGGTCTGTGGTTTTCACCTGACTGGCGAAGGGGTCCATGGAACACAAAAGGTAAAGAACCCCTGCTTTAAACCCCAGCCTCATTGCATATCCTTCAAGACCATAAATGGCCAGCTGGGCTCCACTGCAAGGCCTGGACATGCGTCTCTCTCAGCTCTCCTCCACCTTCTTCAGGTCATTGTTGAACTAGTGTCTTCCCAGTTTAAAATCACACACCTGCCTCTACTTTGGCACTCCCATCCCCCGTCCCTGCTTTTTTTTTTCACCTCTGGCATATTATATATTTTACTCATGCGTTTTATTTCTTGTTTACATTGTCTCCCTTCACTAAATTGTAAGTTCCATGATTCATGATAAGAATCCCCAGAACTTGGACCCAGCTTGGCACATGGTAGGTGCTCAGTGAATATTTGCTGAACAAACAAAAGAATCTGTCATGTCTCTAGGAAGCCTGCTTGCCTTCCCCTGACAAATGTTTCCCTGTGAATGTTCTCCCAGCGCCCTCTTTGTTCTCCTGGTGGCATTTACCACTGGTGTAATTGGGTGCTTACTTGTGGGCAGGCTCTGACAGGTCCATCTCCCCTAGAGTGTGAGCTCCCAGAGTTTTTGCCCCTGATGCCCAGCACAGAGAGCACCTGGGACATGGGGAGTGGGCAAGAAATACAGGATGGATATCTGGAGTTCTATAGGTCTTCACGTCCTCCTGTTATCACTGTCTCCCCAGCAGACCTGGGTCCGGTGCTGGCTCCCCCTCCTCCCAGGCAGCAGGCTCAGGCTGGTTGGCCCACTACGGGCCCTTCATGGGTGAGCTGGTCCTCACAGCTGAGACACCTGCTTGCGAGTATAAACCAGATCCCTCAGCTGGGGGCACAGCTTCCTCTTCAAAATGAGCTGGCACAAGTCTGTGAGTCTGTCCCCACCTGAAGCCTTCCTGGAGTGGCAGCTTGGGCCTCCTCAGTCTAGAAGGCCGGGCCTCAGCCCAGACCAGGCCTTCAGGGGAAAAGCTGGAGCAAAGCCTGTTTGGAGGTAGGATGGGTGTTGAAGGCCAAAAGCACCGGAGACCCTGCTTAGGGTCTCTGTCTCCCCAGTTCCTCTGAGCTTCCTGGAACCCGCCCTCCAGGCCTGAACACTGTGGGGCTCGGGGAAGAGACCGTGCCCATTGCCTCATCCCTAGCTGGTCTCCACACCTGTCCAGAGCAGAGGGGGGTCTCCCTAACGCCTGCACCCGCGTGACTCCTTCTCGGTTCTTCGTTCACAGAGGCGTGCTGAGTGGCTTCTGCCGATCAGGTGGTCTGCTGGGCCCTGGAGGGACAACTACAGATAGGACCAGAATGCCTACGGAGGCCCTCACCGAGCTCAGATCCTAGTGGAGGGGACGGCAGTGACACAATGAGTAAGTAAAATATGTGTTCAGTTTGTGCTAGCTGCCAAGGAGAGAAAAAAATAAAACAAAGCAGGGGAAAGGGATAGGAAAGGTCTCAATGTGTAGACATCTTAGGTGGGGTGGCCAGGGAAGGCCATGTGGGGCCGCCTTGCCAGCCTCACTCACCACCTCTCCTTCAACTCCTGTCCTCTGAGCGTCCCTCCAACCCAGGGACCAGACCTGCGCCGTCACGCCCTGCGTCAGCCCCTGAGTGACCGGGGGACAGAGGCCCACCTTCTCGGGGAGAGAGGGGCTTTCCAGGCCCTGCCCCTCTCTCTGGCCTCTGTCAGGCCTTTCCCCGGGAGCCCTGTGCCTCTGGCTCTCAGGCCTCACTTCCCTCCTCCAGGTTTTCTGAGACAGAACACTCTCCCCACCGCGCTCCCCTCCTCACCCTGCGCTTGGAGGTCACCTTTCCCCAGGCCGCGGGTAGGTGTCCCCACCATGTTAGCGCCATGTGCACAGCCGTGCCGTGGGCACCCGGGGGTCCGTGCTGTTTACCGCCCGGGCCTGGCGCCCAGCGTGTGGAATGAATGAACTGCAGCGGGCTGGGACTTGGCCTCGCTCGGGATCCTTCTCCGCCTCACTCCACCTTAGAGGGGGCTGAAGAGCGGGAGAGCCTGTCGAGGAGTGGGGGTGGCGAGTGTGACACCCCCGCCCAGGGCGCGGCGAGGAGAGGGGATGCCCCTCTGCCGGCCCCGGCTCAGTCCTCGCGGAGCCCCGGGTTCTGCGCGCCGAGGGCCTGGCGGAGCGGGTGCGGGGCGGGAGGAGGCGCCGGGCGCTGAGTGGCGGCTCCGCGTCCACCTCTCGGCGCGCGGGTGCGGGCGGGAGGCGGGGAGCACAGGGGCGGCGGCGAGCGGCGGCGCAGCAGCGAGCATGTGCCGCCGAGCCCAGTAACCAGGGACGACCGCGGGAACGGAGCGGCGGGCCGGGTCGGCGCCGAGCCCAGCGCAGCTCCGCGCCGCGGCGCCCGGAGAGGGCGGGAGCGGCGGCCAAGGGCGGCGGCGGGAGGGCCGGCGCCCTCGCCCGGGCCTGCCGAGCGGCTGCCCCTCGTCCCGGGCCCCCGCGCTAAGCCCCGGGCGGCCGAGGAGCGGTGAGCAGCGCAGCGCGCCGGAGCCCCGCGCCCGGGCCGCGCGGGCACGGCGCAGACAAAGGCTCGGCCGCGGCCCGACCCGGCCCGGCCCGCCGAGCCCTCCGCGCGCCCCGCCCGCGGCCGGACCCGGCCCGCGCCGGCCGAGACGCTACCGCTGGGCGCCCCGACGGGGTCCGGCCCGGGGGGCGGGGGCCGCGGCCGCCGAGGATGGGGAAATCCAACAGCAAGTTGAAGCCTGAAGTTGTGGAGGAGCTGACCAGGAAAACCTACTGTGAGTGTCGGTGCGCGGGACCCCAGCCCAGTGGCCCCCCGCCCCCGCGCTTTCTCCTCCCCCTCGCGCCCTTCCCCCAACGCCTCGTCACCCCCAAACCCTCATCGCTCGTCCGAGCCCACTCTACACCCCTCTCAACCACGCATCCCTCCCCCTGTCACTCCCTACCCTGCCTCCACACACCCCCGAGGTTCAGGGGCCGCGCCCCCAGCCCCATACCTGGCCCTATTGTTCTAGCCCCCCGCCCTCCCCAGCTCGGGACGTGTGCTGCCTGTCAGCGTGCGCAGGGCCACCCCCAGGTCGGGCGGGAGACCCCCAGCCCACCTGTGTCCCCCTCTCTGCAGAACTGTGGGAAGAGGCAGGGGTTGCTCTAGGGCAGGGGCGGTGGTCCGGGGAGGGGGCGCTCGGTTGCGATGTGGCTCCAGCTGTGCGGAGTCGACTGGCACGAGCCAGGCTGGGTGGGTGATTCATGCATCACGATGCTGCTGCTGCTGCTGCTGGGTTGGCCTGTCGCCCCCTCCCTGGCCCCAGATCGTGTGTGGGGGGTGGTGAGATTTGTCAGAGCTCTGGGCGGTGGCGGCTGGGTGGGGAGGGGTCCTGGGCACTGTGCTGGCTGCAGGATTTACAGGCTAAATTCTCCTCTGGCCCAAATTTCACCTCCCCCTTTTCTATCTCTATATGTCCAACTGCAAAATGAGTTTACACAGCCATAGGTGATCTAGTCAAGCTGATCATTTAACCATTAGGGCACCCAGAAGAGGAGGGTCTGTAAAATCTCAGACTTTTCTGGACTAGACCTAGGGTGCCTCTCTCCACCACTTGCCCAACTCCCCAACTCTCCAGTTCCCCTGCATCTCCAATTTCTCTGGCTTCTTCCTTCCTTGCAGCCTCTCTGGAGATGCCCTGGTACGTTAGGGGTTAATGGTACTGGGTCCCAACCATGTTGTCTTTTTTGGGGCTGGACCTTGTGTCTTCCAGGACCTCCACTTGGGTGTTTGATTTGGGAGGGAGACAGTGCCCCAGGGTTCATGCTGGAATTCAGAGTCCCTTCCCTGGGCAGCTGTGTGGGCCCAGCTCCCTAGCACTCTCCCGGGAGGCAGCAGATTGACCGCCAAACCAGGGTGTTGATGGAGGCAGGGGAGGTAGCTTCTGATGGTGCATTGCACAACCTCTGCTCCCCCCCGCCACACACACTTTCCCCCTATTGGTCTTCTGGGCGCGTTTGCAGGTCTATCCATGCCCACGCTTCATCTCTGTGCCCCTCAATCCATGTGCTTAGAACAAAGGGGTCTTTCCTGAGTGGGTGCTTATCTGCTGAGGGAGAGGAACTGGTCTTCCCCATTTGAATTCTGCAGCCAGTTCACCTCCCAGTAGCTAATCTGTGAAGGGGTGAGGCTCTGAGAACCAGGGACTTTGTTCATTTTGCTCTTACCCTTTTCCCCCAGTTTGGGGGTGATCTTTTCCAGTCTGCTGTTTCGTGACATGTGCTGGGGTCACTTTCAGGCTCGGGCCAGATGTGGCGGGCAGCCGTCAGGCAGGCAGCAGATGGGCCCTGTGCCCAGGAAGGCAGAGGGTACCGTGGGCTTCACCAGGAGGCATCCTGGATTGGAGCGGGGAGTAGCCCCGAGAGCCGGGGGAAGCCAGCGTCCTGCTGGCGGAGAACGTCACGTGCTGAGCTCTTTGCATGTTTTAGCGCAGTGAACCCTCTCAACAGGCCTATGAATGGCTGTATGGCGGGTACAGTTACTATCCTCCTTTACAGACGAGGAAACCAAGGCTCAGGGGGGCAAAGTGGCGTGCCCAAGATCCCACGGCCCGTCATGAGGCGGTGCCAGCATTTGAGCGCAGGTCTGGCTGGCTCCCCGGCTATGCCCAGTCAGAGACCTCGGAGCACATGCCTAGAGGTCAGGAGGGGCCTTTCCTGAGTGTCACTTACGGGTTTCTGCTGTGAGCCCATGAAGGTGGATTCTGCAGGGGAAGGGCTTGGGGCACTCCTTTCATCCGTCCCCCTCTCCCTGGACAGGTCTTTCAACTGTGAGAATAGTTGAGTCAACAAGTCTTTGTTAGGAATGGGCCCGCGTGCTGTGCTGGACTATTTTTAAAGGCCTTCAGAGACATGGAACAGTTTTGCTCAGGGAGAGCTTGGGCACTTTTCCTCTGTAGAAACCCTTATTAGGGTTGGACAGGCAGCTGTCGTGGTGGGTTCATTTGCCTCCGGTCCGTCTCTTTTGCTGAGGCTCGCTCCCTTGGGCAGGGCCTTGTCTGTTTGGTTAACAGCTGGCTGTACCTGCCACCTGTTGGCACTTAGCAAGTCTACAGATATTTACTGAATGAAAAGTCCCCCAATAAGAAAAGTAGAGAAAGCCTCTGGCTTGGTTCTCAGACCCCTAGATGGGCTTCCTTTTAGTGGATCCACCTGTTCTTTGTTCCGGGAGATGTGGGCTCAAGAGAAGGACTCCTTAGGAAGGACTCTCAAAGTCAGAACCTTCTGGAGAGCTTGTTGCCTATGAGGATGCTCCCAGAGTTCAGATGCATTAGGTCTGGGCTGGGGCCGAGCAACTGGCTTCCTTGACAAGGGTTTGTTGTGCAGATGGTGGCTCCAGGGAGCCCAGTTGAGAACCATCGTTGTCAGAGGGTCCTGGAGTAAGCATCCTCTCGTGTCCCAGAGCACCCTGTGCACAGCCGCCCACAACTTGGAGCGCGGCCCAGATGGAAGCCCCAGATGTTCCCATCTGAGTCGGTGCTGGGTACCATCCTTGGTGGCAATTCTTCTGCTCCGTGGAAAGGACGGTCCTGGTGGTCTGTGTGTGAGGAAGCAGAGGGTCTGAAAGTTCTAGCTGTGTGGCCCTTGCCAGAAACGTCTGGAGAAAAGCCTTCATATTTCAGGCTTAAGACTGCAGAGCTGGTGTTTTTCTTCCTCTGCAGATAAGATATTTGAAACTGTCAGTGCTTCATATCCCAGTCCTCACCCTTCCTGGCACAGTTCACGTCTGGGAGCAGCAGGAGGTTAGTGCAAGGTGGAGGCGGCCCCTGCTCAGCCGAGATGCACAGAGCAGTGATAAGTGTTGCCAGCAGTCTGGTTTCTTTAAGTTTGGCCCACTTTCTCCCAGCTTGTTGGCGAGGCTGTTGGCATCCCCATGTGCCCATGCTGTGGGCAGCCCATTGAATATGCCAGGCCCCTCACCTAAATGAACCTCAATTTACTCATCTGCAAAATTGGTATGATCATGGTACCTGACTACGAGGGGATGTGAGGAATCCACAGAATAATTCACATACAGCATTGAGCCTAACACCTGGCAGCCAATCACTGTTAACATTGCTGGTTTTGACTACAAAATTCAGCTCCGTGTTGAACTGGTCTGACATATGTTGTGGGCAAATTTCATCTCCCCATGGAGAACCTTCCTACTGCCCTGACCTTTGTGCCTAGCACACTGTAGGCATTGGAAAGTTGAATTTCTAACTGGTTTGCCCGAAGCTTAGCTGGGTTGTGTTTTTACCTGCAGCACTCTCCCCCATCCCTGCTTGTTAAGTGAGTGCTCACTCTGTGCCAGGCACTGAGATAAAGCAGTACACAAAAGAGATAATTCTTGCCCTCAGATGGAAACTAGCCAGGTATTCCAGAAAACCAAGCTTATAGAACTCAATTCATTTGTCATGATGCTGGCCCAAGAGGCAGCAGCCTCTACCCTCCCTCCTTCTCCTTATCTCCTCCCCGTGACACTCAGAGGTGCTCCCCAGGGACCCTCCGTCCATCACTTTCTCCTTGTTGCTCTTGGTCAGCCCAGGCTCTGCTTTGACCTTGCTCGTCAACCTTGGGCTCTTCCTCTTTTTTTCTAGTGCCCACATGGTGCCTGGCACGCAGCAGGCTTGTGGAGGGAAGGAGCGGGTGGGAGGTCTAGGCAGCGGGCAGCTAACACCTCCGTGATCCAGACAAGAGAATGGGTCTCTAGCTCAGGGTCAGAGTCCTGGCGTTGAGGGATGCTGGGTGTCAACATCTGGGCTCTTGGGTCTCTGGTTTTGGGCTGGTCCTGGAACCATGGTGGGGGGCAGTCCCTTCCTATAGGATAAGGATATTCTCTGATCACTGCTCCCCCTACCATCTCTGCTTGACCACACAGCACAAGACAGTACCTTGGGGACGGGAGGCTCTATCCATCAACCATCTTGGGACGAATGCAGGAGTCAGGTGGCCACTTCGTGAGGGCGAGGACCCCCAGCTAAGCAAGGAATAAACCCCCAAGGAGAAGGAAGGGCCAGAGGTTAGATTTTTAGCACCAGGGTGGGGCATCTGGGTGAGAAATGTCAACTCTGTTATTAGGAAGGAACTCAGCGTCCCGGGAGAGTGGGACTGGGTTCTCACTCAGACTCTGTGACCTTGGGCAAGTTGCTTAATATCTCTGAGCGTCAGTTTGCTCATCTGTGACATTTGCCCCCGCAACTCCATGGACCAAATGGGAGAGTGCTAGGAGGTCTAGAGAGCTGGCCCGAAAGGGAATGGGGGTCGTTTGGCAGCAGAGCCTCCAGGATGGAAGTGGGGTTCAGAGGTGCCGGGGCAAGCATCCTGGTCCTGGCCCTTTCCTTGGGCAGGCCTCTTCTCACCGAGCTTCGCTTAACCCCTCTAGAAAATGGGCATCATAGGATGCCCCAGAGTTGGCGAGGATTCAGGGCAGGTGGGGGCTTAGCACAGTGCTTGGTTGGCAGGGCCCTTTAAACCTCCATGGCAGTGACTGGTCCTGAGGACACAGCTCCTCCATCTTCCCGAGCAGGACGGACAGAGCTGGTCTGCAGCCTGCCGTATGGTCGTGCAGAGGGAGAGATGAAGGGTGGAGGGGGCAGAACCCAGGCCTCTTCCTCACCGGTCTGTTCCAGCTCTTTCTGTTTCCTTGGGCCTCACATTATATGGGCCTGTGCTCCTCCTGCTCCCCACCCCATCCCAGAGGGTTCTCGCATCGTTCTCGCATCTTGCCGTGTCAGGTGAAGGCCAGTTCTCCCAGTGGGGACCTTGGGATTGGACCCAGCTTCCTCTGCTCCCGAGGCCAGGCCTGAGCCTTAGGGCAGGGTGGGGATGGCGGCAGTGGGAGATGCTACTGGCGGGGGACCCGCTCGGGTCACCACCCTCACCAAGGGCCATGGAGGCCATGGGAAGAAATTAACATTTTCCACCATCAGTGGTTTGTCATGAAAGGGTGGTGCCTGAGACACATTAGATTTGGGTTTGGATAGATCATTCTTGGCTACAGTTGGAAGAATGGATTGGAGGAAGGGATGGTAGTCGAAGCCAGGAATGATCATGGTGACGAACTGGAGCATCCGTGGGAATGGCATAGATCCCAGATGTATTTAGGAAGAAGACTCAGCGGGACTTGGTACATCAGTATCATTATCTTATGAAGTTGGGATTATATACTTTTTATTTTCTAATTTTTTTCAAAGCTAACAATTGTGAATGTTTGTCCATATTATTAACTATTCTTCCAAAACATGAATTTTTAATGGCTGCATCATATGAATGCAATGCATTTTATTTAATTCCTTGCCGTTGGGCAGTTACGCTCCTTCTGTGTCCCCTCCCCTCCCATATAAGCAGTGGTGTGATAAGCACATATCTTTGCTCATATCTCTTCTTAAAGATACATTCCCAATAACGGGGTTATGGAGTTCAAGGTGGGGATATTTTAAAAGGTTTTTGAGTAAAAATTACAAAATTGCTCTCCAGAAAGTATGTTCCAATATACATTTTCAGCATAAGTGGATGGGAGTACCTATTTCACTGCATTCTTGCCAGCACTAGGTATTATTGTTTTTCTTAATCATTGCCAATTTTATGGGGAAGAAAAAAGGCAGCTCGCTGTTTCAATGTTCATTTATTTGATTACTATTAAAAAGAATCCTAGAATATTCTAGTTGGAGAAGACTTTTGGGGTCATGTAGTCCATTGCCCTCATTTTCAAATGGACTTAGAGAGGCTGAGAAGTGAAATATCTCTCCTAAGCTCACACAGCAGATATATGGCAGGAGCCTAGGACTCCAGTTTTCCTGATCAAGGCACCCCTCTTTGCCACACTGTCCCGCGTACTGGCCATCAGGGCGAGGATGGGGATGTGTTGCTTTCTTCACTGAAGTTTCTTCTGACATGGTTCATCTTGTCTTAAATATCTCCAGCTCTGTGATATGGGAAAAAGACCCCACAACAGTATAAATTAAAAAGCACAGCCTTGTTACTGTCATTACAGGATGAAACCATTTGCACATCTTGTGTGTGGTCTATTTACCAAGCAGAGAACATCATAAATTAATGTGCAGAATTTCCAGTTAGCTTGCAATTGGGGCCAGATTCGTGACTGAGGGTAGGACGCAGTGTTGAGAGCGTGAAGTTAGCCAGGCCTGGCTTTAAAGGCTAGCTCCTTTTTCTGGCTGTGTGACCCTAGACAAGTCCCTCACCTGCCAAAAGCTCTGGGGGCCTCCTGTGAGATGGGGATGGACAGCAGGCCTTTCCCATAGGGAGGTGTTGGGAAGCTCCTCCCCGCCCAGGGACTGGCACATAGTAAGTGGTCAGTAAATGCCTTACAGGAAGGAAGCTGTCCGTTGTTGGTGTCTGGGGTCAGCCAACCTCGGCACTGCCCTGAGCTGTCACTGGGCTCTCATCACAGGCTCCCGGCTCACGTTGGAAGTGGGCTGGCAAACATGGATGGTCTCTGCGTTTGGCCTGGCTGGATTGGTGGCTGGGTCATTCTGCATCAGGCTCCCTGCTTGCCCCCTTGGGGAGAGAGGGGCCACTCTGGAATGTGGGGTTTCAGGATCCTGGGTCGACATGGGCTTGCAGGGCTGCAGAGCAGTTTCCTAGGCCTCAGTCCCAGGAAGACAGAAGCCCGGACAGTAACTTTGGAGTCACTGCTTTTCTGTGGGACCCTGTCCCCTTCTGTGCAAGGTGCAGATTGCCAGATGGTGCGAGTCCATGGAGAAGCACAGTAAGGACGTGAGGTCCCGAGGGACGGAGTGTGCTTGCACCCTGGTGTCTTGACACCTGGGCTTTTGGGCCATTTTGGTCCCAGGCATCGTTCCTAGTTTCTCCATGCCTCAGTTTTCTCACCTGTGAGTGGGGATAATAATACTGCTACAACAAAGGGTGTGTGAGGTTAGAAATAATAGAGACACTGCGTTTGGTGGCTTTCTTAGCTTATCAGTGGTAATGAAGGCTCCATACATGCCAGTGCCGAGCAGCCCGCGGTGAGAGTGTGGACTTAGCACCTTCTGTGAGATCCAGGCCCTATGTTCACCTGCATTCCTCACAGGAATTCTGTGTGGTCCTCGTTGTACAGATGAGGAAACTGAGGCTGGCGGCCCAAGCCCACTCAGCTGGTGCATGGCGGAGCTGGGCTTTAGCCCCCTCCTGTCTGAACCTGGAGTCCACACTCTTAACTCCTGGGCCGTAGTGAGGAGCCCCGTGTGTGTGTGTGTGTGTGTGTGTCGGGGGGGGGGGGGAGCCGCCATGGAGGCGTGTGGGTGAGCGTGAGCAAGCGTGGGTGCCTGGTGTCGGTGCGTGGGCGGGATGAGTGCTGTGGATCACGTGTGCCAGCCCGCTTCACGTGTGCACGCTCTGCGTGTGAGCGACGGGGTCGTGGTGTGTGTCAGGAGTGGGTGCGCAAGTACGGGTGTGTGCACAGGTGCGCGCTGGCGCGTGTGAGGGCAGCTCTGTGCAGGTTGTAAATGCAAGTGTGTGGGGGGCAGGGGCGCTGGGGAGGGAGGCACAGACAGGCCTGGGAACCTGCCTCCGACGTGAGAGCTCAGCTGCTGGCTCTGGGACCGAGCAGAATTGGACAGACTCCCTGGCTCCAAGGATGTGGCTGCCACTTCTCAGTCTCCTTGCCCTGGCCATGGTGGTTCCCAGGAGTCCAGCTGTTCTCAGACAGTAGGGGCGGGGGGCGGGTATCAGGCGGGGGGAGTAACTGTAACCACGACTCCTGTTTACGTCCATGCCGGCACAGATTTTATGGCCTTGAGTTCTTGCCACAGCCCCGAGAGGAAGGGACTAGCATGCCCATTTTACAGATGAAGGAGAGGAGGCTTAGGCAGGCTCAGGGACACGCTGAGGGCCTCACAGCCGGTCAGCAGCCATGCTGGGGCTCAGCCTCACGTCCCTGTGTTGCCACAGCCATGCTATACTCTTGCCCACCACACCCCCGCCGTCATCCTGAGCCTCGTGACCCTTAGAGCTGCCTGCCGAGGGAAGGCGCTGAGCACCTGTCACTGGCCAGGCAGCTGGGGTTCCCGGGCCGGATGTGAGGTGGGGCGGGGGTGCATGCACCTGTGCACGCACGCCCCTGCTGGTTCCAGGTGTTCTCCTCCCGCAGGGAATCCGGGGTGGATCAGACTTAGCTTCCTCCAGGAAGCCTTTTTCACAGCGGCGGCACTATCTTGGCTCTCAGGGAAGCTGCAGGATGCAGCAGGGCGTCTGTGGAAATGCAGCTGCAGCCCAAGGAAGAGGCGATGGCGCCTTGGGAAGTGTCTGTAGGAGGAGGGAAGGGAGGGAGTTCTGAGGCCGTAATGTGGCTGGCGCTCGGGGGCGTGGTGGCAGGTCAGCCCTTGGGGTCTGGAGGTCTAGTAGCAGCACCTCGGGTGACTGTGAGCTCCTTGGGGGCTGTCGGGGAGTCTTTGGCCTTCCAGTTCAGGGCCCAGCCCAGGGCACAGAGCAGGCCCTGTGAGAGGGGCCTCTGAGCAAGGCCTGGAGCTGTGCAAAGGGCCTTTCCGTCTCTTGCTTCGGCTTGCCTCCTCCCACTGGCCTGGGGCGGGACCCGTCAGTGCTTCTGACTGGTCGCCTGAGGGAGGGGGGCATTGCCAGGGAGTTGGGAGTCTGGGGTCCAGGTTCCAGGTCCAGTTTACTGTGGCCCCTGGCTGCTTCTCTCTGTCTCATTTCCCCCCTTCTGTCCTGCTCTCTGTGACGTGGGATTCGCCTTTCCTCAGCCCCAGGTGTGCCGACAGTGCCGCAGGGTAGGGTGAGGGGTTGCTCCTTGCTGAGGGAGCCTGGTTGGGGGGTGCCCAGGAAGGGGTTCAGGGCAGCTGCTGGCTCTGACGGTCCTGGTCTCGCGATACGGCCCCCAGGCAGCTGGCGGGGCATCCGGGCCACCATGCTCTGGATTCCGGCCGTGGAGGGGGCAGCGGGGGGGAAGGGAGGGAGGGAGGAATGTGGCTTTGGGGAATATTTAACCCAAGGCAGAAATAGCGCTCTGCTTTTTTATTTCAGGCTTGGGTTTTCAGCAGGGAAGTGTGCTTCACTGCCAGTCTCTCTCTCTGTCCAGCCTCAGGGCCCACGGCTTTGCTGGCTTCCCACAGCTCTGCCCTTTTGGGGCCAGGAAGTGGCCTCCTTTTTTTTTTTTGGACCAAGTAGCTGCTCTGGGGAACGGAAGGGGCCCTGGATGGAGGCACACAGCTGGGTTCAGAGCCCTCCTGCTCCACTTCCCAGCCCTGCAGTGGCTTCCTGCTCTGAGCCTCTGCTTTCTCATCTACAGAATGTGGGTGTTGAGCTGACACAGCTTTTCTGGGTGGCGTAGTACCAGGAGCGCCTGCTCAGGGGCCAACCAGGCCTGGGTTCAAATCTCAGCTCCACCTCTTATCAGCTCTGGGATCTTGGCCAAACTCTTTCCATCTGCGCCTCCTAATTTCATCTGTAAAATAGGCGGATGATGAGAAGCCTGCATCCCAGGATTGTGAATGGAATTAATGCAAAAATGTCGTGAAAGGGCCTGGCATATCCCAGGCTCTTGAATCTCACCTCCTGAGCCCCTAAATGGGAAAATAATGGCTTCTTGCGGGCTTGCTCCAAGGTAGTAGGACTGATGCATGTACTGTGTGCTTCGGAGCAGCCTAGAGGCAGCTTCACGCCTGACCTTCAGTGTGCCTCCTGCCTCTGACCCTAGACCCACCCTCACCCTCAACTCTGCTTTTCCCAAAGTCTAAAGGCCGCTTGCCCAGATGTCTCCAGGCCCAGCCAGGAGAGCGCTGCTTCTCAGACCTGGTGGTGATGACTCGTTTTGTTTAATTTTCCCTCTCCCTGTTCATCTGTGGATCCCACAAGGATGTCTTGTCACTGCTGAACCCCAACTTCTAGAACAGACCGGTGCATAATAGGGGCTGAGGAAGTATTGCTGGAATGAATGAACAAAGAAAAAAACAAAGGAATGAAGTAACAAAGCATCAGAGTCTCTTCGTGTATGTTTTGGTCATCACGCTCTGTTCCTTCTGCTTCTGTGTGGCCCCCTCCTCCCTCCTGGGCTGGGGGATTTGCCTGCATCTGGGATTGACCCTGGGAGGCTGGGGCTAGGGCGACCAGGAGGCCCCACGCCACCTGCCAGCCAGCCAGCCAGCAGCCCCTCCTTTCAGGCCCCTCGTACCTCTTTGTAGGAACCAAGAGATTCCTGTTCAAAGGCAGGAGATGGGGCTATTTTGGGCACTGTGGGGGAAAAAGTGAATGCTTTCCTTCTGTTCAAAAGTATATGGGGGGGGGTTGTGCTGGGCAAACGAGGACCTTCACAGAGCTCAAAGCCTGTGCTCGCTGCTCTCCTGCCCCTCAGCCCCCACGGTCCTGCCTTCTCCTTCCGTGGCTCCGCTGCCCACGCTGTCACGCCAGGCGATTATTGTTTCCAGACTGCCTGCGACGAGGCCTTTGCAGGGCCCGAGCGGAACATGATCTTAATTAAAACTAACGGCCGCCGTCAAAATAAACGAGAAGAACCTGCTTTGCTGCCCTTGCCTCAATTCGCATTTCCTCGCGGCTGCTCTGTGGAACTGGGGGTGGCTTTGTGAAGTGTTCTGGCAAGACTCTTGGAGAAGGAGACCCAGCCAGCGGGGGAAGAAGGGCTGGAGGCCCAGGGTGCC
Source organism: Dasypus novemcinctus (assembly GCF_030445035.2). NCBI lineage: Eukaryota > Metazoa > Chordata > Mammalia > Cingulata > Dasypodidae > Dasypus > Dasypus novemcinctus. The sequence continues at coordinate 86,970,112 of NC_080680.1, read as the reverse complement.
TGCATGAGGCCAGGCTGGCTGTGGGGCCCTCTTGGTTGCCTTCTGTCCCCTACTCCCTCATTCCCAAAGCATTTATGGAACAGCTGGGAGGCCCTGCCGGGTCCTGTGGACACTGGGGCCATGGGGAGCCTGGATGGATAGATTTCTGGCTCTCTTGGCATTCAATTTGATAGGGAACAGCTGTTGGACCAGAATAAGCTTCAGGACAGGGCATTCCAAGATGCAATGGGAGTACATGGTTGGGGGTGGGGGTCAGCTCAGCTTGGGGTGTATCTGGGAGGACTTCTTGGAGGAAGTGATATTTCAGTTGAGACCTGAGGGTAGGGTTGCCCAGACATACTATACTTAAAAATTATTCGTTGTTTATCTGAAATTCACATTTAACTGGATATCCCATATTTTTATTTGCCAAATTTGGCAGCCCTACCTGAGGGAGGAGTAGGAGTCGAGAAAGCACAAAGAGGTTTGGAGGGATTTGTGTGTGGGATGTTGACAGTGTTCCAGGCAGAAAGAACTGCATGTTCTGGGTCTAGCGGCATCCGAGTGTGGCAACTCTGAGCACCTGGATGTGGTGGCCGGAGGGTAGAGGGGCCTGTGCGACAAGAGGGAGAGGCAAGGTGGGCGTGCCTGGTGGGTTGTCCTGTGCCGTGCCCCGCCTCCAGCCTCAAGGGCGAGGGGCGCTGAGGAAGGAGATGAGCCCTGGAGGCTGCGTGCAGCTGGCCAGCCTGGAGGTGAACTTGGTGACCGGAAACAGATCCAGTCTGAATCTCGTCTCCGTGTGGCCCTGGGCAAGGCCCTTGGCCCCTCTCCCTACGCTGCGGTTTCCTCATCTGCAACGTGGAGTACTTCTAGTCCCTGCTTTGTGGGCTGTGTGGTGAGCGGCAGCGCACTGGGTTTGCTCCTCGGGGCCCGGGAACCGGGCAGGGCAGGGGAGCCCACCTGAAGGGGCGGCCCCGTTGAGGGCTGCTCTTGGGAAACAGGTGAGTGACGTGAGGCCGCAGGGCACGCTCAGGGAAGATGGGGGCGCTCCGCTTCGGCGCACAGAGGCACCAGCAGGCGTTGCGGTCAAGGTCACCGGCCTCCAGGGAGGGTGCGATGGGCACGCGGCTGTGCCTCTCCACGCCCCATTACTCCTCCAAGCCCCTGGCAGCACCCCCGCCCCCCGCACCAATGCCAGGGTCCTCTTCCTCCCTGAGGACCATGACAAGGACCTTGATGAGTCACTTCTGTGCCTCTGCCATCGGCTCTTAAAGGGCCAGGGCCAGAGGCGAGATTGCTGCCTGCTACTGGCCCTGGAGCCGTGGGGGGCTCCAGCGCCCACTCCACCCTCACCCGGCCAGATGCCCTAGAATTTGAGCCCCAGAATCCTCCAGAGCCCTGCTGGAGTCCTGCCCCAGTGCGGCTCAGGGACAGGCTCTCAGCATTGTGCAGCCATTTGGCCTGAGGAGAGGACTCGCCGCATCCTGGGCAGGAAGGGGGGCTTCCTGGTGATGCCATGGCTGCCCGAGGCGTGAGGGGTGGGTGGGAGGCTGTGTCCTGGCCCTTCCCCAGGTACAGCCCCTGCTAGGCCTGGGTCTGTCAGTGTCATCTAGTTGCTCCTGGGTAGGAGGCTTTCCAAAATGCTTTCCTGGGGCGGGGGTGTCCCTCTGTTCCCCTCTCTTCTCTGCCTCATCTTGGGGGTCTCTCCGTGGCCCCTCTCTGCTCCCATTTGGAGGTTTCCTTGCCCTATTGGTCATGACATTAGGGGCTGTGACCGTTCTGGCCTCTGCCTGAGATGTGATGGAAACCAGCCCAGCGTCTCCCACCCCCTCCAGGAGGTGTGGAGGGGGGAAGGGGAGAGGGGAGGGAGAAAAGCAGATGCCACCTGCTCCAGACGGGGTGGAAGGAGGGAGGCGGCCGTCCACGGCTTCTTGGCCGATGCTGCAGTGCCCTCCCTTCCTGGAGCCCGAGGATTGGCACTGCTCACCCCGCCTTGTCTTTGGGTGCAGTGGCACTAGCAGCATTAACAATTGTTAATATTTGGGGGCACTCGTGTGCTCCTCTGCCCCAACCACAGTTCCTCCGGCTAACGCTTTGTTCTAGCAAGATGTGGTTTCTTTGGTGCCTTGAACCTGCTGGGCTCTGTATTGTCCCTGAACTTTGGACATAAGGCCCCCTCCTCTCCCTTGCCGTTGCCTGGCTTAGGTCCTCATCTTTTATATGCCAGCGTTCCTGACTTTTCCCTGGGCTGAACTCCCTGGCCGCTCAGGCTAGGTCGAGCCCCCACTTCTCACTTGTTTCGCACCCTGAACTTTCCCGCCTTAGCACTTAGCACAACAGATTAGACGGTTGTTTGTGGAATGTCCATCTGCCCTCCCATCAGGACCCCTGGAGCACAGGGACTTGTGTGCCGTATTCCCAGAGCCTAGCTCAGGTCTAGCCCTTTGGGAATGCTCAGTAATCAATTGCTGGATAAATGACAGGGGAAAAAATCCCATTTGTTCCTTCTAACCACCCTGTGAGGAAGGTATTGCCAGAGAGGCTCAGAGAGGTTAGTTCAGTTGCCCAAGGTATGTGGGGTACGAGAAAGACTCTTGTTGATCAAATGAGTTGCCTTGGAGCCTCTGCCTCTCACAGCATCTGACCTTGGCAGGTGCACAGAAGATGCTTGGGAAATTGGGCTGAACCGAATCCCTGATGTATGAAATATCTGAGAGGCTCTCCACCAGGGGTCTTGGAGAAAACCTTGCATGCCAACCTCCCCCAAGATCTTGCAGGAGGCAGAAGATGTGGCTCACCCCTTCAGGACTCGCTCCTAAGGAGGATTTAGAGCCTGGCAGTAGAGATGGCTTGAGCCAGCAGGGTTCTTGAGATCTTATTTTGTCTTTGTGTATGTGTGTGTGTGTTTGAGTGTGTGAGTGAGAGAGAGAAAGAGAGAGAGACAGTGAGGTGGGGCCAAGTCCATTTATTAGCCAGAAATGAGTTAGAGTTTTAGAAAATAAAAGTAGTCATGTCTACCCTACATCCTACATACCTAACACAATCACAATGCACACTTCAAGAACAAAACACACTGAGCACCTACTATGTGCCAGATTTTGGGGATATGGCTGCAACTTCAGCCAATACAGATACTGATCCTGGGGAGCTCACAGTCACTGGGGAAGGACAGAGTGTGGAAAACACAGGCAATTACAAAGATGAGAACAAAAATGTTCCTCATCCCACTTCTCTGAGGCCACCGCTGTTAATATTTTGACGTATTTCCTTCCAGACTTTTTTCTATGTGTGTAGTAGCTATTTCATCCTCAGTTTACTGATGAGGAAACCAAGGCTCAGAGAGGTTACCTGGCTAGTCCAATGTCCCACAGCAGAAATGTGGTAGAACTGGAATCTGAGCCTCTATCAATGTGACTCAGTCTGTGTCACTCAGTCAAGCAAGTCGTTAATAGATCAGCAAATATCGAGGGCCTTTGCTTCTCAGCACCAGTGGTGCTTTGTTGTTTGTGTTCAGAAGAGCTGAAGGCTCTGTACCTCTTTGAAGAGACCACACGCCCCGGCCCAGGAGCCAGGCATGAAGGAGCTCAACTCCCAGAGTGTATTTGTGTGATGTTTTAAATGCTGCACTTTCCCCACAAGTTCTGGAGTCACCCAGACCCTGGTCTGTCCCAGCTCTACTCAGACTAGCTTTGGCCATTGGGCAAGTGGCTTCTCCTCTCAGAGCCTCAGCGTCTTCGTCTCTATGATGGGACAATCAAAGTCCTTGCCTCAAAGCATCATCCGGGCATGAATGAGATGAATGCCTGCCAAGGTGCTTAGCCTAGAATCCGGTGTGCAGTAAGTGCCCAATAAATGGCAGCTTTCTCTTATCATTCCTGGAAGACAAAGTACCTCTTCCTGCAGTTATACTTACACTTTCTTTTTTGGAGAAAGCTATTTTATTTATATAGAAATTAAAATCAATGTAATTAATAACTTTGTTTTATTTTATTTATTTATTTATTTTTAAAGATTTATTTATTTATTTAATTCTCCCCTCCCCCGGTTGTCTGTTTTCTGTGTCTATTTGCTGTGTCTTGTTTCTTTGTCCGCTTCTGTTGTTGTCAGCGGCACAGGAAGTATGTGCGGTGCCATTCCTGGGCAGGCTGCACTTTCTTTCGCGCTGGGCGGCTCTCCTTAGGGGGGCACTCCTTGTGCGTGGGGCTCCTCTGCACCAGGGACACCCCTGCGTGGCAGGGCACTCCTTGTGCGCATCAGCACTGCACATGGGCCAGCTCCACACCGGCCCCCGGGGTTTGAACCGCGGGCCTCCCATGTGGTAGACGGACGCCCTAACCACTGGGCCAAGTCCGTTTCCCATAACTTTGTTTTTAGAGTAAAACAAACACCAGTGTATGATGAACTAGAATGCATAATTTACGGAAATATTTGAGCTAGAACACAAGATTTGAACTCAACTTTGCGGGGCTGCCTGGTCCCAGGACCACCAGCCCCACCCCTTGGGGTCTCTGTGGAGGGAACCTTTGAAGAGCCCTTGGACTCCCTCTGTTTACATGGTCCTACTCCAGGGATGAAGCATGTTCACCTGCCTGCAAGCTAATCAGAGTGAACATTCATACCCATTTGTCAGATGAGAAAATTGAGGCTCAGCATGAAAAAATAAATTGCAAAGATTCACATCTTATTTTCGTAATTCTAAGAGCAAGAAGGGCACAAGGCGTCTAGGGAAACACAGAGCCTGGAGACCTGACTCTCCAGGGGAGGCACTGAGAAGGGAGGGGTCCCCTGCTAGACTGTGTGCCCCTGAGGCTAGGTGTCTGAGTCTTATCCACCTCTCTCTGTGGCACAGAAGGTATTCAGCAAGTGCTTGCTGTGGTCTGCAGGGAGTGGGGTGTTCAGCTGGTAGCCCCCTGTCTTAGTTGGCCAAAGGCTGCCAATGTAATAAACCAGAAATGGGTTGGCTTTTCTTTTTGTTTTTAAGATTTATTTTTTTTATTTCTCTCCCCTTCCCTCCTGTTGTTTGTTCTCTGTGTCATTTCGCTGTGTGTTCTTCGGCATCCGCTTGCATTATCTGGCGGCACTGGGAAACTGCATCTCTTTTTTGTTGCATCATCAAAATTACAAAGATGTGATTTTGCATCTTACATACAAAGATGTAATTATGCATCTTGCTGTGTCAGTTCTCTGTGTGTGCGGCCTCACTCCTGGGCGGGCTGAGCTTTTTTCACGCGGGGTGGCTCTCCTTGTGGGGCGCACTCCTTGCGCAGGGGGCTCCCTTATGCAGGGGCGTCCCTGCATGGCACGGCACTCCTAGTGCACAGCAGCACTGTGTGGGCCAGCTTCCCACATGGGTCAGGAGGCCCTCGGGATTGAACGCTGGACCTGCCATATGGTAGATGGACGCTCTATCAGTTGAGCCATGTCTGTTTCCCCATGGGTTGGCTTTTATAATGGGAATTTTATTTGGGGCAAAAGCTTTCATTTCTGAGGCCATGAAATGTCCAAATCAAGGCACCATCAGAGATGCTTTCTCACCAAAGGTCGGCTGCTGGCAGATCCTGGAGTCTTGCCACTTGACGAGGCAAGATGGTCCCTCTGTACTTCCTCTTTGAGCTCAGCTGTGGGCTCCTTGAGCCTCTCTGTCTTTCGGCAGCTGTAAGCAAGGCTCGAGTCCTCTCTCTCACATGGCAGGGTCAAAACGGCAGAGCTCCTTTTTTCTGTTTCTCCTTTCTCTCCATGTGTTCTCAGTTTATATAAGACCCAGGAAAAGGGTGGAGACCCAACCTGGATCACGCCTCACTGACAGTCCAATCAAAAGTTCTAAAGTGATCTAATCACATGATCTAATCAAAGGTCCCTTAACTGGATTTAATGCAATCAAAGTACCCCACACCCACAGGAATGGATTAGTTTAAGAACATGATCTTTTCTGGGATTCACAGAATTCAAACTGTCACACCCCCACCTTGGAAATCACCATCTCCAGCTCAAGCCTTTCTGAGCTCAGGCTCTGGAGTCAAATGGAACTGGGTTCTAGTCTCCACTCCTTTGCCACTGATCATGTGACCTCAGATGAGCACCTTCCCCTCCCTGCGGAGGCTCTGTTTCTGCATTAGTGAAGCAGGCTGGTGGGGACCAACCTCTCAGCACAGGGCCTGGTGCATTGTGAGTGCACAGTGAGCGGAGGGCCCTATTGGGCCAAGCAGAGGCCTGGTGGTCGGGGCGAGAGGATTTGAGCGGCTCTGAGCAGCTCTTGCATCTGTTCTTGGGCCAGGGCCCAGCTCTTCTCCCCGACTGTGGCAGGCAGTTTCCCATCTTGACATCTGTCCTGCGGTCCAGCCCTGTCAGCTGCTGCCCCTGATGGCATGGAGACCCCTGGCATTTTATTATAATACCACGACTCATCATAATGGTAACAACAGCACCATTTCTGTACTGTGCGCTCAGGGCCCAACTTGTGACACCCACATTCTCTTGTCGACTCCTGGCAGCGGCCCCTGTGAAGGAAGGGGAAACCGAGGCTCAGAGAGGGGAATGCATTGACCAAGGTCACGCAGCGACCGAAAGGCAGATGGACTGGTGTGTGCAGAAGCCTGAGGTGGGAGAGAGCCTGACTTCAAGGGCCACAGGCAGGTCAGCCAGGCGGGAGCTCAGGGTGGAGAAAGGCAGGCCCCTGGAGCCAGCTGGTGGCCCCTCTCTCCCAGTCCTGACTCCAGTCTACCCTCTGGGGTCAAGGATCGCCCATTACTCCCTATCCCTGAAGCCAGGCCTAATGGCTGTGAAGAGTTCCCCCTTGCCTCAAATTTGGCTCTTCTGCAGCTGAATTCACCCCAGGACTGCCCAGTCATCCTCCTGCACCCCTGCTCCCTCTCAGTGCAGGGGCAAGGCCACTGTGAGCATGCAAAGAGAGGATGTGGGGAGCCTGTGTGTGTGAGGTCCACTTGGGCATGTGGCTGCCCTTGCCCTGCCCTGACCCTCAGTACCTCCTGGTGACACTGGCGTAGCCATAGCAACAGCCCGTGAGCCCTGGAGCTTCAGAGGCTGTAGGGAAACAGTGAGCACCAAGTGCTTAGTGCAGGCGGACGTGCAGCTGGTGCTCACTGACAGCGGCAGCCCTGTCGGTCACAGGCAGCTCTCCTCATGGGTCTGTGCATGGCTGGATGGCGATGCTGGCTCCCAGCGGGCAAGCCTGCACAGAGGGGGTAGCGTGGGAGCGAAGCCCGCAGGGCCGTGCCTGTCTTTCCAGCTCAGGGCTGGCCCAGAGCTGCGGATGTGGGTGGAAAGCGCGCACGCCAAGGGGGCTGAGCCGCCTGCCACCCCCATGGTGGGAAGAGGGAAGAGGGGGGCCCGGTGCTGGGAGAGGAGGCTGAGGAGGCGTGTGGAGCGGGTAGAGGGGAGTGGGCGATGGGGGTGGGCTCTGGGAACTCACTCCCTCTGGGTCAGGGCGAGGGGCTCCCACAGCACCTCAGCTCAGCAAAGAGAGTCTGGGAATTCTGGGCAGGAGGCCAGCTCCTCTCGATGAAGGCCAGGCCTGGCACTGGGGCCCACCTCCCCTCCAGCTGGGCATTTATGGAAAACAGGAGGGGGGCGGGGCGGGGGTGGGGGCGCCTGTCTCTCTTCTCACCCTAGCAGAGGCATCGAGTATCAAGAGCAGCGACAATAACACCAACCACCATTTATTAGGCGCCTCCTTTATGCACGTTATCACATTACCTCTGCTCTTCGAGGCAGTCCTCCCCCAGGGCTCCGTGTCACAGATGAGGTGGTGACCCTCGTCCACAGTCGCCCGGCATGTTAGTGTATCTGGGACTCGACCCAGGTCGTCTGGCGTAGGCCTGAGCCCTGTCCGTTTCCACACTGGCCCTGGTGCCCACGGGCTGCTCTTCCTGGGAGTCCCAGGCTGTGGGGCCCCGCCCTGGCTCTGCCCCTCCCTTACCGCTGCCCTTCGGTCACTTTGTGGAGTGTGGGAGCTGGGGGACCTGGAGCTCTCAGAGCTTCGTCATCCCACAGATGGAGACGTGAGGCCCAGAGGGGGAAGGGGCGTGGCAAGCGCACAGGGGCAGAAGCCAAGGTGGGCAGCCTGGAGACCCCTCAGCCTCCCGGCAACCCCAGGGCATCCCTGCGGGGCTTCTGGAAACAGAGGCCCACAGGTGCCGACTGATCGCAAGGAGGGGCTGAGATGGGCAGTCTGCACTGCAGGAGCCAGCTGGGGGGTGGGGGGTGCTGTGGGGCAGGGGAGGACTGGTGGCACCCGGAAGGTAGTAGAGTGCAGGTGGCTGCCGACCCAGCCGTGCCTGTGACAGGAAAACCCTGCAAGGCGTCTAACCCGCTTTCTTGCCTTCCTCCTACCTCCTGGGTCCAGCACTTTCAGTTGGCACAGCCAGTGGACAGGAGGAGCAGGATCCGTTTCCCCTTTCACAGACAGGGAAACCGAGGCCCAGAGAGGGGACAAGATCACACAGCAAGGTAGTGGCAGACCTTTGGAATCCAGGTCTCATGAGACCACGGCTGCCTTCCCTATGGGGAAATTGCTGCTTCTTGTGAGGCAGGGGACAGGTCAGGCTTTGGGGCAGGAGGGCACATCCTGGCCCGTGATTCCCTGGAATATCCCTCCCTTCTCTGACATAGCTTTGCGGTCGCGCCCAGAGGAGAAGAGGAAGTGCGTTCCATTCCGAGGGAACAGCGTGTAGCAAGGCTTTGCAGGGTACTGCAGGCAGGAGGTTGGCTGTGGGGGAGTGGCTGGAGGGGCAGGGACCAGGCTGGAAAATTTAGATTTGTGCTGATCCCTGAACTTTAACCTGACTGCAAATGAGGCTGGTTCTAAGATGGGACGGACAGGAACAAATGAGGGATGACAGCTGCTGGGTGGGGAAGAGAGGAGAGCGAGGGATGGACAGGGGGAGGCTGGTGCAGTGGGGGAGCAGGGGCGCCTCCGCGCCGGCCCGCCGTGTTCCCGCCTGGGTGGGACTTGCTGGCAGTTGGTGTGGGGCTGCGGTCGCGCAGGAGGAGGAGCTCAGGGAACACGGACCTGGGAGCCCAAAGGGTCCCTGGTCACCTGAGAGGAGCTCCTGGGACTGAAACCAGGGCTCCCGGCAGGAGAGGCGCCTGGGCATCAGGCTGTAGGGATGGCGATCGAGCCCAGGGTGCTGCTGCCTCTGCAGACAGCGCATGAGGACAGCGCATGAGGAGGGAGTTCAGAGGGTCCCCGTCCCGTGCTTGGGCGAGAAGAGCCTGCGGAGTGGGAGTGGGAAGAGCTGCCCGGAGCTGGGAGGAACCCCGGCTGCAGTCAGGGGCTAAAGGGAGGGCCAGGGAGTGACGAGGAGCCTCGGGGGCCAGGCCCAGACATCCCCCGCACTCCAGGGCCCCCTTGCTGACGGGTTTTCCTTCATCTGGAGGGGTGTGCCTAAGGGACGAGCGAGGTGTAGAGGACGCTGGCCCACGTAGCCTCTGTCCCCGGAGATGGAAACAGGGCCCCGTTAGCGTTAGCGACGGGAGAGGGTGGCTGATAGGCCAGGACCAGCCCTTCGTCTCCCGTGCTCCTTCCTGCTGCAGCCAGCACCTTGTGGGGGCTGCCAGCCCCTGCTTTCTGTTCCCACCATGTTTGAGCTGAGCTTCAATCAGGAGAGAGGTATTTTGCTTTAGGGAAATCAAAATCAGACTCAACATTTACCCTGGGCTCCTGGGACCGGCTCTCGTGTTCGTTCCTGGCAGACAAGAGCTGCGTGGAAAGAGGAGGAGTGGGAGCGGGGAGCAGCCTCAGAGGCGCAGCTCTGGGGGGAGGAGGAGGCTGCAGGCACTGTGGGTGCCCCCGTCGTGGGGGTGGATGCGGGCCTGGTGGTGGTGAGGCAGCTGGGGGTGGAGGCTGGCAGCAGGCAGGCGCAGGGCCCCTCCCCGCGCCCAGGCACCAGCAGGCCCCTTCCTCCGCCCGGCATCCCCTGTTCCATGGATGCAAGAGGGAGGAGAGTAGTAGGTGTCCAGCCCAACTCTCCCAGTGAATTTTCTACCCACCTCTCAAGAATTCCTCCCAATGGTTCTGCTGTGTGATCTTGGCCCCTCTCTGGCCTCAGTTTCCCTGTCTGTGAAAGGGGAAATGGATGCTGAGCACTCAGAGGACAAGGTCTTCTCCTGGCTCGTCCTAGCATCACCCCTGGAACCTGGCCCTGTGTCCTACACACAGGAAGAGAGAAGAAATCTTTGTCGATTCCCCCATCATCACCAAGCCACCCGGCTGGGTTGGGAACGCATCCCAAAATGTGTTCCTCACGACACGCTTACCTTCACAGTTACATCTGGCTTTGGCTAGTTTGCAAGACAAGCAGCCTTTCTCCAGCACACTCCGACCTCCAGGCAAGAAGTTCAGAAGCCAGGATTTAAAACCTCCCGTGGGCAGTCTTCAAGGTGGACAAGCCACACTCTGCCAGTGTTTCTGCCTGGTAGCAGTTTATACCCCATCTTTCAGATGAAGACTTTGAGGCTCAGAAAGGTTAAGTAACTTGCTCAAAGTAACCCAGCCTACAAGTGGCCCAAACAGGATGATCACTCAGAACCTCTCACTATTGAGCCCTTGCCAGGTGCCGGACTTTGTGCCAGGCCCTTGAAGTTTCACCTTCTTAGTGAAATCTCCCAACCAGCCTGCAAGACAGAGGCTGCTATTTGTCCCATTTTACAGATGAGCCCTCGGAGATGTAGGGTCACTTGCCCAAGGCTACACCAGAAGGGTCAGGGAGCCCTGGCCTGGAGTTCTGCTGGGCCCATCCCAGAGCTCTTCTCTGGACCACTCAGCTTCACCACTGTCCACCCCCCGCTTGGGCCTGGCAGAGCCCTGCTGGACCCTGTTGTGGAGCTTGTAGGGAAACAGACCTCATGTGAAGCAGTGAATCCCTCATGTGAGGCGGGTTCCAAAAGGGGACATGGCGGGTCAGAAGGGCTGCCGAGAACAGGGCCGCGTCAGCTGGGACTTGAAGGCGAGCAGGGGTGACTCAGGAAGAAGAGACGCGGAGGGCTGTTCCGCGCAGGAGGAGCAGGCAGGAAGGCTCGGAGGCGGGAGTCAGAGGAGAATGAAGGGGGCACCAGGCTGGGGTGTGGGCAGGGCCCCAGGGGCTGCTTGCACCGAGGACGGCCTCCATTCCTGCTGGCTCTGGGCGCTGAGTGGGTCCTTGCAGCCCTGTTGATACTTTCTTGCCTGGAGGCTCTGGGAGAAGTGAGCACGCCCCCCCGCACCTCCCGCCCAGGAGCCGGGGCCTCGGAATGCCCCTTGGTATCTGCACGGAGGGCAGAGGAGGAGGGAGGCCCAACCCAGTGAGGGTCCCCCACGGGCGCCGCTTCCTCCCAGGGCTCGGGGGGGCCTGTCTGTGCAAGAAACCCCAGCCCCCCTGGCTCCCAGTGCGGGGTGAGCGGGTGGGGCCACACACACAGATAAATCCTGCTAGTGGAGCCTCAGGTGGCTGTGGGATGGGGAGGACAAAGATTTCCCCCCAACTTTTTATTTTGAAAAACCAAGGGAGACAGTGAAATAACAGTGCAATGAGCACCCGTACACTCTTGGTCTGGGTTTCCCAGCTGTTGACATTTTGTTGTGTTTGTCTCCTCATTCTTTCTAAACACGTGTGTATATTTCTGAGCCATTTCACAAGAAGCTGCAGACATCCCGACCCTTCACCCCTAAATTCTTTGGTGTGCATCTCCAAAGAATAAGGACATTCTCCTGCATAAGCTCAATATTCTTACCACATACAAGAAAATGAGCAGTGATGCCACTACAGCAGCTCATGGCCAGTCCACCGTCGAGTTTCCCCAGCTGTTCAAATAATAGCCACTCCTGGATTGTTCTTTGCAGTTTGGTTGCCTTGTCTCTTCTCTTTCTCCAGGGCAGTCCTTGCCTTGCTTTCTCTTTCACAGCACTGACTTGTTGAGGTGTCCTGGCTAATTGTCTTGTAAAATGTCCACCTTCTGGATTTGTCTGATCCTGTCCTTGTGATTAGATTCAGGTTAAGTACGTTAGGCAGGAGGACTCCATGGATAATGTGTCCCTCCGACTGCATCATGATGGGGCATGCCAGGTTTGATTGGGAAAATCGTTTTTTAATTTTAACAGTTTTATTTTTATTGTTATAGGAAAAGTATGGCCAGCACATGTCATTGGTAATTTTATGGGTATTATTGCTTAGACTGAAGCTAGACTGAGCAATAAATAAGAGCAAAGTGAGTTGATTTAAGGAAAAATTCCTGAGAAAAGTTGCAAAGGTGGTGTGAGAATGGCTGAGCTTCTGGAAACCCAGACGGAGTGGTTAAAGATACTTAGTTCTCAAACATTAAGGCTTTGATGTTGGGTAGACCTGGCCTGGAGTCCTGCTCTGCCTTTTTTTGTCAGTGACCTTAGGTCTGTGCCTGAGGTCACCTCCTTGGGCCTCAGCCTCCTCACCTGTTCAGTGAAGCTCTCCTCCAGGTAGCTGGCTAAGGGGGCTGGGATTTGGACGCAGGCCTGCCTGGCCACTCCCAGAGCTCTCCTGGCAGAGGGGCTGGGCGGCCAATAGCCAGGCCCCCAGAGAGCTGCTGGTTGCCCTCCAAGGCCCTCCTCGGCTCTGGGCAGTGAAGCAGTTAAGAGCTGCCGGCCCTAGTGTGGTGCCAGGGGACACCTGAAGGCCTCATCTGTTTCCTAAAGGTTAATTAGCTGCTTAAAGCAGCCTTCCTGGCTCGTTTCTCCAGCCCAACTCACGTCCCCTGGGGCTTGGCTGCCTGTGCTCCCCCAGCATTCTGTGTGGGGACAGTCCTAACGGGGAGGGAGGGAGGAAGGGCAGGAAGAGGAGGTGTCCCTCCCCCACCTCCCGTGGCTGCTGCATCCTGGTGCTTGGCCCAGGCACGGGGAGGCTGGGCGCAGAAGGGGACTTGGGAACGGCTGCTCTGAGACTGTGAGGGAGGATCTGGGCAGGATTGGGGTGTCTGAGCTGGGGGATCCCAGGGAACCCTCTCTTTGGCTCTGTGCGGCCCCGTCTAAGATCAGCAATGGAACTGACACCCAGTCCCCATCACCCAGGTCCTGCTGCTTGTGTCACATGATGCCACCTCTTACCAAGGTCATACAAGGCCGTGTAGTTCACTGGCAGTCTTAGTGATGGGAGGGGGTGGAAGGTCACCCAATTGGGTGTCCATCCTGGGTTCTGGAGTCCATTTCCTGGCAGGTCATCTCATGCAGGTAAGCAGACCTGGCTGAACCTGTCTTCTCCTCAGGAAAACAGAATCATACCTGCTTATGGGAGGCTTGTGAAGGTGAGAGGAGCAAATGCTTTAATCTTCCCAACAAGCCCGTTTTACAGATGAGGAAACTGAGACTCAGAGAGGGAAGTAATTTGTCTGAGGACACACAGCTAGTAGGCTGTGGAGCTGGGGTTTGGACCCACACGGTCCAGTCTGGCTCGAGTATATGCTCGTAGGCTTCCGGCTGTGCCCGGAGGGGTGTCCTAGGTCCCAGGTTCAGGACTTAAGCCTCAGGCCCTCAGCCCCTGCTGCCCTTCACAGCTGAGTGTGGGTGGCAGATCCACTAGCCCAGCCTGGCTTAGACCAGGACACCTTCCCTCTCTACCCCATGCCTGGCCCCTCCCAGCCCCCTATCCTTTGCTAAAACTTGCCCTTGGCAAATTGCGCTCCTTCGTACCAGGCCTGCCTGTCCTAGGAAACCCACACCTCCAGCTGTCGCCTCCCTCTGGATCTTCTCTGCGGCCTGCTCAGGGCCAGGCCTCCTCCTCAGTCTTGGGCGGGGCTTGTAGGGAGGAGAGTGCTAAGGGGGAGGGTCCTGGCAGGGGCCTTCATCCCACCCCGAGTCTGACAAGTGGGTTCCAAGCTGTGGGTGGGGGAGGCTGGCGGCACAGACTTTTGTTGAAACCCTGAACCTACCACGTACCGGTCTCTTGGTTTCCCCGTATGGAGCCAGGGCAGAGTCATGTCTCCTCTGAGAGGGCTGTTGTGAGAGTAGCTGAGCCAAAGCACGGAGGCCCACCCTGGGCACAGATCTGGGCATGCAGCCGGCACTCAGGTTTTGGCAGTTGCTACGAGCTTGCTTTGAGCGGTTTTTGAAAAGTTGCCTCTCCAAGTCTGATCAGGCACAAACAACTCAAGACACCCCCTTGGGCCTCCCTTCCCACTTCCCTGGGAAGGAATTCCAAGTCCTTTGCTCACCTGACATCAACCTCACATCTGCCCGCCCATTCACTCATTCATTCATTCCATGGCCTGTACGAGCACATGTGAACGCCAGCCCCCACGTGGCACTCAGGAGCATTCACATCAGTTATCACTGAATTCCCGGCAGGCGCTGTTACTGTTTTCCCCACTTTACAGGCAAAGAAACTGAGGCACAGGGAGCTTGTGCAACTCTCCTGAGATCACACAGGCAGGGTATGTGTATGGTTTTGAAGGTAGTTTGATGTTCTTGTTCAGTGATTTTAGAGAGAGCATTGACTTGGTTCCAGCTCAAGCCAATTCAGTACTTTTCAGAAAAAACTTTTTTTTGCTGTTTGTTTCATGGTTCAGTAAAGGATGACTATTTGGGCTTGGCTGGAAGTTCAGCCATTTTACACAGCTGTTCCAGCTTTTGGTTCACAACTTGGTTCATGTCTTGCCAATAAATGAACCTGAGGCTGACCACTGAAAGCTGCCGAAGGGATGTGCCGAGGAGAGTGAATTCTAGGGTGCTACTGGGGTTGGGGAGGGGGTGTTACCCCTCTCCTGGGAGCTGCCCCCACTCAACCAGACTCCCCCATGCAGGCGGGTCAGCCGAGTGCCTGGGGAAGCCAACACCTTCTCTGACCAACCTGTCCCCAGGGACTGAGCAATGGGAAATAATTTATCTTAGATGTTGGCCTCCTCAGTGGGCCTGGGACCATAGGAAGGAGCGGATCCCCAAATCTAAGAGTGGGGGTAGTCCTTAAAGCAGCAGCAGCCGCAGGCATTAGGAGGGGACGGGGCCAGTGCTGCCCTCTGCTGGGGGAGCTGGACACAGAAGCGCTGACTGGCCCTGTTCACCGGGGAGCTGATGCCCCCCATGTGGGCAGGCCAGCCACCAGGTGGGGAGGGCAGGAAGGGAGGCTCACCAAGGGATGTCTGCCCATTCCCTATGGCTCCTTCTCTGAGCTAAAAGGTTGCTTTTCTGTTTTCTCTTGCAGTTACCGAAAAGGAAGTCCAGCAGTGGTGAGTAGCTGCTTTTTTCCCAAGCGGTGGGAGGGCTGTGGATGTGGGCTTTGTGCTGCTGGAAACAGCGGCGTGTGGAGGAGCCCCTGAGTGGCTCATCCACACACCAATTCAGGCAGCCCCCGGCTGCCTTTGTTTGCACGGCACTGGTGTAGTTTCAGCTGAACTGGGGTAAGGGGTAATATTGGGGTGTTGGTGATTTCTTGCCTTGTGTGGCATCTTTAAGGACCACCAGGCCCTGAAGAGTTCATGCCAGGTCCTGTTCATGAGAGGGAGGGATTCAGAATACACACACACAAAGCCAGGAAATTGATTTCCAGGCCTGGTTTTGTCACTAGAGAAGCTCTTCCTTTCTTTGGAACTCAACCGGCCCTTGTATAAACTGACTGATTAGACTGGATCAAGACTGCCAAATAGGCTTCCTCTCAGATGCCAGCTCTAATCGCTCAACGTTACTACCTGGAGTGCTGTGTTAAGGAGGATCCTGAGGCTGTGTACCCTGGAGTCCATGGAAACTACTGCAGTGAGATGTGTAATGGATTAGTGATGCCTGCCGTGGGCGGGGAGGGGGGAGGAGAGTGGCTTAATATCTGTCATAGCAGAGTGTGGAGCAGACCTGGGAGGCTCATACTGTAGAGTGCACCCAAAATGGGGAATTGGGGAAATGGGGCTCCCAAGGAAGAGAGCTGGGAGACCTTACAATCAAGTAGTTTAGACATGGACTCTGGAATCTTGCGTTTGACTCTTTCTATCCAAATGAAAAGGGCGTAGCACAGTGCCCAGGATATGGCAGCCATTGCGGATGGTCTCCCCATCCCTACTTCAGCTGGGAAACAGAGGTCTAGAAAGGGGAAGGACTCACCCTCCACCACACAGCCAGGCTGCGGGGGCCCACGGCCAGCACCCAGGCACAGGCCTGCTGGGTTAGTGCCTCTCTTTTGGGAGGTGGGGCAGGGTCAGGCCCTAGGGACCACTCCCTATGCCTCCGTGCTCTGAGTCCAAGCTGCAGAAGGTGCTGAGCTATGGCTGGCCTACCTGGCCCTGCCGCCCCTCTGTGGACACCCCAGCCAGGCAGGCAGGGCTTGGTGGTGAGCCGGCAGCATCCCAGCAGGGCGTGTACTATGCGGAGGGAGCTCCAGCTCACACTGGCCTTCCTAGAATGCCCCACCCTTCCTTCCTTGGCCTGTGTCCACCAAGCTCTCTCTTTTGGAATGCACCCATCTTTCCTCTTGGGCCATCTGAGCTCTACCCGCTCCAAGCCTCAGCCTCAGTTACCTTCTCCATGAAACCTTTCTGGGTCCCCCACCTGTGCGTATTTTTTCTCCTTTCCACACAGCAGCTGGAAGGGTCTTTGTTGAACAAAACCCTGATGATGCCAGGCTCCTGCTTACACCCTCCCTGGCCCTCGGGGTCAAGTCCTCACCCTTGGCCTGGGTCCAAGGTCCAGTTTGCTCCAGCCCTGCTGACCTGCCCAGTCCCACCGCTCTCTCCCTCCACTCTTTGCTCTCAACCCTCCGGCCAGCCTGAGTGCTGCCCCTTTCTTGAACTCACCTTACGCTCCGGGGGTTCCTGATCTTTGCCCGGGCCGTTCCCCCTGCTTGGGACCCCCTTCCTCTTCTCTGCTTGGCTGACCCCTCCTCACACTTCAGCCCTCCCTCCCAGAATCCTTGCTGGACCCACAGGTTGGTACCCCAACACGATGCCCATGGGTTGCAGTTAAATGCTCACGCCCCTCTCTGGCCCTACCCCTGGCCCTGAGGACCGTCCTTGCCTTGTTCATTGCTGGATTGCAGGGCCCGGCCGTAGTGGGTGCTCCTCATCCGACAGGCGCCATCCTAGGTGGTTTTAAATACATGCAGCTGGTGACTCCTGGGAGCTGTCCTCGGGGTAGGTGTGGTTTATCATCCTCGTGGTGGAAGAGGAAACTGAGGCTCAGGGAAGGTCTCTGGTCCATGGCTGGGAGTCAGCAGGCCTGGAACTGAAATGCAGGCAGCGAGACTCCGGGACCTGAACTCTCGCCTCTGGTGGGTGAATATTTGAACGAGCAAGGAGTGAACACATAGTGCAGAGGTTACCTGGGGCCGTGGGCAAACCCAGCTCCCGAGGAGGGGCAGGGTAGGGCCATAGATAGAGTCACTGGGTGGGAGGCAAGAGACAGATGTGAACGGATGTCCCTACCCCCTGTGCCCAGGGCCACGACAGTGGCTGCTCACAGGACAGCACCTCCCTGGGGAACTCGGGACCTTGGGGGCTGGGGAGGGGGTGCCCAGAGCTGAGTCAATCTGGGCCTGACCTGGGGCGGGAAAGAGGTTTGTCCTGGAGGGATGGCACAGGCACCTCCTGAGCACAGCTGTGGGCCAGGCTTGCTCTCTGCCAAGATTTGGGATATGGCCTCTGTCCAGCCTCACCTTCACCCAGAGGAAAATGGCCCATTGCACCATTTTGTAGATAAGGGCACTAAGCCTCAGGGGATGCAGGCCCTGCCTGAGCTACCCCCAGCGGCCATGGCAGGGGAGGTGGCTTTCAAGCCCCAGGTCTGTGACTCATGACCAGGTCCCTTTGGTCACTCCACCCCAGGTCCTGCAGACACCCCATCCCTGGCTCCCCCAGGGCCTTCCTGGAAAGGCGGGTGGCAAAGTGGTCAGGAGCATGGGCTCCTGAGCCAGGTGTGCTGGGCTCAGACCCCTTTGTATCCACATGCTAGTTGTGCGATCTCGGACAAGTTGACCAGTTATTGAACTTTTCCGTGCCTCAGTTTCCCCATCTGGAACATGACGGTCATAATAGCCATACATTATGGGAATATTGTGGTAAATAAACGAGCTTATTCGTAGAAAATGTTTAGAACAGAGCCTGGCACGTAGTAAGTGCTCTCTCTGTCAGTGTGGTTGGTAGCCATAACCGTATCACTGATACCCTCATTAGTACAACCCGTAGGGCAATCCTGAGATGGAGGTCTCCTTCCTCGTTAGGTAGCTGGGGAAATTGAGGCCCAGAGAAGGGCAGTGCCTTTCATTCATTCAGCTTTGGTCAAGTGCCCACTCTGTGCCAGGTATTGTCCCAGGTACGGGGGACACGTCCCTGAACAAGACGGAGCCCCTGCCCTCGCACATACACATAGGTGCAACATTTGAGCTACAACCGAGACGATGAGAAGGACCCAGCCAACAGAAGAAAGAGTGTTCCTGGGACAGGGGACGGTAAAGGAAGACTTGAAGGCGGTGGCATGCCTGATGTGTTTGAAGAACAACGGGGAGGTCCAGGAGCCTGGACTGGAGGGCCCAATTTCTGAGGCTCCCACAACAAAACTGGGACCCTCTGCTTTGTGACGCCTTGATCCTTGTCCTTACTGTAGTGGAACTTTCTCTAAAGAGCTTATCAAGAAAATGAATGCTCTTTTCTTTGCCAGAGAGTTCTGTGGACCTCAGGCACATGTCCTTTGGTTCATTGTGGTTTTATCTTTGAGGCCCTGGAGGGCCAACCCACCACCCACTGGCTGTTGTGTTCCAGAAGGGGTGCGTCTGGACCGGGCATGGTTCACGGTGTGCTCATGCCACGTTCTCCCCTCCCATGCCCAAGCAGTGTCAGTCACTGGTTATGGGCTGCGGTTCTCTGGATCAGCGTCCACTAGTGCTCGGGTGCACTGGTGCAGCTGTTGTTACCACTTTAAAAATGGAACTTTTACTATCCCTCCATTGGCCTAAAACTCATTGGCTAAGCCCGGACTAATGAGGCCCATGTCTTTGCTGTCCTTTGCATAGGAGACAAATAGAATATCCTACATCCCAGATTCACTGGCCCATTTTTAGGGGACCCCAGAGCCGGCGCAATCCTCCAGTCGATCACCTTTCAAGTTCTAAACAGCTCTCAGGGTACCCAACAGCGGGGGAGTGCTCCCATGCCCTCCTTTCCCTTGGGAAATCTCAGGGTTCTGGAGTCTAGCCTACTGGTCAGCCATCACGTTAGGGCCAAAGCTGTCCAGGGCGGGAGTGGGTAAACAAGAGCGGGGGTGCGGCAGAGCAGGGGCTGCGGGAGTGAATCCAGCCCTGGCCACAGGAGTCGTGGTTTGCCTTCCCTGAGCAGTGCCTGGGTAGACTGGGCCGGGAAGCCGCGTCTGCTTCCTCCTGTTTTTCTCTCCCTCTCTCCTGCTCCTTCCCCGGGCTCCTGCTCATCCGCTTGCCCTGCTGCCATCCACTCTCTGCATGGCACCCAGGAGGAGCTTTTCAAAATGAAATCAGGTCGGGTTACGCTCCTGCTTAAAGCCCCTTCGTGGAGCCCCACTGCACTGTGAATAAAGTGGGAAATGAAGGGCCTGGCCCTCCGGACTCCCCGAGACCTCTCCGACCTCACCCTCTGCTCTCCCTGGCTCCTGAGACACCAGCCGCACTTGCTGCCCCTCACCCATGTCAAGCTCGTTCCCCCCTTTGAGCCTCCATCCTTGCTGTGCCCTCTGCCCCCAGATCTTGGTTGGCTCCTTAGGCAGATGCCTCCTCGGAGAGGTCTGCGCTGGCCACCCTGTCCCCGTCTCTCCAGTGCGGTACAGGATCATCTTGTCTTGTGCTGACTTTTGGTAGCCTCTGTGCAGAAGGAGAAATCAAGGCCTAGTGCTCTTACACAGTTCTGAGGTTTGTCCCAGGCCACGCAGCGAGTAGACACGAGAGCCGGGGCCCCCAGGTTGTCGGAGCACAGTCCAGGTACCAGCAACAGGAAGCCGTCCCGACGGGGCGCTCACCTGCCCCAGGCTCTGCGCTGGGTGCCCTGCAGCCTCTGTCCTTGCCTCCTTCCAGCTCTGGGATGCCAGTGGGGTTGTCTTGTTTGCAAAGGGAGGAGGTTGGGGGGTTGGAGAGGAGGCGCCAGCACTGGGGTCTGCAGCCAGCCTGGCACCCTCCACCTCCGCCCCTGCCCCCAGGCGCCCTGCTCTTGGCCATCTCCATCCCCGCTCACTTGAGCCTGATCCATTGTATGGAAGGTCAGAAACAACAGGGCCTGATTAAGAAAGTGCAGCAGATCCCAGGCCCTGAAAGGCGACGTCTGTGAAAATCACCACCTGGAAAAGGAAGGTGACCTAGTGCTGAGTGGAAATAGCAGGGCACAAATAGCACGTCCAACACGATTCTCTGATGGTGAGAGTAAGAAGGGGGAGAAAAGATGAGAAGGAAGCAGGCAGAGACCGGTGGTGGTGGTTTTAGGGGTGGGTGAGACTGTGGATTACAGGTACTTCTTTTCTCTTATATTTTCCATTTTCCAAATTTAATGTGATGGTTGTATTACTTTTTTTTTTTTTTAAATGAGGTACTGGGGATTGAACCCAGGTGCTCAGCCTCTGAGCTATACCTGCTCCCCAGTGACAGTTCAGTTTTTTGTTTGCTTCATTTTTAGGAGGTAATGGGGATCGAACCCAGGACCTCGTGCATGGGACGCAGACACTCAACCATTTGAGCTACATCTGCTCCTGTATTACTTTTATAATAACCAAATAACCTGACAATATTGTATCAAAAACCATGGGTAGAAGCAGGAGGGACTCTGCTGCCACCTAAACAGGCTCAGCTGGCAATCCCGGACCATCCTTCACGACGTGGCTAAGGAGGCCAGCCTCCGCTCAACAGCCACGTCTTAGCGTTCACCGGCGTTTCCCGTGGCGGGGCGCCACACTGACGCCTAGAACCGTGCCATGAGGTGAGCGCTAGGGGTAGCCCCATTTTGCAGATGAAGAAACTGAGGCTTGGAGGGGAGGAGACACCGCCCAGGACACACGGCTGTGTGTGTGTAGGGTGAGCCCTCTCCGAGCCCCTAGCCTGGGCGTTGGGCTCAGACGTGCTGGGTCTTGCTCTGGGAAACTCCACAAAATCCGAGGTGGGGGTGGGGATGGGGGAGGCAGAGGCTTCATCCTCAAGATCGTGCTGGGCACCCCCTCCTTGGAAGGAAGTTGGGTCTCCAGGCAGCTCTGGGAGGGGAGGGTGTCGGGAAGGAGTTGTTTGAAAAGATAATGGGAGAACAATCCGCTTAGGCTCTTGCCGCAGCGTTGGGGTCACGCTTTATTTTTTATCTATCTATTTATAGAGCCAATGAATTCCCGAAAGTTCTAGGTTGGACCTTTGGGCAACCAAGGCCTGACAGCATCAGGGCTTACTCAGCACCCTCAGAGAATTAGAGGCCAAACTAGAATTTGACCCATCTGTCATGGTATGCCTGCGTTGGTTCATTCATTCATTCACCGAATCTTTACTGAGCACCTACTATGTGCCAGACCCAGTGCTGAGGGAGGTGAGGTACTTGGAGTCTCCTGAGGGTGCAGGCGCTCACCCAGGCTGGTGCTGCTGGGGGGTGGGAGAAAGGGTGGGAGGTGTGCAGAGAGGAGGCACAGCGTCGAGTCAGGGAATGTTTGGCAAATGGCATTCAGCCTTTGGTATTCTTATGAAATGACAGATTTCTCTGCCCCCAGCCCCTTTTACAGAAGTATAAGATTGCAATTGTTGAATCTGAGCTGGCCTCTTCCCATCTCCACCCTATAGCAAGGAGCTGGTTCCTAAACACAATCAACCCTATTAAAAAAACTGCCACTTCCCATGGCTGGAAGTTGTGTGCAAGAGATTTCTTGCACTCTGCCAGTTTCTGAGGCTTGGTTCCACAGTTTTTATCTGATTCCCCAAGGGGTCTATGGACCCCCCAAAATTTAAGAACCCCATTCTTGATCGAGAGTGTGTGAGGTGCTACTTCTCTATAAATGCCTCAGGTTGAGTCATTGAATGGGGAGGGGGCATGGGGGGGTCTTGGTACTTCCCTGAAAGACCCTCCCATGTACCAGGAGGTCAGGTGTTAGGAAGGCGGAGTTAGGGCCTCCCGAGAGAGTGCTGGAGCCTCCTCCTTGGGCAGCCGGGTTGGCACCGTCCATCCCCGGGGCTGAGCCGAGCCTGGGGCCCCGACTCTGGTCAGGGGAGGGAGGTCCTGGGTCTGGGGCTTGGCCAGAGCACGTGAACAACAAGGACCTGTTTACCGAGGCGCCTTCCTAAAGGCAGGTGCCCTGTGGGCCCCCAGCCCCAGGTGAGGAAGCTGAGGCTGAGAGAGAGGAGGCGGCCTGCCGGGCTCACCGGCAGCCGTGCAGCCGGCATCAAACCTCGGTCTGATTCAGAAGCCAGAGTCCTTCCTTTTCAGTTCTTTCAACTTTTAAACATTAACACTCAGGCTTTCCTTTTACAAACTTCAATAAGCACAGAGATTCATAATGATAATGTAATAACACCTCTGCCTCCACTTATCACCGCCGTGTGCTTGGCGCACTTGGCTGGAGCGGGCGCCCTCCGGAGGTCGGGCAGGGCTTGCACACCTGGGCGGCTTTCCTCAGAGGGGCCGATGTGGTCGACTGTGCCAAGGGCTGGCTGTCTGCTGCGTTACCTGCAGATTCTGGAACTGGGCCCCGAGATCCAGCCCTGAGGTCCTGACCATTAAGGTCTGCCCGGATGGCCAGTGCGCGGTGAGCATCGTGGCGATAGCCTGCTCCTCGTGCTGCTTACCCCCGCACCCTGCCTGGCCTGTCCCAGCGACCTTGTTGCCCACCCGGAACTGCTGTTGCCCCCCACCTTGCGTCAGAACCTAGCAGGTGATGCTCGGAAAGCAGGTCCACTGAGGCTTCGGGCCTGCACTTGACCCTGGGCTGTGGGAGAGCTGGGCAGGACGCGGAGGCCTGGCCCCCTCTCCCCCCACCAGGGCACTGAGCACAGAGGTGGTGGCACAGTCTGGGCTCCAGTTCTGGCCACGCTATCTGCTAGCTGTGTGATTCCATTCAGCATTTATCGAGCACCTACTATGTGCTAGGCACAGTGGTGAGGCCTGTAGATTCAGAGCTGAACTAGAAGATATGCTTCCTGCCTCAGTGGGCCAGAAGATGCACTAGGGGAGGCAGATAGTCATTCTCAAGGTCCAGCTGTGCAAGGGGCTACCAAGGCCCAGCCTGGGAGCTGGGGCTGCAGTGCGTGGGGTCGGGCTGGCTGGTCGGGGGGGCCATCTCTGAGGAAGGTGCATGGAAGCTGAGACTGAAGGGGGAGCAGGAGTTAGGCAGGTGAGAAGGAAGGGAGGAGTGGGCTGAACAGAATTAGCCAGGTGAAGGTGCCGAGCCAGTAGGGGACTTACCCTTCCTCAGCCTCAGTTTCCCTGTGTGTGAGTCTTGTGGGGCACGTTGGTGGAGTCATGCGCGGGAGGTGTGCGTCCCGGCGTCTGGCTCCCAGCAGGTGCTGATGTTCAGGGGCGTAGGCTCTCGGGGCGCTGAGAGAGTCGGGCACAACGCCCTGTGCTCGTGGGGTGCCCAGAGACCATCCGCCCAGTGGTTCTCACCTGGGGCGGTTTTGTCCCCCAGGGGACATTTGACAATGTCTGGAGACAGTTTTGGCTGTCACAACTGGGAGGGCGTGTGCTGCTCGCACTGGGGGGTAAAGACCAGGGGTGCTGCTCAACAGCCTGTGAGGCACGAGACCGCCCCCTAAAAAGAAGGATCTGGTGCAGGGCGTCAGTAGCACCGAGGGGGAGACACCTGATCTGGTCTAAGCCTCTGTTCCACCAGCAGAGAAACGGAGGTAGCGTGGGGACAGTGTTTGCTCAGGGTCCCCTGGCCCCTCATCCCCCACAGTGCGACAGCAGAGGGCCACGTCTCCCGGGGACCCCTGGTGCAGGTATCCTTGCCAGCAGCGGTTCTGGAGAAAGGGAGGAGACAGAGGAGGCTTGTTGGAACCTGAGCCCTGGGCCAGGGGTGCGGGGTGGGGGTGGGGCATGGAATCACTTCTCTTAGTTGTCCTGGGCGTGGCCTTGACGTGGTGCAGAGGCTCTATCGGAGGCCTGCAGTGGGGTGGGGAGGGTATGGGCCTGGTTTGGTACGTGCCAGTAGAGGGTGGAAGGGGGCAGGCAGGAGGCGAATTGCAGGGGACAGAGGGGCTGGGGGCCGATGCGGTAGCTGGGACAGCTCAGATTGACCCCATTTGTCTGGTGCCCCCTCCACCTTCTGATGGGGAGCCGCGTGGTGACGTGACATTCAGGTAGGGAGGCACTCACCTGCAGACTTATGCAGAGGCTGTGGCTCGTGGGAGGGTTGGGTGAGGTGGGAGTCCGGGAGGCCCCGGTTCCGGGCCTGCACCCTGTTTCTGCTGCTCACTTGCCGTGTGATCTTGGGCCAGTCTCTTACCTCCTCTGGGCCCCCAATTTCCCATTAATACATGGAGAAGTCAGAGCAGATCAGTGGTTTTCAAACCATCCCCATGAAGCTCTGGTGTCCTGGCCAGGGTCTCTGGTGGCCCTTTCCTGTGCTTGGGACGCAGGAAGAAGACGGCTTTGAGCCAGAATCCTGGGCTCTTGCTCTCTTGACACCTGCTTGGCAGTTCATGTGTTCATTCATTCATTTCACTGAGCAAACGTTTCCTGAGCCTGTGCTGTGGGCCCGGCCTTGAGCAGGCATCGGGAGTTCACGTATGAAATGAGGCATATTTGATATGGTGTGGT
The DNA here is from genome assembly GCF_030445035.2 of Dasypus novemcinctus. Lineage (NCBI taxonomy): Eukaryota > Metazoa > Chordata > Mammalia > Cingulata > Dasypodidae > Dasypus > Dasypus novemcinctus. Next base: position 86,945,464 of record NC_080680.1, on the reverse strand, counting down.
GCGTGCTATGTGGGAAAGTACAAGGGGAGCAGGGGAGACCCCGCGGCCTCAGACCCGGGGAGCCTGGGCAGACTTCCTGGAGGGGGTGACGTCTAAGCTGGGACCTGGAGGATGAATGGATTAGCCAGATGAAGAGAAGGAGGAAGTGTTTTGCAGGCAGCGGGACCTGCAGATGCACAGGCCTCCAGGCCCTAGATGACATGGCAAGTTCCAGAGAATGTGGCTGGATGTGGAGTTTGGGAATGAGGGAGGTGGCGAGAGGAGTTGGAGCAGAGGGCTGGGGTGAACCCCTAATGGGCAGTGCTGTGGCATCAGGCCGTGCCTCGTGGGGGTGAGCTGCTTGGAGCACCTGCTAATGGTGGGTGGAGACCTGTAACGACAACCTGCTCAGGGCATCTGGACAGGGCCCCTGAGTGCTCCCCATCGAGGCTGGACCTCCTGGGCCCCCCACTCCTGGCCTGCCCCCAGCTGCTCGCAGGGCAGCCATGCACTCCGTCTTCCTGAGCTGGCATGAGCCACCTGCAGGAGCTAGTCCAGGAGAGACCTTTGTGCGCATTTTCTTTGATCATTATTGCTTTTAGTAACGTTTTGGAATCACCAAATAGCATCGTGGCGAAATTAGAAGGTAAGGAGAAGTACAGAGGGAAATAATCCCTGCCACCCCAGCCTCCAGCGAGGTCTGTAACAACGGGCTGTGCCCTGCATGTGTTGTTGTCTTCTCAGCGGCGCCAGGCCTGTCCCCTCCCCTTGGGCCTGGGATCGTGCACTAGTTCTTGTCCTTCCTTCTGGCTCTGAGTTCCAGACCCCCGTGTGAAGACTGGAGCTGGAAACATGTTGAAACACCCAGCTGGGAAAGAATCCGGGAGAAGGTGGCTTTGTGGGGAGGGAGTTGGAGAGGGCCTTGTCCCTTCCCTCTGCCCGGCTCCTGCTTTGGGCAAGGGCGCGCCGCTGCCTGCTTGGTGTCGGGGTGCCTGACTCCCCGGCCCGCTATGCTTCCTTCTGGCTTGACCAGAGCAGACAGGTGCCTGAGCAGAGGCCAGGAGAGCCAGAGGGTCCTGCCAGGGCAGGGTGCACGGGTTTGGGGTGGGCCTGAGGAGGGGGTGACCCCGCATCCCAGGCTGACAGGCGGGGTGGAGGCCAGGCGAGGCGCGGCCGGCTGACGTTAGAGCACAGGCTCCCAGGCCCCTTTACTGCCGTGGGACCTGGGACCGATGGCCTGAGCCTGCTGTGCCTCTGTGCCTTTACCTGAAATGGGGCTAATTAAACCTCCCACAAAGCGCTCATGAGGCTCCTGAGCGAGGAGGGCTGAGCTGGGGCCTGGCGTGGGGCCCGGCGTGGGGCCTGTTGCCATGGGGTGGTCTGGGCTGAGAGTGAGACCCACCTCACCCCTCAAGGTGCCCTTGGTGTGGGGCAGAGAGGCGCTGCACCCGCCCAGCCCAAGGTACCTGGCCCTTTTGGCCTCCATGCTGCTGGGGCCCAGGCGGGCTGGTAGCCGGAGCTCCAGTGCGCTCAGGACGGAAGCGCCCCACCCACGACACACCCCTGTTCTCTGGTCTCCCAGCCTCGCCCTGCACCCTCCGGGCACCACAGCAACCTGCGCCCCGTGAGGGACAGCTGGCATCATTAGCAAGTCTTGTTTTCTTTTTGCCATCTGATCTCCAGTCACTTAGGCTACAGAATTTCCGAGGCCACCGCCCTGGGGTGCCTTGGTGTCCCTTTAGGTCCTTGTGCCTCCTGCGCCCTTCGATTGTTCTCTGATGGAGGGGGAAGCAGTGGCTTCTCCACACCTTCCCTCCCTCCACACACCTAACCACAGGGTCACAAGCCAGTTCAAGCCCAAGACCCCCGAGACCACCTCCTTCGACGTGAGAGGGGAGAGTGGGCTCTTCCTGCAGAGTCCCTGTTAGGGTAGAGGGTCGGGGGGAGCAGGTGTGCAGGTCTTCAGGGGCCCAGTTTCTCTGAGTATTGGGCTTTGAGGGCTTGGACGAATGACTTTGCATCTCTGAGCCTCAGTTTCCTCCTTTTAAAAATGGGCATCCCCGTAATCCCTTGCCCATAGGGCTGTTATGGGCATTCCAATAGAATAAGGTGCTCACAGTTCCCAGCAGAGGCTGGCCCAGTGGAGGGGACTGATAATAGCTGACCCCTCCCTCTAGCTCCCATTGTGCTAGGGGTTGTCCCCAGAGGAATGGCCGTTCTAGGTGGGGGCACTCAGCTGTGCACAGGAGCCAATTTGTGAATTCATTTAAAGCAACCTGTATTTTAGTACACAGGAATTAAGATCACGCTATTGGTTACTTTCTACGTGCCAGCCCTGTTATCAAGTTGCTACATTCCTACAAAGTGGGTGTGATAACTGTCCCTTCTTCACAGATGGGGAAACTGAGGTTCAGAGAAGTGAGGGCACTCGCCCGTTGTTACACAGCTAGTGGACGGCGAAGCCAGGAGTCAGACCGCAAAGCCATGCTGCCGCCCGCGGGCCAGGTATATGGCAGGTCCTGTGCTGGGCCCTGGGGGTTCAGGAATGGACAGATCCAGTTTCTCAAGGCTCCAGGTGTGAAGGCTTCGTCAAGGACTGTGCCGGCAGGCAGCTAGATGCAGCCAGGGTCCCCTCTGTGCTCGCTGGGCTGCGCCAGAGGCTGTTTACACAGAACCCTGGGAACCGAGGCATGTGAGTGTGAGTGTGTGTGAGTGTGTGCACGTGTGTGTGCTTATGGGGGCAGGGTAGAGGGTAGGCATGTGGGAAGAGCCAGCTGCCGGCCCCGTACAGCTGTACCCACTCGCGCTGCCAACCCGCCCAGGTCTGTGTGCTGGGGCGAAGGGGGCTCCGTGGAGAAGATGGGAAGGCAGGGTGGCTTGTGCAAGAGTGTGGCTTTGGAGAGGTTATTTGTGTGAGTTTTGTTTTAGCCCCTGTGCTGAGAGTAGGGTTGAGTGGCCAAGTGCTCTGTGCTCAGTATCTGGGTTAATTCTCATGTTGAATCTATAAAATGGGTTTTCTTGGCCTCCTTATTCAGATGAGGCTCGAGAGGCGAAGCCACTTGTCCAAGGTCACACAGCTAGTGAGAGGCAGAGGTGAGGCTGAACCCAGGCCTATGATGTCCAAGGGGGTGCCCAGGACCCCCATATGGCAGTGTCTCCTTGAACAGGGGTTCACAGCCTCCTGCACCCCGGGGTGTTGACATCTCTTTTGACTCTCTCTTGCCTGGTGTGTTGCCTCCAGGTATAAAGGCTTCATCAAGGACTGTCCCAGTGGGCAGCTAGATGCGGCGGGCTTCCAGAAGATCTACAAGCAGTTCTTCCCGTTCGGAGACCCCACCAAGTTTGCCACGTTTGTTTTCAACGTCTTTGATGAAAACAAGGTGAGCCGGGGATCGACGGGGCCTGCACCAGCCTGGAGTCCCTCCCTCCTGCAGCAGCTGCTCGGCTCCTGAAGCACCCGCAGCAGCTCCACACCCACTCTCTCCTGCTGCTGTTCCCTTTTGGAGAAGGAATACACACGTGCACACTCACACGCACAGGTTTACACACATACACAGCCACGCACAGATACATGCACATGAACATATGTGCACACCCACGCATGCACACTCACATGCACCACACTTGCATGTACAGATACATATGCACACATGCACATGTGTACCATGGGCACACAAATGCATGTGCACACATGCAATGCAGGTACCCCTAAATTTTCTCTGATAAGCACAAAATGCAGATACCTCCAGGGATACTAGCAAGATTAGTAATCATAACTGACATTTACTATGTGTTGTTAAACCTTTATGTGGATTGGTTTTTTTGAGGTCTTAAAAGGATCTGCTGCGTACTTACTTTTAATACCCCAATTCTGCAGGCTCTGAGGGTCATAACAATATGGGGTCTTTGTGGTGACCTTCTTTGACTTAGTGTGATGTTTGCAAGGTTTTCCATGTTGTAGCATGATTCACCCTCCAGAGAGTTGGTGCCTCCACTTTCAGTGTCTCCACAAGTCTTCCAGATTCTGTCCCATGAAGGCATTTTCCCTGGCTATGTCATAGTCATGGGTGGATTTACTGCAATTTGTTTCTGTGCTCCCCTGCTGTTGGGCACTCAGGTTGTTTCCATTCTAACATGTCTCAGCTTTCTCCCCAGTGCCCTGGGCTGGGAATCATGTGCCCTGGCCCTGCTCTGACACGCTGTGGATCCTTGGGAAGGGCTCTTTCCCTTTCCAGACCTCAGGTTTCTCCTCTGCAAAACACATAGGCAGGCTTAAGTGATCTTTAGGGCTCTTCCCTGCACCAAAGCATCTGAGCCCATTGTTAAAGGCGGAGGATGTTTCTGGGCAGGTCTCGTCAGGAGAGGGTGAGTTTGTGTGGGGTGCCTTCTGGCTTGGGCTCCAGTGGCAGAAGTTCCAAAGCATGTTGTTGCATCAGAAGTGGAGCCAGGCTCTCCCCCTAGCCTCACCCCTATTTCTTGTTCTTCCTGCTCAGCCTGTCCCCTTTCTAATTCCTTCTCCCTCCACCTTGCCATCCCCCAGCCTCAGTTTCTCCTTTCCTCTCCCCCTCCCTTCTCTTGTCACCTCAACCCTTTGTTTCTGCTCTCTTCTCTTGGGTGTCCGTCGGCCATGGGTTTCTGGTACCTGCTGCTGCCCCTCACTGCCCGCCCGAGGTCTGGCCTGGCCAGGTGGCCCAGCACTGACCAAGACCACCCCTCTCCCTCCCCTTCTCTCTCCTGTCAGGATGGGCGGATTGAGTTCTCTGAGTTCATCCAGGCGCTGTCAGTGACCTCGAGGGGAACCCTGGACGAGAAGCTGCGGTGTAAGTCCCGCCCTTTGGCAGTGGCTGGGTAGCCACTGGGAGGTCCTGGGCCAGAAGGGAGGCAGCCAGACCACATGGCAGCCGTCCCCAAGGGCTCTGTGGGGAGGTCCCGGCAGTGGGCTCCGGGCTGGCGGGCTCTGCAGCGGGTCTAGGTATGCAGGATTCAGCCCCACCGCGGCCTCACAGTCTGGCCAGTTTTCCTCACATGACAAAATAACCAGGCCAAGGCCGTCTGTTCAGGACTAAGAGAGTGGCACAGGCCAGGTCAGAGCTCTCCTTTGGAGGAATGAGGTCAGGTGGACAGGTGGGGTGGGGACTGGCAGGAACAAAGGTGAGATTCAGCTGGTGGAGACCCCGGGGCAGCAGGCAGTATGACCTGGAGACAAAGACCCAAGTTTCCATGCTGGATCCACCATGTAAGTGGCTAATATTATTTTTTTTAAAAGATTTTATTTTTTAAAATTTATTTCTCTCCTCTTCCCCCCCGTTGTCTGCTCTCTGTGTCCATTTGCTGTGTATTCTTCTGTGTCCGCTTGCATTCTTGACAGCAGTACTCGGAATCTGTGTCTCATTTTTGTTGCGTCATCTTGCTGCGTCAGCTCTCTGTGTGTGTGGCGCCACCCTGGGCAGGCTGTACTTCTTTTGCACTCGGTGGTTCTCTTTATGGGGCTCATTCCTTGCGTTTGGGGCTCCCCTATGCAGGGGACACCCTTGAATGGCACAGCACTCCTTGTGTGCATCAGCACTGTGCACGGGCCAGCTCATCACACGGGTCAGGAAGCCCTGGGTTTGAACCTTGGACCTCCCATGTGGTAGGCAGATGCCCTATCTATTGGGCCAGATCTGCTTCCTGGCTAATATTATGATGACTGGTTTCATTCATTCATTTTTCCCTCCCTTCACTCATTCACTCAGCAAGTATTGACTGAGCACCATCATGGGTGAGCACTGGCAGGAGACTGGGAATCTACTAGCCAATGAGACGGGCCCCTGCTCTTGGGCTCAGTCAGTCTCGAAAGGAGACATTCAAATAATCTCATAAAACTGCAGGTGAGGCAGGAAGAGGAGGATGGGAGCCCGTGGTCGAGGAACTGACCACAGGTAAACTCCTGAGTCAGGAGGAGCTTTCCTGGGCTGAGCTCTGAATAGCTGGCCAGGGAAGGAAGGAGGAAGAGGCTTCAGGCTGGGGAACAGCACGTGCAAGGCCTGTGGAGGGAGGGGCGGCAGAAAGAGGCAGAGGTGAGAAGGGCTGGAATGGAGGTGCAGGAAGGGGAGTCTGAAGGAGAGAAGATGAAAACAGTTTGGACCAGAAGTCATTGCTCATAAGACATTGACCGTTTGCTCCACTGGCGAGGAGAAGCCTCTCCCCTCCCCTCCCCTTCTCCCTGGTTGAAATGGGTATGTCTGTGTGTCTATTTGTCCATGTTAGTTGACCGGGTGAGTAATGGGGCCATCTGGTCCCTGACTGTGTATTGGGGTGCAGAGAGGAGAGGGACTGTTGAGGAGCCTTTTGCCCTGCCCTGGGTCCAGGACTAACTCGGCCATGGCTGGTTGCTTGTAGGGGCCTTCAAGCTCTATGACTTGGATAACGATGGCTACATCACCAGGAACGAGATGCTGGATATTGTGGATGCCATTTACCAGATGGTGGTGAGAGGCTCGGGCTCTGCGGAGTGGGGGGTGGCAGGGGGGCATCGAGGGCAGGGACTGGGCCTGGCCCAGAGGAGCCCCCTGGGCAGCTGCTCTCCTGCCTGAGGTCACTCTGTGCATCTCCACCGTGGGGCAGAGAGTGGGGCTGGGTGGTGGACGCTCCAGACAAGAGTGGCAGAGAAGGTGGGGCACGGTGGGGGCGTGGGGTGTGCGGTCCTCATCAGGCTCCAGCCAGGGGGCAAATGTTTGGCCAAGAGCCCCGGATGGGCTGCCAGGAGCCCAGCCTGCTGCCTTATCCGCCCCTGGCAGGGGAACACTGTGGAGCTTCCCGAGGAGGAGAACACCCCGGAGAAGAGGGTGGACCGGATCTTTGCCATGATGGACAAGGTGAGGGCTGGGGTGGGGCTGGTCCTGGACTGGGGAATTAAGGTCCAGGGTGGGGGGTGGCCCTGGGCCCCGGTGGACAGGGAGCAGAGACCCTCGGGCCTGGGCCCGGCCTTGCCACTGACTGCCTGTGGGACTGGCTCAAGGTCGGCGATGAGACCCGTGTAGTGGTAACCATCCCCTGCCTTTTAAGTGAGTTTACCTAATATTTTCTCTTTAATCGAGGGTTCTTAGCCCCACCCCACCAGATTTTTTTTCCTTTTTTCCAAAAGCTTATGATTTTGCAATACAGATGTAAAAATATTTTCAGAAAATAATTTGTGATCTAGTATTCTGGGGGCCGTCAGAGTCCCCTTGCTGTGTTATGAAAATACCTGTGGTCCCCATGGTGGTTCTGCTGGGGGTTGTCCCCTACCTCCTTCATTGAAGGAGAAGCTAAATTTTCATTTAGAGGATAGTGAATAGAAAGACCTACTTTTTTCCCCATCTAAGTTCACGGACCGGCTGGATTCTTTTCATTAACCCCAGGTTAAGAAACTTCTTTGAATCAGACTTTTTTTTTTAAATGGAGGTAACTCTATTTTAAATGGAAATCTGTGATCATCGTAATAAAGAAACCCAGAATTGCTTGTCTAACATAAAATAAAACAAATAATTACAGTGAGATGGGAGTTTATTCATACATTCTAGCTCAGTGCAGTTGCTTGCCCTGAAAGCTTTGAGCCTGAGGTCTGTACATTCTTAGTTAAAAAGGAGAAATTGGCACGTGTTAGAGAGGTGTCAAAGACAGCTAGCCTCAGAGGGAGCCCGTAATTATCAAAAGGTTTATTGTCAGAGTATGGAACAAAAGATGCTAACTTTGTCCCAGTGTGAGTCAATGGTGCTTAATGACCTCAAGCCTGCCCTGTCCACACCTCCCTAATTTTAGGAACTGGTGTAGACCCTGAAGTCAGACTGACTTGGGTGTGAATTCCGGCTTTTCCCCTTGCCAGCTGTGGGACCCTGGGTAGGTGACTATGCCTCGTTTTCTCCTGGGCAAATGAGAGTGAGAGTAGCAGCCTCTTGTGAGGGCTCCGCGGGGCCATCTGTCCTGTGCTGAGTGTGTTTTGGGCCTGGAACAGGCCATCTGGCCTGGCCGGCGTGACTAGGACCATGGTCATTGTTCTCCCTCTCTGGGCCTTTTTCTTTCTGTCTCGGGTTTCCTGGAGAATGTTCCAGGGAAGGGATTCTGGCCCAACCATCCCTTCCCTCAGGAGACCTGTCAAAGTCCCTCCGCGTCCTGGCATCTGCCCAGTCCAGCGTGGACTGCGCCAGGAGTGGCGTAAATACTCCCAGAGAAATGCCCTTTCAGGTTTTCTGGGAATTAATAATAGTGATAAGGAAAACCAGGGTGCCTCCTGTTTACCAAGCACTTTATGCGGCTTAAGCTCACAGAGCCCTCACCCCAGTGTCGGAGGAAACTGCGAACATGGGGACAATCACAGATGAGGAAACAGAGGCCCAGGGAGGGGAGCCCCTTGCCCAAGGTCACCCAGCCAGTGAGTGCCCAGGTCTGATGTCCACTCTTCCCATCTAGCGAGGGTCAATGCCGTCCTCTTGGCCTGATTTTAGAAACTCTCTTGGAAACATCCCTAGGCTGGACTTGGGGAAGGGAGCGCCTGGGGTCCTGGCCCGCGGGTCCCGTCCCAGGAGGTGGGTTGTCTCTCCACCTTCAGCCGCTGCTCTCTGCCTACAGAACGCCGATGGGAAGCTGACGCTGCAGGAGTTCCAGGAAGGCTCCAAGGCAGACCCGTCCATTGTGCAGGCGCTGTCCCTCTATGACGGGCTGGTATAGTCCAGGGCCCGGAACCCGGGTGAGTGGGGGGGAACTTGGGGCCCATGAGGAAGGGCATGTGGGAACCCAGTCCCTGGATACCTACACTTGGCTGGCAAACTGGGGCGGGGGGCAGAGCCAGCAAGGGGAGACCTGGGAGGCAGGGCTTTCACTCAGCTAAGCCCCTCCGGGTTTTGTCATTTTATATATGCAGATTCAGCCTGGGAGTTTGCTTGAATAGACGTTTCCCTGGCTTGAAAACCACAATTCTCTGGCAGGGGCAGGCCCTGGGAGAACACAGGTTGCCGTCCCTTCTCTGAGTGGGCAGTTGAAGATCTAAGCCCCTGGCTTTTTTGATCATTAGGTCAAACATGGTTTCCTGTTTCTCCAGTTGGATTTGACCTAAGTGCAGAATGACAGCAGAGACCCTTGTTGCTGTAGAAAACTGTCCTTTTTCTTCTTCCCCAGCCTCTCTGGCCTTTCTGCCTCTTCTCTGTTATGCCTGCCACCTTGGCTGAATGTCCAGTGAAAAACAGTCTTGTATATGTCTTTTGGTGAACAAATGTATACATAGGCTATGTGTCTATGTAGCTTTAGTAGGTACTATCAGTCTTCCGAGGTGGAGGTACCATGTTACACTCTGAGTAGTGCAGGAGCATTTCAGTTATGCTGCGTCCTTGCCAACACTGAGGATTTTCTTTTTAATTTTAGCTGTCTGGTGGATGTGTAGTGTTTGCTTGCTGTAGCTTTAATTTGCATTTATCTGATGAGCAGTGAAGCTGAGCACCTTATCATATGTGTATTATCCACTTAATGTCATCTTTTGTGAAGGGCTGTCTCAGTTGCATAATACATTACTGTAGTTGCTGCCACATTTACAAAACGGCTGCTTAAAAGAACAAATGGAAGGAATTCAGGCACAGCTTAGCGGGGTGCCTCTGGCTCAAGGCCTCTCCTGAGGTTGCAGTCAGTAGTCAGTAGGGGGACCAGCCATCCCGGTTTGCCAGGGACATGTCTGGATTTAACATGGTAACTCCTGAGTCCCAGGCAAATGGGAATGGTTGGCCACCCCAGCTGTTGGACAGGGCTGTGGTCACAATTGAAGGCTGGCCTAGGGGAGAGCCACTTGCCAGCTCGCTCGTGTAGTTTGGCAGGCCTGGATCTCTGACCAAGAGGGCCTCTGCATGGGGCTGCCTCCCAGCATGGCTTCCCTCAGGGAGAGAAATCCAGGAAAGCGAGAGCCTGTGATGAAAACCGCAGTCTTTTTATAATCTCATCTTGAAGGTGACACCCCAAGAATGTCTAGGCTGTTTTTGGCTATTTACATTTCTCTATGAAATTCACAATCAAGAATGCCTAGGCTGTTTTTGGCTATTTGCATTTCTCTATGAATTTCATAATCAGCTTGTAAATTTCCACACACACACACAAGGTGGTATCCTGATTGAGAAAAAGTTCAATCTGGGGAGAATTGGCATCTTTATAATGTTGTTTTCCAATCCATGAAAATGGTATATACCCTATAACATTTTATTGTTTTCAGTTAAAAGGTCTTTCACATCTATTGATATATTTACTACTAAATATTTGATGGCTTTGATGCTATTATAAAAAACAATTTTAAAATTGTATTTTCTGTTTGTTTCTGGTTATAGAAATTCAATTGGTTTTTGTTTATTGATTATACATCCATGATCCTGATAAATTTGTTTACTAAATCAAAGAGTCTACCTTAGAATCTTTTCTTTTTTTGAAGGTTTTATTTTTATTTATTTCTCTCCCCCCCCCCCCCACTATTGTCTGCTCTCTGTGTCTATTCACTGTGTGTTCTTCTGTGTCTGCTTGCATTCTTGTCAGCGGCATCGGAAATCTGTGTCTCTTTTTGTTGTGTTATCTTGCTGTATCAGCTCTTCGTGTGTGCGGTGTCACTCCTGGGCAGGCTGTACTTTTTGCGCTGGGTGGCTCTCCTTACGGGGCGTGCTCCTTGCATTTGGGGCTCCCCTATGCAGGGGACACTTTCTGCGTGGCATGACACTCCCTGTGCACAGCAGCACTGCGCTTGGGCCAGCTCACCACACAGGCCAGGAGGCCCTGGGTTCGAACCTTGGACATCCTATATGGTAGGCGGACACACTATCAGTTGAGCCACATCCACTCCCCCCTTACAATCTTTTGGATTGTCTACATTTTTCTATCCTGTCCTATCCTTATGTCTTCATTTCTTTTTCTGGTACTAGCTCAGGCCTCCAGTGCAGGGTTGCCTAAGAGCGATGGTGAGCATGCATATCTCATTCTCTATCTCTAGGGAAAGCTTTCAGTAATTTACCATTAGCTATGATATTTGTTGGAGGTATTTTGTGGATAGGCTTTTTCAGATTTAGGAAGTTCCCTTGTTTTCTAGTTTGCTATGAACTATTTGTTTAAAAAATCATGAATGGTATTTAATTTGTTTTTCTGCCTTTATTATGAATATGAGTGTGTGATTTTTCTTCTTTTTTTTGTTAATATGATGAATTGCACTGATTGAGTTTTGGGTGCTAAGTCATCCTTGTATTCTTAGGATAAACTCCTTTTAATGTATCATCAGATTTCATTTATTGATATTTTATTTAGGAGGCTGTATTAGTCAGCCAAAGGGGTGCTGATGCAAAATACCAGAAATTGGTTGGTTTTTATAAAGGGTATTTATTTGGAGTAGGAGCCTACGGATACCAGGCCATAAAGTATAAGTTACTTCCCTCACCGAAGTCTATTTTCATGTGTTGAAGCAAGATGGCTGCCGACGTCTATGAAGGTTCAGGCTTCCTGGGTTCCTCCCTTCCAGGGTCTTGCTTCTCTCTGGGTTCAAGGTTCCTTTCTTCCTGGGGCTTGCTTCTCTTTCCTCTGTGAGCTTACTTCCCGGGGCCCCAGTTTAAGTCTTCAGCATCAAACTCCAACGTCAGAACTCTAACATCAGAAATCCTCAACTCTGTTCTTTGCCATGCCTTTTATCTGTGAGTTCTCACCCACCGAGCGGCAGGAACTCAACACCTAATCATAACTCAATCATGTCCAGGGTCAGATCAGATTACAAACATAATCCAATGTCTAGTTTTGGAATTTATAACCATATCAAACTGCTTCAGAGGCCTACCCTGTTTTGAAGCTTCTATTATTTATTTTTTTTGAACATAAATTCTTTTTCATTGAAGAGACCTTAGAAAATATATTTAAAAATAAAACCTCAATTAAAAAAAATTTTTTTAAAACACCCTCATATAGAACCCAAGTACAACCTCTGTGAACATTTTAGGGTACAGAGTGATTCAAAAAGAATTCAACATTTATAAAAACTTCATACTAGGTAACTAGGTCACAGATGAACATGTAATCAAAACCAATTTGTAAAGGAACCATCATGGTTATTTCTATAACCTTATAAACGTTCAATGTACTGCCCTGGCCCCCAGCGCACATTGATCTGTTGTCTGATTCTTCTAGTCCCCTTTTATGAATCACCATCCGTAGCTTTGGTGGCAGCTGTCACGTGACACATTGCTTTGTTTCCTCAAAGCTGTGGGAAAGAATGATATAAACATGGGTTTTCTACAGAAGAACAAGTCACACATTTTAATTAATTTTTTTAAAGTATGCAATTATTTTTAAATTGCTATTTGCTTTTGTTTTGCAGTTTTCTATGAATATATATATGTATATATATTTCCCCAGCAACAATGAGTTCATACCATATGTTGTTACATGCTTTTTTTAACGGACAAGTTATAAAAAAATTTTTCCTTTTGGAGATCCAACACTAAGAAAATAGACTTTTAAAAATCAATTTTATTGAAATGTATTCATAAGGCGTACAATCCATCCAAAGTGTACAATCAATGGTATTTGGTATAATCACGTTGTGCATTCATCACTTCAGTCAATATTAGAGCATTTTCATTATTCCAAAAATAACGCTAACAATAAAAAAAACAAAAACAAAACTACCCCTTAGTAGTAACCTCTCAAACTCTCTATCCTTTCCCTGCCATACCTAATTGCTATTCTATTTCCAGCTCTCTAATTTATTTGTATTTATATTTTGTGTAGATGGATTCAAACAATATGTAAAACCTGTTGTCCAGTTTCTCTCACTTGGCATATTTCCTTTTTTTCAAATTTTTTTTTTACCATTGATGGAAGATTTTTAATATACTATTATATGCTACTGTCCATAGTTTGCTTTGGTTGTATTTTTGCCCAAATATTACCCTGATATTAACATTTTGTAACGTTAATGTATATTTGTTCTTTTTCAAAGAAAGAGTCTTATATATGCAATAATACCCGTACTAATTTTCACATTAGAGTTTGCTATGCTATTTGGTCCCATGTTTTATTTTAATGATATGCATGACCTTAAATTTTCCCTTTCAACTACTCTCATACCCGTATATTAACACTTAGTTACAAACAAAATGATATGCTAAGAAAATAGATTTTTAATGTGTGTTGCCTTACTTGGGTTAAAATTCATATCCTGTTGTGTCTACACTGACTTTCTTTCACATGATTTGTGTGGACATACACCTTCCCTTCACCAGCTACGTGTTGGACAAGTAGGTTTTAACTTTGTTTTCATGACAAGCTTTTCAGAGAGGATTAAGGGCCCTATATGACATGACCCACCTTTCTATAGCTCTGTCCTAAATTGCCATCCTCCTTCTCTAAGGTTTTCCTAGAGCCTACTCAATAATTATATCCAATATATGTGTTCTGTCATTTTTGTGATGTATTTATTTGTTTAGATTCCTGATGTATTGTAATTTTAAATAAATTTCAATTTTATAATTTGTTGAATTATTCAGGACTATGGTAGTGAATATTTTCTGTATCATTAAATGTTGCTGGAGATCATAATTTTTAATAATTGCAAAGTATTCCATTATATATGCCAACACCATTACTAGTCTTGTGGTGTTGGACACATGGGTTGTTGGAAATTTGGGCGAGGGATTTAAAAAAAAACTTCCTATGGAAACATTCACACCCAATGGTAGAGAGAAGAGTATAAGCAAACTCCATGTTCTCATCACTCAGCTTCAGCATTACCAATTCGTGGCTAATCTTGTACCATTTCTATCTCCCTCCCATACACACATAGACCCAAACTAGGTTATCTTGAAACAAATTCAAGATATATAATTTCATATATACATATTTCAAAATGCATTTCTAAAAAATAAGGATTCTTCAAAATAATCCACAATACCAAACAAAATTAATTCCTTAGTACCATCAGATCTCCGGTTGGTTTTCCAATTTCCTGTTATCTTGCAAAATAGTGATGTTCGACTGCTCTTTCCTTCTTCATTTGTTAGCTGGATTCCTTCTACAAAAGGAAATTTCCCCTCATCAATTATTTGGCCACCCTGAGGCCAAATTTTTATAGGTAAGGCAGGATAGATGCTTGAGTCTTTTCTCTTTATTTACCACTTTTCAAAATGATGCGTTGGTTTCTAATGTCCTTTAGAGATGACCGATAGAGTGTTTTTTAAAAAAATATTGTTATGAATTCATGGATTTAAAAGTATTTGATGAATTTCATGTTTGTGCCTTTTAGCTAGCAGAAGCAAGATTGCATTGAACATTCTCCCACCTGAGCCTTCCATCCTGTCTTAGTCACAGCTCCCTTGACCCTACTCAAGTTATTGTAAGAACAGGGCAAATCATAAGCATTCACAGTAGTTCACTTTGGAAGGCCACGAACACAGTGAGCAGTGCAGCCAACTTCCCAGCTCTGGCACAGGGAACCGCGAAGCTGAGGACCCAGCCATTCTCTCCAGGAGGACGGGCCTCTCCCTTGGGGCGCTCTGGCCTCCCTCTGGTGGCTGCTATAATCTCTCCTCATCTATGAGCCCCTCTGCTGACTCCTTTGACACCTGGTCCTCAATGGCCCGCCCAGCTGTGGTCCTGGGGCCTTCCTTCTCCTTCAGAGCCGCCACCAAATAGCTTCATCCAGTTGCTCTAGTTCTCCTTCCTAAGAGAGGAATCTGATTGGCCCAGATAATTTTTTCAAGTCATCCCACACAAATCAGAAATATGCTGCCTTTGGATCAGGTGCCTATGCCTGTCCAATCAGAGGGGAGCAGAGACATGTGATTTAAAACATGGCTATTGAGTTGGTACCAGGAAGGATCTGTAGATGACACAGACAGTAATGAACATGATTGTACCCCCATGTTACTATTTTTTTAAACATACTTTTCTGTTTTTATTAATAGCAGCCATTCTAGTAGGCATGTGTTTTTTTATTTAAAAAATTATTTTTTATATCAATATTACAAGTTACTCAGTTAACACAAGATAATAACTACAATAACAATAAATCTGCTTTAGTCAGTGGTTACTCTCCCCCCTTGTTTTTTATTTATTTTTTCAAAACCATCTTTATTTGATTTCATAAATACATTCATTTAATATGCTAATCTACTTTGTTCTTCTGTTCTCAGACTATATGGGTTATAATATTTAGTATGTTAAAAATTAAAACTGGTATATAGTTTTGGGGTGACCTGAAAATCTGCATTTTTAGCCAATCCCCATGATTCTGTCTTTAAGGCTGGAATTATTTGATTTACTCTAAAGGATAGTGTTTTATTTTATTTTATTTTTTTGAGGTACCAGGGGCTGGGGATTGAACCTGGGACCTTGTATGGTGGGAAGCCAGCACTCAACCACTGAACCACATTGGCTTCCCTGAGTTTTTGTTTGTTTGTTTGTTTTGCTTGTTTGTTTTTTTCAGGAAGCACCAGGAATTGAACCTGGGACCTCTCCTGTGGGAAGAAGGTACTCAACTGCTTAAGCCACATCCGTTCCCCATAAAGGAAAGTTTTTTAAAAAGGCAAACATGGAGACAGATGTGTGCCAATTTTCAAACCCTCCATGATCATCTTCAAGAGAGTTAGCATCTACCTTCCCACCTCATATTTCAATGTCAAGGCTTTGCTCCTCTTCTCTCCTCAAATCTGAGCTATTTTGGAATTCTGTGAGAATTCTGTAAAACAAAGGTAGAAAGTGTAAGTGTGATTCTGAACATAGATCCAGATTGGGATGCTCTAGAGAGAGCTGTTTCCTGCATGGTTTGTCTCCTCACTCATTGCCCTCAGGACTCTGAGAAGATATAGGAATATGCGGGTGCATTGTGGGAAGGGACTGTGCATCATGGAGCAGAGCCCTGTGTTCCCTTAGGCCACCTGGACAGAGCCTGGGGCAAGTGACCTCCTGGGGTATCCACTTATTTTTGCTCATTCCTCAATCTTGATTAGCTTCTCTTTCTAATCTAGGGTTTTATTTTGTTGTTGCTTTTGTGTGTGTGGTAAATTTTCACTTTGACACTTTGTTCCTCTTATTCTAATTCCTTGCTGTTGTCTATGTTCCCATGGGGAAAAAAAATTAGGGCCACAGAGAAGGAGAGCAGTAAGAAGAGAAAAAGAATAATAGTAATAATAATAGTAACAGGTAGAAGAGAAACTATATAAGACCTAGGAAAATGAATATTTAACTCAAGTAAGAAGTGTAGAGGAATAAGAATTAAAAGGTGGAGTATAAGCAATGAGATGAAAACCTGAACAGAGGGAAGCGGACTTGGCCCAGTGGTTAGGGCATCCATCTACCACATGGGAGGTCTGCAGTTCAAACCCTGGGCCTCCTTGACCCGTGTGGAGCTGGCCCATGTGCAGTGCTGATGTGTGCAAGGAGTGCTGTGCCACGCAGGGGTGTCCCCTGAATAGGGGAGCCCCACATGCAAGGAGTGCACCCTGTAAGGAGAGCCACCCAGCACGAAAGAAAGTGCAGCCTGCCTAAGAACGGCGCCACCCACAAGGAGGACTGACACAAGATGACGCAACAAAAAGAAACACAGATTCCCTTGCCGCTGACAACAACAAAAGTGGACAAAGAAGAAGATGCAGCAAATAGACACAGTGAACAGACAACCAGGGTGAGGTGGGGTGGGGTGGGGTGGGGCGGGGTGTGGGGGAAAGGGGAGAGAAATAAATAAATAAATAAATAAATAAATAAATAAATAAATCTTTAAAAAAAGAAAAAGAAAAACGAATAGAGAAAAATATGTAAGATGAATTAAAAGGCCAGAATGATGAGAAGAGAGGGAAAGAACAAACAATAGAAAAAAAAGTAAAAAAAGAAAGAAAACAGAGAAGAAAGGAGAGAGAAATAAAAACAAGAAAAATTGAAGACCAAAAAAAAAAAAAAAAGGTGGAATGTAAGAACAACAGAAAGCAGAAGATAGAAAGATGAAGGAAGGAAAAGAAATAGCATAGGTAGACAAAATTGGTAAACAAACAAACAAAAACGGAAACAAAGGAAGGGGAAACACAACAAAGAAGAAACAAGAGAACAGCAAGGTTTTCCCTTGGACTTTTTAGCCTTTTGTCCATTTCTCTCCAGATCGATGCCCTGAAGCCTCTTGCTCTGTGGGTTCCCAAAACAGCTCATTTGGGTAGGATTTTACCCCTTCTCAGCCATTTTTTGCAAGAGAGCTGGGGAGTGCCTTCCTAAGCTGATGCCATCTTACCAGAACTCCCTCATTCCTCAATCTTGAGGGATTTGGAGCTATGTCCACTCGGATTGCTTCAGGCTGAGAAGGGATGTAGACATTACAGGGAAGAGGAATGGAATTGTTTTGCTTGCAGCTGATGATAGTTCTTGCTTTGGGGATGGGGCTGGTCCATCATTGTTGTTTTGTTAGTTGTCCAGGGCAGGCCCAAAGAACTGGAGAGTAGGAGTTGGCTACAACTCTGCTGAGTTTCAGGGCTTCACCAGCACAGGAACAATACAAAACTTTAAGTCTCTTAGAAATATACTTAACAGGTAAAGTGAAAATTATAGGTTCAAATAAAAGGATTAGGAGAATCATGATTAGGGAATTTATAAATGAGTATAACTATGTTATATTGGGGAAATAGATTTTTATATATTCCTAGATGCAGCCTACTGAGAGGGGTTGATTTCATGTAGCTGCGTGCTTCCTATAGTTTCTGGGCATCCCTAGGGCCCTCTGGAGCACTTTTGTTTGAGGTTTTGTTTACTGTGGCAGTTTGTGAAGTCTGGCTGAGACCTGCATAAGGATAACCTCCAGAATGACCTCCCAACTCACTTTGAAATCTCGTAGCCATAAAAACTCTATTTTATTTAATATTTTCCCCTTTTGTTCAATGGTCTTTCTCCCAATACATTGCTGATTAATGCTTGGTAATAATCCCTTGGTGCCAGGGAAGCTCATCCCTGGGAGTCATGTCCCACATCAGGGGTAGGTAGTGAGTTTATTTGCAGAGTTTGGCTTAGAGAGAGGCCACACTTGAGTCACAAGAAGGTTTTCAGGAGGCAACTCTTAGGCATTAATTATAAATAGGCTTAGTTTCATTATGACAGGAATAAGATTCATAAACACAAGTGTTAAGATTGAGGACTTGGCTTATAAACCTGTTTTCTTTTATTAGGCAAGGCTTATATATTCCAGAGCTTTAGGCCATCTTATTTGAGAAAGTAGTGGCACTTCCTCAGGAAGGAAGCTTAATATTTTGTTAGCTACTGTGTGGGCCTCTGCCTATCCAGAAAACATACCTATCACAACAAGGACACTTTTATATCCCATAGAAGTATGTAACTATATAATGTTCAAGATATTCAAAAGGCTCTATTGAGACACCTGACTGTGTCCCACCTTTACCTTCTTACCAGGGCTATGTTAATTGACAGGTAGAACATAATTTATATACCTGCTTTGCTTCTTGTGTAAAGTTCTTCTTTTTCTCTTTTTTTTCTGAAGATGAAGCTTTGACCTGCAGCTGTTGCTTGTACTTTCAGAGAAGCTTCAGTGTAAAACAGTGTAACTGACAAGGAAATTTGGTTGTTTCTATGGCATATAATATTTTTCTAGGAATAAAAAATGCAACATTCCCACAACCTCCCCTGTTACAATTGATGCAAGAATGTTAAAACATTACTGTTAACTATAGTCCATATTTTGCTTTAGTTGGTGCATTTTCCCCCATATACCACCCCACTATCAATAACATGTACTAGGGATGTACCTTTGTTATAGATGCTGAAAGAACATTTGTATATTTGTATTATTAACCACAATTCTCGGCCACTACAAGGTTCACTGCATTATACAATCCCACCTTTTATCCTCTAGCTTTCCTTCTAGTAACATATGAGACCCAAAACTTCTCCTTTCAACCACATTCACACACATACTTCAGCGCTGTTAATTACACTTACAATGTTGCAATCCCATCACCTCTGTCTATTTCCAAACCATTACAATCAACCTAATTATAAATTCTGCACAGATTAAGCCTCAGCTCCCCATTCTTTACCCCCATTCTATCTCCTGGTAACCTATCCTCCTCGATTCTACTTCTTTGAGTTTGCTTATTATAAATAGTTCATCTTAGTGAGAACATACAAATTTGTCCTTTTGCATCTGGCTTATTTCACCCAACATGAGGTCCTCGAGGTTCACCCATGTTGTCACATGTGTCAGTACTTCATTCTTACAGCAGAATAATATCCTATCGTATGTATATACCACATTTTGTTTACCCATTTATCTGTTGATGGACACTTGGTGGTTTCCATCTTTTAGCAGCTGTGCGTGATGCTGCTATAAACATTGGTGTGCATATATCTGTTCATGTCCCTGCTTTCAGTTCTTCTGAGTGTGTATCTTAGCAGGATTGTCGGATCATATGGCAATCCTCTACTTAGCTTCCTGAGGAACTGCCAAACTGTCCTCCACAGCTGCTCCCCTCTCTTGTTGCTGATTTTATTTATGTGCATCTTCTCTCTTTTTTCCCTTTGTTAGTCTTGCTAAGGGTTTGTCAATTTTATTAATCTTCTCAAAGAACCAGCTTTTGGTTTTGTTATTTCTCTCCATTGCTTTTTATTCTCAATTTCATTTATTTCTGCTCTAATCATTGTTATTTCTTTCCTTCTGCTTGCTTTGGGATTAGTTTGCCATTCTTTTTCTAGTTCCTCCAGGTATACAGTTAGGTCTTTATTTTAGCTCTTTCTTCTTTTTTTTTAAGTATTAGTTTTATTTTTTTCCTTATTTCTCCCTCTGCCCCCCCATCCCCCATTGTCTTCTCTCTGTGTCCATTTGCTGTGTGTTCTTCTGTGTCTGTTGTGTTCTCATTAGGCAGCTCCAGGAACCCGTCCTGGGACTTCCGGAGTGGGAGAGAAGTGATTATCCTCTCCACCTCACCTCCCTAGTTAGCATCACATATTGTCTCTTCTCTGTCTCTTTCTTTTTGTTGCATCATCTTGCTGTGTCAGCTCTCCATGTGGGCGGCTCCACTCCTGGGCGGTCTGCCCTCCTGCGTGGGGCTGCACTCCTTGTGTGGAGGCCACTCCTTGCATGGGGGCATCCCTGTGTGGAGCGATTCTCCTTCCACACGGCAGCACTCCATGTGGGCCAGCTCCCCACACGGGCCAGGAGGCCCTGGGTACTGAACCCTGGATCTCTATACGGTAGGCAGAAGCTCTATCCATTGAGCCATATCTGCTTCTCTCTTTCTTCTTTTTTGATGTAGGCACTTAGGGCTGTAAATTTCCCTCTCAGCCTGCCTTTGCTGCATCCCCCAAATTTTGATATGTTGTGTTCTCATTTTCATTTGCCTCAAGATATTCCTGTTTATCTGTGAATATTTTTAATCTCTCCCTCATTTTTTTTCCCGAATTCTACTCAATTTATTCATTTTTTAAAGAAGATATTACATTAAAAAAATATGAGGTCCCCATTTGCCCCCACCGCCCCCACCCCACCACTCCTCCCACAACAACACTCTTCCCCATCATCATGTCACATCCATTGCGTCTGGTGAGTACATCTCTGGGCATCGCTGCACCCCATGTCCCGTGTTCCATACCATAGCCCACACTTTCCCACGTTCCATCCAGTGGGCCATGGGAGAACATACAACATCCGGCAATTGTCCCTGGGGCACCACCCAGGACAACTCCAAGTCCCGAGAATGCCTCCACATCTCTTCTCTTCCTCCCATTCCCCGCACTCAGCAGCCACCATGGCCACTTTTTCCACATCAATGCCACATTTTCTCGATTATTAACCACAATAGTTCATGAATAGAATATCATTAAGTCCACTCTGATCCTTACTGTATTCCTCCTTCCTGTGGACCTTGGCTTGGTTGTGTCCATTCCACATCTATGTCAAGAGGGGGCTTAGATTCCACATCTAATCCTCCTGCTTTCAGTTGTAGTCTCCCTCATTTTTGAAGGACATTTTGCTGGATACAGAATTCTTGGCTGGCAGTTTTTCTTTTCCGGTACCTTAAATATGTCATGCCACTACCTTCCCACCTCCATGGTTTCCATTGGGAAATCAGCACTTAATCTTATTGCGTATCTCTTGTATGTGATGAATCACTTTTCTCTTGGTGCGTTCAGGATTCTCTCTTTATTCTGGCATTTGACAATCTTATTAGTACGTGTCTCAGAGTAGTTCTTTTAAAGTTTATTTTGTGTAGCGTATGTTGTGCTTCCTGGACATGTACATCTATGTCCCTCCTAAGAGTTGGGGAATTTTTGGTCATAATATCCTCAAACACTCCTGGTACCCCTTTTCCCTTCTCTTCTCCCTCTGGGATACCCATAATGTGTATGTTTGTGCACTTCGTGCTGTCATTCAATTCCCTGAGACCCTGCTCAATTTTTTCCATTTTTTTCTCTATCTCTTCTCTCCGTGCCATTTCAGATGACCTATCTTTTAATTCACTAATTCTTTCCTCTGCTGTTGTGTGACTGTAGGGTATTTTTAATCTCTTCTATTGTGCCTTTAATTTCATAAGTTCTGTTGTTTTTCTATGTATGTTTTCAATTTCTTCTGTATGTCACCCAGTGTCTTCTTAATATCTTTTCTCTCTTCCTTCATCTCCTTGGGTTGATTTAGGAGATTTGTTTGGATGTCTTTAATTAGTTGTTCCAAATTCTGCATCTCCTCTGACATTTTAGTTTGTTCCTTTGACTGGGCCATATCTTTCTTAGTATGGCTTGTAATTTTCCTGATTTCTAGGCATCTGTTTATCTTTTTTTTTTTTTTTTTTAAAGATTTCTTTCTTTCTTTCTCTTCCCTTCCCCTCCATCCCCCGCCCTGGTTGTCTGTTCTCTGTGTCTATTTGCTGCATCTTTTTCTTTGTCTGCTTCTGTTGTTGTCAGCAGCACGGGAATCTGTGTTTCTTTTTGTTGCGTCATCTTGTGTCAGCTCTCCGTGTGGGTGGCGCCATTCTTAGGCAGGCTGCACTTTCTTTCGTGCTGGGCAACTCTCCTTATGGGGCACACTCCTTGCGCGTGGGGCTCCCCTATGCTGGGGACTCCCCTGCATGGCAGGGCACTCCTTGCGCGCATCAGCACTGCACATGGGCCAGCTCCACACGGGTCAAGGAGGCCCGGGGTTTGAACCATGGACCTCCCATGTGGTAGACGGATGCCCTAACCACTGGGCCAAGTCTGCCGCCAGCATCTGTTTATCTTGAGGAGTTTACTCTGTTGGTCGGTTTCTCTCTCTTACCTAGGGTTTTATTGTTATTTGGCTTTGTTTTAAGGCTCTTCCTTGACACTTGGTTCAGCTTATTCCAACTATATAATTGCCTGTGTTTAACTGCTCGAAACTGGGCCAGGGACCCATGAAGGGGGTGTAGACAAGTTTCAAAGAGCCAGTTCCTCTGTGATGACCTCTCTCAGTCTCCCCATCCAGCTCCCTTCTGGATGTTGTACCATGGTTCCCTGGCCTCTGGAGTCCAAACACTGCCATCTCACTTCCCCCTGTACCACCCAGTGCCTGCCTTTGTCAGTGAGGCCTCCCTCCCAGGCCACCCATTCTGCTTCCCCCTCTGCTTGGCAAGGTCCCCCTTGCTAGCCACCTGCACTGCTCCCCATGTGCCCCTGTCTCTTCCCCAGTACCTGACAAGGCCCCCCTCATGGGCTACCAATTCTGCTCTCATTGCACGCCTGCCCCTTCCCCTATGCCTGGCAAGCCTGCCTGTCTTCTTGCTGCTTCTGGAGGACAAGTGAGCCCTGCTGCTCCCTACTCCACCATGTGGGTTATTATTATTTTTTAAAGATACATAGTTCAAACAAAACCTCTGCATTATTTTTAATGGGGTTGCAACCCATTTTATTCTATGGGTATGTACTAATTTATTCTACCAGTCCCCTGACATTGGACATTTAGGTTGTCCCTCCACCCCTATTTTGCTATTGTAGATGATACCATAGTGAATATCTTTATTTCTTGAGGATAAATACTAAGAATCAATGTAGGGAAGCGGTTGTGGCTCAAACAATTGGGCTCCCACTTATCACACGGAGGTCCATGGTTCAGTTCCCAGTGCCTCCTAAGGAAGACAGTGAGCTGGCACAATGGGTAGGTGTGCAAGCCAACACAAAATGACACAACAAGAGACACAAGAAGAAAAACATAATGAGAGACACAACAAAGCAGGGAGCAGAGGTTCCCAGTGCCTTCTAAAGAGGATAAGCAGGATGGTGAGCTGGCACAATGGGTAGGAGCAGCGAGCTGACACAAAGAGATGATGCAACAAGAGACACAAGATGAAAAACATAACAAGAGACACAACAAAGCAGGAAATGGAAGTGGCTTAAGCAATTAGGCACCTTCCTCCCACATTGGAGGTTTCTGGTTCGGATCCTGGTGTCTCCTAAAGAAACAAAGATGAACAGACACAGCAAGTGCAAACGAGGGGGTGGGGAGAGATAAATAAATAAAATAAATCATAAAAGAAAAAAGAAAAAGAATCACTGTATAGTGAGAGGGTATGCACCTTTGGGCGACTCCTGACCCACAGTGTCTCACTGCCCTCTGCCCTCCCACCGGCAGAGCTCTTAACCTTTCTCGCTTCCTTGTGTCTTCCAGATGCCCGGGAACCACTTGCGCTCTCCATGCCACCTCAGCCCCGACCAGCACCCTCATGTGTCCACCCAGCCTTTCTCCACATCTACTCACAGCAGGGCTGCACTCGAAATGTGAGGCCCCAGCTCTCCGCCCACCTTCCCTGTACCTCTTCGATGCCTGAAGCCACTGGCCCAATTGCCAACCACCTCTGCTTGTCCTGGGGAAACAAAACAAAACAAAACAAAACAAAAAGGAAAAGGCTATAGCCCTCTGCAAAACCAAGGACTCGGCTGCTTCACAGGCAGCCTCTCGGTTCCTCCTGCTCTCTTGCGTGTGTGCTTTTGTTTTTTATTTCAAACAGACATTTAAAAAATAACTACCTTCTGTCCTAGAAGACACAGACTGACAGATGAGGAAAAGGCCTTGGGGACCTCAGAGAACTCTGCCTGCACTTCAGCCTCTGGGCAGCCAGAGAGGCTGCTGGGAAGCCCGGGCCTCTGCTGCGGGGCGCGGAGTGTTTGGGGTGCCTGCCTGATTAACATTATTTGTCATTCCATCCTTTAGCAGCAGCAAAACCACCTGCGTGACTAGGATGATTACTTACGATGATTATTTTGTGATAACAGTATTGTGCTTTTTGTGGGAAAAGTGAGTTTTTTTATACATATATAATTGATATCTTTTATTTATTGGTTGTTAACTGTTGCTGCTGCCTCGTGTGTCCAAAGCTCCAAGGGCTGCGGGGCCTACGGTTTACATGTGCACATCCTCATCCACTTGCCCCACACTCACTTGGGAGGATGGTGGCCTGCAGCGGCCAAGAAGCCAAAAAAATTTTTTTTTCAGATACTGTGTTTGATGTTTGGAGAGGGGAAAGATAGACTTCTTAAATGGCTAATGTACTGTTCTCTCTAGCCTGAATGCCTCCTTCCTTTTCCCTGATCACTTTCCATGTTCCGGTCCATCCTGTGTCTTCCTTGGGGATCCCTAACATCCTTTTTGAGGGGACATCTTTTGGTTTCTCAGCTTTTGCTTTGTTGTTTCCAATAGCATGGAAAAGGGAGAGGCTTGTCCTAAGATTGGGAGGATACACAGGCAGAGGGTAAGGGTGGGTGTCGTTTGCAAGCAAGCTAGCAGAAGTAACTAAAGGATGCCTCCACCTCTTTGGTTTTGTTTGTTTGTTTGTTTCAAATATTCCATGAGCTCTCTTCTGCTCTGCTTTCCTGCCTTCCTATCTGCTTTTCCCAGTCGACCACATGGCATCTTTCTTCCCTTTCCTCAGCCAGAGGCCGGGGACGACTGTGGGCAGTCCCACCCACGAGGCCTTGCTGTATGGGGCTGCAGCCCGCTCGCCCTCTCTGGAGGCCTTGTGCTCGGCCCGCCGCTGACACAGCTGTGGCCCCAGCACAGCCTCCAGGAGTGTTAGATGACCTTGAACCCGAAAGCAAGATGTCCACGTTCTGGCCCTTGCTCCATGACCGCCTGCTCTGGGCCTCAGTTACCACATCTGTAGAACCAGGAGATTGGGTTGGTTGGTCTTGAAGGTC
Source organism: Dasypus novemcinctus (assembly GCF_030445035.2). Classification (NCBI taxonomy): domain Eukaryota; kingdom Metazoa; phylum Chordata; class Mammalia; order Cingulata; family Dasypodidae; genus Dasypus; species Dasypus novemcinctus. Next base: position 86,920,336 of record NC_080680.1, on the reverse strand, counting down.
CCTTTCCATGCTAATGTCCTATAATTCTAAGAGCCCGGGAGTCAGTCTCCTAAAGTCTAGGATTCTGCAGTCTCTGGTTTTGTTTGCAAGATCCTGGTAGACACGAGGACTCTCTAACTGACAGCACAGCTCCTGCTCGGACTCCTGGCACAAGCCCTCAGAGAAACAGCAGCCACTGCTTGCTGGTGTGCGGGGCTGGTCCCAGTGACCAGAACGTGCCGGAGGATGCACCTTATCCCTCCCTGCGGCACTTCCTGCTCCTTCCTGGATTCCACAGGAGCCAACTCAGCTGCTTTTGGACCAGGATTAGTCCTCGCCAAGGGAAGATTTCTGGGGTGAGAAGCAACATCCTAAACTGTGAGGGGCAGACCTGGGTCTAGAATTCTGGTTTCTTCTTTGCAGGGTCAGTAGCCTGTCACTCCCCTGCTTATCCCATCCCCGAGAGGGGACAAGTTGGCTCTCGGCTCCTGCTTTGGGTTGTCTTCGGGCTCCACTTCGACTTTTCTCAGGAGGCTGGCATCTCTCCTGCTAATTAACCCTCAGCACACAGATCTTCAGCCAGAAGCCGCTGCTAAGGAGAGTGGCTTTAGCCAAAGTGGGCCACTCCTGTTGGTTGCATGGCCACTCCTGTTGGTTGAAAACTCTCAGCCAACTCCAGAAATACCCTGCTGCATTAGCAGACCTTTCCGCTGCACCCTGTTCCTCTTGTCAGCTCCCAGTTCCCGCAGGGATGGAAATTGTAGTTCCATCTTCATATGTGACTTTGAGGGTTAGACTCCTTGAGGCCCTGTGGGGCAGCCTCCTGCTCTGCCTAGTGATCCAGGAGGCCCAGGACTTGCCTCCACTCGCTGCAGTCCCTTGGCCTGGCTCTGACCTGGGACCATAGGACAGGGGATGAACTCGGTGACCTGGGACTGGAAGAGATGAGAGTGGGCCTTGCCGCAGGACAAATGAGCTCTCTTTGGCCTCTGCCCGAGCCTCGTTTTGCCTCTCTGGTCAAATAGGAATGAAGCCGTTTCACAGCTTGCTTTGGAGGTGTCACGGAACGGAGTTCGTGACTGAGGATTTTCCAGGGTTGAGCACACGGATCCTTCGAGCTCAGGCATCAATTCCCAGCCATCTATCGAGTTTCTGTGTGGGAGGCCTTCCTCCCGCCCTCTTTGCCCTCTGGCCTTTTTGATCTGAGCCTCGGCTATGGCTTTGGCCTTCGCAGGTGGTCTCCTTAGGGTCACAGGACCAGTGTGCCAGTGGGTCCCATGCCTCAGGCACACCTTTGGCTCAGGCCCTGGGACAGCCCAGAGCCGTTGGAAGGGCTGCTCTTCCTGGTGGGGCGCCAGGCCCTGGTCACTTCTGTTTGAGGTTGCCAGGCAAGGACAGCTTTCTGCCCCTCTCCTCTCACCAGGCCTTGGAATCCTAAGCAAGGCCCCTCCTGAGCAGCCTGTGGGCCTCTATTCCCAACAGTATTGCCCACACGAGGTCCAACCCCATTAGACACTGCTTTTTTAGGATTCCAGACCAGAAGCCAGGCTCTTGTTCCCCTGTAGATCCCAGCCCCCTTCTAGAAGGGTAGGGACCAGCCGCAGGCAGCCCTGGCTGCTTCCTCTCAGCATCTGCTCTCTTTTTGTGGTGATGGTGACTTAGAGGAATTCCACGGTTTTCCATTGATTAAATATTTAACCAGGCAACGTTTAAATAATGTTAAGGCAAACGTACGTGTCATCCTTTACACTGACATCTCTTCCCCTTGATAGCTTTTAAGTTTGACACCAACTTTCTAGAGGACAGGTGCCCCTGAGCTTTGGAGGGCATTGTCTCTTCTCTGGGGTGGGGGTGGAGAAGAGGGTGTCTCGAGCCCCCTGGGGAGCCCCCTGGGGAGAGACCGCCTCTGGCTGGAGAAGGCCTCCACTGCCAACCAAGCAGAAACTGCATGGGCAGTGTCCGTTTCCTGGAGTGGGGAGCGCCCCTGGTGGTGCTGAGCAAAAGGCATCCGGGAGGTCCAACCCTGCCAAGCAAGTTCAAGAGGGAGGTTGGAAGCAGGGAGGCGGGGAAAGGGCTGTGATTTCCCGAAGGTCCTGGGCCTCCAGCTTCATTTTACTGGCAGTGCATCCCCCAAATGCTCCTCTTCTAGGTCTTCCCCGGAGATAGCAAGTTAATTAGTGGAAGGGCACTGTGATGGGAAGCCTTGCCCATCCCCCACCCCGTTTTTTTAAAAATATCTGCAGAATAAACCCAATGATTGATTTTTGAATGAATAAAAGGCTTTTGTTGAATAAACAGCTTGTCCCATCTTCTGTCTGGGCATCTTGGGCTCAGGCCCTGCCTACCTGTCCACAGCCTGTGCATCTCCCTCTGTCTTCGCAATGGCCCGTGGCCCCAAGGAGGGCCACTTAGGTCCTAGCCTGACTCAGTGACCCGCTTTCTCTGTGACCTTGGGCAAGCCGCTTCCACTCATTGGGCCTCAGTTTCTGTGTCCATCAGATGGGGGCAAGAGTTCCAGCCCTGCGCGTCTCACAGGAGTGCTGTGAGGACCAAACGTGTGTGTAAACAAAGCCCCTTGCAGGGGCCATAGACCAGTGCCAGAGGGCAGCGGTCTCAACTGTCATGGGACCCCACCCGAGCCTGCTACTTTGGAAAGAAATTTGGACAACTTGGGGGGAAAAAAAAAGGCAATGTTTCCCAGCTGTAGCCATGTGTTTTCTTTCCTGCTTGCCTTCCCAGCCCCCTAGGATTCCCTTTTGGGGTGCTGTCCTGTCTGAATCTGCTAGCGTGTGTCTCTGGGGAAGGGGCAGGCCCTCGCCTGGCAGGGGATGGCCGGGGTCAGGGGTGAGGCCCGGGGATGGACAGGGGCCAAATCCGGAGCCCGCCCAGGCCTCCTCCTGGGCTCCCGCTGTATGTCGTCCGTGTCATGCCAATTAAATACGCTTGCTGGACTTGTCCTCGCCTCCCTCGTGTGGACCTGTTGCTTTGTCTGTTTCTGTTCTCTTTCATTTTGTTTTAGGTTTCTCCTTCCTCCTGTGACACCCTTTGCTTTGGGTGCTGTCTGCCCAATTTCCCCAAGAGAAGAATGTGCAAAGAACCACCTTGGGCACAGCGATTAAACCAGAAGATATAGTAGCACCCCCACCCCACGTGTCACCCACAGCGTCTCCACTCCTGCCTGCCTCGTGTGTCAGGGGAGAGGGGACTGGAAAGGGGTTCTGCGGCTTTGAAAGCGGTTGAAAACAACTGGCCTAAAGCAGTGGTTCTCAAAGTTGAAGGTGCGTCAGAATCACCTGGAAACTTGTTAAAATCCAGGCCAGATGACAGGGCCCCACCCCCAGAGTTTCAGATCCAGGAGGTCTGGGTGGGGTCCTGCGGTTTTGCATTTCTAACAGGTGCCCAGGCCACCAGGGTGCTGCTGGTCTGGGACCACAACTTGGAACCCCTGGTGAGATGTTTGCTGGGCAGGACGTCCAGCTGGGTCCTGAAGACGAGTCCTCCTCCATTTCCCTGGGGCTTTTGCACTGGCGATGTGCCCGAAACTGAGGACCCAGAGACGAGTTGCTCATTGGGTAGGGAGCTGCGTAAGGAGCGGCGTCAGTAGATGAGTCCTCCCTGCGGGAGCTCCCAGAAAGGCACCCCGAGACTCGGGCAGTTGCCGTGGCTGCACCCCACTTAGTCTCTCCTCCGCCTCTCAAAGGAGGCCTCCTTGACTCTCCCTACTCAAGTAACCAATTTGCTGAATATGTGCAGGCCCTGCCATGTGTCTGCGTGGGGGGATCAGAGGAGGTGACAATCCATGCTCCTTTCAGGAACTTAGGGAAACTGAGATCAATTCAGAGCACAAAAGGCTATGTTGACTCAGGAGCATAACTGCCAGTTAGAAATACATTGCTCTGGGCCAAAGGCTCTCGGAGGACACGTTTAGTCCATAGGATGATAAGATCAAGCAGTCAACATTAGAATGAGCCACCACCTGCAAAAACAGGTAGCGTTTCAGAGTTGGTTTTGTACAAGGAATCAGCAGACTGACACTGCCTGTGAGGAGCACCTGGAGGGTCTAACATCACTTCCACTTGGGCTTGAAGCCAACACTGAAAAGGTGGATACAACGATGATACCCTCTGTGGCCACACCAGGCACCCGGCATCCTGCCTTGCTCTGGCCGGGTCTGCAGTGAAGGCACGAGAACTACCCCATACACATGGGGGTGGCATCAAAGGGGGCGCACAGGGACAGGCAGTATGGGACAGTGGTCAGGAGCACACGTTTCGGAATCAGATCTGCTTCCCAGCCAGGCTCTGCCACTGGACATTCGTCCAAACCGGGAGGTTCCTCTGATAAGATAGGGACCCTCCAATTAGAGGCAGGCACTGGCTCAACAACTCCTCCCCTCCACCTACCTCGCTACCGGGGGGATGCTACCATGAAAGCAGGTCCTAGACCAAATTCTGCCAAATGTCCAAGTGCTGATTGGCAAGCAGGTGCAAATGCAATCATACACATGTTAGTCCATGATGCTGGGGGACCCGGCACCCCAGGGCACCCTGCCCCAGAGCACAGCTCTGAAGGCAGCAGGCTGCTGAGCTCTCTTCTCTGTTGGGTATCTTTCTAGCCAAACATTTATCTTGGTGACCTCACACTTCCCCAATAAAAGCTGATTTCTAGTATTCTTTGTGCCAGTTAAACTCTATGGTGTAGATTTTAATAGCAGTACATATTTAAAATGCTAATATCACTCTTCTGGGGAGCAGATTCCTGACCGATGTATTTAAAACACTAAGCTGCTGCCCCTGAGGTGGAGGCTGGAGGTAATTTATGCGCACACACAGCACTCCATTTCCACTGATTGTTCTAAGTAGATCGCAGCTGTTCTGGGAATACCAGGCTCCAGGGGCCCGGTGAGGGTGGCCGGGCAACACTGCCAGTACGTATCCGGCAAGCTGTGAGCGCACAGCGGGGGTTAGCTGTTATTGGAGGTAAGGGTGTCTTTTCCAGATGTCCTTGGGAGCTGTCTTCAGGGACAACAGTTTATAGAGTCCATGCCACTGAGGCATATATAGTCACAGTCCCTTGCTCTGGGGCAGGCTGAGGCCTGCACTGACCGCCCCTGGCGCAGCTGCCCTGGGTGGCTTACTGGGGTTGAGGCCCAGCTACCTGGGGGCTTACTGGGGCTCCCCTCCCTCTGGGCCACCTGCTTTACCTGAAAGGCTCAGACTGGCTGCCTTTCCCAGGGTGGACAGCACGGGGGAAGGCCCCGGGTTGGCTCTGCTTCTCCCCCTCCGCGCATCTGCTGCCTTGTTCCTCCCTGGCCCTCCCAAACCCCCAACTCAAGTCTGCATGTTAGTACCTCGCTAAATCTTATTCTCCAGAGCTCAGATTCTCTACCAAAGTTCATAGATCAAATAGCTAGTCAATTGCCGCATGCTTTCTAAGTGATTTTCAGGTAGCAGCCTATAGCTAACCAGAGTCCTTCAGCGCCTTCCACATCCATGAACCAGTCTGGAACATGTGCACTGGGCAGTCGCAAGGCCAAGTTGTGGGCACAGCCTTTGAAGAACATGCAGTCCGGTTCAAGAAACAGGATACAGACCTAGAGAGGCTGTGAACACCAGCCAAGATGGGCAATGCCAGCCCAGTGGCTCACTGCTCTCCCAGCTGCCGTTGCCAAGAGTCTCCTGGCTGAGGAGAGGCCCGAGCTGATCTTATGGATGGCAGGGTCTGGATGGGGGAAGGGGGAAGGGAAGGGCATCGTGCTGGGCAGAGAACAGCAGAAGCAAAGGTGCAGAGGTGGGATTCTAGGAAATAAACTGGGGGAGAGAGGAATGCAGAGGACCTAACGGCAGGTGCCTCTGTGGCGACGAAGCATCATGGTTTCCTTGGGGATGAATCTAGATAGAAGAGACACAAGGCTACCTTCCAGGAGCTGGCACCAGTGTAGGCCTGGGTGCTCTCGAGTCTATAACCCTGTGCTTCTTGGGAAGCCCAGCAGGATGGCTCTTCTTTGATACTCTCCCCAGTCTAACTATTACAAACCCAATAATACCAATAATGAGGATGATCATAAGAACAGCTAACCTTGAGGGTTTATTGTGTGCTAGGTCCACGTGCGTTCTCTCGTTTAATCCTTTCAACAGTGCCCCCTAGAGGTCTACACTGGTATTAATAGCTGTATTTTAAAGATAAGGCCTCTGAGGTCCAGAGGGGAAGTGGTTTGTCCAGTCTCACAACCTGAAAGGGGCTCTGGCAGACTCAGATCAAACTGTCTTTGGCCAGAAGCAGAGGGTCAGAGAAGCAGCTTCTGTTAAGTCCAGAACTAGGCCACGGCCAGTGGCCTCTGGTCTCTTCCATCACATGGGCAGGCATGGTTGGCCAAGAGGGGAGAAGCTCAAAGACAGGCTGGGGGAGGCGAATGGACCGAGGCAGGGAGGAGGGCCCCACTCACAACCCACTGGGCGCTGGGAGCACTGGACCCCAAGAGAGTCCAGGCCCCAGGTCCCCATTCCGCCCCGTAGCCAGTAAGGTATAAAGGGGGCTGGTGGAGAAGGGAAGAAGTGGGGCCGAGGTTCCTGCACGGGGGGCGGGAGAGAATGTGCCAGGGCATAGGAATGGAGGCAGTGGGTCTGGGCAGGGTCCCAGGGCCCCACTTGGGTGCACACCCAGGGCTGTACTATGGGGTTGGTCCTGGGACTCCCCTCCCTTATGGACACAGGGCAGTGTGCTCTCTGCTGGCACTGGGCTCTCCGGAAGTGCCCCTGTGCCTAGCGCTGCTACTGCTGGGGCCGCTGGGACTCTTGCTTGTGCTCAGATGGACTCTCAGTCCCTCCTTGCCCTGTGGCTCTACCACCCCTGCACTTGTGTGCCATCCTCTTATGTCCACCAGGACAGCTACTGTCACTGTTAACATTTTTAGATGAGGAAACTGGGTCCCAGAGACATTACCTGGAGTCACACAGCTGGGAGTTGAATTCCAGGTCTACTGGACACAAAGCCCCAACCACCACCTTGATCCATAACTTTTGGCTTGGTGTCCTCTCTCTTGGGCCACCCAAACCAGTACTTCCCAGAGTGGAATTTTCTTTTGAGCCACTGGGTTAAGCCCTCATGTGAGGAAATGCCACTTTCTTGGTACCAAGACAAGCCAGATTCTCAGCTGCCCAGTGTGAAAGGGCATCCGTGGCAGGCTCCTGGCCCCTCCCTGCCCTGGTCTCTCTAGGAAGTAATGGGAGCCTTCAAGTCCACACCTCTCGTCACCCATGGGAGCTCAACCTCCATCCTCACCTTCCTGGCCAGTCTTGGAAGGGGGCAGGAGAAGGGGTTTCTCCTCCAAGGAGGGAATCTGATCAAATACCGGGGGGCTGGGGGAGGCCTGGGATTCCAGGGGCAGGGTGGGGCCTGGGAAAGCCAGCTCTCTTCAGCTTTCTTGGCTGATTTCAAGATGTCTCAAAGCCACCCCACTTGCTATACCATCTGGCTGTAAATGAAACAGCTGTGGGGGAAAAAGAGTTCCCAAAGCTTAGCATCTCACCAGCATAGCCAGGAGATAAAGCCCTTTCCAGGCCCGGCCCCACCCCCACCAGCTGTGTATCTAAGGTAACACTGAATATGAACTTCACTGAGCCTCAATTTCTTCATCGGCAAAGTGGAGAGAGAAGTGCATTTTTTAGAGGATTTCTTATAGGTGAAAATTAGTGTAAGGATGAGGCCTTTCAGAAATGGAAGCGATTAATCTTATCGTTATTATCCAAGTCTCCAGTCCCAAAAGATGCTGCCCTTCCTTTGGCCCAATTTTAGAGCAGCCATATGGCTCTCAGCTTTTATTTCTCACCGCTTCTGCCACTGGTGAACCTGCATTCAAGGTACTGGTCTGAGTCCAAAATTCTGGAGTGGAGAACCCACTGAGCCAGGAGCCCGTCCTGAGTCGGCGGTCAGCTGAGGGAGCCTCCCTCTGTGCTGATGTGGCTGCTGCCTGCCAGTCACCAGATGCCCCTGCAACTGCTGGGCATCCCAAACCCCTAAATCCTCAAGGTGCAGAAAGGGCACTTTGTGCAAACTATAGGGAGAAGACACCTGCCTCTCAGCTCAGGCATGGTCCAGGGTATTTGTGGCTAAGCACGTTCAAGGTCGGAAGTGACCCTGCCCTTGCTGCTTCCCTCTTCGTCCCCTGGCCTCCATCCCTGCCCCCTCTGTTTCCACGGTGTTTGCAGCCTGGAGGACTCACACAGCAAGGTGACGAGGGAGGCTGGACCCCCAGGGCCTGGGATGAGTTTGTGTCAAAGACACCCCTGCAGGTGTCAGTCTCCGTTCCCAGAACTGATACTTGGAAACTCCTCTGATCAATAGCCAGCACAACGCCCAGTGCTAGAGAAAAATGGAGAGGTTGGAAAGATGCAGGGGACCAAGAAGGACGATAAAACGATGTTTCCCACCAAATGAGATGGAGTGATCTGTATGTGTCTATTTCCTCACAAGAGGAAATGGTGGCTTCTCCTGGGAGCGCCTTCCAGAGGACACAGGGTGGTTCACGGCCAGCCGCTGCGAGAGGCCCTGGCCCTGGCGCTGCCCCTGCCGTCCACAGCAGCGCGTCACCAACGGAACCCCGGCCTCAGAGTCAACCAGAGCAGCTCCCAATCCTGCTGAAGTGTCAGCAGGTAGCTCTGGGCAGCTTCTGTTCCAACACGGGGATGGCCAAGCCCCTTTGGAGCTGGTGGGAAGGGAGGAAGTGCCTCAGCACAGCAGGTTTGACTCAGGACAGGCTCCCTAGTGGCTCCCATCAGCATCCAGGACGACCAGGAGGGTGCAGCTGGGATTGAGGCTTACACCAGACCGCCAAGCTGCGTCCCTGCCACACACACAGAGCGCCTGGTCGGAGGGTCAGCGCGCTGCCCGGGTGCCCGTCTGCACAGTGGGGCTCTCACACCTCCTGGGGCCAGCGTGAGACCCACACAGGGTCATGTGAGCCTTTTGCACACAGGAGGCACTCAACAGATGACTCGGGGACCGTCGTTGCTGTTCTCTTTTCCCACTGTCGTCAGAAGGGCCCTTGACTGCAGAAACTGACGGTGTGAGGCTCAAGTTCTACCCCCGGGCCTGTGGCCTGCTAGTCTGCAGGCCCAGGATTTCTTTCCCCGGACTGTGCTGGTGGTCCCTGCAGTCCTTCTCCTACTTTCAGCCCTCCATCCCCAGTCCAGAAGCTGGTCCTGAGTCAAAGATTCCAGGACAGGTGTGGATTTGGGAGTGATCCCGGGAAAATGAGTGCAGTGACCAAGACGGTGAGTGTTATTACCCCATTTCACAGGTAAGAAAATAGAGGCCCAGAGAGGCTGAGTAAATGGGGACTGACGTTACACTTGGGGGCGTGGATGTCGCTCAGTGACTGAGCACCTGCTTTCCACGTATGAGGTCCTGGGTTCAATCCCCAGTACTTCCAAAAAATAAACAAACAAACAAAAAACATTACACTTGGACTTCTTATACTTTTTTTTTTTCCCCAAACTCTATTTTGATGGCCAGTCAGCATTTGGAAAATGCTTAAACTCATAATTTAAAAAAGGGATATACATGGAAAGAAGTATAAGACATTTTCATCTGTCATATTGGTAAGGATTTAAAAATAATATTCATTATTGGGGAGGGTATAGGAGAATAAAGACTTTGGCACACTACAGGCAGAAGACAGAAAAATATATTGGTACAGATTTTTTTGAGGGGAAATCTGAGATATGTATCAAAAGTCATTGCTAAGTGTACATTCTTCAACTCGGAAATTGACTTACAGAAAATATTGAAAATAACTAAGAATATGCCCAAAAATTCAGCTGCAGGGTGATCACTGAGTATTTCTGAAAAATAACAAATAATTACCATTGCCTTGTTTGGATTTTGGAAAATAATTAGGAAAGTGGAAATATGGGCATGCTCGTAATGCTATACTAGGGCATTTTCTAACTTGCCCAGCTGAGAATGGACAGACTACCTCAGGAGTCGTAGATTTGTTTGACTTTCTAATTGTCCTCATTAGGGGTTAGATCTACAACTCTGTGAAGTTAGAAGTGAATCAGAAAATGCCAAGGTTTTCTTTGTTGTCAGTGGAAAAGATAACTTCAATGACAACCTGGTATTGTATGGTATTTAGTAATCTTTTGCTGGCATTCTTTCATTCTCATCGCTGGAAAAATGTGCTTATTAAAATTTCTTCACTTCAGCAACTCTGAAAGTTCTAAAACTAATTAAGCTGGTTTTCTATTAATCTAATTTTAGAAGTTTACTCTTTGCACTTATTTCCCTGAAGGATATTAACCAGAACTTCAGTTTTGCTTACAGGAATAAGTTAACGTCTCAAAGCAAAACCAGCAGAATGGTGTCAGAAGTACCTCATGACCCAGTAAAGCTGTAGCTTTTCTCAGAGACAAAAAGCTTCTCATCCTTAAGTGGTCCACTGAGAAAGGAGTCACAACAATATCTGAACTGCCGTGTATTAACCACTGAAACCAAGGACAACCCTCCTCACAAGACACCTGGAAGATCTGACATCATCACTTGTTTGTTTGTTTCTTACTTGCTTTTCTTCTCCCCTGCTCCTCTCCTTTGCCTATAAAAACCCTAGCTCCCATTCTCACTTTGAGCTGGTTTGGGGAAGATTCCCCCAGGTCCTCGCTTGTGCACTTGCAATAAATCACCTTCTCACTGAGAGACGCGTTTCCCCTCTGTGGCGCCGGATCGAGTGAGCCCCTCTATTGGAAATAGCCTTGCTTATGGTAACAATTCCTTCATTCATTGATTGTATACAAGCCCAGGCTCTCATTTCCTCTTTGACTTTGTCATTCTGCTGATTCATTCCTTAAAGAGCTAAATAAACCTTGAACAAGTTTATTTCTCTGTATGAGAGTTATAGTTTTAATATTCTGAAACTTATGCTTTCACAAGTGTGCTTCTAAATAATTCAAAACTTAAATGAATATAGATGATGAGGAATTGGCTAATATCCATGGCACAATGGATTATAATGCCGCCATTAAAAACCAGACTGTAGAAGACTAATGGCATATCATAAAGCAAAAAAGCAGATTCCAAAACTCTAGGCACGAGATGTCAATCTTGTTAAAAAGAAGGCAAGGAAAGAGGTTTGAAGGTACAGTCACCAAAATGATAATAGGGAATATTCCTAGGAAGTTGGTTTAAGGGATGTTTTTTATTTTCTTCTTTATGTGTCCTTGGTTTCTCCAATTTTTCCATAATGAATATTATTTTTATAATTTTGCTGTAATGAACATTACTTTTATAATAAGAAAAATATATTTATACATTTTTCATATATATAAAATTCTTTTCAAAACTGTATATTGCTAGCCCGTACTGTTCTACACTAATTCTTTTGGGCGTCTGTGTATATATATATATTTTTTTTTTAATAAAAAATTTTTATTTTATTTCAATTTTTAAATTTGTGTGTTTTTGTATTTTTTTGTCTTTATTTTTTTAATGTTACATTAAAAAAATATGAGGTCCCCATATACCCCCCCACCCCCCTCACCCCACTCCTCTGTCCATAACAACAATCTCCTCCATCATCATGAGACATTCATTGCATTTGGTGAATATATCTATGAGCACCACTGCACCTCATGGTCAATGGTCCACGCCATAGCCCACACTCTCCCACAGTCCACCCAGTGGGCCATGGGAGGACATACAATGTCAGTCTGTATATTTTTTAGCAGTTTTATTTAGATATAATTCATGTACAGTACCATTCAGCCATTTTAAGTGTACAATCAATGTCTTTTAGTCTGTTTGTAGAGTTGCACATCCATCACCACAATCAATTTTATTTTATTTTATTTTATTTTTTTAAAAGATTTCTTTATTTATTTAATTTCTCCCCCTCCCCTGGTTGTCTGTTCTTGGTGTCTATTTGCTGCGTCTTGTTTCTTTGTCCGCTTCTGTTGTCGTCAGCGGCACGGGAAGTGTGGGCGGCGCCATTCCTGGGCAGGCTGCTCTTTCTTTTCACGTTGGGCGGCTTTCCTCACGGGCGCACTCCTTGCGCGTGGGGCTCCCCTACGCAGGGGACACCCCTGCGTGGCAGGGCACTCCTTGCACGCATCAGCGCTGCGCATGGACCAGCTCCACACGGGTCAAGGAGGCCCGGGGTTTGAACCGCGGACCTCCCATGTGGTAGATGGACGCCCTAACCACTGGGCCAAGTCCGTTTCCCACCACAATCAATTTTAGAACATTTTCATTACCACTGAAACTCCACAGCCCTTGCTATCACCTGCTAACCCTCATCTCCTATTTTTAAAATGTTTTAAATAAAAACATAGTAAAATTGACTTTACTTTTTGTTGTGAAGTTCTACATATTTTACCACATGTGTAAATTTGTGTGACCAAAATCACAATTGGGATATAGCACAGTTCCATCATCTCAAAACACCCCCCTGCTATCCCTTTGCAATCACGCTCTCACCTCGCTCTTGGCAACCGCTGAGCTAGTCTCCATCATGATAGTTTTATCTTTTTTTTTTATCATATAAATGGAAGCATACACTATGTAACCTTTTGAGACTGGCTTCTTTCATTCAGCCTAAGGCTTTTAAGAGTCATCCAAGGAGTTGCTTTTATCAATAGCTTGCTCTTCTTTGTTGCTGAATGGTGTGGATGTGCCCAGTTTGCTAATCTATTCACCTATTGAAGGACACAGGCTATTTCCAGATGTGGTCGATTATGAACAGTGCAGCTCTCAGCATTCATGGGCAGGCTTTTTTGTGAATCCAAATTCAATTTCTCCAGGCTTGAGATTGCGGGATCATATGATACGTGTATGTTTAACTTGCAAGAAAAGGCCAAACAGAGGCCAAACTATGTTCCAGAGTGACTATAACATTGTGCATTTCCACCAGCAGTGGATGAGAGTCCCAGTTCCCTTGCATCCTCACCAGCACCTAGTATTGTCAGTACTTTTTATCTTAGCCATTCTACTAAATGTGTGGTGGTATCTCATCATGGCTTTAATTTGCATTTCCATGATGGCTAATGATATTGAACATATTCGACATTTGCTTTCTGTATGTCCTCTTTGGGTTGTTTGTTTTCTTACTGTTGAGTTTTGAGAGGTTTTTCTTTTCCCTTTTTAAAAATGTGCTCTGGATACAAGTCCTTTGTCAGATATGGGATTTGCAAATCCCAGTCTGTGCCTTGCCTTTTCATTCTCTTAGCATCTATTGCAGAGCAAACATTTGTAATTTGATGAAGTCCAATTTATCAGTTTTTTTCTTTTATGATTTGTGCTTTCGATGGCCAGTCTGAAAACTCTGCCCATCCCCAGGTCACTAACATTTTCTCCAACATTTTCTTCTAAAAGTTTTTTATTTAAATTTATAATCCATTTTGAATTGATTTCTTAAAATCAATTTATATATAAGGTGTGAGGTTTAGGTCAAGGTTTATTTCTCTTAAGGCTTTTTTTTTTTTTTGCACATAGATGTCCAGTTGTTCCAAAACCATTTGTTGAAAAGACTTTTCACCTTTGTCAAAAATCATTTGGTGGGGGAAGCAGATTTGGCTCAACCGCCTACCACATGGGAGGTCCAGTGTTCAAACCCAAGGCCTCCTGACCCATGTGGTGAGCTGGCCCACGTGCAGTGCTGATGTGCACAAGGAGAGCCGTGCCACGCAGGGGTGTCCCCCACACAGGGGAGCCCCACGCACAAGGAGAGCCGCCGCATGTGAAAAAAGCACAGCTGCCCAGGAATGGCACCACACACATGGAGAGCTGTTGCAGCAAGATGACGCAACAAAAAGAGACACAGATTCCGGGCGCTGCTGACAAGAATGCAAGCAGACACAGAAGAACACAAAGCGAAAGGACACAGAGCAGACAACGGGGGTGGGGGGAGAGAGAAAAAAAATCTTTAAAAAAAGTCAATTGGCAGGAAGTGGATGTGGCCCAATCCCTTGGGTGCACCTATCACATAGGAGGGCCTGGGTTTGGGTCCCAGTGCCTCCTAAAAGAAGATGAGCAGATGTTGCCTGCCATCATGAGCTAGACTCTGTCCCCACCACAACAAGCAGATGCCACAGCCTATGGGTGGCAGGTGTGGCTCAGGCTGTTGGGCACTCACCTCTCATGTGGGAGGTCCCAGGTTCAGTTCCTGGTACCTCCTGGAGAAGGCAAGCAAACAATGAGCAGACAAACAAGAGAACCATCTGGGGGAGGGGGGATAAATAAAGTAAATAAAATAAATCTTTAAAAAAATCAATTGGCTGTAATTGTGTGGACCTATTTCTGGATTCCCTATTCTGTTCCATTGTTCTAAGTGTCTATCCCGTCTCCAATACAATGCTATTTTGATTACTGTCGCTGTAGAATAAATCTTAAAATTGGGAAGTGTGATTCCTCCAACTTTATTCTTCTTTTTCAAATCGTTTTGGCTATTCTAGTTCCTTTGCCTTTCAATATAAACTTTAGAATCAGTTTGTCTATGTTTTAAAATAATAGCCCCCTGGGATTTTTATCAGAATTGCATGAAAATTACAAACCAATTTGGGGAATATTGACATTTGTACCATGCTGAGTCTCACAATCCTTAAACACAGTATGCTTTCCCATTTCTTTAGGTATTCCTTGATTCTTTCATCATCATTTTCTAGTTTTCAGCAGATGGCTCCCATATATGTTTTGTTAGATTCATACCCAAGTATCTCATTTTGGGGAGCTATTGTAAATGGTATTTCAAAACACATTTTGGTTTTCAATTGTTCATAACTAGCATATAGAAATATAGTGGAATTTTGTGTATTGAGATTGTATCCAGATGCCTTATTAAACTCATATATTAGTTCTAGGGAGTTTTTTGGTGGATTTATTAGATTTTTGTTTTAGACAATCACTTCCTCTATAAAGAAGGACAATTTTATTTCTTCCTTTCAAATTTGTATGCCCTTTTTTTCCCCTTAACTTGCTGCCCTGACCAGGACTTCCAGTATGATGTTTCATAGTGGACCTCCTTGCCTTGTTCCCAAGCTAAGGAAGAAAGCGGTCAGTCTCTCGCCATTAAGTATGATGTTAACTACAGTTTTTTTTGTAGAAGCCATTTATCAGGTTGAGTAAATTCCCTTCCATTCTTAGCTTGCTGAGAATTTTTTCATGAATGGATATTGAATTTTGTCAACTGCTTTTTCTGCATCCATTGATAGGATCATGCTGTTTTTCTTTTTTAGACTGTTTACATGATGAATTACATTGATTTTTAAAAAAAGTTTGGACCAGTATTGCATTCCTGGGATAAACCCTACTTAGTCTTGGTGTATTATTCTTTTCATATACTTTTGGATTTGATTTGCTAGCATTTTGTTAAGGAATTTTGCACTCACGCTCATGAGAAATATTAGTCTGTAGTTTCCTTTTATTAATTGTCTATGTCTAGTTTTGGTATCAGGATAATGCTGGTCTCATAAAATTAGTTAGAAAGTATTTCCTTCTTTTGTATTTTCTCCAAGACATTGGTAGAATTTGTGTGTTGTTTTTCTTCTTTAAATGTTTGATAGAATTCACCAGTAATCCAGCTGTCCTTTTTCAGACAGTTTAACTACAAATTCAATTTCTTTAATAGTTATTGGTCCATTCAGGTTATCTATTTCATCTTGGGTGACTTCTGGTAGCTTTTGGATTTTGAGGAACTGGTTCATCTCACTGCAATTGTTGAATTTATGTGCATACAGTTTCTTTTATTATTTACTTTATAAATAAACTGGATTTACTTTACAGTTATCCTTTTAATGTCTGTGGAGACTGTAGCAATATCCATTCTTTCATTCCTGATATTGTTAATTTTTCTCTTTCTCTCTTTATCAGCCTTGCTGGAGATTTATCCATTTTAAGGATCTTTTCAAAGAACAAGTTTTTTGTTGTACTTCTTTTCTTTTCTTTTCTTTTTAAAGATTTATTTTTATTTACTGCCCTCCCCGCCCCCACTCCAGATGGTTCTCTTGTCTGTCTGCTCCTTGTTTGCTCACCTTCTCCAGGAGGCACTGGCATCGAAACTAGGACCTCCCACATGGGAGGTGAGTGCCCAAGAGCCTGAGCCACATCCACTCCCTCCACTTATTTTCTGTATTGATTTTTCTGATTTCAGTTTCTTTGATTTCAGCTCTATTATTTCTTTCCTTATGCTTTGTATTTATTTTGTGCATCTTTTTCTAGTTTCTTTTTTTTAAAGATTTATTTATTTCCCCCCCCTCTGTTGTTTGCCCTCGCTGTCTGCTCTCTGTGTCCATTCGTTGTGAGCTTGTCTTCTTTTTAGGAGGCACCAGAAACTGAACCTGGGACCTCTCATGTGGGAGGGAGGCACCCAATTGCTTGAGCCACTTCTGCTCCCTGCTTGTTGTGTCTCTCATTGTGTTTCCTCGTTGAGTCATCTTTTTGCATCAGCTTGCCATGCCAGCCCATCATGTCAGCTCACTGTCCTGCTCATCTTCTTTAGGAGGTACTAGGAACTGAACCCAGACTTCCCATGTGGTAGGTGGGCACCCAATTGCTTGAGCCACATCTGTTTCCCCTTTTTCTAGTTTCTTAAAGTGGAATCTCAGATTATTGATTTCAGACCTTTATTCTTGTCTAATATGAGCGATTCATGCTATAAACTTCAATTTGCCTCCTAAGCACTGCTTTAGCTGCATCCCAATATTTTGATATGTTGTATTTTCATGTTCCTTGTAGATTTTAAGTTTAATTTCATTATAGTCAGAGAAAGTACTTCTTATATTTTATTTTATTTTTTAAAGATTTTTTATTAATTTCCCTCCCCTTCCCCCCCACCCCCAGCTGTCTGTTCTCTGTGTCCATTCATTGCGTGTTCTTCTGTGACAACTTTTATCCTTATCAGATAAGATATCTGGGCACCGGGAATCTGTGTTTCTTTTTCTTGCATCATCTTGCTGTGTCAGCTCTCCGTGTGTGCGGCGCCATTCTTGGGTAGGCTGCACTTTCATGCTGGGTGGCTATCCTTATGGGGCACACTCCTTGTGCGTGGGACTCCCCTATGTGGGGGACACCCCTACATGGCATGGCACTCCTTGCACGCATCAGCACTGCACGTGGGCCAGCTCCACATGGGTCAAGGAGGCCCAGGGTTTGAACCGTGGGCCTCCCATATGGTAGGTGGATGCCCTATCCATTGGGCCAAGTCTGCTTCCCTCATTGTTTTTCTATGATATTTTGGAGGAGGGAAAGTTGATTGCCTTCTGAATGCTCACTGCTTTTCCCTTTCCCTACCATCCTAATGTGTGCTTGATTGGGTTCTCTGGAATTCTGTGGGCCAAGGAAGAGTAATTGATGGAGAAGTTGGGACAAATCTAAAGTGGCTAAATTAACTTGTATTTAACAAAGAGCTCATGGCTATTGGAAGGGGATGATAATAGATATGCAAGGGAGAAGAGGGCTCGAGTGAAGAGAGACAAGGAGAAGAAAAATTTAAAGGAGCCACAAAGAGATGAGAAGGCTCTGAGGGAGACTTGTTGAAAGGGGGCTTTTGAGAAGTTGAGTAGGGTGTTGTGTGCATTTCCCTGTGCTGATACTCCAAGAATCATCAGGAAAGACCAACTCTTCTCTTTGATGCTTTTGAGTCACACTTACGTTTCTTTTGGCTACAAGGCCTTGATGAACCTGAAGGTCAGAAAGGCCAAGCTCCCCATGTTCCAGCCGTTGATTTGGGGACCCTGTGAAAGCTTGAGTGTGTGGGCAGGTTTTCTCTCATCCCAGTCTCAGGAGGCATAGAATTGTGTTATCTGCACAGGAAGAGACTTGGCCAAAATACAAAATGGAATTCAGGAAACTCTTTAATTTTATTAAAGAACAATATTTAAAATGGACCACTTCCTCCAAGTCCAGGTGAGCATGGTTTTCTGGTTTTTCCCTTTTTCAAGTTCACAAAGCTAGGAGGAACCATTTGGTGGTAGGACCTTAATCAGAGGTACTTGGAAAGAAAAAGGTAAAAAAAAATCCCAAATCCTCTACCTGCCTGTTTTAGTCAGCCAAAGGGGTGCTGATGTAAAATACCAGAAACCTCTTGGTTTTTATAACGGATATTTATTTGGGGTAGAAGCTTACAGTTACCAGGCCATAAAGCATAATTTACTTCCCTCATCAAAGCCTATTGCCATGTGTTAAAACAAGATGGCTGCCAACGTCTGCCAAGAGTTCAGGCTTCCTGGGTTCCTCTCTTCCCGGGACTCTGTTTCTCTCCAGACTCAACTGCTATGCTCTCTCCACAAGGCCAGCTCTAGACTATCAGGCGAACAGCTCTGTGTCTCTCCTCGGGGCTTCTGCCCTGTCTAAGGAGCCATCTCTACTCCTCTGTGTTCTTCTTCTATGTGCTCATTTCCCTGGCTCCAGCTCAAAAACTCCAACTCCCCTTCTCTGTGGTGTGGCTTCTTTGAGTCCCCACCCACCAAGGGGCAGGGACTCAATGTCCTAACTGACGTGGTCCAATCAAAGCCTTCATCATTATTTAATCAAGTAAAAGTAAAACCTCTGAATCCAATACACTCTAATATGGCCAGAGGAAAAGATCAGTTTACAAACATAATCTAAAATTTCTTTTTGGAATTCATCAATAATATCAAACTGCTACACTGCCCTAGCCTCTCTGCTCCTAAATCCTGTCCTTCTGAGTTCTCTGATATGCAAATAGGAAGGAGCTATTAGGGTAATGATAATAATAGCCTGAGCAATCATTGAGTACTTGCTGGATGCAGTGAAAGTGCCTAGACCAGGACCTGGTATAAAGAAGATGCTCGGTGAATATTTGCTGACTGGTTGATATTGACCTGTTCTGCCAATGGCATTTCATTTATTTATTTATTTATTTTTATTTATTTCTCCCCCCACCCCCCCGTTGTCTGTTCTCTGTGTCTATTTGCTGCGTCTTCTTCTTTGTCCGCTTCTGTTGTTGTCAGCGGCACAGGAATCTGTGTTTCTTTTTGTTGCATCATCTTGTTGTGTCAGCTCTCCGTGTGTGCAGCACCATTCTTAGGCAGGCTGAACTTTCTTTCATGCTGGGTGGCTCTCCTTATGGGGCGCACTCCTTGCACGTGGGGCTCCCCTACACGGGGGACACCCCTGCGTGGCACAGCACTCCTGGCGCGCATCAGCACTGCACATGGGCCAGCTCCACATGGGTCAAGGAGGCCTGGGGTTTGAACCGCGGACCTCCCATGTGATAGACAGACGCCCTAACCACTGGGCCAAGCCCGCTTCCCACAATGGCATTTCAATGGTCAGGTATTTCTCATCTGTTCACCATAAGTCAGTTACCGTTGCAAGAGAATGACCAGTCCATGAGACTATCTTCTGAATAAAACATTTCTCTACCTTCATTGTTTAGGAATTTTGTTATAAATGGCAGAAACCCAACCTGAATCAGCCTAGACAAGAAAAGGGGATTTATTGATTCATGTCAACAGATACTGAAAGTATGGTGGGGGCAGGGACTCCAAAGATTCCGACTTCGCTGCCTTTCTCTCTCTGCTTCTTGTCTGCTAGCTTCATCCTCTCCTACTGTGGATGCTCTCTTCCCTAAGGGTGAGGAACATGGCTTTTGGCATCCTCAGATTCATATCCTTCGAAAAACCCCAGGGACAAGAGAGACTCTTGCCCAGTAGGAATACCCCAGACAAGGATGCTGATTGGCAGAGCTTGGATCACACGCCATCTCTAGACCATCTGTAGCCTGAGGGATGGAACAATATGATTGGCTCAACCCAGGTCACATGACCAGGCCTTGGTTGGAGGTATGGGTCTTGGGCTTCTTTACCAACACGTTTTGAAGTAGTGATCCTTAATTGTAGAGAAAAGAAACTAACTTTGGCAGATATAAGCAATGTGAATTTTAGCAGTGCTCTGGGGGTACTCACATGAAAGCTAGAGAATCACATTTTGTGGTACTCAGGCAGAAACAAGCCCCAAAGCTACCATGGCCCTGGTCTGATGGCTAGAGGCGCTGGCTGACACTACTTGGCCTGCCATGCTAAGGACTTGATTTTGTCATGGCCACGAAGGGGAATTTGCCACTGGGTCATTTTCTTTGCATCCTTGGCTTGGACCCAAAGGCTGCACAGGACAGGAAAGCCAGTAATGGTATATTTAACATCTGTAGTGGGAGACAAGTGCTTCAGTCTCATAAGGAAGGGAATTCCCACTCTTTTGGATGGTCAAAATTCATGACAAATATATACTACAGGGTACATATTGCATGTCTGTGCAACAGCCACTAACTTTGTTCCTGAGACGTAAGCCTGTTTCTACTAAATGTCAAATGAGAGATAATTAGATATCCTTGTGTAACAGATTCCACCCTCTAAATCTTGGCAAGCAACTCCTTTTTGTATAAGAAGGTCATGGCTTGATGTCTGGGCTGGGGAATATTGTTCTTCTTCAAATTTTCCAAATGGGGTTTCTTGAGAAGCAGCTCCAGACACCATTAATTTAAATGTCTTTAACCTGATTCCTTTTGCTATTCTCTGCTTTAATCAAAGGTCAGCTGACAAAGCTCAGTTGTTAGGATTGATCTGTTTCCTTAATTGGCATCACCTCGATGATGCTGTGGATTCTTTGGTGGAGATTTTCTGAGAGTAAATTGAGTTGGAGGGTAGTTAAAGACTAGGGAGGAGTGGTCCGGGGTTAAGAGAGTCCACGCCCTGTGCCAGAATCCATCCCCTCGGAAAGCGGTGGCTGGGCGCGACCTCACTTGGAGACAGAGGGAGGCGCCAGCTGCGCTCCCAGGTGCCCCGGCTGGGCAGGAGCGCCTCGCTCTGGTTTCCCACTCACTCTCCCCAGGCACCCACGCCCTGCTGTTCTTGACCTGGAATCTTTAAGTACCTTGGTGTGATTTTTTTCTTGGCTGCCAAGCTTCCTTTCCATTCCCCTGGAGATAGGCTTTCAGAATCTTCTGTGTATCAAGAGCCTGGCTGACTGAACAGTCCAAGATAATATGCTGTTGGGAGAGCTAGGGACATCTTTTTTGAGCAAAGTGCAGTTTCACAGGGGGCGCCTGATGTGAAGCTGTCTTTGCCATTTAACTCAGAGAGAGTGGAGCCGATGGTGGATATTTAGGCCTGGGAGGAGGGGACCCCGTGGCTGTGATAGAAAGGTCCTGGTTAGGGAGGCGAGGCCTCGTGGAATGGCCCACTTAATGGTCCTGTCCCCATCACAGGGACTGTCCAATTTTGAACACATACACTATGGGACAGTGTATGAAAATTAATGGAAATTATTGAAGGAACTAGGATACTGTTTATTGTATTTTTTAAATAATAAACTTCATTATTAGAGCAGTTTTAAGTATGCTGAGAAATTGCATGGAAAGTACAGAGAATTCCCATATACCCCTGCACATGCACCGAATTTCTTCTCTTCTTAACATCTTGCATTAATGTGGTACATTTGTTATAATTGATGAATCCATATTGATATATTAAGAGTGACTGAAGTCTGTAGTTTCAGCTAGGGTCCACTCTTTGTGTTGTAGGGTTACATGGGACTTGACAAATGAGTACTGTCATGTGTCCTCCCTTACGGTATCACCCAAAGGCCGTGGGCTCCCTCTAGTCATTTTTCCTTTCCTCTCCCGGAACCCCTGGCAATCACTGGTTTGCTTTACTGTCTTTATATTTTTGCCTTTTCCAGAACCTCATATAGTTGGATCATACACTATTCCCACCAGCAATGAATGAGAGTTCTTCCGGCTCCACTTCCTTGCATCATTCTAGTAGGAGTGCAGTAGAATCTGGTTATTTTAATGTGCAATTCCCTAGTGATATGATGGCGAGCATCTCTTCATATGTTTATTTGCCATCTGCGTATCTTCTTTGGTGAGATGTCTATTCAGCTTTTTTTGCCCATTAAAAAACTTTTTCTTTATTGTCGTGTTTCAAGAGTTCATTGTATATTTTAGACACAAGTTCTTTGTCGGATGTGTGTTTTGCAACTATTTCTCCCAGCCTGTGGTTTGTCTTTTCATTCTCTTAACAGTGTCCTTCATAGAGCAGACATTTGTGTGTGTGTATGTTAAGAAATATTGGTTTTATTTAACCAGTTTTCGCAGCTGAATATTTAATTCTGTAAAAGCTTTACAGATTGTACAGATATAGTCCAAACTACTGAACAAAAAAGCAGGCTCCACAGATGCAAAAATACTGTAGCAATCAGTCCAAGGCAGAGGCAGATTTACACACTGTACAGTGCTCCACATGGCTGGGGAGGTGGTCACGCCTACGTAGAAATTTCAGAAATAAAATTTTGATTTTATTTCATTCATCATACATTATGTAGGATTGCGAATTCAGAAGCCTAACTAATAATAGGCATCCAGAGTCAGGAATCAACCACTGCTCTGGAAAGGACAGCAAAATGGCTATTTACATGGGGCACTCTTGGACACCATTTGATTTCAGTGTATTGTGGAGACATAAAAGCATAGACAAAGAACATTAGATGTCTGATAGAAGGTCATTTTTTTTTAAGATTTACTTTTCATTTATTTCTGCCCCCTTGCAGCTTGCTTGCTGTCTGCTCTCTGTGTCATTCCCTGTGTGTTCTTCTGTGACTGTCTCCTTTGTTGCGTCATCTTGCTGCGCCAGCTCTCCACAGGCACAGGCCATCAGCTCTCTGCAGGTGCAGGCCAGCTTCCTTCACAAGGAGGCCCTGGGACGCGAACCCAGGGCCTCCCATATGGTAGACAAGAGCCAAATTGACTGAGCCACAGCTGCTTCCCTGTTCATTTGTTTTTTGAGGTACCAGGGGCCAGGGATTGAACCTGGGACCTCGTATGTGTGAAGCTGGTGCTACATTGGTTTTGTTTTTTTTTCCTTGTTGTTTGCTTTAGTTTTTTCAGGAGGCACTGGGAACCAAACCAGGGACCTCCCATGTCAGAGGCAGGTGCTCAACCCTTTGAGCTGCATCCACTCCCCAATTTTTTAAAAAGAGTTTCTGCATTTAATAATGTGCCAAAAGAATGTTAACTTATTAAATAAAGTATATTTGAAGTGAACCTAAAAATTCCACTTTACAAGCATAAAAATACTTTTTTTGTGTGTAATACAATTGTATTTGTAAATAGAAAATAAAAATTGTATATAAAATAGTTATTTCTCACTCAGCAACAAGAATTACTTTTGTAGTTATTTTTCAAAAGGGTGAGAAAAATTAATTATTTAAAACTCTCCTAAGACTTATTTGTAACTTAGATATTCATACCTAAGCTATTTAGTGATTTACTAAAACATAGAGCAGACATTTTTAACTTAAAAAAAAATCCAACTTATCAATTTTTTGTTTCATGAATTGTGGCAAACCCAAGTCACCTAGCCACCTTCTAGAAATGTTATCGTTTTGCATTTTATATTTAGGTCTATGATCCATGTTGAATTGATTATTGTGAAAGACTGCTTATTGTTCTCTAATTGTATTGATCAAGTTTGTAAATTTATGACACAATGAATGAAAGGGTCTGGACTTGTTCTATCCATCCATTCATACAACACTTACTTATTGAGCTCCAATGATGTGCCAGCTGCTGTGTAGAGCTTGAGGACATGCCTGAGAATGAGTCAAATGTGGTCGCTGTTCTTTGGTTCTTTGTGCCTCCTGGGTCACATTGTGCAATGGCCAATCACAGTTCCTTCCTCAGGGACCCTGCAGCACCTCAGAGGAGCAGCACCTGCCCTGGGGATTGGGATCCAAAATTAGGACATAAAGAGGAATTTAGGTGTAGAAAAAATTATTTTACAGTCCATTAACTGCATGTGAAAGGCAGTGTACATGGTTTTGCATTTAAGCTCAAGTAGGAATATTTATGTAAAACTGTATACCATAACAGGTAAAACAGGTGAAAACAAAAGGACAGTCATGTCTTAGTGTGAACATTTCAGCTGCAAGTAACAGAGAATGCAATCGAATTAGTTTAACTATAAAGGAAATTGCAATATCACATATAGCTAGAAAACCATATGTAGGGCAGCTCCAAGATTCAGTCTTTGCACTCTGCCTTCAGACTGGCTATCCCCATGCTTTCAAGATGGCTGCCACAGTTCCAGGGGTCCAGGACAGACATGACAACATTCAGTGGAAGAAGAAGCGCCTTTCCTTCCTTGTGTCTTTTTTCCCAGGACCTTCATAGTTTAAGTTTTACATGTAGGTCCATAAATCATCTTGAATTAATTTTTATGTATGGTGTGAGGTAGGGATCAGTTTGTTGTTTTTCCATATGGATAACCAGTTATAACACCATTAATTGAAGAAGACTTTTCTTTCTCCATTGAATTACATTGGCACCATAAAAAATTAATTGACCTTATATGCGTGGGTCTATCTCCAGGCTCTATTCCATTCTACTGATTTGTTTGTGTATCCTTTTGCCTATATCACAGTGTCTTGATTATGGTAGCATTAGAATCAGGCTTGAAATCAGGTGGTGTGCATGCTCTGATCTTGCTATTTAGTGTCGCTTTTGGAGTAAAGAAATCTTTCCCAAGGCCCTCGAGAATATGTCCCTTCATGTTCCACTGGCCAGAATTGCAGCAAATGCCCACTCCCAACCCAATCACTGGCAAGGGGAAGGGGAACACAGGGTGACCTAACCCATCAGGATATCCCTTGGCGAGGGAAAAGGTGACCCACCCTTAAGCCCCATGAAGAGAAGTAGACGCCTGCATCAGGGAGCCAGGGGGAAAACCAGACTTTCAAGGAAGAGGGGGAGAAAGACTTTAGGGTAGGAAGCCAACAGTGCCTGCTAAAAATACAATACAGTTAAATGGGATTTTTAATTATGAGAGAGAGAAAGAGAACCAAAGAATAAAAGGGGCATAGAGTAAAGCTCAACTCATTCTGCATATCTTTAGCTGCTGATGTCAATGATAAAGGGGACATGTTGGCCATAAATAGCAACAAGGTTTAGTATGCAGCCTGAACAGTGATCAACGACCCTGTCAATGAGGCATGCTCCTTCTCCCCTGATGACAGTTTCTGGAGCTCAGCATTACTTTAGTTTCATCCAGGGGATTATGGGCCATGTCTGGGTGGTGGGAAGCTAGTCTTGGGGCAGTTGGCTCTGTTTTAGCTTATTTAACTGCTTATTCTTGATAACATGGGATGGGCAACAATTCCGACATCTCTTGAGCAGCTCAAAAATTTCTCGGAATGGTCTCAAACCATTCCTTATGGTATGTGTGATTTGGAGGCCTGGCCCCATAGACGGATTGGATTCATCAATAAGCCATTCAAGAATCTGACAGCCTGGAACACTCAGCAAATTTCTGTAGCTTCTAACTCCCTGGCTCCTCCTGCCTGTCCTCAGCATCTCCATTGTCTTGGTTTGTGTGTCATTTCCTCCAACTCCCTGTCAGTCCTGGATGCCATGGTCCCCACTTCTTTAATTCCTTCCTTGAAGATAGAAACAAAGCTTTGAAACTGTTTTTATTTCTCTCTCTGGCCCTGGGTGTGTGTCCACAGTTGGTGGGCAGAATCTCTTGCTTAACTTACAAGGTTATTTCTCTCTCCTCTCTTTCTGCCCAGGCAGTTTGGTTATGTATGAGTAGGATGGGATGTTATAGCATTTCAAGTGTGCTAACTGCCTGAAACTCTGAGTTCTGCCTGAGGAGTCGTTAGAGAGGACTGTGCATGTCCAAGGAAGACGTGGTGTCTGTGTGAGCTCTGGGAGAAGCTCGACTCGCTGGGATCCCTGTGCAATCATTCTCCAATGTTTCTTAGGCAGCCTGGAGTGGTGCTGCAGATGGCAGGCTTTGGAGGAAGGACGAGCGTGCAAAGTCTGCACACAGGACTTCATCTCTCTGAACCTCAGTTTCCTCATTTGCTCTCAAGAGTAAATACTGATGTTAGGGCTGTTGTGAGGGTCAAATGAGGATGTGTTTAGCACAGTGCCTGACACTCAGAAATGCTTTTCACCATTTGTATCTTTACTCTTTCAGTGGAACAGAACTGATTCCATCAGGAAGAGGGCTGGAGGGGACAGGGTGAGTACTGACAGTTAGAATCACAGGGGACCTAATATGGCTGAGACTAGGACACATGTATGAAGTGGGACATAGAGTAGCATAAGGAATGGCCATTGGTAGGGAGAGGCCATTTTTCTTGGGTTCTGCCCCAGCCCCTCAGCTGGTCTTGGAGCTCCAGTGGAGACACAGTGGACAGGGATGGATTTCTGAGCCAAGGGTGAAGGCAGTGGTGTGAGTGATGATAGTGCATGCTTCCTTTAAGTGGGTGGGTCTGGCCCACCATGCTTTCTGTGGCAAACATGTGGCATGTTAAGAAACAAAAATCAGGAAAGCGGACTTGGCCCAGTGGATAGGACGTCCGCCTACCACATGGGAGGTCTGCAGTTCAAACCCCCGGCCTCCTCGACCTGTGTGGAGCTGGCCCACGCGCAGTGCTGATGCACGCAAGGAGTGCTGTGCCACTCAGGGGTGTCCCCCGTGTAGGAGAGCCCCACGCACAAGGAGTGTGCCCCGTAAAGAGAGCCACCCAGCGCAAAAGAAAGTGCAGCCTGCCCAGGAATGGCGCCGCACACATGGAGAACTGACACAAGATGATGCAACAAAAAGAAACAGAGATTCCCGTTGCCACTGATAAGGATAGAAGCGGTCACAGAAGAACACACAGCAAATGGACACACAGAGCAAACAACTGGGGGAGGGGGAGAAGGGGAGAGAAATAAAATTTTAAAAAATCTTAAAAAAAAAAAAAGAAAAAACTCCACTGAGACTATTCCTTCTGGAAATAGGGGTGAAATATGGATTATCTTGAGTTCAAAAATGGGGGGCTCCCAGGTGGCCTAAAGAAATTGAGGTGGTGGGACAGAAGTTGATTGATAAGGTTTGGTTGTGTTTTCTCCTGGCTTCTGCACTTGTGTCCAGCACCTCAGGCCTTGCTCCCTTGGCATGACCACGCTTACGTTCTTGGGGTATCTTGAGTTTCTGGAGAGACCTGTGCTTGGTGCAGCCCCCATGGCCACACTGAACTGGGCCAGACATCACCCTTTGAGGGAGCCATATTGTGTGGGATAACAAGTAGCTGCCCAAGACTTGAGGAGGCCCCACCAACATGAGCTCAGGGCCAGAGTTCTCCCACATTCTCCCTGAATCTCCAAGGGGCTGCTGCTGGTAGTTCTAGAGCGGTGGGGCTGCAAGAAACATTGGAGGGCATCTTGTAAGCCCTCTTCCATCTCAAATTATTTTACAAAATGGGGAAACCAAGGCCCTGGATGGGGGGGACTTGCTCAAGGTCACAAGGCTATTTCTGAACCCAAATTCATGATCCCATTTGCCCCTCATGACCAGCCCAAGGACAAGATATCTTGCTTTCTTTGGGGCCAGCTCTGTTCTTACTTCCACACTAGGCTTATCGCTTCTTGAAGTCTATAAGGTCTACCTCTTGAACTTCTGCCACTGTAACCTGACTGAAATGTAAATCAGATCCGGCCACTTCCCTGACTGACATTCTTGAACCCAAGACCATTCACAAGATATTAAGTTCCTTCATGATCTGGCCTCTCTTCTGTCAACATCCACCAGTTACATAGGACTACTGGTGGGTCTCTTGTGACTCCCTGCTTTTGCACATGCTGTTCCCACTGCTCGAATGCTCTTCCTTTAAGTTGCTCAAGCTAACTCTGTGGCCTCTTCTGACCCTTTAGGCCCAGCCACTCCTTCCTCTGAGCTCCCAGAGCTCCTCTATTAGAACTTATCTCATTGACTTAGAATTATTTGTTTGTGTCTGTTCTCCCCAGGGTCTCACACATCTTTAAATCTTCCTTCCCCATCAGTGCCTAGAGAGAGCCTGAAACACAGTTTTGGCTCAGTATATGTTCATGGGACGAATGACCAAAGGATCTGTTAGTCCCCAAAGACCCCCTGCCCTGGGCCTGAAATGTCACCACTTGTGAGGCCTGCCTGGTTCCTGGCCCTGTTTGCCTTTGCCTTCCCACAGCTGGGGCCTCACTTCTCTCTCCAACAGCTGGCCTGGCCCTGCCCAGACTCTGGAACCAATCACGGCCTTAGCCCAGGGAGATTTAAAGAGCCCGTGTTCAGAAGTGCAGGTGACTCAACCTCCCATGAGCCTTGGCTGTGGGTTCTACTCCTGCCCTGGGTTTGGGGACCAGTTTCTGTCATGTCCCATGAGACAGGCGGCATGAGACCATTTCCCTGAGACCCCAGCCCTTCTCACCCAAGGGTCTTGCCCTGGTCTAGCATGCCCACCCCCCACCATCACCAGCTCCCAGCTCCAGCTCCCAGGCCTCTCTGATGCCTGCTGCCCCATTCAGGTCACAGATCTTCATTGGACACCTACCATGTATTTGCTAGGCACTGGGTCTCTGCTGCTATAGAGTTCACAATCGGGGTGGGGGAGAGCCACAGAGTGGCACTGATGGTACAGTGTGGTCAGAGCTAGGACAAGGGGTCTGAAAAGGGGCTGGGGGTCTCAGTGCATGGGTGCCAAAGCAGCTCCAGAGGGGAGATCTGCACTGAGATTGAAGGGAGAAGGATGAGGGAGGGGTGGGGATGGGGCTCCTGGCTGAAGGCTCTGGAAGGGTAGGGGCTGAAGAAAGCACCCCTCCCTCCAGACCCAGAGCCCTCAGGCTTGTCTGCGTCCCTGTCCTGGGAGCAGTCATTTTGGAGGAGGGATTGAGGGTAAGAGGTGGCAGAGCTGCCTTCTCTTACATGGCTTTCAAAACTAGGCATGCCCACAAAAGCTATCATTTGTTTATTTATTCAGCTAACGTTTAGTGAGTCCCCACCACGTGCCAGGCCTGGGCTTGGAACTGGGGGTCAATCTGTTGGGGACACAGCCCTGCTCTCAAGGGGCTCATAGTCTGTAGGAGAGAGACACAAAGACAACCACGAGAACACACCTGGGATGAACGATGGCAGGCGCTGGACCCGGTGGGGGCAATGGGAAGAAGCACAGCCAGGGAGGAGAGGGCTAAACCCAGCGCAGCCAGCGCTGATGGCACCTCACACGGTGCGGGAACCTTCACACGCAATCCATGGGTCCAGTGAGGTAGGAGGACAGGGGGTCTCATCAGTAACCTGGATCTGCCAAATGACCTGTGACTGTGAGTTTTAGGGAAGCAGCAGAGCCGAAGAGCTTTGAATCCAACCAACCAAATCTGGACTCTAATCCTGTCTCCACTCCTTGATAAACTGGGTGAGTGTGGGCAAATACATGACGTCTCGTCTCTGAGCCGGTTCGTTCATCTGTACATTGGATTTAATGTTAGTGCCACCCTTAGAGGATTGTAGGGAGAGTTCAAGGAAGTAACAGCTATGTGAAAATGCTTAGCACTGGGTAGGTGTTAAACTTAGGGAGGTTGGTTGTAATAACAGTAATAGTTACAATATCTTGGGAAACAAAGAATCTTGCTAAAGGCAAGGGGTTGTAGGCTTCGTGTGTGTGTGTGTGTGTGTGTGTGTATTAGGACTTTTGGTGGCCTAGAAGCGGGGAGCTCAAAAGCCAGGACTCGCTTTGACCAGCCCCGCCCCCCAAGCTGCAGGTGGGGGCGGTTGCGCCCTCCTGCCCTCTCCCGCCCCCGCAGCGGGCGAGCCCGGGGAGCTGTCCGTGGGAGGTGCAGGTGTCCGCTCCATCCTGTGCGTCCCCATCCCTCGCCGTCCTGGCCGCGGCCCCAGCTCCCGTCGGCTGTCCGCCCCGCGTCCTCCTCTAACCTCGGTTCTGGACCGGCGAGCCGGGAAAGTTTGAGTCACATTGTGGGGGTGGGGAGAGGAGGAGGCGGGCCTGTGACCCAGCACGGGGTGGGCTCTAGGACCCGCCTCCGGCTCCCTGCAGGGGAACCCCGCCGCGAGCCCCAGCGCGGTGAGCCCCAGCCCCGCGCACCGGCCGCGCCGACGGCAGTGAGGCAGTGAGGCGCCGCGCTGCAGACGCGCGTCGGCTGCGGCTGGGTGTCCCGCAGCGGCCGCGGCGCGCTCCCCGACTGCGTGCCTCCGCCCGCAGCAGCCGCAGCCTGTCGGGCGCGCTCGGCACCATGTCGGCGGCGCCGCTCCTGCGGGTGCTGCTGGCGGTCTCCGCGACAGCGGTGGTGGCCCGCGCGCCCGGGACCGCGCTGTCTCCGGCCACGCGGGACGTCACCCTGGCCTTCGTCTTCGACGTCACCGGTTCTATGTGGGACGACCTGATGCAGGTGATCGACGGCGCCTCCCGTATTCTGGAGCGCAGCCTGAGCCACCGCAGCCAGGCCATCGCCAACTACGCGCTGGTGCCCTTTCACGACCCAGGTAGCGCCCCCGCGACCTCCCCGGGCGCGCGCGGGGCCGAGACGCGCACACCCGCCTCCTGCGAGCGCGCGGTTGCGCCCGGGACGCACCTGGACGTCCGCGGACGGCTCGGTAACTGGGCGGGGGTGCCGGCTCCCGCACGTTTGCGCTGCCTGGACCTCGGGCACGGGGGGCAGGCCCTGCAGCCGTCCCTTCCCTCCCCCGGGGATCTACCCTCCCCACTTTCCCGAGCCTCCTGGCTTCGCGCTGTCGGTCGAGAGCTGGGGCGCTTTGCGTTCAAATCCCGCGCAGCCACCTCCTGGAGCCAGCTTCTCTTTTCCCATTCCTGATGGGGTTGAGAACTCTCTGAAACTTGCTGAGACGCTGAAAAGAAATATTTGCGTCCAGGGTCTGGCGCGGGATGAACGTTTGCAGGTTTCATGTTTTTACTCTCGTCAGTTCTTAAAATTCTCTTCCAAACCGGGCTTCGGAGTTCAGAAACGCCCCCAAAGGTAGGACTTGGGGCAAAATGGGGTCCACCATCTAATTCATGGCAAGAGTGAACTCATCCTTACCGGGTCTTGCCCCCCTCCCCTGTTCTCCCAAAAATAACAGCAGCGCCCCTCACCGGCCGCGGTGCGCCCCGCCTCCGCCCTACCTGCTCCCGTGGCCGGCTCTCCCACGCTCACTTTCTCCCCAGCAGGCAGCCGCGCTGCGTCCCCTGGAGCGCCCTTCTTTCCAGCGCAGTGTTAGGGCTCGCCTTTGAAAGGAGTGAGGAATTACAGGGAAAAAGGCTTCAGAGTATGCCTGAGGCTCTCGCCCTTCTTGACTAGGACTGCTTCCCCCCCCCAACAATTTATCATGAAAAATTTCCAACTTACAGAAATGTTGAGGAAAAAAGTACATTCCCTAACCCTAACCCTAACCCTGTGTGTTCACCCCCTAGATTTTATGTTGAACATTTCATTGTGTTTGCTTTATTGCATCCCTCCATCTATTACCCTTCCATCCAGAAGGATGGCTTTATAAAGTAAAAAAAAAATTGCAGATCTTTGGCAAAATTGTACTAAGTACTCCTGTGCTGAGAAAATACATGACGAAAGGCTGTATGGTTAGTATGCCCTTTTAGAAGAAATTGCATTTATTAAACATGACCTCATTACACACACTGAAAAATAGGCAACAGTAGGGGACGGAGAATTCCAGGCCGGCTTTAGGTGGTTTGCCGCCTCGGGGCTTCCAGGCCCCCTGCTTCCGGAAGTTCCAGGGTCCCTTGGACTCTCTCAGCCCAGAAGCCAGGGGTCTGGACAAGGTTTCTAGGAACATCAAAAGGACAGCCTTGACCTCAGGGTCAGGGGCAGCAAGGCTGAGGGGTTTGTGAGGAGGTGGAGTGTGTGGTGTGTCCTGGGGCTTTGGTTAGGACACAGACACGCTCCTCCTCCCAGCTTTCTCACCCCCTTTCTGGACTGTTCTTGGGCTTCCAAAGACATCACATTGAGGGAGCTTAGCAGTCATTTCTAGACCACACCTTTATCTCACATTTGGGGAAATGGAGGCTCAGGACAGATGACAATTCCCTAGGGCCACTTGCCATTCTGCTTTGGAATCTATAATTGTCTCTAAAATGCTTGGCTGTAGTTATAGAGCTGATAGCAGCCTTTCAAAGCAAGATATAGTATCTGTGACCCAGACCAGGGCACTTGAGGGCTGTCCCTGCCATCCTGCCTCTGGCCAGCAGCCTCAAAAGCCCTCCTTCCATCCCCCGGGCTTTCTCTCCGAGCACTAAGCATGTTCAACTCTCCAGTCCTATTCAGGCTCATCCCATCAATCCATTCTCTACAAAATTAAAAAACCACTCTCCCCCCTGTTCCCCAAACCACCCTCCCGACAGATACTCCCAGGTCCAGGCATGGAGGGGGTGGAGTGGGATGGGCTTCAGCAATTACTGAGCGCCTGGTGTGTGCAGAGTTTGTATCCAGAAGCTGGCAGTCTGCTGGGACAGGCCAGAAAGAGTCATGTGCTCTCTCGGGTACCAGCTCCTGGCCGTCATCGGTCAGCAAGGGAAAGCCTCTCTGGGGAAGAAGCATTGGAGCAAGGCTTGAAGAACATGAATAAATATTTGCCACGTTCTGCCCGTGTGCCTGGCCCATGCCAGGTGCTTGAGATACTTGGCCCAAGATGCTCATTGGGTGGTTGCTGGAGGATGGTCTGGGTGGCTGACATATAGGGACAGATGTATGTGGGAGGCAAGGCATAGGAGGAATGAAATGGGAAAAGTGGGGAGGAGAGATTGGGCCAGGCTGAGGATTTGGAGTATTTAGATTTCCTTCTATGGGCTGTGAGCAGCCGCTGAAGCTTTCCAAGCAGGGATTGGAGCTGTGGTTTAGGTTTAGCTATGCTTTTTGAACCAGCAAATGAATTCTGTTAGTGGAAGAAGGGTTTGATAAATTGGGATTTTAGCGGACTGTTCTGGCTCCTCCGGGCTGCACACCAAGAGGGCCTACTTAAAGAAGCCCCGAGAGATGGGTGGGAATCAACCTGGACTGGGGTGTCCAGGGCAAACAATCAGTGCTTCTGGGCTATACATACTTGGGGATAAACCTTATGTCTGTGCTTCAAAAAAAATTTTTAAAGCCATTTTTAATGATAAAATTGATGTGTTCCCATAATATAAAAGTTATAATTTGGCTAACCATTTTATTTCTGCTGCAAATTTAGGTTGTTTTAAGTTTTTCTCTGTTAAAATGTTGCAAAAACAAAAACAAAAACAAAAAAAACAAAACAAATGTCCTGTGTAAATTTTTGCATCCTTGATTTTTTTTCCCCCCTTAGGATTACGTTCCTTGAACTTTTGAAGGCACTGAGCAGGGGATGACTCTGCACATTGTTTCCCAGAATGCTTCAGGAGTTTAAACTTCCTCTGGAAGCACTGAGGGGCCTGTTTCAGTGCAGCTGCCCCCAATGTTGGGAATTAGGATAAAAACATTTTTTTCTAATTTGAAAAGTGGAAAATGGTTTCTTATTGTTTTAGTTGTTAGTGAGGTTCAATAGATTTTCAAATGTTCACTAGATTTTTGTGTGTTTCTTCTTTTGTATATTGTCAGTTTCTTTCCTAGTTTCTCCAATGAGGTTTTAGTGGTTTTCTTATCAATTGGTGTGAGGACTTTATATTGATGGTGTTAACTGTTTTTTTGGTATGCAATTGCTACTTTTCCTGGTTTGCTTGCCTTTTAATATTATTTGTGATTCCTGATGTTCTGAAGTTTTAAACGTTTATATAGAGAAATCTGTTGAATTTTTCTTTGTGATTACTTCACTTGTGTACTTAGAAAGTTTTTTTCTATCATAAAATCAGTTGTTTTGGCTTTTAAAAAAATTATGTTTTCTCTCTCTCTTTTTATATTTGAAAGATAAAATTTATATTTTCTCTCTTTCTCTCTATATATTTTAAAACCTGTAATTTAAAAAATAGTGCGTGTTGCAAACAAGAATCTAGTACAATTCTTGAAGAATGGGATAGTTAATTGTCCAGGTCCGTTTTATCAAATGGTCCTTTCCTTTTCATTCATTTGGGTCTTGCCTTTATCCCAAATTACTTGATTTATTAAGAATTTATATCACCTTTCCATTCCATCTCACTGTATGACAATTCTTACACCAGGAATACAATCTATTAATTTGGCTTAATAATAAGTACTAATAGGGAAAATCCTTCCTCATATTCTTTTTGTCTTTTTGATTCTTTTTTAAACTTCATTTTAGAACAGTTTTAGATTTATAGAATTGTTGAGAAGATAGGACAGGAAGTTCCCATATACCCACCCCAGTTTCCTCTATTCTTAGCGTCTTATATCCCAGCCGGGATTCCACATTACAGTCGTCATGTCTCCTTAGGCTCCTGTTGGCTGTGATAGTTTCTCAGACTTTGCTTTTGATGACCTTGACAGTTTTCAGGAGTATTAGTCAATTTGGGTTTGCTAATGTTTTCCTCCTGTGTTTTTGGGAGGAAAACACAGAAGTAAACTTCCATTCTCATCAAACCATTTCGGGGTGCATACTGTCCATATGGCTTTCTGTTGATGTTGACCTTGGTCACCTGGCTGGGCTAGTGTTTGTCGGCTTTCTCCACTGTAAAGCTGCTCTTATTTCCTTCCCTTTCCATACTGTATTCTTTGGAAGAAACTCCTATGCTTGGCCCACACTTAAGGAGTGGGGAGGTATACTCCACCTCCTTGAGGGTAGAGTATCTACATAAATTATTTGGAATTCTTTTGCATGGGAGATTTGCCTCTTCTGCCCCATTTATTTATTTATCTATCTATTTATTTATTTTTTAAAGATTTATTTATTTCTCTCCCCTTCCCCCCTCCACCCTGCCCCAGTTGTCTGTTCTCTGTGTCTATTTGCTGTGTGTTCTTCTTTGTCCGCTTCTGTTGTCAGTGGCATGGGAATCTGTGCTTCTTTTTTTTGTTGCGTCATCTTGTTGTGTCAGCTCTCCGTGTGTGTGGCGCCACTCCTGGGCAGGCTGAACTTTTTACGGAGTGCACTCCTTGTGCATGGGGCTCCCCTACACGGGCACACTCCTGCATGGCAGGGCACTCCTTGCATGCATCAGCACTGCGCATGGCCAGCTCCACACGGGTCAAGGAGGCCCAGGGTTTGAACCGCGGACCTCCCATGTGGTAGATGGATGCCCTAACCACTGGGCCAAGTCTGCTTCCCCCATTTATTTATTAATTTATTCACTTATTTATATCAATATGGACTCATGGATACTTATTTTATACTTTGGATTATAATCCAAGGCTACTTTATTAATTTTGTTCCAACTTCGGCCATTGGGTATTCTTTCATTCTTTCACTTGGCTCCTGTGTCCCTTTTGACTTACCCCCATTGTTGTAGAGTGGTTTTTTTTGTTTTGTTTTTTTTTTTTTTAGCCTTTACTTACTTTCTGACACTACAAGATGCTCCAGGCTTATCTTGTAAATTTCCTGCCCCAGACCTAGAATCAGACATTTTTCCAAGGAGCACTGTCTCCTTTAATTAGAAAATGGTATTACAAACCAAGGTCTGGGTGCATTGGCTGCTTCTGGGATATCATTGCTTCTAGGCCCTCTAAGCTGACAGAACAGGGAGATAAATGCTGTATACACTTATAAATATTTCTACATGTAATCATCTGTATCTATATTAAGCTAAGCTGAGTTCATACTGATGAACGCTAACCCATTACTACATGGATCATTCTAACCTCCACTAACCTCTACCCCTTGCTTGTCTCTAAACTCCCACTCTAAAAGTAACAAACCTGACTACCGCCATCCACGATCCATTTACGTAATTGTTCAATTCCACATATATATAGTGGTTTTAGAATTGTCAACCTGTACTCCAAATAAAAACAACTTTAGTAGCTAATGGAGAGTTCCTGTGCCTTTAGTTTTAGAGACTGTTCATTTCCAAAGTTACATAAGTCAGCACCCTATTCATATTATTCATTTTATTTATATTCTTATTTTTCAAAATATTCTTCAATATTCTTGACCATTTATTCTTTCAGATGAAATCTAGGTAACCTTAGTCAATATCAAAATTTTTTTCCTGCTGTGATTTTGCTTGGAAATTGTGTTAAATCTTGATTTGTGGAAGAATTTTTATTTTTTAAAAATTGTGCTTATCCAGGAGTATGGCATGCCTCTTTGTGTGTTCATGGATTTATTTCCTTGTGTGAAGATTAATAGTTTTCTTCCTATAGGTTCCACCCATTCTTTTAAAGATCATTTCTAAATATTTTGTGGTTTGTTTCTTTTTCTGCTTTTTCGACCACGATTTTTTTCCATTACATTTTTTTTGCAAATGAGTATTCCTGGTATGTTGGAAAGCAATTTGTATTTGACTTTTTTTCTTTCTAACTTTAAAAAAAAATTTTAACTGAAGTGTGTTTTTTTTTTCCCCAAGCTAGTTATCGTTTTTTTGGTAGACTCTTTTTAAAATTTTCTAGGTTGATAATCATGACCTCCTCAAATTATTTTTCCAAGCAATTGTCTTATTTTAAATGACTTGTATTATTTATCAGTTAGAACATTCAGAAAAACATTAAATAATAGTGTCAGTAGTCATTCTTGTCTTGCTTCTCCTTTTATATAGTCCAAATGATGCTGGCTTTTGGTTTGCGGTATTCTTCACTAGGTAAAGGAAGATGTTTCCATTCCTGACTTTCTAAGGAAGAGAAAGAAAAACCGGAACGAGTGCTGAGTTCTGCCAAGGGACTTTCTGGCTTTTGTTGAGGTGTTTGTAAGGTCTTTGTTCTCTTGTCCTATTGATGTGATTCCTTAATTTTTAGCTATCTCCACATTCCTTGCATAAGCCCTGCTTGGTCATGGAGGTTTATTCTTTTAATATTTAGCTAGATTCTATCTGCCAGTATTTTGTTTAAGACTTTTCTATTTCATTCCAATAGGTGTGATCATAAAGTGGTGTTCTTTCTTTGTGTTCTTCATCAAGTTTTGGCATCATTTTATTAGTTCTTTCAGTGAATAACTTTTTCCTTCAAAAACTGAAAAATTAATACGTGCTTGTGAAATATTCTAATAATATACTAATAATACTACTCTCATTAAATAATTTGGTGTCCTTCAGTTTGTGTATGTGTCCAGTCACTTATATATATATACACATCTAATTTTTTATTATAGAAGGAATGGGATTATGCTATGCATACCGTTTTGCAACTTTTTTCCTCACATAACTTATCATGGATATTTTCCCACGTCAGAAAATATAGATCCACCCCATCATTCTTAACAGTGCTATGAGAGGGATTATCTTAATTTATCCAACCATCCCTCTTGTGTGGAAATCGGTTGCTTTCAGCATCTTTACAATGAACACCCACATTTGCAAATATGTCTATGGGACAGATTTCCAGAAATGGAATTGCCTTGTTAAAGAGGATGGACTTTTTTTTTTTTTTTAAGACTTATTTTTTATCTATTTCTCTCCCCTCCCTCCCCACCCCCTGCCTCCAGTTGTCTGCTCTTTGTGTCTATTCGCTGTGTGTTCTTCTGTGACCGCTTCTATCCTTATCAGTGGCACTGGGAATCTGTTTCTTTTTGTTGCGTCATCTTGTTGTGTCAGCTCTCCGTGTGTGCGGCACCATTCCTGGGCAGGCTGCACTTTCTTTTGCGCTGGGTGGCTCATCTTACGGGGCGCGGTCCTTCCGTGTGGGGCGCCCCTATGTGGGGGACACTCCTGCGTGGCAGGGCACTCCTTGCACGCATCAGCACTGCACATGGGCCAGCTCCACATGGATCCAGGAGGCCTGGGGTTTGAACCATCCATGTGGTAGGCGGATGCCCTAGCCATTGGGCCAAGTCCGCTTCCCTTGGATGGGCATTTTTGATTTTGATAGATCCTGTCATTCTGGTCTCTATGCTCCCTGCCTACGAACCTAGGAGAAGGCGCTTTGTCCACACGCTTGCCAGCGTCTGGGACATCACCCTTTTCCATTTTTTGCTAATTTGATAGGTGAGAAATGGCACCTCATTTAATTTGCCTAGACATGATCGCTGTTGAGTTTGAGCATTTTCTAGGGCTTCTCTCCTCTTGCCTCTGGGCTGCCAGGTGCACTGTCAGCTTTCCTTGGGGAAGAGGTCGCTTTGGTTCCCTTGGAGATGTGGATGCCGGTGGGCAGAGAGTGAGTGTGCAGTCCCTGGAACTGCACGGCTGCAGGGCCGGCTCGGCTGTGACTGCATCCTTACGTGTGTGCGTTTAGAGCTCTTTGCTGCCACCCCTGAGTGACCTTGCTCTTAACCAGCCTCTCCTCAAGTAGAAACGGCCGTGCTCACTGTAAGAAGCCCACTCCCTGGGCCCAGCCCAGGACCTGCTTCCACAGAGGCTGGGAGGTCTGAGCAGCCTGTGAAGTGGGTGCCAGTTTAGGCCTGGCCCGGCATTCCCAGGCAGCCTGACGGCAGGAGCTGCCTGGCTGGGCCAGATAACGCCTTGCCAAAGGGCAGAGCTCCTGCCCCAGCTTTCCAATCTGTGCGGGGGTGTGAGGAGAGAGACAGGACGGGGCACGCTCAAGAGCGGAGGAGCAGGGCAAGGCAGCAAGTGGCGGGGAGGCTTCCCGAAGAGGCTGGCGCGGGCTGGGTGCGACAGGTCGACCTTTACAATGTGACCTGGTCTGGTTCTGGGCTTCCTGAGTATGCAGTTCCTGGGGCCTCACTCTGGGCCAGGCGGGTGCCATCCCTAGGGCCGCTGAGCCAGCTCGCCGTGGCACCTTCAGCCAGCCAGGCCCCCAGTGAACGGCCACGCTCATGCTTACTTAATCCCGGTTGTGGTCCCCACACAAGGAGGTGCGGGCTGCTCTGAGAAGTGGGAGAGGATGGGAAGATGGCCCTGGGGGAGTGCTATTTGAGTTGTAGTGGAGAGGAGCTGGGTGGGTGGGGGAGCATCAGTACAGGACTGGGAAGAGTGTATCAGGCAGGGGGAACAGCTGAGCAATGGCTCTGAGGCTGGCAGGAACGTGGATCAGAACAGCTCCTTGAAGATGGATGGGTAGGGGAAGACTGATGAGGCTGCTCAGGACAGACCTGGTTTCAGAATCAACCTGGTGTTCAGGGAAAGAGCGTTGGCCCTCAGGAGGAGGCCCCAGGAGACTCAGGCTCTGGACCCCTGGACACCGAGGAGGGGGCAAAGGAAGGTTCTGGGGTCATTTTGGCTCTTTGGGGCAGAATCACTTGCCCGACTGGCTCCTGTCTCACCATGTCTGTTTTGGGGTGTCTTCAAGGGACACAGCCCAGACTTGGGCTCAGGAACTCTCGGGATTCTAGAAGGTCATTTTCTCCAGTCCCTGCCTTTTGGAGATAGGAGAACTGAGTCCCAGAGACGGGAGCAATGATTGCATAACGGTGGCAGGATGTGGGACTCAAGATTCCATGAACTCCACACACCCTGCTGGGGTCACTCTAGCTGGAGGAGGGGGCGTGTGCATACACAGTTGGCCCTGGGATTTGAGCGCCACTTTCAGGGAGGAGGGAGAAGGGCAGACCTTGGGAAGGGCCACATGGGGTTTTTCTGACAGCTGGACTCCAAGTGCCTGGCTGCAGCCTTGACCATTTCCACTGGCCAGTAAGTGACCACCTCACCAGTGCAGGAGGCTGGGCAGGGGTTGGCCAACAGCCGGAGCACCGCGTGGGCCAGGGGCGGGGCCATTCCACCCATGCGTGCTCCTCACGTGTCAGAGCGGGTCCTCGGGGCTGGCTCCACAGCCCCCTTTCGGAGTGGAAAAAACTGCCAATGGTGAGATGGTTCTGGGCCAGGCTTCTGGAGTGCATGTGCTTGAGGGTGGCACTACTGGAGCCTAGGATCCATTTAATCATTCCTGTATCAGTGAGCCCTGCTCTGAAGGGCTGTGTGCCACATCTGCCCAGCTGCTTGGCAAGGGCCCACTTTCCGTGATGAAGCCCGCCACTCTGGGAGCAGAAATGAAGTACTGGGGAGGAAGTTTAGAGTCCCTCTAGTTTCACACATGGCTAAGAACTGAGATCTGGGATTAGACTGGACCCAGATTTGCATCTCATCTCTGCTGCTCCCTGGTTGTGAGGCCTTGGGGAGTCCACTCTCCCTCTCTGGGCCTCAATTTTCTCATCTATAAAAGAGGGATAATAAATGGTAGACTTTATAAGTTGTGGTAAGGTTTTTGAGAGTAAATGTGTGTCAAGGGCATTAACTACATAGAAGGGAATAATGGTAGTTATCATCATCATCATCATCATCATTTTTGGAGGCAGTATGGCCAGTGGCAAGGGATAGGGTTACCTATTAAACCGATGTGGGTTTGGGTATTAACTACCACTTAGTAGCTGAGTGACTTTCACCAGGGCAACTAACTTCTCTAAGTCTTGACAGCCTCAATTGTAATAGGTAGTCATTAATAAGACTGACTTTCTGAGCTGTTGGAAGGATTCAGTGAGCCACAGCCTGTAAAATAATAAGTGCTCAGTGCTTAGAAGCTGTTGATACCACAGCCACACCACCATAACCAACCTCTCCTCCTCGCCAATGCCCTAGTCATCATGCCCTGCTCTAGGAAGGGCAGCATGTTAAGACTAAGTTTTTGTCTAGAGTCGGCCCTATCTGGACAGGGTGCTGAGTGGTGACTGAGTGTCTGGCATTGTACTGGGCAGAGGATATATGATTTGGAGCTGCTTAAACAGTAGGGAATTCATTGATGTGTTCATTCATTCATCTGAACAATATTGAGCACTTGCCATGTGCCAGGCACTGAGCTTAACATGAAGACTTCGATGGTGAACAAGAGAGATGGGGTTGCTGCCCCCATGATGTATCCGATCACCTCTTGTGCCACATTGTCCCATGTGCCCCTGAGGGGCTCTCTTCTCTGCTCCAGGTCTTTGTTTCCTCATCTGTAAAAAGCAGGGAAAGGGAGTTGCCTTGGATCTCTTCTTCCTCAACATTGTGATGTGTGGCACCTAGATCTGTAGTCAAATTGGTTTTTCCCAAGTCCATTCTGGCTGGGGACAGGATGGTGGAGGTTGTAGAAGGCAGAATAATGCCTCTTCACAGAGGTTCACGTCTAATTCCCAGAACCTGCAAATCTGTTACTTTATATGGCAAATGAGAATTTGCTAATGTGACTAAGACTCTTGAGATGCATAGATTGTTTTGGATTAGCCAGATGGGCCCAATCTAAGCACAAGGGTCCTTATAAAAGGGAGGTCAGAGGATCAGACTCAGAGAAGGAGATGTGATGGTGGAAACAGCAGTCAGAGAGAGATTTGAAGATACTAAGCTGCTGATGTTGAAAATGGAGGAAGGGGCCACGAGCCAGGGAATGCGGGCAGCTTCTAGAAGCTGGAAAAGGCCTGGAATTTCTCCACCAGAGCTTCCAGAAAGGAATACAGCCTTGCTAACACCTTGATTTTAGGACTTTTGACCTTCAGAGATACATTTTTTGTTTTAAGCTGTTCAGTTTTGTGACAATTTGTTGCAGTAGCAGTAGAAAATGAATACAGAAACCAACCTTAAAAATCCATGTAAGGGCTTCCCAGCTGAAGAGGATCCCTTCCAGCTCCTGAGATTTCCTGGGACTTGGGATAGCTGTACAGTCTCTGGCACCTGGCATGTGCCAGCTGAGGACTTTGGGCATGAGGAGGTCAGATGACAAGGTCAGAAGAAGGGGTCACTGTTTGGGGAGGATGGAGCCTTACCAGGGAACATGGGAAAGTGAGGACAGGGTGATTTCCCAGAAGAGCCTTCCTCTCTCCCAGGGCGCGGAACCTCCCAGAACAACCGTGGCCGTGGAAGACCAGAGTTTAGACGGTGGGTCTGGCAACCTCCTTGCCTTCCAACCGCAGACTTTGGGTTTCTCAATCCAGTAAAACTGTTTTAAAAAACCAAAAAACTAAAAGAAATGAAAAAACAAAACAGAACTGGTATAGAAAGCTAACATTTTTATCTTTCCAAGTTGAACCATGAACACCATTTACTCCCTTTGCTCTTATGGTCCTTCCATGAGACAAAAGAATAACTCCCGACCCCCCGGGTAGGAAGACATAGCCTGTGACAGGAAGGGCGGCTGTGCCAGTTGGAGCAGCTTCATTTTTCTCACGTTGCCGTGACTGGGGAGAACGCGGTCGGTTTAGGTCTGGGCCGCCGCTGGGAGCACGCAGGGTGCGCAGACATCACTGGCTGCCCCGGCTGGGGAGGATGGGGCTGACCTGGCTTCAGAACGGGGCACTGCAGAGGCACCGCTTGGTTTGCAGGGGATGAGCAGTCACTGTTGGTTCTTGAGCAGGTGATGTAAGCAAATCCCTCGGTGAGGGTGAGCTCTCAGGAATTGGCAGGTAGGGGTGTCTGGGGATGGGAGGGCAGTTTTCATAAAAAAGCTTTGTAAATGTCCTTGCCATCCATCCAGCAATTCTACTTATGGGAATTTATCCTAAGAAAGCAACTCCCTTAATGCCTAAAAGCTATGGGTACAAAGATATGCTTCACAACATGGTTCATTACAATGAAAACTGGAAACAAAAAAATAGGGGAGTAGGCAAGTTCATTATTAGACATTTATAAAAAGGAAATGCATTGCAACCATTAAAATGACGTTAAACTGAGTATTTAACCTTCGGGAAAGTTGCTCACAAAATGCTGTCAGTGAGAAAAATCAAGTTAAAAATAATATGCTATTTATACTTCAATAAAAATTCTGCTTAAAGTAGTATGTGTTTATGTAAGATATATATACGCTTACATATATGAATAAAATTTTTGAAGGTTATATACAAATATAAAAATGACTATCTCTGGTTGGCAGAATTACAGGTAATTCTACCCTACTTCCTTCTGTTTTCGGCTTGTCAGGACTTTCTATGTACAGCTCCCAGGGTGCAATAGTCAGGAACTTGGCTACTGGAATTGTACAGACCTTGGCTCATATCCCAGCTCTGCCACTTACCAGCTGTGTGTCATTGGGCAAAGTACTTAACCTCTCTGGGTTTCCATTTTTCTCCTCTATAAAATGTGGATAAGACTGGAGTCTACCAAGGACCAGGGAGGATTCAGTGAGCTAATACATGGGAAGCAGCTTAGCACATGTCAATATCATTAATGGAAATTATTTTTTTACAAGGAATACATATTATTATGTAGTAAAGGAATAACCAAGGTTGAGTAAAATTACTGCTTTTCTTAGTCAGACTAGAATTTGAGGACCTCTGGTTTAAGCAAGAAACATTCTTCAGCTATTTCACATAAGACTGCCGGCTCAAGTGTGGACAATTAGAGACAGCTCAGCTGTGCTGTCTCCCATTCATTGTTCCTTTACCCTGCGCCAAGCTCCTGCTAAGTGTTTACCTACCTGTCTTCACTGAATTTTCACCACAACGACTCGGTAGGGGAAGGTGGTGATGTTATGTGCCTCACATTTTACAGACAAGAAAACTGAGGCTTAGGACAGCAAAATGAGCTCTGCCAGGCTCTGTAGCTGGTGAAGGATGAGCAAAGATTCCAAACAGATCTGTCTGAAGTCAAAGGCTGAGAGCTCAGCGGTTGTATACAGGTTGATTCACTGCTGTAGGGTTCAGAGAAAAGAAAGCAGTGGGGAGGGCTTGATAAAACCAGAACAAATGAGAAAGAGGGCATAGGACGTGATAATTACAGAACAGAGGGGCAGGGTGCTCCAGGGCAGTGATTTTTAAAGTGCTGGTGAAGAGATGGTGTCCAGACGCTTGACAGGCTGGGGAGTATGCTGGAAAATTCCATGGGCTTCTCTTTCTAAGAAGGACTCAAGTCTGCTCTTAGTTACCGAGGATGGAAGTTTTTTAGGATGATGGGAATTTAGAATTCCTGGGCTAAAAATAGTTCATTACTAGAGTTCACCAAAGACTCAAATTAAATATATTCCTGAGAAATCTCATGTCCACATAAGCTTGCAGAATCACTATTGTGCATGTATCCACATGGCTAGTTGGAATTCTAGCTCTGTTTTCGATACACTGGCTGCATTGTCTTACATAGGCTGAGACTTTCAATTACAGCTTTTTAAAAAAAAGGTTTAGTATAAAACTTTTCATATATATACTAAGTAAGCAGAATAGTACAACGAATCCCCATGTACCTATCAAAAAATTATCAAAAAAAATGCTGCCATTCTTCTTTTATCTATACATCTTCCCACTCCCCACCCCCTCAATTATTATCCTTTTTATAGTTCATTTTTGTGAGGAAAAATTTACATACATTGAAATGCACAGATCTTAGTTGTACAGTTTTGACAAACGGGTACATCCGTGGAACCCACACCCATGTGACAATATAGAACATTTCTGTCGCCTCAGAAGTTTCCTTTGTATCTCTTCCAAGTAAATTTCCTCTATCCCCCAGGCAACCTCTGTTTCGATTTTTTTCATCTTAGATTAATTTTGACTGTTACAGAACTTCTATAAACGGAATCATATTATATGTACTCTTTGTGTCTGGCTTCTTTCGTTCAGCATTATGTCTGTGAGCTCCATCCTTGTTGTTGCTTGTCTCAGTAGTTTGTTCTGTTTTACTGCTGAGTAGTATTTGATTATATGAATATACCACAGTTTGTTTATCCTTTTACTTACTGATGGACAGTTTCCAGTTTTGGGGTCTTAAAAAGAAAGCTGCTCTAAACATTCTTGTTCAAGGCCTTGAACCACTCAGCAAACATATGTTTTTATTTCTCTTGGGTAGATATCTAGGCATGGAATGACTGGATCATATGGCGGGTGTAGGTTTACCTTTTAAAGAAACTTCAGCTGTCTTCTGAAGTGGTTTACATCCACACCCACATTTGGTGTTGGCAATC
The DNA here is from genome assembly GCF_030445035.2 of Dasypus novemcinctus. Classification (NCBI taxonomy): domain Eukaryota; kingdom Metazoa; phylum Chordata; class Mammalia; order Cingulata; family Dasypodidae; genus Dasypus; species Dasypus novemcinctus. The sequence goes on along the minus strand of NC_080680.1, from coordinate 86,875,725 downwards.
TTTGTCATTTTGATTGCTGTGCTTTTAAAGTTGACTACTATATGGGTGAAGTTTCTAGAAGGTTTTACACTTATGGATCAGTCTGGAGTTGGATAGTTGCTGTGCTGTGTGGTCCACTTTCATTATTTGTTCACGTCTCTATTTCTTCGTCTTCCCAAGACTCTTTTTCCACTCCCAGGGAGGGAGTGGAGGTCCGCTCTTGGCCCCTTCCCTGGAACTTGGCGCCCTGGTTTGGAGTGGGCTGGGGGCTGAGCCGTCTGCCTTCCCTCTCCAGACCTGGTCCTTGGGAAGGCGGCACTAGAAGCTCTTCCTTGGTCTTCTGGTTTTGTGGAACTCAGGCCTCAGCTCCTCTTTCCTCTGGTACAAATTGTGCAGTGCCTGTCCCTGCCCACTGGGCCTTGCATCCGGGAGTCCCAGTCTACCTAGGCCTCTCTCTCTTTTCTGCAGATATCGGTCCAGTGACCCTCACGGCCGACCCAGCAGTGTTTCAGAGGGAGCTGAGAGAACTCTACGTGCAGGTGCGCTGCCCCCGCCCTGGCTGATGGCTGTGCTCTTTTCTGAAGCTGCTTGCCCCAGTGTAGTCCTTGCAGCCCACACCAAGAGCCAAGGTCTTTGCCCCACCTAGAGGCCGAGACGGCAGCTTCCTCCACCTGCCGAGACCTGCCTCCAAGCTGTGCGTGCCCCGCACACCATGGGAGTCCTAGTGACTCTTTACTTAGTGGGATTTCTTCCTTCATTCAGTGAAACCAGTGCCACAGTAGCCCTTGTGCTTGGCACACAGTAGGTGCTTCTTTATTAGAGTGAGTGAATGAAGAGGGCAGGAAGGGTGTGTGTGATGACTTAGCCACACTGAGTCCTTTGTTCAGTATCTGTCCCCCCTCCCTCACAGGGACCATGGGTGTCCTAAAGGCATGGGCTGCACCATCCATCAGTCCACTGTTGGACAGGGCCCCTCGCATTCGGGGGCTCAGTAAGTGGGATGAGTGAGTGAATCAAGGAAAGCAGCATTTTCCTAGCAGTTACCTCATGAAATCTGCTGCTGGGAGCTGGGTGTGCACATGAGGGTGAGAGGAGGGTGTGCTTCCTTCCCAAGAGGACTCCTCGCTGGTGGGCAGGAGGGGGCCAAGTGTATATTGATCTGGGATCAATATTGATCTGGGATCAATATCAGGGCAGGCTATAAAGAGGATTTGGGAGGCGCGCTGAGTGCCTTCTTCTTGCGTGCTCGGCTCTCCCTTCTCCTGAGGGGCCCTCCTAGTCTTTAGCAGGCTTCTTTGGGCCTTCCCTTAGTGGGTCCTCTGTGTCCCCACCAACTCCTGTTGTCACGCTCATCACCATGGTAATTAAATAACCGTGCTGTGATTACTGATGTAAAGTCTGCTTCCCACGCCAGATTCCGGGTGGGTGGGGACGTGCCAGCCTTGCATGGGCGAGTGAATGAATGATGCAGTCTTGTCTGAAGTTCAAGCCCATCGTTTCTCCATTGTCTCTGGGAAGGGCATGGCTGGGCGGGGCCTGGTCGTGGGATGGGCGGGGCGGGGGCAGGTTAAGGTGACTCCTGAACTCGGGAGCTCCTGTGGGTTTCGGAGGAAGCGTGTCTGGGCGGGCCCACCTGGAGGAGATGGGCGGCAGCTGCTGAGACACACTGGCCTGCAGGGAGGTGGTGACTGCCCAGAGATGAGTGTGGGGGCCGTCAAGGCTGCTGTGGAGGTCTCCAACCCCGGCTCCTTCATCTACGTCTTCTCTGACGCGAGTGCCAAGGACTATCACAAAAAGGAGGAGGTGCTGCGTCTCCTGCAGCTTAAACAGTCGCAGGTGAGCAACCCACCTTGGGGGAGGTTTGCCTGTGGGGGTCACAAGCAGGTCCTGAGGAAGCTGGGGTCTCCAGCTCGGGCAGCCCTGAGCGCCCATCTGAGAGGGGAGGCTGGGTGCTTTTCTTCCACAGCCACTGCTCCAGCCTCCTTCAGCCACTGGCCGTCAGCTTTTAAAATATATGTATTTTAAATTTATTTTTAAAAGATACTTAGACTACATAAAATGTTACATAAAAAAACAAGGGTTTCCCATATGCCCCACTCCCCCCACCTCCCTCCCTTCCCTGCATGAACAACTTTCATTGCAATTGATGAACACACTTTGGAGCCTGGCCACACAGCATGGATTACAGTTTACATTGTAGTTTACACTCTCCCACACAATTCTGTAGGTTATGGCAGGAAATATGATGGCCTGGATCTGTCATTGCAGTGTCATCCAGGTCAATTCCAAGTCTCTCAGCTTTCAGACACAAGTGGGTCTGGCGAATTCCAAGCGTGTTCTCATCCTCCGGGCCCCCTGCCCGCCGGGGCTGGAGCTCAAGGCTTCTCTGGCGAGGTTCTTTCTTGATGAAGACCACGCCACCCTACTTCTTTTACACCCTGTCAAAGGCTGCGCAATCCATCTTCCTCCTGGCGCAGCCTCTGCTTGTTGTCTCTGAGGTTCATGTCGCCCCTTTCCCCTCATCTCACAGTTTTGGGAGGCATTTCCAGGCTTTTTGTTTTTGCATCCAGGGGTGGAGGAAGGGATGGGAGCCGGGAAGGGAGCGGGAACAGCGGATCTGACTTCCTTGGGTGAAGTCCTCAAGGGCTGGGGTAGCTTCCCTGCTCTTGCCTCTAGAACAAACCGGCGTTCTCTGACGTTCTAACTCTGCAGCCTCCAGCAGCCACTCAGCGATGAGCCAGCTCCCATTCCCTTCCTTGTGCATTTAATAACAGCTCCCATTTATTGAGCACCTACTGTATCCCTGGCCCTGTGCTGAGCGCTTGACCTGCATTGGTGCCTGCTCCCTCATTGTTCTCCCTGCATCCATGGGTCACCCGGACCCAGGGGGAGGAAAGGGCTAGGCTGGCCAGGGCCCTGCCACCTCCACCTGAAGGAGGTGCCTGGGGAGCCGTGAGCCAGGCTGTGTGTCTGTCTTCCAGGTTGTCTTTGTGCTGACAGGGGACTGTGGTAACCGCACTCATCCAGGCTACCTGGCCTATGAAGAGATCGCTGCCACCAGCTCTGGGCAGGTGTTCCACCTGGACAAGCAGCAAGTGGCCGAGGTGAGCCCTGGGTGGGGGTCACTTCCCCTGACCTCCTGAGGCTGGTCTCCAGGGATGGTGAGGACCTCCCTGAGTTTCTGGGGGTCTTTGCCGGATTGCCGAAGAGCAGTGATAGCTGCTCAATGCTGAGAGCTTTCCCAGGGCAGGTGCAGGAAGCTCTACTGCTGCATCTAGGACCCTCCCACCCCACCCCAAAGGCAGCTACTACAGGTTTTCCCACTTCACATGTGAAGAGGCCAAGGCTTGACAAAGCATGGCTGGTTCAGCCTGGCAGGATGGATCTAGCAAAGCTTGGTGTGGTTTCTTCCAAGTTTCTCCCTAGAGTCAGGGAACCTGAGGACAGGTGGGGGAGCCACTGGATTCCAGATTCCGGTTGTGTTGCTGGGACGGAAACCCCTGCTTGGGGACTTGGGGAGGGGCTTGCTTGGCTCTGTGCCCTGAGGTGCAGGGCTGCAGGTGGCCTGGCTTCCCTCCGGGCTGACCAGGTGTCTGTGTCCTGGTCTTGCTCCTGGAGCAGGTGCCTGCCCTTCCTCCCTCCCGGGCTCCATCTGCCTGCTCAGGCTCTCCTGGCCTGCTCTCTGTCCCTCACTGCCACTCCTTCCAAGCACCCAGAGGCATCCTTTTGGTTGTGTGCTGGTAAATGTTTGACGGTCATCTCTCTGGAAAGAACAAAATGCCTGTTTGCTGGTTTCAAGCTGTCGTCTTGAAGTCCCTGAGTGTGGAGCTGGGAGCAAGGCTCAGGGCGGCTTCCAGGCCCTGGAATGAGCGGCTCCTGCAGGCCCCCGGATCCTTCTGAAACAAATCCCACCAAGCCCCTCCCTTCGGCCCCCGGAGAGCGTCCGGACCCTGACCCTGACCTGGACGGCTGCTGTGTTGCCTGCGTTCTCCCCCTTGCCCCTAGACGCCACATGCCAGCCCCGCGCTCTTCCACCGCAGGGCCTCTGCTCACGTGGCTTGTTCTTCTGCCCCTCTTCCCCTGGCAGCTTCTCGTCCTCCCAGTGTTAGCTGAAATGCCCGGATTAAGTCCCTTTCATACCCTTTCCCAGCTCCCGGCGCTGCTTTATAGACTCGTAATTTGACAATTGTGCAATTGTTTAATGTCACTAAGCCGAGAGCTCCGTGAGGGCAGGAACGTTGTATCTTCCAGCACAGCCACCAGCTCACCGCAGGTGCTCAGGACAGGAACTGCGGCAAGTGAGTGTGTGCAGGGCCTCGCACCTGAGGCCCTGGGGAAAGGAAGGCGGGAGCGGCCACATCTCCAAGGCCAGCCCTGGCCTCCAGCTGGCCCTGCCTTTGCCTCATGCAAGGGTTTTTTGTGTTGTCTATGAACTGAGGAGAATTGTCTCCAGGGCCATGTTTGGATTAGTGCGCCTCAACTCCCTGCTGACAGATGGCGTTTATAGTTCTCTGCAATGTAATAGACTTTATTCTTCAGCACGTCAGCCTAGCCGGGCACCGAGCCGCCCAGACGAGGGTGGGAGGCATTTCAGGGTGGAGGGGTGGCCTGGTCCTGGCTTTGGGGGAGACCTGTCTGGGCAACTTGCATGGGTCCCTGCCAGGGCGAATCAGATGGCAGGGCAGCCCAGCAGGGTGGCAGAGGAACGCGTGCCCAGGTGTGGGGCCTGTACCTGGAGGCAGGGCCCCTGGGCCGCATCCACTGACTCATGGCCGTGATGCCCAACCGGCTCCTGCCTCGGTGGAACCCTGATGGCCGGGATCTGCTGCCTCTGGGTAGGAGCCTGGGCCTTCTCCTTCCTGGACACAGTGCTCTGTCGTTCATTAACTTCATGCCTTGGGCCCGGCCCCTTCCAGATGTTCCCGGACACTTTTCAAGGCTGGGAAAGCTGCTGGAGCAGCCAGGGCTCTGGTCATCCCCCTAGGAGAGGCAAACGGAGCTTTCACCCAAGCCAAAGGGGCCCAGCTGGGAGAAGGACTCTTTGGAAGTTGCAAAATGTCCCCCAAGTACATTCCTTTTTACCTTTTCAGTATACGTCCAGTGTGGCAGGAGTGACACATTCTGCATTATCTCTTCTATCCATTTATTGAGCACCTGCTAGGTGCCAAGTGCAGCTAGAGATGCTTCACGTGGAGCAGGGCATCAACTGAAGCTTAGGTCCCAATGATTTTGAGCATGTAGTTTTTTCCAATTGTGGAGTTGGCCCCTCTGTTACCAGGAATCCCCTTTGAGGTTTCAGGGTAATTAAAGGAAGGCAAAGACCCTTCTCCTTGCTGATAGGGATAATTTGGAGCTTTTACCATCCTTGAACAGACAGGGAACCATGTCAGAGGAAGGCAATGTAGCCTCTTGAGCCTGTCCCAAATGCAGCTTTGATCAAGACTTGGGCCCAAGACCGCCCTTGCCCCAGTGTAGCAGCTCACAGGCTTCCCCCCAGCTCAGACCCAGCTGTCACCAGGCCGTGGGTGGGGGTGAGTCAGAGGAGCTGGGCCAACCTGATCACCCTGCAACTTTCTCTGGGTTCTGGGAAGCCCCCTCCATCTCCTTGAGAGGAGGGCACTGGGAGTCTCATCGTACCTCTTCATATACACACGCCCCAACACACATACCTGCACAGCCAGTTTTGGGGGTTCAGAACTGCAGTTTGTCCAGATAATCCTCATATCAAGTAGGGAAATGGGGAACTGCCTTCTAAGACAGGAAGGACCCCCCAGCCCCTCGTGGGACATGCTGACCAGGTGGTTCCGATTAGTGGATAAGGCGGCCCAGCCCCAGAGATGATTTCATCCTGGACTGACCCCAGAGGGAGGCGGTGCGGTGGAACGATGAAGGCTGCGGCTTCCTGGCAAGATGCCTGCCTTCCAACCCCAGCTCCGCCACCACCTGCACTGTGACCTTGAGCATAGGACTTAACCTCTCTGGGCCTCAGTTTCCCCATGTGCATAGCTGGGATCATCAAGACCTCCAGCCTCCTGAGATAGCAGCTGGCAAGGATGAAAAGTAACAGTGCTTGGTACTCACTAGGCATCCAGGAGGCCCTTGGCAAGAGTTAGCAGAAATTTCCCAAAGAGTAGGAGCTCTCTCTAGAAAATGTTCTCAGAAAGGTTGAACCTGGGATGCATGCCCTGGTGTGCCCAGATGGTGGGGGGTAGAGACCCTGGGTCTCTCTCTCTCTTACCCATTTCTAGCTCCATCTCCCTCCATTGCTCCATGACGCGGGGCTCTGGGACCCTGGCCCCTCAGTTGAATGATCTGTGGTTCTGAAGCCCATCTGGCCTCCTGGCTTCCCTCTTCTGCTTCTTCAGTCGCCCTGGCAGTCAAGTGTCCTGGGAGGAGCCTCAGGGGAATGATTTATCTGCCGTGAAGGGCCGAGCAGCAGCCGTCTGGCTGGGATAGCAGTGCCAGACTTTTTCATTCCTTCTCCATCAGCGACAGAGAGACAAACCCAAATGCAGGCCCCCCTCACCCTGCTAACATCTGGGAGCCATTGCCTTCGCCAAATAAACACCGAGATTGCTTAATGAAGGCCCTCTGCTCGGAGGCCTCCCCAGATTCTGCCCCAGAGCCCTGGGGAAATCTCAGGGCCCAGAAGGCCCTGCCCCAGGCCTGGTCCTACGGGGCTCCTGGCCTTGCTGTGGGCAAGAGGTCAGGGCGCCTTCCCCCACCCCAGCTCCCGAGCAGTGGTGTGCTCACGTCGCAGGCCCCACGGCCAGGCCACCTCCTGGTGGGGTCACTGGCATTCTGTCCTGTGTCCCAGACCCCAGTATGTTTTGGTAGCCTGACCGCCTGGGCACCTTTCCTCTGGCAGAATATCCTAGGACAAGCTTGTAATGACAGTTGCAACACAGTAGCAGGCATGGCTTATCTGGGGACTTGTTAAGAGGCGCTACCACCACCCCCCTGCAGCTTTGTTCAGTTACAATTTCCTCTTGACCCCATCAAGGCCTGGCCTGGGGAAAGACGACAGTGGTCATAGCTGTGGCCTTGCTGCCGGGGGAGTTGCCTCCCTCACTTTGCCAGCAGCTGTCTGTCCTCCAGCTGGGACTCCTTGGCTGCTGCTGCTTTCCAGTCCACCCCCGCATGGACGAAATACTTTCCCCCCCATTCCTCAGGGAAGACAGGCAGAACCTTTTCAAAAGAAACATTACTTAGAAACTAGGCTGAACAGAAGAATGAAGTAGCTCCAGGTATAGTAACAGATGAGTTTCCAGAACAGAATTCTTATCCTGTGATAACTAAAGTCTAGGTCTAAACTTCTGGATGCACATGCTCTAGCTCAAGCTGAACCAAAAAATACACATTTTCTAAATCCTGGGCAATTCTTCCAATTCCCTTCTTTTCACCTTTCCTCCCGTGGAAGATCACGCGGTAGGCAGACATGAAAGACTATGAATTATAGCACGGATGGCAAATGTGGAGCATTCAAGATACCACTCACTTTTCCCACACCCATTGCAGATATTGCTAATCAATCAGAGCTTTTTTGATTAAGGTTGAATATGACCTCCCATTTCTTCTAAAATTTATACTCAGGAAGCCGTTCCCAGTTGATTGGAGTTGGCAAACAATAGGCACTTTTTTTGCCTAGGTATATATTAAAGTCATACCATATTGTTCTTTTAAAATTATTTTTACTTAAAACAAACTTATTAAAAAGTTTAAAGATACAAAAAAGTAAAAAGAATATACCTACCAATAGAGTCAGCAATTGTTACCATTTTTGCTCTACTTACTTCATCTATCGCTGCACCTTTTTGCCAAATCATGGCAGCTTATGGAAGTGATTCAGCATGAATCTACTTTTTAAAAAGATAGTCACCAACACAACCACAATATCATCTAATAAAATTATTAATAGTTTCCCAATATCATCTAATACCCACTCCCTATTCAAATGTCCTAACTGTCCTCAAAGTATGTTTGATAGAAGTTTTTGTCAAACCAGGATTCAATCAAGGACTGTATGTTTCCTTTGGTTGTGATATCTATTAAGTTCTCCCAAATCTGGAGCAGCCCACCCATTTTTTTCCATGACACTAACTTGTTGAAGAGGCATTGGATTATACAATGTCTCTTGTTCCAGGTTTATCCAATTGTTTCCTTGTGGTGTCTTAACTTGTTCCTCTATTCCCTATATTTTCCTTAAATTTGGAGTTAGTTCTGATAGCCTGATTGGAGGGAGGCTAACATTTGTGGCAGGAGTATTTCATTGTTGGTGCTGTGTGCACTTTCTGTTGCATCACATCAGGAGGCAAATAATGTCTGTCCCCTATTAATGATGATAAGTTAGATTATTGGGTTAGGGTGGTGACAGCCAGCTCTCTGTATCTGAAAGCAAAGTTTTCCTGTTGTCACTCCCATGGTCCGTGGAGTAGTGCCTTGGCTCTCTGTGGATGTCCATTTCCCCATCAACCTTTCATCTGACAGTTTTACTATCCACTGAGGAACCTTGCCTGAAACAATTATTTCATTTGGGGTTGCAGTATGATGATTTCCTAATTGCATCATTCCTTCCACATTTATTAGCTGGCATTCTTCCATGAAGAAGAGCTTTTGCTCATCAAGAGTGATGGTTTGATGTCTCTGAGATACAATTCCTATTGAAACGCCAGGAAGTCAGGAATCACACTAATCCTTTCTCTTTAATTAGGAAGTCACCTGCAATGGTAGAAAATGAGGTTTTATTGTTTTGATTTTGTTTTGTATTTTGTTTTCTCTTTTTTGAGTATCTTTATGGACACATGGATTATATAATTCAATGTATTTCAACCAATTACAGGCATTATTATTTTTCAGGCTCAAATTGCTGCAAATTTAGCCAGCGGGAACTCCTTCAAGCTGGATCCTATGTCCTTTTGACATGCCCCATTAGTCTTTGAGTGTAATCTTCTTTTATGGAATGGCCTGCTGTGTCCCAGGCTTACCTTGTAAATTCCTTGCCCCAGACCTGGAATCAGCCATTTTTCCCCAAGGAACCCTAGTTCCTTTTAGTAGGAATGGTATTTAGCAATCAAAATGTGTACCAGGGGCGATCATTGATATTGGAATATTGGGTATCATTACTTCTCTCTGTGTGTGTGTATGCCTGCAGGAGGAGAGAGAGAGAGAGAGAGAGAGAGAGAGATTATACTGATATTTCCAATTCAAATTTAACATTTCCAATGTCTTTCTTAGCTTATTTAATTTTATACTTGTATCTTTTACACTGGAATTCTTGTTTCAGAAAATATTAGCACCTTGACTTATTTGCTTTATCCTACAAATTACATAAAACAGTTTCAAAATCACAACGCTGGTAGTTATTCTAACTTAAAATTACTGAATGAAGTTTAAGATTTATTTTCAGTTCTTTTTATCCTCAGGGTACCTTCCACTGAGAAAATATTCTTGAACCGTTGAGTTCTAAAGGGATTTGAGTCGTTCTTTTCTCTCTGTGGTTATGGTACCAATCTGATGTAAAGTTAAACTCATTTGCTTCATTTTGTTTTACATTTAGGGCTTGCACAGGAAGCTATCTGACCCATTGGGCTTTTTTTTTTTTTTTTTTTGACATACAGCCTCCCCTTGGCCTGGAAAGAGAGCCCAGGCTTGAGGGACCTCCTATCTCTCCCTCTCTCCTGGTTTCCTGGCAAGGAACCTGGGAGACTTGCCTATTGCACATTGGAGGGGGAATGAGCTGGGGGAAGGGAGGGGAATTGAGTGATATGTCCTGGGGGTGATGTGATGACTCTGTTCAGGAGGTACGTGCTGCTGTACTCACACACACCTGCCAGTCCCCAAGTCCTACAGTGCTCCACTCCATGGCCTGCCCTGGGCTCGGGGCTAAGATACTCACGGGCATGGCAGAAGGTCTCTGCCCTTGTGAGGTTCTAGGCCAGCATGAAAAGAGGCATGGAACCAGTAAATAGGAATAATTAGGTGCAATGTGCTGCAAGGAAAGCATAGACCTCAGTGTATGCCAGGGAGCAGGATCTGCCCAGGTTGGAAAGGCCTCTTCTAGCTAAGAGGTGAAGAAGAAGCAGAGGTTGGACCTTGAAGAGGGGGCAGGGCATTCCAGGCAAAGCAAAGGGCATTTTGGGTGGGGCTGCCTGGGGGCAGAGCATAGCAAGCTTGGGGAGAGTCAGGGCCCCAGGTCAGGCTGGACAGGTGGACAGGGTCATAGAACATAGGGTCTTAAAGGCCATGGTAAGGATTTGGAGAAACTAAATAATTTTGTGCTCGATGCCATCTTAGACTGAACCAAGGGATGTTCACATGGGGTCCATGGATTCATGATTTCTTCCTGGGCTCATGGGGGATCTTTGAGGGAGTTTGAGAGCCCCTGAAATCCTACACTAAGTGTGTTCCGAGGTAATATGATATTCTAGGGTGCGGTCCTTGCTTGTTGTCTGATTTTCAGTGGGGCCATGTGATTTTAGCTTGGATAAACAATTCTAAAAATGAAGGGTTTCAGATTCCTCAACATCGTAGTCATCTCACTATTCCTTCAACTTCCATGAATCAGGAAGGGACTCTGTGCGCCTCTGCTGCAGTCCTGTCGGTCCTGCTTAGGCAACTCAGCACCCTTGTGCAAGCACAGTCTGAGACCCCTTGGGAGGTGCTGGTGAACCATATTGGCCTGGGGGAGATTCCATATCTCCAGTTTAGCTCCATGCCTGAGCAGCATCAGGAGGTCTTCCTGGAGGAAGAAGTGGTGGGTGCAGTTGAAGCTGGCCAGGTGAACCAAGTGGGGCAGTCTTCCCAGCAGAGGGACACCCTCTTGCTTCTCCCCTCTGAGCTGAGTCCTCTGGCTGCCTCAATTCGGACAGCACAGTTCAGAGCCCCCAGCAACCAGGTGGGTAACGATACATGGACCAGGCCCTGGGGTAGGACAACAAGGAATGGCGTGGCCTCGGGTGACCTGGAGAGCCTGTATGGAGCCTCATGGCATCAAAACCCACGGGAGGTCCCGTTTCTGCCTCCTGTTGGCAGCCAGTTAAAGACCCTGCCTCAGGTAGGGGCCTCTGCTTGTCTCAGCCTCTCACACCTGCCTCCCCAGGTGCTGAAGTGGGTGGAGTCAGCAATCCAGACCTCCAAGGTGCACCTGCTGTCCACAGACCACGAGCAGGAGGGGGAGCACACGTGGCGGATCCCCTTCGACCCTAGCCTGAAGGAGGTCACCATCTCTTTGAGTGGGCCGGGGCCCGAGATCGAAGTCCGTGACCCGCTGGGTACGTGCCGCCCGTGGCTGTCGTCCTGCCTCCTCTCTGAGACTGAGCTGGGAGCCCAGGGTGGGACCAAGAAAGAGAACCAGGGTGGCAAGGGTTTGGAGACAAGGTTCCAGGAACAGGGAGAATGGGGTGGAGACCGAGGGAAGGGCAGAGGTGATGCCTGTGGTGGGACAGGAAGCAGTTGGCTGGTGGCAGCCACGCAGTGAGAATTCTCTAGAAAGTGAGGCTCACACAGAGCTTTCCACATGCTAGTTCTTTGCATTCCCACTCTAGCCTTGTGCATTGATCAGGGCAGGAATTAGTAACACCTTTTACAGACGGGAAGCTGGAGCTCCAAGGCCACAGAATGAGGCAGAGTCAGTGCCCTGGCCACCTGCCCAACTGTGTTCTGAGGATGTCATGATTACCCAGGTCTAGGGACCAGGTGTCTAGCCAGCACCTGGGGAGAGATGTGGTGGAGTGCAGAATGAGGTGGCAGTCTGAGGACCCTCTTGTCCGATCCTCTGGGAAGCCTGAAGCTGATGTTTAGTGGGCCATAGGTTCCTAAGGGTAGGGTGGGTCCCCCATCACCTTCAGGAAAGTGTTGGGGGACTCAACAGTTCTTGGGGCTCTGCAGGGAGGATTCTGCAGAAGGATGAGGGCCTCAACGTGCTCCTCAACATCCCTGACTCAGCCAAGGTCGTGGCCTTCAAGCCGGAGCATCCTGGGCTATGGTCCATCAAGGTAGGAGGCACTGGGTTGGGGGGGTAATCAGTTCCACTGAGCTGGAGCACCATCTTTCTCCCCAAAATTTGCTTTGGGGGGGGAGGTCTAGGGCCCAGGGAAGCTTAGGGCTAGGGCCTGGATGGTGATGTCTAGGGCAAATCAGTAGAAGGAAAGGGTCAAGAACAAAGGAGGAACATTCTGTTTTGCACCAATGAGAGGAACCCATGTAGTGTGGTTTGGGATTAGTACTTAAAAGAAGGACTTGGAGAAATGATTTGAGAAGTGGGAGATCAGTCTGGTTTGTGACACAGAACCATGTCCTGTGAAGGTTGTGCAAAAGAAGCAAGGATGACCCTGGAGGGATGACTCAGGTCCAGGGCTGTCAGGGGAAGCAAGGCCTGCTCTAATCTGCACAGATCTGGAAACTAAAGACTTGAGGGGGGGTGGGGCGTGGCTCAGCTCTTTTGTAAGCAAGAATTCTCTGACAGAGCATCCTGGGATGGGGTTGGCTGCTGCCTTGGGAGGATGTGTGAGCTCCTGCTGATTGGAAAAATGTTTATTGAGCACTTGCTGGGTGCCTATGCTAGGTGCTGTGGGTGAGGTGGCAGCATTGACCACCTGCTTTGCAAACCCTGGGCTTCTCTGAGCCAAGAGTATTAATGCTGATGGAGAAGGCAAAACAGGTTAGATACGCAGGTAGACAGTTGCGCCTGCAGAAATTGGGAGAGCTGAAAAGGCAGAGCAGCTTCAAGAGTCTTGGTCAGGTCAGTGTGGTAAGCTGGGGCTCCTTCCTCTTCATTGGGGGAGTGTCATGTTGGGGCACGGTTGCTGGTAAGTTGCCTACTTGTCCGCAAAGGCTGGAGAATTCCCACTGCTGGCCCAGGGCCTGGCAGCCTTCGCCGGTCCAGAGTTTGGTCAGGTTGGCTGCCTCCTCTCCGGGAGCTGGGTGCTGGGGTTGGTGCTCCAGTGAAGTGAGGCCCGGGCCTGTGCTAGATTTACAGCAGCGGCCGCCACTCAGTGAGAATTACGGGCATCAGCAACATTGACTTCCACGCTGGCTTCTCCACTCAGCCCTCTGTGGATCTCAACCACACCATCGAGTGGCCCTTGCAAGGTACTGTGGTGCTGAGTCACCTTCTGAAGAGATGGGCCCTGGCTTTGGGAAGCGGAGGGAGTTCTGGGGGGCAGGCTTGGCTGGCTGACTCTGTGTAACTCTGGAACACACCCTGCAGAGGCTTAAGTCTAGCCATGCTCCCATATCACAGGGAGGTAAACTGAGGTCCCAGCCCAGTATCATCTCCATCAGCCCCAGCCAAGGTAACATGGTGATAACTTACCTTGATGACATTCTCCCTATCACCAAAGACTTCCAGGACCCACCTTTATGCTTTCCCCTTGTTATCGAGTTCATATCTTTCCCTTTGTTTTCCTCAAAACTTGTCTGGTGAATGTTTAGATGCCCCAGAGGTTGATGAGGTTGGGGGTGGCCTGGGAGGGATGTTGAGTTTGGAAGCACAAGGTGAGAGTTTCCCAAATGATCCTCAGACCCACTTGGATCTGAGGGTGCCTGCAAGCCCCAGCACTCTCCCTCCTGAAAGAACCTGGGCACCCAGGGCACTGGATACCCCAGCCACAGGGAAAACTACTGCATACCATGAGCTGATTGGCCACGTGGGAATGGGCGCCCAGGGTTGACACACTCATTTTTTTTCCCCAAAGAAACTGGGCATCTAGATTTTCATGTACACTTTCCAGATTATTCAGTGTTTCTTAATACATTTTAAGGTCTCTTGTGGACCAAACCGACCACATCCATAGGCCCCGGTTTATGATCTTTGAGAGAGAAAAAATTAATAACTGTCCAAAAAGTGAAAGGCTTGACAAAAAATTTCAAAATCAACTAAGGAAATTATGAAATCTGAGTGCAGTCCTGTCCCGAGATGATGTGAAAAGTACCACATTCCCATTAAGATAGAAAAGGAAAGTCAAAGAAAGTCCAAGCAGGTGGCAAGATTGGTCACCAGAGTTACTGGCAGTGGTGGTGGTGGAGAGAAATGCCCCTTCCCGGTTCTACGCCGTGAGGGGTGGAGTCTGCAGGAACGGGGAGGGGCAGGCATCGCGTTATTGGGGAAACGAGACCTGGACTGACAACGATGTTTCAGGACCATGGACAGGGGCAAGATCCCTCTCCTCATCTTACCCCCAGCATTAGTTGACACGGGTAGGTAGAGAAGGTGGGGGAGTGGGTGAAGGAGGGCCAGGAAGCCTGGGTCCCTGAGATGTGGTTCCAGGCCCCCTGCTAGGGGAGGATCAAGAGCAGAGGATCATGCAGCACCTGCTTACCCGCCTTTCCCTCTGCAGGGGTGCCCATCTCCCTGGTGATCAACTCCACAGGCCTGCAGGCACCTGGCCGCCTGGACTCAGTGGAGCTGTCACACAGCTCAGGGCGGCCCCTCCTGACTCTGCCCACTGAACCCCTATCCAGTGGCTCCAGTCATCAGCTGTGGGGCGGGCCGCCTTTCTGGGCCCCCCAGGACCGCTTCTACCTCAAGGTGAAGGGCAAGGACCATGAAGGGAACCCCCTTCTCCGAGTCTCTGGAGTTGCCTACAGCAGGGTGGCCCCAGGTGAGTGGTCTCTTGTCTCTCGGCTGCTCTGGCTCACTCTAAGTTCTGTTTCTTCCTGGAAGCCTTCCCTGATTAGAGTAGATTGGGAAATGTTTGTTCCTTAAACTTCTGTTGGGCAGCTCTTCCCTGCAAGTTATTATGGTAAATACTGGAGATGTTTCATATGTGACCTTCTGCTCAAAAATTTAGTACAACGTTATCCATTCACCCACCTACCTACCCACCCACCCATCTGTCCATCCATCCATCCATCCATCCATCCATCCATCCATCCATCCAACATTCATTTTGAGAATCTATCATGTGTCAGTTACAGTATTAGGCATTTGGACACAGCATGGCAGGGCAGACATGGGTAGTTGCTCTTCCATAATCATACTCATTATAATAATCATAGTAATATTAATTTTATCCACCATTTTGAGCATCTCCCATGGGCCAGCTCTGGGCCAAGCACTTGCCATGCATTGCATGCTTACAAAATTCTGAGATGTGACCCCATTTTATAGATGAGGAAACTAAGGCCACCCACTTACAGGGCCACTTTATGAGGGTTCCCCATAAAGAGTGCATGGGGTGCTCAGAGACTGGAGGTTGCAGAAGAAAGCACTCTATACATGCTGGCTGCTCTTACTGTCACATCGCTGTAGTCACAGATTGTTCTGTCATCCCGTCTTTGGTCATACTGTGTTTGTTCCCACATGCGTGGCTTTTTTCTGGCTTTCTGTATGTTCCTGTGGTTTCATGATCTAGGCTGGGAGCTCCCAGGGGGTAGGGTTGAGTCTTTGGTCTGCCTCTGGTCTGAGTTCACTGGCCGTCCTTACTGAGCTCCATTGCCTTCCTCCTGCCCACTCCTCCCTGTCCCTGCAGGTGGCCTGGCAGGAGCTTACAGAGGTCGATGTCATTGACATTCTGGCATCTTCTTGGCTGTGGATCTCAGTGAGGGGCAGTGTCCTCCATCCACCTCAAACAGGAATGCAGGGAAGGGAAGATACCCTCCTTCTCCTCTGCAGCTCCTGAGGCTGGCCAAGATGCCCTTGGTGGCAGGGGCGGGGCTTGTTGATCTGGGTGGGGCCGGGCAGGGCTGGGCTGTGTGCGGAGGCTGGGATTCCCCTCTTTACAGCTTCCACTCTCCTGCTGTGGCCGCTGGGCCTCCTCTCCCTTGGCCTGCACAGCTTGGAGGAGGGCTTTCCAGGAAGGAATTTCAGCAGGGGGAGTAACAGCCTCTGTTTGCTCTCTATGTTCTTTCAGATGGATCCAAGAGCTTGGAAATCAGTTCTGGCTTTTGGTCTCCATCTCTGCTCTAGATTAGAGATGAGAGAGGGAGAGAGGGAGAGAGAGGTTTGGGGTTTTGCTTCTCTACTTCTCCAGGTCTGGGAGGGCTGGGGGTGGGTGAGCTGGGAGTTTGGCTGAGAGCAGGAGGCTCTGTGTTTGGAGATATGGGAATGGTGAAGGCTGGCCCTGGGTCCTCAGTGCCTAGGCATCTTTTGGCTTATGGGAGGGGGAGCCTGAGCTGGCCTCACAGAGGCTGCCAGCATGTGGGTGAGTGATGGCTGCTTTGCACACAGCTGAGGACGTGACTGGATGGTCCGACATCCCTCTCCCCCGGGATGTGGCGGGAAGCCTGCAGCATGATGTCACCCACCGCCCTCCCACCCCCAGGTCTGCGCTCTGAGATCTGGCAGTGTCTCCCCCTTGGAGCAGCTCTACAGGCAGGAGCGCTCCTCTCCATTCTGATGGGGGCGGGGGAGAGGGCAGCAGCAGAGGGTGAGCGCGGGCCTGGGGGCTCAGCAAGAACTGACCCTTCAGCGCCATTTCTCACACTCTCCCGTTGAAGTAACTCCAATAGCCAAGGAAAGAGATTGTGTCACCCAAGGCCAGGGTCTGGAGGGGGCAGTGGCGTCTGATGAGGGTCCCCAGGGGCTGATCATGAGCTGTGAGATTTCACTGAAGTCTCTTGTTTTATCTCAAAAATGCATGTGAATTCACAGCCATGCTCCATCTATGTTTATTTTATTTTTTAAATGTTCCCTCCAACATCGTTGAGAAAAAAGTGACCCTCCAGGCTGATGAGCGCTTGTGTAGCTGCACCCACACCCTGGGGTGCCTGATCCCAGTTTGGGTAGCATTTCATCAGATTTCAGAACTGGTCTAACTCCTCTCGCCAGTACAACTGAGAAGATGGTGGCACAGAGTTGAGAAGGGGCTTGTCCATCCTGGCCGGTGCTGTGTTCAGTAGACTTTTCAGAAACCATTAAAGTAACCTTATCTTGAACTGATGGAGCTTTCGGGGTTACGTGCTTTATGCTAAAAGCTTTCCATGCACTCTTTCTCACCGACCCCTCCCAACGACACAGTGAGGTCAGTACCGTGATTACCCTCATTTTACAGAGGTGGAAACAGACGCTTAGAGAAGTAAGGTGACCCTCAGGACAGCGGGGCAGGGCTTGAATCTTCTGGCTCCAGACCCGCGCTGTGGATCTCTGGGTCGCTAGGTGTGGGGCGGGCAGGGTGTGGGGGAAGGAGGAGGAATCCTGAGTCCCACTGCTTGCCTGCAGGCGCCCCCCTGGTCAGCATGCCCCCCAGGATTCACGGCTACCGGCACCAGCCCCTGCTGGTCTCCTGCTCGGTACACAGCACCCTCCCCTTCCGGCTGCAGCTGCGGCGTGACGGAGCCAAGCTGGGCGAGCAGAGGCACTTCCAGTGAGTGGCAGGCGGCCAACCCTTTTGTCCCCGCCACGGGGCTCCCAGGAGCCTCATGCCCCGGCGAGGTCTGAGGGGAGTGGGCGGCAGGAGGGGGACGTGGTCTCAGTGATAGCATCGCCTGGGCACAGCCTGGCTGGGGGTGGGTGAGAGTGGCCGCCCGAGACTCATGCCACTGCTGGGCCATCACCCCCTGAACGAGCCGTGGGCCTCCCTCAGCCTCTGGAAAACTCACCCCTTGCAGGGCTGGGCTGCCGAGAGCTCCGTGGGGGTCAGGGCAGGAAGCACCCCTAGAGAGCCTCTTCCTTATGGATGGGAGCCCACGGCGCAGAGGAAGGGGCTTGCTCAAGACACACAGCATATCATGGAATTTGCACGTTCCTGGCTGCCTGCCTCTTTTCCAAGCCTCACAAAGGGGGCAAGGCCCCCCTTCTGGGCAAGATTCAGGGGCCCGAGGCCCCAGAGGGTCAGATGAGGCTGGGGACCCCTGGCTGGGGTCAGTGTGATGGTGTGTCCCCTGCTGTTCTGTTCCCAGGGCGTCAGGAAACAGCAGCTGGGAGATCCCCCGGGCCTCCGCGGCAGAGGAAGGCACGTACGAGTGCGTGGCGGTCAGCAGGGCAGGGGCCGGACGCGCCGAGGCCCAGGTTGTCATCACAGGTTTGTCCCTTCGTGCCCCGCTCCCCAGATTCTCCCCTCTAGGATTTCCTCCTGGGGTGTCTCCAAACGCGGGGGAGCTGCCCACGCTGCCGCCTGCCTGCTGCCCCCGTTTGGGGCCGTCTCAGCTGGGAACGGGCTGAGGGTCTCAGCTGGAAGGAGGCTGAGAGGCTGGCTGGGGGCATGCCTTCAGCCCCCTGCTGACGTGCTGGCTTGGCGGACCCCCAGGCCCTTTCACAGACCACCACCCACCTCCCAGTCCTGGTGTCCTGCCCAGGACGGCCCCGTCCAGCTCAGGAAAGGTTGGAAATTCTGCCAAATGTCTGGAAATGAAGTTGACTTTAATTTTTTTTTTTAAATTACGAACCTAAGCTATCCTAGAGAGAAGAAAAGGAACCTAACAAACATGGAAAGATTAGCCATTCTGCATTCTTCAATCCAAAAAAAGAACTGCACACACACATTCTTTGCAGGAAGGTTGAAAAATATAAACAAACAGAAAAAAGATCAAACGACCTGTAATACCTTCACTCCAGACATAACCTTGAGAGCAGTTCGATTTACTTCCTCCCAGATCTTTTTCTATGTGTGCATTTTAACAAAGGTTGGGAGAGTATTATGGGACCTGATTTACAACCTGTATTTTTACCACCCCAAAATATAGCGGATCAACAAACATGCTTCATGGCATCAGCTAACGGAACTTCCCCTTTTATTATGAGTACAGAAGAGTAGAAAGAATTGCATAAGAAAATTTGTGTGCCACTACTTAGCTTTAACACCTGTTACTATTTTGCCATATTTGCTTTTCCTCTTTTTTTCACTGAAATATTTTAAAATAAATCATAGGCATCCTGACATTTCAGTATGTATCTCAGAAAAATCAAGTAGATTTTTCTGTATAATGATTCTATTGTCATAGCTAACAAAATTAACAGTAATTAGCAGTACTGTTTAATTTTGCCCATAGTCACATTTCCCCACTCGCGCTCAGAATGCCATTTCTGGGTGGTTTCTACAATGACATCTGGAGTGACCGCAGAGTTTGAGTGGCCTTCTTGAGCCCCCCGTGTTTGGACATGACACGGCAGCCTGTGTGGGCCCAGCTCTTCCCTGCCAGCTCTCTGTCCGTGTCAGAGGGTCTCGGAGACGTCACGTCCGTTGGCTTTTTTCCTTTTCTTAGCTCTTCCCTCACTGGGGGAGAGTGGCCTTATTTCTGAATTTTGACCATGATAGCCCTGCTATTTGCACAGGGAATAGTTTTGCACGCACACGCTCCCCCCACCGTGCGTTATTTCCAAGGCTTCGTTCTCCAGGGAGGGATTTATTGCTCGAGGTGTGAAGAGTGGCGTGGCCTTGGTAGATACTGTGGGGGCTCTGGTGGGGAAGGCGCGCTCATGCCGTCGCCCGGCCCGGGGATGGCGAGCAGCGCCGGGTCAGCGCGTCCCCGAGGCGAGGATGTGGCCCGGCGGCGGCCCGGGGCGGGGCTGGGGCAGGGCTCCCGGGGCTGGGCGCTGCCGGGGCTGCCTCGCTCACCCTGTGCTCGTGTCCCGCAGACCCCCCGCCGCAGCTGGGCCCCACCCCCAACGTGACCGTGTCCCCGGGGGAGACGGCCGTCCTCACCTGCCGGGTGCTGGGCGAGGCCCCCTACAACCTGACGTGGATCCGGGACTGGCGAGCCCTGCCGGCCTCGGGGGGCCGAGCCTCCCAGCTGGCCGATCAGTCCCTGGAGGTCCGCGGCGTCATCCCCAGTGACGGGGGGCGGTACCAGTGCGTGGCCAGCAACGCCAATGGGGCCACGAGGGCTTCTGTCTGGCTCCTGGTGCGAGGTGAGGCTCTTCCTACCAATGCTGTCCCCCCAGGTCAACCCGCGACCTCATGTTCCTCTCAAGAGCCCATGGCCCATCCCTCCGCCCTAGACATCATCCCCGGCAGGCAGTGCCAACCCTTTCCATGGTTTTTGCATCTTTAGGGAAAGAGGAGTCTGTAGCCTCCTGTGACTACCTATGCCAGAGTCTAATGGCCCTCGATGTTGGATGGTTCATCTAATATCTAACCTAAGTTTCTACTGCTGTAGGCTAGGCTCATTTCATCTTGTCCTGTCCTTTTCCCATGCTATTGAGTACCTCCATTGTCCATGCTCCCTCTCCTGTAGGGCAGGGATCAGGATACTGGAAGTTTGTAAAAGCACAGAGATCAGATGTTCATGGCAGGGGTTGGGGAGGAGAGACCAGATGCAGGTTTAGAAGGCGGTGGAAGCAGCACCGGGCTGGGTATTTTGAGAGCTGAGTTGTCACCTCAGGTCTCTTCAGGATTTAGACAGACCCTTCTCCCTGGGGTACTTTTTCCAACTTGAGGGTGTTGGAACAAGCTTTTTCTGTGCCAGCTACTCTTGAGTGGCAGTCGCTGCCTGGAGTGTGTTGAGAAGGATTCTGAGGCCAGATCCAGGCTCTGCAGGAAGGAGGCCTGTTGGCTCTGTCTGCCGTGGGTGTGGGAAGGGCATGCGTGTGTTTCTGGATGAGCTGGCCCGTGGGGTCTGCTTGAGCCAGACGCGTCTGTTGTACTGTGCGCTCTCAGAGGGCCAGGTAGAACCTACACTTAGGGCCAATTCTAAGGCAGGAGGGGGCCCACCTCAAGATTTCTGGAGGACCAGAGCCATCTCCAGCCTTGGAATGCTTAAGTCTTTCCAAGGCACTCGGTCCAGAGCAGAAGGCCAGGATGTCCCCGGGCCAGGGGGCATTGAGAAACCTGGGCTCTGTGTGGCCTGGGGAAGTGCTCTGGGTGGCTGCCTAGTCTACCCCAGGCCAGGGATTTAGGCCTTTTAGGGCCTTTGTTTCCTCTGCCTTGCCCATCTGTGGCTGCTGGGAGGGGCGGGGGCCCGGGCCTGGGTGCCTGGAAGAGCGTGGCTGCTCTGACCCTCTCTTCCCTCTTGCACCTGTCCACGTTTGGGCCCCAGAGGCCCCACAGGTCAGCATCCACACCAGGTCTCAGCGCTTCTCGCAGGGCATGGAGGTGAGGATCAGCTGCTCGGCCTCTGGATACCCCAAACCCCACCTCTCCTGGAGCCGGGAGGGCCACGCCCTGCAAGAGGATAGCAGGTGAGGGGCCTGGGGCTCTGGGACTGGGAGCAGGTGGACATGGATGCCCACGTCACCTTCCTGGGCCTCAGCCTTCTTACCTGTAAGTGGAGTAGCACTCGCCTGCCGTCCTCCTGGGACTACTTAAGACTCAGGGGCGAGAGCACTGGAAACATAAAAATGCAACCGTGTGGGCCCAGTGCTTAGGCGCCGAGGCTCCGGATCCGACAGACCTGGGCTGAATCCTGCCTCCCCAGGGTTGGGGTGTGAGTCTGGGCAGGTCGTCTCCCTTGGTAGAGCCTCATGAATGTACACAGGCATTGTGCAGTGTAGCATGGCGGTCGCTAGTGATGTGAATTAATCTGTTGTTGATGACCCTGTGGCCTGAGCTCGCTGACCCTCTGCTGTTGACCTTGTTCTTTTTATGGCATGATTCCAGAATCCTTGTGGATGCCCAGGGAACCCTGGTCATTCAGGGCGTAGCCCCAGAGGATGCTGGGAATTACAGCTGCCAGGCCGCTAATGAGGTTGGCACAGATGAGGAGACTGTCACCCTCTACTATGCAGGTATGTGGGCCATGGATGTGTGTGGGGCGGGGACCGCCCTCCCACCAATGTTTATTGAGCATCTACTGTGCGCAGGCACTGGGGATATAGCCGTGAACACATGGCCCTTGTCCAGGTGGAGCTTATCTTCCACTGCGGGAGACAGAAAACCAACATGCACCTAGATAAATGAATAAGAAACCTTCTGACAGTGCAGGTGCTCTGGATGAGACAGTGATGCCATGGAGTGATGTGCGGGTAGGGGCAGAGGGAAAGGGCCGTTGCCCATGCTACCCAGCAAAGCCTCTCTGAGGCCACCCTTGCCAGAGCATTCCAGGAAGAGGGAGTGGGCAGGGCAAAAGCCCTGAGGTGGGAATGAGCCTGGTGCACTCTAGGGGCTGCCGGGAGGCTGGGGTGGGGTGGAGTAAGGGTAGGGAGAGTGGGGAGAGGAGGAGGCGAGGTGGGGGACGAGATGGGGAGAGGTGGGCAGCTCATGGAGGGCGTTTATGAACTGGTGGGTTTGGGGCTTTTATTCCAGGTTAAATGAGGAGCAGTGGGGGGTGGGGGAGGTTTGGTCAGGGAGTGGCTGATGTTAATTTGAGGTCCTGGGTGGGAGGCTTTTACGAAACCAGCGGTGGCTAGATCTTCCAGGTGTGATTGTCCCTGAGGGGGGGGGGGCACGCAGCGTTTTGGAGCTCCGCCACTGTCCCCTCAGGTCTCTGTCCCAACCCCTATGCCCCCCACGCCCCCGAGCTGTGACCCCAAATTCCCCGACTCCTCCCTGCACAGACCCGCCGTCGATCTCTGTCATCAGTGCTGTGGTCTTGGCCGCTGTCGGGGAGGAGGCCGTGCTGGCGTGCGAGGCATCTGGGGTGCCCCCACCCCGAATCATCTGGTATCGAGGTAGGCTGGGTGCAGAGAAGGCTCTGGGGCCCCGGAGCATCAGCACTCCGGAAAGGAGACATTGAACGGGGAGTCTGGAAAGAGCGGCCGGTCCCAGCAGCCCCCCAGCCTCACCCGCAGCCGGGTCTCGACGCGGCTGACGTGGGGCTGCTCAGTAGTTAGCAAGATTCAGAGCCAGACGCAGGTCTGAATTACAGCTCCCCTGGTGACCTTGGACAAGTGACTTGGCACCTTGAGCCTCAGTTTCCTTATCTGGAAAGTAGAGGTTGGTTTGTGTGGGGATTAAACACATTCCTAGGTGTACGTTCCTTCGAGCAGTGGTCTGTGCTCCGTGTTCTCAGTGATGGTGATGATAATCTGAAAAATGAGAGTGAGAGTACTGTGTACGGGTTATGTTAACGACCCTGTGTCATGGTGCCCGGCCCTGAGCTGGCGTTTGAGTGACAGGAGCTGCTCTTCAACACAGGGGGACCTGGCCTCTGGGGCTCCTGCCCCCGTCTTCCCAGCAGCAGGATCCCAGCTTCCTTATCAAGTATCAGGGGTGCAGGCATGGTGGGGTGCAGTCACCTCGGGCCTCCCTAGGCCTCTCCCAGAGCTGACCCAACTGCAGTCTGAACGCAGAGCAGAATGGGAAACAAGGAGGGAGGCCCTAGCACGGAGTGGCTCAGGAAGGACCCGAACCCGCAGCAGGGCTGGACCCAAGGGTCCTGACTTTGGTGATGAAGGGCCCGTCTACACCCAGCTCCCCTCCGAGGCCTCAGCCTTGTGGCGTCACGGGAGCCCAGGGTCCACAGGCTCAAGCACCCAGATAACCCGGCCTACCGCAGCGGCCCCGGGCACCGGCCCAATGCCTTCTCGTCTTTGCTTGCTCTAGGGGCTCTCGAAATGATTCTGGCCCCTGAGGCCTCCAGCTCTGGGACCCTGAGGATCCCGGCAGCTCAGGAGAGGGACGCCGGCATCTACACCTGCCGAGCCGTCAATGAGTTGGGCGACGCTTCTGCGGAAATCCGGCTGGAGGTTGGACGTGAGTGTGCACTGTGCTCCTACCTTCTTCCACCCTCGCACCTCTCCCCAGACCTTTGCTCTGCCTCTGAGCAGAGAGGAGAGAATTACTCAACCTAGACTACCCACATGGAATTTGTTTTACATGAATCCAGAGCCTGAGATATAAGGGATGATTGGAAAGGAGACAGTGTATGCGTTATCTCTTGCTGTGTAACAAATTGCCCCCACATTCTCTGGGTCCAAACAACAAACATTTGTTATCTCCCAGTTTCTGAGGGCCTGGAATCTGAAAAGTGGCTTAGCTGGGTGGTTCTGGCCCAGGGTCTCTTATGAGATTGCAACCAATATAGTGGCGGGGGTGCAGATGCCTCAGGCTTGCCTGGGGCTGGAGGAGCCGCTCCAGTCTCACTAACTTGGCTGTTGGCAGGAGAGTTCAGTTCTTTGCCATGTGGACTCTTCCATAGGCTGCTCATGACATAGTTTCCTCCGAGCAAGAGAGAGAGTCCAAGATGAAAGCTGTGGTCTTTTTATAACCAGTTGCATCTCAGAAGTGACATGCCATTATTTCTGCCATATTCTGCCAAAGGTCACAGAGACCAACCCTGGCAAGTGTGGGAGGGGGCTCCACAGGGTAGAATAGCAGGAGGTGGTGGTTGTGGGGGGCAACTTGGGGGCTGCCTACACAGTGACAGTTTGGTTCAAGCTGACTCCGTCACTGATCATCTGTGTGCTTTGGTCAAGTCATTGAGCCTCACTTTCCTCACCTGTAAAATGGGGCTGCTCATACTGCCTCCATCACTGGGTTGCTCTGAGGGTAAAAGGAGGTAGGGCATATGCTCAGGACAGGGCCTGGCCCTTGCGAGTACTTAACAAATGAGTTATCCCCTTTTTACAGATGGGGAATCTGTAAAAAGACTGCACAGATGTGGCTGGCTCAGGGCCGTGGTTTCCATGGTGTCTAAGCTCTAGGCCTGGATCCCGGGCACTGGGAATTGCTGGGAAGCCCTGGGCCCAGCCCCTCGTCGTGGTGCGCCAGAACGGATGCGGCTTTCAGGGTCTGCTGCACCCGAGTGAGACAGGTGCTGGGAGTTCCGGGCAAGTGCAGAGAATCGAGAATGAGCTCAGGCTGAGTGGGCTGGGCTGGGGCTGGCTGGGGTGACCGCGGGCTGTCCGAGGAGTGCAGGCCGGGGCTTCTTTCCTCAGTAGGCTGTTCAGAGGCTCCGGCGCCTGGGCGAGATGGTGCCATCTCAGGTTGGGATCCTTCCAGGCCTAGAGCGCCCTCAGCCCCCCTTCATTTGCTCCTTCCTTCGTTCCCTCCTGCATCACATGGTCACAGGTGCCCAAGTGCCAGGCCCTGTGTTGCAGATACAAGAGCAGGCAAACACAGCTTCTGCCTGCGTGTTGCTCTTGGAGTAGAACAGGGAGAAGAGTGAAGAGGAGATGAGAATACTCAGTGTACCGAGGATGTGGAGGTCGGAGCCTTGGGGGTCTGTGGGAACCCAGGGAAGGGGCTAACTCAACACTGGGGGCTGGGAAGGCTTTTGGAAGGAGGTGATGTCTAAGCTGGGGACAGAAGGAATCCGTCAGGTGAAGAGCTGGGGAGCAGTGTTCCAGGCGGAGGGAACAGCCTGTGCAAATCTCCTGATAGCAAGAGAAACGAGGAAGGG
This sequence comes from Dasypus novemcinctus, assembly GCF_030445035.2. Lineage (NCBI taxonomy): Eukaryota > Metazoa > Chordata > Mammalia > Cingulata > Dasypodidae > Dasypus > Dasypus novemcinctus. The sequence goes on along the minus strand of NC_080680.1, from coordinate 86,850,591 downwards.
AGGGGGGCTGAGAGGGTGAAGGGAGATGAGGCCAAGGCAGGCCAAAATGGGTCTCTCTGGGCCTCGGGAGCTGTGCATACTCTTTTGAACTTGGGATTACGGCAGTGGTGAGAGGCCTTCAGGAGGAGACGACGTGCTGAGAAGCACACTGTGTGGCCGGGCTCTCTGGAGGGCTGGGTGACTCTAGAAAGTCGTGGGTATAATCCCGTAATAGCCAACACTTCTGTGGTATGTGCCGTGAGCCAGGACTAGCACTACACACCTTCCGTGCACTGACTCATGTCACGCTCACAACACCCCTTTGAAGTGGGTGCTGGCCTTATCCCCTTTATCAATGGGGGTTTGCCCAAGGTCATGCAACTGGAAAGCAACAGAGCCGGGACCTGAACCCTAGAGTTTATGCCTTGAACCGCCACACTCTGCAGCTTCCAGGGACAGGCTTGGACCCCTCCTGCTGCTGACCGGCCGGGTGAGCTTGGGCTTGTGCTCGTCAGCTGTAAACGTCGTAGGGACGTTGTGTGAGTTAGAGGTAAGAAGGCCTGGCATACCAATGCCTCTGGTCAGTGCCGCTGCCGCTGTTCTTAGCCAGGAGGTCTGAATGAGCAGAGAGGTACGGGGGCTCCGGGGAGGGCTTTGCTTGTCATCCTTACGAGCAGCCACCCCCTGCTCCATGTCTGATTTCTTTTCAGCCAAGCTTTATTTCTTTGGGGCTGGCATGCCTGCCTGGTCCTGCTCCCTTGCCTGTCAGCCATTGGCCTTGAAGTCGTTTCCCCACATCAGAGAGAGGAGGCAGCGAGCACCCCAGAGGCAGGGCTTCTGGGGCACGGGACCCCTGGCAGCCTCTCACCCCTAGTTCAGGGAAGGGGTAGAGAATTGTCCAGCGAGCTGGCCTGGCAGTGGTGATGGGAAATCAAATTTCCTGCCCATCTGGGTGGCAGCTGTGGTCCAGCCTCCCTGGCCAGGCTGGCAGAGCTTTCCAGGGCAGGGAACCGGTGGGCACGGTGCCCACTTCCGGCTGTATGGCTGGGAGCTGGCCTCCTGGCATGGGAAGGAGGACCTATGTTTGTGGACCAGGCTGCAAAGCACTAGTTCCTGATCTTCTGGGTCTTGAGTTTGTCAGACGAGGGTCCTGGGTGAGAATCTAGGTCTTATGGCTTATTCGGCCAAGTTATTTACATCTACCTTTCTGAGCCTCGCTTACCTCATCTGCAAAATGGGAATGCTAACAGCAGAGCCTACCCTATAGGGTCCTCAGGCTTGCCCGGGCACCCTCCCCCCACCCTACCTCCGGTGCTGTCGGCTGGACTGGGCTGGCAAGGGCTCGGCGCCATGGAGAGATTCCCCACAACTGGTGACCAGGGCTCCGTCCCAGGCACCCCAAGTTCAGTGCCCTTTCTATTATTTTAAAAAACTGCCCTGAGCTATATTATCTTGCCTTGGCTCCCTTTCTCTCTAGATAGATTGTCACCCACCCCTCTTTCTGTCTTCTCATTTCAGTCCCTGCTTCTAATTCCCAGCCTGGACAAGTTGCTGGGTGGATGAGCAGGGGAGGAGGGCATGTGCTTTTGTGGGTGCTGAGGGCCCTCCGGCCAGCCTGGAGGGTCGGGAGAGTGGCAACGCTGGGCTCTGCGAAGGCTGTGAGAAGTCTGGGGCCAACTTCTCCATCAGAAGCTGCGGGCATGGGGCCGAGGGCCTACCGTACTTCTAGGGGCCCAGGAAAATGTTCTAATTTCAATTTCTTTTAAAATCAGAATAAAAAATGATTATAATATGTGAAGCAGGTGTAGCTCAGTGGTTGAGCACCTGCTTTGCACATACGAGGTCCTGGGTTCAATCCCCGGTACCTCCTAAAAAAAGGAATATAATAATAATGAATAGATCAAATGAATCCAGCCTGGGTCGTATTTTCATCTTTGTACCAATGCTGCCATGAAATATAATTTCTAATCTTTCTTTTTAGAAGAGGGGGCCTGCATTCACCCTGCGCCCCTGGCCCGGGTGGCTGCAGCTTAGGGCCCGGGTGGCTGCAGCTTAGGGCCCAGGTGGCTGCAGCTTAGGGCCCAGGTGCAGGACCTTTAAATGGGGGCAGGATTCTATGAGCCCTTGGGGGGGTGACGGTGGAGGGAGAGCGGTGTCCCTCTAAACTCAGGGTGGGGCTGAGGCCGAGCCTCTCCCTGCAGGCCGCCTCGTCCATCTGCAAGGCCTGGAGGCAGGGGTGGCTGGGCCTTGTAGATGGGGCGCTGGGAAGGCCAGCCCTGCCCTCACCTGGGCCACAGTCTCCCGACTACACAGCAAGAGGACTAGGCCAGAGGACCCTCCAGCCCTGGCATGTGAAGCTTCTGGGGTCCTGCCTTATTTGGGGGACTCCAGGTGAGGAGGGGAGGCGGGTACGGCTGCACAGAGAAGCCTCACATTGGTTTCTGGCCAGGCCCGGGGTGGGGCAGCTGCATCTGGGATTTGGGCTGCTTTGGGACTCACCCCTGCAAGAGGAAGGAAGAGGGGTGTGTGGCTCTGGCTGGGGGCAGTTTGTCCCCTGCGCCTGGGCAGAGGCAGGGGGGACAGTGGATGAGAGCCTGGGATTTCGCGTGGACCATCCTGGGGCTCAGTTTCCAGCAGGTTCCTTAATCTCTGTGATCCTCGGTTTCCTCATGGGGATTAGGATAATAGCTACTTTGGAGTTTGTGGAAACGGTTCATGAAATCACGTTGCTAAAAGCGCTTGTCGCAATGCCTGTCCCTTAGCAGGTAATCCACACGGTATCCTTCATACTTCCTGTTTGTTGCGGATGATGAATTAGTGCCCTTTCCAAGGTGGGGAGTTCAGAGAGAGCCTTGGGAGGGGAATGGGGAGGAGAGTGGACTTTGGGGGGCCGAGGAAGGGAGCGAAGAGAGCCCATCTGAGCGAGACGGAGCAGGTCAGCAGCTTCGTGGAGGAGGGTAGGTTTGAGCTGGGAAGGCAGGCTTCCTGGGTACCCGGCCAGGGGGCTGGGCCCAGGGTGGCGAGAGGGGTGGCAGGACCCAGACACCCCGTGGCCAGGGCTCTGCAGGACTAGTGACCCTGCCTGGGGTGAGCCTGGAGCTCGGGCTTGCTGGATCCCGAGCTGCGGCAGCTGCCAGGCCCCAGTGAGAAACGAAGAGGCGTGCGGGTGGTGTCTGAGGCCGGGTCCAAGTCTCTTTTCCTCTCTGCAGTCATTTTCCAAGTCATGTTTCTATCGCCCTGGAACTTCCCTAATCCCCGAGGCCGGGAGGGGATTTTGATGTCATGGTTTGGATGAATGGGGGAGATTTCTGAAGAGGGACGGAAAGAAGCAAGAGGTGGGGGCCGTTCCATGCTGCTGGCCTCAGTGGGGGAAAAGTAGGGCAGGGGCCCTCCCTGGGGTGGGTCTCAGCCCAGGGAGCCGTGGACAGCGCTGGGCGGCCGCAGGCTGGGGCCTGGGCTCATCTGGGCTTGGACCTGCTCTCGGTCTGCTGAAGGACACAGAGGACTGGGTTTCTGTTTTGGAAAACAACTTGCTTCCTTTTCCCCACCCTCTGATTATAAAAGTAGCACAAAGCTTAGAGAAAAGTCTGGAAGAAGCACCGCAAACAATCATCTGTGATTACCTTTGGGGAAGGGTGCGGGACTCACGGTACGTGTGCAAGAATTGGAAATTTCCACCTCTTGTGGATTGTTGGAATTGCTGATAACTCAGGTGGCCAGGGTAGTTTAGGCCTGTTACCTGGATGCAATTACTACTACAGCCCCCTTTTTGGTGTCAGCTGCCCCACTTTGGATCATAAGTTTTATGCCAAGCATGTTTTAATTTTGGGATAGTTTGACGTGCTCATTACAAAGAAGTTCAGTGACCATGGAAAGGTGTGGAGAAGAGAGCAAAGATGACCTGCAGCCCCTCACAAGGCTGGCCCTGAGGCTCGAAGGGCAGGGGCCATGGGAGTGGGTGCCCAAGCCCAGTCAGGTCTCCCTGGCCTGCTCTCCATCCACGGAGGACGACCCAGCCCGGACCTGGGGGTTCAACATACCAGATGTGTCCAGGAGATGTCTGAAAGGAAGTCCCTGTGCCTGGGAGACGGGAGGAGGCGGGGGGTGCGAGGGGCAGTGGGGCTCACCCAGCCCCCGCGTGGGCCTCGCCCTGCCGGCCACGGTCATGGTCAAACTCAGCAGCACACGCATCCCCTTGGAGGAGGGCTCCTCGGGAGGCGTCGCAGCCGGGAGCAGGCCTGCTGTTCCCTGCCCAGCTAGGGGGCAGAGCGAGGCCCCGCGACTCCACGCTGGTGGGCCTTCCTCCTGCCAGGGCCAGCCCCTCTGTGCTGGTCCCCAAGAGCTCTCCAGCAGGCGACCCGGCCGAGCTGAGGTTGGACCTGGAGCCCTGGGCAGGTGCCAGCCCCCAGGCCCAGGACAGCGAGTGGAATTGGGGAGCCTCCCAGGGATGGAAGGGGAGGAGAGGGGCGGAAGGCGGCGGGAGCAGGCCCCTGGCGGCCAGGTGGTCCAGCCCCCGGGCCTGTCTGACCGGTCACCTCCCTGCAGACGCACCCTGGCTGACGGAGCCGCCTCGGGATGCCGCTGTGGACCTGGGGAGGAGCGCTCTCCTGGCGTGCCGGGCCGCGGGCCGCCCGCCGCCGGTGGTCACCTGGCGCCGGGGAGATGGCCGGCTGCTGGGGCCTGGGCGAGGCAGCAGGACTGGACAGCTGGATTCGGGGGTGCTGTTCTTTGAAAGTAAGAGCTTAGGGCTAGGGGTAAGAGGTGGGAACTGCTTCTGATGGAAGGTCATGCATCAGCGGGTGAGCCTGGGCAGGGCCTTCTGCATCCTGCTACCACCGCTCCCCTCACCGTGTGCCAGGGCCTGAAGCAGGGCGCTTTATTTGCATCGTTTTCTTGGCCCCCACCCTGCAAGTCAGGGTACTGATAAATTACCCCCATTCTCCAGATGAGCAGGTGGAGGCCTTCTCACCCTTCCCAGGCCCGACTGAGTCCCCTGATCCTTCTCTCTGCAGGGCGAGGCTGGCTGGCCTGGCCTCTGCCCCGGGGCACGGGGCTCCCCCAGGGCTCCTCCTGTGCCCAGGGCTCTCCCTGAAGCCTGGGATGGGGTGGATGGGGGACCTGGATGGGGAGCCAGAGGTGGTGGCCTCTTTCCTGCCCCTCAGGCGCGGCACCTGAAGACCAGGCCCTGTATGTCTGTGAAGCTCGCAACATCTTTGGGAAGGTGCAGGCAGAGGCCCAGCTCGTCGTCACTGGACACGGTTTGCTGGTGGATCTGGAGAAGAGGCGGGTAGAGGGAGGCAGGGACCTTTTGGGGGAGCAGCCAGGCATGGGCTTCCCTGAGGAGCACCCCTGGGCCACCCCATTCTTTGGGACAGTTGGGTCCATGGCCAGTTCTGTGGGCTCCCCAGTCCTGACGCTCCTGCCGGTCCCCCTGCGCCGTGGAGCCTGTCCCCTGGGTGAGTGCGTTCAGGGAGCCCAGTGTGGCCGACAAGTCTCCTCCCACAGTCTCCCCGCAGATCGCCAGCGGTGCCCCCATGGCCCGGGTCTTGGAGGGGCAGCCCGTGTCCCTGCCTTGTATCATCCTGGCTGGGAGGCCCCTCCCGGAGAGGCGCTGGCTGAAGGATGGCCGGCCCGTGAGTGTGGGCTCCTCTGGGGGTGGCGGGCAGTGTATCTGCGGCCAGGTGGCCTCAGCCTCTGCTTTGCTGCTCCTCTTTTTCAGAGTGTCCTCTTCCTTCCACTCTCACTTTCCTGCCTCTTTCAAGAACCTTCTCTGATAATGCACGGATAGCACCCGTTGCCCTCTACCATCCTGCCAATGGATGGCTTGGTCGTGGCTGTTGGTGCCTTGGAGCTCATTAGTGACCGCTCCTCTGCTCCTCTCTGCGCTGCTCCGTTCTCTCCCTGCAGACGGGTTGTCCCCTCTGTTCTGTGGCCACAGAGTGGACAGGAAAGCCCTGCTCTGCATGCCTTGGGGCTCCTACTGACTAAAGGCTCTGGCCCCAACTCCACACTCCCATTAGAGACTCCAGTAGGCTCAGCTTGGGTCAGTTGGTCAGCGTCAGAGGTGTGCAGGTCACCTAGCCTTGCGGGGTCTGTGGGGGGTGGACGAGTCTCAGAGAAGACGTGAGCTGGGCAGGAAGGGCCCCTACCTGAGGGAGCCCCAGCAGACAGCACACCCCAGACCCTCAACCTTCCCTGAGCCCCTGGCCTCTTGGGCACCTGCTGGCCTGGCAGACAGTGCAGTTTCCTGAGGTTCCCTCTTAGCTGGCTCTGAGAGGGGCCGCCGTCCTAGCTGCTGCTTCCTTACCCTCACCAGCTCCCACCTGGCGGCCGGCCTTCTGTCCGAGCAGACGGCAGCCTCCACCTTGACCAGGTGCTGCAGGAGGATGCGGGCAGCTACAGCTGTGTGGTCACCAACACCGCTGGCTCTCAGCATCGGAATGTGGAGCTGTTTGTCCAGGGTGAGGCCTGGGGCCCGAGGGGGTGGGAGTGGGGTGGGAGATGGGAAAGGATGGAAAAGAAGCATGGGGGATCTTGATCTTGAAAACCTTTTTAAAAATCACACAAATAATACATTTTCACTGCAGGAAAATTAGGAATTTGGGAAGTAAAAAAAACCCCACAAACTTACATAAAACTGCTAAGAAAAACTAGTTTTTAGATTTTGATTTGTATCTGTTAATACTTTATACACACACGAGTACACCCCCACACCCTCTGTATATAATGTAAATTATTTAGATATATTCTCTAGATATATTTTTATCTCTCTCTCTCTATATATATCTATTCATAAATTTCTTATGTACATTATACGTATAAATATTTTAAGACAAAACTGGGATCACACTCTATTACTCTCTTGCAACCTGGATTTTTTGCTTGACAATTTATTGTGACTTTTCTATGTCAATAAATATTTAAAAGCATCCTTTGAAGCAGCATCCCCGTTGGGACGTGCCCTGCTCATTTAACTCACCCTGTGTCCAGTATTTCACTTGCGTGAACACCAGGGGATGACCATCCTTGAGTTACACTTCTGTCCACGTGACTAATTCTCTCCTTGGGAAAAATTCATTCATGGGGAATTAATCTCTGCATCACGGAGAGTAGATGGTTTTCGGACTTTTCGAGTATTTTGTCACTTGTCCTCCTGCCGGCAGGGTTTCCTATACTCATCCAACCAGGCATGTTCTTTTTCATGTAAGGTGAGAATTGTAAAACAAAAACTAAAATTGTATAAGTTTGGTTCTATTTTGTGATTTTACAAGTCTGTTAATACTCTGTTTGTTTGTTTCATTTGCTTTATAAGCCCCGGAGGGCTGGGCAGAGAGAACGCATCATCCCCACTCCCCCATGTGGGAAGACCCAGAGTTCAGAGAAGGGCCCGTCCTGTCTCCTCGGCCAATGCCAGCAGCCATCCGTGGCTGAGCCCGCCCCGTGCCAGCCCTCTGCTAGGCTCTCCTCGGCCAATGCCCAGCAGCCATCCGTGGCTGAGCCCGCCCCGTGCCAGCCCTCTGCCAGGCTCTCCTCGGCCAATGCCCAGCAGCCATCCGTGGCTGAGCCCGCCCCGTGCCAGCCCTCTGCTAGGCTCTCCTCGGCCAATGCCCAGCAGCCATCCGTGGCTGAGCCCGCCCCGTGCCAGCCCTCTGCCAGGCTCTGCCTCTGCTTTCGCTTAGTTTCCGTAACTACCCCGGGACAGCTTTTACTAGACCCCACGATCTGAGGTTAAGGAGCCGAACCTCAGAGGCGACGTGCCTCGCCACCCCATGCCAGGAAGCGGCAGAGCGCGATGGGCCCGGGCTGTCCCCGCCGCCTCCCTTCTCCCCGGGCGCGGCGCAGGCCTCTCCCGGTGCTGCCGCCAGCCGGCACGGCCCCTCTTGGCTCAGTTCATTTCCATTCAGCAGTTTTATAGACGTGCTGGGAGGCTGCGAAGGGCATTTCCCTCAGCCTGTCAGAGCCGTTGGCTCCTCACTTCCCCACCGACTTGTCCATGTCCAGTTTCTCCCTTCCCGCTTCCCTTAGAGGCCAGCAGTTTCCTGCCTGCAACCTGGAGGGTGCCCAGAAATGGACCTGACACCTTTTTCCAAAGCTCGCTGTGTTCCACAAACACGATTTTCTTCCATTTCCCATCTGTTCGTCTCCAAGGAAGGGGGCAGGGGATTGGGGTTAATACAGCTCTTTCGCTGATCAGGGAATATGGAGATAAAAAGATTAAATGGTTCACCCAAAGTCCCAGAGCAGATGAGCTGCAGGGCTCACGCCTGACCACGCCACACGCAGGAGGATGAACTCGGACGGCAGTGGCTCTAGGTGCTGTGACCATCTTATTCTCCTGTCGAAATCGGTTTGTTTTTAAAAGTGCCGCCCAGAATCCAGCCAACTGCCACTCGCCATGTCACCAATGAGGGTGTTCCGGCCTCTCTTCCCTGCATGGCCTCAGGGGTTCCCACCCCCACCATCACCTGGACCAAGGTAGGCAGAGCCTGCTACCAGAGGGCGACCAGGTGGGCAGGCCCTAGTGCACTATGGGAGGAGACTTACGCAAATCACCAGGGCGGGGGATGGCCCTGCTGATGCTGCTCTGCCCCCAGGAAACGGTCGCCCTGACCCCCGGGGGTCCCCACTACAACGTGAGTAAGGACGGCACTCTGCTCATCGCCCGCCCGGCCGCCCGGGATGCAGGGGCCTATGTCTGCACGGCCACCAACACGGTGGGCTTCTCCAGCCAGGAGATGCGGCTCTCCGTGAACAGTGAGTGCTGGCAGCCTGGTCCTGGGCTAGCCCAGTGGGCCTGGAGGCCGGGCGTGGGCGAGCCCACCTTACCTGTGTCTTCCTTGCTCCCGGAGGACTCTTGAGCCTCCAGGCTTTGCCTAAACTCCAGCTAACCCTGCTTCTCAGTTCTTCCTCCTGAAAGCTCGTGGACCCCAGCTCCTCTCTCTCTAAACACTGTCCCCAGCAGCCCCAACCCAGCGCTTTGTAACCACACGGGGAGGAAGTGGTCACATCAACAAGCCTTGGAAAGACCACAAGGCCCTGTCGGCCCGCCCTCTCTCCCGGCAGCTCCCTCTCTAGCCTCCCTCCCCGCTCTCTGCGCCCCAGACCTTCTATCCTCCTTTCCTTGTCTTGGACGCCTCTTCCTGCCTCAGGGCCTTGGCAGTGCAGTTCCTTCTGGTTGGAATGCCCTTCCCCGCCTTGGTTCCCTGCCTCCGCCCAGACAGCTCCTCCTTTCATCTGCTCTCAGCAGTTCCTGGTCAGGTCAAGGCACCTTGCTGCACACGCTCTGCACTTCCGCTTTGAGCCCTCATCACACCCGTGACTAAGTCACTGACTGCACTGGAGCTGCTCAGGTGTCCCCGTGGAGTGCAAGTGCCCTGAGGGCAGGGCCTGGCCCCCCTGCCTTGCTGTTTCCCAGCATCCAGCCCCAGGCTGGGCACTCAGGAAATCTGTCTGGGATGAGTGAACAAATGCACAGGCCCATCTTTCTCTCTCATATATTCTTAGAGCCAATATTTCTCTGGAGGAAATCTTTTTTTTAAAGGGGGGATGGATTTCCTCTCTGAACTATGGTTGACAGGGCAGGGGAACACATGAGAGGAGATGGGGTTTGACGTCCTCAGCTGCCTGGCACGTTTAGTTGTTGCACAGACACGTGTCAGGTGCCTTCACTGTCTGAGCGCCCGGCTAGAGATGGGGGAGAGCTGGGGAGGGTGGGCTGTGCTGGTATCCCTGCTCTCCAGGAGTTCCAGTTGAAGACGAGAGAGAGGTGGCGTGCAAGGTACGTTTGACCAGGGTTTGAGAGGGCCAGAGAGAGAGTTTGTGAATTATCTGGTGGTTGATGTCCTGGGAATAATGGGATAATCAAGGGGAAGAAGGTGGAGAAGAAAAGCATAGAATCTGCCAGAATGTCCCTGGGGAAGGACGCCAGGACGAAGAGAAGCCAGAGGACGCATAGACGTTGTGGCAGGAGAGAAGGTGCCAGGGAGGGTGGCTGTTAGCGGGGAGGCAGGCACCCGCATCTCCCTGTTATCAGAGCCTCAGCCCTCCGGCCCTTCCTGGGGAGCCCTCCCCGTCTGCCTCTGGTCCCCGACCTCCTTGCCTGTCCTGCTCACAGTCCTGTTTGCCTCCACCCACAGCCAAGCCCAGGCTTAAGGTGAACGGGTCACATGGTGCAGACGGGCCGGTGAGAGTCTCCGCCAAGGCCGGGGACGAGGTGACCCTGGACTGTGAGGCCCAGGGCTCCCCACCCCCGCTGGTCACCTGGACGAAGGACTCCCGCCCGATGCCGCCCTTCGCCGAAAGGTAACCGACCACGTGGCCTCGGGTTGGGTCAGAGGCAGAGCTTGGGCTTTCGAGTAAAGGGGTGTGAAACGAGCCCTGTGGATGCTCCTGTGGGGAGGCTCATTCACTTCTGCACACAGGTTTGGGGTCACCGCAGGGGCCCATGGCCTCCCTGAAGCCTCCGTGGACCTCATGAGGGTGCAGGGCTCCCAGGGTGAGGCCCCTCTCTAAAATAATGTACCCTGAGCACTTACAATGCCCTGGCCACTGGACACACAGCCCCTGTTACCTCAACTGAATGGAGGAAACTGAGGCCCAGAGAGTTGGGGTGAGCTGCTCACGGTCACCCAACTAAAAATGATCAGTGGCAGGGTGGGGACGGCATCCTGACCACTACACATGTCACCTCCGCACCTGTTGCCCCCACCCAGGTGTCCAGCTGCCAGGCTTTGACTCAGAGCTTCTCCCCCTTCTGGGGTCTTTGCACGCCCCACCTGGGAGTAGGCAGTGAGGGAAAGCTGGGCTGGCTTTGGGCATCCTCCAAAACCGAGCCCGACCCACCAGGCCTCGGCAGCTCCGGGCACTCTCGGCCCTAGGGAGCGTGGCGGTGACGTCAGCCCCGGCCAGGTCTTTGAGAGCTTCCAGACAGGTTCTGGAACCCTAGCTCTGCAGGCCCCTGCCCCTGACACCCACACACGTGTCTGGGTCTTGGAACATCTGCGGGGTTCTTCCTGAACCCTGAAGCTGATATCCATGCACCCCTGAGTATGTTGGGGGGGTCGTGTGCCAGCTGGGGGACTGGGAGCCGCGTGGGGCTGTGTCTGCAGGGGGTGCCGCTGCGGCCCCCTGCCAGGGGGGGTGACGGGCTCCGCGCTCTAAGGCTCTGGAAGCCTGTGTCTGTCCCGGGAAAGCCTGTCCTGGCTCCTTGGCTGGGTGATGGTTTATTTACGACTTGTTACTGAAACGGGGAACCACATTCCTATTTGTTCACCCCTCCTTGTTGTGATGTGTTAATAGATCAACCGGGAGCCATAAATCTGCGAGAACCACTTTTGCAATCCTAGAATTTTGTTCTGTTCTTTCTCCCTTGCCCTCTCCACTTCTTTCTGGCTTACATTTTTCTCTTGAGACTTGTGAGATTCCCAGAGTTTAACCAAATGAGGAGTAAAATATGCCTGGGATGGGGGCTGGGGGGTGGGGGGACCGGCTCAGACCTGAGCTCATCAGACCCGAGTGTGAGTCCTGGCTGGTTTCTTACAAGTCGTGTGACCGCAGGCAGCCACGAGCTCCTCTTAGCCGGCTTCTCCCTCTGTAAAATGAACTTTATTACAATGCTGCTCTCGTGATAGGAGGACGGATATGCAATGTTTATATGTTGTTAAGTGCCCAAAAGATGCTCGTTTTGATATTATTTTCCTGCTGTTGCTATTCACAACCGAAGGCAGCATTTCCAGCTTTTAAAAACTCATCGTCATCATCTTATCACATCCATTATCTCATTTAATCCTCATGGACATTTAAAAATACATAAAACGGCTTTATTGAGATATAATTCACATACCATACAATAAATCTGTTTGCAGTGGTTTTTAGTGTACTTCAGAGTGGAGCAACCATCGCCATAATCAATTTTAAAACACTTTCATCACCCTCCCAAAACACCCTGAACCCAACAGCAATCTCGTGCATTCCCGCCCCCACTCCCCACCCCAGCCGGAGGCAGCCACTTCCTCTTCTGGACATTTCCTACAAGTGGAATCGTGCATACGCATGTGGCCTTCTGTGCCTGGCTTCCTTCACCTAGCACACTGTCTCCAAGGTCCATCTAGATGGTAGCCTGTACCACAACTTCATTTCTTTTTCTCACTGGGTAATATTCCATTGTATGGATATACCACATTTGGTGTATCCTTCACAGGTTGATGGACCTTGGGATTGTTTCCACTTTGGGGCTATTATGAGTAGCCTCGGTGGTTTTTATTGTATTTTAAAATTCATTGCCCTGAGGCTCACCGACAACTTTCCCACACAGAAGGAAGGCCAGGTGCTCAGATAGACACAGCCCCCCTTTAATCCCACAGTAATTCAGCCGGGACTGGCGAGTTTAGACTCCTGGGGGCACCACACTGAGCGGAGGGCCTGGGCCCGGCCGTCCCGCCTCCCCGAGAGAGGCCTGCAGCTCGGCTTCTCCGCCGCCGGCCTGCAAGCTCCGCACGAGAGAACGAGCGGACGCGGCGGGTGCTCAGCCCCTTCAGAACCCAGGACCCAGCCCGCTCCCGCTACTGGAAGAGGCGCCGCCCGCCACGCACGTCCCCACGCGCGCTCCTCCTTCCCTCGCGGGCGGCGTGTGCTCCTTGCTCTCGGCGGTGCTGCCTCCGCGGCCCGCCCTTGTCCCCAGGGGCGCGCATGCGCCCGCTCGTGCAGGTGTCTTTCCTCGGCTCTGTGCCCACCTCGGCTGGGGTTCTCGGCCCGGGCTACAGTTAGGACTGCCAGGGACCTCAAAGCTTCGGGGTAATTCTGTGGTGTAGTCGGGGCTGAGACCCTGCTGTTGGGTCAGGCTCCTCCTCCTCCCCTGCCAGCCACCCTGGAGGGGCAGGGCTGAGGGGCCTCATCCCCAGGCCGCCAGGGGGCCCGGAAGCCCACGGAGCATGGAGAAACGGGGTCGCGACCTTCCACTGCCTGGCCCTGGGCCTTGGCGTGCAGACAGCGAGGAGCACACCAGATGCAGACGTAGCCCCGAGGGTACACACAGCACAGAGCCACGAGGCTGCCCCGAGGGTACACACAGCCACAGAACCGCCCCGAGGGTACACACAGCCACAGAACCGCCCCGAGGGTACACATAGCCACTGAACAGCCCCGAGGGTACACACAGCACAGAGCCACGAGGCAGCCCCGAGGGTACACACAGCCACGGAACAGCCCTGAGGGTACACATAGCCACGGAACAGCCCCGAGGGTACACACAGCCACAGAACAGCCCTGAGGGTATACACAGCCATGGAACAGCCCCGAGGGTACACACAGCACAGAGCCACGAGGCAGCCCCGAGGGTACACACAGCCACGGAACAGCCGGGAGGGTACACACAGCCACGGAACAGCCCCGAGGGTACACATAGCACAGAGCCACGAGGCAGCCCCGAGGGTACACACAGCCACGGAACAGCCCCGAGGGTACACACAGCCACGGAACAGCCCCGAGGGTACACACAGCACAGAGCCACGAGGCAGCCCCGAGGGTACACACAGCACAGAGCCACTAGGCAGCCCCGAGGGTACACACAGCCACGGAACAGCCCCGAGGGTACACACAGCACAGAGCCACGAGGCAGCCCCGATGGTACACACAGCCACGGAACAGCCCCGAGGGTATACACAGCCACAGAACAGCCTTGAGGATACACATAGCACAGAGCCACGAGGCAGCCCCGAGGGTACACACAGCCACGGAACAGCCCCGAGGGTACACATGGCACAGAGCCACGAGGCAGCCCCGAGGGTACACATAGCCACGAGAGAGTCATGAGAGTACACACAGCCACGAGACAGCCGTGAGGGTGCATACAGCACAGAGCCACAGGGCAGCCCCGAGGGTACACACAGCACACAGCCATGAGACAGCCGTGAGGGTACACACAGCATAGAGCCTCAGGACAGTCCTGAGGGTACACACAGCCATGAAACAGCCCTGAAGGTACACACAACACAGAGCCACGAGGCAGCCGTGAGGGTACACACAACCACGAGACAGCCCCGAGGGTATACACAGCACACAGCCACAAGACAGCTGTGAGGGTGCACACAGCACAGAGCCTCAGGACAGCCCCGAGGGTACACACAGCCATGAAACAGCTGTGAGGGTACACATAGCCACGAGAGAGCCATGAGAGTACACACAGCCACGAGACAGCCGTGAGGGTGCATACAGCACAGAGCCACGGGGCAGCCCCGAGGGTACACACAGCACACAGCCATGAGACAGCCGTGAGGGTACACACAGCACAGAGCCTCAGGACAGCTCCGAGGGTACACACAGCCATGAAACAGCTGTGAGGGTACACACAGCACACAGCCACAAGACAGCCATAAGCATACATGCAGCACACAGCCATGAGCACACCCAGATGCAGCACGTGGACGTGTGTACAGCACACAGCCACAAGCACAGCAGACATGGTCTCAGACATGGACATACCCTGACATATATGCAGTGGGCTTGTGGGCTTCTGGGCCAAGGTCAGACGGGCAACTGCTTCCTCTGGATAATATTCTAAACTCTTCGGCATCCTAGACCACCCTCCACGACCACTGAGTCAGAAAGTCATAATAAAGAGAGAACACGCCAGGAGCTCGAGGAGCTAGCAAATTGGAAACCTCCCGCCTGCGTCCACAATCCCCTTGGATTCATTAGTGCATGTAGATGTGTTTATAGGGTTAAGCTTCGAGCATCTTCTATTCTGCTATCTTTGATTTTTTTCCCCCCTAATTTACCATTTTTCTTGATTCATCCTGGCCCATGTCACTCGCTTTTCATTTTAAAGGGCAAAATAACATTCCAGGGCACTCGGCTCTCACGGTTGCTAAGTTGCTGTTTGGGGCTTGTGCTTAATTGCATTTTAGGCAGTAATAAATGGGCAACTGGAACATCTTTGCCCAAATGCTCCTCTTTTATCTTCTGGGTCATCTCCTGGGTATGGTCCTGAAAGCAAATGACTGAGTCCAAGGATGGGAGTGTTCACTGGACGCTTGTTGTTTTTGAAAAGAGCATCAGAGTTGTGAATTCAAAATCCAAGTCAACAGTATTTATTGAGCAATACCCTGTGCCCAGGACTGTGCTGAGCAGCACCGGAGGGAGGCGACACAGGCTCTGCCTGTGTGTGAGATCAGGTGGCAGCAGACCTGGGGCCCCAGCTAAGCTTTGCCCCAGCTTGCTGCATGAACTCGAACAAGCCCCTGCCCCTCCCTGGACCTCAGTTTTCCCATCTGAGAAATGAAAGGGCTGGAGCCGGCGATGGTTGTCTGAGCATCTCGCCTCCTGGTCCCATGATTCAGCCTGGGGATGCTGGGGTGAGGCGGTGTTTCTAGGCAACAGTGTTTGTTTGTGGTTCTCATGTGGGGCCGGGACAGCTGTGAGCCCTCCTGGCTCCAGCTCTGGCTCTGGGGGGCAGCCAGCCAGGGTCCCACACACGGCCAAGTCCAGCCACATTGAGAGAAGGGGGGGGCCGCGGGGAGGGGAGCGGTGAGAAGCTGGAGCTGCTTCTGAAAGGCTGCTCCTGGCTTTCTTATTTTTCGACTCCCACCACCTTCCCGTGTCCCACCCTTGAGGACGCTGCAGGTCACAAAGCACACCCACCCCCGTCCTGGGAGGGGGCTGGTGCCTGTTATCCAGAGCTCTGCTGCCCGCCAGGTTTGGCTGTTGGAAGTTGTTGGTGAGAATGCACGTGGAGGGTGCTTAGCCTGGCAGTGGCATTCAGGAAGTGCTCAATAGTTACCAGCTGCCGCCAGCATCTGCACCGTCCAGCGTCGCTGGAGAGCTGGTTGTCCGGGTTCTCTTGCTCTGTCTCTCATCCTGCACTTGCCCTGTGGTTCTCAAAGGTCAGCCTCAGGCCCCTCTTTCCAGAGCCTCCGCTTGGGAGCATCTGTGGGTTCCTTGCAAGAGCGCGTGGTGGAGGTGAGGCCAGTGAGGAGATGAAGGCCCGTCAGGCCCACCGCCAGCCCCGGCAGCCCTGCGTGAAGGTGGCGCGGCGGGCCTCGTGAGGCGGCTGCCCGTGGGCTCTGCGGGTGAGGCTCGGCCCGCTGGAGGTCTGGGTAGATGGAGGCCTGTGCTGCTCACGGGGCAGCTGCTCCTGAGGGCTCTGTGCTCACCCGAGGAGGGTGGAGGTCTGCAGAACGGAGCGGTCAGGGGTGGACGTGGCGCCGCAAACTGCATGAGAGGTAGCCGGAGGGGCGGGCCCAGCTGACCACCCCTGCGGCGAGAGCCCCTGACGCAGACCCACTTCCTGTGCCTCCTCCGCAGCAGCTGGCCCAGCGCCAGCCCGTGGCCCTGCTCAGTGAATGAATGAATGAGCGATTGGCTGGGCTGGACCCTAGGCCACTCAGAGCAGGGCAAGGTTAACAAGGCCTGGGGCCATCGGGGAAGGCTCCCTGGAAGAGCCAGAGCCTGTGCTGCCTCGAGGGGTGTCTGGGAGGCAGGAGAGAGGTGGGAGACGGTGGGAGCCAAGGTCGGCTGCCTCTCCCCCAGTCCTCTCCATCTCACTAGCAGAAACGATAGCCTACCCCGGTACACAAGTTAGATGTCCCCATGTTTTCCTGCCTCCCCTTCTTACTGCACTCACCTGATGTATCGGTCCCCTGCCTCCAAGGTAGGATGGGGAGTGAGTGTAAGGAGGGCATGGCCAGGGGCAGCTGGAATTGGACATCGAATAATTATTGGGCATCTACTCTAGGCCAGGGCAGGTGTTTAGGCCTGGGGATATGCCAGCGGCCAAGGCACACCTGGCTCTTCCTCCATGGAGCCATCAGACAGTGACAGGTAAGCACGGGTGTGATAAATGCCCCCGAGGGCTTCAGGCACACGTGAGGGGGAGCCGGGCCTTGTCTGAGGCATCTGGGAGGGCTGCTCTGAGGAGGTGACTTTTAAGCTGAGCCACAAAGGATGAGCAGGAGTTGGAGAAGCATGCCAGAGCGTCGAAGGCGTGTGTTGGCAAGGAGGCAGACGGTGTCACCTGGAGACCTGCATTGTTCGGAGCACTTTCTATTGGATGGCCTTGGGTCTCTGTGGGCAGGTAGGGCCTCCTTAGAGTTTGGGACGGCACTCTGCCCCGGGGTGGGAGCTCCTGGCAGGTCGCTGGACCCTCAGATTCCTCACCACCTGACATCAGCTTGCCCTGGGCTGGCTGGGTGAGCCTCGCTGCCGACAGCAGAGGCTCAGCTCTAGGGGATGTCATAAACAGGAAATTCCCCGCGAATGTCTCCGCATGTTCTCATCAGGCGCTGTACAGAGCCATCTGGCTGCACGTGCTGTGAATTCTGCTCCAGTTAGCGACACGGCACGCTCCACAGCAGCCTGTTCTGGGGGCTCGGTGTCCTCCTATTTCCACTCACCTCTCCCCTGCCACCGGCTTCCTTCCCAGACCCCCCGCTGAGCTTCCAGGCACGGGTGGATGGACAGAGGCATTCCCAGAAACCCTCTGACCCCAGGCTGTCTCCAGTGGCCCAACAGCTGCTACTTTGCCCTTTTGCCAAGGGACAGTGGAACTTGCACAGGGCTCTGTGCCAGATCTGGGCTAGGTTCTGGGAATCAAAAGGCAAATTAGACAGATGGGGTGTGCCTTAGCCCACAGTGTAAGAAGGGAGGCAGGCAGGTAATAAGCAATTATAAGCCAGTGTGGTAAGGGCTATGATGGGAGAAGTACAGAGAGTTGCAGGAGCCCGTAGGAGGCATCTCTGGCTTGGGGCATCCTGGCAGCCTCCCTGGAAGAGGTGATGTCTAATTATTGAAGGATGAGCAAGAGTTATCCGGGTAAACAGGTAATTCACAGGAGGTGGAAGAGAAAGCATGTTCAAAGGTGTGGAGGTGAGACAGACCTGGCCTGTCTGAGGAAGAACAAGGGGTCCAGGTCTGCCATGTGGGGTTCATGTGGTGAGGTTGGGGGGGGAGGGGCTGGACTGAGCAGGTTCCACACAGGCCACGATATTGTACTTGGGTTTTGTCCGGGGAGTAGTGGGTGGCCACTGAGGGGTTTAGAGCAGAACACTGACATGCCATGTTGAGCAGGCACAGGCTCTGGGCAGGCACTGGGTCCTTTGGCCTCTGGAGGCCACAGTGTGTCCATCTGTAAAATGGATTCTCCCTTTTCTCTTTTCTTCTTTTGTGATACAGCAAGTAGCATCCCCTTTGTTGGAAGTGATCTAGGTGCTGGTCATAAGAAAAACAAGATGTCTGCCCTTATTGTGGAGAGTTGTTTCCATTTTTGGAAGTTGCTTGTATTTTCTCCCCAGAACTCTCACTTCTTTTTTTGCCACTCCCCCTGCTCCCCCCTCCCCCAGGTGGCTCCCTTCTCTGCTTGTTGTTTTGTGCTTTTTGTCTTCTTGTTGTTTGTGCTCATTTTTTGTTCATTGCTTGTTGTTTTTGCTTGTTGTCTGCTTGTTGTTTGTTTCTTTAGGAGGCACTGGGAACCGAACCGGGGCCTCCCATGTGGGAGGGAGGCGCTTAACTGCTTGAGCCACATCTGCTCTGAACTCCTGCTTCTTATCCTTTTAAGGGGTTGGTGAGGGAAAGGGGGTGTGGGGATTCTATGGGCCTTAAAGTTTTCAGAAGAACTAGAAGGCAACCTCTGAGATAGCTGGAGCCTAGAGTGGCCTTTTCAAATATGAAGAAAGCAAGGCTCAGAGATGTCAACTGCTGTACCTGAAATTGCTCAGCATGTTTGTAGCAGCACTGGACCTTGAATCCAGGACTTCAGATCCCCAGTCCAAACCTCTTTCCACTGACCCACATCAAGCTGTTTTGCCAGCCAAGGTGTTGCAGCAAAGTCTGGGGAGCGCACCGCATCCCAGTGCTGACTGTGGTTGGGTATATATGTTTCAGCGCTGGTTTGATGGGTGTTGACATGTCAACATTATTTAACTTAAAAGAAGTGATGGGGCAGTGGGTGGAGCTCAGTGGTTGAGCACCTGCTTCCCATGTCTAAGGTCCTGGGTTCAATCCCCAGTACTTCCTTAAAAAAAAGAAAAGCCAAGCTGGAGAAGCAAAGCCATGTAGGTGAAATATCTATTGCCGGAATAAATAAACACCTGGGTGGTGTTTTTCCTCTTTTCCTCCTCACTTTAAAGATTAAGTGACTTGCTCAGTGTTGCCCAGCTGGCTGGAGACAGGGAGCTAGAACCTAGACACTGGTGGGGCTCATGTTTATTGAGCACTCACTATGCCCCAGGCCCGTGGGCTTTCGTGCTTCCTATCATTTATCCTCACCACCTCCTGTGAGATGGAGAGGCTTAGCATTCCCATGTTCCAGATGAGGAAACGGAGGCTCAGGGAGATGGACTCCTTGGCCATGGTCATCCTGTAAGGTCGCGCTGGGGCCATTTGCTGTCCCAGCCCTGCTTCCATCTCCTCGCCACACTGCTTCTCGGGGTAGGGGCACCTCCTTGCATCCCGGGTCGTGTTCCCAGGGGTGTCAGAGCCACTGGAACTTGTTAAACCCCCAGTCCCTGCCCCGCACTGCTGAATTAGAGTCTTTGGGGGTGAGCCTGGGACTCTGTATGTTTCACAGGTTCCTGGGGGATTCTGATGAGAACCACACTCTGCAAGGTGTGAGCAGTTGGCCCCACCCATTAGAGGGCGGTGGGTGAGCCTGTGGCCCAGGAGTTCCGTGAAGGAAGAAAGGGAAGAAGAGAAGGGATAGGGGGGAGGGAAGGAGGAAGCGAGGGAGAGGGAGAGAGAAGGAAGGGAAGGGCCCAAATGTTTACCTAAAGGGGAATAAAGTAATACATTGCTGTATGGTGATACAAAGGAATGCTATACAATAATGAAAATGAATGAGCCTGACCTACACACATCTGCATGATGCCATTTATATAAATGCTTTAAAGCAGACAAAACAGCATCATGTGTTGTCTATGGAGGTGCAGCCATCACCATCGTAACAGCTAACCTCTGTTGAGTGCTGCTCTGTTCCAGGCACTGTTCTTAGAATGAAGTCATCCAATCCTCTTGACAGTCCTATGGGGGATAAGTTTGATTATTTCCTCTGTTTTCCAAAGTGCGACCACTGGGACCCAGAAAGCCTACGTGACTTGCTCGGCTTTACACGGCAGGCACGTGGCAGAGCAGGGCTGGAACCCAGGTGGTCTGGCCCGCAGCCTGGACTCCCGCGGTCCCGGCCAAGCGAGTCGTTCACAACAGTCCTGAGAAGACTTGCGCCACGCACCTGCTGGATGATTGGGGCAAACTGATGGAGGGTGTCGCCGGGCAGGGGGAGTTCTTACTCCCTTTAAAGACGGGGGACCTGAGGCCCAGGAGAGCGAAGCAAGTCCCCCAGAGTGAATTGCTAGGGACGTTGACCTGTTTCATATCCGTGTGCCCAGCATTTTGCCTGCAGCCTCTTACGTGATTCTCGTAGCTTCCCTGGGAGGTGGGAGCTTCCCTGATCCCCATTTTGCAGAGTTGAAAACCGAGGCTCAGCAGAAAAGGGCCCAGGCCTGGCGGCTCCTCGGAGGCCTGGAGGAGCGGCGGTGGAGTTTCCCGCCCCCGTGCCGGCTGCTGGCTCTTTGGGCCAGCCGGGGCCGTGGCCGCAGCTGCCCTCCCGCCCTCAGAGGCAGGCGTGTGGGGAGCCGGCGCTTATGGGCCAGTGATGTCATGTCTGCAGGGGCCACGTGACGGCCGGCCCAGCTGCAGGGGCCTGGCTGGCGGTGCATCCTCATGGGATGGGGGCCAGGTGCCTTCAGCCAGGTGGGCTGTCAGAAGGGCAGGACTCAGCAGCTTCCTCCTGGAGGGCGCCCAGCACAGTGCTGGGCAGCAGAATGCCGAAAAGCATTTAGACGCCGGGGTCCTCGGGCTGCTCCCACCAAGTGTGGGGGCCTCCCCCCGACCCCGCAGGACTGCAGGAGCCCCCGCGGGGGCTCGGGGTCGAGGGTGGGCTGGCCTATGCGTTGGAGGCGGGCGAGTCCCTGCCAGCAGCCAGCCGGCATCAAGCGGTGACCGGGTCCAGCCCTGGCAGGCCACAGTGGAAGCCATCCCAGAGGCAGGCCCTCTTATTACTCCCGCTTCCAGATGGGGAAGTGGAGGCTGTAAGAGGGGAAGCCACTTGCCCACGATCACACAGCTAGGAAGGGTTCAGAGTTTGGACTCAAACTCAAGCCCATGGGTTCCTAGTCCAGTGCGCTTTCTCTGTTACACCAGCGCGGGCTGAGGCTGAAGGGGCCGGGTGGCTGGGCAGCGGGCCCTGCCTCAATCACGGAAGGCTTCCTGGCACAGGTGGCTGGTTTGAGTTGGGCTTTGAGACCTTCCCAGCGGGACCAGAGCCGGTTAGGGCCTCACCAGCGTCCCCTCATTCCTGCAGGCATGGCCTTCTTCCATCGGGCTCCCTGCGCCTGGCCCAGGTGCAGGTCAGTGACAGCGGCCGCTACGAGTGCACAGCCAGTAACCCTGCGGGGGCTGCCTCCCGTCGCTACATCCTCGGGGTCCAAGGTAGAGCCCGGGCCGGTGGCCCGTCTCCCCCTACCCCCATTGCCCTGCCCTCCGTCTCCTTCCCAGGCCTCCTCTGTGCCCCCTGCCAGCTCCCTGCGGGCTCCGCTCCCCCAGCCCGCTCTGAGCCTCAACTCGCCAGGCCCCCGCCCCGCCCTCCAGCTCTCTTTCTCCTGCCCCCGCAGCTTCCGTGCTGCTCACGTCCCCTCTCTCCTCCTCCGCCGCCCCGTCTTAGTTTCTGAGCCTGCTTAAAGCCAATACCACGAAATGGTTCAGCTTTAATCAATGGGGAATTATTAGCTTCCAGGCTGAAGCTGAGAGGCCATGCTTTCTTCCCAGAGACCAGCTACCGGGGCACCCCTGGGCGCCCCTGCCACGGGGCAAGGCGCAGGGCGGCATCTGCCGTCTCTCCTGGCTTTTCTGGGTTTCGTTGCTCTCGGCTTCTCTCTCTCTCTGTGCATCTCGTTTATAAAGGACTCCAGTAACAGAATTAAGACCCGTCCTGAAGGAGGCGGGTACACCGTGATTGAGGTCGCCTCAGAAGAGCCTCCTCCCAACGGGTTCACGCCACGGGTCGGACTAGGTTTAAGAATGCGTTTTTCTGGGGCACATTCAGTTTCACACCACCACAACCCCCCTTCTCCACCTCTCCTCCTTGGTTGGCTCAAAGGGGCTGTTCAGAGAACCCCTGAGATGGGGGGCCCAGAGGGAGCTCGGTGGTGGGGCCCGAGGGGCCGGTGAGGACGCGGGAAGGGGCAGGGAGGGTCTGCGAGCGTCTGCCCCGCGCCGGGAGCCGGGGTTTGGTGGCGTTAAGAGGCAGAGGCTCATGGGATGCCTCTCTGGCCCCCTCCTGCCCCTGTGAGGCCCTTTCCAAGCCCCTGCCTGCACGCAGCCAATGTGGTGCTTTGTACCCCGAAAACAGTCGTCCTTGCCCTTTAGTGAGCACCTGCTGTGCCAGGCACCGGGCTAAGCTCGCACGTGTTGCCCCTCGCCGGGCTGTGATTTGGTGGTTCCTAATCACACCATCAAGGTTCTGGTTCTCGGCCCAACCGGGGCGCCAGGGGTGAGCGTTCACCAGGGTATCCAGTCAGCGCAAACCACTATGTCAGAGGCAGGGAATCTGTCATCTCAGAGGGCCCCGGGGAGACTCCAAAGACGGCTCAGCTAACTATGGCCTGCGGCTGAAAGTGGTCCCACCTGTTTTTGTGTGACCTGTGAGTGAAGAATGGTTTCTACATTTTTAAATGATTGGGGAAAAAAGAAAATTTCATGACAAGAAATCATATGAACTTAAATTTCAGCCTTCGTAGGTAAGGTGTAGTTGAGCGCAGCGACAGCCATCCCTTTGCACATCGTGTATAGCCGAGGCAACAGCAAAGTCGAGTAGCTGAGCGACACTATGTGGCCTACAAAGATGACAATATTTACTATGTGGCCTTTTACAGAAGACGTTTGCTGACCCCTCCTCTACCCTAATGCCCCATTTTGCAGGGGAACAGACTGAGGCCCAGAGAAAGAGGGAGGCTCAGAGGTTTGCCGTGGGTTTGTTCAAGTTGTAAGAAAGACACAGAAGCAGGAAAAATAAAGAACAGAGACTCGGAGTGGGCGGAGCTGGGTTTGCATCCTGGCTCCGCCACTGACTGGCTGTGTGACCTTAGGCCAGTGGCTTGGCTTCCCCTCTGTAAAGTGGGGGCCCCAATAATTCTGATCCCATCATTGTCAGAGGGTATAGACAATGCACTTGGCAAGTGGAAGATATTGTTTTCAGCAAGTGTCTTTGGAGAGAGAGTGACGGACGGGCAGGCAGAGCAGGTGCACCCTGTGCTCCTGGGAAGAGAGCCCTCCTGGGCAGCCAGGCTCATTTTCTGGGAAACAGGGTGGGTGTTTCCCAGCTTCTCCTGAGGGCCCACTCCACTCGTTCCAGCGCCCTGTACAGCACCCAGCGAGGGGAGGCCCCGGGGCTCTGAGAATTCACCTGGGCCATTCCGGTCTCGCCCCACGTGAGGCCTCCTGGACTCCTGGCCACACAGACCCAGGGGCTGTGCCAGCTCTAGCTCCTGTAGCTGAGCAAGTGGGGGACTCAGGCTAAAGCACGCCGCTTTCCAGGGCCTGTTTCCTAGGGAAGACTGAAAACGGAGAATGAGAAGGGACCTTGAAAACACAGATGCCAGAAGGAGCGGAAGCCCCCATCTTCACCATTAACCACGGGAGGGCAGGGAAGGAGTGACGCAGAAATAGCAGGACGCATTCTGGCCCCTGTGGGCCAGGCACTGCCCTGGCTGCTTTGTTACTGAGCAGCATCTCGCTTCATCTTTGGGCGGCTTTGTTATGAGGGGAAACTGAGGTGCTGGCCAGCGTGGGGCTCACACAGGGTCCCATGGCCTCTGAGGGGCCGAGCTGGGATTCCAACCTCAGCTGACTTACCTGGGGCATGCCTTTGAGGCTCCTTTGCATGTGCTGCCTCCCAACCTTGCTGTGTGACTCTGAGGCAGTCTCTCTGCCCCTCTGGGCTTCAAATTCCCCCTGTGAGCACTGAGCTGGGCGTTTCCAGGTGGAGGTTCTCAAGGGGTGCCTGGGTGGGGGCGGGTCTGGGGCAGGGTTGTGGAATGAACAAGCTAACTACCAAGGAGTGAGTGTCCCATGCAGGCGAGAGGCGGACTCCACTCCCTTCTGGGGGTCCAAACAGGGGTCCTGATGCCCTCTCCTGGCACAGCAAGGCACGGCAGCCTTAGATCGCCCCACGGTGAGGGTCGGTGGTGTCAGAGGTGTGACAGGCGAGGCCCTCCGCCCGCCTGGGGTCTGCGCCCCCCTCCTGGAGCTCCCTCTCCCTTGACGCCCCTCGTGGCCCTGTCAGCCCCCCCTCAGGTGCAGCCAGGCCCGCGGGTGCTGAAGGTGCTGGCGGGTGAAGCGCTGGATCTGAACTGCGTGGCTGAGGGCGCCCCGGAGCCCCTGCTAAGCTGGTCCAAGGACGGAGCAGCCCTGCAGAGCGGGGGGCCCCAGGGCTCCGTCCACTTCACAGCCGTCAGGGCCTCCGATGCGGGGACGTACCGCTGCGAGGCCTCCAACAGCGCAGGCGTGGATGCGTGGGAACTGGAGCTCAGGGTGCTGGGTGAGGCCCTCCCACCCCACAACCTTCTTCCACCTCCCCGGGCGGTGTGCCTGCGGTGCTGGGCTCAGGCCCCTCTGTCACCTTCCTTGCTGGTACAGAGCTCCCTCCTCCTCTGGGACCTCCCTGGCCCAGCCCCCAGGCCGCAGCAGCCGTGGGCATCCGGGTCCTGGAACCCCATTTTCCGGGTGGGTCCTGACGTGCAGGTCTTCAGAGCCACCACCAGGGGGCTCCCTGCTTGCCTTGCCCTTGACCTGGTAAGTGGGGCTTGGAGTACCTGATGGACCTGGTAGACAGGAGGCCCGTGGCCGTGGCTGAAGTCCAGCCCTTCCCCGGACCAGCTGGGCAGCCATGAGCTCCGGTCACGCACACTCTCCGACACCCAGTTTTCTCCTCGGCAAACCGGGTGCAATAACATGCCCTAACTGGGTCCAATAACAGGTCAGAGAGCATGAGGGAAGCCCCTGGAGCTTAGAAAGTTCTGGAGCAATGGTGCTAGCATTTTCACTATTATGAATGTGAATGTTTATTAATTTATTTTATTAAAAAAATTTTTTAAAGATCTCAGGTAATTTAATATTTTAATGGTGAAAAAATAGCAAATTCACTAGAAGAAAATTTAAATAGGCATAAGGATTACTTGGCTCAAGCTTATGCAAATAATTTGACACGATGTGATTGTTTGCCTTGGACAATGAAAATACTAAAAAGTGATGCAGACATAGAAAGTCTAAATGAATTAATTACTATAATATACATGGGTAGATTATTAAACACACCAAAACTTGGCTTTAAATTAATATACATAATCTACCCAATTTAAAGCAAAGTTAGACAGCCGCTGCTGGGGGCGCGCTACGCTCCGCCGCCCGAGCCTGTGGGGCGCGGCCTGCCGGCTGCCCGCTGGGCCCCGAGTCCACTGCCCCGGCTGAGGGCTGGAGCACGGGGCTTGCGTTCCCTCCTTGGGTCCTGCGGGGTTCTCGGGGGTGCCCTCCCTGCTGGCCCTGGGTCCCTGGGGGCAGTGCCACGCCTTGGGCTCCGGCGTGTGAGCATGGCCATGTCCCTTCCCACCAGAGCCACCACACTGGGGGGCCGACGAGACCAGCGGCCTGCTGGAGCGCGTGGCAGGGGAGAACGCCAGCCTGCCGTGCCCTGCCCGAGGTGAGGCTGGGCCCAGGGGTGGGCTGGGCGGGGGAGGAGCCTCGGCCCACGGTCCAGAGCCCTGGGACTGTACCCTGTGGGCAGTGCCCTGGGATTTGGAGGATTTGGGGGGTCCTGACTCCTTGCCAGGGCTGTGCCAGGAGTTTCATCCCTGGAGAATGGGTATTAGTATTAGCCCCTTTCTGTTAGGGACAATTCAAGCCCAGAGGAGTTAAGTGACGTACCTGAGGTCACACAGCCAGGGGGTGGCTGACGAGAGTGGTCTGGTTTCACTCCAGCCCTGCTCGCCCCTTCAGCCCCTCGCCTCTCGGAGTCTGCCATAGGAGGGCACCTGGAGACTGTGACAGCCAAGGCCGAGGAAGGGCAGGGATCCTTGTTTTCTTTGGGATCAGTGCTCCCCGTTCCCCTCAAGCCCCAGACTTGTTCATGCAGGGTGGAGTCACACGGTCCTGGGCAAACCGCCCTTCTGCGGCTCCCTGTGGGGCCGCCATGGGGGGCCGAGCCCCCCGCTGTGGCCAGCCACCCAGCGTCGAGCCTGCTTCGGCCCTTCCTGGCTGGGTGACT
The DNA here is from genome assembly GCF_030445035.2 of Dasypus novemcinctus. Taxonomy (NCBI): domain Eukaryota; kingdom Metazoa; phylum Chordata; class Mammalia; order Cingulata; family Dasypodidae; genus Dasypus; species Dasypus novemcinctus. The sequence continues at coordinate 86,824,310 of NC_080680.1, read as the reverse complement.
CGGGGCAGTTTCGCCTCCGTTCTGAGCCTGCTTATGCGTCTGTACGTGGGGTAATTCCAGTCTCTCCTGCGTCGGGCCACTGCGAGAAGTCGCAGGGACAGCACGGGTGGTCTAGGTCCCGGCCCCACGCCGGGCGCCCGAGGAAATGTGCGGAATGGATGGGTGCTGCTTTTCTGTAAAAGCTCTGTCCCACCCCGCCGGTTGCTCTCCCAGCAGGAGCTGCAGCTTTTGTCTTTGGGCTTTTTTATCTGGCTGTTTTCTGTCTCCCCAACTGGCTTTTGAGCCTCTTGCTCCCTCCAGAAGTGTGGAAGGATGGGGGTCCGGGTAGCAAGTGGCAGGCTAGGAAAAGCCCTGGCACGAGCCAGGAGAGCTGGGTCTAAGCCCAGCTCTGCTTCCTCTGCCACCGGGCCCCAGAAAGGCCCTGGAAGGAAAGGGAGAGGCACTTCAGAGGGGGTGCAGCTGCCCACTGCATCCTGGGCAGGAGGCAGCCACCCCAGGTGGGCGCTCTGGGGGCCCCCCAGGTTCTGCTGTCCACAGAGCCACCCTCCCTGGAGTGGCCCACCCCAAGTTCCCAAGCACTTGACCATGGCGCCACCTTGTGGCCATCTCCAGTAACACCCAGCAGCTGTTCTGCTTTCTCCCGAGGTGGGAGGTGGGACCAGGACCCACCCAGCCCAGGCCTCCTGTCCTTCACAGACGCCCACACTCACCCCTGGCCTGTCAGGGGCCTGTCCTTCGGCCTCATCAGCATACGCCCAGCCCAGGAACTGCCCCCCAGGCTCTCCTTGCCCTTCCTTTTCAAGCAGGTAGACTGTGCCTGGTGGGGGTGGGTTCACATCTGGCACTCCCCAGCGGCGTGGCCTTGGGCTTGCAGGGGCGGTGGGAGCTAAACGAGGGCACGTCGAGCACAGTGCCTGCATGTGGGGCGCCCCTGCCAAACGCAGCCACATCTGCTTTCTCCTCGTGGGGTGGCATGGAAAGGCCTGTAGCCCAGCCACCGACTGCTGATGACTTTGGACATGTCATCGCTCCTCTTTGGTCCTCTGGGTAAGGGGGGCTGGGAGAGGAGGGATTTTCACTTGCATCTCTGTGCACCCTGGAACCTTCCCATCACAGTGCTTCAGGGCAGGTCTGCAGCCAGGCTACGTTAGAATTTTTGCATTATAAAAAAAGTTCCAAGCCAACAGCTGTTCTGTCTAGCCCAGGGGTTCTCAACCTTTTTTGTTCCACGGACCCCTTTATCAGTCAGGTGAAAGGCACGGACCCCTTACTAAGCCCACACTGTGCTGTGTACTGTGTAATAAATATATCACGCCCGCACTACCATGTCCCCACGGGAACAATGTTTTATTGAATTTCAGTTCCTGCTCCTGGGCCCCTGGTTAAGAACCCCTGCTCTAGCCCCTCCAGCCCCCCCAGCTCTGAAGCCCGGTCCCCCTGGGAGGCGGGAAGGATGGGGGTAGGGCAGGGCTTTCAGCGTGAAGCCGAAGGAGCCGGGAGGGGTGCAAACCTCAGAGCGTGTGCAGACACTTGTGTGGGTGTGTGTGTGCATATTGGGGTGTGTGCAAGTGTGCATGCGTGTGCACGTAGGGGGGTGTGTCCGTGTGTGTGCATGGGTAATGTGGAAAGCTGGCCACTCTAGCCAGCATTCCGGGTAGGCACAAAGGAAAATGGCAGAGGATCCCATGAGAAAATGGAACACAGAGAGGTTAAGTAGGTTGCCCAAAGACACACAGGGAGTGGGTGGACATGGACACTGGTCCCTGCCCCCTGGGCCCTTTCCTTCCCACCAGAGGCAAGTAACAAGCAGGACAGGAACGTTTCTGGCACTTTAAGATGGGAGCAGCTAGTGCAGGGTGCGGTGGGGCAGGAGAACCTCCTGAAAGAGGTGGCGGGGTGCTTTCGGGTGCCACATCTTGATTTTTGCCCCCCCTGCCCACCCAAAGCTGCTGGCTCACCCCTGGGTCCCAGGACCCCTTCTTCCCGCCCCCGCCCCCCAGCTGAGAGGATGAAAGAGAGAGTGAGGGTGTGAATCTACAGAGGGTGCTCCGTGCTGCCCGGGAGGCGGTAGATAGTGTGGGGTGTTCTCCAGGTAATTATTGTGAGGTGCGATGACTAGTGATGACAGTCGGCGGTGGGGGGCGGGGGACGCAGGGTGCCGGCTGTGAGTTTGGGGAAGTGGCCCTGGCGCTGGGCGGCCTCCGCGCCTCTCCCTCCTACACAGCGTTTGTCCATGGAGATGAGGAGGGGGAGGGCTGGGTGTGGGTGCCAGTGTCGTCCCGAGGCCGTGCAGTGGGTCAGGGCTGAGCTGCGGCTCAAAGCCGGGTCTGGTGGCCCTGGGCTGCTGGGCCGCGCTGCCTCTCCCGGGCGGCTGCTGCTTGGGTGTTCGGATCAGTCCCTCAGTGCTGCTTGGGGAACCTACTCTGTGCCAGGTCCCCTTGTGGGGGCTGGGGTGATGGAGACGGCACCACTCCTGGCAGAGCGGGCGGGCGCTGGTCGCCCACCCACGGGGTGCCAGGCCCTGTGGAGCTGACGGTGTCCTGGCAGAGACGGGCCGGCTGAGGAGTGTGGGAGAAGGGACGGTGCACACGAGTCACTTGCTAAGTGACAGCGTGACGCAGGGTGCTGAGCACACTGGGCTTGTTCATTCAAGGGAGGTTTCCCGTGCACCTACTGTGTGTCATGCCAGGTGGGGCTGCGATTCTAAACATGGTGGCCCGTTTGGGGCCGTGGCCCCCTTGCCTCTGGGCCCTCAGGGGAACTGGGAAGACGTGTGGAGGTGCAGCTTTCGGTGGGGGGCGGGAGGAGTGGGGGTGGCAGAGCCTGCGGGCAGCAGCTGCTCCAGGCTGGGGGGGGAGGGAGGTGCCCACGGAAGGGCCCCGAAGACACGCGGGAAGGAGTGCGAGCTGGGAAGGCATCAGGGTATTCGCGACTGATGATCCCAAGTGCCTTCTAGGGACACCTAAGCCACAGGTGACGTGGCGGAAGGGCCCGTCCTCGGAGCCCCTGCATGGCCGGCCAGCCGTGGCGGTGCTGGACGACGGCTCCCTGTTCCTGGCCTCGGTCTCGCCCACTGACAGCGGAGACTACGAGTGCCAGGCCACCAACGAGGCGGGCTCCGCGTCCAGGAGAGCCAAGCTGGTGGTCTATGGTGAGGGGGGACCCCGGGCCAGGGGGCGGGCGAGGAGGGCGGCGGGGACCTGGAGACTGGCTCCCACCCACCTCCCATGGCCCCGGTCTGTCCAGAGGCCATAGTGACGCCAGGCAGGCATGGCACTGCCAGCTCCCCGGGGCCCGAGAGCTCACTGCAGGGGAGGCTGCAGGTCCCCGACCCCAGCCTGGGGATGTTGGAGGAGTGTGAGGTGCCCCCCTTCCCAGAGACACCCCAGGGAGGCTGTGGACCCAGAAGCAGCTGGGTGCTTGACTGGCTTTAAACGGGTCTATAGGTGAGTTCATTTAAAAATGAGCACCAAATCTCAAAATTAAAAAGAATTAAAAGAAGAAAGAACGAAAAGAAAACAGAGCACCAACAGAGGGAGGAGAGGGGTCCCAACACCCACCTCCGGGTGTGCCAAGAGCGGGAGCGCTCCCCCTTTGCCTTAACGCTGGGGCGTTGGCCTTGGGGGTGGTCCATGTGCCAATGGGAAGGGCACGATGAGCCTTGGGTGGGCTTGCCGACCCCTAAGGGGCCCCCACCTGGGCTCCCATCTGGTTTGCCGCCTGGAGAGTTTGTTGCAAAGACATGCCCGAGCTCCCCGTTCAGAGGCTTGAATTCGGGGGACCAGATGGGGCCCTTCCAGATGATTGTAACTGGCTGGGTACTGGAGCCAGATGGATCCAGCATCTGCGAGCCAGCACCAGCAGCCTCCCCCAGGCTATGCCATGGGACCATTGCCAGGGCCGCAGGGAACGGGCCATCACTAGCCAGTCCGGGGCTGGGGTGGGCAAGGGCGGGTGGGCATCCCGGGACCCCAGCCTGGGCTGGGTGGAATGGCAGCCCAGAGACTCTGGGGGAGGGGAGGGGTGCCCCAGGCTGGTTCCAGGGGCCTGGCCCTCTGCACAGGCAGCTCCTTTGTTTCTTCTTGCTCCCAAGTGCCCCCCAGCGTCCGGGAGGAGGGGCGCAGGGCCAACGTGTCGGGCATGGCCGGGCAGTCCCTGATGCTGGAGTGTGACGCCAGTGGCTTTCCAGCCCCCCAGATGGTGTGGCTCAAGGATGGGCAGCCGGTGGGTGTCCCCCTGGGGCAGAGGCGGTCTGTGCAGTGGGATTTGTGTAGGGGAAGGACCTTCGGGCTGGGTGTTCCAACGTGCGCCCAGTTGTGGTGGCGGGACAGGGACAGGTGCCTTTGAGGGTGGCAGGGGGTGCGGTTGGGGCAGTGGAGGACGGTGGTCCTGGTGGAAGCCTGGAAGGAGAGGGCAGGGGGCTGCTCTGGGAGTCAGAGCCCCGTGTTCTGGTCACCAACCAGCCGTGGGAGCCTGGGCAAGTCGCTTGTCTTGCTTGGGCCTCAGTGTCCTCACTGCTGAAGTCAGTGGCTCATGGGCTGCCTCTGGCCTCGTTCACCCAGATCCCCGAGACCGGCAGTCACCGCCTCCTGGACGGGGCCCGGGCCCTCCACTTCCCCGCGATCCAGGAGGGCGATTCGGGCCTCTACACCTGCCGGGCCGAGAACCGGGCCGGGACGGCCTGGAGGGACTTTGCTGTCCTCGTGCTCAGTGAGTGGCCCCGAGCCCCGCAGCTCCGGTGTGCCGGGACACCCCCCACCCCTGCTCCTTTAGGCCGGAGTCCTTGCTGGGGCTGCTTGGGGACAGCGGGAAGGCCAGAGGCCCTGCCCCCTTTGCCCGTGCGTGTCCAACCTTTCTATATTGACTACCTACTGTGTGCCAGGCCTGTGCTGAGAGTAGGGGGCACAGAGGGGACAGACACTGTTGTCACCGTCATGGTCAGTCGGGGAGGGGGGCTTCAGACCATCACCGTTAGCAAGCCATTACCACGGTGTTAATGCTACGAGAGTAGCGCAGGCTGCTAAGAAAGCCCAGAGCAGGCGCCATCCAGCCAGCGCTGCCCATGCACAGGCCCTGCGGTAGGGAACTCCTTCAGCCCCTCCTCCTTCTCGCCCCCTAGTCCCGCCTTCCATGCTCGGAGCCGGGGCCGCCCAGGAGGTGCTGGGCCTGGCTGGTGACGAGGTGGAGCTGGAGTGCCGGACCTCTGGGGTTCCCATGCCCCAGGTGGAGTGGACCAAGGACAGGCAGTGAGTGACCCCTAGTGGGTGGCGTGAGGGTGGTGCCCGGGCAGGGTAGACGGGGGACCCCGGGGACGCTGGGCTCTGCGTGGGAGCCCGACAGCACCCAGGTAGAGCCGTGCCGCCCTTTGGCAGGGGCAACGCAGGCGCCTTCCCCCCAGGCCTGAGACCACCCTGGGGAGACACCCCTGCGCTGGCTCCACGGGCTTTTCCTCACGCTGGATGAGCCTGCTCGCTGAGCCTGCCTTCTCTCGCTCTCTCTTTCTCTTTTGTTTGTTTGGTTTTGTTTTTAATTGAGCTAAAAGTCACATAACATAAAATGAGCCATTTAAAAATATGTCGGTGGCGTTGGGTACATTCACAGTGCCGTGCGGTCGCCACCTCTGTCTAGTTCCAGAACATTTTCATCACCCCAGAAGCCCTGTGCCCATGAGCAGTCACTTCCCGTTGACCCTCCTCCTAGCCCTAGGCAATCACCAATTTGTGCTCTGTCTCAAGAACCTACCTGTTCTGGACATTTCCTGTAAATGGAATCGGGCCATATGTGACCTTTTATGTCTGATTCCTTTCACTTAGCATGTTTTCTAAGGGTCTGTAGCATGCATCAGAACACCGTTCCTTTTTGTGGCTGAGTAATATTCCATTGTATGGATGTGCCCCGTTTTGTTTACCCATTCACCTTCTGGCAGACATTTGGGTTGTTTCCACCTTTTGGCTCCTGTGACTAGTTCAGCCTTCCTTTCCCCAAGCGTTTCCTTTATTATTAAAGCAACCGTGCAATGGCATGAAAAGACACGTCCGCCCAAATGTTGCTGTGCGCACTGGGGCGGGCACAGGGAACGACGCCGTCCCTCTTCTTCCCTTGTGGAGCTCAGAGCCCATGGGGGCACGGACCCCAATAAGCCATTACAGAGCACACGTCTGCATCCTATCAGACTGGGATGGGGACGGTGGTGGCGGCTAGCAGTGGGCTGGTCCTCACGATCCAGAGGAGGAAACTGAGGCATAGAAAGGTTACGTGAGCTGCCCATGGTCACCCAGGTAGCTAGTGGTGAAGGCAGAATTCAAACCCCGGGTGTCTGGCTCCACGGCCCAGGCCTTTTGCCCCTTACGCTATTCAGAAGCCACTAGGAGGAAATGGGATTTGAACTAGACCTTGCGAGCCAGGTAGGTCTTGGAGAGGATAAAGTCAAGGACGGCAGTGGGGGTGGGGGACAGCATGGGTAAAGGCGTAAAGGTGCATGTCCACGCATCGTGACTGGGAGCTGGGGGAGATAAGTGTGGGGCCCACGTGAGCCCAGGAGTACAGGGGCAGGACTGTAACCTCTCGGTTTTCTCATCTGTGTGATTCGGCCAGCTGCCTGCTTGACTGCCAGGCCGCGCACGATTGGCCCTCGCCCCTGGGATGTGCTCCCATCTCTGAACAGCCTCTTTGTGAACCCTCGACTCTACCTTCCCCAGAGATCTCAGACCAGAGGGGACCAGGACACCTTGGCCTACAAGCAGGGTCATGTGGCAGGGTTTTTGTTTTAGCTTTATTGATGTATAATTTATGCACATCAATTTCATCCATTGTAAATGTCCAGTTCAGTGATTTTTAGTAAATTTGCAGAGTTGTACAACCATCACCACCTATCAATTTTATAGCATTTCTATCACCCCCAAAAGTTCTCTTGTGACAATTTGCAGCCGTTGCTCACTCCCACCCCCAGCCCCAGCCCAGGACGTACTTTCTGGATCGATTTAGCCGGGACTTAGGACCTGCTCATTTGAGGCCCGGGCGGGGAGTGGGTCCAGGCGCTTAGGGCACGACATTTAAGGAGGCTCTCGCTCTCAGGGGAGCTCGAGTGCAGGGTCGGCATTTGCCCAAGCCTCGGGGCAAGCCCCTCTTCCAATGCCGCATCCAACGAGCCTCCTCCTGTTAGCCCTGGCCCCGCTGAGGCCACAGGTGGGCTGGCACCAGCTTCTCCTGCTCCTCCCCGGGGACCCCTCCATGTTATCCCATCTCTGGCCTTGAGGGGCAGCAGAGCGTGCGCCCTTGCCCAGGTTTGCCGGGGCTCCCGCTGCAGGCTCCCCTCTGCGCAGCCTGCCCCTGGCACGGCCTTGGCCTTACAGATGGTTTTCTCTGGGCCACCCCCGCAGGCTTGTTCTTCCAGGAGACCCTCGCCTCCAGCTCCGGGAGGACGGCCAGGTTCTCAGAATTGCCAGCAGCCACCTGGGGGACGAGGGGCGGTACCAGTGCGTGGCCTTCAGCCCGGCCGGCCAGCAGGCCCGGGACTTCCAGCTCAGAGTCCACTGTGAGCCCCGCCCCAGGCCCCTCCCCAACTTCCTCCTCCCCTTGCCCTGCATTTGCTGCCTTGGAGGGAGGTGACCGCAGAAAAGGAGGCCCTTTGTGGGGGGGGGGGGGGGAGGGGGCAGCCCACTCCACGAAAGCCGGGGCTGGAGGGATGAGAGGCAAGCTGGCCCAGCATTTCCCAAATCCCGGTTGCTCCCCTCCCAGTGTCACTATCTTGACTATTTCTGAACTATTTGATATGATTCTTTCTTTAACTTTTAAAGAAAAATCAAGTTGCTCCTTTTTATTTTGAAGAGTGAAGGATATTTAATATCTCTGCTGTAAGTAGAAAATCAGGGCACCTCTTGGCACTAATGGAAGGACACTCTAAAAAAACATGCATCTGGAAAAGCCATGTCGTAAATTCTTACCACATGAGCTGCCTGCAGGGGGCGCTGAGCCCGCGTGTGGTTCCTTCAGCTTAAAAAAAGAGTAGAAAGTGCTAGAAAGGTTAAGGACACAATAGCACCAAACCAAGCGTTTTTGTGTGTCATAATCTGGATGGAAGGAGATTTGGAAAGGCACAGTTTTTCCATAACGAGATTCAGTGTTACTTCATGCTGTGCCCATATACCACCTAAAATCGTCGTGGGTACCACCTGTGAGTGGTATGTGACCTGCCCTTTGGGAAACCCCGATCTAGACCAGCCCCTCATTTTACAGATAGGGAGACTGAGACCCAGAGAGCGGACGTGACCTCTCCCTGGCCGTTCAGTGAGTTAGAGGCAGAGCAGGGTCCAGAGCCGGAACCTGTGACCCCCACCCCCACCCCCGCCTTTTTTGCACATCCTGTAATGACTGGACATGTTTCCCAAGTCAGCGTGTGTGTCCCTGAGCTGGCCGTTCCCTTCTGCCCCCAGCCCCCTGCTCCCCCCACCCCCTGCTCCCCCCACCCCCTGCTCCCCACCCCTGCTCCCCCATCCCCTGCTCCCCCCACTCCCTGCTCCCCCCACCCCCTGCTCCCCACCCCTGCTCCCCCATCCCCTGCTCCCCCCACCCCGTGCTTCCCCACCCCCTGCTCCCCCACCCCCTGCTCCTTCCCTAACCCAGGCAGAGCGGGAGCTCTCTGCCCACCAGCATGTGCATGCTGCTCTGGGGAGGATGCCAGCTGCCATGGGAGGCTCCCTGTGACCGGGCCCCCATTTCCTTCTCAGCAACCCCCACCATCTGGGGTGCCAATGAGACGGGTGAAGTGGTCGTCATGGAGGGCCACCCGGCGCGGGTCCTGTGTGAGGCACGCGGCGTGCCTGCTCCTGACATCATCTGGCTCAAGGACGGCGCCCCGCTCCCCCCCAGCGCCGAGGCCGTCTACACCAGGGGCGGCCGGCAGCTGCAGCTGGGGCAGGCCCGGGGCTCAGACGCTGGCGTCTATACCTGCAAGGCCAGCAACCCTGTAGGGGCAGCGGAGAAGGCCACGAGGCTGGAGGTCTACGGTGAGTGGGCCAGAGGCTGTGCCAGCAAGCGCAGGTAGTCGAGGTAACCCGTGGCAGGGACTCTGGGCTGTGGTGGCGTCTTCATGTTATCAGGGCCAGTGAGGGGTGGCCCCTTGGGGTGCCTGGAGGCAGATGGGATAATGGAACTACAGAATCGTTAGTCATCTCGGGCAGCTTGCCCAGTTCCCTCACACAGGCAAGGAAGCAAGAGCGGAAGGGGCTTGTCTAAGAGCCCCCGGAAGACTCCAGAACCCAGGTCTCATCCACTCATGGTTTGGGGCTTTTCCACTAAACCATACCCAGGCCCCCAGGACTGCTGCTGCTGAGCTGCTGTTAGTCACCACAAGGTGGACCCTATGGGCAGGTTATAGTACTAGCCCATTTACTGCACCCTAATGCTGTGTAGGGACTTGGGTGCTAGGCTCCCCACTTTCAGATGAGTGCAGGGAGGCTCAGGTGTGAAGCGGCTGCTGGGAGGTGGTGGGCTGGGGGTCTTGAGTCTTAAGATCTCTGTTGGCCTCAGCGTTGCCCCCACTCTCTGGGGCTTTGGCTCTGAGGACGTGGTAAGGAGGACCGGGGTGTGGGTGGGCTTGGATGGGGTCTGGGCAGGGTCTTAGGAGGCTTCAAAGGGCAGAGTGCAGGCCGATGGAGTCAGCCTGGCTCCTCGCCAGCTCTGGAACTCCCCAAAGAAGTGAAGGGCTTGGCTGCTGGAGCCCTGCAGACCCTGCAGGAGCTGAGGACGGGCCCAGCTGCCAGCCCAGGGCCCTTAGTTTGGAATCTGAGGACCCCATGCAAGAGGAGTGAAAAGTGTATATGTATGTTTTTCATCAGATTTTCAAAGGTGCTTGTGACACAAGTCGAGGAACACCAGCATAGTCTATTATTGCCCTGTGTACCCTGATAATGTGTCTGTCAGCTCAGCAATTTGGGGACCCTCTCCAAGCAGAAGAGAAATCTCTCCCCTGGCCTGGCTCTGAGCTATGGAGACAAAAGGGCACCATTAAAATCCTGTCCTCCACCAGCACTGGCTGAGTTAGCAGCCCCAAAAGGCCAGGCCTTCTGGGTTTGGGTTCGCTCCAGGCACTGCTTCCTCGGACCAGGGAGGGGCTTCTAGGAGCAGTAGCTCTGCTCTGGGACCCTGAGGAGCCCACCACAGTGAGTTCAGCAGATGTTGGGATCTCCTATGTGTAGGAATTGGAGACCCTCACGTAGACAAGCCATCCTGCTACTCATGATGAGCTCGCAGGGGTAGCAGTGGGGATGGAGGGTGGATCACAGTCAGTGCCAGGCAGATGGCAAGCAGTGCCCTGGGAGTGCACCAAGGGGCGAAGGAAGGCGAGATTGCTTCCAACCAGGAGCCCTGGGAGTAGGCTTCCTGGAGGAGGTGATGTCGGAACGGGATTGCAGCTAGTGGAGGTGAGGGAGGGCAGCACTTCACACGGAGTGGGGACAGCAAGGGGCTCGTTCAGGCCTGTTAGGCTGGGTGGGCATCTGCTTCTGGCCCCTGAGCAGCCCCCACGCCTCTTTCCTAGTTCCACCCACCATCGAGGGCGCTGGTGGAGTGCCACATGTGGTGAAGGCCGTGGCCGGGAGGTCCTTGGCGCTGGAGTGTGTGGCCAGAGGCCGCCCACCGCCCACCCTCTCCTGGCACCACGAGGGGCTGCCTGTGGCGGAGAGCAACAGGACGTGGCTGGAGGCGGGAGGCCGTGTGCTGAGGCTGGAGAGCCCAGGCGAGGCGTCCGGCGGCCTGTACGGCTGCGTGGCCAGCAGCCCCGCGGGGGAGGCCGTGCTGCAGTACGCTGTGGAGGTGCAGGGTGAGTCGCTCCGCGGGGACTGAGCCGCCTGGGCTTCTGGACCCCTCCTCCCAGCATTAATTAGACACTGACGATATGCCTGTCCTTCACGGTTCCTGGAGGGGTTGGAGGGTAAAGAACTAGCCAGTGCCCCCTGCCCAGGCCATGCCCAGGCCCATTGTATGAGACAGATGAGGACGCTGGGACTTGAGCTGGGGGGTGACAGGGTTGCGTCCAGAGACCTGGAATCAAGGGCCCTGCTCCTGCACAGATCTCGGTGCCAAATCACCCAGCACAGAAGATGCCATCTCTGGCTGATGGAATGGCCTCCCAGAGGCTTCTGGCTGATGGAATGGCCGTTTAGTGAGAACCTCTTGAGGCCCAAAGCTGGGTTGTGGTTGCTGGCCCCGCCAGACAGACTCTGCCCAAGCATTTCTTCTGTGCCATCATAAAGCAGAGCACAGGACAGACGGAACCCCTGCCCTCGGGGAGCCCTCGGTCTGGTGGGGAGACAGACTTTAGACCAGCTGGCCCAAGCCCTTGGGGGAGCCAGGGGTCCCTAACGGGCCTCAGAGGTGGTCCTGTAAGGCCTCCTGGAAAAAGGAGCATTTATGGAGAGCCCCAGAGCCCTGAGGACAGTGGGGGCTGCGGAGGGCTTTAGGCTGGAATTTGCTTAGCTCCAAAACTGACGGTGGGTCCTGCCTGCAGTGCCCCCTCAGCTTCTGGTGGCCGAAGGCTTGGGCCAGGTGAACGCCATCGTGGGACAGCCCCTGGACCTTCCGTGCCAGGCCTCAGGCTCCCCGGGGCCCTCGGTCCGGTGTGTATGGTGTGGGGGACGGAGAGTGCATGCTTTAGAGGTACGTGGGGAAGGGAGAGGTCCCCATTCCCAAAAGTAAGAAAGAGACCCTTGAGCCAGGGGTGGTGAGAGAGGTGGGGGGCTGCTGGGAGGCCGCCTGGGCTTGCCCTGCCTGGCCCAGCCCTCCCCAACCTCAGGCTGACCCATTTCCCCCCACCCACCCCCCCACCCGCCTCAGGTGGCTGCAGAATGGCCGCCCGGCCGAGGAGCTGGCGGGGGTGCATGTGTCCTCCCAGGGGGCCACCCTGCACATCGACCATGTGGAGCTGGGCCACGCGGGCCTCTTTGCTTGCCAGGCCACCAACGAGGCGGGCACTGCCGGCGCCGAGGTGGAGGTGTCCGTGCATGGTGAGCAGGTGCCTGGGGCTTCGGGCTGTGGGCAGCCCAAGATGCCAGGCCTGGGGAGAACCCACTCTGTGACCTCGGCACCCCAATAGACTGCCTCTCTGGATGGCATTTCTGGGCTAGACTTCCCACTTCCCCAAAGGGGAAGCTCTCTCTCTCACCTCTAAACCGTGCATATGCTGTTTCATCTCCCCGGAACATTCTCCCTCTTCCTTTCTGCCTGCCTCGCTCCTCCTTATTGTTCAGGTCTGTGCTAAAACACTCTTTCCTCCAGGAAGCCTTCCTTGATTGCACTGCATTGCTAATCTGCACAGCCTAGTCTCTCATGGCCATGGTCCTCCACACACTCTGTTGGGATTGTTTGCGTAATTGTCCAGCTCCACTGCCCAGCTCTGAGCTTCAAGAGGGCAGCGCAGTGGCTGCTTTTCTCTGTGGTGTCCCTGTGCCTGGTCCAGTGTGCGAGACAGAGTGGAGGCTCGTGCACATAGGAGTACATGGATGGATGCACGGGTGGAGAAGAGAACTTCTCAAGAAAGAGACCTGCTCTCCTGGCTCCGAGTTTGGGCTCTTTCTCCTAAGTCCGGTGTCGGGGGGTATGGTGGAGGGAGACTAGAGGCCAGCCCTGGGCCCAGCCTAGCCAGGCCACATCCTCAGCTCCCCCCTGCCTCAGACATGGAGGGAATTGCGGGGTGCCCACTGCACCCCTACTGATCCGGGCCCGGGCCCTCCCGCCTCTCCCCCGGCCAGAGCTCCCATCGGTCGTCATTGTCGGGGATGAGAACATCACGGCCCCTTTCCTGCGGCCGGTGGCCCTCCAGTGCGTAGGGCTGGGCGTGCCGACCCCGAGCCTCCGCTGGTGGAAGGATGGGGTGGCCCTGGCAGCCTCAGGGGGCAATTTGCAGGTAGCGCTGGGGCCCCAGGGCTGGGGGGCAGCTGGGCACAGGAGGAGGGGCTGCTTCTCAGGGGTTCTGGAGACCGCAGGGGGCACCCAGTCAGCCCTCGGTACCACTCAAGCCCCTATGCTGGGCCTGCAGAGAAAGGGCGGGAGTGGGCATGCCCAAGGGCCGGAGGCGTCCCCGCGAGCCCTGAGTGCTCCCCTCACAACTCCCTGAGCCCTCACCTGTCCCCGGGCCTCGCTCGTCCTGCCCCGGGTGTCGGCAGGACGCTGGCCAGGTCCCACCGTGCCCTGACCACGGGACCCTGCGGCTCCCCCATTCTCCCCTCCAGATGGAGAAGGTGGACCTGAGGGACGAAGGCGTCTACACTTGTGTCGCCACGAACCTGGCTGGGGAGAGCAAGAGGGACGTGGTGCTAAAGGTTTTGGGTGAGGAAACAGGTGGGGACCCAGGGCCTAGGGTGACAGGTGATCCTTGAGGGCCCTCGGGCAGGGTGGGTCGTCAGGGAGGGGGAGGAGATTTTAAATCATGGCTGTGTCCTTAACTTTAGAAGAAATAGAAAGTCATAAAGTCAAACCATGTGGCCCCTTTGTTTTCTGTGGGGGTTTTGATTGCAGTCCTTGGCCCTCGTTCCTCTTCCCATCCCCCTTTTATTTATGTATTTATTTACTTATTTATTTTTAAAGCTACATAGATGACACAAAATGTTACGTTAAAAAATATAGGAGGTTCCCATATGCCCCACACCCCCCACTCCTCCCACATCACCAACTTCTTTCATTAGTGTGCTACAGTCACTGCATCTGATGAAGCATTTTGGAGCACTGCTACACAGCATGGATTATAGTTTACATTGCAATTTATACTCTCTCCCAGTCCATTCAGTGGGTTATGACCGGATATATAATGTCCTGCATCTGTCCCTGCAATATCATTCAGGACAACGCCAAGTCCCCAACCTCGTTCCTCTTTACCTTTGCTCTTTGTGTGCATTTGGGGGCCCTTTGCATCCTTGCAGGTATGGGCAAATCCTGGCACTTTCTGCTTTCCGTGGCTTAGCAGGATTCCCTCTCCCCACTGTACCTCACAATCAGCTGTGCCTTGGGGGCTGGGAAGTGGGGTTGTTCGCATGTAATTGTAATAAAGGTTGCAGTGATGGCTCTTGGTTCCAGGAGTGGGTACCTTTGGCAGGTTTAGAGCTCTTGTTGCCCAGGGCTCTTCGGGGAGACAGGTGGGAGGCACTGGGGACAGCTGAGATTTGAGCTGTCCAGAGCCCAGCCCCAGCCCGGTCGGGTCTCCCCTTGTCTCCCTCTAGTGCCCCCCAACATTGAGCCAGGCCCAGTGAACAGGGCAGTGCTGGAGAACGCCTCGGTGGCCCTGGAGTGCCTGGCTTCAGGCGTGCCCCCTCCTGGTAAGACCACTTCTCGTGACTGAAAGTCCCCTCCAGTCCACCCCAAGTCCCCACCCAGGGAGGACATGAGGGCCCCGGGCGGCAGAGTGTAGTGAGAGGGCTCGCAGGTCCTCCGCCTGCTTCTCCTACTTCCTGTGCTCCCTTCTCAACAATATTTATCCAAAGCCCGTTAGGTCCAGTCACTGCAGCCCCAGAAGCCTCTGCCCTGGAGTCTGAAGCAAACCTGCAGGCCTTCTGCTCTGAGGTGGCAACCTCACAGGGCGGCCCCAGGGATTGGGGACCTGACCCTCTGTGTCACCATCCAGCTGGGCCTCTTTAGACCAGCAGTGGAGGAAAGGGCACGGAGCTTGGGGCTAGGGGTACAGGGTGGGCTTGGGCTTATCATGGGCCAGGAGGAGAGCCATCTCCTGTCCCCCCAGCTGAACTGGGAGTGGGGCGAATACAGTCCACGCTGCTTGGCCTGGAGTGGATGAACCCCAGGAGTATTTGCCTCCTCCTTTCGGGGAGCCCTATTGGGGTCTCCTCGGTAGGCTGTAAGGAATTGAAGATACCAGGGGCCCATTCCCAAGTTGAGAGGCTGCTGTCCTGGGGTGGGCCATAGTCTCCCCCCAAGCTCTCCTCTATGAGATATCTCCTGGCAGGGGGAGGAGTGAGGGCTCCCTGCTGGGTGTAATTCTCCCTGCTCCTGGTCACTCTGATCTCTGTCCCATGGGCTTCCTCTCTGCCCTTGGCCTTGTCTCAGGCAATACTGCCCTGCTCAGCAGCCACTGCCCTCTTCCTGGAGCTGACTTGAGTGTCTGGGATAGAGGCACACCATGTGGCTACCCTGGAAGCTTCTCCTGAATATCCATTATAGGCTGGTCCTGAAGGGCTGGCAGGACCCCTCGTGTCCCCCATCTCTTCTCCCCCAGATATCTCCTGGTTCAAGGACCGCCAGCCTGTTTCTGCCCGGGTGGGAGTGACGGTGTCAGCTGATGGGAGAGTTCTCAGCATTGAGCGAGCCCGGCTTTCTGACTCTGGGAGTTACCACTGCGTGGCATCCAATGTGGCAGGCAGCACAGAGCTGCGATACAGCCTACGGGTCAACGGTGAGCTGCCTTGGGACTGCAGGGATCTTTGTCCAAAAAGTTGGCTCTCCATCCATTTGTCTGAACATCAGTCCATCCATCCACTCACCCACACATCCATCCACCCACCCACCCATCCATCCACCCATCCCTCCACCCATCCACCCATCCATCTACCCATCTAACCATCTCTCTATCTGCCCACACATCCATCCATCCAACCATCCATTCGTCCATCTACCCATCATCCATCCAAACATACTAGTTGAGTACACGCTCTGGGGCAGACCCTGGGCTGTAGTTCTGAATCCTGAACAAGGCAGACCTAGAGCTTTCAGTCCAGTGGAGGAGCAAGTCATTAGATAATTACCCTAAAGTATTGTTTCATGCCAGTTGTGATGCGAGCTAGAAAGCTGAGGGACAGGCTGCTCTGAGTGCCTGCAACGGGCACAACTGGCCTGGGGAAGTGTCCTCCAGACCTGGGTGCCTGGACTGAGACCTCCCACCATGGCCCAAAAGGAGACCTGGGGCTCACAAAACAAGTCCAGGAGGGGGCTGGACCACAGGGGCCTCTTGGCCCTGTGGGGCAGTCGGGTCTGTATCCTAAGAGCAGTGGGTAGCTAGGCAAAGTGGCTGGGACTCTGGGCATCAGGGCTTGTGCCTCCCAGATTCAATGGAATCTTGTAGCCATTCCTATGAGCAAGCTTTTCATCTGGTGCCTCTGAGATGAGAAACCTGTCCAGGAGCCCTCAGCCCCTTGTCACCAGACCCCACCCCCATGATAAATGACCTCATGCTGACCAGAATGAGTTCAAGCTCTACTTCTGCCACTTCCTAGCTGGTTGACCTTGGGCAGATGACTTCCCCTCTCTGAGCATCACTTTCCCACCTGAGGAAGCCTCGCAGTGTTCTGTGGGTGCGTGGATGGGGCTAGAACCAGGCTGGAGCTGCCACTTTGCCTGGTGGGGCTCAGCCTGTGCCCTGTGCTGCCCTGTCCTGCAGTGCCTCCGCACATCACACTGCCACCCAGCCTGCCCGGCCCTGTGCTGCTCAATGCCCCTGTTCGGCTGACCTGCAACGCCACTGGAGCCCCCACCCCCATGCTGATGTGGCTGAAGGACGGGAACCCCGTGCCTGCCACAGGGACCCCTGGCCTCCAGGTGAGTCAGGTTCGGGGGCCCTGACTCACGTCCCTGGTGCCAGAAGCTTAGTGGTGAGGGAGAAGCAGTGACAGCCCAGAAGCATGAGCTGGAGGGAGGGAGGGCTGCTTGAGTGGCACGGGGACATCAAGAGCTGTACTGCCCACAGAAACATACCAAGTGCCACAACTGCGAGCCACAAACGTGAGCCATGTAGGTAATTGAAAGGTATCTAGCTGCCACGTTTAAGAAAAATGAACCAGGTGAAACCAATCTTAATAATACATTTTATGTAATCCAATATATCCAAAGTATTCTCCTTTCATCCTGTACCCAATGTAAAAATGATTAATGAAGCATTTTACATTCTTTTCGCACTAACTCTGAACTCTGCTGTGGATTTTGCTCTGTGGCCCATCTCACTCAGGCTGGCCACGTTTGAAGGACTCACTCCCTGTGCATGGCACACGGCCGCCATCGTAGACAGTGCCGCTCTAGGGAGCTCTTTCAGAGGCTGCTGGAATAGCCTGCCAGTGGCAGCAGCAGTCTCATAAGCTCCTGGGGTCTCTCTCGGGATCTCGGGCAGCCACAGCTGTGTGGGTGCTGCCCCTGGGGGGTACAGCAACGGGGTGTTTGTCTACCACGGGCTTCCTTCTGGGCCAGGTCTTCCCCGGGGGCCGGGTGCTCGCCCTGGCCAGTGCCCGGGCCTCCGACTCCGGCAGCTACTCCTGTGTGGCTGTGAGTGCGGTGGGTGAGGACCGCCGTGACGTCATCCTGCAAGTCCACGGTGAGTTGAGGCTTGGGAGGCCCACGCGGTCCAGGCCAGCAGCGCTGAGGAGGTGGGGCTGGGCTCGTCCCCAGCCACGTGCAGAGAGCTGGAGGGCTGTGGGAGGGGGCGTGGATGCAGCAGGCCCTGGGCCGTAACGGGCCTCTCCACTGCTGATGGCCTGAGACTGGCTGCTTTCACATGGGGTCGGTTGGCCCCTGGAGGCCTGTCCTGGACTCCCTGCCCTGCTTGTGCGTGAGCTTCCCCGTGGGTGGGTGGGTGGGCAGGTAGGTGGCCCTGCAAGGATAGGAGCTCCGTGTTCAGGGAAGGAGCAGGAAATAGCAGGAGAAGCACAGGCCAGGAGTCAAGAGGCCTAATGGGCCCACCATTGTGGGTCAAATGGGCATAACCGTCCACCCTGGAAAGGCAGCGTGCATTGGTGGTGGGGAACACAGGCTCTTGAGCGTGAGGTTCAAACCCTGCCTCCGCCACTTTCTAGCTCTGTGACTTTGGGCAAGTCACTTAGCTTCTCTGTGCCTCCATTTCTTCAGCTGTAAAGTGGGGGAAAGTATCTCACCCATCTCAGAGGTGGCCTTGGGGATTCATTAAGTCCATGCACACGGCTAAGTTGCTGCTGTTTCTTAATTCCCTCGTATGGAATTTTGTGGGGATCTGCTGAGGTACTGGGCAACGCAGAGACTTGGGCGTGAGGAGTGAGGAAGCCTTAGCCCGAGCTCTCGCCCGTGGCTGGAATGGGGTAACAGTAATGGGTGTGTGTGCCCAGGTGCTCCCTGGGGCATCTCGAATCCTCACAGCTACCTCACGAGGTGGGGACTGTCCTTATATACCTATTTTACAGAGGAGGAAACTGAGGACCAGAGAGACTGAGTAAGGTCTCCAGGCCGTCCACAGCAAGGGAGTGGTAGAAAGCAGAGTTCAAACACGAGTTCTGGCTCTGGAAACTACCCCCCCGCCCCTTTTTAAGACAAGTTGTAGGTTTACAGCAAAATCATGCCAAGAGCCCCGCATTCTTAACCACTCTGCTGCACTGATTAACCTGGTCTCCAGGGAAAAGGTGGCTCTGGAGCCTGCTTTCTAAAACATTACTATTTATTAAGCCTTTTGAGCTAATTGTAGATTCACATGCAGTTGTAAGTGAATAGTAGAGACCCCACGAAGCCTTTCCTTGGTTTCCCCAGTGTTAACGACTTGCAGAGCTAGAATTCAAGATCACATTGATGCAGTCCCCTATCTTATTCAGATTTGGGGGTCTCCTTTTGAAGTGGCCTGGGAAGGGGGCAGAGGGGTGGGGTGGGGAGGTTGGGTGGAGACAGATTGTGGTCGGGAGGTGGGTCCCCAACTTCAAGCTGATGCCCCCGTTCCCTGGTCTTTGCTGGAAGTAGAGTGAAAGGCGGTCAGCCAGGACCCTGGTCAACCACAAAGCTCATCTGCTCCCCCTCCCCGCAGTGCCCCTGAGCAGCCTGGGAGAAGAGCTGAACGTGTCTGTCGTGGCCAACGATTCGGTGGCCCTGGAGTGCAGGAGCCCCGCGGCGCCCCCGCCCATGCTGCGCTGGTGGAAGGACGGGCGCCCCCTAGCGCCGCGGCCGGGGCTCCGCCTCTCGGCAGACAAGGCCTTGCTGGAGGTGCGCAGCCCCCCCGGACCCGCCTAGGGCAGGGACAGGCCCTGGGCAGGGCGAGGGGCTGTGGGTGGGGCTGGGTAGGTGCCGCCACCAAGCCCAGTGATCTCAGCGCCAGCTCCTGCAGCTCCCCCAGGAGCGTCAGTTCAGCTCGATGTGACCTGCAGCCTCTCTGGTCCCAGCGCCCACGGGGCACGGGTCATGTTGGAGGGGTAACCCCATCTGTGCCGCCCACTGATGAGCCGCTTGTACCCTCGTCCAGCTGGAGCGGGCGGAGGTGTGGGACGCAGGCCGCTACACCTGCGAGGCGCTGAGCCAGGCCGGCCGCTCGGAGCAGCGCTACAGCCTGAGCGTCTGGGGTGAGCGTCTCCCCCCACCCCCACGGCTGCTCCTCACGCCCTGGCAGGGGCTGGCGCCTTGGCCGGGTCCCAGCATGCAGCCTTCCTCCCGGTCCTCCCTATCCCAGCCTCACCCTGTCCTCCTCCGGCTCAGTCCCTCCAGTGTTTCCCTCGCGAGCGCCCCCGACGCTGACCGTCACGGAGGGGCACCCTGCCAGGCTGTCCTGCGAGTGCCGCGGCGTCCCCTTCCCCAAGATCTCCTGGAGGAAGGATGGTAGGCTTGCTGCCCTCGCCCAGCGCCGCCTCGCTGCCCAGCACGAGGAGGCTCTGCCCGCTTCCCACCACCCAGGACCTAGCTGAGGTGGGTGGTTACGGCCCTAGGGGTGGGGACACTGGTTACAGAAGTAATAATCCCCCTGACCCCTGTCTCTCGGGTCCCGCGGCCTGCAGAGCCCTGAGCCCCCCAGCCGGTGAGAGTCACTGCCAAGCCTCTCCAGATGTCCCTTCCTCCAGGAAGCCCTCCCCAGCCCCCACCCCCAGGCTGGGGGAGGCCTCCTTAACGCAGCTCTGCGTTACACCACCCGCCTTGGTCCTGCGAGGTCTGCGTCCCCCTGAGCCCGGGATCCCCACGAGGCACTGTTTTGGCCACCACTGAACTCCAGGCTCAATCCCTGGTACAAGATAGATGCTCAGTAAATGTCTGGGATTCATTCACCGAACCAGGGTTTACTGAGAGTCTTTCTGTGCCAGGCCCTGTTCTAGAGACTGGAAATACAGCAGTGGACAGGACAGATGAATTTCTGCTCTCAAATTGGGGACAGTCAGATAATAAACAAAAAGATCCTAAGTGACTTGGTATCTTAGGCGCAGGATGACAGAAATGAACATTTACTCCTGTGCTTCAAGGTTTTACAAAAACCAGCCAGGTGTGCTGCGGCTGCCTGGGCTTCCCTCCTCAGGTCACCGTGGCTGGCTGGCTGGGTCACGGAGCCCTGCCGTGTGCCAGGTACTGGGGAGCCTCTAAGGATCCCCAGGGGAAAGTCAAGCAGTACCTGTCCTCCTGGAGGACTCAGGCCAGTGCAGCATTCAGACGGGACACCTGCAGGCAGATCTGTGATCAGGGAAAACTCTGAGGTTGGGGAGCTCAGCAGGGCTGCCGGGACCAGATCTGGCACTGAGGGAAGGCTTCCTGGAGGAGGTGACATCAAAGTGGAGGGCTGAGGATGAGCAGGACTTGGCAAGGATGGGGGAGGACAAGCGCTCCAGGTAGAAGGACCGGGGGCTTCTTTCCCACTGCTTCCAGGTCAGCCGCTGCCTGGGGAGGGGGCCAGCCTTGAGCAGGCGTCACCTGTGGGGCGGCTGCTGTACCTGGGGCAGGTCCAGCCGGCCCAGGAAGGAACCTATACCTGTGAGTGCAGCAACGTGGCGGGGAACAGCAGCCAGGACCAGCAGCTGGAGGTGCACGGTGAGTGGGTCCGGCGGCCCCAGGGGCGGGGAAGGGGCCCCTGGCAGGGCCCACCCACCAGATCCCTAGCGAAGACAAGACAGGATGGGCGATGATGGGGCTGCGTCCTGGCACTCGCCTGCATTATTGACGCTGCGGCTCCTGACCTGAGCTTGGGGGCGCGCTGACTGCTCCCTAAATGCCCCCAGAGGGGAAAACCCACCTGTGGAGACAGGAAGGAACTCTACCGTTCTATGACGCCTCCACCCACGTTGGGAAACCTGAGCCTCTGTCCGTTTGTCCTCCCGTATTGAGAGTAAGGCCTTTGCCCTGTAAGATTCACGATAGGAAACGAGCCTGAGAAAAGCACCGATCAGCATCTTGTGGAATAATCCCCACCCCCTGCCCACCCCTAAAAGGCTTTGGCGCGGGCGCAGTGCCAGGCAGCCCCTGAGGGCCGAGGTGCTGCCCGCTCTGCCACCACCTGCCTGCAGCTGGAGGGGGGGCGGGTCCTGGGGGAAGAGGGGAGTCACCCTGACTCCCAGGGCAGGGGACGGCGCGGCCCAGTTCCCGCCCCATCACAGAGATGGAAAATGGAGGCCCAGAAAGGGGAGGCCGCAGGTCACCTGGCCAAGGTCACACGGCACTGGCCATAGGGCGGGGAACGCAGAGGGCGGGACATGGTCCTACACAGGCTGCGCCTAAGAGGCCTGGCGCGGGGTGCGCGCTCCGTGCCCGGCCACAGCAGCTTGCCCTGACGCGCCGCCCCCTGCCCCCAGTGCCCCCTCGCATCGTCGAGCCCCGAGAGCCCCTCACGCGGGTCTCGGTGGTCCAGGATGGGGAGGCCGCCCTGGAATGCAACGTGACGGGGAAACCCCCGCCGACGGTGACGTGGGAGCGCGACGACCGGCCCGTGGGGGACGAGCCCGGCCTGCGCCTGCAGCCCGGGGGCCGGAGCCTGCGCGTGGAGCGGGCCCGGGCTGCTCACGCCGGGCACTACGGCTGCGTGGCCCGCAACGCGGCGGGCAGGGCCACGAGGAGGTTCGAGCTGTCCGTGCTGGGTGAGGCCCGGCGCCTGCTGGGGCAGGGCAGGGAGGGGCTGGGTGGGCGCGAGGCCCGCTGTCCCCAGTCCCCGTCCTCCTGCTCCTGGGCTCAGGGCGCGAGGCCCGCTGTCCCCAGCCCCCATCCTCCTGCTCCTGGGCTCAGGCGCGAGGCCCGCTGTCCCCAGCCCCCGTCCTCCTGCTCCTGGGCTCAGGGCGCGAGGCCCGCTGGTCCCCAGCCCCCGTCCTCCTGCTCCTGGGCTCAGGGCGTGAGGCCCGCTGGTCCCCAGCCCCCGTCCTCCTGCTCCTGGGCTCAGGCGCGAGGCCCGCTGTCCCCAGCCCCCGTCCTCCTGCTCCTGGGCTCAGGCGCGAGGCCCGCTGTCCCCAGCCCCCGTCCTCCTGCTCCTGGGCTCAGGCGCGAGGCCCGCTGGTCCCCAGCCCCCGTCCTCCTGCTCCTGGGCTCAGGCGCGAGGCCCGCTGTCCCCAGCCCCTGTCCTCCTGCTCCTGGGCTCAGGCGCGAGGCCCGCTGGTCCCCAGCCCCCGTCCTCCTGCTCCTGGGCTCAGGGTGCGAGGCCCGCTGTCCCCAGCCCCCGTCCTCCTGCTCCTGGGCTCAGGCGCGAGGCCCGCTGTCTCCAGCCCCGTCCTCCTGCTCAGGGCGCGAGGCCCGCTGTCCCCAGCCCCCGTCCTCCTGCTCCTGGGCTCAGGGTGCGAGGCCCGCTGTCCCCAGCCCCCGTCCTCCTGCTCCTGGGCTCAGGCGCGAGGCCCGCTGGTCCCCAGCCCCCGTCCTCCTGCTCCTGGGCTCAGGGTGCGAGGCCCGCTGTCCCCAGCCCCCGTCCTCCTGCTCCTGGGCTCAGGCGCGAGGCCCGCTGTCCCCAGCCCCCGTCCTCCTGCTCCTGGGCTCAGGGTGCGAGGCCCGCTGTCCCCAGCCCCCGTCCTCCTGCTCCTGGGCTCAGGGCGTGAGGCCCGCTGTCCCCAGCCCCCGTCCTCCTGCTCCTGGGCTCAGGCGCGAGGCCCGCTGTCTCCAGCCCCGTCCTCCTGCTCAGGGCGCGAGGCCCGCTGTCCCCAGCCCCCGTCCTCCTGCTCCTGGGCTCAGGGTGCGAGGCCCGCTGTCCCCAGCCCCCGTCCTCCTGCTCCTGGGCTCAGGCGCGAGGCCCGCTGTCCCCAGCCCCCGTCCTCCTGCTCCTGGGCTCAGGCGCGAGGCCCGCTGGTCCCCAGCCCCCGTCCTCCTGCTCCTGGGCTCAGGCGCGAGGCCCGCTGTCCCCAGCCCCCGTCCTCCTGCTCCTGGGCTCAGGCGCGAGGCCCGCTGTCCCCAGCCCCCGTCCTCCTGCTCCTGGGCTCAGGCGCGAGGCCCGCTGTCCCCAGCCCCCGTCCTCCTGCTCCTGGGCTCAGGGCGCGAGGCCCGCTGGTCCCCAGCCCCCGTCCTCCTGCTCCTGGGCTCAGGCGCGAGGCCCGCTGGTCCCCAGCCCCCGTCCTCCTGCTTCTGGGCTCACCCTCGGGAGTCAGGGGAGGCTGGTGCTGGGGGAAGCAGCCAACTCTGCTCTCAAAGTCAGGCCCGGCCTCAAGTTGCCCTCGTTTCTCCAATTCCCCCTCCCTCCAGTTTCCCCTCCCTCCCTCCCTCTCTCCTGCTCTCCCTTATTTCCTGTTCCCCTCTCTGGTCTGGGCTCTGGGGAGATAAGCAGGCTCTACCCTGCCTGATTGGCCTGTGAGGGGGGCCAGGGGTCTATGAGAGACCAGGAAGACCCTGAACACAGTCGTGGGAAGTCAGGGCAGCCGCCTGGAGGAGGCGAGCTAGAAGCTGAACTTACAGGCTGAGTAGGAGTTACCCAGGTGCTGGGGTGAGGGGAAGGGTGTGCCAGGCAGAGGGAACAGTCTGTGCAGACTGTGCAGAACACTCTGTGCCTGCGGGAGTGACGTAGCTGTTCTGGATGGCTGGAGCAGCTTTGTTCAGCCCAACCATTATTGAGCTCCTCTGTATACTTCCCGGAGTGTCATTCAGGGTGGAGGCAGGGAGGGTGAGACATAGGGTGGGAGAGGTGGGCAGGGTTCAAGGGGAGGGAGGGGGCTCTCATCCTGGCCCCCAGCCTCACTTGGATCGGCGCCTCACTCAGTTATCCCTGCTCTGTGAGAAAAGCTCCTTTTTTAAAAGACCACAACTAAGTATATTAAACAGTCATTGATGTTTCTAATATTAAATGATTTTCAGAAGCATCACATGACAATACTTTCAAGTTGAGTCGTTCACTTTGAGAAACTAAATAGATAGTTACATTATGAAGAAGAGTTTCTATTTCATCCTTATGAAAAGATTTAAATTAATGGGTCTTTTTTTTAAAGATTTTATTTGTTTAGTCCCCCCACCCCTTGTTGTTTGCAGTCACTGTCTGTTCTCTGTGTCTATTGTGCTGTGTGCTCTCTGTGTCTGCTTGTCTTCTCTTTTGGAGGCACCAGGAACTGAACCTGGGACCTCTCACGTGGGAGAGAGGCACTCAATCACTTGAGTGACCTCAGCTCCCTGCTTTGTTGTGTCTCTCATTGTGTTTCCTCTTTTGTGTCCCCTTGTTGTGTCAGCCATGCCAGCCCATTGCACCATCTCTCTGTGTTGCTTTTCTTCTCCCGGAGGCACCAGGAACTGAACCTGGGACCTCCCATGTGGTATGTAGGAGTGCAATCGCTTGAGTCACATCCGCTTTCCTTAATGGGTCTTTTAGTAAAATCTCATTATATTGAATTTACATTAGTAGAGGGTCTAATTAGCCACTTTGGATAACTTTCCAACCATGTAGATTTGCAAAAGTGTTATAATTGCCCCCCCCACCCACCCATTAAAGGGAAAAGTACTAATTATTTTTAAAATGCACACAAAACCTTTACATACTACCACAAGAAAAGAATGAGTGTTTGTAAAGAAATTTTAAAAATTAAACAAGAATAATATAATCAACTCCAGTTTTATATAATTTCATAGTTACGCATTGTCCCATTTGAGCTAAACACAACCCCAGATACTGGTGTTTTCATTCCCATTTGACAAATGAAGATACAGGTGGCGTGGTCTTGGTGTTAGGTCAGATGCAGATCAGAGCTTTAGCCCAGTTGTGAGTAAATACTTAGCCTGGTGAAATGCTTGGGCTGAAATCCTTTACTGCGGGGAGTGGTCCAGCCAGGTGCCTCCGAGGACCCCTGCCTGGGCCCCGCACACGTCCTGCCACCGAGGGGAGCCTGGACTCTGGATGTGCCTGGCTGACGTTTCTCCTCCCTCCTTTCACCCCTCCTGATTACGTGGGCCCTTCTTAAGCACCTACCATGTGCTAATTCCTGCAGGCAGGTTGTGGGGAGGAGAAAAGCTTCCTCTTCCTTGGGATCCTTCCAGAACTTTCACTGGGCCCTGTGATTTAGGGAATGCATCAGTGTCCTCCTTGGTCTGATACTGGTCTCGTTCTCCCAGGACTTGCTCCCTGCCAGGCACTGGGCTAAGAGCTTTTCCCATGTCCTTGTGGATTCCTGCCAGCATCCCTCTGGGGGATTGGGGAAACCGAGGCCCCAAATGTCTGTCTGACTGCATAGCCCAGCCTGTGGCCACCACTAACACCACAGCTTCAATGGGAGCAAGTCTGATCTTGTCCTTCTGTTCCTCAGACCCTCCCGGTTTGGGGCAGGGCAGGTAGACCCTTGGGGAGAGAGGGGTAAGGTGTATACAGCCCCCTGTCTGCGTCCTGATCGCAGACTATTCTCTGCCCAGTGCCCCCAGAGATCACCGGAAACTTGAACCCGCTGACCAATGTCACCGTTGCCGTGCACAGCCCCTTGACACTGCTCTGTGAAGCCACAGGCCTCCCTCCGCCAACGGTCCGCTGGTTCCGAGGGGAGGAGCCCATCAGCCCTGGGGAGAACATCTACATTTTGGCAGGTAAAGTGCCAGCCAGGGGAGTGTCCTGGGAATCGGGTCTATGCAGTACATGCCCAAGACCTTGGACCCTGAGCTGCCAGGTCTGAGTGGGCTAACTATTGTGGCCATTATTCTCCAAAGAGCATGCCCCAAAACCCTGGTCAGATGAGTTGCTGAAGGGACAAAAAAGCGCATTTGGATTTTAACAAGTTTGAAAAAGGCGTCCTACTCTGCTCCCCTCCTGGAGATCCCCAGCAAATTTTTGTACAGTAAGGATTCTGATTAAGTCCAGCAACAAAAATTCTTGTGGCACTTATCCCACAGAACAGAAACACATTTTTGGAAATGCTGACCTAAGCACCTTCTCCTCTAAATATTCATCCTCCTTACAAATTTGGTTTATAATAATTCTTCCTGATATGCAAATGGGGAAACTGAGGCCTGAGAAGCAGTGTCCCATTCAGATCTCACAGGGACTTTGAGACCCAGGATTTTTCTTTTTTTAAAATATACTTAGTTTTAGTTTTTAAAGATACTTGGATTATATAAATGTTACATAAAAAATGTATAAGATTCCCATATGCCCCACTCCCTACCTCTCCCGCACTCTCCCACATTAATAACATCCTTTATTAGTGTGGTACATTTCTTACGACTGATGAACACATATTGGAGCATCGCTGCTAAGTGTGGATTACAGTTTACATTATAGTTTAAACTCTCGCCTGTACTATTTTGTCAGTTTTGACAAGATATAGAATGGCCTGTATCTGTCATTGCAATGTCATTCAGGACAATTCCAATGTCCCAAAAATGTCTCCATATTACATCTATTTTTCCCTCTCCCTCCCCTCAGAACCTTTGGCAGCCACTGCCTCCACATCACTGATAAAGTTCTTCCATTGCTAGAATAACAATAAGTCTGTAGTAAAATAACAGTAAGTCTGCTCTAGTCCATCATTCATTCCTCAGTCCTGAGGACTCTGGGATGGTGATGCCCACTCCACCTCTAATTGAGAGGGGGCTTAGATCCCATGGGGCAGATGGTGGGACTATCTTGCTTGCAGTTGTAGACTCTCTCTCTTCCTTGGGATGGTTGTTGTCCATCATCATCTCCTTGTTAGTTGTCCTGGGTGAGTCCAATGAACTGAAGAGTAGATGCTGCAATTCTATTAAGATTCAGCAGGGCCCAGCTGGCACATGGAAAGCCCAACGATTTAAGTCTCTTGGACATAAACATATCAACTCTAGTACTAACTATAGGTTCAAATAGAAAGGGCAGAAGAGCCACGTGTAGGGAAACCACAACTGAGTCCAACTCTGTCACACTGGGGAGCATAAATTCCAAAGTAGGGCCCACTGGCAGGGCACCAGACTCCTCAGCTGTCTGCCCTGCCTATAGTATCTGGATATCTCCAGAGCCCTCAGGAGCCCCACTATTTGAGGCAATATTTATTGTGACAGTCAACTCATTGACTACTGAGGAGACATGCATAAGCATAACTCTGGAATGACCTCCCAACTCCCTTCGAAGTCTCTTAACCATATAAAATTATTTGTCTTTACCCTTTCCCCCTTTTGGTCAAGGTCTTTTTTCAGTTGCATTGCTAGTTGGTGCTTAGTAATAATCCCTCAGTGCCAGGGAGGCTCATCCCTAGGAGTCATGTCCCATTCAGGGGGGAAGGTAGTGCATTAATATGCTGAGTTTGGTTTAGAGAGAGGCCACATTTGAGAAACAAGGAGGCTCTCTGGAGGTAACTCTTAGGCAACCTATAATACAAGGCTAAGTTTCAAAATTTCAAAAGAAAAGTTTCATAAATACAGTCATCACAATCAAGTGCCCTGTCAATGGTCCATCCTTCTTCACTAGTCACTGCTCCTGTTCTCAGATGATTCTTGCTGTCCCATTAGAGAATGTGGCAGAACCCCCCAGGATGAGAATTCAATATTCTTTCAGGTATTGTATGGATCTCCACCCACTGTGACAATGCCCACGGGCACACCTTATAGGAGTGCCCCAGATGAACCTCCTCCCATGCATCCCCCATCTCTGACACCCCACACTAATGATCCTCACCTGCCACAGTTGTGAACCTTTCTGTGATCCAAAACTTCTTCAAAACTGAAGCCAACAAAATAACCAACTAAAATTAATAAGAAAATGAAATAATAATGATAGTTTTAAACATAACAAACAAAATACAAAATTAAAAAAATATAAAATAAAATGTGGCATTATGTCTTTCATCAGTGTAAGATCTGTTGTCTTGTATGTACAGTGACATTTTCTTCCATTTATTCCCCCAGTGTCTTTTTTTTTTTTTCATTTTATCTTCAAAAAGGCTTTAGGTTACAGAAAAGTCATGTACAGAATATAGGGGATTCCCATATACCCAACATCCTCCCCTTCCCCCCTTTCCCCTATTAATAACATTTTACATGTGGATGGTACATTTATTACAATTGATGTACAAATATTGAAGCTCTCTAATGGCCAGGTGGCTCTATCCATTTATTCTCCTTGAGCCTCAGTTTCCCCAGCTGAGGAATGTAACCCTGAGGGAAGCAGACATGTTTGTATTGAATTGTAACTCCTGGTGCTCTTGCCTTCCTGATGGGAGGCCTGGATCAGCCTGGGCCTGAAGGCTGCTCGCTGCTGTGCCTGGAACCCCCTCGTCTCCCTCTGCAGGTGGCTGGATGCTGAAGATGCCTCGGGTGCAGGAGCCAGACAGGGGCCTCTACTCATGCCTGGCAAGCAGCGAGGCGGGGCAGGCGCGCAGGCGCTTCAGCGTGGAGGTCCTGGGTATGCTGCGGCCCCCTCTCGGGCCTCACAGATCCTGCCCTCTGGCTCTGGGGCTTCCTGGGGCAGGATCCAGAACGAACGGCTCATGTTGTTGCAGAAGACCCAGTGCAGGAAAAGAGGGAGAGGCCAAGACCTGTGTTCTTTGCCTTGTCAGAAACCTCGCTCTGAGGCTGCCATGGAACTTACCAGAAATGGCAGATACTAACCCAAAATTGAAGGGGCAAACTCCACCAAAACTGCTGTCCTATGCCAGGGCCTTCTCCCAGAGGCACTGGTTCTCACTCACCACACCCCATGGAAGCAGGCACGAGGGAATGGGGAAAGCGAGGCACAGAAAGTGAGGAGGGGAGGTGTGGGCCTTGGCGTCCTGCGCCAGTTGTTCAGCACGAGTGGGCCCACCTGGCTGCTGGCTGACTGTCTCCCTGTTTCTCTCAGTTCCTCCCAGAATTGAGAACGAGGACCTGGGGGAGGTGATGAAGGTCCCTGAGGGACAGACTGCCCACCTGACATGCAATGCCACAGGTAAGGGCCACACCCGCCTGGCGGGCTGGAGAAGGCTGGGCAGGCAGCTGTGGAGGAGGGCAGCCCCTGGCCTGGCCTGTCTGCCCCGTCCCACCGCTCCCCAGTGAGGTTTTCTATCTTAGACTCACTCTGCATCCCTGCTCCTCTTTGCACTTGCCATCTCCTCTGCACCAAACACTTCTCACTCCTCACCCGACTACAGCTCACAGCTTCCAGGACCCTCCCCAGGGAGCCCCAGCTGACCCCGCAGGCCTAGTGGGCTCCTTCCCATGGGCTCCCACGGCCCCCCGCATTGCCTTATCCCAGCACTGACCACACTCGACCATCACGGTCTTGTGATGTCTGTGTACCCCAGCCGGGCTTTGAAATTCTTGAGGACTAAGGCGCTGCCTCGTCGCCGTGGTTTCTCATTAAGGCTTGTGGGCTGAAGCATGGATGGATGGATGGATGGATGGATGGATGGATGGATGCCTTGCCTGTCTGTACCAAGCTATTTCTGCCCACTCCTCTGTGAGGAAAAGGCAACCAGAACACATAGGAAAGGGGCCCAGGCCAGGCCTGGTGGCTGCTTCTGAGTCTTGCCCCACTGCGCAGGCCTCTAGACCTGGATGGAGAACCTACTTCCCTTGCCCCATCCTGGAGCAGCCTCCAAGCCCCAGGCCGACCTGGTCAGAGCCTGCTGAACTGTCTCACTCACCCCCTTTCCTGTGTGGACAGGCCACCCGCAGCCCAAGGTCACGTGGTTCAAAGATGGGCGGCCCCTGGCTGGTGGAGACTCCCACCACGTCTCCCCAGATGGAGCCCTCCTGCGAGTCCTCCAGGCCAACCTGTCGAGCGCTGGCCACTACTCCTGCGTTGCCACCAACGCTGTGGGGGAGAGCGCCAAGCACGTGCAGCTTAGCGTCCTGGGTGAGTGCCAGGCACCTCCTGGCCACCTTGGGTGCCGGCGGGAGGCAGAGTCAAGGGGATCGGCTCCTGCGGGTCATCTTCCCACAAAGTTCTCTGCTGTTTGTTTATCGTGGGCAGACATCTGTCCAGGCCAGAGGGTGAGGGGTTTGCCCCAGGCTACCCATTTCCCGAGGACAATACTGCCTTGCCAGGCTGAAGAAACAGCGCCTTTCTAAAAACAAGAAGGGCCCAGGCAGGTTTGAGTAAAATCTACTTCTGAAAATGCTGGTGGGAAAAGGGAGTTTCCCCTGTAGGGGCTGAAAGGGGAAATTTTAGGACGAGTGAAGGAAAAGCTCCTCTACTCGGCAGGGAACAAAACGGTGGCTCCCTAGTGCAGGGGGTACGCGGATGGAAAACGCAAACAGAACCAAGAAGGCTCTGGTTAAGTCCAGAGATAATCTAGATGTTCAGAGGCTGGTGGGGAAACTGAGGCAGAAGTTACCCAGCTCTCCCTGTAGCACTGCTCAGCGATGGAGAGCCTGGGCTTGGGGTCACTGGGGGCTCCTCTGAGCCCGTTTCCTCCCCTGTATGGTCAGGTCGTAGCGCCAAGGCTAAGCCTCCAGTCCGAGGCTTTCCCACGTCCCCAGGCCCAGGGTCGGGGATCCCTGTTCACGTGCGCCCTGCCCCCGCCCCTGCCCCAGTGGTCCCCACCATCCTGGGAGTGACCGAGGACATCGCGGACGAGGAGGTGACCGTGACCGTCAACAACCCCATTTCTCTGATCTGCGAGACGCTGGCCTTCCCCTCCCCCACCATCACCTGGATGAAGGACGGGGCCCCCTTTGAGGCCTCGAGGAACATCCAGCTGCTCCCAGGTGAAGCCCTCTGGGGCGGGAGGAGTGGGGGGCAGGGGTCACGCCATCAGGCCGTCAGCACGGGGACCCGTGAGCCCGCGCGTCACGCCTGGCGTGCGGCTGCAGCTGCGGGTGACCCTGGCGCGCCCCCCAGCAGGTACCCGCGGGCTGCAGATCCTGAATGCCCAGGAGGAAGACGCAGGCCAGTACACCTGTGTGGTCACCAACGAGCTGGGCGAGGCCGTGAAGAACTACCACGTGGAAGTCCTCAGTGAGTGCCGGCACCCGTGAGCCCCCGGGGGGAGCCGCTGGGTCCCGGCAGCGGGGCCGCACGTGACACCCCAGGCCGCCTCCGGGTGGCTGGTCTCCCGTGGTGTTGGCGAGGCGGCTGGGGCTGGCCGGCTCTTCCGGTTCCAGAGCTCCTAAGAGGAGGGGGGCAGCGGGTTAGGACCTGGGCCACGTCAGCCCCCCAGACATGCCGCTTCTGATGTGGTGCAGCCGGGGGCTTCACCCGAGACCTCAGGAGCCCCAGGAAGGGCCTCCAGGGGTCACCCCAGGAATTCTCCTGCCTCAGACCTGCCCTGTCCCGTAACCATTGCAGACAGAAAGGCTGCGTTTGAACGCAGGAGCGGGTCGGTTTCCAGAGTCGCTGGTCCCTGCTCTCCTGAGCCAGCCCCTCACTCTGGGGCTGCTCCGGGACCCTGTGTGGAACCCCATGGTGAGCGTGGGGTCTCAGCACCCCCTGCTCCAGGCCTGCTCCTCAGACCCCCTTGTGGTTTTCAGTCCCCCCTTCCATCTCCAAAGACGACCCCTCGGGGGAGTTGGGAGTGAAGGAAGTCAAGACCAAGGTCAACAGCACGTTGACCCTGGAGTGCGAGTGCCGGGCTGTGCCCCCGCCCACCATCAGCTGGTATAAGGACGGACAGGTGAGTGCAGGGTCTCCTGGGCAGCCCCAGGCTCTGGCGGGGTCCCCGTGGTTCTTCCTAGAGCCTTCCAGAAAAGGCAGCTCTTAGAGCACCTGGCACCAGAGCTGGCCTGGGCCCTGCCTCACCCTTTATTCTTGTAGGAAATTCAGCTACGTTCATAGGGAGCAAGTCTCATAAGCGTTAACCTCTGGCCATTTCACCATTTAATTTAGATTTTTTTTCAAATGTTTTTAAATTTTTAAATTGTCTTTTTTTTTTAAAAGATACATAGATCACAAAAAATGTTACATTAAGAAATATAAGAGGGACGCGGACTTGGCACAGTGGTTAGGGCGTCTATCTACCACATGGGAGGTCCGCAGTTCAAACCCCGGGCCTCCTTGACCCGTGTGGAGCTGGCCCATGCACAGTGCTGATGCGCGCAAGGAGTGCCCTGCCACGCAGGGGTGTCCCCCGCGTTGGGGAGCCCCACACACAAGGAGCACGCCCCGTAAGGAGAACCACCCAGAGCAAAAGGAAGGGCAGCCTGCCTAAGAATGGTGCCACACACATGGAGAGTTGACACAAGATGACACAACAAAAAGAAACACAGATTCCCATGCCGCTGACAACAACAGAAGCAGACAAAGAAAAAGTCGCAGCAAATAGACACAGAGAACACACAACTGGAGTGGGGTGGGGGGAAGGAAGAGAAATAAATAAATCTTCAGGGAAAAAAAAAAAAGAACTATAAGAGGTTCCCATATACCCCACCCCCCCACTCCTCCCACATCAACAACTTCTTTCATCATTGTGGTACATTCATTGCATTTGGTAAATACATCTTGGAGCACTGCTACACTGCTGGATTATAGTTTGCATTGTAGTTTACACTCTCCCCCAGTCCATTCAGTGGGTTATGGTAGGATATATAATGTCCGGCATCTGTCCCTGCAATATTATTTAGAGCAACTAATTTTACAAAGTTGTCATTTGGATGTACACATCCAAATATGTTGTGCTTTTTTTTTTTTTTTTTTTAAGATTTATTTATTTATTTAATCCCCCTCCCCTCCCCTGGTTGTCTGTTCTTGGTGTCTATTTGCTGCGTCTTGTTTCTTTGTCCGCTTCTGTTGTCGTCAGCGGCTCGGGAAGTGTGGGCGGCGCCATTCCTGGGCAGGCTGCTCTTTCTTTTCACGCTGGGTGGCTCTCCTCACGGGCGCACTCCTTGCGCGTGGGGCTTCCCCACGCGGGGGACACCCCTGCGTGGCACGGCACTCCTTGCGCGCATCAGCGCTGTGCATGGCCAGCTCCACATGGGTCAAGGAGGACCAGGGTTTGAACCGCGGACCTCCCATATGGTAGACGGACGCCCTAACCACTGGGCCAAAGTCCGTTTCCCTGTTGTGCTTTTTAAAGTTTGTTAAAATATAACATATTTGCAATAAAGTACACCGGTTGTCACACTTTCTGCCCCCTCATTTCTGATCTCTGCTCTCCCTCTTGTGCCCCTACCCCCACCCCAGCCCGTGACCCCCAACCAGCGGCTCCACGTCCTGGGCGAAGGGCGGCTGCTGCAGATCCAGCCCACGCGGCTCTCGGACTCAGGGCGATACCTGTGTGTGGCCGCCAACGTGGCTGGCGAGGACGACCAGGACTTCCACGTGCTCATCCAGGGTGTGTGTGGGCCAGCAGGGGGGTGTCGGCCAGCGTGGCCGGGCGTGGGGAGCGTCAGCAGCCCCAAGAGGGTGGATGGGGGGTGCTGGCCAGTGGCCCGCTGGGGTGGGGCTCTCGGCACACTTTGTCCCAGCGGGTTCCACCAGGCTGCCTTGCCCAGGACCCCCAGCTCCCACCCTTCCCGCTGCCTCTGGATTCCACCATTAGAGCCAGTCCCTGTGCTGAAGGCCTTTCCTTCCGAAAAACCTCCTTTAACAGGCTAGCGACTTTCAGGGGTGCTCTTAGGGTGCCCTGACAGGGTCCCTGCTTCACTGAACTGAAACAGCAGTCCTTTCCCCTCCGTGCCCCTGAAAGGAGACCTGCACTTTGCAAGAGAACCTTCCCCCCAGGGACGGCTGTGGTCAGCTGCCGACCCCGGGCCTCACACGAGCCCTTCTCCCTAAACCGCCGAGGAAAGCGGGCACCAAGAGATGAACCTACTTTCCCCCAAGTCCTGGAATTAAATGGCAGAGCCTGCATTTGAACCGGGTCTGGTTAAGCCTAAACCTTAAGCCCTCTGCCGGCGCCTGTTACTTCATTAGGAGACGTGCGGATTTGCTTCAAGTAACGCAGGGCGAGAGGAAGAGCGACCGTGAGCTGACAGTTGTCAAAGCTGGTCGTGGGGACGTGGGGCTCATCATGTTATTCTCTCTGCTTTTGCATATGTTTCACAATGTCTTCTTTTTTGACAAGGAATTTAGAATAGTCTGATTATGTTCTTTCATAATCCATAACAAATGTTCCACAGCAATGTATGGTTTTGGTGGAGGGGTGTATATGAGAATTCTGCACGCCATGCATGATTGTTTTGTAGGCTCATCACTGCTCTAATAAAAAGGAAAAATAAAAAGGAGAAATGGGAAGGAAGGAGGGAGGGAGGCAGGAAAACAGGCAGGGAGGCAGGCAGGCTGACAGCCTAGCCCAGCACCACAGCTGTGAGTTCAGAGCCAGGATTTTGTACGTGATGCTTCTGGAGGGTCCTAGCAGGTAGAAGAGCTGCTCCAGGCTGCTCGTGCCTGCTCAGTGCTGCCTGGGGCATCTTGCTCCCAGACCAGTACTCTAAGAGGGGAATCAGGGA
This sequence comes from Dasypus novemcinctus, assembly GCF_030445035.2. Classification (NCBI taxonomy): domain Eukaryota; kingdom Metazoa; phylum Chordata; class Mammalia; order Cingulata; family Dasypodidae; genus Dasypus; species Dasypus novemcinctus. The sequence continues at coordinate 86,789,921 of NC_080680.1, read as the reverse complement.
CGCTTTGTACTCTAGCCTATCATTAATGGGCTGCATGACCTTGAGAAATCCCTGTCCCTCTGTGCCTTAGTTTTACCATTTGTAAGATTTGGGTGATCAAATAAGGTGAACTATAGGTCCCTTCCAGCTCTAAAAGTCAATGATTTTGTGCCTCAGTGCACGAAACAATGATAAACTCTGGCTAAATCTTAGTTTCTGCCTTCCTCCTCTAAAAATTATTTCTGTGTTATGAGGAGTCTTTCAGAGTCCATTTGATATGTGCTCCGGAGGACAGGCACCTTCTCCTAGAGCCCAGCACATAGCAGGTGCTCAGTAACCACCAGATGAAGGAGCGAGTGAATTTTTAAAATGCCTCGATCTAGGGGAAGGGCTCTCCCAGTGGGATTTCTGTGCCTGGGGCTGCTGGGAGGGGAGTCTCTGAGCAGAAGTGCCATTCCCCGTGCCTCAGCTGTGTGTCCTGACCACTTTGTCTCTCCCATCCCGGCTCCCATCCAGTGCCCCCCATGTTCCAGAAGGTGGGTGATGCCAGCGCAGCCTTTGAGATCCTGTCCCAGGAGGAGGAGGAGGCCCGGGGCGGGGTGACTGAGTACCGGGAGATCGTGGAGAACAACCCCGCCTACCTGTACTGCGACACCAATGCTGTCCCACCCCCGGAGCTCACCTGGTTCAGGGAGGACCAGCCCCTGGCGGCCACAGATGGGGTGTCTGTGCTGCAAGGTAGGTCAGGGCATTTGCAAACCCACATTAGTGCCGTCCCCTTAGCTTGCAAATCCCACGAGCGATGCCCCCCTGCCGAGTGCCAACATGTGGTCTCTTTGGACATCAGCTGCCCTTGGTAAACTGAGGCTAGATGCTCTTCTCTCTCTGCAGGCAAGAACTGGGACCCCTTCTGCCCCTTGATTTTAGAACAGAGGTTCTCACCCTGGGGCCTGCTCACCCTGGGGCTTCAGGATCTGCACTGGCTTGAAAACATGAGCGAGAGTTGGCATCTTTCTCTGGAGAGGGATTTGGTTCCTTTATTAAGATCCTTAAAAAGTCTCATGACTCAAAACACTGAAGATGCTCCCACTGGCTCTGTGGACCATGAGCTCATGCTCGTGTAGACTTTTTTTTTTTTTTAAACACCTTGAATATTTGTTTAAGGTTATTTTTTTAAATGAATTTTTAGTTTAGAATATATATTTTTAAAGATTTATTATTTATTTATTTCTCTCCCCTTTCCCTCCGGCCCCCTCTCCCGCCATTGTCTGCTCTCTGTGTCCATTCACTGTGTGTTCTTCTGTGTCCGCTTGCATTCTTGGTAGCGGCACGGGAATCTGTGTCTCTTTTGTTGTGTCATCTTGCTGTGTCAGCTCTCCGTGTGTGCGGCGCCATTCCTGGGCAGGGTGCACTTTTTTCGTGCTGGGCGGCTCTCCTTGCAGGGTGCACACCTTGCGCGTGGGGCTCCCCTATGCGGGGGACACCCCTGCGTGACATGGCACTCCTTGCATGCATCAGTGCTGCGCATGGGCCAGCTCCACATGGGTCAAGGTGGCCCGGGGTTTGAACTCTGGACCTCCCATATGGTAGGCAGATGCTCTATCCGTTGGGCCAAATCCGTTTCCCTAGAATAGTTTTTTTAGTGGATGTTCTTGAATTAAACGTCTTCAGGGAAGCTCAGCAATGCCCAGCTTCCCTGCCTGGCTCACCCAGCCTCCTCGGGGGGAATTGGGGCACAGGACCTTGTGAAAAGCCTGATGAGGGGAGACTAGCTGGTCTCCCCATTCGAGTCACACCATGTCCTGCTGGGGTCGGTCCAGTGGCGGGGCTGGTTGGGGGAAGACGAGGCTTCAGACAAGCAGGGTCATAGCAGGGCTTGTGCCTGGCCGCTGGGAAGAAGGCGGCCTCTTGGAGGGAGACAGTGCTCAGTGCAGGCTGTCCATGCCCACCGGAACCCCCTGGACTGATCCCTTAACCTGGCCAGGGACTTCTGACCTGGACTCTTCCTAAATGCTGGGTACACGATGAGCTCGCTCACATGCTGACCCATGACTCCGACCCCAGACAGATTAATCCCAACTATCAAGCAAGGCTGACCACTGTCACTGACCCCCAACTCCCCTCGACCTAGTCATAGGCCTCCAACCCCACCACTGACCTCTGACCCTGGCCACTGACCTAGTCCTGGGCACCCAGTGATTGTGGTCACATGCTGACCCTAATTCTGACCCTGCCTACCCCATCCATCAACCGACCCCCAACCATGGCCACGACCTCCCCAGTGCTGGCCGTTGTCTTAGGGCTCTGCCTGTAACCCTGTCATAACCTGGGCCAGAGACCCCCCCAACCCAGAGTCCTGAGCACACAGTGACCCCCTAGCCCTGCAGCCATCCAGACCAACTCCAGCCCCTGACCTGTCCCAGGGCCTTCCTGGCCCTTGACTGAAGAGGGTCCTGGGGATACCTCCCATCCCTCCCACCCCAGACCAGGCGCTCCCCCCTTTGTCTCCTGAAAGCCTCACCTGAGCACCTGCCAGGGCTTTGTCCACCTTCTGCCCTTCCCAGCACCCTCCTCCCTCTTGGTAGCCCAGCCCCCACCTGCCTGCTACCATCTCACTGGGCACTCTCGGTCAGCCTCAGTTTTTCCATCAGAAACATGGGAATGATCACAGCACGTGCCCCACAGAGTTGCTGTGGGCTAATCAGGGAGACCACTCAGCTCAGGGCCTGGCACACAGGAAGCAGCTGTTGGACTTTTTTTTTTTTCCTCTCTCCTTCCCCCCCACCCCAGTTGTCTGCTCTCTCTGTCCACTCACTGTGTGTTCTTCTGTGACCGCTTCTATCCTTGTCAACAGTACCGGGAATCTGTGTCTCTTTTTGTTGCGTCATCTTGTTGTGTCAGCTCTCCGTGTGTGTGGCACCATTCCTGGGCAGGCTGCACTTTATTTCGCTCTGGGCGGCTCTCCTCACGGGGTGCACTCCTTGCGCATGGGGTTCCCCTACGCGGGGGACACCCCTGCATGGCAGGGCACTTCTTGCCCGCATCAGTGCTGCGCATGGGCCAGCTCCACACGGGTCACGGAGGCCCGGGGTTTGAACCGCGGACCTCCCATGTGGTAGGCGGACGCCCTATCCATTGGGCCAAGTCTGCTTCCCTAGCTGTTGGACTTTTAATCCTCACCTGGACCTGTGACCTGACAGGGCGGGTTTTTTCTTTCGTTCTCACAATTGAGCCAGGAGGTGGGAGAGAGTGAGGTGTCCCAGGTCCTCCAGAGGGAAAAGTGGCTGCCCTGTTCAAAGGAGGTCTTGCCCTGAGCTCAGGCCTCTGTGCCGGGTCCCTGCAGGAGGCCGGGTCCTTCAGATCCCCCTGGTACGCGCAGAGGATGCCGGGAGGTATTCGTGCAAGGCCTCCAACGAGGTGGGCGAGGACTGGCTGCACTACGAGCTGCTGGTACTGAGTGAGTGCCCCAGGCCTGGGAGTGAGGGGTGGGGGTCAGGTCTCAGGGCTGCCAGCCCCACAAGGGCTGCCCTCTAGAAGGGGGTCCAGGTAGAGTGCATGTGTGGTGGTGATGAGGAGGCAGATAATTTAGGGATGACAAGCTTGGGTTCCAAAACCAGGCAGAACTGGACTCAAATTCCAAGTTAGCTGCATCCTAGCTAAGCTGTGTGGCCGTGGGCAAACCACCAACCCTCTCTGTGCCTCGGGTTCTTTAACTGCATCAGGGCTTGGGAGGGTTTGGTGAGCAGGTCACAAACAGCCTCAGCCAGGGCTTAACCCCGAAGGCCACGTTGCTCTGGCCTCCACTCCCCTCGCCCCCACCCACCCCGGGGACCTTTACCCAAGTTGGGCTTCTGGCCCCTCCCCCTCCTCTCCACTGCCCCCAGCCCCACCTGTGATCCTGGGCGACACGGAGGAGCTGGTGGAGGAGGTGACGGTCAACGCCAGCAGCACGGTCGGCCTACAGTGCCGCGCCCTGGGCAACCCCACGCCCACCGTCTCGTGGCTGCAGAATGGGCTGCCTTTCTCCCCGAGCCCGCGGCTGCAGGTCCTGGAGGACGGGCAGGTCCTACAGGTCAGGAGCCCCCCTGGGCGGGCTGCAGTAGCAGCGGCTGCTGCCGCCTCGGCCCTGAGGATGTCACTTTCTGTGCCAAATGGGACTTCTTGCCTGAAGTGTTGTCACACCTGGGATTCTATTCAGCCCATCAAATCGTCATGTAACTACATGTGAGGCGCCTCACTGGGCAAGCCCAGAGCAACTGGAAGTTCAGGTGGCCCAGAAAGGGACGCCCACGCATTCGTGCCACACCAAGGGTCCAGCATGGCATGGTGACCTTCTGTGGGAATGCCATCTGACACTGACAGGGCTTCGACTCCAGGCTGTGCCTGCACCCTCAGCCAGCCAGGGTTCAGAGCACAGAGCTGCATGGGAGCCCTGTGACCCAGCCCAGCCCACAGCAGCCCTCCACAGGCATGGGGGGACCGTAGTTGCATCTAGTTTGCTACTGGGATGCACCCAACACCCCACCTCGCACACAACCCTCCCACCCCCAAATGTCACTCAAAGCCCTAGAAGGCTGTGGCATGTGCTGTGCCCATCGATGGTGCCTCGTAAGTCCTGCTCCCTGTAACCAGCCTCCTCCGGGTCTCCAGGAGCTGCCTGGTGCCCACCGTGCCTGGCTGGGAGGCTGGGAGCCCTCGCAGTGGTTCTGTGGGGATGGCAGGCATCGGGAGCCTGGAGAGGCCCCGGCCCTGCCCAGAGCCATCCAGCACGTGGCATCTCCCAGCCTGTGGCATCTCCCCACACCACCTCCCTTACAGGTTTCTACTGCAGAAGCGGCTGATGCTGCCAGCTACATGTGTGTGGCCGAGAACCAGGCGGGCTTTGCAGAGAAACTCTTTACCCTCAGGGTCCAAGGTGAGCTGGGCTGAGCAGGCAGCCCCCGTGAGCCCCAGCTGACGAAGGGGCTGGTGCTGCATGCCTGCTGGGCCTCTGCTCTGCCACTGGCCAGCACTGCGGATTAGCCAGGCCAGGCTGGGGACCAGCAAGGTGCAGACACAGCATTGGGTCCCAGCCCCAGGGCACCCACCTCCTTGGTGCTTCCAATGTCCTGGGCTCTGGGACCTGCCACTGGAGTTCAGGCATCCCAGCCTAGCACCAGCCACATCTCACGTCAGAGTATTTGGGGGCCCTGATCTCTAGTGGGACAACCCCAGATGACTTTAAGCAACTTTGGAGGCAGCTCAGGGAGCAGCTCTCCTGAGGCCTTAGAGCACCATTACTGAGCACCTACTACATACCTGGTACGGGCTGAACACAATCCCTGTGCTGACTCCTTCCAGGAGAGCTATAGAGCTAGCTCAATTTTACATCTGTGGATCAGACTCAGAGAGGTCACACGGTGGAGAGTCTGTGCCCATGACCTCTGCCCTCTCATGACACACATTGCATCTTGGTGGCCATGAGCTCTGCCTCCAGATGCAGTGGCAGCTGTGGCCTCAGGAAGGGAGAGTGACAGTGTTGAGGACTCACAGTCTTGGACACAAATCTGAACTCACATTTTGGCTCTGCCACTGACCAGCAGTGTGGCCTTGGAAAAGTGACTGCCCCTCTCTGGTCTCTGAGCCTCAGTGCTCTCATTTGTAAGCCAGCTATGACATATAGAAGCCTCTGCACAGGGTTGTTTGAAGATGGGCCACAGTGACACTCCAGAAGCTCAGTAAGGGTTCTTTGTGTTTGGCTCTGGCTCTCTGCTCCCAGCTGGTATGCATTCTCACGTGTCTTTCTTATCCTGGTGGCCATGGGGACAGTCCCACCAAAAATCGCAGGCTGGACCTCGGAGCAGGTCACCACTGTCCTCAATAGCAGCGTCTCCCTCCCCTGTGACGTCCACGCCCACCCGAGCCCCGAGGTCACGTGGTACAAGGACAGCCGGGCCCTCTCCCTGGGCGAAGAGGCCTTCCTCCTGCCTGGTGGGTAAACTGAGGCTTCGGGCCCAGCTCAGAGGCTGTGTGGGGAACCAGAGTCCTTTCCCCAAACCTAGGACAGGGCTGTGAGTCAGGGAGGGCTTTAGATTGGGAGGTGGGCCTGGGGGCTGGGACCAGTTTGCAATGTGAGGGGCTGAGCTCCCCCCCACCCACCACAGGCACCCACACGCTGCAGCTGGCACGAGCACAGCCCTCGGACTCCGGGACCTACGTGTGTGAAGCCCTCAATGCTGCTGGCCAAGACCAGAAACTGGTGCAGCTTAGCGTTTTGGGTACGTCTGTCCCCTGCCTGCACCGACCCGCTGTGTCCCAGGCAGCCCTCAGCCCCGCCTCCCCTGGGCTGCACAGCCAGAAGAGGGGCAGCAGCACCAGCCGAGCCTGAGACAGGAGGCGCATCCCCCAGGCAGGGACAGTGCCCAGCAGCGTGGTCTCGTTAAGAGCATCTAGAGTGAGGCACACTTGGGTGTGAAACTCAGCTGTGCACGTACGTGCTCTGTGACCTTGGACAAGCCACTTCCCCCTCTCTGAGACTTGGATTTCTCCTTCTAAGGTGGTGGTTGGTATAAGGGTTAAATGGCCATGTGCATGATGCTTAGCCCAGTGCCTGGTGGGTGACGAGCTCTGATGATGGGGAGGTTGGGGAGGGGGAGCAGTGTGATGAACCCCCGAGAGCTTAGCCCAGGAAGGGGCCTTTCCCAAGCCTGTTTAGTCCCAAGACTCTTGGCCTGGAACTTTTTGCAGAGTTCTTGGTCTTCAGAATCCTCTTGGGAAAAGCTGACCCAAGGTCATGAGCAGGCCTCACTGGGAAGGTTCCTTCATGGGTGCACGTTCACCCACTGTGTGCCAGGTGCTGTGCCAGGCACACAGTGCTGGAAGTGGGGGGCTTCTACATTGCTATTTTCTGTAAGTGGGATGAGCCTGCCTGCTGGAGGGACAGGGGTCCAGAGTGGCCCTCCCTGGAGGGCTCTAACCCAGTTGGGGCCTGCTCTGTGCAGGAAGGTGCCAAGGAGGACTGTCAGAGCATCTCACTCGTCTAGGGGGCTGAGGCCCGAGAGGGCAGGAGGCTTTCCCCAGGACGCCCAGCAGGTCTTTGGCAAGGTTGGCCAGGGCGCTCTTCCTCCACCTACTTGGGTCAGTGCTGACCCCTGGGGTCTGGGTCCTCTGCCTGACCCGGTGGGTCTCCTTAGGCTGCTGGCTCCAGGCGGCTTGCCTGTGCTCACTGTGGCACCTCACTCTGCTTGTCTCCTGCCCTCAGTGCCCCCCACCTTTAGGCAGGCTCCCAGAGGCCCCCAGGAAACGGTCCTGGTGCGGGCTGGGGACAAGGCCATCCTGAGCTGTGAGACAGACGCACTCCCTGAGCCGACCGTGACCTGGTACAAGGACGGGCAGCCCCTCGTCCTGGCACAGCAGACCCAGGCTCTCCTGGGCGGGCAGAGGCTGGAGGTGCTGGGCACCCAGGTGAGCAGCAGGGCAGTGAGCGCCTGAGAGTCTCACCTCCCAGGCTGGGGCGGGATGGGCAGGTGCTGGGCAGGTGTGGGGGCTGCTGCCACCTCGGCCTGGGGGACCCTGACCAAATTGGCCTCCAAGGCCAGAGACATGGGGAGAATACGGGACTCTAGAGAAGGGGGTCCTAGGCCCGGCTCTGCACCAACTCACAGCGGGACCTGGAGCAGGTGCCTTCGCCACTCTCTGCCTCTGTTTCCCCATATGTTAAAAAAAAATAAAAAGTGCAGTAGCTCCTTTCTAGGCCCTTCTGGATCTGCAGCTCTCTGGGAGGCTGTTCTGCCCTCCCTCCCCTGTCTGGATTAGATACTCCCGAGTGTTTGTTGGATGAATATTTTTTGGGTCCTCTGGGAATCCCTTCTGGGCCTTTCTTTGCTGATTCAACTCCACCCCCACAGCGAAGGGATTTTTCCTCCAAGCTTGGCTGAAGTGCATGCCCAGGGGAGGGTCGGGGTCCAGAGCCTGCACACCCACCTCCAATGCATCCCCCTGTGCCTCGAGGTCCTTGGGAAAGACCAGAAGGTGCTATCTCCCCTAGGCAGGGCCAGTGTGTTGGGAAGTCTCTGCTCTCCCCAGGCGTCGGGGGCCTGGCTGTTCAGGGGAGGCCTAGGCCCTCTCCCTAGAACCACGCACACCCCCACCCTGTGCTCTCTCTGCCTCAGGCGTCAGATACAGGTTTGTACACCTGTAAAGTCACTACTGCGGCTGGAGAGGCCAGGCGGACCTTCCTCCTCAGCGTCCAGGGTAAGATGGCGTTTGGTATAAGGAACCCAACCTGGCTGGCAAGCAGTGGTGTCGCCGGGTGGGATCTAGAAGTAAAAGGATCAGATCCAAATATAGCTCTGTTCCCGACTTCTTTGTAGGGCTTAGTAGAGTCACTTTGCCCCCCTGGCCCTCAGGTTATCTTCAGTAAAATGGAACTAAAAGCAGTACCTGCCTGCTAGGCACGTAGGAAGTGCTCGAGTGGGTGGGACTGCCATTATCGTGTCTATAACGTGTTGGACACAGAGCTTGGCATGGTAAGGAGCCCTCAGAGATCAGATGCTCGGGAAGCTGAGCCAACTTCATCTTGAGACTTGGGGGTGCCCAAGTCCATCAACCCAAGAACAGAACATGGATGGCATTTGATTAGATGTGTGGCTCAGGTGGGAAGGAGGGAGAGGCTTGGCCATTTACTTGGGGTCAGATATTGTGTCAGTTAGGATTTAGACTAAGCTGTGTAACAAAGAGACCCCAAAATACAGTGGACTAAATGAGAAGTTTACCTCTCATCTAAAATCCCAGAGGTGTCTGTGGTGATTTAGGGGCCTAGGATCCTTCTGGCTTGTTGATCCCCCATCCTCTAGGGATGTGTCCGTGTGGTTGAAGCTGGGACACATCCCAGCCTGCCCCAGCCCACTGAAAACCGAAAAGAGCAACCGTGGAGGGCAAGCATTTTTATTTTAAGTAAGCAATGCAGAAGTCATAGCCATTCCTTCAGTTTACATTCTTTTGGCAAGAACTTAGCTGCCACAGCAGCCTGTAAGGAGAGTGGGAAAAAATTGTCTATGTGAGCGACCATGTGCTCAGCTAACACTCTGCTGTGGGAGACATATGGGAAGAACGGGCTGGGGGAGGGCGGGGACACCAGCTTTACTATCCTTGGTCTAAGGGGAGCCTTCTCAAGCTCTGTTTTGCAAACGTTTCATAACAGCAACTGCTATTTAAATTTGTGAATAAAACAATCCATGTCTTCATCAATGGAAAAGCATAAAAAGTGAACCCCTGAATACAGGAAAAGGTTTCTCAGGCATCCCGGATCTGTGTGAGAGGAAGGAAATGCACGTGCTGGAGGGGAAGATCCCCAGGATTCTGGAAATCTGGCTTCTTTCCCGCAGTGCCCCCAACGTTTGAGAACCCCAAGACAGAGACCGTGAGCCAGGTGTCTGGGAGCCCCCTGGTCCTGACCTGTGATGTGACTGGGGTCCCTGCACCCACTGTCACTTGGCTGAAGGACAGGATGCCTGTTGGTGAGTACATCACATCCTTCTCTTTTTAGTGCTCAGTGTTCCTTTATTTATTAAAATGGCAGTGAATGCAGAAGAAAGTTGTTGGGTATTAAGTGTTCTTAGTTGGAAAATGAAAGACTGACAGTGCAATGTCGTTGCCACCCCCTTCTTCACTTTTTGCAACATTATTGACCCTTGAAATCCAAATGTCCGACTGGGAACCACTCATGTTGGGGCCTGAGCCTCCCCACGTTTGGGCCCTCAGTCAGCCCCCTCGAGACAGAGGACGTGGCTGTACGCTGTGCAGCGTGGCGCTGGCCCCGCGCTGGCTTCCCTGGCCCCAACGCTGCTGCTGCTCCAGGGGCTCCGCTCTGTCCTGGCCCCGCTGTGGGTCACCCCTATCCAGCCTTGGTCCCGCTCCCCCCCTTTCTCTCCCGCTGTGATCCTGGCAGCTGATAGCCGCCTCTGGTGCCGGCACACTTTCCATCCCGTGGCCTCCTCCTGTTCCCCCCTCCCTGGGCAGGGCCAGCAGCGCCCCCCCCCCCCCCCCCCCCCCCCCCCCCCCCCCGGTCTCCTGAGCCCATGCTGGGCCCTCCACTCTGTGGTAAAGAGCTCTTTCAAAGCAGCTCTGAGCGGGTCATTTGCCTGTTGAAAATCCTTTCACGGCTCGGAGTCCCTCAGAATAAAGTCCAGACTCCTCCCTGCAGCCCAGGAGGCCTGCGGGGCCAGCCCAGCCCTCCGCCCCCGAGCTCCAGGGGGCTCCAGCCAGCCCCGGCTGCTCTCTGCTCCTCACGTGCTCCCTGTTCTCTCTCGCACAACAGCTCTATTGAGATGTAACTCATATACCACACGATCCAAAGTATTTTTAGTCTATTCACAGTTGTGTAACCATCATCACAATCAAACTTAGAATATTTTTATTGCTCCAAAGGAAAACCGCATACCCATTAGCAGTCATGCCCCACTTCTCCCCAGTGCTCCGGTCCTAGGCAACCAAAAATCCACGTTCTCTCTCTAGAGGTTTGCCTACACTGGACATTACATATAAATGGAACCATACACTATGTGACCTTTGGTATCTGGCTTCTTTCACCCAGCAGAATTTTCTAGGTTTCTCCATGTTGTAGCATGAATCAGTACTTCATTCCTTTTCAGGACTAGATAACATTTCGTTTACATTAGCCAGTCAAAGGGGTGCTGATGCAAAATACCAGAAATTGGTTGGTTTTTATAAAGGGGATTGTTTGGAGTGGGAGCTTACGGATACCAGGCCATGAAATATAAGTTAGTTCCCTCACCAAAGTCTATTTCCACAGGTTGGAACAAGTGGGCTGCTGATATCTGCTGATATCAGGCTTCCTGGGTTCCTCTCTTCCCGGGTCTTGCTTCTCTCTGGGCTCAGGATTCCTTTCTTCCTGGGGCTTACTTCTGTTTCCTCTGTGTGATTATTTCCCGGGGCTCCAGCTTAAGACTTCACCATCAAACTCCACATCAAAACTCCAACATCCAAAACCTCCAACTCTATCCTTTGCCATGCCTTTTATCTGTGAGTCCCCACCCACCAAGGGGTGGAGACTCAATGCCCTAATGACATAGCCCAATCAAAGCCCTAATCATAATTTAATCACACTCAGGTACAGACCAGCTTACAAACATAATCCAATATCTATTTTTAGAATTCATAACTATATATCAACCTGCTACACTGTTACAGGGCTATACCACATTTTGTTGATCCATCTGCCGGTTGATGGGCATTTGGGTTATTTCCACCTTGGGACTATTATGAAAATGCTATGAAAGTTCATGCACAAGTGTTTGCATGGACATACATTTTCATTTCTCTTGGGCACACACCTGGGTGTGGAATTGCTGGGTGCCCTGCTCTCTTTTTCCTCCAGATCCTTGTACATGCTGTTCCCTGCCCAGAACACCCACCCTGGACTCCCCTGACCACCTCCACTTTACTTGGCTAATCTCCTACTCACTGTCCTGTCTCAGCTGAGACTCGCCTCCTCCAAAAGCCCTGCCTGATTGCTCCCACACTCTATTGCTCCCTGACTCGTTAGAGGCTTCATGGGGCTTGTCCCAGTGGGTTATGCTTCTTTGACTGACTTCCTTCTAGGATTCATTGTGAACTCTTTGAGGGCAGGGACAGGTCTTACCATCTTTGATTCCCAAGCTCAAGGTTGGACACATAGTAAATGTATGGAAAGGCTGGCTGGACAAATGAGGATGTGGAAGAGGGCAGACCAGTTAGAGAAGGCTTTGGGGGGGGGTGGGGAAGGTGGGGCCGGAGAGAATGAGGGGGAAGCATTCCAGACTGGGCGTGGGGTTCAGCCTGAGCAGAGGCCCAAGGGGAGGGATGGGATGGGGCAGAGGCACGGGTGGAACTGGAGGGGGACGGCGGGGGCTGGGCCTGAGAGTCACCAGGAAGAGGAGCAAGTCTTTAGGTCCTTGGACACTAAAGGAAATGGGGTCCCTTGGGAAGAAATGCCCTCAGTGAAAGGAAATAGGACGGGATGGTAAGGAAGAGAGTAAACAAAGCAGAGCAGGCTGCAGGAGGTGGTGCTGTGCCCAGGAAGGAGGCCCCCGTTTCCCGAGGAGCACTAGGAGGGGTGGGTGAGTTAAGGGTCCCCGGGGGTCTTTCCAGCTTTGAGAGTACGGAGGATGGGGACCCTCGCGGGAAGGCGCGTGACTTCATGTCGGCCCAGTGGTGGCACCTGGGACGGTGGCCTCGTGCAGGCAAAAGCCTGGCATGCTCCTCTGTCCACAGAGAGCGGCGTGGCGCCGGGCGTGGTCTCCCGCGGAGGCCGCCTCCAGCTGAGCCGCCTGCAGCCTGCCCAGGGCGGCACTTACACGTGCGTGGCCAAGAACGCCGAGGCCGAGGCCCGCAAGGACTTCGTGGTGGCCGTGCTGGGTAGGCCCGCGCCCCGTGCCCCCCGCGCCCTGCCCCTGTGCCCTCCCCTGCCGCCGCCCCGGGCCTCACCCACAGCCCCGCCGCAGAGGCCCCCCGCATCCGGAGCTCGGGCGCCGCGCAGGAGCACAGCGTCCTGGAGGGGCAGCAGGTGCGGCTGGACTGCGCGGCCGACGGGCAGCCACCGCCGGAGGTGGCCTGGCTGAAGGACGGCGGCCCGCTGGACCAGAGCGCGGGCGCCCGGCTCCGGTAAGGCCAGGCCCGCTCCCCACCCCAGGCGCAGGGCCTGCGGACGCTCACACACCTGCGCTCGCTCCCGCTCCCCGCGGCAGGTTCTACCTGGACGGCAGCTCGCTGGTGCTGAAGGGCCTGAGGGCCTCCGACTCGGGTGCCTACACCTGCGTGGCCCACAACCCCGCCGGGGAGGACGCCAGGCTGCACACCGTGAACGTGCTGGGTGAGGGAGCCCGGGGCCCGAGGCGGGGAGGGGGGCCCCACTGACCGGGACTCCAGCTGCCATGGGTGCCTACATGGGGAGGGGGGTTGCCAGAGCCCCAGCTCTTACGTGCTGTGTGACCCAGGCCCATGGTGCAACCTCTCTGGGCCTCCTCCCTCATTTACAAACTAGCGGATGCAGGGGGAGAGCTGGGGGATGAATGGAGATGAAAGGAGCCACAGGGTGAGACTGCCACCCGCACTCAGTGGGCCTCATCCCTCGCGTGGGGTGACCGTGGCTCTAAGAAGCCCAGCCGCGATGGTGGCCTGTGGCAAAAATCCAGGTACTGGCACCATCAGCAGGAACTTCCCTGGGAGGAGCCGCCGCCCCGCCGGGCCCTTCACCGTCCCTCTCTTCTTGTCGCTGCCCACCCCCAGTGCCTCCCACCATCGAGCAGGGAGCAGACGGGGCGGGGGCCCTGGCGAGCCCTGCTGGGGAGCTGGTGACCATGGCGTGCCCCGTCCGGGGCTCCCCGCCCATCCACGTGAGCTGGCTCAAGGACGGCCTGCCCCTCCCGCTGTCCCAGCGCACTCACCTGCACGGCTCTGGCCGCACCCTCAGGTAGGCGGTGCCTCCCCTCCTGGCCAGCGGCCGAGAGCAGGCCCCAGACACTCTTCAGGCAGCTGGGGTTTGAAACACATCTGAGTGGTTTTATGGAATAAAAATAACACAAACATATAGAGGCGCATGACGGGGAGGAGGAGGGATCTCGCTCCCAAATGCAACTCCAGCAGGGCTGCAGAGATGAAAGGGGCCTCTGCCCTCAGGCACTCTCCCAGTCCAGTGGAGGAGGCAGGCACAAAACCAGGTGATGATCCCTGGGTGCACCCAGCTCAGCCTGGCCCGGGGTGGAGGAAATCAGGAAAGGCTTCCTGGAAGAAGGTGCCTGAGCGAAGTCTTCACGCAGTCAGTCTGGAAGGCTATTCCAGGCCCAGGTCCGGGCACTGGGATGCAACAATAAGCAGGACGAAGTGTGCTCTGCTCCTGTGGCCATAAGGGGTAGAAAACACACAGATATAAGATATGAAATGTCAGGAGGGTAAGTGACTCTGACGGCAAAGCAGGGTGAGGGGGTGGAAGGTGGCAGTGGAGGCGGCCATTTACGGTGGTCTGGGATAGGATCTTGGGTAAGGGCACATTTGAGCAGAAACCTGAAGAGGGTGAGAGGGCGTCAGGTGGATGCCGTGGGGGAAGAGCACCCAGACAGAAGGCACAGCAAGTTCAAAGCCCCTGAGGGAGTGTGCCCAGCCCGGAGGGTTCAAGCAGCGTGGGGGGTCAGGTGATGCAGGACTCCTAAGCCCTTGGAAGACTTCTGGATTTTACAGTGGGAAGCCCGGTGGAGTGTCATCCTGCTCTGGCTTAGGTTCTTTTGTTCGTTTTGTTTTGAATTAGAGAGGTGTAGGTTTACAGAGAAATCATGCATAAAGCGCAGAGTTCCCATCCACCACCCTGTTAGTGGCGGCTTGCGCTGGTGTGGCCCCTTCGTTCCAGGTCATGAAGGAACGTTTCTGTGATCGTACTATTAACTAGAGTCCGTCTTTTTGGCTGAGGTTTTTAAAGGATTCTCTGGCTGCTGTGGGGACTCCAAATGTGGGGGCAAGCGCAGAAGGGGGGCGTTAGGGGGCTGTCACAACACTCCAGGTGGGACTCCAGGTGGCCTGGGCCAGGGAAGGTAGAGCTGGCAGGATTCGTGAAGGTAAGAGAGGAAGAGAAGGGTTGGCCTTGGCAAGGTTTTGATCCTGGCATCTGGCAGGTAGGGGTTCTGGTTTTCTGAGATGGGACCTCTGAGGGGGGGGCAGGTTGACGGGGCAAGACCTGGGGTTCTTTTCGAGCATGTTGATGTGAGGCCCTGAGACGTCCGGGGAAGGCGGCAAGCGGGCAGCTGGCCGTTCCACTCTGGAATTCAGGGAGGTAGGCGTCAGGGAACGGTCAGCAAACCGGGGGCACTGGAAGCCAGGGCGGCCTGCAGTCCCCACAGAGCGAGCGGGACGCTCCCCCTCCGCCAGTGTCAGATGGGGCTGTGGACAAGGAGCACAAATGAAAGAGGGCGAGAAGGAGCAGCCAGGGAGGGCGAGGAGAGCAGGAGAGGGGGCCATCGTGGGGACCCCAAGAAGGCAGCATCTCAGGGAGGGCGACGCGGCCCCGGAGCTGGCCACTGGCTCTGGCAGTGCAGGGGATATGGGGGAGCTTGACAGGAACATTTTAGGAGGAGAGGTCAGGGCGATGGCCTGATTAAGGGTGTGCAAGAGAAATCGGGGGGCCGGAAAGTGGGAGGAGTGGCACTGTGGAGCCACGGAGGCAAAGAGCAATAGTTTGAGGAGGGCTGGGGGGAGGCAGGCTGCCCTCCTGGGGGACCAGTGGAGCTTCCAGAAGTTGGGAAGCAGGAAGTCTGGCTGTGGAGCGAGATGGCCAGAGATGGCAAAGCGGGAGGGTGGTGGGAGTTTGGGGCTTTATCCTGGGAGCACCGGCCTACAGGAAAGGGGCTGAAGCAGAGGCTGAACTTGCCCAGGTGTGGCCACTGAGCCTGCCTCTCTCCCTCACTCCCTCGCGGTGTCTAGGATTTCCCAGGTGCAGTTGGCGGACTCGGGCATCTTCACCTGTGTGGCCGCGAGCCCTGCTGGTGTGGCTACCAGGAACTTCACCTTACAGGTGCACGGTATGGAGCAGGGGGTGGGGGCAAGCGGGTCCTTTGGCCTGGGCAAGTGAGACTCAAAACTGTTGCCCCCTCTGCCTACCTAGGTGGCGCCAGGGGGCGGGGCTCTCAGAGCAGTGCAAACTCCGTGACAGTCTTCGATGCACTCGGTTGCTCCTCTGTGCATCTCACGGAGTAATTGTTGGACACTGTTGTGCCAGGACTTGCCAGGCACCAGGATCCAGCAGTGAGCAGAGGCGGCCCTGCCACCTGGTGGTCAGTGAGGGAAAGAGCTCTGTAAAGAGACAATTGCATTTCCAGGTGGGGGTTCAGGGAAGGCTTCCTGGAGGAGGGGAGGTCTAAGCCAAGCACTGAAGAAGGAATTGTCCAGGAGAAGGGCATTCTGGCCAGTAGGAGGAGCCTGTGCAAAGGCCCAGAGGTGAGGGCCACCTGGCATGGAATAGAATGACTCCTGCCCGCCTCTTTCCCCTCCACAGTGCCCCCTGTCCTGGAGCCGGTCGAGTTCCAGAATGACGTGGCAGTGGTGCGTGGCTCCCCAGTGGTCCTCCCCTGCGAGGCCCGGGGCCACCCCCTGCCCCTCGTGTCGTGGATAAAGGACGGGGAGCCCTTGCTGCTCCAGAGCCTCGATCAGGGGCCCGGCCTGCAGCTGGAGAGAGCGGGGACTGGCGACTCGGGGACCTACTCATGCGTGGCCGTGAACGAGGCAGGGGAAGCAAGGAGGCATTTCCAGCTGACAGTGATGGGTGGGTCCTGGGCTTCTGGGGGCCGGGGAGGAGAAGGTGGGCCGTGGGTGAGATGGAGAAGGCCGCGAGGGCAGAGAGCCCCTGGAGGCTCGGAGCCGCTGCCTGCGAGTGGGCCGTAGGGAACGGGCCTTGACCTTGACTGGGAGGTTTGATTCACCCGGGGCTGTTCCCTCTGCCTTGTCCACCCAACCTTGATGGCAGAGCAAGGACAAGAGCCACAGAAATCTGGGGGCAGAGCCCTGAGTCTCCAGTACAAAATTTGCCAGTGTTGTGTTTTATCGGAAAAACTCATGTAAATTGGGCATTCCTTGCCCTACTGGTTTCTGCTGGTTTTAAAGCACCGAGAGTTGTTACTCACCCTCCAGTGTTGTGCTGCTCCGGGAAGACGGGCCCAGGGTCTCTCCAATACACTTCCTCCCTAACCTGCTCGTAGCTCTGTCTCCTGTCAGCTCCTGGTTGGGGGGTGCGGGGTGAGCTGTCAGCACTCTGGGTGTGGCCCCCACGACTGACCCCAGGTGGGTTGTCTTGCAGATCCCCCCCACATTGAGGGCGCAGGCCAGCCTGCAGAGCTGTTACTGACCCCGGGCGTCCCCTTGGAGCTCCTCTGTGATGCCCGGGGCACCCCCCCGCCCAACATCACCTGGCATAAGGATGGACAGGCCCTGAGCCCGCCGGAGAACAGCAACGGCTGGGTGCTCCGGGTCGAGGGTGTACAGGTACTTGTCCCTGTCCCCAGACCTGTGGGGTGAAGCTGGAGGAGGGGAGAGGAGGGACCCCAACTTCCCCGGACCTGTTAGGCAGTCAGCAAGGTTTGGCCCAGCTCCTTCTTTGTGCCAAGGACTCTGCAGAACATGAGGACATGGAGATGCCCCACAGGCCCTGCCCTTGGGCACATCCAGCCAGGTCAGGGCCAGGGGTGATGTAGAAACCATATAACTCCCCATCCGGGGAGTTCTCAGAGCAGATGAAAGCTGGCGCAGCCAGGTCTTCTTGGAAGAGAAGTGCCAGAAGTTGGGGTGCTAGCCCCAACACAAGGCTGGAATGGAAGAAACATTCTGGAGAGGAATGGGTTGGTTGGGAAGGCGTATGGCGGAGTGAGCCAGCAGCTGCGTGCAGGAAGGACATGAGATCCGGCGGTGGGAGGCTGGGGCCGGAGGCAGTGCCCACTCTGCTCCCTCCCCAGGTGGGCGATGCTGGGCTGTACACGTGCCTGGCCAAGAGCCCCGCCGGTGAAGTTGAGAAGAGCTTCCGGGTCAGGGTTCAAGGTAGGGCTCCTGGGGTAGCCTGGGAGAGAGGACGGGGCCTGCAGGAGAGGGTCCGCTTCTCATGCCCAGTCTGTCCTCTCCCAGCCCCCCCAGATGTTGTTGGGCCCCAAGGCCCCCGCTCAGTGGTTGGCCTGGCCCCTGGGCAGCTGGTCCTGGAGTGTTCAGTGGAGGCAGAGCCAGTGCCTGAGATCGAGTGGCACCGAGATGGCATCCTGCTGCAGGTGGGTACCAGGCCGGAGACCCGGGGGCCCTGCCTTCTATCTCTCTCAGGCCCCAGACCCTGGCCAGGCTGGATGCCATGTGCTGAGGGCCCACTCTGTGCCAGCACTTTGCATACCTGCTCTCTCTGACTTGCCTTCTCTCTGCCCCTATTATTATTACCATCCCATTTTATGGATGGGGACACTGAGGCAAGGCTGGGATTTGCACCCAAGGCTACTTCCCATTGCACCTTCCATTTATACTTAGTGGCTGTGTGACCTTGGACCAGTTACTGAAGTTCTTCTCTGTGCTCGTCCCTCCAATGGGGTCATTTCCTGACGTGGACCCCAGGATTGCTGGGTCTCGTGGCAGGGGCTCCAGTTAAAATCCTTCCCTCCATGAGCCCATTTTGCAATATCTAGGACAAACAGAGCTCCAGGGACAGGGTGCACCCTCCCTCCCTCCCAGTGCAGCCCAGTTCCCCAGAGGGTCCTCGGCTGAGCATCAGGCCAGGCGCTGCAGTGCAGCTCAGAATGGGTCGGAGGCCACTGCTTGGCCTCACTGTTCTTTGGTCCCCCTTGTCCGTCGATGGTGGCGGGTGGCCTGGTGCCTAGCCCAGCGCTGACGTGGGCCTCTCTGCCCCTGTGCGGCTCTACAGGCAGACGCCCACACCCGGTTTCCTGAGCAGGGCAGGTTCCTCCAGCTGCAGGCCCTGAGCACGGCCGACGGCGGCAACTACAGCTGCACAGCCCGCAACGCAGCAGGCAGCAGCAGCGTGGCCTTCCACGTGGAGATCCACAGTGAGTGCGCCGCCTGCCCGCCCCGCCCCCTTCCAGCCGCGGGCTCCCCGCACCAGCGCCCTCTCTGCTCCTCCTCCAGGGGCGCCCACCATCCAGCCAGGCCCACCCGCGGTGAACGCCTCGACGAACCACACGGCCCTGCTGCCCTGCCAGGCTGACGGTGTCCCCCAGCCCCTCGTGAGCTGGCAGAAGGACGGGGTCCCCGTGGATCCCGGGAGCCCCAGGTGGGAACTGGAAGGGCAAGGGGGGTGGTGGATTTGCAGGTCGTAAACGAAAAACGCTTGGGCAGGCTGGAGCAGAAACGAGCTTTTTATCAGGACATGGGGTGTCTCCTCCAACCCAAGCAAAGGCGTGCCAAAACCTAGGAGCTCTCCGCTGGTCTCTGCTTCTGTGTGTGCCCGGGCTCCTGCCTCTCCCAGAGCAGTTTTCTCTGTGCACACGGCAGAGTTGGCCACCCCACGGCCCCTCTGCTTACGGTTCCTCAGTTCACGCAACCTGCAGAGCCTAGAGCAGTCCGTGACTCCCAGGGTGGATCCTGAGGGCCAGCGTTCAGCCCCAGTGTGTCGACGTGGCTCGGGGCAGGGCTGCCCTGCAGAGGCGTGGCTGGAGCCGGCCCTTGGGAGCGGAAGCTCTCACTCCTAAGGCCATTCTCCAGAACAGCGGAAAGGCCTCTCCCTGCTGACTCTCTGGGAGAGCCTGGGCGCAGGCGTGAGCGTGGGAAGCCCCAAGCAGCTCCTCTTGCCTTCTATGAGGCTGGCTTGGGGTGTGGGGAAGTGCCCCATGGCTGTGACCCCCTGACCTTGGCCTCTTGGATGCAGCCTTCTTGCTAGAAAGCTGTGGATGGGGAAGGGTCTTGCTGGAAACACGAGCAGGGTCCGGGCGCCTGGCAGGGCCCAGCTGCACCTGCCGGTCTCCTTGGCAACCCCTCCCTCCGTCCCAGGTTGGAGGTTCTGCCCGAGGGTTCCCTGAGAATCCAGCCAGTCCTCGCCCAGGACGCCGGCCACTACCTCTGCCTGGCGTCCAGCTCCGCTGGCTCCGATCGGCAAGGCCGTGACCTCCAGGTCCTCGGTAGGTAGACGAGGAGAGGCTCTGTTCCCTGCCCTTGGCCTCCAGCCCCCTTTTGGGGCTGGGTCCTGCCAGGTTTCTGAGTCACCCCGGCAGTCAGGAGCCAAGGACAGTGGTCTTCAAATACTTTTTATCTTAAGCCCGTTAGTAAAGATTTTGAGGATGCATAGTCAAAGTGTGCATGTTTATTTTTAAGCATAAATTACATGCACTTACTGCTATACTGGTAGTGTGTGATAAAGCATATAGAACAAATGAAACTTTGAAAGAATAGGATTAAAAATCACTGTAATGAGGTGCTCTAATCTCTTCCCACTGCGATGGACACCTTCTCCCTGAGGCTTCTCTGGGGGGCCCTCCCTCGGGGTTGATGTCAGTCGAGCCCTGGAGGCCTCTTTCAAGGAGAGGCGGAGGTTTGGGGGATGCCAGCCTCAGAGACGAGGCAATGCCCCAATGCAGGTGGTTTCTCCTGGTCCCGGGGGGAGGGCCTCCTGCCCTCTCCCCTCCTGGGTGCTTGGGGATGGGTTGGAGGTGGTAGCAGTGCTGCCTGACCCTGGGCACGGCCTCGGAGAGCCCCCTGGCCTGCCCCACCCCTGCACCCTGTCTCCTGATGACTGCCCTCTCCCCAGAGCCTCCAGCCATCGCCCCCAGCCCCTCCAACCTGACCCTGACCGCCCACACCCAGGCCTCACTGCCCTGTGAGGCCAGTGGCTCCCCCAAGCCCCTCGTGGTCTGGTGGAAAGATGGACAGAAGCTGGACTTCCGCATGCAACAGGACGCCTATCGGTAATCAGCCGGGCCTTCCAGGCCAGGAGATGCATGGGGCGGGCAAGGCTGCATCCATCTCATCAAAGAGGAGCTGGGTCGGGGCAGAACCTCAGCAAGGCCAGGGCCAGAACCTTGGAGCCAGGAGGGCCCTCATACTAAGGCAGATGGGCTAGCAGGCACGGGGTGGGGGCTTGTGGGACAGACTGCCAAGCAGAGCAATGTATGACCTTTTCAACAATTGAAATCATTACACGTTTAAAAGATAATACGTGGAGGCCTGAGTTGGTGCTGGGTGAGCCTGGACAGCTGGCTTCTCCTGGAGCCTCAGTCTCCCCATTTCTCAAATGCAGATGATCATTAAATGTCATTAGTGCATTAAAGAAGTTGATTTACCAAATACATCTTGTGCTAGGAGCTGGGCCCTGAGGAGTTTTACATCTAAAGCAGGTGCTCAGTGAACACGATTAGGCATTTGAATGTAGTTATTATTATGGAATTTTCTTAGGTAGTTACTTAGAGAACATACAGGATTTATGGGAATGCAGGGAAGGAAATTAAAATCGCCACAAACCCTATGGCCAGAGTGAACCCCTATTGACCTTTGGGTCTAGAAGCAACTTCTAGAATCAGGGCCAGGGGTCAGAGGTAAGGGGGGCGGGAACAGCTGTGAGACCCCCACATCCCCCTCGCCCGGGCAGGGAGGCCGTGGCTGACTCATCTCAAGGTGGCCCGCTAGTTTCTTAGCAGCCACCTCTCCGTCCGTCCCTCCCAGGCTCCTGCCCTCCAACGCCCTGCTCCTTGCAGACCCCGGCCCTCAGGAGGCCGCCCAGTTTGAGTGTGTGGCGAGCAATGAGGTGGGCGAGGCCCGCAGGCTCTACCGCGTCACTGTCCACGGTGAGTGGCAGGGCCTGCCTGGCGTGCGCTCTCTTGCTGGCAGGGCCTTGCGCTGCTTTCCTCTTAAGCCCCCTCCTCCAGGAGGCCCTCTCCGACCCCACCCCACCCACACTGACCTAATCCCGGCTCCAGCCCAGTTCCCGGCTCTTGTGGGAGCTCACAAGCGAGGCTCCTCCCCCATCCAGAACTTTCTCAACCCAAACCTGACCTTGTCATCACCCCGGTTAAAATCACTCCCTCCACGACTGCCCGTTGATCTCAGGGTCAAATCCAGAGTTTCACCTTGATCCGTGAGGTCCGGACCCACAGCTTCAGTTCACACCATGGCCCTCCCCCCGGGATCCGGTTATGTGGCTCAGCTTGCAGCCTCCACCCCCGCCGTTCCGAGGCCGGGAGCACGTATCCCTTTGCTCTTTGCGGGCCCAGCGCCTGCCCTTCCTTTAGATCTCAGCTAAACGCCATTTCCCCTGGAGGCCTTCTTTGCCTCCCCTGTTCCAAGCTGGATTGTCCCATGAAGCACCCTTCTCCTGTGACACGCTCTGTGACGTTAGCCAGTGTCGCCACGAAAGCTCTTGATGACTGTGTCCCCCTCCACGGGTGCGGCTCAGTGGGCTGAGTGCCTGCTTCCCATTTACGAGGTCCCGGGCTCAAACCCCAGGACCTCTGGAAAATAAATTTTGCGAGTGAGCGCATGAGTCTCGTTTGCGTGGCACTCCCTCTCTGGCCCTGCGTTATAAAGGTGCCCTTGTGTGCCAGCCGTGTGGCTGCGTGTGCCCGGGGCGCCTCGGCTGGGCCTCCAGATGTGCCGTGCCTTTCAGTGCCTCCCACCATTGCCGACGACCAGACGGACTTGACCGTGACCAAGATGGCGCCTGTGGTCCTCACGTGCCACAGCACGGGCCAGCCGCCTCCGGTTGTGTCCTGGAGCAAGGCAGGCGCCCCGCTGGGGGCGCGGGGGAGTGGCTATCGAGTCTCACCTGCAGGTAAGTGAGGGTGAGCGGCAGAAAGATGCCAGAGGGGAGACCGGGGGAACTGGGCAGCGAGGGGGGAAGGGGTTGCTTGGGGCCATGATGTAGGGCAAGATAGAAAGTTCTGGCCTGGCTCTGCTAGTCACTTGCTGTGTGACCCGGGGAAATCCCCTTGCCCTCTCTGCCCTCAGTATATCCTTCCATGCACTTGCTTGAGTTTTGCGGTCCATCACTGGTTCCCTGAGGCTAGTTGGCAAATCGGTGCTGTTTTGTATCAAAATGAGAAAGATAACTACAGAGAGATTTTTCATAAAGCTAATTTTATCCAGTTGGAAGCATTGTACTCTATTTGGAAATTATGCTCATGGTAATCTTTTGGTATTGCAGGTTCCTTTCTTTTGTGAAATTGGGGTGATAGTAAATGGTAATTTTTAAAAAATGTTTTTGCTGGTCAAAATAAAAGTTGGCAGCTTTTTGTGTTTATTGGTTAGTTAGTGAAATTCAAATTTGCAAACTACTGGCTTGATCTGTGGTTTTCAAACGCTCCTAAAGCAGTAGAATCCTTCCTTCCAACAAGCGGTCGCGGGGAAGCCCGATGTGTCAACGAGCCATGGTTCTGGCTATAGGAGCCCTCACTTCCCAGCCCACCCAGCAGGCCCGCAGGAGCCCGTGGAGCTCAGTTTAGAACCCCTTCCCTCGATAGTTGCGGTGCGGCCTGCAATCCGGGAAGGTTAAAATAGTGTTCTTTGAGCACCCCAGGCTAAGGGGAGGGTGAGAGGTGGCGGTAATCTCAGGAGGCTTCCTGTAGGAGGTGAGGTGTTTTATTTATATATATATAAATATATATATATTTATATATATATTATATATATATTATTATATATTATTATATATTTTATATTTATATTATATATATTATTTATATATATATAAATATATATATACATATATGTATGTATTTTTAAATTTATTCTCCCCCCCCAGTTTTCTGCTCTCTCTGTCCATTTGCTGTATGTTCTTCTGTGACCACTTCTATCCTTATCAGCGACACCGGGAATCTGTGTTTTTTGTTGTTGCGTCATCTTGTTGTGTCAGCTCTCCGTGTGTGTGATGCCACTCCTGGGCAGGCTGCACTTTCTTTCGCCCTGCGTGGCTCTCCTTGCGGGGCGCACTCCTTGTGCGTGAGGTTCCCCTATGCAAGGGACACCCTTGCGTGGCACGGCACTCCTTGCGCGCATCAACACTGCATGTTGGCCAGCTCCACACGGGTCAAGGAGGCCCGGGGTTTGAACCGCGGACCTCCCATGTGGAGGCAGACGCCCTAACCACTGGGCCAAGTCCGCTTCCCAGGAGGTGAGTTTTGAGCACAGCACGGCAAGGACAGCAGGGTGGGGCTTTTTGGAAATGTAGGTGAGCTGGGGATTGCAGGCAGGGCAGGGGCAGATCCTGGAACATCACAACCAGAAAAGTCTAGAGACCATCTTATCTAATTCCTCACAGTGTGAGTGGGGAAACTGAGGCCCAGAAGGTGAATGGAGCTTGCCTACAGTTACGCTGCAGGCAGGGAGCAGGGGCAGGCCTGGGACCCATGCTCGCGCCACTCTCTGATTCCCTGTGCTGTTTGCAAACGGGCAGGGAAGGCAGGGGGAGTGGGCTGGCACAGAACCCCTGGGTAGGCGGCGTGTCTGAGCCTGGCCAGCACCGTCACTGAGGACATGTGCTCCAGGCTCACCCCTGGCCCTGCTCCATTCCCACCCACAGGCGCCCTTGAGATCGGGCAGGCCCTCCCTGTCCACGCTGGCCGCTACACCTGCACAGCCCGCAACTCTGCCGGCGTGGCCCACAAGCACGTGATCCTCACTGTACAGGGTAAGGGTCCTCGAGCCAGACAGCCCGTGGCCCTTGGGGCAGGAGAATGGATGGAGAGCTAGAGACGGGAGGAGCTGGTGTCTGGGAAGTTGAGGATGGAGGTGAGGGCCGTGGGGACCAGACCTGCCCCTGCTCAGACCACCCGATGGCGTTCCTTGGGAGAAAAGAATCAAGCCACCTACGTCCTCCTTGCCGAGCTTTCCAGAAGCCCTCTTCCCTTTAGAGGCACCTCTCTCCAGTGCTCAGAGCCCACCTGGCTAAAGGCGTCTGCAGGGACCTCTGCACCCCTGTTCTTTCGCAGCCTCCCCCGTGGTGAAGCCCCTGCCCAGCGTCGTCCAGGTGCTGGCACACGAGGAGGTGGTGCTGCCTTGCGAGGCCTCGGGCTTCCCCCGGCCAACCGTCACCTGGCAGAAGGAGGGACTCAGCGTGCCTGCAGGTGAGCCTCCGCAGCAGCCAGCACGGAGAGGGGAGAGAACAGGGTGGGCTGGGATCCCCCTTCCTGCTGGGAGGTTCTGCAGACCTGCCTAGAGGCTCCTGGAAAGCCCCTGACCTGCCCAGATGCATGCTGCGCTGTGCCCACCCAGCTTCACCCCTGCCCTCTTCCCTTCTCCTTTTACCACCCCAGAGCCTGAGAGCCTATCTGAGCAGGGCGGCCGATTGGGAGATCAGGGAGGGGCAGCCCGGCTTACAAGCCCTTTGGCCACAACAGTCCCAGGCAGAACTGTCCAAGCCTGTCCTCCTCTGGGTCCCCTTGCCCCCGCCACCAGCCCCTGATTTTCTCCCACTTCCCCCAGGAGTGAGTACCCAGGTGCTACCCAGCGGACAGCTGCGGATTATCCATGCCAGTGCAAAGGATGCCGGGAACTATTTTTGCATCGCCCAGAACAGCGCAGGCAGCGCCATGGCGAGAACGCGGCTGGTGGTGCAAGGTGGGCCGGCGGGAGAGACTGAGGTGGTCCCTGGTGACCGAGGGGCTTTGGCGCTCCTGGGAGCTTCCCTCCTCGTTGGAGAGGGGTTAGGCTGCCTGGCTCCGAGCCCGAGTGGGCAGACCCAGCACCCCCGACCGCAGCCCTGCTGGTGGGTTCAGAAGGAATTGAGGGGAAACGTCTGCTCATCTCTTGCCCCAGGGTCTGGTTTCTGCAAACAAACTCCCACCCCCAGTGCCTTCTGTCTGGGCCCTCCTGGGACCCGAGTCTCGTCACCCCTCATTAATTTTGGTTGCCCAGTAACGATAGATATTTCTGCCCCTTTTATGACAAACATGCAATTGAAATTGTGCTGTTCCCTTCGCTTGATCAGTCATTGTCTCTAGAAATAAAGGAGACATCATTGGCCCCCAATTTGCAAAAATCTTCTGGGAATACTCAATGTGGAGCAATTCATGCTGCGATCCACGTGCTCTGCTTTGCTGCGGTGTCTCAAGCCTGGCTGTGTGTGGCTGGGGTGGGACCCCAGCACCACCTGGGCTTGGCCCCCCCATTCCACGCCTCCGCCCCGGGCCTCGTTGCCCAAGGGGCGCCTTTCCCTGCTGCTGGCCAGCAGAGGCCCCGGATGCCCAGCCCCTCCAGCCGGGTCTTCACTCTGCCCCC
Organism: Dasypus novemcinctus; assembly: GCF_030445035.2. Lineage (NCBI taxonomy): Eukaryota > Metazoa > Chordata > Mammalia > Cingulata > Dasypodidae > Dasypus > Dasypus novemcinctus. Next base: position 86,764,238 of record NC_080680.1, on the reverse strand, counting down.
AGCACAGGAACCTGCGTGGGCTTTTTTTTTTAAAGATTTATTTTTACTTATTTTTCTCTCCCCTTCCCCCCCTCCCCTGTTGTCTGCTCTCTGTGTCCATTTGCTGTGTGTTCTGTGTCTGCTTGCACCCTTGGCGGTATCGGGAAACTGCGTCTTTTTTTTGTTGCATTATCTCTCCGTGTGTGTGGCGCCACGCCTGGGTAGGCTGCGCTTTTTTCGCCCAAGGGGGCTCTCCTTGCAGGGCACACTCCTTGCGCATGGGGTACCCCCATGCTGGGGCGCCCCTGCGTGGCACAGCCCTCCTTGCGTGCGGCAGCTCTGCATGTGGGCCAGCTCATACACAGGCCAGGAGGCCCTGGGTTTGAACCCTGGACCGTCCATGTAATAGGTGGACACTCTATCGGTTGAGCCACGTCTGCTTTCCTGTGTGGGCTTTGCAGCAGCTGCTCTGCGTCTGGCCCTGGAGGCTGCCAGAGGCCCGTGCCCGGGTGGCCTGACTGGGGAGGCCTCTCTCCTGGAGCTTTTAGTCACCATGCGTGCTACATGTGCACGGTGGGGTCACCCCGTCACTGCTTCACTGAGCTTGAGAGAGTCCCCAGATTGTCCAGACCCCAGGTGACTAGGGAGGTTGGTGGGGGCGGCAGAAGGGGTGGAGGAAGTGCCAAGAGCACCGGGGCAGGGCAGCTTGCCCCACCCAGCCTGGAGTCCAGCCCCAAGTGGACATCCCTCTCCCTCCAGTCCCACCCGTGATCGAGCCTGGCCCCTCCGACCTGTCCACCGCGCAGGGCTCCCAGGCCCTCCTGCCCTGCACGGCCAGGGGCAGTCCCGAGCCCGACATCACCTGGGAGAAAGATGGGCAGCCTGTGTCGGGAGCTGCGGGGAAGTTCACCATCCAGGCCTCTGGGGAGCTGCTAGTGAAGAACTTGGAGGTGAGGGCCCGGCCCGCGGCGCAGGCGAGGAGTCGGGTAACGGCAGGGGCAGCAAACCTCTGCTGAGCACCCGGTCTGTCGTGCTCTGTGCTGAGCCCCGTGCGGTCTTTCAGTCCCAGGGCCGCGTGAAATGGGCGGGACCATCCCCATCTGCAGAGGGGAAACCGAGGCTCAGAGTGGGCCTCATTTCCTCAAGACATGCCACTGCTAAGAGGCAAACGCAAGATTTAAACCCGAGGCTCCTGGGAGGCTCCTGGGCAGGGGGAGGAAGCCCGGGTCCAGGGGGCGGGGGACGGATGACATCGTCGTGTCCCCAGATGTGGTTGTTCTAAACCACCGTTTCCGGCAGTGATGATGTTGGGTGTCCTGCATGGTCCGGGCACGGAGCTGAGCGTGAGGTGGGTGGATCCCCCAGCTCCCTTCTTCCATCAGCATTCATCAGACTCTGTAATTACAAAATGAGCAGCTCTCCAGATGGGTGGGTGGCCGCTCAGGTGAAAGGCACGCCTTGAGGCCAGATGGTGCAGTGGTGAGTGCACAGCTCTCTTCAAATGCACTGTGTCACTTCTCCTTCCTGAGCCTTGACTGGGCGCTCTACAAAAAGACACCCAGAGTAGGCCCTCCCTCAGGGAGGATGCAAGCATGAAATGAACTGATGCTGGTCAAGGTCAGAGCACAGGGCCAGGCACATAGTAGGTGCTCAGTAAATGCTGTCACACTCATGCTGCCAGGCCTTGGCTTATGAAGGCCTGGAGCCATGTGAAAGCTGCAGGGAGGTGCAATGGTGACACCAAGCTGTGTGACCTTGGGCAAATCACATCACCTCTCTGGCCTGAAGGCCCCGCGGGAGCCTGTGGGAGGCCCAGTGCTCAGGCTGACCTCTCCCCCACCTACAGAGCCGGGACGCTGGCACCTACACCTGCACGGCTGAGAACGCTGTGGGCCGTGCCCGTCGCCGCATGCACCTCACCATCTTGGCACTGCCCGTGTTCAGCACCCTGCCCGGGGACCGCAGCCTGCGCCCAGGGGAGAGGCTGTGGCTTCGCTGCGCCGCCCGGGGCAGCCCTGCCCCCCGCATTGGCTGGACCATCAATGACCAGCCTGTCACAGGTCTGGGCCTGCTGGGGGCTGGGAGCTGGGTAGCCCGGACCCTGGCAGCCCAAGGAGGGGTGCCAGGAAGGGGTGGGCGGTGGACCCCTGACCTAGTGGAAAGGGAGAGGGTCTTTGTCAGCCCTGTGGTTTCCAGGTCTACAAACTTGGCACTCAGAGTGGGGGTAGAGGGGAGGTGGGACAAACCCGTGTGTGGCCACTCTGACCCAGCCACGTATCAGGGCAGGCAAGAAGCCGCCTTCAAAGAGGCCACCCCAAGACCTCAGGGCTGGGAAGGGGGGGCCTGCGTTGTAGCCAGTCCTGCTGCTCCCCTCTGAGGGACCCTCAGCACACCCCTTTCCCCGGGGGCTCTGTCTTCCCATCTGGGACCCAGGTGATGTTTAGGAAGGCACAGCACCCTCAGGGTACATAGCAGGTGCTCAATCAATGTCTGCTGAATTGACGACTCACTGTGGCCCGTCCACTGCAAAGCGCTGTTTTTCTTCATTAGAGTACGACATCAGGAATTCCTGAATCGGACCCGCTGAAACGGGAGCCCGGAGCCCGGGTGCTCGGCCCCGCCCCTCCCGGGAACATTCGTCCTGGCCCTGGGCCTCACCGGAGCAAGTGCCCATCAGTGGTAGCACTCGTGCTCCTTCCCGTTGTCAGGGCAGTGTGGGACCCACAACACAGGGAAACTGTTGTAACGCCCGTCTGAGGGCACAATATAAGCTAAACTGCGGCGGTGTTTACTCTAAATGCCCTTTGTTCCCAGGTCCCCAGACACCTGCCCTTGACCACTTAGCAGATGCACCATGCATACCAGAACATGACAAAGGCGGGTCCTTGAACCACATCCCCTGATATGACCTGTGCCTCCCTTGAAGGGGTCTGACTTAGTTAGGCTTCCACCCTGGGAGAAGGGACATCTGTCTTCTGTGTCTTTATTAAGCACCTGCTGCGTACCCAGACCTGAGTTAAACATTTAGGGCAGGAAGTCCCTGTCCCCCAGGCTCAGAGTCCCCCTGGGGCATCTCTTCCTCCCCCACAGAGGGGGTGTTGGAACAGGACGGTGGAAGCACGCTGCAGCGGGAGGTGGTGACCAGAGAGGACAGCGGGACCTACGTCTGCTGGGCCGAGAACAGAGTGGGCCGCGTGCAGGCCGTCAGCTTCGTCCACGTGAAGGGTAGGGCGTGTGCCTGCGTGTCCTTACTCTGGATCCTTGTGGAGCCCACTCTGCTGGTGTTTTAAGAAACTGGCCCCCTGGCCTGCTCACTAGTGGGTTTCCACGCTGGCTGCATGTCAGAATCCCCTGGGGAACTTTATAAAGTTCCAGCCCAAATTAAATTAGAATTGCTCAGGTGGGGCCCAAGCAGCAGCATTTTTCACACTTCCCAGAGGCGGAACTGGAGCTCTGACTCCTGGGCCTGCAGCATGACCCATGGCTGGGCAGTGTGGGAGGGGGCCTGGGGGCCAGCGTACCCTTGCAGGAAAGCGCGTGATGCTTGTCAGCCTGCCAGTGTCCCTGACAGCCTGCTCCTTGAGGAGCAGCACAGTAACCCTCAGTGACACACGGCTTAGATTGCTCAACATCAGGGGGTGTGGAGTTTGATGGAGGGCAATGCGCAGCCCAAGAAGACAGCCTTAGCTTTTGGTGGGTTCAACCTTAGGAACTCAGGATGGGAACCGGCACAGGGCATCCAAGAGGGTTTTACAAATCACAGGAAAGGAGGATCAGGGAAGTCTTAGTGTTGCTGGGTACAACTGACAAGTCCTAATGATCAGAGGCATTTTCCAAAGTGCATGTCAGAGAGCAGGTGGGTATGAGACATACAGAGCCCTGCGCTCCTGGCTGTGCCTGTCTCAGGCATCATTAATCGATCACATCACTATTCCCACATAGCCTTAAAACCATCTCAGTACAGTGTTCCTGGCAGCCACTGCCAGTCACTTAGATTTGGCCCATGACATAGAAGCTGTTTGATATCCTTGATGTACTGACTGTGCTGGCAGGGGCCTCAGTCAGCCACTGGGGACAGGGGTTGAACAGGCCTTTAGGGACAGGTTTCTGGGTGGTCGAGCCTTCAGGCAACCTTTTTCAGAACTCCTTCTCCAATGTCACCCTGAACAGAGGCTCCTGTTCTGCAAGGGGAGGCCTTCTCCTACCTGGTGGAACCTGTGGGGGGCAGTGTCCGGCTGGACTGCGTGGTCCATGGGGACCCATCGCCTGTTATCCGCTGGATCAAAGATGGCCTTCCACTGTGGGACAGCCGTCTCCGGCACCGGCTGCAGAACGGCTCGCTGACCATCCCCAGGACTCAGGTGAGGTGGGGCCTGGTGCCTTGGGGTGGGGCCTTCTGGGACAACCCTAGGCTCTTCCTGATTGCACAGGAGGGTTCTTCAGATTGGCACTGCACTCTGTAGTCCATAAAGCACTCTCCTGTCCATTGCACAGCATCCTCCCACCACTAACTAGTGTGACCTCCAGCCACTGCCTTAACTTTTCTGTGCCCCAGTTACTCCACCCATTCAGCAGGGGAATAGCATTTCCACCTCATAGGCTTATGATGAGAAATCAGTGAAAAGACCCATACCCGGTATTTAAGTGTGATTGGTCTATAGATAGTGGCCAATAAATGTTTTCTGACAACCCCATGGGGTAGGTAAGCAAATAGTTCTCCCATTTTACAGATGAAGGCATTGAGGCTCCAAGACGCAAAGCAACTTGTTCAGGCCCCACAACCACTAAGTGCCAGAGGCAGGCCCCACCCCAGGTCTCCCGACTCCTTCTTAGGCACTGGCCAGCCCCCTCCCGCCTCCTCTTCTGTGTCCCAAGTCCCAGTGACCACGCAGAAATCCACAGGTCGGTCCTGACTCAAGCTCATCTTGACCTCGCCTGGTCAGGAACATTAGTAGGGCAACAATAATAGCAGCAGCAGCAGCAGCTGTAACTACTGTTACCTGAGTGCTGACTGTGGCCAGGCACCGTGCCTCGCCCGTCACAAGTGTCATTTCATTTAGTGCTCACAATCCTAGTGGTCATTACTCCATGTTAGAAGCGGGGAAGTGAGGCTCTAGAAACATGGTAATGGCCTAATAGTGGGTTCAGTATGGTAGATGGTGGGGCTGGGGTTTGGTCCCATGCTGCTCTGACCCCATCTGTACTCTTACCTGTGTGCCGTGCTGCTGCCTGATGGTCCCTTGGGCGCGGTCACCAGGACATCTTCTTGATGCAGACAGTGTCCTTGGCCTGCCGCCCAAAAGTAAATCTGAACCTGGGTTTTCCCTGAGTTCCATAATATATCCACATTCACAGATACCCTGGAGACAAGGATTCCTGGTCACCCAAGATAGAGAAGTGCCTCCACTCCAAAAGACGCACGATGCACACTGGCCCAGTGAAAGGCCTGGCTAGTCCTGCAGTGCAGAAACACATTGATGTTAAACCAGTGTTTCCCAAACTTATTCCACCATGGAACCCTTTCTTCAAGGAGTCCCCAATAACATGCCACAGAACGATAATATTTCAAAGCACACAGTAAAGCAAGCGTTTTCCAGCATGTGGCAACAAATCCATACCCATAGTCACCGCCAGGGAGTGAAATGGGGCTGGATGCTCTTGAATCTCTATTGCCAAGTGGCTAAGGGAGGCCCTCCTGATACATTGTGGGAAATCTGCCGGCCTGGCTGCATGTGCTCTAAGCTCCTTCCTGGGTAGATGGGCCAGAGCCCATCACCCCCTCCATGACCAGCTGCCCCAGGCTGCTTCCCTCCCTGCCGTCCTTCTCTCCTGAGCATCACACCTCCACCCACCCCCATGCCCTCCTGCAGATGGACGACGCGGGACAGTACCGATGCCTGGCAGAGAACGAGATGGGGATGGTGGAGAAAGAGGTCCTCCTCGTACTACAGAGTGAGTCTCGGCCTCCCTGGCCCTGGGCTCTGCTCAGCAGGGCAGGGGTGTTGTGCCGTGGGCGCTCAGAGAACGGCTGTGCCAAGGCTGTGTCCACATGCCCTAGGCTGTCCGATAATATGGAGGGAGAGAGGCAGGGCCCGGGACTCAGAATTCTTTTACAAGTATTTATTCAGAAAACACAATTGATATCCTACAGAATGTTTTTCAAATGTGGGGTAAGATTCGGGTTTGGGGCTGATGAAACCCAGGGACCTGGCAGCCAGGTCGACCTGGGGGGAACCAGTCATACAAAACTCAAGAGCTCATAGTGACAGCTCTTGTCTTCACCAAGCAAATAGTTTACAAAGCAATCTTGGAACATCAAATCAGCCCTGTGAAATAGTCTAGAGAGGAATTTTAAAAAAACTCTTTTGTAGAAGATAGATATTCAAAGAGAAGGACACATACAAGTGTGTGGCTCAATGAATTTTTGTAAAATGAACCCAACCATTTAGCCTATCCCTGGATAAAAAAGTAAAAGAGTTTCAGCTCCTAGTAACCCCCATCTTGCCACCCCCTTTTAAATAGTTTTGTTGAAGTATAATTTACATAACACAAAATTCACCCATTATAATATACTCTCTAAAGATTCTTAGTAAATTTATAGATTTGTGTAATTATCACTACAGTTCATTTTTAGAACATTTCTATCACCCCGAAAATTTCCTTGTGCCCATTTGTAATCAAATCCTGCTCCCCTCCCCATCCCCAGCCAACCACTCACCTACTTTCTGTCTCTACAGAAAACGCCAGTTTTGGGAATTTCATATAAATGGAATCATACCATGTGTAGTCTTTTGCTTCTGGCTTCTTTTACTAATCAATGTTTTTGAGGTTCATCCATGTAATGTCATGTATCAGTACTTCATTCTTTCTTATTCCTGAATAATAATCCATTGTGTGAATATACCACATTTTGTTAATCCATTCACCAGTAACTGGACATTTGGATTGTTTACGATTTGGAGCTATTATGAATAATGCTGCTATGAATATTCATGTACGAATCTTTTTGTGGACATATATTCTCATTTCTCTTGGGTAGATTTCTAGGAATATAATTGCTGGGTTGTATCATCATCACTGCAATCAATATTAGAGCATTTTACTGTGTTTTAACTTACACTTTTGCAATGGCTAATGATATTGAGTATTGTTTCATGTACTTATCAGCCATTCACACACCTTCTTTGGTTAAATGCCCATTTTTAATTGGATTGTCTGTCTTATTAATGACTTGTAAGAGTTCTTCATATATTCTGGAAATAAGTCCTTTATCAGATACATGATTTGGAAATATTTTCTCCTAGTTGGTAATTTTTGCATTTTCTTAATGGTGTCTTTGAAGAGCAAGAGTGTTAACATTTGATGAAGTCCAAAGTTTACTGATTATTTCTTCTGCCCTCTGAAATCTGCTGTTGAGTTCCCTCTAGTATATTTTTCATTTTGGTTATTTTCATTTCAATTCTAGAATTTCCATTTGGCTATTTTTCTCCAGTTTCTGTTGCTTTCTTGACATTCCCTCCTTGTAAAGTCATTGTCATGGTTGCCTTTCATTCTTCTAACGGGTATAATAGCTGCTTTGAAGTCTCTGCCAGCTAAGTCCAACATCTAAACCCAATGGAAATTTATTCTGCCTGCTTTTTTTTTCCTATATAAGGGTTACACTTTCCTTTTTCTTTATTTCTTGTAATATTTTGTTGAAAACTGAGCATTTTTGATAACATGTTGTAGTAACTCTGGATTCTGATTTTTCCCCTTGAGGATCATTGTTCCTGTTATTAGTAGTCGTAGAAGCAGTAAAAGTATTGCTTCACTTTAAGCTGTGGAATCTGTCTCCTCCATGATGCGCAGTTGCCAACGTCCCTGCTCAGTTTCCTATTCTTTTTCTTTTATAGCCAGAATCTATAGCCAGCAATCTAGGGATTGCTCCATATCTCTACAGTTTAATGGTCGGTTGACGACTAATCAGAAGTTGTATTCAAACATCTCAAGCCTACAGGGGTCCCATTCTCTGCCGATGAATCTGTGTGTGATTAGGGGTGCATTCAAAATTCAGGCATCTTTCAAGTCTGCCTCCACTTTGCCTTCCCTCTCTGCTCTCTCAGGTTCCTACTGAACAGATATAAATATGCCAGGATTGGGGAGAGCTGATCTAGAATCTCTATGGACTTCTCATTTCCACACTCCTCATTAAATTTCTTTTATTTTTTCATTTTTAAAAATTTATTTATTTATTTTAATGTTACATTAAAAAAATATGAGGTCCCCATATAGCCCCCACCCCCCTCACCCCACTCCTCCCACATCAACAACCTCTTTCATCAACATGGCACATTCATTGCATTTAGTGAATACATTTTGGAGCACTGCTGCACCACATGGGTAGTGGTTTACATTGTAGTTTACACTCTCATCCAATCCAGCCAGTGGGCCATGGCAGGGCTCATTAAATTTCTGGTTGCACTGCTCCACTCAACCCAACCCACAACCTCAGAGGCAGATTTCCCGGTTTGTTTCTTACCAATTTTGTAACTTTGTCTGACAGTGCTGCTGGCTGGCCAGAATACACTGTCATCTTCTGCCGTAAATAAAGTCAGCCCCTTCTAGTAGCAAAAGCTGCTGGTTTCACAGCCAACCCCACCCTAATAAAATTGGTGTCATAACCAACATGGAGCGAGGGTAGATGTGGGAGCAGCCCCAGCTAGGAAGCCACAGATTTCCATCGTTCTTACTGAAGTTCTAGCAGCTTTTTTTTTTTTTTTTTAAAGATTTATTTATTTATTTAATTCCCCCCCTCCCCCGGTTGTCTGTTCTTGGTGTCTATTTGCTGCGTCTTGTTTCTTTGTCCGCTTCTGTTGTCGTCAGCGGCACGGGAAGTGTGGGCGGCGCCATTCCTGGGCAGGCTGCTCTTTCTTTTCACGCTGGGCGGCTTTCCTCACGGCGCACTCCTTGCGCGTGGGGCTCCCCCACGCGGGGGACACCCTTGCGTGGCACGGCACTCCTTGCGCGCATCAGCACTGCGCATGGCCAGCTCCACACGGGTCAAGGAGGCCCGGGGTTTGAACCGCAGACCTCCCATATGGTAGACGGACGCCCTAACCACTGGGCCAAAGTCCGTTTCCCTAGCAGCTTTTAATGGAAAAATGATTCTCAACTTGTTGCCTGTCTTTGGTTGACTTCCAGCATGGTGGTTTTTGACAATTTATCAAGTTTTATACTCGTTTTATGGGGCTCCATAGCCAGAGAAGTCTTGCTCTTGCTTGATTTTGACCTTTATTTAGATGAAATAATATCACAGGTGCCTTTGTGTCAGGCTTCTTTTGTGCAACATTGTTTGTGAGATCCTTCCACATTGTTGCATATGGAATTATTTTATTCATTGTCATTGCTATATAGTTTTCCACTATATGGGTATATCACAATTTATTTATGTATTCTGCTATAGGGTATTTTCTAGTTTGGGGCAATTTAGAGTCATGCTACTATGACATTCTTATACATGTCTTCTGATGAACATGCATGCACATTTCTGTTAGAGTATTTGTTCAGAAATGGAATTCCTGGGTCATACAGTACACGTATGTTCAGCTTTGGAAGATACTGGCTATGGTGGACTGATAATGGCTCCCAAAGTGATGTCCGCTTCCTAATTCCCAGAACTTGTGAATGTGATCTTATTAGAAAAGAGGGCCTTTGCAGACGTGATTACGGAAAGGATCTTGAGACGAGGAAGTCATCTTGAGTTTTCCAGTTGGCCCTAAATGCCGTCATGAGTATCCTTATAAAAAAGCAGCAGAGGGAGTCAGGCAGACACACGTAGAAGAGGTGATGTGAAGATGGCGGCAGTTGGTGCTGGCAGCCACCGGCTGGAAGAGGCAAGGATCGCCTCTGGAGGGCGGCCTGCTGACACCTGGATTTCAGCCCTGGGGAACTGACTTCAGACTTCTGGCCTCCACAATTGTGAGAGAATAAGCTTCTGTTGTTTTAAGCCACTAAGTCTGTGGATGAAACTAATGCACTGGCAAATAGTTTTCCATGGTGGTTATACCACCATGCTCGACAGCCTCTCCAACCCCAAACTTTCTCCATCTTTTTCAGTTTAGCCCTTGGGAAGGCTCTTTCTGATGAGAAAACTGAGGGTCAGGGAGTGACTTGGCAAGAGTCCCTCACCAGTGAGTGTCAGAGCCTGGTCTGCTCATTTCCTCCAGCAGCAAGCAGGGGCAATCCTGACTGTCACCTCCTCATTGGAAGCAACCTAAATATCTAATAATAGGGTTTGGTTAAGCAAACCATCACAGTAGATTGGAACAATGGAATGCCAAGTCAGTGCTAAAAATGAGTATTTATTTAATGGCTTGGAAAGGTATTTATGATCTATTGTGGAGTGAAAAAAAAAAAAAAAAGCAGGTATGTGCAATATGATCCTATTTTCATAAAGAAGCAATGTCCAGAAGGAAATACCTAAGAACAGCAACTGGCTAGTAGTTCTCCTCTTTGCATCTCGGCATTTTCTAATCTGTCTAAATGAGTATGTATCACTTGAATCTACAAAGTAACGAAATGTTCCTAAAAAGCTTCCTGGGCCTCCCACAGGTGCCCCAGTATTCCAGGTGGAGCCCCAGGATGTGACAGTGAGGTCTGGGGATGACGTGGCCCTACAGTGCCAGGCCACTGGAGAACCGGTGCCCACGGTGGAATGGTTGCGGTCGGGCCAGCCCTTGCGGGCCAGTCAGCGGCTCCGGACCCTGCCAGACGGGAGCCTGTGGCTGGAGAAAGTGGAGGCTGGGGACGCAGGCGTGTATGAGTGCATTGCTCACAACCTCTTGGGCTCTGCCACAGCCCGGGCGTTCTTGGCCGTGAGAGGTACATGGTGTCCCTGCCCAGAACTTTTGTGGATCTGCTGCATGATGAGGATTTGTGTGTTTCTTGTAGGGGACCTGGCCCACTGCCCTGCCAGTTCCCCAATTCGTTTCTTTGCTTAGAGTCACAAACGCAGAATGGACCAGCTGGGAGGGCCTTATGGGCCATCTTATTTATTCTGCCCGTTTATAGTTGGAGAAACCAAGTCTCAGAGATGATAAATGTTTGCTGCTCATCTTAGTCAGGGAACCCTGATTACTCCAGCTTGGTTGGCATAGACATGTGTCCTCTTTGGGAACTCTACAGCCCTATAAAATAGACAGGGTAAAACAAGGGCATCAGTGGTGCCTCCCTGAGGGGTTGCTGCCACAAGTCTATGAATTCATGCTCACTCGAGCATCACACACTTGCCAAACCATGGTGGGTGGTCAGTAAAGGATATTGCTTACTGGAGTTACTAGTCCCTGCCTTCATGACTCCACCATCAGCTCCTTTCTCCCTTGGGCCAGACCAAAATGTAAAACGGAGAAAAGGACTATCCTGAGAATCCACAGTACAATGATTCAGACCTTCATAAAGGAAAGTCACAGAATATTATTTCTTAATGTCTGTGCCTCTATAGTAAATACTCCATATTTGTGACTTCCTGTCTCCCACCCTGCCCATGACAGACATCACTAATCTATCACTGCACACGGTATTGAAGTCTTTCTCCATAGAGCCCCTCCCTAGGTAGCTCCTCTTGGAATTGGGACTTGACTCTCTGCTACCTGCAGACCCACTTGAAACAAACTGCGAGCCAACTGTAGGACCCTTTCTGGCCTCTGGTGTCCTTATCTCCTTCATGGCATGCCAGTAAACACAGCTCTGAAAATTCAGTGGTTTTCAGCCCCTGGGCTGTGATGCTGTAACTAGGGCAGTTTTAGGCTGAGCAGATTCTCCCTTTATTTCAGATCTTGGCCCCAATTCTGACCCTCTCCTGTTGAGAAGTCCCTGACCCACATCCCAGAGCGCTGCACATGCTCTTCTTATTTTCTTAATGGAAACAACTATTTTCTTCCTCATGTATGTTAATTGCAGACTGGTCAGGAGATACAGAAATCTGGGGAAAAATACTTATCAATTATCTCCCATAATTCAATTATAGAAGTAGTGTAAGCAATTACTTGGGTGTATATCTTTCCAAACTTTTTTCTCTGAATGCAAATAGATATACTTTTTTTTACAAATGAGGTCAAATTTAAGTTGTCTTTATAGCCTGCCCCTTTTGCTTATTCTATCTTTTTTTTTTTAAAGATTTATTTATTTATTTATTTCCCCCCCTCCTCCGGTTGTCTGTTCGCTGCGTCTTGTTTCTTTGTCCGCTTCTGTTGTCATCAGCAGCACGGGAAGTGTGGGCGGCGCCATTCCTGGGCAGGCTGCACTCTCCTTCGCTCTGGGCGGCTCTCCCTATGGGTGCACTCCTTGTGCGTGGGGGCTCCCCTACGCAGGGGACACCCCTGCGTGGCGCAGGCACTCCCTGCACGCATCAGCACTGCCCATGGGCCAGCTCCACACGGGTCAAGGAGGCCCAGGGTTTGAACCGCGGACCTCCCATGTGGTAGACGGACGCCCTAACCACTGGGCCAAGTCCGTTTCCCATGCTTATTCTATCTTGGACAACGTTCTGTGATAACAAATGTAGGTCCACGTCTTCTTTAATGGTTTCCTATCATTCCATGAGAACGTTTTTTAGACTTTGTGGATTAAACCACATAGTTTATTTTCCCAGTTTCCCCTCCACAAACCACACTGTACCCATCTTTGTGTGCTGGCCTGAATATTTCTATAGGATAAATTCCTTCAAAGAGCATTGCTAAGGAAAGGGTGTCCAAAGTTCTGAGGCCCCCTAACTATAAATGTGTCATCCCCCCTGCCTGTTTCTTCCTTCCTTTCGGTCAGCCTGGGGAGTGAGGAGGTGGGAGCATTCCCCAATGGATGGGAGACAAAAGGCTACTGAGCCACCCCGTGTAGGGGAAAGTTGACAGTGTTTTGTCATTCCTGGGCTCCAATTTCCTGGCCCTTCCCAAAGCTGCCTGGGCAATGCCGCTGCTCCCCCAGCTCCTTCCTCTCCCCTTATTAAATTCCTTTATTAAAAGGCCAGGGGTAGGTTCACGTCTCCTTGTACTTCTTATAAACTCCAGGGCAATGGATATTGACGAGAGATCTCCCAGATGGCATCAAATCTTATTAAACCCCTGCTTTTGGTTCTGTTTCCTGGAATCCAAACTTAGCCAGCCCCCTGGTTTACCCACTTGGGATCCTGGCGGATGAATGTTTTATGTTATTTTTTCGACAGATCATGGGCAATTTGTTGTTAATTTCCCCCGAGAGCTGATGAACGGAGAGGCAGGCTAGCTTCTGTCTCTTGCCCCCTGGAATGCCATCTGCCCAAACGAGACAGCTGGTCCATTAGCCAGAGGAAGCATACCCTGTGCCCATGCCACCAATTGATTAGCCCTGAAGAGCATCTGTTTTTAGACTGTCTGGTGGCCTCTAAAAATTCCATCCACCCAAGCTGGAGCCAGGCCACTGATGGAATGGAAGAAGTTCAGGTGGCCTCGCTGGCTCCTGCCATGTGCCCACCACCACTGTCATGGACTCTTGGCACTTTAGAATCCCACAGGTCTTGGCATGCCTGTGGTTCCACCTTCTGATTTTACAGATAAGCAAACTAAGCTCTGACTTGAGCATGAGACTTGCCCAGGTTCAAGGCAGGTGATAGCAGAGTCAGCATTGGAAGTCAATGCCCACACTGCCAGGGCAGGGCTCCTCCCAATAGCCACCTCTTCTCTCTTGGAACCAGCATCCCCTGGCTTTGAATCCACTGCCCATTCGCTACATGCCCTGGGACGAGTGACTACACCTCTCCAAGCCTCAGTTTACTTCTTCATGAAATGGGAATGACTAAAGTACCTGCTTCAAACGAGGGTACGGGGTGGTTGATGAGCATCACTGTTATTCTCTCCCTTGCTCACAGGGGAGCCCCGGGGGAGCCGGGGCAGCATGACCGGGGTGATCAATGGCCGGGAATTTGGCGTGGCCTCGCTCAACACCAGCATGCAACAAGAGGCGCGTTCCAGGGCCACCACCATCTGGAGCAGCCTCGGCCCCATCCCTGCAGATGTGGGTAAGTGGGGGCCAGAGTGCCACCTGCATCTGGGCCCATTACTCCCCACGGGGCCCCTCTGCCACATACTGGGCCCGGGAGGAGGCACGTTCTGGGCTCCAGGGTTTGTTCAGGGGTGGATTCCCAAAGGAAGTGCAGGTATTCCAGCCTCTAGTAGAGGCTGAGTCCAAGCCAGAGTGGATTTAGGGGCAGGCAGCTTCCTCTCCGCCCCCCCCCCATAATCCCCTCAATAAGACACAAAAACTAGATTTAAAATCAGACAAAGAGCAAGTCTGAAATAGGGTTATGTGGATGCAGGAGGGCCGGTGATTTTTGAAGCCACTGATGGCCGTGTGAGTTTCTTCTTGCTGTTCAAGGCAAAGGATGGTAGAAAAGCAAAGAATTGCCAGAAATGATTAAGAGATTGTGAGCTGGAGGGAACAGAAGTGGGGCGAGGGGGAGAATAAAATCAGCTAGAATCATGAAATGTCCACTTTGGGACAGATTCATAAAATTTCGTTTGTGTCCTAAGCAAATGGAATGTGCTGGAGAGAAGTTCACCATTTCAGCATCTTCCTGGGATGTTACAGCAACCTTGCCTTAATGGACTTTTCGGGACCTCATGGCCCCTCGTGGAAGTCCAGAACAGGAGAGAGGGCCATGCTGACAGGGTCTTTGCTAAAACCAGGTCCTCTGAAGTTGGTCTTAACCATAAACCGGTGTGAACAGTGTGGGGTCAGGGGACTTTGGCGGGGGGTCGCCTGGGGCTGGCTATCATCAGAGAGCGATTGAAGGAACATGCTTCCTAGACAGGACTGGTTGTTCTGGTTGGCAGAGCAGGAGCCCAAAGCCAGGTGGGCCAGGCTCTGTTTAGTGGAAACAGAGGCACAGAGCAGTGGTCCAGAAGGCTCTGCTCCCCGCCTCCTGTGGCCCAGCTGGCTCCCCTTAATACCAGTCTTCCCAGTACATCCCCTGTGAGTCAACGGTGGCAGCTCAGCTTAGGAGCTTGACGGTACCTGACTACCAATTTTCAGGAAAACCCCATGCAGTAGCTATTCCCCTTTGCCATTTTCCTGATCCTGGGCTAAATAGCCAGGTCCTGGGTCCCAGGGCTGAGTGTGGGCTGGGAGGGAAGGGTTCGTGCTTTCTTGGGGGCAGTGGGGAGTCACGGAGGGACCTTGAGCAGTAGAGAGCCCCTCGGGCTCAGGGCCTAACCTGGCCTCACCGCCCCGCCCCACCCAGGGCCGCTGATGCGCGTGCTTGTGGTTGCCATCGCCCCCATCTACTGGGCCCTGGCCGGGGAGAGCGGACAGGCCCTGAATGGCCACTCCCTGACGGGTGGCAGCTTCCGGCAGGAGTCACACGTGGAGTTTGCTACAGGTGAGCAAGGTCTTTACCCAGGTGGAGCCAGGTGGGGCTGAGGCCCGAGCCAAGGGCCTCTCCCCCGTGGTGACTCCAAGCTGGGCGGGGACTGCAGGGGAGCTGCTGACGATGACCCAGGTGGCTCGGGGCCTGGATCCCGATGGCCTTCTGCTCCTCGACGTGGTGGTCAAGGGCATCGTCCCCAAGAGCCTGGCTGATGCAGATCTTCAAATGCAGGTGCGGAGTTGAGCCTGTTCCATACCCCTCAGAGGGCCAGCCCTGGGGGTGTGCAGACAGGGTGAGTGAGGGAGAATGGGGTATCCTGCCCCCATCTATCCCCCTAGCAGCTGAGCTCACTTTCCTTCCTGAGGTCCCAGCAGGGGCTGAGTCATGGCTTGGCCTTGGCCTTGGGGGAGGATTGACAGCTTGTACCAGGGCCCAACTCAGAGTGGGAAGATGCTCTGAGCCCAGGGATGGAATGTTCTCCCCTTTCCACAACAAGAACACTGAAGGGAAGTGGCTTGTTCAAGGTCACCCGGCGGATTGGAGGAGGAGCTGAGAGGCACAGCCAGGTCTCCTACCGCAGTCTCCCAACCCACTGAGTAGGGGGACCGAGGGTCTCAAGCTGCTTGAGAGTCGAAATCCCAGGCATTCTCGTACTTCTGCCTCCTCCTCTAGGACTTCCAAGAGCTCTACGTGCAGACGGGGCCCGGCCGGCTGTTCGTGGGCTCCACGCAGCGCTTCCTGCAAGGCGGCCAGCCCACGTTCCTGCGCTGCAACCGCAGCATCCAGTACGACGCGGCACAGGGCCCCCAGCCGCAGCTGGTGCAGCACCTGCGGGCCTCAGCTGTCAGTGCGGCCTTTGATCCTGAGGCCGGGGCCCTGCGCTTCCAGCTGGCCACTGCCCTACAAGCCGGTGAGGCCCCATCATTTGTCTCCACCACCTTCTCCCCCAGCTTAAAACCTGCCAGAGGCCCTGGACACTCCTGGTTGAAAGTCAAGATGACATTCCCCACCCTTCCTGGTCTGCCCACCTCCAACCCCTCCCTGCTCCTGTCAGTCCCCCTGTGACAGGGACACAGCTTTTTAGGCCCCTCCTGTTCTAGCCCTCCGGGAGCTTTCCCAGACCCCAGGGTGAAGGCCCAACACCCCTGCTTATGTTCAAGACTCAACCCACAGCCCACCCTCTTCTCCCAAGAGTGCCTGCACCAGAGGGTCCCTCCCAGGGGGTGGAAGCCACTGCTTGAACTCCGGGACACCCACTAGAACATGCCTCATTTTCTCAGCCAGTGGGGGCTATAGATATAAATGTTATCTTATTTGAAGTCCCTACATTTTTTTACAGCAAATAAGTGACAGTGGTAGGAGCACACACTTTGAAGTCAGGCAGACTTTGTTTCAATTGGCAGCTGCACCGCTTCCCTGCTGTGTGACCTTGGGGCAGTGTCCTGGCCCTCCTGGAGCCTCAGTGTGCCTTCTGCACAATGGATGTCACATCAGGGTGGTGCAAGGAGCAGAGATGCCATCTCTAAAACCCCAGCCCAGCACCAGTGGAGCACTGCAGAAACAGTGGCTGTCATTACAATTAAGCACATAGCCTGGTCTTCCTCCTGGTTCCAGAGCACACATTGTCCCCTTCCCTGCCCATGCCTTTGTTCTTGCTGTCCTTATCAGATGTGCTCATGTACCTGTTCTTCAAGCCACCCCCTTCCTGGCCAGAACCCACCACCCCTCCTCCCCAAGCCTCATGAGTAGTTGTGCACGTGTGAGCGCCCACTGGGTACTTTTTTTCGTTAATGATTTCTCCCGAAGGCCTGACTCATTGCCCCAGCTCCACCGCGAGCCCCTCAAGGGCACATTACACGACGCAGCATGCCCCATGGCCAGCACTTTGAACAGGCCTGGGCCAGGAGCGGGCCCGCTGACTTGCCAGGTACCTGGCTGGCTCAGGACAGGGGCTGACCCACAGCCTGAGCTCCCGGCTCAGAGGGCCATGCCCTGGCCAGGCAGATGGGAGGGCAGTGTGAGCCTGGGCTGTGGCCGGCTCCTCTCCACCCATGGGCCGCCCGGGGCAAGGGTGTCCTTGTGATCGCTTTGCCTTGCAGAGGAGAACAGAGCCGGCTGCCCCGAGGGCTTTGATCTGGACGCCCAGGGAGCGTTTTGTGTGGGTGAGCACCCTCCCCCACCCTGGCAGGAACGCTTTGCCCTGATTCGCCCCGGCAGGCAGGCAGGGGCCTGCACAGACCACGGGCCTTCTTCTCCACCCCAGACAGGGACAAGTGTTCCAGCGGCCCCAGCCCCTGCTCCCACTCCTGCCACAACGCACCCGGCCGCTTCTCCTGCTCCTGCCCGGCAGGCTTCACCCTGGCCTGGGACAAAAGGAACTGCCGAGGTGCGCAGACCCCGTGGGGGGGGTCTCCTCAGAACTTGCTGGCCCAACGAGAAGGCCTGTGCTGGGGAGTCCCTTGTCCAAGACACATGCTTTGGGGGATGGGCTGACTCTGAGGACACAGAATGGCAGTCTGGGGTTTCCAGTGCCCGTCCCCGCTGGGCCTCCCTTTGTGCTGTGACAGCCACAGGTGGGAAGGAATCCAGCGTTGGAAATTCCCCAAGGTCATATGCACAGTGGTCCCCATGGAAGAGATGCTCACTTGAAGCAGCCCCTCCATGGGGCCTGTCCTGGGAATGCGAGGGGCTGTCGGGCAGATTAAGAAGAGTGAGGGGGCCTGGGAGGAGGGTGAGAGGGGCCTGCGACTGGAACTCCTGAAGCCTTGTGCCTGGAAATGCCGAGGAGGCAGTGCTGGGCCAGCAAACGGAACAGCAGCACTTCCTGAGCACTCACTGCTCTTTTCCTCCGCCTTTGCTCTCTCTGCTCCCAGCTCTCTTGACATTGTTTTTCGTGTGTCCTTTATTTCCTCGGCGGCAGGGAGGTGGCAGCAGCACGGCTGGAGCCAGAGCCCCGAACTTGGGCGTTAGATAGACCTGGGTTTGAATCTTGACTCTGACCCTTACCACCCATGTCACCCTGGGTGCACCCACCTGTGAAATGAGAATGGAAATAAACCCACCTCTGGGTGATACTTGTAAAGCGCGTAGCATGGTGCCTGTGCTGCAGAGCTTTGGGCATCTTCTTGGCCAAATCCCTACATGAGGCTTAAATCCTTACCCGGTACTTCAAATAGATGTCAGCCTCTCCTTTAGGAAGGCAAAAGTTGGGTGCTTGTGCCATGATGCTTTTTTCCCATATGCCCATGGCAGACGAGCAGTTGATCTTGGCATTTATATCCGCTGAGCCTGGGCACGGCCTCAGAAGCTTTCTCAACACTCAATGGCCACTTTCCATTGATCAGTGAGCTGACACCCAATTTGCCCAGCTTTCTCTATTTGACCCCCTTGTAGAAGTTGCCAGATGACAAATCTGACTGTGGGAGAATCTACCCTCATGCTGACCATAAATCTGCGTGCGTCCCCCTCCACCCATGGGTCCTGGTGCTAGCTTCTAGACCCACATCTCCATTGACTTGGAGGGGCCTTTGTCTGCAGCCCCATCTCAAGTTGCAGGCCCTTGGGCCCTTGGGGCACTTGGGGTGGTCTCTGTGTTCCCAGTGCAAGGTGAGGGGAGGAGGGATGGAGAGAGATAACGGAACAGGTAGAAACGCGCTCGCCAGGGGCCTTTGGGGCTGGTAAGGCCAAAGTGGGGGTGGTGGGCAGGGCCATGTGTTCACTGCTGTTTATTTGCCATGTGTTGTATTTGAAATTTTGAACAGCAGATTTCAAATAAACCATTCTATGACTGACAGTGAAGGAAGGCGAGAAGGAAGGAAAGGAAGGATGGGGGGGAGGGAGGGAGGAAGGGAAGAAGGAGGGAAGGACGTTCACACAGCCATCTGCTCCCTCCCCACCCCAGATGTGGACGAATGTGCACGGGGTGCCCACCTCTGCCAGGAGGGCCAGCGCTGTGTGAACCTGCTCGGGTCCTACCGCTGCCTCCCGCGCTGCAGGCCAGGCTTCCGGGTGGCTGCCGAGGGGGCCGACTGTGAAGGTGACAGGACACAGTTTGAGGCCCGTCCTCATTCCAGGGAACTCTGCAGTTGCCAGGCTTTAGCTGGAGCGGGCCCGTGTGTCACTGGGACGCTGGGCTTTGGGGCGGTCCAAACCCCTCTTGGCAGAGGGAGCTAGCAGGTCCTGGGCTGGGGCTCAGGAGGTCTGGGTTCTAGCCCAGCTTGGCTACCGGCAACTTGAGCATCTTCAGACAAGTGACTTTCCCTTTCTGGGCTCTAGTTTCTCATCTGTTCAATGGCGAGACCCAGGCAGGGATTGCAAATATACGTACGTCTGCTGCTATTTCCCCTGTTTCTTCTACTGCACCATGGCCCAACCTAGAGAAGACCTCTGAATCCTTCTCAATACAGATTCTCGATTGCAACTGGCATTTGAGATAAAACAGAGGTGCTGCCCTGGCTGCGGTGACCTCCAGGGTCCTTCCCACACTAGCCTTCTATGGGCCCTCGATCTGGGATCTCCTGGCTCCTCCAAGAGTGGTCGTCCAGTGAGCGGGGAAGGCACGGGGGAACTTGACCTGAGAGGCAACAGTTAAATCTCGGTGGACCTTGGAGCCCTAAGATTTCCCTTCCTATTTACAGGGCTCTTCTGCCTGCCTGTGTTCCACTCTCCTTTTCTTTCCTCCCTCCCTTCTTTCTTACTGTTCTTTTGAGCTCCCCCCATGTACCCTGAGCCCTTTACATGGATATCCAATTCTCCCCTTACAGGGCCCCATGACCAGGTCATGTGTTTTCCCTCTTTATACACGAGGAAGCAGGTTCACAGAGGGGGAGTTACTTGCCCAAGGACTACTAGAGTAAGACAGAAAATAAGGCAGAGAATAAGGCAGAGCTCAGCCTGAACCTGGCACTCTGCCTCTAACCCCACTCTTTCAGACCTGGGCCCAGAATTCTCTTAACCTCCAAACCCAGGGTAACTGGGAAGGGGTTGCAAGAGTTGGCACTCAGCCTCGTGACACCTGGAGAAGGGGACAGGGCATAAGGCCCAGGTGTGGAGGGGTGGTATGTCCCCCTGGGGAGGGGGCTTTGAGCTCAGCCCCTGCCGCTGAACTTGCCCCTGCCTCCCCAGATGTCGACGAGTGCCTGGAGCAGTTGGACGAGTGTCACTACACCCAGATCTGTGAGAATACCCTAGGTGGCCACCGCTGTGGCTGCCCCAGGGGGTTTCGGAGCCAGGGCCCTGGCCTGCCCTGCCTAGGTATGGACACACCCACCCCTTGCTGGCCCGCGGGCAGTGAGTGTGACCACGTGGTGGCAAGTTCTGTGGCTCGCCGAAAAAGCAGTGGACATGTGCCTGGATCCATATCTGCTTTATTGCACCAAAACCTCATGACCATCCCTGGGAGGTCATCTTCCCTGGGAGAAGGAGAGTAGAGAGAAGTGGGTGGATCTCAGGGAGGTTTAGGAGGTAGAATCGACTTAAATAGGAGACTGAAGGGATGAGGAGCGGAGGGTGAGCTGGAGTCTAGAATGATGCTTGGGACCAGGGAAGGTTTGGCCTCTATGAGCCTCGAGGAGGCTGGAGCTGGCGAGGAGGCTGGCGTGGTCCAAGGGAGGGAAGGCCTGGAGGCAGGCCTGCGTGAAGCTGTGAGGCAGCTGGATTCTGAGTCGCAGGAGGTGTGAGCAAGAGAGGTAGCTAGCCAGATCATGTGGTTTCAGGCCAGGCGAGCCCTGAACCACCCTCAGCACCCCTGCCTGGCCCCTGCCCCTTTCCAGATATCAACGAGTGCCTGCAGCTACCCAGAGCCTGCACCTACCAGTGCCACAACCTCCAGGGTGGCTACCGCTGCCTGTGCCCACCAGGCCAGACCCTCCTCCGTGACGGCAAGGCCTGCGCCCCACTGGAGCAAAGTGGGAAAAATGTGACCACCGTCAGCCACCGGGGCGCCTTTGCACCCTGGCTGAGGCCCCGCAGCACCATCCCTGGAGGCGCCTACCATGCCTGGGTCTCCCTCCAGCCAGGTCCCAGGGCCCTGAGCACTGTGGGCCGGGCCTGGTGCCCCCCTGGCTTCATCAGGGAGAATGGTGTCTGCACAGGTAAGGCTGGTCCCCACCATCTCACCAGGGACATACCCTGCTAGATTACCTTGGACTCCTAGCCTGGGCATATGGCCACCACCCACACTGTTCAGAAACCCTGGACTCATGAGCAAGTGGGCAGGGGCTCTAGGCAGTTGGGCATCTGGATGTTTCCCGCAATATACTCCATGGAGCATAGATCTTTTCCATGGAATATCTATCCCAAGGGGTATGATAGACGGTTGGTAAAACAAGGGATTCCATGTTCAATGGGTTTGAGAAAAGTAAAGCCAGGCAAAGTGGAGGCGGCTCCTTGCTGCAAGGCATCTCAGAGTTGGGCTGTGCTGATGGGCAAATGGCCTCCAAGAAAGAGATGGAGTATTTTCCAAACCATCTGACTTCAGGACACTTTACTCAGAGAGAGGGTTTCCTGGGCAAATGTTCTTGGACCTCAGAAGTGAAGCAGTCAGGGAGGGAGATTTTCAGGAGTAAAAGAGAATATTCCAGGCAGAGGTGAGAGTGTGAACAGGGACTGGTGGGTGCAGAGGTGGGGGAGGTTGGCCCCGGGCTGCCAAGAGGGGGCAAGGGGAAGCAGCCAGCCTGAGGGCTTTCCTGCCTGGGCAGGGGCGTCTGCAGGAGGAGTGCTGCCCTCAGTGCTTTGGTGAGCGCGGGTGGGACTGGGCAGGGTTCCCAACATTTGTCAAGCCCAGGGACTCCTGCAAGCCCCGAAGTCGGGTAGGCATTGGGTGGGGCAAGGTGTAGACTGCCCAAGGCAGGAAGTCTCCCCGGCCTGCCCAGAGCCTGGCAGCTGTCCATATGGCCCATGGTGACTCAGTGTCTTTCCACCGCCTGCTTTCCCCCCACCCCGAACCCACCACCCGTGCCAGACCTCGACGAGTGTCAGGTGAGGAACCGGTGCCAGCATGCCTGCCAGAACACCGAGGGCAGCTACCAGTGCCTCTGCCCTGCTGGCTACCGCCTCCTCCCCAGCGGAAAGAATTGCCAGGGTGAGCAGGTGCCCGGGGCGGAGCCATCTTCCCAGTCACCAGAGAGGACAGGGCAGGGCATCGTGGGAGGGGCTGTCAGGAACTCATGCTCTCGGCCTCCCATCCCTTCGTGGTTAGTTCTTCAAGCCTCTCCACAGTCATCCTCCTGTGAGAACGCTCAGAGGGGTTAAGTGGCCACCCCAAGCTCCCACAGCCAGTGGGAGCCCTAAGAGATTAAGTGGGCAGCCTCTGACATCAGCCCTGGGGCTAAACCCCAGCTCTCCGATGTGTCCCCCGGCAACTTACTTCAACTCTCTGAGCTTCAGCCTCCTGGGCAAGATGGGGCAAACGCAGTCCCCACCTCAAGTAGCTGAGATGAGACATGTCAAGAGCAAGCACAGCCAATACAGAGCACTCTCCTCTGAGTCCAGCTCCGCCCCCCCCCCCCCCCCCCCCCCGCTGGGGCCAGTCAGGCTGCTTCCCCCTGTAAAAGGGGAAGCACACCGGCCTCACCTGTCTCCACCCCTCCCTGTCTGTCTTGGGGATAAGTGACCATCCTTGGAGAAGGGCCATGCTCCGACTGGGGCCCATGAGGGTCAGGGGCCAAGAGTGAAGTTGGCCTCCTGGGGCAGCCCTCCTCTGCCCTAGCTGTCCACCCCCGCTCTGAACTTCAGTAGGTCCTCAGGGTGCCCAGCAGGGCCCTGGTAAGCCCCATTCCCCGGGGGGGGGGGGGGTATGAGGGGCCTCTGCAGCAATTTTCTCTCACTACCTCTCCCCCTACTACCCCTTTCCTGCTGTCCCTGGTCACCTTCGGTCCCTTTGTCTTTGCTCCATCATTTTGCACCACCCGCCTCCCTTCACCAACCTCCCCCCACCCACCCAGACATCAATGAGTGCGAGGAGGATGACATCGAGTGCAGGCCCGGCCAGATGTGCTTCAACACCCGCGGCAGCTACCAGTGTGTGGACACGCCGTGTCCCGCCACATACCGGCAGGGCTCCAGCCCGGGGTAAGGGCTGAGCTGGCTGGGTGGAGGTGGGGCGGCGGGGCGGTACATTATCTACCAGGTACCAGGTCCTCCCACTCTGGCTTCTATGTGGCCAGACGCCCTCCTCCAGGAAGGCCGCCCACCAAGCTTGGTGGAAGTGTGTCCTGGGGCCAGTGGAGGCAACCTGTCAGGACTCCCTGCTTTGCCAGGACCCCTGTGCCCACAGGGCAGGGCAGTGAGCCCTGGGGAAAGCAGCTTCCTGCAGCCCCTCTGCAGGATGTCATCCTCAGCAGGGAGCATGCACTGGGGCCTGGAAAGACAGGAGTTGGGAGAGAATGGGAAAGCTGGGGGATGGACACACAGAGACCTGGGGCTACCCAGTGACACACACACACACCACCACAAGACACAGGGACACATACACACAACCACCACCCAGAGGCACACAAAACTGAGAAGACGGACGTACACAGACAAACACAAAACTCATTTCCACACCACACACACTAACAACACTCATAAAGACCCAGAAGGACTCAAGGACCTTGGCAACAGGACCTGCTGCACAAGGGAAGGTTTCCCGGGTGGCTTGCCCTGGATCTGACAAATCGGGAAGTCTGGGCTGGGGCTGGAGAGGGCGTCCTTGGCAAGGCTGAGCATGTGTTTTTGAGAACCCCCAACCCCTAACCCCCAGCCAGTCCTGAGCCCTGCTGGCCCCTCTGCACCACAGCTGGAGGACACCCTGTGCTCGCTGGGCTGCCCTGGGGCACGGGCTGGGAAGTCCACTGGGGACACCAGTTAAGGGCATGTCTCTGGCTTCTTTGAGCCCCAGTTTATTGACGTCTAAAATAAGTTAACAGTGGCACTAGTAGAGAAGGTATTTGGGGTGCAGGAGCAGGGGCAGCGCACGGAGAGATCTCGCGGTGGGGGCCGGGGGCAGGGGCTTGAGACCAAATTCCTGCGGCCCGGTCACGCTCCGAGGGTAACCGTGCGTTCGTCGGTCTGTCGGGCCGCAGGACGTGCTTCCGCCGCTGCTCACAGGACTGCAGCACCGTCGGGCCCTCCACGCTGCAGTACAAGCTGCTGCCGCTGCCCCTGGGCGTGCGCGCCCACCACGACGTGGCGCGTCTCGCCGCCTTCTCTGAGGCCGGCGTCCCGGTGAACCGCACCGAGCTCAGCGTGCTCGAGCCCGACCCGCACAGCCCGTTCGCGCTGCGACCGCTGCGCGCGGGCCTTGGCGCCGTCTACACCCGCCGCGCGCTCACCCGCGCCGGCCTCTACCGGCTCACGGTGAGCGCCCTGGCGCCCCGCCACCAAAGCGTCTTTGTCCTGCTCATCGCCGTCTCTCCCTACCCCTACTAAGGGCAGGGGGGAAGGGGTCACTGGCAGCGGTTCCTGGGTCAGCAACCTCTGGGGGTGGCAGAGGCGGGGGTGGGGAGAGGGGTGCCAGGGACGGGGGGCGGGGCAGGCCAGGAGGAGCTGGCCCAGCCCCCACCATGTGGCCCTTGCCACACCACCTGCTGTGGCAAGAGAATCATCATCTGCCCCCGACCCCCACCCGTGCATCAGCCAGATCTTCAGCAAACATGACCCTGTTCACAGCCTTGACCCCAGGGCAGTGAGGACTGCCCCTCCCTCCGTTCCTGCTCTCCCCTTCCCCCAGGGTGGAGACACCCCCGGCAGATGTCAAAGGCTGTGACTTCTAGCGTCAGGCCTGCGGGGAGGGCTTGGGTGAAGCCTCCGGGTCTGAATCGACCCCTCCCTGCTTTCCCCAGATCCCAGGGGGAGGTGGGCTGGGACACAGCGTCCCTAAAAACCCCAGGGGTGGCACCCACCCACTCCTGGCACTGTCATCCAAACCAGTTGTGCGTGTGTATGTGTGTGTGTATAATATAAATGCAGTTATTTTTAACCAACTTGATTTCTGTGTCCAATTATTTGCTTTGATACGGAGGGTCTTTGGCTGGGAGGGAGAGCACCACCCTTCTGGTCCAAGAGCACTGGAGTCGGAGTCCAGGACCCCTGGCTCCCTACGAGTAGGGTGGCCTCAGGCAAGTCGTTCATCCCTTCTGGGCTGTTTCCTTTCCATAAAATATGAATCTGACAATAGGGCCTCCCCATCTACACTAAAACAAGCACACATAGCAATACATAGTAGTGAAAAACAAATGCTTAATTTTCAGAGGTTGAATTAAGTAAATCCATTCATTCATTCTTTATTCACCAAGATTCACTGAACCCTACCTATGTGCCAGGCAGTGAACAGAAATCCTGAGGCTCGTGACCTTACATTCTGGTCAATGGCTAGAGTTGGGACTCCCAGCTAACTGACACCCCAACTCCCTGCCTAATAGCCCTCCATCTTTATCTTCCCCAGGGTCACCTCCACTTTCATAGCTGGCTTCCTTTAAACCAAGAGTCTGCAATCTTTTTCTGTAAAGGGCTAGATAGTAAATATTTTGTGCTCTGCAGAATGTGAAGCCTCTGTTGGAGCTGCTCACCTTTGCCATTGCAGCCTAAAAAGCCATAGACTGCAGGCAAACAAGCGGGTGTGGCTGGGTTCCAATGAAACTATGTATGGATGCTTAATTTGAGTTTTATATAATTTGTTGCAAAATAGTCTCCTTTTTGATTACTTTTTCAACCACTATGTAAAAACTATTCTTACCTTGCAGGTTTTATAAAAATACACTGGACCATAGCTTGCTCACCTCTGCTTTAAACCAAAGAAAGCACTAAAGAAAGAATTTCCGGCGGGGGTTTGGAGGAAAAAGCTGGGGCCGCTCCGTACCCTGTTGGTCCAGGGCCCACCTGGGAGTGCCTCCCTTGCTTTGTGCAACCTTGGATTCATGGGTCAGAACTTGAGCCCTGTCCTTTGCTGGGCTGTTAATCTTTTATAGAGATGGGGCGTTTGCTGCCCAGGAAGAGAGATAGGGTCAGCCCTGAGCCAGAGCATTGCGGAGGCTGATACCTGCGGAGAGGGACTGCTGATTCCTCTCACCCCTGCTCCCTCCTGCCCGCGGAGCCCCAGGCTCACTGGAGCACCTCTGTGTTCATTAAACTACTGTTTTTTGAGTCCCTGTCTTGTGCCTTATGGGCCCGAGTTTATTTACTCCTTCCAGGAACTCTAGAGGCAGGAAATAACACCCTTATTTCACAGATGAGGAAATGGGGGCTCAGAAATGAGCCATTTGTCCAAGGTCACCTAGAGGTGAAAAGAAGGACTCAGCTCAGACCTGACTTCAGAGCCCAGGGCTGTAACCATCACGCTCCCCTGCCCTGATCCTTTATGGAGGAAGGAGGATGTGGGAGGAGAGGGAGGACCAGGAACGGACCAAGACGAGGGACCATGGTGCTCTGAGACCCGAGAAGCTGCAAAGGATGAATCCATTCAGTCCAGCCCCCCTCCTCTTCCATCTTCTCCTTTTCCCATTTGAGATGACAAAACAGAGGTCAGAAGAGAAGTGACTTGCCCAAGGTCATGCAACAAGCTAGTGGCAGAACCAACTGTGAACCCAGGCTCTGACTGCCAGCCCTGTGCTTACCCCTCGCCCATCGCCCACACCCACAGGGATGGTCACCAAGCAGAGGAGGTGCCTCTCAAGGGAGCTGCAGCTGAAGCCAATTCAGAGAGGGCTGCTTTCCACTTCTGCTTTTCCAGCTGCCACCTGCCATTGGCCAGGGCCCTGCATGCCGGCCCGGCCCCCTGGCACCACCTGACCTCCAGGGCTGTTCTGCACCATCTGGGGTGGAAAACAGCTCCACAGGTCACTCATTAAACTCTCTGATGCAGCTTTTCCAAGAACCAATAACTGGACTCTGTGTTCCTCTAGATAGGGACTGGCAACCTGGGGCCCAGCCTGCAGGATACTCTCTGTTCCTGGGGTGTCTGGGCCTGACCAGCAGAAAAAGGGCTTCTGGTGCCAACCACCAGAAGGCAACAGGACAAGATCCTTGCAGTATCTACACATCCATGATGGGCAGGTGCAGAGACCTTGGTTGGCAGAAGAGAGAGACGGAGGGCAGGAGGGGGCTCACTCCATGGCTATGTGCACAGGCTCTATCTAGGTCTATGAGTTGCAGGGAGGATTTAATGAATCACATCCATTGAACTTGTTTGCAGGCCAGATACGTGTCCATGAAGTCCAGACTGACCCCTTAGAAAGGCCACCCTGGCTACAATGTGGAACATAGATGAGAGGAGCAGATATGCACAGGCAGAAAGTCAAGTGTCTACTTGGAGGGACCCGTGAGAAGTGATGGTGGTCTATGTTCAGACAACAGCAGTGAGAAAAGGGAGAAGGGGCCAGAGACCTCATGTTTCTCCATTTTGTTTATGGAGACTTAGGCGTCTAGTATGTGACAGAATGAGTTCATAGAGAAAGGACCCCAGGGAGTAGATGTGGCTCAAGCAATTGAGTGCCTGCTTCCCACATGGGAGGTCCCGGGTTCAATCCCTGATGCCTCCTAAACAACAACGACAACAAATGAAAAAAATGAAAAAACCAACTCGGCGAGTCAATGTGGCTCAGTGGTTGAGCACTGGCTTCCCACATACCCACATATGAGGTCCCAAGTTCAATCCCCTGGTACCTAAAAAAAAAAGATGGGCCTGATTTGGTTGGAGGAGAGGGAGAGGCCAGAGAAGGCTTTCCCAAGGGACAGATACTTAAGCCAAGACCTAGGAATTAACAAGGAAAAATTGGGGTGGGGGCTAGGGACAGCATTCCGGGCAATGGGGACAGTATGTGCAAATACCATAAGACAAGAAAGAGCTTGACCCAATGGAGAAGCCATAAGCAGGCCAGTGAAGCTGGAGTATAGTGGGGAAGGCAGAGGAGAGAGAGGTGCCAGCTCCAGGAGTGATCCTGAGCTATGGGGGGCCATCAAAGTCTTTTTTATTAATCATTCATTAACATTTCCATATATATCTCTACAAGTTAGTAAATCTTTTCAAAACAGAACTACAATACCATTGTCACACCTTAAATATCAACAGTAGAAAGAAAAAAAAAAACAGTAATTGCCTTGCTATGGTCAAATATCCTGTCAATGTTACAATTTCCAATTCCTCATAAAGATGTTTCTCTTACATGTTTTTTTAAAAATCAGGATACAAATAAGGTCTACATACTGTGATTGGTAATGTCCTTTAAATCTCCTTTAACCCCAAACTCCCCCTCCATCTTTTTTTTTCCCTTAAAAATTTAAAAATCAGGTTTATTGAGATATAATTATTCCAGGCATGCAAAATTAGTTCAATACTTGAAATTAATGAAATCTACCAGATTTATAGAATAAAGAAGAAAGTCACATGATATCTCAAGAGATGTAGGAAAAACATTGACAAATTTCAGCATCTACTCATGATAAAAACTCAACTAGAATAAAAGGAAACTTCTTCAATCTGATAAAGAGCAGCTTTGAAAAACCTACAGCTAACATCGTATGTAATGGTAAATCGAATAAATGTTTTTCCCTAAGATCAGGAACAAGGCAAGAAACAAGGAACTGCCTTAGTTTCTCAGGGCTGCTGTGACACATACCACAGACTGGTCAACTTACACAACAGAAATTTATTGTCGCACAGTTTTGGAGACCAGAAGTCCCAGATCAAGGTATTGGCAGGCCATGCTCTCTCTGAAGTCTGCTGTGTTCTGGTGGTGGCTTCCATAACTTAATCTTTGAAGGAGACATGGTGATGTGTCTCCCACTCCTACTTATGCCATGTCCAAATTTCCTTTGCTTAGAAGTTCTCTAGTCATATTGGATTAAGACTACCCTGATTCCGTCTGGCCTCTTCTTAACAGGATCTCCTAAGATCCTATTTACAAATGGGTTCACATCTGCAGGACCAGGGGTTAAGACCTGAATATGTCTTTGTGGAGGACATGAAAGTGGCTCATCCAGGAGCCAGCCAGTCCAGCTCTGCCCTGGTGCTCAGTACAGGGCCCTGGCAGCCTGGGTCTCTGTTTTCCTATCAGGAGAGCTGTGACCTCATTTACCAGTGTCTGTGCGTCAGGAAGGGTCAGTCCCCTGGGCCAGAGCCATTTTTGCTACAGGGAGTAAAGGTCCCCACCACCTGTGTCCCTGGGACTGGAACCTCAGCTCCTCTACCAGATCGGCTCAAGCCTGAGTAGACCAGAGGGTGGGAGCCGGGGCTCTCGGAGCTCTAGTCTTGCTCTGCCCCTGACGTGTTGTGTAGCTTTGGGGAAAACACACCCATTTGCTCTGCCGTAGTTTCCTATTTGTAAAATAGATCATAGTAATAGCTACTTCATATAGACTAGTTGTGACGATTAAGTGAATGTAAGGAATGAAAACCACACCTGATGATAACCATGAGACTAGTGGTTAGGGCCAAGGTCTGCCCAGATGACCCAGGGAGTGCCGACCTCACCCCGCCTCTGCTGACAGGCAGGGGCTCATCCCGCCTTCTTTCTGAGGGTCTTTTCCCTGGGCCCCACCACTGACTTTGAAGAGCCCGTGGGGAACTTAAGGCTTCACTGCCTCAGTTCCCCTCTCCACTCTCTCCGTAATACCTCCAAGGGGATGGGTCCTATCCACTCACTCACCCCCAACTTTCTTGAAGGTCAATGGCATTGTAAAGAAAGAAATGAAGGCAAAGCAAAAAGTCATAGACTCAGAGAAGATTTTATACAAACCCTCCCATGCCCTGGGACAACTCTACAAATGAGGAAACTGAGGCCGGAGTGGAAAGTGACTTGTCCAAGGTTGCACAGCTGCTATAGGTGTTCCTTATTTGCTCCCTGCTAGTGTGGGAAGCCCAGAGGACCCATGAGGCCCAGAACTGACCCCGTGAGGGGACTAAGATGTCAGGGTGTAGGATGGTGTGAAGCTGCATGGACCTCAGGAAAGTATGTTCTTTAAATTAATCCATTGCTGTGGGTATGGATCCATTGTAAGTAGGATCTTAAGATGGTGAGATGACCCACCTCATTGAGGGTGTGTCTTAATCTTCTTACTGGAGTCCTTTATAAGAGAATAAAATTCAGACAGAAAGCCATGGAAGCAAAAGCTGAAAGCAAGGAAATCAGGAAGAGAAGAGAGAAAACCAGCAGATGCCACCATGTGTCTTGCCAGGATCGCCAGCAGCATGTCTTCAGAACAAAAGCATCACCTTAATGATGACTTAGACCCTTTTCTCAGCTGCAGAACTGTAAACTTGTAAGTTAATAAATTCCCATTGTTAAAAGGGAATCCATTTCATGGTGTCTGCATTTCGGCAGCCTAGCAAACTGGAACAGGGTGGCAACTCGACCCAGAGGCTCAGGGCCTAAGCAGTCAGCCTTTTTCCCTCTCCGCTGAGGGTCCCTTTCTCCAGGTGTTCCTTGGTTGCAGGAAGGGGCCTGCAGCTGGCCACCTTAACATCACCTATCACCCTCCCCGCCTCCCATTTTCCAAGATGGCTAAATGGTAAAGCCAGCAGTGCAGCCCTGGACCTGCCGCTCCCAGCTTGGGGTTCCCCCCTCCCTGGGGCTCAAGTCTGGGGTAAGGACTGGGGAAGCTCCCCTGATGGGATCCATCCCAACTCTAGGATGGTTGCCTTGGACAGGGTCGTTGCCTTGGACAGGTCCTGGGACCTGCTGTTTAACTGGGGTTGTGGTTACAGTGACTGGTGCTTTGAGGCCTGTAAACCAGGTTGGGAAATCTCTGAGGCAGCGAACTTTCTCAAGGGCAGACTGGGGTCACTACTCCTGGTTTCTTTTCCAAACAAAAGGCTTTTTCATCCCTGTGAACCTCCATCTACCCTGCTGTCCAAAGGGCTAGCGGCAGGCCAGTCACTTAATCACTCTTTACTGGGAGTTTGCCAGGCTCTAGGGAGCCAGCGGGGAACCAACCGTGGGCAGACGGATGGACCTGCACCGTTCTAGCTCCAGCTCAGCCCCAGGTTTCTCCTCTGAACCCCGGGGGCCCCGCTCGCCCGGGCTAGGGTGGGGGAAGGGAGGGACTCTGAGCTCTTCGCAGAGGCCGGGGAGTGGGCACAATGAACTTATTACTCCCCCTCCCACCTGGAAAGCTTGGAAGGCTCGCCGAGGGCCGGGCGGCAGGGTTCCAGCGGGCAGCGCGGGCTCCAGGCCCAGCCCCCGCGAGGCGCGCGCCCCCCGCACCTCGCCCCCGCCCTTAAGAGGCCGCGCTGGCGCCAGCCCTGGCGATGGCCGCGCCCTGCCCCAAGGGGGGAAGAGAGAGGAGGGGGAAGGAGTGGAAGGGAGACGGCCGGGAGAGGCTGGGTCCCGCCGGCCGAGTGGCGGGGAGTGCAGGGCCGCGCGTGGGGGCCGTCCTGGGGGCGGGGCCTGCCGCGCGCGTCCCTCCACGTGTCCCGGGTCCCCAGCCCTGCCCCCGGCCCTGGGCTTAAAACCCGGGCTGTGCGCTACGGCCGGCCCTGCTTCGTCGCCTGCCACCGCCGCCAGGGCCTCGGTAAGGAGTCCCCGACCACCGGAGAGGAGCCCAGGGTCCCCTTCCCACCCCCCAGCTGCGGTTGCCCTCTCCCCGGGTGTCCCCCGCCCGGCGCGGATTGAGAGCGACCGAGAAGACTGAGGCAAGCCGCGCGCTCCGGCCGCCCTCGCGGGCGGGGTCAGGAGACGCACCCCGAATCACTGCGCCCCGTTGCGCCGCTCCTGCTCGGACCCGGGCGGGAGGGAGAACGGCCGACTCCGGGGCTTCTATCGCTCCAACTGGAGACAGGTGTCCTGAATTCCCCCGGCTGATGTGGGGGACCCGGGCACAGGTGTGAGGTCCGAGGAGCGCGCAGGTCAGGTTAGGTATCTGCTGCGTGGCCCCGGGGCTGGGGAATGCAGGTCCTTTCTGGATTTCCCGTCCTGGATCCCGCTTCCTCTGCCGTGAAATCGCCAAAGGAGACCTTGGGGAGGCCCGAGGAGGTGGGGGCTCCTGGCTCTTCCAGCCCGTCTCTCACCCACTGCCTCTGTCTCCCCGTCTTTTTCAATGCGTGAGACCTGAGTTCCCACCCCACCTCAGCCCCTCGCCCACTGGGGCTTGGTGGTATCGCTTCCCCCCGAGCCTCAGTTTACCCCGGGCAGTCGGGCGCCTCTTCCTGCTGCAGCCCGTGGGTGTGACTGGGCTCGCTCCCCTGCAGGCGGCGGCAGACGCCCCGCTCTGCCTCCTGGAGGGCTTTGTGCGCCGTCTAGGTGGCACAGCCCTCGACAGGCGGTGCGGGCTTTCCCGCTGGCACTGGGCTGTGGGAGGGTCAGGTTAGCAGGAAATGCCAGCAGTCTGGGTTTCTGTCGCCTTTGGCCCCTGTTGGCGCCTTCACCCTCCAGGGAGGGAGGGTCATTTT
The DNA here is from genome assembly GCF_030445035.2 of Dasypus novemcinctus. NCBI lineage: Eukaryota > Metazoa > Chordata > Mammalia > Cingulata > Dasypodidae > Dasypus > Dasypus novemcinctus. The sequence continues at coordinate 86,731,521 of NC_080680.1, read as the reverse complement.
GAAATGGAGGAAACTCCGCCCACCTTGCCAGGGTTTTTCCAGCGGAGGTCCAGTGACCCAGCCACCTCAGGCTCCTCCCAGTGGAGTGGGGGCATCTGCTCCCTGGCGTTCCCATCTGGCTGCCGGTCTCCTCCAGGCAGGAGCGGACCTGCCCTGGTCTTACCCCGGAGCTGGCACGATCTCGGGAGGGAGGCAGCGGACCCAAGCCCCACAGGCAGCGCAGCTCGGTGAAACCTTGCTGCCGGCCGGCCCAGCTTCCCACACCCGGGGTTCTTCATCTGCCGGAGCTGGCAAAGACTTAGGGCTCTTATATTTACAAGGATAAGAGGCCCTTAAAGGGCCCCTTAGGCAGTTGAGAGCTGTGCCCAGGTCCATTCACTCCAAGGAGTGTCTCGGGGAGCAGCTCGCCTTCCCATGCCACACTGGGGACCCTGCCGGGAAGAAGACGGGATCAGACCTCTTAAGTTAGGTTCTGAAGGGGGAGGGAGACAGTAGAAGCAGCCCCACGGGGCATGGGGGTGGGGGGTTGCCACTTTGGCAAAGACAGGAACTGCAAGAGTTCCCATTCCAAACTCCCCTCTTCCCCTCCCATGTCCCTTTCCCCAGTGTCCCCTTCCCCAGCCCAGCGGGGGCAGGGGAGCCCAGGGGTGGAGGGTCTGGCAGAGGTGGAGCCATCTCTGCGTGATGCTGAGAGCTCCTTCCGGCTCTGCTGGGAGTCGATGGGCCTGCCAAGTGAATGAATGTGGCTCGTGCCTGCTGAGCAGTGCCTAGACCTGCAGCCAGGCCGGGGGTGTGGCGGCAGAAGAGACTCTCCCTCGGCACAGTCTGAGCACCCCTGACTATTCACACTTGCCTCCATTCACTGCCCTGGGCAAAGGGTTTGCAAGGCGAGCCGGCTCTGGTAGTCGTTTCTCCCTGGCATCAGGCCGCAGGAGCCTTGGGAGGAAGCCAGGATTTGTGTAGTGGTAGTCAAGGGTAGCCACGCCAGAGCCCTGCTGTCCCAGCACTTTCCCATGCTCCCCCTCGTCTTCGCCCCACGGGTCCAGGGAGGCAAGCCCTCTGGCTGGAGGCCCCTCTTTGCGCGCTGAGCACAAGCCTCTGAAGCGAGTGGCTTGCCTGTGGGCACCCACGTAGCCCTGGGGGAATCCAGGTTCCAAGGCCTTGACTTCTGCTGCAACACTTTGACCAAAGTTGATCTGCAAGGTCCTGGCTCCCTCTGGTGGGGCAGGCTCCTCCCCAGACCTGGGCGAGGCCAGATGCCAACCCCCGCCCACCCCCACTTTGATATTAACACTATCCTTAGGATAAACCGAATGAACGTGCTCTTTCTCCCATAACCAAATGCTCTTAGGGGAGGCATCTGTGAGGCTCCTTAGTCTCGCTACCTCCCACCTGGGGGTGTTGTCAGAGCGACTGGAGAGCAAACCTTCCTCAGCCAAAGCAGACTCCCAGATGCCCCCCAAGCTGAATGGAGGGAGGTGGCTGGAGTATTGGGGTCCCTGAGAGCCTGATGTTTACTGGCACCAGGAACCCTGCAGCTGAGAGCTTCACCAGCTCATTGTGACCTCAGCTTTCTCATCTTGTCACTCGGGAAGAAAATCCCTTCCCTGTCTGCCTCACCATGAGTGTGAGGATGGTAGGAGTTGAGATTCACAGGTGAATGTTCAGTCTGGGTCCTGAGGAGCACAGCAGCACCCCCAGCGCAGGTGTCAGCCCAGCTCTGTCAGGCTCAGACAAGGGCAGCAGATTGATGGGAGCTGAGATCCTAAACTGAGGAGTCCTATAAGTTGGGGGGAATTCTTATGACCCAGGTGGATCCAGGGTTTTAAAAAATGACAATGAATCTAGCTCAGCCAAGTGCAGATATGAAGGAGGGGTTGCAGAGGAATGTTCCAGAAGGCTGGAGTCCTGAGTTAACAGTATGTGGAGCACACAGAGAGATAAGAATGCTGGTGATGACTCGAGAATTTTGGTTTTTGGAAGATGTGTCAGGTGAAGGGGAGAAGGTCTGTGACCTCCTGAAGGCCAGAGAATATAGGGGATAAGGCCGTACAGAGCAGGGGTCTGTAGTCAGCCTAGGTTTGTTTCCCAGCACAGCCATTTGCTCTTTGTGACCTGGGACAAGTCACTTAACCTTTCTGAGCCTCTGATCCTTCACCTGTAAATAGACAGTAATAATAGTCCCTACTCTGAGATGGCACCTGTGGGCCTTTTGTAATCCTTCCAGTGCTGACACTTGCCTTAGTGTGGACTGAGTGTCCAGGCTGCCTGCAGGTGCACTGGAAGCTGGCGGGGTGGCTCTGCCGAGGCATCATGCCTGAGGCCCTGCCCTCCTCCCAGGTGTCTCTCTTCTGGCTCTGTGACCCGGAGGCACTGATAGTCTTGGCCATGGTCCCGTGCCCAGGAGCTGAGGAAATCTGCCCAGGCCCTTCCTGGGGATGGGGTGGGGCCAGGGCTGGGAGAGGGACAGGCTTTCAGCCAGGTCTGCCAGGTGGCACCTTAGGAGGAAGGCCAGCATCCTGGTGTGCCAGAACTAGGAGTGCAGATCGTGAGATTGAGGCACCAGAGCCAGGGACTTGCTCACGAGCAGCCGTGGCTGTGTTTGTGGGGACGCGCTTGGCGCACAGCCCTGGGCTCCTTCCCCCAGCACCTCTCGGCATCCTCCCGGCTGCCCTGTGAGGGCTGCTCTCACCCCGCTCTGTGCGTGAGCAGCCACGCTTAGAACTTAGAACTGGACCCAGGTCTGGCTGACTCAGCCGCTAGGCTTTACCCGGAGTGAGAACTCATTTCCTGGAGCGTAGATGTTTTTCCTTCTCCCCTCCCTGTCTCTCCTTCACCCCAACTGGAGGCTTCATCACACAGCCCTGGTGGCACTTTCTCAAGTGCTGGGGGATGGGAGTATTTGCCCAGCGAATCTCTGCTTGCACACACAGGCCCAAATACAGGCAGGCACACACCCATGCATGCGTACAGGCTCTCTAGAGCAGGCACACACATGCACAGGCATGCACACACAGGCACTCTCAGAACACGTGCCCATCCTTCCCAGGCACACATTGCTCAGATCCAGAGGACCCACCTGTGCAGGTCCTCCGTGCCTACCCAGGCACACAGGAGGGACTCCGTTTCTGGATGAGAGCCTGCAGAGAAATTCCAGACTTCGAGGAGACTGATCCATCTTTTCATAGATGAGGATGGACCTCTGGAAAGTAGAATCAGCAGGGTTATTCTGAGTGTCTGCCACATGTCAGGTGCTGTCTGGGAGATGGTCACAATGGGGTGAGGGGAGACAATTAGAATATGACACGTGCTATGATGGAAGCCAAACAAGGCACAGTGGGATCACTGAGGCAGAGCAGGCATCGGCACAGGTGGTCTCTCTGTCTCCGATGAGCTCCCCCCCCACCTCTGGGCCCGTGGTCTTGCCTCTAGATGCTTTTCAGAGGGGGCAGAGAAGGGGTGACTCTAAGACCTGGGAAAATCTTGGGCCAGCAGCATCTCTGCCTGCCTCAAGCCGGCCCCAGCCACGCATGGTGTTAGATCCCTCTGAGGGTCTCCAGACCACATCTTGCCCCAAATCCCCCCTTGCTGAGCCTTCCCAGGGAAGGGCATCTCTTTGAGTCCTGTTTCTGCCACTTGCCAGCTAAGGCAAGGCCTTGGGCAAGTTCCCGAAGCCAAGCCTCAGTTTCTCTGTCTGCAGAATGGGGGTAACCTGCATTGATGGCTTGGCATGTGATGGATGTGTTCATTTTCTTGATCCTGGCAGTGGTTTCATGGGCGTATACAAATGCTGAAACTTACTAAATTGCACTCTTTAAATATGTACAGTTTGCTGTACGTCAGTTATACCTCAATAGAACTGTTTTAAAAATATGCAACAGGATCCACCCCCCCACCCCCACCGCACCATCGTCTTCACACACACACAATACACGCACTCCCTGAGTGCTTCCTGGTATAAGAGGGCAGAAAGCCGAGCTGGTGCCTCCGAGGCTCCAGAGCCTCAAAAAACCTCTCTGCCCAGTGAAGCTGCTCAAAGGGGGTGCAGGGGCCTGGGAAGGTCAGGTTCATGGCCTCTGGCGTCCCCCAGAATGCCATGCCAGGCACCTGAGCAGCTTTTGTTTCTGCAGAGTGGTTCACTGACCCGTGAAGACAGATTCCGGAAGCCAAGAACCCACACCTCCAATCCCAGGTACTTAAACTACCTTGAGTCTTTCCTGCCACCCTTTCCCCTCCTTCCCTCCATCCTTGACAGCCTGTTGCCCGGCTGCGGTTGCCATAGTCACCGTCTGCCCCACTGCAGGGTCAAGGGCTGCTGAGTCATCCCAGGCCCTGGGCGAGCAGGCCCAGCCTCGAGGACAGGGCCTGGCAGGCAGCTGAACGCCCAGGAGAGGGGAGAGCCGTGGGCATCAGTCAGAAACCCCTGCCCCAGCCAGCTTTGCTGTTCCATGAGGTGCTTTCCTTTCCGAGTTCTAAGGGCAGCTATCAGGTGGGCCTGGGAGATACGTTAGGGACCGCATAGGACGCGTGTCCTCTCTGCACTGCTGGGTTCCAAGGTCAGCTGGGACAGATGCTTCTACCTTTCCAAACCTCAGGAAGTACTCCATACACAGGAGCCTCCTGTATGGTGACAGTGGTGACAGTGGGGTGACCGGTCCTTCTGGGCCCCTGTAGACCTGTGGAGGGACGTCCACAGCTTTTCCTACTAGTGTCTAATAAGATCCCCTAGTTGGCCAGACCTTGGTCAGACTCCAGGGGAAGTGCTCCCCCCTGCCCCAGACTCAAATATGCCCCTCTAATTGTGGGGCCATAGGGCCAGATGGCCTGGGTCTGAATCTGGCCCTACCACTGGCTGGCTGATCGTGTGACCTTGGGCAGGTGATTTCACCTCTCTGACCCTCAGTTTCTTCTTCAGCAAAGTGGGCCCGGTAATAGCAGCTACTCTCAGGGCCACGCGCAAGTTCTAAGGGAGAATGAGGAATCCCTAACGCTGCTTGAGGGGTCAGGTAGAGCCTTCTGGACAGAAGGAACAGTGACTGCAAAGGAGACAGGAGATTGTGGCGCGTTCGGGAAGCTTGACAGGAGCTGAGGAGCAGGATAGTGTGGGAAATAACTCGTCTGCCCCTGCCCCAGAGCCCACCTGTGCCTCCTGGGAGAGGCCCCTGGGAGCTAAAGAGGCACTTTGCCTCTGCCTGTCTCCTTCCCTCGGATTCTCCACGCCCTTCCCACCTGGGCACTTTCAGAGCTGAATTCAGTGCGGCACTCAGGGTGCATTGTGTTTCGCCTTTCAGAGGTATTTACACTTGAAGACAGCGGCGATGCTTAATCCCAGGGGGTGGAGGTTCTTGCTCTGCCTTCAGGGGAGCGCAGCACGGCATGCTGGGTAAGAGCCCAGTCCTGGAGACAGATACAGTCTATGGCCTGGAGCAGCTGCCGGCCGTTCTGAGCCCCCGTTTCTGCCTCTGATATGGGATGGACAGTTACTTCATGGGGTCAGGGGGTCCACACGAGGCCCCCAAAGCCCTGCCTGGCACTGTCTGTGTTTATCACAGAGCAGCTCTGACTGGGGACAGGTATGCTGCTCCCAGCCAAGACCCCTCCCAAGTTTCCCAGCTGCTGTGCCTCCTCCACCCGTCCTGGCCGCCATCCAAACGGCTCAGCCTCAGGGGCCTTCTCTGGCTGGTGGAGGATTGCCTCAAAAAGATGCCTGCCCCCTGCCAGCCCCAAACTCCGCTGTCAGCATTCCCAGGCCCCAGCGTGGTTTGTGTGTATGTGCAGGGTCAGGGTCCCCGGGGGAGGGGCCGTGCCTGGAAGAAGGGACGTCTCCTTGGCTGGCCCTGATTACGAGTGAACGTCCTGTTTCCAGCCCACCAGTGGCAGCCTGTCCAGGGAATGAGGCTGCCCAAGGCAGAGGCAGGGGGTTGGGGAGCCTGGGCCTGCCGCCCCCTTCCTGGCAGGCTCGTGGGGCCCGGGGGCCAGGCCGGGTGGAGCGGCTTGCAGGGCTGGCCAGCTGTGGGTCACTCATGGTTTCCTTTGTCTCCCTCCAGCTAAAATGTCCAGCAAAGGCTCTGTGGTTCTGGCCTACAGCGGTGGCCTGGACACCTCCTGCATCCTCGTGTGGCTGAAGGAGCAGGGCTACGATGTCATTGCCTACCTGGTGAGCAGACGCCCTGCATGTCTGCCTTTCGACCTGCTTGTCCCGCTGCCCATCCAGCCAGCCCTCGGCCAGTCTCTCGCTGGGTTTCTGCCTGTCTACTCTTTGTCCCTTGTCCAAGCTTTCCTCTAAGCCTGTCTTGGACTAGTTTCTCATTGTACTGCCCCACTTTGTTGGTAAAATGGACGTCCTCAGTGCCCCCCAGGTCTGGGATGCCCCCCAGAGCAGGGAGAAAGCCCGGCTCTCATGCGGGTGACTGGAGGGGGACCATAAGAAGGGACCTCGGCAGTGCTGCCGGGCCAGCCAGGCTGGAGAAGGACGGTGGGCTTAGCCTGCTGCCATGGCAACCTGAAGGCTGTGCGGAAGGCACACAGTCTTCCCCTTCCCAGAGCCCCCCAACAGCCCCCAGTTATTCAGCAAAGACAGGCTGAGCTGGAAGGGCCCTTGGAGCTCATCTGGTTCTGGGTTGGCATGATGTTGCCCCCCATCCAGGGTGCAGAGCAGACATCATTAATCAAACCAGCTGCACTGACGAACCTGGACACCGTCTTCAAATCCTTCCTACACTATTCAGTGCTCTTGGTTGCGAGTTCTAGACATTCAGCTCAAACCAAGCAGAAAACAGGCAGTTCTTGGCTCATGTAACTGAGAAGTCCAGGGGTGCATCTGACTTCAGGCAAAGCTGGAGCCAGGTGCTCATCCAGGTTCCGTCTCCATCTCTGCTTGCTTCCTTCCTGGCCTTGCCACATGGCGGGCAAGGTGGCTGCCAGCAGGCCCACACTCACACCCTTGAAGCCGGCTGTCCCAGAGAGCAGAGGCTTCCCCAGCCGCTCTGGCGGCAGGGCCCAGGGGTCTCTCATTGGCCTGACTCACTGCCCTCTGTGCTCCCCACAGCCTGGCATGGGCTCTGCTTGGCTCCCCCTACTCCATCCATGTAGAAAGAATAGAACGTGCCGCTCCCAGAGAAAGTGGGTCTGCTGCTCTGGACGGACAAAAGCTCAGGTGTGGCCAAGAGCGGTGGGTTTGCATTTGAAGGCCAGACGCTGTGCCTAACGTGCTCAAGCCCGTCATCGCTCAGGTGGAGGAGAGGGAGGCCCTGAGAGCGGAGGCCGCTGGCTCACAGTCAGCTGACGAGGGAGAGCCCCAGCTCCGAGGGGGGCCCCAGCTCCAAGGGGGGCCTTCGTCTTGCCGCTGGCAGCTCAGTGGGGCAGTCAGAGCTGGGATCTGCCGGTCCAGGCTCCTGGGCTACCACCTGGCAAGCGCTTGCCGCTGGGCTCGGGGAAGATTCCAGCGTGGAATGCAGAAGTGAAGGTTCAGATCACTTTAGATCAGGGAATGGGCAGCAGCCAGAGTCGGGCCAGCAGAAAGCATGCTAGTGTCTAGAGAGGGGGCTGCTGGACCCCGAGGGACCCGAGACCAGGGCTCCAGCTGCTGGCACGGAGCCGGGAGCTTCCGGGCACAGGCCTCCTGGCTGGCCAGACCCCCGGGACCATCAAGCCACTGCCCTGGCTGGGGAGGCGAGCGAGCTGGCGGCTGGGCAGTTCTGACACGCCGACTTTGCACCGGCCTTGGAAGCTTGCGGGAGGAGACAGAAGTGTTTCGGGGAAATCTTAGGCCTTCCTAGGGGGTCGCCAGGAACGGGCGCCTCCCGGCACAGCGGCCTATGCACAGAGGCCTCACCACCCTTCACTCCTTAGAAGCCGCCTCCTGGCTCGCTTGGGCAGTCCAGCCCCAAGTATTGTTTGCTCCTGGGAGGATTTCAGCTTCTCGACACCCTGGTGTGTGCCCTTCTCCCCCTAACCATGACCCCAGGCCCGTCGAATGGACGCCGCCCCCTCGGAGCCTTGTGCCGGGCGGGTGCTCGGCTCATTCCCGGGGAGTGGGCGTCCTCTCGTCGCCTCCCCTCCCCTGGGTGACCGGGCCTCTCTGTCTCTACTTCTCAGGCCAACATCGGCCAGAAGGAAGACTTTGAGGAAGCCAGGAAGAAGGCACTGAAGCTCGGGGCCAAAAAGGTACGCGGCGGGAGGCAGGATTCGGGGCAGTGGGGGGGGTTGACACGGTGGGGCAGCAGTGAGTGTTCCCTCCTCGGCCCCTCGCCACCTGCGGCCCTCCCTGCTTGTCTCCTGCCCCCAAGAGTAAGAGATCGTGTCCTTCTGCTGCCAAGTGCGTGAACACTGCCATGCTGCCCCCCTTAGCCGCCTTTCAACCCAGCTACCCACCTATCCGCCCCTCATCCACCCAACCTCCCACCCGCTCCCCTTTGAACTCTCCGTCTGTCCACCCATCCTTCCACCTGTTCAGCAGACTCAGAAAACTCCAGCGAGTTGGGTGCGCCGGCTGGGCATCTCATCGGGTGGCGAGCAGGCCCCGGGCTGTGTGGGGGTGTGGGGGTGGCACTCACAATGCAAAGCATTCTTGTGCACTGTCCTTAAGTGCAAGCATCCTGCCGCACCCGGCCCTCACTTGGGGGGAGTGCGCTGGGACCCGGCGGGCGTGGCGTGGGAGGCCGCCAGCCCCCCTGCCTCGTGGGAACCAGTCCCTTCTGCAGCATGCTGCCTGCAGAACCCAAGCGTGTGCCCGGCACAGGGCGCAGGCTCAGTCAGCGTGTTAGCACAGCGGGAGGGAGTAAGTGCCCACAGGCCCCTGTCAGCACCAGCCACGGGCCTGACACCAGAATATCCCTCCCGGGCCTGGTACCTCTCCAAGTCCCTGACCAGAGAGGAGCGGCCTGATCAGGAGCCCATTAGGTGGACTGAGAACGCATCCTCAGCCAGTGAAGTCGGGGCTCTTCGCTCCCGCCTGGATTGAGTCTTTTACTCTACATAAGCCACTTGCAAACCTTTTGGTCTCAGGACCCCTTGACATGCTTTATTTATTTGGAATTTTTAAATATTTATTTTCTTGCATATAATAATGAAATATAGTCTCCATTCTTTTCTCTTTTTTTCCATTTAAAAGAAACTTTTTAATCTGAAATAATTATAGACTCACAGGAAATTGCAGAAATAGTACCAAGAGTTCCATGAGCCTTTACATGTTTACAAATTATGCAGGATCCAAGTGAGCTTTTGTGGATTACATCTGTTGATGTTTATCACATTGAAAATAAAAACTGAAAAAAATTTAATGTATTTATTCATCTTAAAAGAGCAACAATAAACACGTTAACAGAAGTAACATATTTACTTATAAAAACTATTTTCCAAAACAAAAAATAATTTAGTAAGAATGGCATTTTCGCAAATCTTTTAATGTCTGGCTTAACAGAAGATAGCTGGGTTCTCCTAGCTGCTGCTTCATTCAGTCTGTGATGCACTGTTTTCATTGAAGTATATGAAGAAAATATGGACTCACAGATGGGCTTTGAGGAAAGAAAGGAGTATTTTAATTGCCTTCTCAGATAATTGGGGACATTCTTTGATACTGTACCAAAATCCAACAAGGATAGTTTCTAAAACCTAGTGTGATATAGACTCTGAAACCTTATCAAAGAACTTTTCATACTCGGTTGCTTCACGTGAAGGATGAAACCTCATGTGTTCGTCATTTGGAAGATATCATTTTGCTAATATTTATAAATCTCCCAAGTGTTGACACATTTCATTACAAAACATCGAAACACTGCATTCATTAATAGCTCCACCACTCACAGCAGAAGTACTGGGAAGCTCTCAGGTTCACAGTGACCGACACAAGTTTTCCAAAATTTTAATTTTCACCTGAATGTTTGAGTTTCATCATTGGCAACAGATACGGTCAGTTTTCCTTGCAGTGACAGGCTCACTTCATTTTTTTGCGAAAAGGTCTGTCAGAAACCCAAGTCTGAGTGACCACACTTTGTCTGCCAGTCATCCTTTCAAGAAAAAACTGTGTTCCATGAAAAAAGTGGCTAGCCCAGCTTGCACTGCAAACACTGCCAACGTGCTTTTCCTTGAGTGACCACCAGTAAGCAGAGGTGCTTTATGTGCACTTGACATTTCATACTCAAGTGCTGAGAGTTAATGAAAGTAATAACTTTTACTGCTTCCTCAAGGCCATTCTTAAGTGAACTTGGCACCGTGAGAGGACAACGTGAAGAATAAAATGGCTGTGAGTCTATCGGGTGCTAAGGTGCCAGCATTTCACCCAGCTTAGCTTCTGCACTGTCAGTGCTAAAGTCAACAGGGTAGAAAAGGCAAATAACATCTTAGTATCATAAAAAATGGTTCCACTTAGTCTCTCTGAAAGAGTCGTGGAGAACCCCAGGGTTCTGTGGGCCACAGTTTGAGAACTGTTTCTCTAGCTCAGGGCTTCTCAGCTTTGGAGCTCTATGGTTGGTTATCCTGTGTGTTGTAGGATGTTCGGCAGCCTCCCTGGCTTCTACCCACTAGATGCCCAAAGCACCACCACTACCACCACCGCCAGTCGTGGCAAGCACAAATATCTCTACACCTTGACAAATACCCCTTTGGGGACAAAATCACCCCCTCATTAAGCGCCACTGCTCTCAATCAGGGGTGGCAGCTAAGTTTTATCTCATGCCCAGAATGCTTTGTTGAGAGGGATTTGGAGACCACATCTGGTTTTACCTGGATGATATGTCAGAATTGACAGCAATGTCTGCTATGAGTGCAGGAGGGAGAGCATCGGTATGGTATGCTGAGATTGATTAGTTATGTCTGCCACATGTGCAGAAGGAAAAGTGGAGGCACAGTTAGCTGTGATTGATTAGCTGATTAGTGGTGTCTGCCTTAAGTGTAAGCCATGTGAGCCCCCCGGGGCTCTGTTATTCTGACCAGACACCCAGTCCTTTTCCAGGGTCCCTCTCATGGATGCCTCCCTTCACAGGTGTTCATTGAGGATGTCAGCAAGGAGTTTGTGGAGGAGTTCATCTGGCCTGCCGTCCAGTCCAGCGCGCTGTACGAGGACCGCTACCTCCTGGGCACCTCTCTTGCCAGGCCCTGCATCGCCCGCAAACAAGTGGAAATCGCCCAGCGGGAGGGAGCCAAGTACGTGTCTCACGGCGCCACAGGAAAGGTGAGGCAAAGAATCTACGTGGCACCAGAATGGGGAGGCTGGAGGGAGGAGGCAGCTCTGCCCTGCATAGAAGAATCTGCAAAGGAGAACACGGACAACCAGGATAATGAATAAACCTCGGGCAGTTCTAGGTTTTGCCTCCAGAATAGAATCTGCACATTGAACAGACTGGCGATTGCCAGCATCCTGTAGGAGTAATGGTAACAGCTGGTCCCTGAGCTCTGGGTGAGCACTGCATGCTCTATGTGTGTGTCCTGGGGCCGCACAACTGCCTGGTGTGGTGGGAGTGATGTACACTTGACACTGAGGCTTGGGGACATGGTCCCTGGCCAAGGTTACAGAGCACGAGTAGCCATGGGCATAGTGGAAAGGGTGGGACTCCCTGAGCCAAGCGGGATTTGAATCTGCGATCAGATTGCTGTGTGCCCTTCCCCTCCCTGAGTCTCAGTTTCTTCATCTGGAAAATGGGGATAACACCCCCAACCTCCAGCCCGTGTGTTTCAGTGTACATGGAAGCAGGACCCCGTGAGGTATGTCAGAATGGCCCTTAGCACCCTGCCCTCGGGCAAAGGTTAGGAGGTGTTATTAGAAGGACTCTGGAGTTAGGAGCTCTTGAAATTAGTGGGTACCACACCAGTGGCCTTGGGGGACAGGACTGCTGCTTAACCCACGGTCAGCAGGCTCTGAGCCTCCTGAGTGACGCGTGCTCCCTGCCTCACCAGCACACATGTGCTAGCCTGCCCCAGGCCCCCTGCCCTGGGCTAGTCGAGGCGGCGCAGGGAGGAGGCCCTGGCTCACTGTGGTGTAAGATTATGATGAGGGAGATGTGTTTTGAGAGAGGTCTTGCAAGCAGCCACAGCAGCAGATGCACTGCTTCGTGCTGCACGTGTTCAGTTATTCGCTCGTGACTAGCCCAACAAGTGTGTACTGGGCGCCTGTTGGGTCGGGTGCCGTGCTGGGTGTGGTGTGGAACTTCGCAGACCTAGTGCCTGCCCTCAGGGAGCCCGTGGCTAACAAGGAAGAGGAAAATCCACGATAAGGCGGGGCTGTAGGGCCAGGGCCAGGGGAGCCACTGGCATGGGCAGGGGGCTGGGGGAAGGCGGTTCTGGGCATGGTCTTGAGGGCTGAGTAGAGGGTAAGTGAATGGGGGTATGGAAGAGCGTGCCAGGCAGAGGGAACAGCTTGTGCAAAAGCCTGGAGACAAGAGACCCTTAACACCATTCCAGCCCAGAGCACAGAGCGGGAGGTGGCCATGGGAAAAGCAGGGGTCGTTGGGCTGGGCCGTGGTCAGGCTCAGGGCAATTGATTATGGGCTATGGGAGGGTCTCAGGCAGGATAGGGGACAGCTGGTGACTTCCCCAGTGGGTATTTGAGAAATGTTCTGGACTGAAATGGTCAGGCTTCTTGTGGAAGGAGAAAACTGCTCAGTGTTTCTCACACAGACGCATGGCCCTGTTTTTCATGAACACAGCAGTTGTGAGCACGTTTAGAGCAGGATGACGGGAGACCAGACAAGGAGGGGCTGACAGATCTGTGCTGTGCGAGCAGGGATGTGAGCGCTGCCTTCCAGCCCACGTGGCAGTGGAAGAGGGTGCAGGCGAGTCCAGAGGCTGAGGCCCGGGGGCTTAGAAGCTCCTCGAGCTGGGTTTGAATCCTGACTCTCCTGCTTTCAAGCTGTAGGACTTTGGGCAAGTGACTCCGTGCATGTCTCTTTCTTTGTCTACAAAGTGGGGATAAAAGAGAAGCTAGCTCAGGAGAGGTCAGGAGTGGTGAGTAGGATAACTCCAATAAATTAGTGGGCACAGGCCTGGCACGTTCTGAATGCTCAATGGAAGGGAACTGCCCTAATTGAACACGTATCAGACTTGTTCTGGGGGCTCCGGCAGGCAGAGGAAGGTCGGTGGGAGGCAAATATCAGCACCGAATTTTAAAAAAGCTAAGTCGCCTCATCTGCCCGCAATGGAGTGAGCGAGCAGTGAGCGCCCCATCCCAGGAGGCACTGAAGCCAAGTCCAGGGAGTCAGGATTCTGGAAAGGCTTACTGACCCTAGACAGTGGTCCTGTGGTACTGTCAGGGCTGGGGTTCAGTGGCATTAAGGGCTGGTGCAGCGAGTGGGTGGGCGTGTAAGTGGGTCCAGGGAAAGCCCTCCACCCCCACCCTTGACTGCCGCACAGAGCTGGGCGCGGCTGCGTAGCTGTGTGTTGCTCCTCCCTGTGGCCACCAGAGGGCACCAGAGGCTTGGGTGTGAGGCCTGCAGGGCCTATCCCAAAGGCATAGGAGGGGTTGGGGGCAGGCTGGGGCAGCAGCAGCCCCCACCCAGGGGCCTCTCTCCTGCACGCTGGCCCTGCAGGACTTTGGCTCTGGGAGAAACGCCTTCTGTGGGCGGTTGTGGCTGCTTGACACTTGGGGGCGTCCCTGCAGTTCGCAGGGGCCACAGGAGGGACAGACCAGACATGGACACATCGGCTGGACCGCCGAGGCCTGTGGTGGGAAGACGGCGAATGCCGGGGGAACCCGGTGCTACCTGGTTCCTGGTTCTGCCGTCTCTTTTCTGGGGGTTGAAGAGCAAGGCATGCACCTGTGCCTCAGTTTCCCCTTCTTTACAATTCCTGGGAAGCCCCCAGCAGTCTCTGGAGACTGTTTCCTCGGACTGGGGGGTGGGAGGGGGGAGTCAAGGAAGACCTCGGGTGAGGGCCAAAGAAAGGATAGGTCTGAGGCAGGGAGGTGGCGGGGGGCTGGCCCAGGGCGTCGGTGACTTCCCCTAACAGGGGTGGGTGTCTGGAGTGAGAGGGAAAGGAGTGTGTGGCCCCAGGAGGTGGCACCAGGGTCCCGCGGGGCCAGGCCTGCAGAGACGGGTCTTCCAGCACACACTACAGAGCTTTCCTCAGGAGGTTCGTCGCCGTGGCGCAGCGCGGCCCCTCACTGGGCTGGCGAGGCTCCCTCCTCGCATGCTGGAGAGTCCGGCCTGGCCCCTGGATTTGGACAGATTTCAATAGAAGGGCAGCCACAGCCTGCGTTCATTTTTTCACTCACTGCGCAAGTACCTACCAGGGACCGGCTCTCCGCCCCACCCTGGGAAGCCGTGCCCTCTGAGCACTGCCGCGGCAAGACAGGCTCGGGGGAGGCGCTTGGCAAATTAGGAGCCCTCACCCAGCAGGGGTCAGGGAGGAGGGTGAAGCTGAAACACCCAGGAAGAGTAAGAAGGAGCCAATGATGCTAAGGGGAAGAGCATGCCAGGGTGCAGGAATAGCACATGCAAAGGCCTGGAGGCAAGAGGCAGCGCCTTCCCAGGCTCCCCCAGCCCATTTGCAGCATTTGGGTGCAGCCTGGTGCCAGGAGCGTGGCTTGGAGCAGAGAGCAGGCCATGTTATACCCCTACTCACTCTGCTGCCACCCTGATCCTGCCCCACTCAGAAAGTCGCACAGAAGCGGGTGTGGCCCTCCAGGGCCTCCTCCCTCCTCCCGTTTTGGAAGAGGGGCCTGGAAATATGAGCCTGAGGCTGCAAGGGAGTGTGGGGCGGCAGTTTTGTAAATGGGCACCATCTGTACGAGGTCCGAGGAGCAGATGGGAGACCCCCCAGTCCCTCCAGTCCCAGTGGGTGCTGCACCCGCCTTTGCACACACCTGCACGTGTACCAACGTGTGGACGCCAGGTTAGGCGTGTGGAACACTACATCCCTGGTGCTGGGGGTGCTGGGGTTAGGGAGGGGAGGGGCTGGGCGGGGCCTTGGGCTCTTGCTCACAGCGGAGTTTGAACCAGAGAAACCTGTGTGTTTGACTTCTGCAAAGGTCTCTGGCTCCCGAACAGATGGGTGTCCCCGTGGCGGCGACCGGGTGGGCAGACAGCAGCCCCCTGTGCCTGGCAGGGCCCGGGGAGGCACAAGCTGCCTTTGTGTTGGGGAAACATGAAGCCGTCGGGGGAGGGGATGGAAAGGAGACGTTCGGTGGGGGGGATCCAGCGAGGACGTGCCCCACTTGACCGCGTACTTCACAAATCTTAAACGAGTCTCCTGTTTAGAAGAGCAGCCGCTGCATGGGGAACTGCGCCGGCTGAGTCCTTGGGCAGGTGTACCACCCTCTGCCTCTGTTTCCCCTTCTGTAAGATGTGGGTAGTGACAGAACATACTTCGTGGGGCTGCTCTGAGGATTCAGCAAGTTGATTATGTAGGGTGTGTGAGCTCTTAGGATGGTAGCATGCCTGCTGGCTCTGTGACCCCAGGCAAGCGGCTTTGCCTCTCTGAGCCTCACCTTCCCCATCCATAAATCCTACTGGCCTCAGGTAGCTCCTTTGCGTGACTGCGCATAGTAGGTGCTCACTAAAGGGGTTGGGCTGGACGTGTGTGGGGGTTCAGCAGGGAGGGGCTGGTCTGGGGCGGCTGGCTCTGGGCCCTGGAGGAATTCAGAGGCGCAGCCTCCATCCCAGCGCTCCTGGCTCTATGGAGAGAGGCTGAAACCTGTGTTTCTGCGTCGCCTGACAAGACTCTGGAAAATAACATGTTATTCCCGCCGCTGCCTCGCTGCGCCCGTGCAGTTTTCACAGTAGGCGAAAAGTCCCTCTGTTATTTCCACAGCGCTTACGTCTCCCTCTGGGCTGCCGAGCTGATGGGGAAGCAGGCAGGGCGCTGGCGGCCATTTTCTCTCCCAGGCCAGAGCGGGCAGCTGAGTCCGTGCGCGGGTGCCCGGCTCCCTGCCCAGCCCCCTTCCGGGCATTGGTGTGTCTGTGGAGTGGGAGCTGGTCGTGGGCCGTGGTACATAGCACTCACACCTCAGCGGCGTAGGGATTGGTCTCCAGTTTACAGCAGAGAACACGCAGAGAGGCAGGGTGCCCCACGCAGGGGCTGTGGGGACAGTGGGGGGGGGGCACTGGAGGGTGGGGAGGGGGCTAGGCTACCTGGGCTCTGGCCCTGGCCATGCCCCTGCTGTGTGCCTTTGGGCTAATCCCTTTCCCTCTCTGGAGCCTCAGTTTCCTTGTCTTTGGAGAGAAGAGCGGAGGAGCAAAGGCTCTTTGTGGCCACTCCTCTCCCCGACCAGCCATTGTATAGATGGGGAAACTGAGGCTCAGAGAGGTCCCAGGACCTGACACAAGCTCGGTCTCAAGGCTGGGCCAGGCCGGGCAGGTGGGCTCCCTTCGGGAGGAGGCTGGGGCTGTGGGCGCCTTGGGGCTTGTCTGAAGGGGTTCTTACCCCCGGAGCCTCAGCTGTGCCCAGGCCTCCTGCTCCCAGGTGAAAAGAGGGTGTGGGCACATCCCCTGCCTGCTCCCACGTGCACACGTGTGCACCTCCTGCATGTGCACATGCATGACACGCATGGACTCCTTACTGCCTGCCAGAAGCACACACCAAGACTGATATTCACAGCCAAGGTGTGCACAACTCAGCACCCACGCTGGACACAGAGGCATCTCGGCTGCTTACACCGTGCACACAGGCCTTGACTCAGAAAGTCCTGGGTTCAAGTCCTGACTCCACGTGTGGGCAGGAGCTAGTTGCTGAGCCTCTTTATAGAAAGGGCTAACCGTGGTACCTGCCTCAGAAGGGGGTGAGGTTGGGCGCGAGCCGGCGGCAAAGCATCCCACGCTGCCCCCCCTACAGTCATGCCCCCAGCCTCCTCCCGGGCTGCCGCTCCTGACGCGCCTCTCTTCTGCATTTCAGGGGAATGATCAAGTCCGGTTTGAGCTCACCTGCTACTCGCTGGCCCCCCAGATTAAGGTAAGATCTTGCTTCTCCCTTCGGGGTGGGTGGGTGCTGAGGGCTGAGGCCCCTGGCAGGTAGAGGGTGGGGATTGGGGGCACAATGAGGTTCTGAGAGGTTCCACGGGGCAAGGACAGTGCACACACCAATCTTCTCCCACAGAAACCGGAGCAGAAAGTACCCGGGGTGGTCAGTTCACGGGGGCCTCCCTTCACTCACACCAGCTTCATCTTGGCTGCCCAGGTGTGCTGCCCTTAAGTGGGTGTCCTCGGCTTTCCTGGGTCCAGGCTCCTGGGTGCAGGCGAAACAGTTGCAGGATGTGATCGCTGATTCCTGGGTCACTCCTACCCCTCCCAGCCCTGGTCTGAATGGCCCGTTCCTCCAGCACTGCCTGTGCCCTTCCCGCTGGCAGCTCTGACCCTTTCCTGGGATGGGAGCCACCAGGATCTCGGAAACGACCACCCTTGCCCGTGGCCTCTCTCACCAAGGCCCAGGAGACCCTGTGTAACTGTCCTCTGCCCTTCTGGCCTGCCCCGGGACCTGGGTCTGTCACCAGCCACCCTCCCCCACCTCATTCATTCAGCGATCTCGGAGCACCCGTTCAGTGCAGGCCTCAGGCCCCGCTCCAGCGGCTCCTGCTCCAGAGCAGCTCTGAGCAATGGAAATATAATGGGAGCCCCGAATGGGAGCCCCGTGTTTAATTTTAAAGTGTCTAGTAACCACGTTTTAAAGAGCTACGGGAAAAGTAACAGGTAACAATCTTAATAGAAGATTTTATTTAACCCAGTATATCTAAAACATAACATTAACATTCACCACACAATCGCTGTAAAAAAATTATAAATGAGAAGTTTTGTGTTCTTCTTTTCATAGTGAGTCTTGGCAACCCGGTGAGTCTTTGTGTCTCGTCCTTGGAGCACCCCTCAATCAGCACTCACCACATTTCCAGCACTCCGTAGCCACGTGTGGCTTGTGGCTGCTGAATTGGGCAGTGTAAGCCTAGGATGGGGCTTCTTTAAGATACAAGGCCACTTTGGGCTAAAGCTAAGAAAGATGTGCCCCCTCCCAAACTCCTCCAGGAGTTCTAAAGGGTTTAACTATTTCTTTTAAGTAGAACATCTTTCTCTGTCCCTTTACCCAGCCAGCTGCCTGGGGGATGGGCACAGCCTGGAGGTGAGCAGTAATGAGCCCTAATGAGCTGTTCTGACCCCAAACCCCGGCTGCTGGACAGTAGCTGCTTGTTGACTTGCTGCAGGCAGCACCAAGGGTCCTTCCCCTGAGCCCCACTTCTCCGTGTTCCCACGGCAGCTGGGGGCAGCCAGGGTGTCTGATTTCTGGGCCTTTGTCTGAGGAGGCCAAGCCCAGGGAGCCGGCAGGAGGGCACGGCCATTCCCAGGCTCAGCCCTGGTGCAGGGGCTGCTCGGGCTGGGGCTTGGAGGGTGGCGTCCAGGGGCAGGCCCTTCTCCCATACCCTTTGCAATCGTCAGCTCCACGGCCCGGAAATCAAACCCGCTTCTCCCCGTCGGTGACGCACACTCCACCCCGTTCAGTTTGCTGCACGCAGAGGGCAGGGCCTGGCTGGCTTCGGGGACTAGGAGGGGCTCCTCTCGGGGACCTGTCCCTGACCCCTGTCCCTGACCCCTCAGGGCGTGAGGTCTAGAGGAAGGAGGATGGTCAGGGCCCAGGCTCCTCCCGGTGTCCTATCCCTTCACTCCCAGAGCAGTGGGGGACAGGAAGAAAGAGAAGCAGGTTGGGGGGCGGTATCTGTTGCATCCGGGCCCCGCGTCCAGGAGCCAGGGCCAGGCTGGGAGAGGGCAGCTCCATGGACCCTCCCTATGTCCCCGGCTGCGGGGGGGGGGGGTTCCTCCTGGCCCTTTGACAAGGGATGCTGGTAAGGACCTTGAGTCCCATCTCGTTCGAACCTTCACATCCCTCTTGGGGAGACTGAGGCCCAGAAGAGCAGGGACCACTCAGAGACACACAGCCGTTGGGCCATGGGGCCTGGGCCTCTCCAGAGTCACCCTCCAGTAGGGCAGACTGCGGCCTTCCCCATCTAATGGGGTCCCCCACCCAGCCCCCCCATGGACTTCATCCTTCCAGGGATACCCCTGAGTGACCATAGGAGCTGGGTGCCAGGGAGGCCATCTCTGCAGCTACAGGACCTGGAAAAGCCAGCTGCTCAGCCCTGCCCTGCTGCTTCCTTCCCTGTGTCCAGGTCATCGCGCCCTGGAGGATGCCTGAGTTCTACAACCGGTTCAAGGGACGCAGTGACCTGATGGAGTATGCTAAGGTATGCTGAGTTGACCCCACCGCCTTCTCGCCTCCCAGCCTCCCCCCCCAGCCTCCACCTTCTGCCCTCCTGATGTCACTGTGCAGGGGTCACCTGGCCCCATAGCACAAGGCCATGGCTGATCCCCAAGGGACGGCCGATTGGACCTCTGCCCCAGCTACCCACGAGGCATGTGTCTGCTGGGCCGGCCCCACAGACGGGTGGTCATCTGCATGGTCCTTTGCCTGGACTGGGCATCCTCCAGGGCAGGCCCCAGTCCCCCGTGCCATAGGATGCTGGACTCACTCCCCCTCCTATTCCTGGGGAAACTGCGCGAAGCCCTGCTTGCCATTTGCAACGTGCATGTCACTCGGGATGCCCGAGGTGGGGGGAAGGTGCGTGAGAGTCGTTCTCAGCTCAGAACCTCAATTACCTGGCCACTAATTGTCCCCACTGCTTTCCCAGGAACAGGTAGTCTCTCCGAGGGGCCGCGGCAGACAAAAGCTTTTGTCGCACCAGCCCTTTTGAAGTACAAGTTGCAATAAAACATATTAGAAGTTTTGCATCAAGATCCTTAGCTGCTCTCCAGGGTACCTTTCTTTTTAGCGACTCAATGGCAGCTCTTGACAAACAGCCTCAATCAATCAGACGGGGAAAAAGCAACTCGGTGCACACACCAGAAAATTGCTCAGGTTTTTAAATAGCAGTCACCGGGACTGGCTGTGAGCTCTTGCCGCAGCCAAGGTGCCGCGTGGCAGGGGACGCGGCAGGGACGCAGCCCTGCCCCTGCCGCCAGCATCCCATTAAGGCCTGGAGAGTGGGGGAGAGAGATCTTCTCTGCCATCTGTTGTTTTATTATTAAGAGGGGAGTTTACAAGAGCAAGCCCATATGTTGCCAAACAAATTGTCAAATAGCAGAGCTATTAAGAGAGCTGGGGTTGGCGAAGGTTTGTTGTTGTTGTTTTTTCCTTCTCATCTCCTTGAGATACCGAGTATGAAGCATGTTTCATCTTTAAGAATGGTGAATGGGAGCCCCCGCCCCCTCCGCCCTCATACCTCGAGTCGTGGCCTCCGGGTCTGGTAGGCCCCCAAACATTAGCTCGAATCCTCAATAACCTTTTGGACAGGGAAGTTTGCCAGGGAAGTGTGGTCTGGCCCCTTCCGCTGTCTGGCTCTCTTGTCTCCCAGAAGCAGATCTCAGGACTGGGCGCTGGGAGGTGTGAGCACAGCCTAAGGGCAGGCAGTGTTTCTGCACCCAGGAAATGACCAGCGTCACTGAGCAGCTTCGAGGCTTTGTCCCAATTTAGAGCCAGGCAGGATCGGAGACAACTGAGACAAAAATCAATGGGGCTTTAAAAATCTCTGCTTTCAAGACCTGTAAGTAACCAAGGCCAAAAGGTGCTGTAGGAAACCCATAAAAACATACATTTGCTTCACTCTCCAGCTCTCCCCAAATCCATTGTCCAGGGGAAAAGCACTCAGAATACCCCCATCCTTTGCTGTTGCCATAGTTAATTTAAAATAAAATAAAAAAGCTGGTATACCAAGTGAGAGCTGAAATACAAGCATGGTCTCGTGTCTCAATAGCAAGGATGCTTTTGTTTTCTGCCCTCAATTACAATGAGAGTTTAGGGAGGCGCTCAGGACAGAGGCTGGAGCACAAAAATATCTGTGGTCCTGGCGATTGTCACTCTTTTCGGCATTTGTGTGTGTCGCCTTCCTGAGGAGGGCTGTTTGTCCTCTTCCTTCCCTCTCTTTCTCCTTTTCTTGTTCCTTGATGGAGGCCTATCAGGAAAGAGAGAAGGCAAGAGTCTTTCCCCCCCCTCCCGAACTCCTGAACACAAGCTTCTGGGCCCCACCGACGGCGCAGCTCCCAGGCGGCTGTGCGGCGAGGATGGAAGGCCGTGCTCGCGCTGTCGGGCGCTTGATTCCAGCGCCCCCTGCACTGAGCCCTCGTCCACACACCCAGAACACTCTGTCTGGGTTTTATGCTGGGCAAGTTTTTGCCCCTTGAAGCAGCCCTATGAGGTCTCCTCGTTTACCCATGAATTCAATTAAATTGAAAAGTATGCAAATTCTAGAGGAGGTTGTGGATGACTATTTTTATTAAGCAAGTCTCCTGCTAAAGTTTAAAAAAAAAAGAAGAAGAAAGGAAAAAAGCTGAAAGGGGCTGGGCTGGCAGAGCTTCCCTTCTTCTGCTTTAAAGGTGCCTGGCTGGGTCAACTAACTCTGATATGTCTCCAGGAAACACAGGGAGTGGGAGACAGTGCCAGGCGTATACCTGGCGTGGGAGGAGCCTGTGATGCGTGTCCTTGACTCCAGTCCGGTGTCAGAGGGTGGCACCGTTCTCTAAGGAGCGAAGGGCTGAGTAAAGTGGACCTTCACAGTGGTCGCCAGTGACCTACTGAGCCCAGCTCTGTGAGAATGGCCGTGTTCTCCTTTGACAACAGATTGGATCTTTTGGGAAGCAAAAACATAATCAGAGAGTGCATGTAGCTCAGGTGCTGAGTGCCTGCTTCCCAGGGACAATATCCTGGGTTTGATTTCCAGGACCTCCTAAAAAACAAAAACAAATGAAAAAACCAACGCGTGTTGAGGAGCGGATATGGGTCCGTGGTTGAGCACCTGCTTCCCATATACGAGGTCCTGGGTTCAATCCCTGGTACCTCCTAAAAATAAAACAAAAAACGTAATCAGAACCCAGTACAATAAAGATGGGGGGAAGGGGAGACCCAAATGGGTTGTTCCATTTTAGGGTCTGGGGAATGGTGTGTGTTGCTGTTGTGCTAGGTCCAGGGGAGAGGGGTGGCTCCCAGAAGGTTCCAGGCCACTTGCGGGATAGTTGACCAGCACCATGAGCTAGAAGCTCTCGGGTGTTCATTCTTCCATTCGGTGAACTAAGCACCCGTGGGCTCTGGTGGCAGACACCTTGGTTCACATCCTGGCTCCACGGGTGGGAGTTGGGACCGTTTCAGCCCCCAACTTGTTGGAGGGTCAGTGAGCTGTGCCGGGGACCCCCAGGGCAGTGTCTGGTACACAGGAAGTGCTTTGGGGACCCTCAGTTAGCTGTGGAATGGAGGCTCGTGGACTCTAGTGGAAGGAAGGCCACTGTCCACTCTGACATCTCAGAACACACGCTCTGGTGTTTCCTCCTGGGTACACCACTCCCTCACCAGGCAGCCCGGGAGAGGGCAGGAGACCAGGAGTGGCCCATGGTCTCGCCTGAGTGGGTACCAGAGTTTGGGGCCGTGACCTTGGGGGAGGGAGGCAGCTGGGCCCGACCCTCATGATGAACTGCCTCCCGTCAGCCCTGCATTCTTTTCCCTGCAGCAACACGGAATTCCTGTCCCAGTCACCCCCAAGAACCCGTGGAGCATGGACGAGAACCTCATGCACATCAGGTAAGATGCCCGTCCACCCATCCGTCTCGCCGTCCTTCCTCTGCTCGTCCAGCAGAACCAAGTGGGTGAGCGCCTGCCTAAGCCTGGTGCTTTGCTGGTGCTGGGGCGTGGTGGGAACCCCAACACCCCCCAACATCCCTCGTAGAACCAACAGGCCTCACGAAGACAGATACCCAACCACCACCCACCCAGTTCACTCCCTGTGTGGGGCAGGGGCACGGCATGCTGGCGGGGAGATCGTGGGGACCTGCCGGGCCCAGGTAGCAGGGACGGCTTCTCCGTGGAAGTGACTTTTGAGCTAAAACCACAAGGACGATGAGGGCCAGCCAGGGTACGGGGAAGCGCCTTCACAGCCAAAGGTCCCACGGCATGGAGCGCAGAGGCCCCCCGCTGTGGATCCCCTGAGCTGTGCCCCAGGAGACTGAGGGATGTGTCCTGGGCATTTCCTTGGAACCTGCAACTCCCACCACTGACTGTGATGAGCCCAGAATGTTCCAAGCAGGGCCAGCAGTGGCTTTGGCAGAGAGAACAGGGCAGGCTGGACTTGTCCATGCACTCAGGGATTGGGGGAACGGGGTGGCGCTAGGGCTGCTGTGACCTCCCTGCTGATCCCCTCTTTGCCCTCTTCCTCCCGCAGCTACGAGGCTGGAATCCTGGAGAACCCTAAGGTAATTCCCTGTCCTGTCCTCTGCGTCTGCTCTCTTTGGGTGGTAGGCTGCTCCGTGCCGATGCTGTCTGATGTGTTTGTAGCCTAATTTGAAATTTCACGGGGGCCAGGTGTGGGGCTGGGCCTGAGCCCTGCCTGTGTTCCCCAACCCAGCCCCCCTCCGCCTGCCCTCTCCACACTGCGTTTTAAGATACTCTACCCACCCCCCCCCCCTTGTGCTCTTTTTCTAATTGCCGATGGGATGAATAGGGGCAGGAAATATTTCAGGGCAGCATAGAGGGAGAGAGTGTCATTGTGAGACAATAAAGAGGCAATTAGGCAGATGAGACACTTGTGGGAGGTGCCCAGCCTGTGCCCACCAGCTCTCAGGCCGTGCTGCCTGATTATGATGGGGGGTGGCACAGATTAGAGCCTCGGGGCCCATTTGTCTGTGCACCCGTCCCACACCCGCCGGCAGGCTGCCCTGATCCTCTGTCCCCAGCCTCCCAGGCTGGCCAGGCCTGGCGGCGTGGCCCTGTTTGAAGTTTAGGGTTTCTGTCCCTGGGGGGTTTCTCTTTGTATGTCCCCCTGCCCACCATGGGAGGTGGGGGAGGCAGGGTGAAGTCTATCATGGGAAGAGAGAAATCTCTTTGTCCCCGAGGGAATGCGTCTCCATTCCCTGGCTCAGCCCCACACCCCTGGCGGCTGGTTTGGGAGTGGGGGACTGCTTTTTGTTAGGGAAGAAGTGTGCGGGGAGGGGGAGCAGGCAGCTGGGCCTGCAAGAAGAGCAGCTGGAGGAGGGGGTGCCTGGGTGGTTTGGGGTGAGGATGGGGATGGCTGCGGCCCCACTGGAGGTCCCAGGATGGCTTCCTCCAGGAAACAGGCACCTCTGACTCCCCCACCAAGCTCTTGGCTGGGCAGTGCCCAGCCCGTCCGCTCGGCCAGTGATGGCCATAATGTAGCACATACCACCCATCGTCTTATGGGTGAGGAACCCGAGGCCCAGAGGAGTGCAGTGACCCACCCCAGGACCCCTGCTGCTCAGCAAGGGAGTGGGGTGTCTCCCAGTCACCCCATCACAGGAGCTGGCACTCCTGCTTTTGATTGCCCTGCTCCCACCACCCCAGAGGAGACAGGCTGCCCCCCCTCCCTGGCCACTCACCCTGCTCAGCCCAAGACTTGTCACTCAGAAGAGCCCCACACCCTTGTCCCTGGGGGCTGATGGGCCCCACGGGGCTGCCGCCTGCTGGCCACAGGTTTTTCCAGTTCATGCTCTGCTGACCCCACGACACTCAGGCCAGCCACCCCTAATTAGCCAGTCAGTCAGCGCCCAGGGGGGCGGGAAGGCTGAGCGGCTGCGTGGCGGGGCGTCCTCCAGGCCCCAGCGGGCCCCAAACCGCTGGGAAACCACTCCCCACCCCTCTCTCAGCAGCCTGCGGCCCCTCTGCTCACCAGCGAGGAGGGGCCCCAAGAACAGACCGCCTCGGGACCAGGACGAGGCCAGCGAGGAAGCCACCCAGGACAGTGCTGCTGTGGCCTCAAGGCCTGGCACAGGCTCGCCGTGGGGCCTTGGGCCAGTCCTGTCCCCTCTCTAGGGCTCTTCCTGTCTAATGAGGGTACTGAGTAGATGGGGCTAAAGAGTTTGTCTTTAGATTCTGCCCCCAAACAAACCTGAGACTGGGGATGCAGGAGGTATAGTGGTTAATACTCATGCCCAAGAGACAGGAAACTTGGCTCTGAATCCCAGCTCTGCTTCTTGTTGCTGTCAACCTTGGGTAAATTTCCCCATCTCTCTGAGCCTCTGTGCCTTCAACCACAAAATGGGAAGTCTCAGTGCCTTCCTCTGGCAGTTGAGGACAAAACAAATGCGTGTCTACAGTGCTCTGCTTGCCCCGGCACAGGGCAGGGGAGCTAGGCATCCTGGGCTCCCTCCTGAGGCCACCTAAGAAGCTAGGATCCTTTGTGGGGGGTGGGAAGAGGCCACGATCCTCTCAGGGACAGCTCTTATCTCCCCAGGGACTGGGGACATCAGTCCTCCTGAGAAGCACGGGGCCAGGCCCCTGGGCACAGCCTGCCCTGGTGCAGCATGGGGGTACTGGGGGAGGCAGGGAGAAGCATGCTGGCTTCTGTGCCGGCCCAGCCAGGGGGCTCCCGTGAAGTTCTGTGCTGGGGGCTGGACCCCGGGCCCCACCCTTGCTCCTCTGGGGCCCGTGCGTGTGAGGACAGCTGTCCTCTGACTCCCACCTCTTCTAGCATCCCAGGCAGGGGGAGGCAGTCGCTAGGAGAACAGGGTGCCGCTCTCCACAGTGCACCCTGAGCGGGCCCAGCCCCCCTGGGAGAAGCTCGGAGAGAGAGCTTAAGGGAACCAGTGCCCCCTCCCCCTCTCCAAAAAAAAGCCCTGAGACCTGCCGAAGGGAGGGTTTGAAGGCAGATGGCTGAGCCATTTTCTGCCTCCATGAGGGCTGATTGAAGGGCAATGAGGCAGCTAATGCGAAGAAAGATAGAAATTTACTTGCTTTAACTTCATACGGCCCACAGTGAAAGAGTTCATTCACTGGCCGGCCCCGCCATATCTGATGGATGAATAAACCATTTGCAGCATCGATCATGCCTCTACATCATGGTTTAGTTCATGGGCCATTTGCTTCCAATTTCTTCTTCTTGGGCCCTGTTTCATGCTTTCTTTCGCCCTCTCCCCCCACCCCCCAGTTCCCTCTCTCTCTCTTTTTCTTCACTTCTTCCCTCCCCCAAGCCCCCTCCCCCAAAGATGACATTGGAAGTGAGCCCTCCCGCTGGGATGGATAAATAGATGGCATTGATACTCAGCAACAAACTATTTGTCATTTGAACTGGGCTTTTAGGAGGGAGAGTAAAAAAGGCAGGCGCCCGAGCCACCTTGGAATGCAAAGCAAATGTCATTTTATTTCTATTTAGTTATTTTATTTAATCGGCGCTGTCAGGTTCCCTCTGGGGTGTCGGAAGCCATCCGCCAGCTGCCTCTGACTTCCCCGAGTCTGGACTTGATTCCTTGGGAGCCTTCCTACCTCCTTTCCTTCCAAATGCAGAGGTTCTCATCCTTTGACTTTTGTTTTGGGCTCAATTAAGAAGTGTGGCAGGAGAAACTGACAAGCACAAAATTGAAAACGGAGGGGCAGGAGCAGAGCAGGTGAAGGTGGGAGGGAGGCCGGAGTGGGTGGAGGGGTGGGGGCTCTCAGAATCCTGCCAGAGACCCTGGTTTGAGTTAAGCCCAGGTTCGGTGGCTAGTGGGGAGCCCCAGGCAGGCAGGGCAGGGGCTATGGAGTCTTCTTGGCAGCCCAGAAGTGCAAGCCTGATGCTCTGTCCCTGTGGCTGATGGCTCTGGCCCTCCCTGGCTACAGCCCTCAGGTAACTTAAAGTTGCTGGGAAATAACAGGGGTGAAGGGAGGAGCACCGAGCCAGGAGTCCCACAGCCCCAGGCTGGCTTCCACACTGGTGGTCAAGTGGGGCACGATTGGACCAGCCATTTCTCTGGGCCCTGGTGGAGACATCAGGCTGGAGAGTCCTTCAGAACCCTTTGACCCCCCTGGGTCTCTGCCTTTGAGCTTGGCTCAGGGCTCTCGTTCCCTCCTCCCCAGTGGAAACTGATGGAGGGATATAGCTGGCCCCAAGGCGCACAGCACTTTGGGGGTTGGGGTACATCATAGACCCCTGTCTGAGCTCAGGGCAGAGGTAGAGCTAAAAGAACCAAGCAGCCCCGTTTGCCCAGGACTGAGGGATTTCTCAGCACACAGGACCTTCCGTGGGCTCTCCAGGATGGCTAGACCCCCTAGCATAGGCCAGCGGGCGAGTGACCACAGGTCCCTCCCCATGACCCCCACCCGTGCAGCCAGGAGGTGCTCCTCCTGGAAGGAATTTTCTCAGCGGGAGTCTCAGTGCACATCAGCCATCTTCCCCATCTGCGGAGCACACTACAGTTTGCACCAGGCCTTTCGTTTGCATTTTCCTGGGTGATTTTCATGTACAGTAAAAAAAAACCAAAAAACACAATGAACAATATAAAACCTATTCACTTCAATAGTAAGATTATCAAGGACAGTTTCTATTTTCCCCATTTTACAGATGAGGAAACTGAGGATCAAGGAGGTGAAACAATTTGCCCAGGGCTTTGCGGCCTGGGGTCTTGCCTCCTGTCTTGGGGGATATATTCTACCGCTATAAAATCGGCTTGGATTTCTCAGCGGCCTCCCGGGTTCCCTGCCCCTTGCTGGGACTCAACGGGGAGCAAGTCAGCCAAGGTCCATTCACTTCCGCCCGGCCTCAGTGCCACCATCTGTAGCGGGTAACAGGGCTTGCTTGCCCTTCTTATCCTCCTGGGCTGCTGAGAGCACAAAAGAAGCTGCAGACGGAAAGTGGAGTGAATGTTTGCAAGGTTTTTATTTATTTATTTTATTTTTTGACTTTTTATTTTGAAATAACTTCAAACTGACAAGAGAGTTGCAAAAATAATATACGAACACTATGTAGGTTTCCAACTTATCCCCTACTCATTTACCCAGATTTACCAGCTCTTAGCATTTCCCGTATTTGTTATCCTCCCTATGTATCTCTCCTCTCTCTCTCTCTTCTAAACATTTGAGTAGACTGCATACATCCTTCTTTAACATACTTCTAGGTACATTTCCTGAGAGCAAGGGCGCTCACTTATGTAATCACCTTAAGTACAGTTATCAAGGTCAAGAAATTTAACGTTGATATCGAGCTTACAGTCATTTCATCTGTCCCAGTAATATCCTTCTGGGCCTTTTCTCCTCTGTTATTAGACCCAGTCCAGGATCATGCATTGCATTTAATTGTCGTGCATGCCACCCGCTCTTTAGTCTCTCTCTCTTCCCCACCTCAACCATATCCAAAGGTACCATTCTGTGGATTAATCACATTCACGGTGTTGCGCTATCATCACCACCATCCTTTGCCAAAACTTGCCCTTCGGCCCAAAGAAAAAGCCTGCCCCCTTTATGTTTGCAAGGTTTTTAAAACCAAAGAGGTAAGGGGCTGCCGTGCCCGGGGTGTCAGCGGGTGAACGAGAAGAGCTGGGCCGCGGACGCCCACAGGTGGGCCCCCGTCCCCACAGTGGCAAGTGTCCAAGCCTGAGCCCGGGGAAGCTGGGGCCTCCGGAGACTGGAGGGAATTTTAAGAGTCCCAGGCAGCGAGCAGCCCCTCCGCCACCGCCGTGAGACGAGGGGGCCCGTTTTCCAGCACGCCCAAGAAAAAATATACATAAAGGTTGATGTGTTTTCAAATGGGTTTTTGCTTTCCTCTTCTCTTTTCTCCCTGTGAGTATTAACCTCGGGGACCCCGAGGATGGCTCGGCTCGCCAGAGCACCTGCTGGGGTCACGCGTAGTCATTAGCTTTGCGGTCAGTGCAGAATAAACCCCAATTCCCGGCGCCGGCAAGAGCGTGCGTGCCCGCTCCCGGGAGGCTTGGGGAACGCCACCTCACCCCTCCAAAGTCACACTTTTTCCTGCCTGACTTGTTCCTCTCCTGCTATTCTACCTCCAGCTGTGGGGGCGTCGAAGAAAAAGATGAGATCAAGTTGAGGGGAAAATTTGTCTGATTTCTTGAGCCCTTTGTTTCCCAGGCCCCTGGCAAGTAGGGCTGGCTGGGGGCTGGGGGCTGGGGACCCGCTGGTCCACGCCAGCTGGCGGGTTCCGGGTGGGGAGGTGGCACAGATCCCTGCAGGAGGCGGGGGCAGGCCTGGGAGACCAGGGGCTGGTGTGGGACAGCTTGGCTCTGGACACCCCATCCCCAAACTCTTTCTTTCTTTTGTCAGAGCCAAGCCCCTCCAGGTCTCTACACAAAGACCCAGGACCCAGCCAAAGCTCCCAACAGCCCCGACATCCTTGAGATCCAGTTCAAGAAAGGTATGTCCCCACCCACCAGGACTCAAAGGTGCCCACTCTTGGGGCCCCAGCTCCTTTCCCCTCCCCGCCTGGGAGTCTGGGCACAAGCCGTCTGCACATCTGCTGCTTTCCTGCAACAGTTCTGGCAGCGTCTTCAAGGCTTCCCAGCCACCCCCTTCCCTGGCCTGGGATCCATAGCAGCATGCTGGAGAGGGGGGTTGAGGGGCCCTGGGGGCTCGCCATGCTCGTTTATGGGCGCCAGACCCAGAGAGCATGCTCCAGGCCTGGAGTCACTCA
This sequence comes from Dasypus novemcinctus, assembly GCF_030445035.2. Classification (NCBI taxonomy): domain Eukaryota; kingdom Metazoa; phylum Chordata; class Mammalia; order Cingulata; family Dasypodidae; genus Dasypus; species Dasypus novemcinctus. The sequence continues at coordinate 86,702,168 of NC_080680.1, read as the reverse complement.
GCCTTCCTCATCTGAAACTGGGGGTCAGGGTGCCTTGTGTTTTCATGGGTGGAGCCTGTATGGGGAGGGCCCTGGTGCTGAGGAGGTGCCTGATAGATGTTGACTTTTAAAGGGTCCCCTGGGTGGCCTCAGGAGCCCCTTGGAGCCCGCAGCTAAAGCCTTAGCTGGTCCTCTCACGGCACCCCCGCTCTGGGTTCAAGGCTGCTGCCCTGACGTGCGGTGGCAGTGGGTGGAGTGTCCTCCTGTGCCCATCTTCACTGCCATGAACAGGAAGTGTTTGCTGGCCTGGCCTGAGTGCCCAGCCCCGAGCCAGGCACAGAGGACTGCCCGAGGTGGCATCTTTGGCCCAGGAGGAAGAGGCAACTAGTGCCTGGTAAAAGGAGGGGCAGGACCAAGTTCAGATTGAGGATTCAGGGGCTCCAGGGAGAGGACCTTCCCAGGAGGCTGCAGAGATCAGGAAGGCTTCCTGAAGGAGGTGGTGCTGGATCCTGGCTTCAGAGGCTGGCCAGGAGCTGGAGGAGCCGAAAGGAGGCGAGAGGGCGTCCCCAGCCCAGGCCAGGAGACTGGCTGTCCATCCATAAAGTGGAGCGGGGGCCGAAGGACAGACTCCACTGAGCGGCCAGGGCACCTCAGAGACCGAGGATCGGGGAGGGGGCAGCACCAGGCCGACGGGGGGAGGAGGGGGGCGACCAGCTCTCCCCCACATTGGTGTGGCCTTGACAGCTGACTTCCTGGGCCCCAGGCTCACTCACCTATAAACTGGGCCCTGCTGGTGAGGCTCACAGGTGCTAAGTGAGGGTGGAGGAGAGAGAGGCCATTTGTACCTGAACAATCTGCCTCTTCCAGGCTTCTCCCAAGAGCCTGGCCAAAGCAGCTCAGTTTCCCCAAGCCAGGGGCATCTTCCTTGCTCCCCTCATCTGTTCAATCCCTGGGATTTCACACGCCTCAGGGGCCAAAGCGGCCTTGGCCTGAGGGCCCTAAAGACAGCCAAAGCCTTCTCCCCGTCGTGCCACCAGGTCTGACCCAGGCGCCCTTGGCGGGATGGAGCCTCAGGGCGTCGTCTCTGAGCAGGTGATGGGGCAGAGCTGGGTGATGCCTCCCGGCTTCCTGTGCCGGTGCCCAGGACCCTGGAGAGCAGCGGGGCTGGGCGCCAGACCCGAGGCCATGCGGGGTCCCGGGCACAAGTCTCCGGCAGCCCCTCCTCGAGGAGCAGGGCTGCGCTCTGGACTGCGCCGGAGAAGCATCGTGATCCATTTTAATGATTTGGGGACTGTCTGGAAAAAAAAAAAAATAGAAGGGAGGAGCCCTCTCCTGCCTACGCCCCATTCATCTTCTAGTTAATTTATTTGAAGTTTTAATCTAATTATTAACTATTTTAAAGGCTAAGAGGCTTTCTCTGGCAGCAGCACCAACAATGTCGCCTCCCCTCCCAGGCAGGCCCCATCCAAGGCCCGGCGCAGGCCCATAATAGGAACGGGGAGGGAAAGAAAGGGCGAGGGGAGAGGCGGGGGGGGGGGGGGGGAGGGGGGGTGGTGAGAGGGGCTTAAGGTTCATTATTGGGCAGACTTACATTTAATAGCAATTTACAACCAAGTTATAAAACCCCTGGAAATGGGGGTTAAGAATGGCGAGGCTGACAGCGCCTTGAGCGAAGCCCCTCCAAGCGGCGCCTGGCTAATAAAGACTCGAAAGCCGCTATTGAGCCCTGATTGGCACCCGATCGCTGGCGACATGGTAATGAGCCGGGCAGATGGGTGGGGGATTAGCCGCCAACTTTGAACAGCTTTTCTTTGTCACTGTTACAGCTCTCTTGTTAGCCCCCTAATACATTTATTGCTCATTTCACACCGCTCGAGAAAGTGCCCCTTGCTATTCAAAGTCAACCCCGAACCCAGCCCGCCCGCCCCCCTGACACGGCGCTTCCCTTCCCTAGCCGTGGCCACTGCCCTCCTGCCACCCCAGCCCCGGCTTCTCAGAATCCGCGGGCCTCGCCTGCTGGAGCGGGCACCGTTTCACCCCCATCAATCAGATGGCTGCGAGAGGGTCCGGGGTACAGGGTCGGGGGCGCGGGGGTCTGGCTGACAGACGCGGCAGGGTCTGTGTGTGTGAGTCTGTGTGTGAGTGTGCGTGCACACCCGCGAGCTCCCTGCACCTCGGCCGGGCCCCCGTAACTGGTGGGACAGAAGGTGCTCCCGGCGTAAGACAATGGTGGAGCGTGAAATTCAATTAGTTCAGGGCCTGGTTCCAATTTCACAGCCCCTAAATGCAAAAGGGGCAAAGAGAATGGGGAGGGTGGGGGAGAGCATTTTTTATTGCATTTTCCCTTTCATTCCGGGGGGCTTTCTCGCCCCTTCTCTCCCCGCAGCAGGCCTCAACCTGCACAGGGCTTTTCAAGGAGTCATTTGGAGTCCATATCTGTCACATTCATTTAAGGCGTTGCGGGTGGAGGGGAGAGGGCGGGGTGGGGGGCGCGGCGCTCCTCCGCCAGCTCCGGCCCGCGGGCCCACTGCCCTGTCCTCCTGCCCTAGGGGTTCCCGTGCAGGTGACCAACGTCAAGGATGGCACCACCCGCTCCACGTCCTTGGAGCTCTTCATGTACCTGAATGAAGTCGCGTGAGTGCCCGCAGCCCGAGCTGACCTCCTGGGACACTGTGCGGTCTTGGGCAAGCGCAGGCCTGGACCAGGACAGCTGATGGTCACAGGGGCCTAGGAGGACAAGGTGGCCTTGGCCATTGCCCCACATGGGACCCCAGACCAAAGGAAAGGTTTGGCAGGAGAGTCCCGGGCAGCCCTTGTTTAAATTCCTTAGCCTTGGAAGGCAACACCCCCAGGAAGTCTAGTGCCTGGGGCTAGGACAGTCAGGCTGGGGCTTTCAGGCCCAAACTTAGACCTGAGGGACCAGGATGGAAGGAAAGGAGAGCAGTGGTTAGGGCTGGTGCCGCGCAAGGCCCTGGGGCAAAGGTAAAGGAGGGGGCAAATTAAACTCACTGGGCCCCCCGGGCGAGCTCCTCCCTCTGGGAGTCTGTTTCTCCGCCTGTGCTGTGGGAGTTGGACCCATTGAGCTGGCGCTGCTGTCCTCGCAGCCGTAGCTCCTGAGGCTCGAGCCTGGTCCCTGCACGTGGCTCTGGGGCAGGCACAGCCAGGCTCCCTTGGGGCATTGCACCCCGTGGCAGCCCGCGGCCCGGGAGGCCGAGAGCCCAGCACCCGGATCCCAGCAGCCCATTCTCCCCCCCAGGGGCAAGCACGGCGTGGGCCGCATTGACATCGTGGAAAACCGCTTCATCGGAATGAAGTCCCGAGGTGAGTCTGCTCCCCTGCCCCTGGGGGCATGCCTCGGCGCTCAGCAACTCAGGAGAGCCCCCAAGACCCAGCCCACCTGGGTGACTTGGGGGCAGATCCTTTCCCCTCTCCAGGCTTCAGCTTCCCTCCTGTCTCGGGGGGGCCCCGAGGCCTTTGCCCAGTGACTGCGAGCTCTGGGCAGGAGGCATTTCTGCGGGGAGCTGGGAGAGACTGAGAGGGCAGGCACTCTCGTGTCCCAGGCGGGTCTTCTAGGTTTGGAGGCGGACCGTGCAAGGCTGATTTCGTGGTCATTAAGGCTGTGCATGGCGGCAGGCCGGCCAGGGGGGTTGCTGCTGGGGCCTCCCGGCCTGTCCCTGGGACAGGAGTGCCTCTGTGTGGAGTGGCCCTTAGGCTGGCCGGCCCCGTGTCCACCTCTGACTGGACCCCAAGCAGCTGGGTGTCTCCTCGGTGACCAAACTCTCTGTTGGTCAGTAGAATGTCTGAGCCCTCAGTTTCTCCTTGTCATCGTGACCACATCCACCCTCCTCTCTGAGCCTCAGTTTCCCCACCCCATCCTCAGGAGAGCTCAGGTCCTTGCAGCTCTGTGATAAAGTGGTTCTGCATCCTTCCAGGACCCTTAGAAGGAAGGGGATAGGGTACCTGAATTCTCAAATATTACCGGTGGTGTTGGGGACCCCTATTTAAAGATAATACAACCAAATAAAACCAGGCCAAGGTATAGTTATAGCCCTCTGTCCTCCGGGGTATTTTCACTGAGATTCTAAAGTCCAAAGAAAGCAGACCCCCAGATGTAGCTGTTATAAAAGCACCTGGTCTAGGAAGCAGGGTTCTCCCCCCAGGTTTGCCCTGCCTTGCCAAATGACCTTGCACTAGTGACTTGTTATCTCTGGGCCTGAGTTTCCCCAAGCACAGTGTGGTCAGGGTGGTAGTGGAGTTGGGTCATTCTGACTTTGACCTGTTTAGGATTTATTTTAAAAGGTGTAGGGAGAGGGGGTAGGTGTAGCTCAGTGTTTGAGCACCTGCCGCTTCCCACGTTCAAGGTCCCAGGTTCAATCCCCTGTGCCTCCTAAAAAAAAAAGTCTAGGGAGGAGAAGGGGCTGCAGCTTTGTCTCTCCCTGGTTTTTGTCTTCCTCACCACAGCTTTTAGCCAAGAAAAGCAACCTAACTGGAACTCTCCCTGGAAGGCCTTGTCGAGAACAATATTACTAATTAGCTGCTTCCTTTTATCCTCACCTTCCTTTGTCTCTTGCCCATATTACCATCTGATTAAGTGTCTCTTTGTCTAAACCTGCCCTTGGGAGCCGGCACAATGTGAGTTCTCCTTGGTGGAGCTGGGAGGGACCTTGAGGGAGACCAGCACCCTCATTTTACAGATGGGGAAACCAAGGCTCCAGGAGGGGAGACAGTTGACTCAGGGTCAGGCCCGGCCCTGCCCCCCATGTGCCTGTGACTGGAGTGAGACAGCCCCAGGTTCAAATATGCACATAGTAGCTGAGAACTGGTGCAAAGGTGGATGCCCGTGGGGGAGGTCTGGAAAAAGCAAAGGCAACCAAGGCCTTCTGGGAACTGTCAGGGATGGGGGGGGGGGGTTGGGGGTGTGGCCAATAGTAGCCCCTGTTGCCATGTTTCTCCCCAGCCCATGGCAGACATCACCAATCGATTGTGGCACTGCCCTGTTGAATCTAGATGTGGCCTCGGTGCTGCAGACAGCCACTGCCAACTGATCGGGATTATCTGCCTTTCTTTATTGGAAATACGAAGACTGGCCTTGGGTTCCTGTGAAATGGCCTCCTGTAGGATGGGGGAGAGTCAAGCTAAACTGATGTGAATACGTGATGGCAGAGGACCTAGTGATGAAGGCCTGGACTGTGCTGCCTGTTCTGGGCAGGCATCCTGGGGGAGGCAGCAGAGGAGGCTTCAACAGGTAGAACACGGAGTAGAGAGGGTGGGACGGACGCCCGCAGGGAGAGTGTGAGGGAGCAAGGTCGGAGGCACCTGGCGTGGCCTGCTGGGGCCAGGTTGGTTCTGACAGGGGCTGAGCCTGGAGAGGTGGGAGAGGTGCACTGAAGAGCTGGTGGAGAGGGCCAAGGTTTTGGTGTCAGACCTGGATCCCAATCTCGGCTCCACCACCCATGGGAAAGCAACTTGAGCCTCCTTGAGCCTCACCTTCTTCATCTGTGAAATGGGCAGTTGTGCCTGAATGGTTGATGTACTATCTTTTCCCCAGAACTGGGGACATCATCACCTGGAAGGACTCCTTCACACCCACACAAGGAGAAGGTTCCCGGATCAGTCTTCCCTTTGCCTGGAGAGTGTGCGCGCATTTATTAGGGATAAAGGTGTAGAATTTGCTCTGAGACATGGATAGTTTTGGGGGAAGGAAATCAGGATGCTGAGTCCAAGAATGCTGTGCCACCTTCGGCAAGTTGTGTCCCTTCCCTGTGACAGGGCAAGCGCGCTCTACCTCACTCCTGGGCTGGGTCTAACTTGCCTATTTGCTTGCTTGGTTTGGGGGATAAAAGAAGAAAGTGGCTTGGTGATTTTAGGGTGGTGTCTTGTTTTTATTTCTCCACCCCAAATAATTAGTTGGTGAGAGAGAGAGAGGGGAAACAATAAATTAGGATTTCTGTCGGAGGCCTTGCAGACTTGCCCCACGACAAGTTTTTTATTAAGTGTACGGTAATGGGAGAAGCTGTTAATCGTCATTTATACTGCGGGCAGAGCTAGGAGGATGCTATTGTCCATATCTCAGTGTACCAGGGAAAATGTCATTTGTATTGATTTTACAAAGCTTGTAATTGAAATTCGCTAAGGGCTTGTTTTTTTATTTGGGGGGGGGCGGCGGTTAGGGAGTTGGGTAGCACTAATGTCCTCGGTCTGGGGTGGCCTGGTCAGCGGTACAGGGGGCCATGGGGTCAGAAGGGCAGGGGGCCAGCGGAGTTGCATATGGATTAGCTGGTATTGTTGCCGTTCTCATCGTCATTATCACATTATCTTTTTAACTCTGGAGGGGGGCTAATTAAGTGAAGTAAATGAAATCAGTGGGGAGGAGAAGTGGGGGCGGGGGCTAGGCGAGGCGGGCAGGAGCCGGCGCGTGTCCTTCCGCTCCCCTTCTCGCTCCCCTTCTGGTCCCAGGCTCCGCCGTCCTTCCAGCCGGCGCTGCTCCTCTCTGCCCGGCCCTGCCTACCTGGCTTCCCTCTGCCGGCTGCTGGTTTTCTCTGGGCACCTCCTCCCCCAGGCTTTCCTTCCTTTCCTCCTTCCTCTGCCGCCTCCCTGCTTTCCTCTCCCCCCTCTCCTCCCTCCTGTCTCATTACCTGCTTTCTCCTCTTCCTTCTCCAGCGTTCCCTTCTGTTCTCGTCCTTTCTTTCCTCTACCTCCAGTGCCCTTCATCTGCCCCCCCCCACCTCCCACCTACGCTCCCCTCCTCTCTCACTTCCTCCTTGACCTCCCATTAGCTAAGAAGGGATAAGGGTGCCTGCCCACTTACCCACCTGCCCGATTCTACCAGAGCTTAGCTTAGAACATTCCAGATGGGGAATAGAGGGAAGCCTGAGGAGCAAAGGGGTTCACAGTCCCATAGGCTGGGGGTGAGCAGCCCCAGAGGTGCACCCTGATTCTCAGGGTGGGGCTCATGAGACAAGGAGAACACGGAGGACGGTCAAGTCCCACTCTGCCTCCCCATCACCATGGCGACTGCCTCCGTCCTTGGCCCTGGTGCTCGTGAGGGGAGCCCTTGGGATCCAGCCAGTCTCCCTTCCCCGACGACCCTTCTGAGTCCCACCCTCTGGAGACTGCTTTCCCCAAAGCCTCGAGCCTCTTAGAGCACTGGGGAGGTGGGGTGGGAGCTTCCACAGAGCTGGCCCAGGTGCCTAACTCCCTGCTTCCCTGCCGAGTGGTCGGATCCTGCTCCATCCTGTCAAATTGCTCAGTTGGGGCCAACCTGGTAGCCCCGGGAACAGATGAGAAGAATTCAAGCTACAGCAGCTGTTTTGGTCCCCACCTCTTCCTGCTTGGTCCACTCTCCCACCCCCACCCTGGCCGCTCCCACTCCCCTCCTTTGTGGCAGTAATTATGGTGTGATTGAAGCTGCTCCGCTGAGAACTGCTGACACCTCTGTCTTTTTCCTGTAAACACGGGGAGATGAAAATAGACACTTGGAGCCGCTGTGCGTGTCACTCTGAAGATGTCTGTTGTCTCTCCCACAGCACGGAGATTCAGCTGTCATTTCCTCCTCTCTGCGCAGTGGTTTGTATGCTGACTGTCAAAAGCCCCAAATCCATAGTCTTTTAGCATCAGGTTTCTGTCACTGATTTTTTTTTTTTAAATCATTTTTCCCCCAGAAGAAATACATAGAAATCATCAGTCCCCCCACCCCTGTGGAGCGGAGAGGGAAGATCTTTAAAATGCTCATACATGAAAGCAGCAGCCCCAACACAAGCCTTTTGATCAGTCCCAATTAACTTTAACACCTCCTAAGGAGCAGGAGCGCCAACTGTGCTGGAGTGTGTGTGGCTGCCGACTCGCCTTCCCGCCCGTGACCCTCCTGGTTTGACAGCCTTCGGGGCTGGCCCCGCAGGCTCGGGAGGACATGCCCAGCCCTCTGCCCGCCGGGCGTTCCCTGTTCCCTGCTCCCTGCGCTGGCCTCGCTTCCTGGAGAACAGCTGTGACAGGCCAGGAGCTGGGGGACTCTGGGAAAGGCACATGTCCTCTCCCCTGGAAAGTGTAGCTGCCCTCCTGCCCCTCCGCCCCGCTGGCACTCTCCCCTCTCTGGACTGTTGGGACACGGCTGCAGAGCTGGCCTAAAGTGTTTGCGAGCCAAAGCCATTGGTAGGTATGACACGCCAGGGCAGTAGTGTTCCTGGATACTTACTTTCCAGGCAGGTTGACGTTAACATGTAAGAGCAACTGCAATCTTGTTTTCCAGACAGGTTTCTGGGGCTCTGAGAGGCTAAAGTCACACTGCAAAGCCAAGCCAGACACTCTCCTTGAAGGTATAAGTTGCTGTGGACTTGTTGCTCCAGGACCAATACCACTTGAAACATGCCTTGCAGCTGGTCCGGCTGCAGTCAAAAAAGCCGGGAGGCGGCCTGGTTTCTCACAGGAGCTGGAAACGCGGGCGACCCCTGTTACGGGCCTGCCTGGGTGCCATTGCGGCAATCTGCAGCCATTATAAGGAGTTTTTCCAAAAGCTGGCAAAGCAAATATAGAAGTCTGGATTCGAACCCAGTAAATACTGAATTCCTCGTGTGTGCCAGGATGAGAAAACCAATAGGCCTTTGTCAGTATCTTGTTTTTGCTGGCTCTTGGGAAATTAGGTTATTCTTGGCAGCAGAGTTTCTAGTATAACTGATAACTTGCCCCTTTAACAGTACTGGGGGCTGATATTTCTACCTTTTCTGCCCACGTCCGTCTTTGCAGACAGGCTGCTGGACCATCAGGCCCATCTCCATGGCTTGGAGTCCTCAGGAGTGACACGTTTGGTGGAACCCACTGCCCTGCACAGCGTGGCCCCAACTTCTCTGCTGAGTTCTTGTGTCTGCTTTTTGTAGGTTTTCTGTTCCCCCCTGTCCTCTTGCTGCCAGCGCTGGCTTTTCTCAGCCTCCGTCTGTCTCGGCCTCTGTCGGCCCTTCTGCCCCTTTCTCACTTGCGGCTCTGTGGAATGGACAGCTGGACGGCGGTGCCTGTTTGGACTGTATTTACCAGAGCCGTGAGGCTGGGTCAAGGCGCGAGCGCTCTGGGAGGGCTGGGAACGTTGATGGCTTTGCTTCTGGGGGGGCTATTTTCCACTCAGGGGTCACAACGGGATTCGGGACAGCAGGGGGCGTTTTCTGCACCCCCCAGAAGCCAGGTGGGGTGGGCGCCTGGGTGGCTCAGGGTCCTTCTGTTAACACCTGCTCTGAGCGGGGCTTTGACACGTAAGTCCCCCAAGGCCCGGAGAGCAGAGGTTTAGAGGTGAAAAAACCAGGCTCCAGCCAGGTCCCTATCCATGTGGAAACACCCTGGAGCCTTGACGGAACCCAGCTTCTCCTCCGCTCCTACCGCAGCACGTCAGCCTCGTGCGCTCCTCTTCCGGCTTTGGTGTCGGAGGCCCAGAAGCTGGCTCTGGCCCCTCCGGTCAGCTGGGTGACCCTGGGCAATTCTCTTCCCTCGCTGGGCCTCAGTCTTCTCATCTGTAAGATGGGGTTGGACCAGACAGGCATTAATGGCCCACTCAGCAGGGCCCACGGTTCCCAGAACAGCTTCTGCTCCTCCGGCAGGGCCTTGATTCCCTCTTCCGTAAGCTGCACTTCTGATGAAAACTGAGTTTGAATAATGGCTTTGCAGCTTAAAGTTAGGAAGGAAACGCTATATCAGTTGAAGCCAAAGAGCCCTTCCTGCAAGCTCTGACATGCCTGTGATTCCCAGATTTAAAGACCAAAGACTGGGGTAGTTCTTGGGGGAAGAAACTCCGGGTGAAGCCCACGGAGGCTTCATCAGACTCAGCCTTCGCAGTATCCCCGTCGCATTCCGGGGTTGAAATGACCCCCTCTCTAGTTTTTTAAAGCAGCCAGTGAAGAAAAACACTGGTGGTCAAGTTCCAGGGGAGCTGAACTTGTCCCTTCCACGTGGCAGTGTGGTGTGGTGGGAAGAAAGGAAGCAGTGGGGACGGGAGCAGTCCTTGCCCCTCGTTCCTCAGGACTGCAGGCGCTTTTCCCAAGGCCAGCTCTGACCCTTGTCAAGAGGCCTGACTGCTGGGGGTGGTGGAGGGGTGAGGAGCCCGCAGCCGCGTGCGCTGGGTCAGGCCTGCTTCTTGGCACCTCAGTTTCTTCAAGTGCAGCGTGGCCTTACTGATTGGACCACCCTCAGCCCAGGGCCAGCCACCTCCAGGTCACTTGGGTGACCATCTGGTCTAAGCAGGATATTTGGCAAATGGAGGAATTGAGCCTGAGGTGGAGAGGGGCCCCAGGGCCTGCGCAAGGCGCCCCCCCCCCCAGGCACAGGGCCCCCTGGGCAGCAGACAGTCCTGGTCAGGGACTCGGGTCCCAGCTCCACCAGGGGCGAGTCCCTTCTTCTCGTGGACTGTTTGCCCAGCTGTGTGGCGGGTCCAGTGCAGGTGATTCTCAAGCTCTCCACCCCAGAATTTCTCTGGAGAGACAAGGCTGCAGGAGGGCCACCCTCTGAAGACAGCGTATGTCACACATGTGGACACGCGTGTGCGTGTGTGTGCACAGTCGCCCCCCGCCCCTGGCCCCCTGGTGGAAGGGCGGAAGAGGTATCTGGGGCCCTGGGCTTCGCCGTAGTTGGTTTAATTACAGGTTTTCAGCTGCGGGCCGGTGGGCATGCATTGGGAAGGAGGGGGAAGCTGCGCCGAAACCCTGTCATTTTCCAACGTCTGAGGGCCTCTTCAAAGAGGGGCATCTAGACATTTTCTCCACAAGCCGCAGAGTGGACTGTCGTGGCCCCAGCATGAACATAATGACAGATGCATTTTGCAGCAAGCTGGGAGTGAATGGGTCCAACCGGCTTGTCTGCTGTCAGACGAGTCATTATTTCTTTTTCTTTTTCTTCTTCTTTTTTTTTTTTTTTTGTCATTTGCTGACAGTTTGGGTTTCATGCCTTTCTCTCTTTTTTCTCCTTTTCCCCCTGCCTGGAAAAATGGCTAGGTATCTACGAGACCCCAGCGGGAACGATCCTTTACCACGCTCATTTAGACATCGAGGCCTTCACGATGGATCGGGAAGTACGCAAAATCAAACAAGGCCTGGGCTTGAAATTCGCCGAGCTGGTGTACACGGGTGGGTACGCCCCTGCGTCCGCCACCCTCGCCCCTCCCGGCCTCCAGCCGCCCGACCTGGCTCTCTGGCCCTGCCCTCCCCTCTCCAACAAAACAGCAGCCTCCTCGCAGTCCCACCCCTCCCACTGCCGCCCCCCGGGTGAGGACCCCAGACGGGCAGGCTGAGTGGGGTAGAGTGGAGGCAGGGGCAAGGGAGTGAGCGGGGAGGGCACGAGCGGCCTTGCTCCCCAGTGTCGAGGGACTTCCCAGGGTGCCCTCTGCCACCGGGGACTTGTGTGAGTCAAGCACGCCAGGAAAACCCCCTGGCATCACCACTCCCACAGCCCCCCCTTTATCCGGCATCCGGGCGCCAGCCCAGAGAGTCCTGACAGCTTTCCTAGACGATCTGTAGCTCATGTCACAGGTGAGAAAACTGAGGCCTAGAGGGGGACGTGGCTTGTGAAAGTTATACAACCAAAGTGGCCAGGCTGTCCCCAGGCAGAACCTGGAGCTACTGCACGACCTGCCGCAGGGGAGAAGAACTCAGCCCCGAGCCTGAGCGTCACATCAGCAAAGCCCCAGGGTGGCCCTGAGCCCCCACAGCACGCCCAGGCAGGCCATTAGGATTTGCGTTCCCACAGCCTGGTGTGGGGGGTCCCCTTCTACGGTGGTTCGGAGGGACCAAGTTTCCGTGACTTGCCTTTTGTCACAGGTTGGAATCCCGGCCTTCTACCTCCACACCCACCCCTAATCCTGGATAACAAGGGCCAGAAAACGATAGTCCCTGGGCAAAATCCGGCCTGTTGCCTGTTTCTGTTCAGCCTGCTGAGTGTGGTTTTTACATTTTTGTATGGCTAGAAAAAAAGTCAAAAGAAGATTTCATGACGATTGAAAATTATGTGAAATTCAAACTTCATTGCCCTTAAATTGTTTTATTGGAATGCAGCCACATTCGTTTGTGTCTTATCTGTGGCTGCTTTTGTGCTACAGCAGTGAGAGACCCGGTGACCCACTGAGCCTAAAGCAGTTACTCTCTGGCCCTTCCAGGAAAAGTCTGCTAAGCTCTGCTCTGTAACATTCACGTATTGCTAATTCGAGAAATCATATCAAGGAGCCTCTCTGAGCTGTTGCGGGGACAGGCTGCTGTCTGAGGCAGAGGTCGGCCTCTACGGGGACTGGACATCAGGGGACTGACTTGGATCGAGTTAAATATTAACAATGAATACCTGGGGCCAGCCTCCACGCCCCTCCCCTTCCCCCCCTTCCCCTCCACTCTGAGATTTTGTTTCCTTTTAAGCCTCCTAATCACTGTAACTCATCTTGGGATTTAGAGTGGTTATTGGCTGGCGTTATTTCTCCCTCCCATTGTTCCCAGCAGCTTTGAAGCCGAGTGCGCCCCCACCCCCCACCCCCAGGTACAGGCAGGTGTTTAAATACCATTGTCTCCCGCGGGCTTTCTTGCTCGGCTTTCTTGCTCGGTGGGATTTAAATGCTGAAAGGTAGCTTTTGGTTACAAAGCGGGAGAGTCATTAAAACGTGGCAGGATCCAGTGGAGGTGCACGCACCTGGCACGGGCTGCAGGAGGCATCCCTGAAGCACGGCTGCCGGACGCTGGATTGGGCCCTGGCTACGTGAACTCCCAAATCCTAGCTGCCCAGAGAAGAGGGAACTGAGGCACAGGGTGGTGAGGGCACGCGTCTCAGGTTCCACAACTGATGAACAGCGGCTTAGCAGGCTGGCGTCAGAGGCCGAATCCTCAGCCACTCCAGCAGATCCCAGAGGGGTGTGAAGGTGCGCTGGCCCTTAGACAGGATGGTCAAGGGGATGCAGTGTGGACAAGGGAGCCCGAGCATCTGGGGCATCGCTGGGCCCTGCTGCGGGCCCGGTCAGTCTAGGTGGGACTCCCTGGGTTGATCTCCGCTGTCATCCAGCGGGCCCTAAAGCCCCAGGTGAGCTATAGTGATTGTGTGTCAAAGGAAACAGAAAGGGAGGGGAGTGGAGGCTGGTCCCACGTGGTTGTTAGCAATATTAACTTTACCCAAGTCCCCTGCTGTGCAGTCCCTACAGCTCAGAGAGGCTGCTTGATATTCCTGGAGGTAGCAATATGTATAGAGCAGAGGTTAGCTCGAACAGGTTACTTGACCTCCCAAGCCTCGGTTTCCTCATCTGAAGCGTGGGGGTTAATTATTCTGCTGGCCTCGTATTTGCAAAGCATCTGGAGCCACGCCTGGCACGGAGTGCTATTCCAGTGCGTGCATGTTAAATCACTGAAATCACCTGGCATGGTTTCGGGGTGCGGAGGCGTGAGAGACCCTTGCCCCACCCCACCTGATAAGCGCAGCAGAACACAGGCCTCCGCAGGGGCCGCGCCAGGTTGGGAAGGGCAGCGTGTAGCACGCACTTGCCAGGTCTGGTGGCGGAGGGCGAGGCACCCTCTCAGGCCCCACCCTGGCCCCACCGGCTCTCCCATGGCACATCTGCAGGCCCAGGACCTGCAGAGGGATCCCTCCCCCATTTAGTGCACGCCACACTTACTGGTCCCATGGGAAAGGAAACCTGAACAGAAGAGCCCCACGAGGGAAGGCGGGAAAGCCCCAGGATAAAGCCAGGCCTGGGGGCAGCTCCCACAGAAATCCTGTCCTCCTAGTCTCCAGCTCCAGCTCCCGCCTTTCTTCCAGCCTGGGAACTTAATGGGCTGATTGTTCTCTTAGCGAGATGGCCAGGGCCGGGGCACAGGGGCATAGAGGTGGTGGGGTGGGGGACATCAGTGTCCCCTCCCTCAGGGGTCTCCATGCCGCGTTGGATAAAACCCTGGGCTAGAGTTCGGAGCCCTCAATTTGGACCTGAACCCTTTCGTTGTCTCCCCGTGTGGCCTTGGGCAGATCGGGTTCCTTCTCTGGGCATCTGTCTCTTTGAGGGCTGGCATAGGTCAGTCATTTTCAAGCTGCTAGCGATTTTCTTCAAAGCCCTGAGCTCGGTGCTCTACCTGATCATTGAATCCACAGGACTCCCTGAAAAGTGGTTAGTAGGACTAGCTCCTTGTGCAAATGAGGAAACTGAGGCACAGGGAAGGTATTGCTTGACAAGGTAGGGCTGGACTGTGAACTCAAGGGGTAGGAGACTAGAGAGCAGGAGCCAACCTTTTATCCAGCTGCTGGGCCCCTCCCAGCACTCCCCCACTTCTGCAAGGCCCCAGACCCCATCCCTGAGAAGGCCTGCTCCCCTTTCCCACAGAGAGCCTCGGCAGGTACCCCTGGAGGCCTGGGCCTCCAACAATAGCCACAGACCCTGGGCTGACCCCGTCCTTTATCAGGACAGGAGATCGCTGGCCATCTGGCTCCACAGCTGCCCAGGTGGGCTCACCTTCCCAGCTCCGTTTCAAAGAAACCCTACGCCCTGTGCTGCCCCTCCCCCAACCCCGGCTGGGGCAGAGCCGAGAGGAGGAGCCGGCTATCTATGGTCTGAGACTAGGGGGGCTCCAGCCTGGGGACAGGCCCTTAGGACTCTCCTGTCCCTGGCCTACAAACTGAGGAATATTTCATCCACAGAGAAGCCCAAGGATTATTACATGAAGCAGTGTTGTCGTACCTTGGGCTCACCAAGGTCAAACCCCAGCTCTCACACTTATCCCCCACCTGTGTGATCTCGGAAAAATTTCTCAACTTCCTGAGAGAGGCTTAGAGAGATTTTCTCTTAAGTGTTGTTTTATAAGGACTCAAAGGGCCAATTCCAAATAAAGAACTTAGCTTGGTATCGCTGCTTATATGTGTAAAGATATTATATTTGCATATAAAAATATTAGGATTATCTAGAAACCCATTCACTGATTTCCAAGGGGCCTGCCCATTCTGAGGTTGCCAATGTTTGCAGCAGCCCCTAGGTCCAGCACTTGGATCTCCAGGGCTCCGCATGCAATAAGCCCTCTGGTCCAGTGGGGGGAGATATGGTGTTCTCCCCACTGAACAGACTAAGAGTCAGAGGCTCAAAGAGGTGGATGCCCCATGCACAGAGTCTTGGCTGGCTCTGACCCACCACCCAGCTGCCGGTCCTGGGCACACCCATCACTCAGCATATGCCTCTGAGCTTTATCTGAGGTCTCCTGCCTCATAACTGTGCTTCCTTCACAAGATTGGAGCTCCTTGTGGGCAAGGGACAGGGGTCCCTTCCCCTGTGTCCCCAGCACCTAGCCCAGAATGTCTGGAATGAAGCAGTGGGTTAGCTCCCCTCCGCCTGGTCCTTGGAAGGTGACTATTGCAGGGCAGAGAGGACACCCCCTTCCCCACAGGGCCCTGGCAAGGTTACAGGAAAGGGGTCCTGGGGGCTTGCTCCTTGACACAGTCACTTACAAGTGCATCCTGTTACGGAACTCAGCAGAGCCCAAGGCAGGCCCAGGCTTCCCTCCCAGGGTCCCCGGGCCTGTGCCGTGACAGGGCAGAGCACGGCCTGCCCTTCCTCTACCCCAGTCCCTCCCGGTACCCTGGCCAAGGCAGAGAGTGCCCTGGGCCCCCCTAGCGCCCTTCTCTTCCCCGCAGGTTTCTGGCACAGCCCCGAGTGTGAGTTTGTCCGCCACTGCATCGCCAAGTCGCAGGAGCGGGTGGAAGGGAAGGTGCAGGTGTCTGTCTTCAAGGGCCAGGTGTACATCCTCAGCCGGGAGTCCCCACTGTCGCTCTACAATGAGGAGCTGGTGAGGTAGGTGCCCCCACACCTCTTCCTGTCCATGGGCCCTCACGTCCACGCCTGGCTTCACTCAACCAATACTTGCCTGAGCCCCGCAGGTGCTGCGCAGGGCCCGGCGGAGATGGCGGTGAAGAGCGCCTATGCCCTCTATGCCCTGGTGGAACTAGCTAGAGAGAAAGGCGCCAATCAAATGATCACACAAAAGTAGACTTAGGAGAGAGGGCAACATGCTGTGAAGAAGTACAGGACACACTGGGAGGATGTGATAGCTGGGGTTGTGAAAAAGCTTCCCTGAGGAGGTCATCTTTGAGCTGATCTCTGAATGAAAGGAGTTAACCAGACGAAGAGGGAGAGTTCCAGAGTGAATGTGTCATGTGCAAGTGTCCTGGGGCCTTAGAAGAGCCAAGTACCTCCCAGGTACTGCAAGACCGTGGGGGTGAAGGGCCAGGGTGGGGGGGCCCAGAGCTGGATCTCAAAGCACTCAGCAATGGAAGGACATGATCAGATCTGGGTTTTTAGAGGGTCCTTCTGACTGGTCTGGGGAAGGGATTCGCATGGGGCAGAAACTGGCAAATGTGGAAGCAAGACCATCTGTGGGAAATACTGGTGGCTTGGACCAGGCTGATGGTTCTGGGAATAGAGAAAAGCAGATGGGTTTGACAAGTATTTAGGAGGCAGCGTCAAAAGGGCTCGTAGCGGAGGGAGATGGGAGAGCTCCAGAGTGCCTGTATTTTGGCGTGAGTGCCCGGGAGCGTGTTGGCGGCCATCGCTGAGGGAAGGGAGTGTTCCTGGGGATGAGCTTGCCTTTGGATTTGGGCATCTTGAGTGTGGGCTTCCTTTGAGATAGCCCAGAACCGTCTAGTCAGACCTGGGGCCAGTGAGTCTGGAGTTGAGGAGAAACCTGAACTGAAGGCATTGGGGAGCCACAGGCATTTCAAGGTTCTTTAAGTCACGAGTCAAGGGGAAAGCAGGGAGTGAGGCAGGAAAGAAACCAAGGCGAGACCCCTGAGGAGCTTCCGCAGTCATGGCCCAGGCAGTGAGCAGCTGAGAAGGAACCCTGGAGAGGTGGGAGACCATCCTGCTGGGCAGGTCAGCGGGAGCAGTTAACTGTTAGCCTCCAAGGGGCAAGGCACCTCCTCTGGAGGTCACCTGGCCAAACCAGAGACGGGCCAGACCACTGTGGGACAGCCCTGCCTGACGCAGGTTCCAGGCCCAGGTTAGCCCAGGCTGAGCCCGGGTCTTCCCTCCTGGAGGCCCGTTGAGAATTAAAGTACGAGTTTTGTTTGGCAGTCAATATTATTTTTTCTTTCCCTTCTCTTTGCTGTGTTGAGTTTCTCCCCACTTCAATCTTTCTAAACACTTTATAAGCCATAAATATAACCGAATCAGTTTAGATCAGTCGGGGTAAATGTCAAATTATCTTCTCTCTTTCTCTCTCTGGCTCTTTCTTCCCTCCCCCTCCAAATCAACAGCCTCTAATAATCTGTCCAACCCTTCATTAAGCCTTACAGTCTCACTCAGGGAGATTAAATGAATAAAGTAAAAAGGGAAAGGGGAAAAAAAGAGAGAAAAGCAGGAGCATTTATTCTCACTGTGTCTCCGACCATTTCCCTTTTCTTTTTGATTTCTACATCGCTGACTTGAAAGCCCTTGAGTGACAGCGTCACAGGGACCAGCGAGGAAGCCGCGAGAGGTAGCAGAACTGGAAATGCCGCGGCACAGTAGGTAGAAAGTAACGTAATTATAGAGCAGGTCAGAGCCACTCGAATGAGCAAAAATAAAAGCACAGAGGTTTTCTGTAGACCGTCAAGGGAGGTAAAAAAAAAAAAAATCATTGTAAACTCTTTCCACCTCCACCTCCCCCCCCCCACCCCAGCCACAGTTTTAAAAAGAGGTTTTTCAGTTCCTGAAAAAGACCTCTCGGAACTCTCCGGCAGCCTCAGGGCACAGGTCTGTCCCTGGACGTGGGCCCTCTTGGCAGGGGCTGCTGTGGCGGTCTGGAAGGGCCCATCTGGGGGAAGAGGGTGGGAGAGTTTGTTTTGGCTTAGGAGAGATGCAGGTGAAAGGACGGCTGTGCCTGGGGGCCTCGGGACAGGCGAGGGGCTTCTGTGCCCTGCCCTCTCCTCGGGTTGGGTACAAGCACCATTCAGAACGGGACAGGGAGGTTTAGAAGGTCGGGGAGAGGCTCAGGTCCTGAAAGCCTGTCTGACAGCCTGTGACGTCTGTGGGGAGCTCTGTGTTGCGCTCATCGCCCATGAGAAAGGTCTGTGAAAGGGATCTGAGGCGAGCGAGGGGTTGGGCCCAGCCTCTCCTCAGCACCTCCTCTGTGCGCTGCGAGGGGTGCCGTGGCAGGCATCTCTGACGTCTGATCTCTTCTCCCGTCACAGCGGACATGCCGGGTGGCACCGGGCAGCCCCTGGAGGGGCTGCTAGAGGTGGAGAGGAAGGAGGTATGGGAGGTAGAGAGACAGGGGAGTGGGAGCGTGGGGTACTTTACAGAGTTCCGGGTGCCAGCTTCAAGGCCTGATGAAGGTCAGGGTGAGGGCGTGAGGGTGATGTGAGGGGTGAGCAAGGGGGTGCCGGGCCCAAGTCCTGAGCGAGTTGCCAGTTGCCAGGTCAGGTGGAGGCAGAGACCCCTTGTAAAAATTCCACACACAAAGACCACCGGTCAGAGGCACAGGCCTCGGGGTGGCAGAAAGCGGCAGATCCCGAGAGAGCCGTGCCTCCCCCCTGCCTCCCCCGTCTCACCTGTGGAGAAAGTTCCTGAGGGGACAGGCCACCTCCTTGTCCTTCAGAACCTTGGGGCTGCTTTGTCCCGAGGCTGGAGTTTTGTATCGCCACCCCTTTCAGGCGGGAAGACAAGGGGCTGATTCAGGCCAGGACCCCATGAGGGGCCCCATGAGAAACAGGCCGGCTCTGGTGGCTCAGAGGGTGGCCTGCTGGAGTCGGGGCCCCTGGGACCGCGGTGCCCTGGACTTGTCCTCACGGCGCTGACCATGGTTGTGGCTAAGGGACGCTTATGGGTGATTGCTCATGGCAGGCACCCCGTGGGCTCCGGTCTTGTTTCCTCAGAGCCTGGCAGGTTGTAGGTGCTTAATAAATGTCTAAATAAACGATGTGCGAATGAATGAATAATATTAGTAACACTGAGTGCTTACCGTGTGCCCGGAGCTGGATAAGTGATTTCACGTGAAGCCTATCAACTAGCTAGCAATGGCCCCTTTCACAGGTGAAGAGACTGAAGCCCAAGCAGGGAGAACTTGCCCCAAGCTTTGTGGTGATCGGTAGTGTGGCAGAGCTGGGATTCACACCCAAGTCTGACCTGCTTGAAGGACTCTGCTGTGGTTGGGAAGGGTTTGAAAGAGCAGCTAAATGGGAAGAGCCTGTGGAATCTAGAAATACAGACACTGTGAAGGAAAGCAAACAAACAAGGAACCCTGTTCCACTACTCCAGCAGGCATTGGCCAGGCAGTTTTCATGACCGCAGGTGTAGGTGGGTGTCGGGGTCTGAGGATGGATTAGACAGGGTCCGCATGGTTAGACAGTCAAGGGGGAAGGGGACTGGGTGGTCAACTCCTGCTGTGAGCACAGGATGCCTGGGGAAGCCGAGGCTGTCGACGCACACTGCCCTGACCTCCTCAGCCATTCCTGGAAGTCCTCTCTGGGCCTCCCACAGCCCCCAGCGCAGAGCTGCTCTCATCTGGGTCCTCCGTTTACAGATGGGACACTCTGACTTGTAGGAAGATTTCACCCAGCTGAACCAGACCTGAGCCTGGGGTGGCTGCTCCCACCTCCTCCAGCTTTGTGTGGTGGGAAAGAGGCTGTGGTGGGCACCACGGGTAGGGGCAGGGGCCGGCCCAGAGTCGGGGCTGGGCAGGGGCCTGTGCTGACCACCTTCTGCTCTCTCCCGGCAGCATGAACGTGCAGGGCGATTATGAGCCGAGCGATGCCACCGGGTTCATCAACATCAACTCCCTCAGGTGAGGCACGCTGGGCCTTGATGGGTCCTCCAACCCTAGATACGGGGAGCAGACGTTGATGGGACCTTGGCCCAACCCCTGCCCTACCCAGACAAGCCCCTCCTGTCCATCCACCACAACCTCCTCAGAGCCTGCTTGGACCCAGCCTGCTCCCGAGCTCAGTGCTCCGAAGGCTCGGTGGGGCCTTATGGCAGCCAAAGCAAAGAGAGGGTCTTGCCTTCGCCTCTCACACTCACCCCCACTTCTCCAGAGCCACAGGGACCCCACGTAGGATTCTCTTGCCTGGGCAGGTTAGGAGTAGAGTGACCAGGAGGCAAAAAGGAACCTCAGGAGGTCTCCTTGTCCAGTTCCTGCCATCCTAGAACCAAAGGAGAGCTGCGGGCCTAGATGGACACCGGTCTAGCCATGGGATCTCCGGGGTTCAAATCCCGGCTTTGACCTCAGATCCCCTCTGAACCTCTGGCAGTCCCAAGTGGGGATGTGAGCAGTGCCTGCCTCACAGATGCCCATGGCCCAGAACCTGGCACGCGGGAGGAGAACAGTCCCTGGTAGCACCAGTCTAGCCACGGGATCTCCGGGGTTCAAATCCCGGCTTTGACCTCAGATCCCCTCTGAACCTCTGGCAGTCCCAAGTGGGGATGTGAGCAGTGCCTGCCTCACAGATGCCTATGGCCCAGAACCTGGCACGCGGGAGGAGAACAGTCCCTGGTAGCACAAGTCTGGCCACGGGATCTCCGGGGTTCAAATCCCGGCTTTGACCTCAGATCCCCTCTGAACCTCTGGCAGTCCCAAGTGGGGATGTGAGCAGTGCCTGCCTCACAGATGCCCATGGCCCAGAACCTGGCACGCGGGAGGAGAACAGTCCCTGGTAGCACAAGTCTGGCTGGGCGGCCCTGGGGGTGGCAAGTACAAGGGCGAATGGGGTCACTACCGGTGGCTCCTGTGGACCAGCCGCCTCCAGGCGCTCTCCTGAAGTGTCCCGTTTAATGCTTGCACAAGTTTGCAGCTGTGGAAGCAGACCCAGAGTAGGTGGGTCACCTGCCTGTGGTCCCCAGCTCGGAAGTGGTGGGACTGAGTCCCGAGGCCTGGGTGGCTGCTCTAGGCTTTCGATCACCAACCTCCTGCCCTGCGGGCTTGAGGTTGGGAAAAGGGCAGCAGCCGCTCCCTCGCCCTGTCAACATCCCCGAGCACAGAGCCACCATTTTTCTCCCAGAGCCATTCTCAGACCAGGAGGGACACTGGCTCCAGCCAGAAGGCCTGGGGCACTCTTCCCCTCAACCTCCAGCTCCCCCCACCCCCCTTCCCGCACCCACTGTTTGTCTTTTATGACTCTGTAAACCCTTTTAAATGGCTCAGAACACACCGTTTTCATAATAGCCTCTTCATTTTTCCCATTGCCAGTTAGCGGCTTTGTCTTCAACAATGACAAGCAATGTTTTCTCCCTAAGATAAATTAATTACATTATCCTGATTGGAGGGCAGCAGGGGCCAGGGCGGGAGAGGGATAGAGGAAGAAAAAAGACAACTTCACACACATCTTAACAAACAGCTGCCCCCCCCTCCCCAACCACCCCGGTTCTGCCTGAATTAATTGAACCGAGTGCATGTTGTTATTGTTAATTTACATTTTCCTTTGTTTTGAATCTGGTTTACAGGCTGAAGGAATATCATCGTCTCCAGAGCAAGGTCACCGCTAAATAGACCAACTGACAATGAGGAGCTGGGGCCTCCTCACTTTGCCCATCTCTCAAGTACAGGCGCTAATTGTTGTGATAATTTGTAATTGTGGCTTGTTCTCCGGGGCTGGCTGGCAGCATAGTGGGGGCGCCAGACCCCAGCTTTGTTCCCGGTTCCCCCTAGCCTGCAAAAGTGGTCAGTGAGGGGAAAGGTGTGTGGTGGGGTGCCTGCAGGGGGAGCTGTAAAATGACAATTAAAAAAAAAAAGATACATTAGTCTTTTGTTTCTTTATTTCTGCAGAGAGAAGGGTGAGCATGTGTGTAGTCAATCCTGCTTTTCTTAGTCTAACCTTTGTGCTCTCTGGTGTAAGTGCTGCTGAAGGCCACCCCTTGACAGAGAACCTGTGTTATCTGCTGCTCTCCTCCAGCAGACCCGAGTCCCAGCAGTCGGAGATGTGGTCACCAACATGTGGCCTGCACCAGGGAAGCCGGGGAGGACGTGGCTGATATGCTTGGGGAGCATGCCCTGCCCATAGCTCTTTCTCCAGAAATTGCGTTTACCCATAGGCCACTAGGAACTCTTGGAAGTGGTGGCCAGGATTCCCCCACCACAGGCGAGAGCCAGGAGTAGTCTAAGGGCAGCCTTCATTTTAGAGGAGGAAGAACTTCAGTTGAGAGGATTCAGTTGTCATTTTTGAGGGTGTTTGCCCGGTTTTACAGGGTTCCCCGTACCACTGTCTACCAGGGCCCGGGGCAGCCATATTGTTCTGTGACCCCACCCCTGGTCATATCCGACTGGACCATGCTGGACACCTGGCCTGAGTTGAGCCACTCAGACTCTCACCCCCAAGGATTTGGAGTTGGGCTTCAGCAAATGGCCAGAACTGAGGACAAGTAAACTTAAGTATGGTGGGATGCCATGTACCTGGAGACTCTGCAGAGAGCAAGAAGGAATGAGCATAAAGTTACAATTGCTCATTTTAGTAGGATTGGTGAATTTCTGTAATTGTACACAAACTTATGACCTCCAACACAATCAAGATAGAAGTCAGGGGAAAGGATGTGGTTCAAGGAGCTGGGCACCTGTCTCCCACCTGGGAGGTCCCGGGTTTGGTTCCCAGTGCCTCTTAAAAGAAGACAAGACAGTGAGTTGATGTGAAGGGCTGGTGCAGCGAGCTGACACAATAACACAACGAGACACAACGAGACAACAATAAGCAGGGAGTGAATGTAGCTTAAGCAATTGGGTGCCTCCTTCCCACATGGGAAGTCCCAGGTTCAGTTCCCAGTGCCTCCTAAAAAAGAAGACAAGCAGACACCGGAGAGCCAACAACAAGCACAAACAATGGAAGCATGGGGGTGGGGAGGGATAAATAAATCAATCTAAAAGATAGAGATCAATTCCATCACTTAGAGTGGATGCCCATTTGCATGCAGTCTCCCTCTTCCAATCCTCCCACCACTACCACCACCACTGATCTGTTTTCTCTTATTATAGTTTTTTACTTTCCAGAATTTCATATCATCTTTTGTGATTAATTTCCTTCACTTTCCATAATGGAATGATTAATTCTTCCATGCTATTGTTTGGATTAATATTTTGTTCCTTTTTATTGCTGAGTATAGTCCGTAGGATGGCTACATCACCATTTTTTATCCACCCACCAGTTGATGGGAATTGGGGTTGTTGTGACTAATGCTACTGTGAATGTTTGCTTACAATTCTTTGTGTACATATATGCTTTCATTTCTTTGGGATAAATATCTAGAAATAGAATTGCTGGGTTAGTGTGGTAAATGTATACTTATTAAGATACTGCTAAACTGGACTCCAATGTGGCTGAACCGTATTTCATTCCCGTGAACACAGCAGCATGTGAGAGCCCCAGGTGCTTCACATCCTTGCCAACATTTGGTATGGTCATGCTTTTCAATTTTAGCCATTCTGGTGGATATTGTAGCAGTATCTCTTAGTGGTTTTAATTTTTATTTCCCTGATGAGTAGTGATGTTAAATAGATTTTCCTGTGCTTATTTGCCATCTGTAAGGTATCTTCAAATATTTTGTACATTTTTAAAATTTGGGTCATTTGTCTTTTTATTGAGTTATAAGTGTTCTTTATATATTTAGATATAAGCCCTTTTATCAGATATTTGTATATTACAAATACATTCTTTTCAGTCTGCCCTTCATTTTTTTCCTCATTACACTTAGAATCAAGTCCTTGATCCACTCCAAGTTCATATTTGTGTAGGGGGTGATTAACGGTCAAGGTTCATTTTTTTAAGCAAAAAAAAAGAATTTTTTTAAAGGATATGAGATTGTTCACAGAATCATTGTACAGAATTGGAAAGAGGTTTTTTTTTTTAATTTTTTGTTGGGACAAAATATACATAACATAAAAATCATTTTAACCATTTTTAAGTGTACCGTTCTGTGACATTAAGTACATTGACAATACTGTGTAACCTTTACCACTATTTCCAGAACATTTTCATCATCCCAAACAGAAACTAGTACCCTCATTTTTTTTTCATACTGATGTTTAACTGTTCTGACATATTGTTGAAAAGGCTATCTTTTCCCTATTAAATTACCTTAGCTTTTTTGTCAAATTTCAATTGACCGTATGAGAATGGCTCTCTTTCTGGACTCTATTCTGTTTCATTGATCTGTATGTCTATCCTCATACCAAAACACTGTCTCAATTGTTGTAGTTTTATTAAGTCTTGAAATAAGGTAGCATAAGTATTCCAACCTTGCTCTTTTTCAATATTGTTTTCGTTATTCTAGATCATTTGCCTTTCCATATAAATTTTAAAGTCAGCTTGTCATTTTCTTCAAAAAAATCTGCTATGAGTTTGATTGGAATTGCATTGAATCTATAGATCAATTTAAGGAGAATTTCCATCTTCACATTAATTCTTCCAATCCATAAACATGGTATATAGCTTCATTTATTTAGGTTTTATTTAATTTTCCTTTGCAATGTTTTATAGTTTCAAAAGACAGGTCTCCCAACTTTTGATAAATTCATTGCTAAGCATTTTGTGAATTTTTTAAAATTTGATTTTCTATTTTTATATTGCTAGTACTTAACAATTCAACTGATTTTTATATAATGAACTTGTATTATGCAGTCTTGCTAAATTCACTTATTAGTTCCCGTAACTATTTTGTAGGTTCCTTAGGGTTATCTATGTACATGATCATGTCATATGCAAATAAAACCAGTTTTACTTTTTCCTTTACAATCTTTATGCTTTCTATTTCTTTTTCTTGCCTTGTTGTGCTAGCTAAGACCAACGGTGAAATGTTATAAAGAAGTGCCCAGAATAAACATTTTGCCTTCTTCTGATCTTCAATAGAAAACATTATGCCTTTCGCCATTGAGTTTCAATGTTAGGTGTATGAGGTTGAGGTCGAAGAAGTTTCCCTACCAGTCCTAGTTAACTGAGAGGTTGTGTGTTGTTGTTGTCGTTGTTGCTGTTGTTGTTTTTATCATAACTGGGTGCTGAATTTTGTGAAATGCTTTTTCAGCATGTTTTGAAATTCACATATGATTTTTCTCATTTATGCTGTGAATATGATGAAATGCATTAATTGATTTTTTAATGTTAGGCAAGCCTGTGTTCCTCAGACAAACCCCACTTGGTCATGATATATTATCTTTCTTATGTATTGTTGGATTTGATTTGCTAAAATGTTATTAAAGAGTTTTATGGCTATGTTCATGAGAGATATCAGTCTGCAATTCTCTTGCAATATCTTTATCTAGTTTTTGTTTCAGCATAATAGTGGCCTCAAAGTAAAAAAATGCATCCAGAAGAGTCCTCCTCTATTTTCAGAAATAGCCTGTATAGGACTGATAATATTTCTTTCATAAATGTTTGATAGAATTCACCAGTAAAGCCATCTGGGCCTGGAATTTTCTTTGTGGAATGCTTTTAAAATGTATTCCAATGTCTTTGATTTACATGGTTATTCAAGTTGTCTATTTCTTTTTGGGTCAACTTTAGGTAATTTGTGTCTTTCAAGCAATTAAGTTGTCAATTTTATTGGTAAAAAAGTTTTCATAATATCTCATTATCCTTTTAATGTCTGCAGAATTGATAATGATGTCCCTTTTTCATTACTTATCTTGGTAGTTTGGGTCCTCTCTTTCTGGATCAATATAGCTAAAAGCTTATCATGTTTGTTCCTCTGTATGTAATGTGCCTTTTTTGATGTCTGCTTTTAAGACTTTCTCTTTTGCTAGTTTTCAGCATTTGATTATAATGTGCCTGGACATGGTTTTCCTGTTTATTCTCCTTGCAGTTCGTTGAGGCTGGGCCTGTGGATTTATGGTTTTTATCACCTTTGAAACACTTCTGGCCATCCTATTCAAATTTATTTGTCCCACCCCCACCCCCCCTTCCCCTCTCTGATCCTCTGATGATATGTACCATAGACCACTTGATATTGCTGCGTTGGCCATGAGGCTCAGCCTCTCCTCTTCCCCCTCCTCCTTTAGTCTGTTTTCACTCTTGGCTTCATTTTGGATTGTATCTATTGCTTTGTCTTTAAGTTCACTGATCTTTTCTGTACAGTCTCATCTGCTGTTAATCTCAGCAAGTATATTTTTCATTTCAGTCATCTTTTTTTTCATCTCTAGGTGAGTCATTTTTATATACCCTATTTCTCTTCTCACCATCTTCATGCTTTCCTGTGCATCCTTGAGCATATGGAGCATATTTATAATGGTTACTTTAATGTCCTGTTCATCTCTGTCATGTCTGGGTCTGTTTCTTCAGCTAAAATTTTTTCCTGATTATGGGTTTCATTTTCTGCTTCTTTGTGTATCTGGTTATTACCATTTTTAATCCCCCTCCACCTTGACGTTTTTTTCATGCTGTCAGCTCTCTGTGTCCATTCACTGTGCATTCTTCTGTGAATGTATTTATTTTATTTATTTCCCCTCCCCACCTTGCAGCTTGCTTGCTGTCTGCTCTCTGTGTCCATTGCTACACTCTTCTGCATTTTTTGCTTGTCTCCCTTATTTTTTTAAAGATTTAGTTATTTATTTCTCTCCCCTCACCCCATTGTCTGCTCTCTGTGTCCATTCCCTATGTGTTCTTCTGTGTCGGCTTGGATTCTTGTCAATGGCACCGGGAATCTGTGTCTTTTTTTTTTTTTTAAAGATTTATTTATTTATTTGTTTCTCTCCCCTTCCCCCCCACCCCAGTTGTCTGCTCTCTGTGTCCATTCGCTGTGTGTTCTTCTGTGACCGCTTCTATCCTTATCAGTGGCACCAGGAATCTGTGTTTCTCTTTGTTGTGTTATCTTGTTATGTCAATTCTCCATGTGTGCGGCGCCATTCTTGGGTAGGCTGCACTTCCTTTCACACTGGGTGGCTCTCCTTATGGGGCACACTCCTTGCATGTGGAGCTCCCCTACATTGAGGATACCCTTGCATGGCATGGCACTCCTTGCGCGCATCAGCACTGCATGTGGGCTAGCTTCACACAGGTCAAGGAGGCCCGGGGTTTGAACCGCGGACCTCCCATGTGGTAGGCGGACGCCCTATCCATTGGGCCAAGTCCACTTTTATGTGTCTCTTTTTGTTGCATCATCTTGCTGCGTCAGTTCTCTGTGTGTGCAGCACCACACTTGGGCAGGCTGCGCTTTCTTTGCACAGGGTGGCTCTCCTTACGGGGCACATTCCTTGCACATGGGGCTCCCCTACGCAGGGGACACCCCTGTGTGGCAGGGTACTCCTTGCACATTTCAGCACTGCGCGTGGGCCAGCTCATCACACGGATCAGGAAGCCCTGAGTTTGAACCCTGAACCTCCCATGTGGTAGGCAGACGTTCTCTCTGTTGAGCCAAATCCACTTCCCAGCTTGTCTCCCTTTCTGTTGCGGTCACCTTGCTGAGTCGGCTCTCCATGGCACTTGCAGGCTGGGCAGCACTCCACAGCACTTGCGGGCCGGGCGGTTCTCTGCAGCATGCAGGTGAGCCTGCCTTCACAAGGAGGCCCCAGGAAGCAAACCCAGGGCCTCCCATATGGCAGATGAAAGCCCCACTGACTGATCCACAGCCACTTCCCTATCTGGTTATTTTTTGTTGGATGCTGGGCATTTAAATTTTACTTTGTTAAGTGCTGAATTTTATTATATTTGCTTTAACGAGTACTGATTTTACTTGGAAGACAGTTCAGTTACCTGTGGATTAGTTTGATCTTTTCCAGTTTTATTTTTTAAGCTCTTCTAGGGTAGCCTTTATTCAAGGGCTAATTTAGCTCTACTTCTAAGGTATGACCCTTATCAGGTTTTCACTTAATGCCTCTTTTTTTTTTTTTTTATTGACTTTGTAATAATATTACATTAAAAATATATATGTGAGGTCCCATTCAACCCCACCCCCCCACCCCCCCTCTCCCCCCCCCCCCCCAACAACACTCGTTCCCATCATCATGATACATCCATTGGATTTGATAAGTACATCTTTGGGCACCTCTGCACCTCATAGACAATGGTTCACATCATGGCCCATACTCTCCTCCATTCCATCCAGTGGGCCCTGTGAGGATTTACAATGTCCGGTGATTACCTCTGAAGCACCATCCAGGGCAGCTCCATGTCCCAAAGACGCCTCCACCTCTCATCTCTTCCTGCCTTTCCCCATACCCATCGTCCACCATGTCCACTTTTCCCAATCCAATGCCACCTCTTCTATGTGGACATTGGATTGGTTGTGTCCATTGCACCTCTATGTCAAGAGGAGGCTCAGATTCCACCTGGATGCTGGATGCAATCCTCCCATTTTCAGTTGTAATCACTCTAGGCTCCATGGTGTGGTGGTTGTCCTTCTTCAACTCCATCTTAGCTGAGTGTGGTAAGTCCAATAGATCAGATTGTAGGTGCTGGAGTCTGTTGAGGCTCAGGGACTTAATGCCTCTTGAATTCAGTGAGATCTCTCCACTCTAGCTGGAGGAAACTTTAATAATATGCAGTCCCATGTGACCTGCCTTTCCTCAAAAGTTGTCTCTTAAATATGTATGTTTATGGCATCTGTGAATAGATACTATGTGTTTTCTATGTGCCAAGTGCTCATGATGGTGGAGGAGATAACTGGGAAAAAAAAAGTTCAACCTCGTAGGGTTTCACTCTGTGCTTCAGGAGATTGGCAGCCAGCCAAATGCATATTGCTGGAGTACTTTCTCTTAGTACCTCCCTCCTCTCTGGTAACCAGTCCCACAAATTTCAGCTGCGTTGACTCCCCAAACCTCATCTCCATCTCCTGAGCACAGCAAGATCACTGGATTCTTAGAGATCCCTCTCCCTCCTATTCTGTAGTTGGGGGATTATCTTCCGGTAGAAAGCTAGGTGATGATAGGGCTTACCTTGGCCCATGCTGCCTGTTGTTGATTGTCTGAAAATAGTTGTTCCCTATAGTTTGTACAGTTTTCTCTTATTTATAGTGGGAGGATAATTCTGGGCCATCTTAGTCTTTCGTGCACAGAAGTGAAAGTTGATTTTTCCAATTGTAGATATAATATAACCCAAATACCCCTAGGCCACACTGACCTGTAATAACACTCAACATATTATTAACATAAGTCACATAGTTTCTCATTTCTGCTGAAATTCCCATCATCTCCTATCCCCTCACCCCCACAATGATTCCATCTCACTCAGCATAAAATTCAAAGTCCTTACTAGAGCCAATACCAACTGCCAGACATGGAAGTCAGAGCACATGGCACCCTCCAGAGCTAGTCAAGCCATAACATATATTTACAGATGATCCAGGTGAGAACAGCAGAGGAACCACTCAGACTGCCAATCTATAGGCACATGAGAAAGAATAAATGAAGTTTTGTTTAAATGCACTAAATTTGGGGGGTTGTTTGTTATGCAGCAACAGATAACTGATACATTTACTATGGCCTACAAGCCCTTCACGCTCTGGCTCACTGCTACCTCCCTCTACTCTCCCTCTCACTCTGCTCTAGCCCCGCTAACTTACTTGCTGTTCCTCATACAGGCCTAACTCTGGAATACTTTCTCCCCAGATAACCGCCAAGTTCAACCTGGCACTCTTTATCACCTTTGCCCCACCTTTCTCTTCTCTGTAGCACTCTTCACCATCTGACGTACAATGCCTTGGTTTGCTTTGATGTTGGGCATGGTGAATTTTATATTGAGTCTCTTCCCCTCTAGACAGGGAGCTTCATGTAGACAGAGACTGTGTCTGCCATGGTCACAGCTCTGTCCAGATGCCAAAACCATGCCTGGCCCACAGTAAGTGCCCAGTATTTGTTCAATGACTGACTCTCCAGTCCTCACTGGCTCAGATGCCCCACCTGGGGAACTTCAGAAATGCCCGTTGCAAGGCCCTTCCCTGCTCTAGAAGCCAAGTAGTCCACAGTGGTGTCAAGAACCCCTCCAACTCAATCCTCGTGCCACAGCCCAGACCCGCCCTCGCGCACCTCCGTGTCCCCCCTGCCCCTTCCCTCCAGCCACTGCCCGCACCACTGACATGCCGCTGCCCTTCTCAGAACCACTGGCCCCGGCTCTACCAGGAAGTGGGTAGGAAACTGGCACCTTAGGGGCTCCATAGAGGAGCTGGTTAGGCACCAAGTTGTCAAAACCCTTAGCTTTTCAGGAACACAGTGCCTCTCCACCTGGGCGTGAGTGCTGCTGCCGACTGGCTGGGCTGTCAAAGGCTTCAAGCAGCAGCTCCCAGCCCCTGCAACCCCCTTGCCTTCCAGCTCTCAGACCCCGGCAGGGGTTAGTTCACTGCGGCTGGCTCTGCCTTCTTTCAGGGTAGATTCTGTCCTTACAAGACCCTAGATCCCCCCCACCCTGCCCATGAGGCTGCCGTGCAGTTGCCTCCACGGGCTGGAGATGCCTGAATCCAGGGCACTGGCGTAATTAGAGATCTCTTTCCAGGAGTGTTCTTAGCCCTCCAGTCAATCAGGAA
Organism: Dasypus novemcinctus; assembly: GCF_030445035.2. Taxonomy (NCBI): domain Eukaryota; kingdom Metazoa; phylum Chordata; class Mammalia; order Cingulata; family Dasypodidae; genus Dasypus; species Dasypus novemcinctus. The sequence goes on along the minus strand of NC_080680.1, from coordinate 86,671,816 downwards.
ATGCAAATAGAAACTGGGGTGCCGATGGAGGAGGGGTTGGCACCTCACACCCATTGTTTATCAGGGCTCAGCAAGAGTGTCCTAATAAAGTAATACTGAAAATCGAAGAATGGAAGATAGGGTAAAATTCATTTCTGAGCACATCATAATCAAAATGTTAATTTCACATGGTTCCTGCTAGTCATTTTCCCATATGCACCTTTGTTTTCATGTGTGTGATGTAATTCGCTTACATTATGCCTGTACATTTGTTTCACTTTTTCACCTGACATAATAGCATAATTAACTTTCCACATTGTTGATAGGCTTCATTGCCCAATTCACAGAAATTTTAGCTGGCAGGATAAAAAAAACAAAAACTCAGTCCTGGCTCTCAAGAAACTTACACCCAAGTTCAATAGACAAGACTTATACACAAAAGGGAACGAGCGCATAATTCGTGATAGTAATAATTAATACTGTTAATTATGAAACTATACAGCACACACTGAAAGACCTGGAGATTTCTGAGAAGAGATGATCACAGAGGTGGGGGCGGAGAGAAAACTTCAGGGAGGAGACAGACCTTAATCCAGGGGCTCTTAATCTTTTTGCTCCACAGACCCCTTTGCCAGTCAGGTGAAAACCACGGACCCCTTACTAAGTCCACACTGTACTGTGTATTATTTAATAAATATATCACACCCACGCCCGCACCAACATGTCCCCACAGAATAATGTTTTTTTATATTTTCAATTCAAGCTCATGGGCCCCCTGAAATCTTTCCATGGGCCCCTAAGGGGTCTGTGGACCCCTGGTTAAGAACCATTGAATTTAAGGCTTAATCAAAGTACTCTCCTAGGAAAGCAGAAAGGAGAGAGAGAAAATGACATATTTTGAGCACCTACTACGTGTCAGACATTGAGGAAATTTCGTTATTATCCCCATTTTATAGATTAGGAAACAAACTCAGAGAGGTAAATTCACTTACCCAAGGGCACACAGCAAGAAAGCTGGGATTTGAATCCAGACCCACTTGATTCCTAAATCCTTGTGGGAGCTGATCAGGGAAGGCCACTGAAGGGAGAACACCAAGGTCAGGCATTTGGGTCAGGTAGGGTGATGGGGAAAGAGCACCAGGCAGCCTCCAGCTAGTGTAATGTTTCATTTCTTACTGGTACACAGAGACTTGAGTTATCAACACTGTCAGATATTTAATACATTTTAAGCATTTTTTAATGATAATTCACCATAAAAAAGTATAAGGGATGGAATAAATGAAATGTGGTATATCCATAAGTTGGAATACTATTTATCTAGTAAAAGGAAGAATCTACTGATACATGCTACAACAACATGGATGAACCGCAAAGACTTTATGGTCAGTGAAAAAAATTTATATTGTGTGATTCCTTTCATCTGAAAAGTCCAGAATAGGCAAATCCATAGAGACAGAAAGTAGATCAGTGGTTGCCTTGGGCAGGAGATGGGAATGGGGGAGTTTCTGCAAATGGGCACATTTGGGTTTCTTTTGAGGGTGGTGGAAATGCTCTAAGATTAGATTGTAGTGATGACTGCACAAGGAAAACCCACTGAAATGTCCAGTTACAACTGGCAAATTTTGTGTGATATGTAAATTACATCTCAATAAAGCTGTCACAAACTTTTGAGCCTGGGACCTCGTATGTGGGAAGCCGGTGCTCAACCACTGAGCCACATGGGCTCCCCTGAGCCGGTCTCTTTATTTGTTTTGCTCCTTGTTTTTTTTTTTTTTTTTAATTCAGGAGGCACTGGGAACCAAACCCGGGACCTCCCATGTGGGAAGCAGGCGCTCAACCACTTGAGCCACATCCGTTCCCACAAGCTTTTTCTACACGTAAGGAGAAGGAGAAAAGAAAAGAAGGACCAGCGTTAAAGAAAGGCGGAGAGAAGAGCATGGGCTGGGAAAGCGCTGGGCTGGAGCAAGCTCCTGGGAAGAGCAGGGAAGGTGTTTGAGAACAGAGTGAACCCTCCTTACAGGGCAGCCATGGGCGAGGCAGACGGGACTGCGGGCGCCCAGAATGTTCGCCTTTGAAGCCGGCGGCGCGGGGGGTGTGGGGATAGCGCGGGGCCCAGCGCAGGTGGTCAGTGCTAGATCCCGCACACTCGTGAGGACGTGCGTGGCAAGGCCTTCACCTCCCTGAGCCTCTGTAGGGTGGGCTCCTAACGGGCCCTTCCTCACAGGCACGTTGGGGGACCCGGCGAGACTGTGCTCCTTGGGTGCGTGGCACAGGGCAGGCGGTCAAGAGCGGAGCCCGGTCGTCGCTGCGGCCGTGCTGGAAGCTGGCCAAGGCCAAGAAGAACGCCCTTCACACGTGCCCGGGCTGGCAGTTCCAAAGGCACCTTCTTCTCCTCATCGGTGCCGCGGGAGCCTCACAGCCGTCGTGGCGAGGGAAGGAAGGGGTACGAGCACCCACGTCTGGCGGGTGAGGCGGTGCAGAACTGGGCTCCAGTCTTGGCCCTGGCACTCCTTACCGGGTGGCCGGGTGACTGCCGGCCCGTCTCCGCCTGGCCTCTGGCCTCAGCTCTAAAGCCAGGACAAGAGCATGGATCTGCTGGGCGTGGTGGGGAAGTAACCGCTTTGTGTAACGTCAGGAAAGGCAAGCATGTGGGCAGGGCTCGTCACGCCTCGTGGCCGGGGAAGCGCGGCACCTACGGCCAGAGTCCGGGCACGTTCAGGCGCTGCTGTGCCCTCACCCAGCCCGTCCGCCCCCGAGTTCCCCAGCAGCTGCAGAAAACAGTGTCCGGGGCGCTGACAGCCTCCTTATTCGAGCCCCTAATCTCGCTTTGTCTCGGCACCCAAGGAGCTCGCTCTGAGGTCCAGGCCACCCAGCAGGGTGAAGGGATTCTCTTCACCGAGGGAGGAGAACTCAGGGGCCAGACCCTGGTTTTCTGCCAAGAGGAACCTGCCTTCCTTGACCACAGGTGGTGGGCGTTGGTGGGTCACCGTCCCGGGCTTCCTGCCCTCCCAGTGTGTGCCGCGGTTTCTCAAAAGGCCCCGCGGGGCTCACGCCAGCTGACCAAGTGGTAAGGACTCCTTGACACACGTCTTCTTGGCTTTTCTCCCTTCTGGGCTCACTCTCCCGGCTTGGGAGTCCTGGGATCACCGCCCTTGCCGAAGCCCCGGCCCCTCCCCCTGACCAGGCCTCCCCACCTAGAAAATAGCAGCCATCCTACCTCTTCCCACTCCTGCCAGAAAGCCCCGGAAAAAGAGCTCCTTGGGTGCGCCAGACTTTACCACTTCCCATGATCTCCCGGAGCCTGCCGGGAGCCTGGTCAGGCGGGCGGGATTGTTCCCTGCGCAGGACTGAAAGGCAGCCCTGGGCTCTGGGTCTGAGAATCTGGGTCCATCCGCTCACCACCTGCTTTCTCATCTGCGCAACGGGATGGAGATGGGGACGGAAGGAAGGGACACAGCTATCAAGCACCTGGGATACCGTAAGCCTCAGCAACACTGTTTCTAAAAATGAAGACACTGAACGTGGTAAACGCCTCCACGGAGAGGCAGTCAGCAAACCCCAGGCTGCGGAGAACTCTCCAGAAAACGACCTTTGTTTCTTTCAAATAAAGAGCAAGAAAGAAGAGATGGACAGGCACTTAAAGATTAAAAGAGACTTGAGACATATCAGCTAATCACAATGTGTGCTTCTCACTTGGCTCCCCGTCCAAAACTTGGGGGTGGCGGAGTGGGGGGGGCGGAGAGACATTTGTAAGATACTAGAAATAAGAAAACTGACTGGAGAAGTCGATGCTGTTAAGGAATTACAGCTAATTTTTAAGGAGCCCGATGGTATCGTGGCCAAGATCGCAGACCCCGTCCTTGCTCTACGCCCCTGGCCCTAGCAGGCTCCGGGCACCCTGGGACACTGACCGTGTCTGCTTTGCCCGCCGCTGCGTTACCTGGCGCTGGGCACAGACCTCCGCAGGTAAGAGGTTCTCAATGAGTGTCCTGAACGAATGAGCGAGTGAGCCAGGGAGTGAGTGAGTGTGTCGGTTGCCCCTTCCTTGGTTGTCATTTTATAACTGTTTCCCGGCCTCCCACCCTCCTTCGTCCCCCAAGCTCCTGGCTGGGCCATGAGGCTGCTCCCCACTCCTGCGGGCTGATCTGAGAGGTCAGGCCGGGCCACGCCAGGACCTCCGGCCCCCCTCACCTTCCGGAGGCTGAGGCTGGAGACCCCGGGAGGGGCCCACGCTGCCAGCGAGCCAGGCTCCTGTCTTGCCTCCTGTGAAGAGCCAGAACACTGCCGTCCAAAAGCAGGACACGGGGTCGTTCTTCTGTTGAGGTTCCACACACGACGTACGTACGGCGAGGTGCCTGTCTCAGGTGGACAGCTTAATGAATGTTCCCGGGTGTATCCACCTGTGAAACCGTCACCCAGATAAAGAGAGGGAACATTGCAGAACCCCAGGGGGATCCCCGGTGCCAGGGTGAGACGACGCTCAAAGTCACAGGGTTAAAAAGAGAATGTCTTCCTTCTTCCCAAAAGTTTTAGGGGCATGTGGGGCACATGAGAAACTGGACAAAGCTCAGAGCCCCCTGGAGGGCCCCATCATAGCCCTGAGCGCAGGGACCAGAGAGGCCCTCACGTCGGGTGAGAGCTCTGGGCTGGCTTGTTCCTGCCCTGTGACCCAGGCAAGTCTGTGAACAAGTGAAGGTGGGAGGGAGGGAGGGAGGACATAGCTTCTGCCCTTGCAGAGCCCCAAGTCTGAGGGCTCCAGGTGCTGGAGTGAAGGGACAACGAGCAGGTCTTAGAGCTGCCAGCAGGCCGGGTGCCCGGGGAGAAGGCCGCAGACTCCAGGCAAAGGTGGAGTGGCAATCGTGTCACCGCCTGGCCCCATCCCAATACTGGCGTCAGTCTACCCCCCCCCCCACAGCCTCGCCTCCCACTTCCCTCCACCCCCCACACCTTGCTGCTTAGCCCAACCTCATCCCTCCACGTTTGACACATCCTGTCCTTTCCCACTTGACTCCTTCACTCATGCTCCTTGGAACACCCACATCTCCCCATCCTGAAATCGAAGAGTTCAGGCCTGCTGCAAAGCCTTGGAAGGCCAGCTCAAAGCAGCCCACCTGGTGGGCCTGCCTTCACCTGGCTGCTGGGCTCAGGACGGGAGGAGCTGGAGGGCTTGGCAGCCCCGGGCTGCGGCTGGGCCCTGGCTGATCTGCACGCCTCTCAGGTTGGGGAAAGGGCTCGCTGGGGTCAGTGCAATCGATATCTCATCTGCAGCTCTCCTAGCGGAAGTGATGGCTATTGGAACAAGGTAATGGGTGTTGTCTAGTGGAAGAGACTAATCTCCCCAGCTGTGGAGGGCTCCGCAGGTGGCCCACGCACCAGCAGGCTCTGCTCCGCCGGTGCACTCACCCCACCACTGCTGTTGCAGCTGCAGTCCCGCTGCTTCTGGGGCTGTCGGGCACTTTTAAAGCTGCAGCGGCCTTGCTGCATGCTGGTGTCCGCCCCAGGCTTCTTGGCCTCTTCCTGGCACAAGGTCTCAGAGGTGATCCCAACCCAGTGCCTCAGAGGACAGATGGGAAGACTGAGGCGATTGATTTGTCCGAGGAGAGGAAGGATCAAAATTAAATGCTGGTCTCTGGGCTCCCCATCCAGTACCACACAGAATGCTGGCAGTAGTGAACCCATGACCATGGGTCAGACGTGACCCTTGGACATGTCAAGGTTTTCTATTGGCAGGCTCAGTGCTTCTTGAAAAGACTAGAATTCAAATACCACAGAATGTTGGCCACAGTCCCTACCACTCCCTAATGTCTCACACTCAGCCAGCTTCACTCATTTCATCCCCTGTTTGCCCTTGGAAGCATCTGGGTTGGCCACCCCTAATGGAAGTCTGTCTCAGGTTCCCAACCCCAACAAGGACTCAGTAAAACACGTCTTGGCATAGTGGTGCAAGGAGGAAAGGAATCAGCCCTTGCTCCACCTTCCTTATCCTGGTTCCTAGGCCAGGGAGGCCTGACAAGCTGTGAACCCAATGAGAGCCGGGGCTGCCTCCATTTTGCCCACAGCTATTGATGATGCTCAGTGCACATTTCGGCAAATATTAACTGAGCAGCTGCACTATGCCAGGCCCTGGGGACACATCGGCCCAGCTAACATAAAGCCCTTTGTTTTAATGCCTTCATTTGTTGCTCTTCCACAGAGCCCTCCAGAAACTTGGCAGAGGTTGTGACTCTCTAGTTGTGGAATTCTAGACACTGTTACCCCAAGCAGCTTGATGCCTTGGAAAGCTGCAGAACTGACTCTGCCACTAACTTGTTGTATGACCTTAGACAAAGTTTCCCAAATTTAAAATGAAGGGCTTGGACGTGATGACCCCCTTGGCTCCCTTTCTTTCCAAATATCCTTTTTCTTTTTAAAATTATTTTATGTTTTTAGAAAGTTGTAGGTTCACAGAAAAATCATGCAGAAATATATAGTTCCCATATACCCCACCTCACACACAGGCAATTTTTCCTATTATCACTTTGCATTGGTGTGGTACCTTTGTTACAATTGATGAAACGTTATTATAATTACATTATTACCTTTCATCTACTACGGTTTACATTAGGGCTCACTCTGTATTGTTCAGTCCTATGTTTTATTTAAATTTTTATTCTGGTAATATATAAAACCTTAAATTGCCAATCGTATCCACTTCCAAATATACAACTCAGTGGAATTAAATTACATATACAATGTTGTGCTATCACTACCACCCATTATCAAAACTTTTCTATCACCCAAAACAGAAACTCTATACAAATTAAGCATTAACTCTCCTTTACCCACACCCACTCTGACCCCTGGTAAACTGTGTTCTAATTCCTGACTCTATGAAGATGCTTATTCTAATTATTTCATATCTGTGAGATCACACAATATTTGCCCTTCTGTGTTGAGTGTCCTCCTACCAGCCTGGGTGGCTGCGAAAGCCCCTCCAGCGTTCCCTCCTGAGGAGCCAGGGCTCCCTGCTGACACGACCCTGGAGAGCCCGGTGGGGGGGCCCGCTCCAGGCTTCAGATGCGGTCCCAGCCCGCTTGTCTGAGCCCTGGAAGAGCTCAGGATGAAAGGGCCCGGTTGATTTCCTTTACGGCTTTTTTTTAAAAAGATTTATTTATTTATTTAATTTCCCCCCCTCCCCTGGTTGTCTGTTCTTGGTGTCTATTTGCTGCGTCTTGTTTCTTTGTCCGCTTCTGTTGTCGTCAGCGGCACGGAAAGTGTGGGCGGCGCCATTCCTGGGCAGGCTGCTCCCTCCTTCGCGCTGGGCGGCTCTCCTTACGGGGCGCACTCCTTGCGCGTGGGGCTCCCCTACGCGGGGGACACCCCTGCGTGGCACGGCACTCCTTGCGCGCATCAGCGCTGCGCATGGCCAGCTCCACACGGGTCAAGGAGGCCCGGGGTTTGAACCGCGGACCTCCCATATGGTAGATGGACGCCCTAACCACTGGGCCAAAGTCCGTTTCCCTCCTTTACGGCTTTTGACAGGACTGATCATGTTTGCCAAAGCTGGTCCAAGCAGCCCTGGGAGTGAAGTGTTCCCTGTTGACTGGGCAGATACTGGGAGCGGGGGCCACGCAGACTCTGAGGCTGAGTCCCAGAAATTTGCCTATTTAGCAAGTTACCAGGTGATTCTGACGCCTGCTGAAGTTTGAAAACCGGCAGGCCTGGGTGCATTCACCCAGGGGAGGCCTAAAGAGCAGGTGCAATGGCGGCTCTTCCTTACCTCTTCCCCAGGACCTGGGTGCGGCTCAGGTACCTGCATATTTAGCCAGGACCGCTGACGCCTCCCCCTTCTGTCAGCCACGTTCACCACCCTCTCTGGGTCATCCAACCAGAGGTGCCAAGGCCTGTCAATGCCCTCCCCCGAGCCACAGGTAACCAGTGGGGAGCACAGCAGGAAAGGCGCCCTGTTTAGAACTCAGGCAGACCCAGATTTCAAGCTGCAGCTGCGTGATCTTACGCCAGTCCCCTCACCCCTCTGAATCTCAGTTTCCTCATCTGTAAAATGGGGCCAACAGCAGTACTCCTGTGGGGCTGTCCTGGGGAATAAATGCTGCACATAAAGAGCTCACAACAGAGCTAGCCCTGGAAAACTCTCCTGTCGTTGCTGGTTATCACTCTTCTGCCAGCACCCCAGGCCCCGGCTTCCTTCCAGGCCCCTGCCCCACACCTTGACCCTGGGGTCGGGTCAGGCACCAATTGTGACAGATCGTGACATTAGCCGCCCCCATCGAGGCTGGCAGGGACCGAGCCGGGCGCTCAGTTAGGACCCTAATGAAGCGGCTGTGAAAGGGGAGGACTTCCCACCTGGGGGCCTGGGCTGGGCGCCCGACTCCCGCCTGAGGTTTGCGATATCGCGGTGGGGGCCTGCCCTCCCCCACCGGCGCTCTGTCCCTGGTGCCGCTCATTCATCCACGCCAGGGTTACACGCGCTGCAGGCACTCGGCCCTGCTCCCGCCTCCCGTTTGTCTTCTCAGCCCTTCCCCTGGGCCTCACCTTGCTCCCACCAGGTCCCTTCCACGAAGACACGTGCTCCAGGTGACGGCCAACAGAGGCGGCTCCCTGGGCCTCCAGATGCATGGGTGGGCAGGCGGGGGTGTGATGGGATGAAGGGGGGGTGGGGAGGAGAGAGGCTTGGCCCCCTCTCCCCTTTCTGTGGGTGGGAGCTGACCCAAAGGCACTACTCCGAGGTTGTGGGTGAGACCTGACGGATTTCTGGAAAAACTCTGGAATGAACAGACGCGGGTTCAGGCTCCGGCTGTGCCCTTCACGCTCTGTGTGGCTAGGGAAGAGCTTGACCCCTCCTCTGGGAAGTGGGGACCCTTCCCCATCCAGCAATGACTGGCTGCACACGGCCTGTGCACCCCACACTGTTGTGGGTGCTGGGGATGTGGAGGAGAATGAAACAAGCAAGCACCCGAAGTACTAGGGGGGATGACGGTGGCTGGGGGGGAGTAAAGAGGGTATGAGATGGGGGGTCCCTGGGTGGATAAGGTGTTTGGATAGGGTGTTCAGGGAGGTCTCTAAGAGAATAAGGGGGGGCAGCCATGAGAAAAATGCAGGGAAAGGTATTGTAGCACAGGGAACAGCATAGTCAAAAGTCTGAGATTCAAGGAACCAAAAGTTGAATGGTCTCGGTGACAGAGGCAGAATGAGACTGGGGAGGTGAGTGGGGCCAGGTCCCCCAGGCCTCATGAGACCTGGGTTTATTCTAAGAGCATCAAGAAGTCTCATGGTTGAGAAGAGCCAAGTCAAGAGGCAACCAGGGCTCCCCAGAACCCAGGAGTCCTGCTCCCAGTGATGCCAGGCACCCACCAAGCCACACTCCATGTGCACATGTGCCCAGGGCTCAGGGAGGCTGAGGGCCCTGCTTCTGGAAGCAGCTGGCCCCTGTACCTTGGAGAGTACTACAGGGAAGGGTCTCACCAGGGAGCCCTCACAACAAGGCGGCTTTGTCCGGCCGTTTCCCGAGGACCCCAGCACTCCTCCCCAGGCCTCCTGCAGCGGCCTGCGAGGAGCTCTGAAAGGAGGCATTATCTGTGTCCCACGCCAGATTGCTGGGAAGCAGGAGGCCGGCGCTGGCACACAAGGCCAGGCAGCCGCAGCCTTGATTCCTCGGGCTACAGACAGAGGGAGGCCGGGGACAAAAGGGTGCCCTGGGGGAGCAGCCGGTCAAAGCTCCCCCTCAGAGGACAAGAAGACTACACAGGCGCCCGCTCCGCCCGCCGGCAATCTGGCCGCTCAATCACAGTGGTCAGTGACATGGCCCTTTGTGCAGCCCCTGGCCCGTGGGAGAAGGAGGCAGGTAAGGCCCAACCGCCTGGAACCAGACCCCGCGACTCCTCACTGATCCTGGGAAGCGGCAGCAAGTGGGGAGAGATTTGTCAAGGAGGATGCTTTCCTAAATGGAAAGGAGCGCCAAGGAAGATGTATGCCTTAAGCCACCACTGGACAGACACGGGGGGAAATGACAGCCTGAGAGGAGCAGCTTCAGAACAGTTGATGTCCGCTGCACAGCCTCTTCCCGGGTGCCTGGGAGGGGCGGCCTGGGTAAGGCTGGTAACGGCGATCAGCCTGTCTGCGAAGGGTCTCCACGAGAATTACCTCCTTTGATGTCCACACTGCTCCTCTGGGCAGGTGGCATTAGCCCCGTCTTACAGGTAAAGATGCGGAGGCCACAGAGGTTAAACCGCGTACCTAAGGCCACACAGCTGATGAGCGGCAGAGCCGGGACTCAAACCCAGGAACACCTGACCGCAGAGCCCAGGCTGTCGCTGTCCCTCGCAGCACAGCCGAGTCCGGCTGCCGGCCCAGAGCAGCCCCACTTCAGCTCAGTCCAGGACTTCGGGCATCTCAGAATGTAAGAATTAAAAGACCCCCTGAGGTCCCCAAAACCAGGCATCCATCTGCCACCTTCAGGGACCAACGAACATTTACTTACTATTTTTCCTTTAATGGTCTCTGCTCTATTTGTTAAGAAGCAAGTCTAGCTAGTTTTAAGGAGTTTTAAAGACATCAGCCTAAGTCTCACACCATGAGAAGGAATGGAAGAGAATCACACGACAACACGTTCATCGCCACAGGAGCCAATGTTATTACATGCAAACATCTGAACCATTTTGTGGGCCTGTCCACATTTGGGAAACTCAGATCTGCTACAAATGGGAGACTGAGGCCCAGAGGGACGAGGCAAGCCCCAGATGGCAGAGCTGGTCAGAGCAAACCCAGGCTGAAAGCCGGGACGGCCGCCCCTGGGAGGCTGTGCAGGGTCAAGCAAGGACAGTTAATGCTGCCAGGTGAGCAGAGTGCCCCATCCCCTGAACTTGGACCTCCAGGGAAAGAGGACAAAGGGCCAGGGAAAAATGGCCAGGTACCCCCTCCCCAGGCTCTGCGCTGTTCTGTGCCCTCTGATCCCTCTGTGTTGGGAACCAGAGAGGTGGCAGGCATGTTGGCTTTAGTTTGCAGCCCCCCTTCAGAGGGCAGCCTGGAGAGGCCCCTGAGGCCGGAGAGCTGAGGCAGCCGGACGGAGGGGCCACCTGATCCAAGGGGAATCAGGACAAAAACGGGAGCCACGACTGAATGCTGGGCTCCACGCCCTGTGCCAGGGCCTCACCTGAGCCATCTCTTTAAGCCTTTAGCAACCGAAAGAACAGATGGGGAAACTGAAGCTCAAAAGGGAAAAAGTCACCTGCCTACATCCACACAGCAAGTGAGTGGCAGAGATCGGATTTGAACCAGGTCTGCTAGACTCCAGGGGCCTGTGGGTAAATGCCTGGGAGGATGGTGGGGGCCAGGGAGGCATGCTAGCAGAGAAGGCTCAAGCCCCATCACCGATCACACCGGCCTCGCCTCTGGTACCCCACCAGCCATCCCCAACACTGAAGCCAGATGAGCGTTTGGAACACAAAGTATATTGTGGCATCCCCACCCCTCCCCTGAGCTAAAACTCTCCTGTGGGTCCCCAGGAAAGTCCATACCCCTTAAGATGTACAGCTGGCCATTGCCACGCCAGAGGCCTCAGCTCCACCTATCCAGACCCCCTTGCATTTCGGCCTCAGGCACACTGGCCCATTTGCAGTTCCTCAAAAGCTCTGCCAACAAGGCTAAGTCTAGTCTCCCCCACTGCCCAGTGGAGCAATGAACCCTACCACCTCAGAGTCTGCTTTGCAAGGGGAGTGGAGAGTGTTTTGCAAACTGTAAAGTGCTGTGCCCCCCATTACATGAAGACAAAGAAAATCAGACCAAATCCAGGCTGGCCGGGAATGCTGGGCATCTAGCTACTTGGGCCATGGATTTTTGCCTCCCTGCCATCCCCTTCTCCCCTCTTCCACCCTGCCCCCCAGGGAGGCAGATCCACCCCCAGATTTACTAGGACATGTTAAGAACGTGGTTTGAAGCCATCTCTGAGGTCACTGGGTCATGACAGTTTGCTATCGATCTATTTGTCCCTCCCTTGGCTGAAGCCCTTTGCCCCTGGCAGCCCCCAGAGCCGTATCAAACTTCAGCAACTTCCCCCCAGCTTTACTGCTCCCTCGCTGGGCCCCAAGGAGCCAAAACACAGGGCAGGACTTTAAAACACAGCCACCGGGCGATTTACCAGCTGGACTGCCGAACCCCTGACCTCAGGAGGAGATGTAATGCCTCTCCCTGGTTTAGCTGGATCAATGTGGCTGTGAAAAGCAGCCCCATGTGGGCCAGTTAGGACAGCAGAGGAGAGTCCCTCCCCACCCCCTACCCCAAGAAAGCCACTGCGCCGGGGTGTGTGCACACACGGGCTTGGAGACACTGCTGGGCTAGATGACCATCCCCCAGAAAAGTCTAAAGCATGAGCCGCAAGAGCTGGCACTCCTGAATCCAGCTGCCTAAGTTGCCGTTAGGGAAACTGAGGTTTAGCAGGCTCCCCAAGGTCACAGAGCAAGTTCATGGAGGAGGCCGCATTCCCCCTAGGGCACTCTCCCTGCTCAGCATTTCTGGCCTCTCCTGGGGACTAAGGTGGCAGAGGCCAGGTAGCAGAAGAACAGGAGTGGAAGCTGGGGTGTGGCGTACTGGGATGTGTTTGGCCAACGGTCATGCCCCTCCCACAGCCTTCAGAAGGACCACAGTGAACCCAACGTGCAGCCAGGGTGGAGGTTCCTGCCCTAGATCCCACGTGTAGCTGAAATCAGAACTTCGGAAGGGTCCTCCAGCTCAGTCCAGAGCCCCGAGGTCTCCACGTCACTGAGGGCAGAGCCAGAGGGCCCGGAGCCACCCTGTGCTCAGACCCCCAGAAGAAACCGCAGCCCTCCTTTAGGGAGGAGGGGTAACAAGGGCTGGAGGGGCAAATGTTCCACTGTCATTCCATCCCACCCCTGCCCACCCCCTCCACCCACCCTCGGCCGGCAGCAACAGCAGGCAGTTAGAGCTACAGCCCCCTACTCCAAGTGTGTTCCCTAGAGCGAAGTGTCGCCTGGGATCTGGTTAGAGGGGCAGAGTCTCTGTCCATTCCCCACAGACCTACCGAGTCAGAATCTGCATTTTAACAACATCCTCAGCTGATTCACAAGCACATTAAGAACTGAGAAGTGGCGGCGGACTTGGCCCAGTGGTTAGGGCGTCCGTCTACCACATGGGAGGTCCGCGGTTCAAACCCTGGGCCTCCTTGACCCGTGTGGAGCTGGCCCACGTGCAGTGCTGATGTGCGCAAGGAGTGCCGTGCCACGCAGGGGTGTCCCCCATGTAGGGAAACCCCACGCGCAAAGAGTGTGCCCCATAAGGAGAGCCGCCCAGCGCAAAAGAAAGTGCAGCCTTCCCAGGAATGGCGCCACCCACACGGAGAGCTGACATGACAAGATGACACAACCAAAAAAAGAAACACAGATTCCCATGCCGCTGACCACAACAGAAGCGGACAAAGAAGACGTGGCAAATAGACACAGAGAACAGACAACCGGGGTGGGGGCGGGGGGAAGGGGAGAGAAATAAAAAAAAAAAAACAAGAACTAAGAAGTGACAGTATCTGGGATTCCTAAAGGAATGTGTGTGTGTGTGTGCATGTTTTAAGATCTGTACCTTATAGAGAGAACAAGGAAGGAAGGAAGGAAAAAAGGAAGGAAGGGACAGAAGGAGGGAAGGAAGGAAGGAAAAAAAATCATACCCAGCCTAGGTCCAAAAAGTATTTGAAGTTACTTTAAAATAGAACATGGCAGGAAGCGGACTTGGCCCAATGGATAGGGCATCCACCTACCACACGGGAAGTCCAAGGTTCAAACCCCAGGCCTCCTTGACCCGTGTGGAGCTGGCCCATGCGCAGAGCTGATGCGCGCAAGGAGTGCTGTGCCACACAAGGCTGTCCCCCACGTAGGGGAGTCCCATGCGCAAGGAGTGCGCCCCTTAAAGAGAGCCGCCCAGTGCAAAAGAAAGTGCAGCCTGCCCAGGAATGGCGCCACACACGCGGAGAGCTGACACAGCAAGATGATGCAGCAAAAACGAGACACGGATTCTGGGTGCCACTGACAGGAATACAAGCGGACACAAGAAGAACACACAGCGAATGGACACAGAGAGCAGAAAACTGGGGGTGGGGTGGGGAAGGGAAGAGAAATAAATAAAAAATAAATCTTTAAAAAACAGTGATGGGAAGCATTAAAAAAAAGAAAGCAGGAGTAAAGCTGCTGTGGACACTCTTGTACATGACTTCCAGTGGACCTGGGCATTTGTGTCTATTGGACATGCACTAGGAGTGGAATTTCTGGGTCTCACTGTTGTTTTACTAAAAGCATTCATTCATCTTCCTGGGACATGAAGAGGAAGGAGCCAGTAGCAGTTTGACATGGTATGAATTCCAAAAATAGATACTGGATTATGTTTGTAATCTGGTCTGTACCTGGACGTGATTAAGTTATGATTAGGGCTTTGATTGAGCCACGTCATTAGGGCGTTGAATCCCTACCCACCAAGGGGTGGGGACTCACAGATAAAAGGCGTGGCAAAGGACAGAGTTGAGGGTTGTTGATGTTGGAGTTTGATGCTGAAGCCTTAAGCTGGAGCTCTGGGAAGCAAGCTCACAGAGGAAAGAGAAGCCAGCCCCAGGAAGAGAGGAACCCTGAGCCCAGGAAGAAGCAAGCCCTTGGAAGAAAGGAACCTTGAACCCAGAGAGAAGCAAGACCCTAGAAGGGAGGAACCCAGGCAGCCTGAACTCTTGCAGCTGTCAGCAGCCCTCTTGCTCCAACATGTGAAAATAGACTTTGGTGAGGGAAGTAACTTATGCTTATGGCCTGATATCTGTAAGCTCCTACTCCAAATAAATATCCTTCATGAAAAAACAACCACGTTCTGGTATTTTACATCAGCACCCCTTTGGCTGACTAATGCAGGCCCCAAAATACAGCTGGTTTCCCACCCTTCAGACCATTTAATGCTGGTTCATGGGGAAATCAATATCCAACACTTAAAGTAACTTGGGATTCTCTGGCCTGGGGGTTTCCAACCAGGCAGCAGCTGAGCAGGGCCCAGAAGGGACCTCCAACTCTTTAACATCTCTTGTAGGCTCTTGGATGTGGGCTACAGATGGCACCTCTGAGATGAGGGCAAATCTCTGTCTTTGCCTCTCCGTTTCTTCCTTCTCTCCTCTCTCCTCTCTCCTCTCTCTCTCTCCCTCTCTTTCTTCTCCTCTTCCCCCTCTCCTGTATCAACAAAGTCAGGCCAGGTAGAAGGAAAAGAAAAACATACCTCATTCATTTGGACAAATCACCCTCAAAAAAACCCCAGAAAACTATCATTTCCTCACAGGCTTTGCAAGTGAGTGCCCCTTTCCTGCCCCTCTCCCCATCTCTCCACACTGGAGCCGGCAATTAGAGCCAGGTGTTAAAAGAAAAGCTTGTCAGTCAGGGTCATCCCAGCAGCCAGGATGACAGGAAACAAAGGACAGAGTTTGGCTGACCCTAAAGGGGAGACCCTCTGGTCCAGAGCAGGTGCTTAGTAATAGTCACTGAAGGAAGAAAGGAGAGAGCCTGGAGGAGCCATCCATTCCCTGTCCTTGCTGCTGGGATGGAGAGAGAAGGAAAAGAAAGGGCGGTGGTGGAAGGCCAGTGCATGGTCTAGTCCCAGCCATTCTTTGTCCTTGAGAAGGTCACCATTCATGTAGGCCTTCGCCAACTACTCTGTACAATGGAACAAGTGTGGCCCGTGGCAGAGGCTGGGGTGTGAGCTATCTAAGACCCTGTTAACAACACCCATCAACATTCAAGAACTTGGACCCCTCTGACCAAGGCGTGGCACGTGTGGTCTGTGTCCTTGCAGCAGCCCTCAGGAGGCGGGTATTTCCCTGTCTCCCAGGAACATGAGGCTTGAGAGGTGACAGGGCTTGCCCAGGATCGCGCACAGCAAGTGCCAGAAGCAGAACAGGAGCTCAGGTTCATCTGAGCCCACTTCTGAGAAGAGGAAGGTGGGGGCTGGGTTTGAGGGCTGGGGCTGGGGGTCACTCAGGAGCAGGCAGGCAGAGGAGCACATTAGAGGCATGGGCACAAGTAAGGATATAAGAGGTCAGTTGTGACGAGGACCGGTAAAACATCAGCAGAATAAAGGGAAACAGAAGGAGGGGAGGGCTATTTTAACGGGGTGGAAGCCATCCTGAAAGGTGACCTGTCCGGGGAGACCTGAGCAGGACGGCAGATGTGGTGAGGGAGAAGCCGTCAAAGCAGCAGGCGCAAAGGCCCGGAGGTGAGGGCGTGGTCAACAGGTTCGGGGAGCAGCTAGGAGCCCGGTGTGGCCGGCATGGATTAATAGAGAACGGGGTAGAGGGGAGGGGCAGGGAGGGGCTGGGTGGAGGGGAGGGGCCTCAGAGGGTTTGAGGCAGAGGCACGCCATGGTCTCTCACATTTTGAAGGGATCCCACTGGCGGCTGAGTGGAGAAGAGCCTGAGGAGAGGGCACAGTGCAGAACCGATGCCGCGATTACCAAGGTCCAGAAGGTTCATGAAGGTTCCAGGCCTGCCAAGTTCTGTGGTGACTGACATTTCTTCACAGTAAATACGTGTAATGAGTGTTGTGAGAGTGATGGATGTAGGATGACCGAATACCTGAAAGTAACTTGTTTCTCTCCCTCTTGCTAGGATACAAAGAAAAGAATTGTATGTAAATCAGAAGGTAATGAAATGCAACCCTCTCTTGGGCCAAATTCCGCTTTTGGTGGTCAAGAATATCCTGCTGAAGCAATGAAGTATGAAAACCAGCTTCAACCAGCTGACCGGACCTGCACAGAAGCAGCCCCTTGCTCTCCTCATTTCAACTTGCTTAATTAACATAGTAAAATTCCCACCCCGGGGTAGAGTTATCCGCCCCTTTCTTGATCATGCAATGTATGTGCAAGCGTGATTTCCTGAACATACTAATCATACGATTATATAACCAGCTATGTGTTCATCCATATGCATAAAAACTAATGCATAATCAAAGCTAACGCTAAGTAGTAACTTGGGTATTTAAGCAAGAGTGAAACTGCAGCACAGGAAGTTGGGTTTGAGTCACCTTGGACTGGCCTTGGCTCCTTACCTCTGCAGACGTAATAAATGTGAGTTTGTCTAACTCTCGTGTTGAGGTTTTCTTTATGCCATCTCTGGTTATCCATAAAGGCCCTGCTTTGAGGCCTAACAAGAGAAGACATTAAACTTTGCCTGAAGGCAAAAAAGCGCAGTATCTGTGGAAAGCTTCCCCGAGGTGGAGCAAAGTTCGGGAGGCACACGGTCTTCCCCAGGAGATCCTCAGGAGGAGGGTCCCCGCGGGTGGGCCTTGGTCAGTGCCTCCTTCTTCCAGCTCACCCTTCCGCTGCGTTGCATAAGCTTTCCCTGCCCAGCCCCTGACGGGAGGACAAGGCCAGTGCAAGGCATTGGGTGGGAAGGAAGGAAGGCTTGGGGAGATGAATGATTTGGATTTCTCTCCACCACAGTGACTTCCAGAGACCCCTCCTGGTCTCGCCACAGGGCCCAGCCTCACCTGGCCTACTGACCCTCCATGCCCACCCTCCTGCCCCCCGGGAGCTCCTTCCCTCTTTAGAACCTTCTCACTACTCTTCTTCCAGCCCACTTCTCCCTTTCCTTCCTTCTCGGCCCGCCGAGGCCCCCTCCGCTGGCCTCAGTCTTCCCAGTACCCCGTGCCCGCCTGCCCCGCATCCCCAGCCCGTGCCTCTTCCCCCACATCACCTTCCAGCCTCTCCAGCCAGCTCGGGGGGCTGTTATAGGCTCAAGCTTTTTCTCCCTCAGGGCATGCGTCATGGCGATAATCAATGGCTATTTCTGGGATTTTCAATTTATCACTTGCCTGTCTATTAGCTTGTGAACATCTCATTCACCTCAGTATACTCATACCTAACAGGATGCTTGGCCCATAAGCAGTGCCCAAAAATCCTTTATGGGGAGAGAATGTGGCTCAAGCAGTTGAGTGCCTGCCTCTCACACAGGAGGTCCCGTGTTTGGTTCCCGGTGCCTCCTGAATAAACAAAAAGCAAACAACAAATAAAACAAATGAAAAAAACCAACTCAGGGAAACCGATGTGGCTCAGGGGTTGAGCACCATGCCTCCCATCTATGAGGTCCCGGGTTCAATCCCTGGCCTCCAGTATATCAAAAACAAAAACAGAAACAAAAATCATTAATGGAATAAATGACTATCTGGATAGACAGGCAGACTAAATCAAATCTTCTCCTTTTAAGGAAGCCGCAGGAGAAAAGAGGACTGATCAAGATGGTTGCATTGAACTGAGGCAAAAGCAGAGCTGTTTTACCTCCAGACCACCTCCCACTCTACACGTGCGTCTCCATTGCCGCTCTGCCGCTCTCGTCCCTGCTCCCAGCGCTCCTGCCCAGCCCCATACCCCTGCCAGGGCTCCCCTCCACAGGTAGCTACTGCCTCGCTAACTATGTTGTGCCAAAGCCAGGGCAAAGCGCCGGGCATAAGGACAGCGAGGAGGTGGGCCCTTTGTCCAAGCCTGGGCCCAGGGGGCAGGGGTCCCCCGCCTCCACGCTCCCTCTGCCATCTCCCTGGGTCACTTTTGTCCTTGGAGAGTCTGCGTGATCAAAAGAGTCTTCAGTCTCCGGCAAGGGGCAGCCATTAGGAAGCAGCAAACGCATTACCCTCTCACCACACAATAGTTAGCTAATTCAGTTATTCTATTTCACCTGAAGACTTTATTTCCAGCCGGAGCCTCCCCTTCAGCGCAGGGCAGGCCCCATCTGTCGGACAGTTTGCTCCAGTCCTCCAGCCATTATGCCTCCCCTCGCAGGACTGGATGGTGTGTGTGCACGCGAGCAAGAGAGCGAGCGAGCATGTCTGCCTGCTGCACTTGCTCCCTCTTGTCTCTTTATCATCCTCCCAGGGCTGAACAGAACTTGCTTAAAAGAGTGATGTCAGTTGTGTGCAAAACAGACCGATAAAACCTAATGCACTCACTCCCCTTTGTCTGTCTGACTCTCCTACCGAACATTTCCCACTCAGAAAGCCACTTAAAACACATCAGCAGTAACGCACAAAACAGCCACTTGTTGGCTAATTGTGCTAAGCAGCTGCCAGCAGGGCTGGGGGAGGGAGGGAAGGGGGGCTCCAGCTTGGCCTTTAGGCTGTCCTGCTGGGAGGAGCTCCTCTGCTCCCCCAGCCCAGAACCAGCTTCTGGAAAGGGTGCCCAGCCCCTGCCTCCTACCGAGAGGCAAGGAGAAAGGAGGCCGCGGCACCCACTCTGCAGAAGGTTGGAAGACCATGGGCTGGGACGGCAGGATATGACCCTAGCGCCAGACGCCAGCTTCCTTGGTTTCTGTGTCGACCTAATGAGCTGTTTGCCTGAGGCTTGTCGGCCCCTTCCAGGTCCCAAAGGCAGCATGGTCCAGTATGCCAGGAGGCCTGGACAGATCTAGGTTCAAATCCTGGCTCCATTACAGACTGGCCATGTGAGCTGTGGCCAGAGACTCCCCCTCTCAGCGTCGGTTTCCTCTTCCAGATAATAGTAGTCTCAGATGCCGTGAGAATTCATGGAGGTGGTACCTGTTTGGATCTCGGAACAAGAAGATCGCAGAGGGGCCACTCTCTGGCCGTGGAGCTGCTGTTGGAGCCCCACACGCCCTCCCCTCCCCTCCAGAGTTCACAATCTGAAGGGGCAGGGGGACACTGAACAGCCAGATAAACTAACTCTACACACGCAAGCATTGAGAGCTAAGGGCAGGGATGGGGGCGACTGGGGCCTATCGTGGGCACCCTAATCTAGTCTCGGAACCAGCACAGGGTGTGAAGGGGGTGGGGGTGACATCACAGGTGCTGGAACTGTATGTGCAAAGGCCCTGAGGCAGGCTGAATTGGAGGACCTCCACAGGAGCCCAGAGGGAAGGGCTGGAGAAGTAATGAGTGCCATGTCAGCGGGGCCACTCTGAGGAGCTTGGCTTCATCCCGAAGGCAATGGGGAGCCACGGCAGGGATGTGAACAGCAAGGCGCCCTCACCAGATTCCTTCTTCAAAGACCCCTGGCTCCCAGGAGGAGTGGGGGAGAGAGGGGTATCAAGAGCAGAAGCGGGGAACTTCCCTCCACTGCTCCAATAGCCCAAGCAGGTGGCTGGCCTGGTAACAGAAGCCCCCAGTGCTCCCGCAGATGGAGAGAGGGACGAGCCTGTGTCCCTGCTCGGCCTCCTCGGGTCCCCGCTCGCACCAGCCCCACTGATGTGGCCGCCACGCATCCTGGAGAGGCAGGGGTTAAGCCCCGCGGCCCTGCAGAAATCAGAGGATTACAGGTTTGCCAGCGGCCTGTCCCTCCTGTCACGGAGGCGCGGACGCACCCTGCTATCTCTGGGCTCACCTGTCACGGCAGTGCACTGCATCAGGACTCCATTAGGGAGGCCAGCGGCGCCCACAGCTGTCAGGCTGCAAGCGCTCACCCCTCCTCCGACCCGCTGGAGGGCCAGCTCTGCCCGCTGGCCGGCACGCGGCCTCCTCCTGCCCTTCCCAGGCCGGAGAGCAGGGAGGGTGGGCGGGCACGTGCCGCTTCCGGGCTGGGAGCAGCCTGGGTGTGACGCTCACCTTGACCACTTCTCGGCTTCCTGACCCTGGGTGCTGTGCTCAAACCTCTGAGCGCCACTGCATCACCCAGCGAGGACGATGTGGGCTTCTCTGCGAAGGGCATTGTGAGGTTTCAGCAAGACAGCGAGGCTGACAGTAAGCGCTCAACAAACGGGAGCTGCTCTCACTGTTTTCCCTCTGCCTTAATTCCTCCTTTCTTCCCTACAAGATCCCCCCTTCTTCAGGCCGTCAGTTTCCCTTTTTGCCTTGTCTTTGGAAGCTCAAAGTCAAAGTGAAGCGATCATCAAAATAACTCACTCTTCCCAGGTTCCTGGTATAATTACCACCCCCTTCATAGCTGCTTCTGGTGTCATCTATTTTTCTTTTTAAACTTTATTTTGGCTGTCCTTTGTATGTGTGATTTAAATACACAGAAGTCTTGCAAATGAAAATAGCTTAATTGCCTTTGCGGATTTTCAAAGTTACATGTGCTCATTCTAAAAAAACATCCAGACGATGCAGAAAAGGAGAAAGAAGAGGGAAAACAACAAGGTGTTTCTAGCAGACTCGAGTATCTTGTGGCAGAGGAGGAAAAAAGGGGCCCACTTGACAAAGCTGGGGTCCTCCCCACCTGCTGCCAGCCCTGCTGTGACTCCCTGGCTCTGGCTGCCCCCGTCCCAGGAGTGCCCTTTTCTTACACACAAATCCTGCCCACCTCTTAAACTCCAGCTCGGGTTCTGGCTCCCCAGACCCCTGGCAACCCAGGGCATTCCTTCCATGCCTCTGGGCTCAATTCTTTTCATTTCTTTTTTTTTTTTTAAAAGATTTATTTATTTATTTAATTCCCCCCCTCCCCTGGTTGTCTGTTCTTGGTGTCTATTTGCTGCGTCTTGTTTCTTTGTCCGCTTCTGTTGTCGCAGCACGGGAAGTGTGGGCGGCGCCATTCCTGGGCAGGCTGCATTTTCTTTCGCGCTGGGCAGCTCTCCTTACGGGGCGCACTCCTTGTGCGTGGGGCTCCCCTACGTGGGGGACACCCCTGCGTGGCAGGGCACTCCTTGCGCGCATCAGCACTGCGCGTGGGCCAGCTCTACACGGGTCAAGGAGGCCCGGGGTTTGAACTGCGGACCTCCCATGTGGTAGACGGACACCCTAACCACTGGGCCAAGTCCGTTTTCCCAATTCTTTTCATTTCAACAAACATTTATTGAGCTTCTACTTTGAACCAAGACACACGATCCATCCATTTGCCCCCTTCTACCAGATTTAACTGGTGTGTTATTCACTGACCTGCAGCAAGATTTCTCTCCCAGTTCCTGCCTCTTTATAGCTCCACCCCAGCATCTATTGTCCAGAATGGAACTTCCTGGATACCTGCAGGAAAGCAGTTGGCACAGAGTGTGTGCTTGGCCTGTGCTGGACGCCGTGCCGGGCCCTTGCCTGCATGACCTCGTCTGATACTCACATCGATTGTGGGAAGGGGCATGTTGTTACTCCCACCTTGCAGATGAGGCCTCACAGGTCAGGAAGCTTGCTCAGGGAGCCGTGCGGTTAAGTTGAGAGCCAGAATTAGCCCCGAGTCTCCAAGACCAGGCCTAAGCAATTTGCTCCTCATACTGCCCCATCTCCTTGCACAACTCCCCGATGGTACAGGACAGGTGATAAATGCCCTCATCAAGGATGCCAAGGAAAGAAAGGACCATGCCCCCTGGGTGCCTGGAAGGAAGATTCACTGGAGGAAGTGCCTAACTGAATGTTGAAGTATGCGCTGGAGATGGCCACGTGGAAAATGATCAGAGGGAAGCAGATTTGGCTCAACAGATAGAGCGCCCACCTACCACATGAGAGGTCCAGGGTTCAAACCCAGGGCCTTCTGACCCATGTGGTGAGCTGGCCCATGTGCAGTGCTGATGCATGCAAGGAGTGCCGTGCCACGCAGGGGTGTCTCCCACTTGGGGGAGCCCCACATGGAAGAAGTGCGCCCGGTAAGGAGAGCCGCCCCACATGAAAAAAGTACCGGCTGCCCAGGAGTGATGCTGCACACACAGAGAGCTGACACAGCAAGATGATGCAACAAAAAGAGACACAGATTCCAGGTGCCACTGACAAGAACACAAGCGAACACAGAAGAGCACACAGTGAATGGACACAGAGAGCAGACAGCTGGCGGGGGAAGGGGAGAGAAATAAATAAAAAATAAATCTTAAAAAAAAAGAAAAAGAAAATAATCAGAAAAACGTTGAAAGAGGCAGGAGCAGCCTGGGAGGCAGGCCAGGGTGTGAGGCTGTGGGCGGTAGCGGGGGAGCCTCCTCTGAGTGGCCAGAGCTCAGGTGTGTGTGGAGGAGGGCTGAGGTAAGACAGGTGGGTGGTCAGCAGCTGTATGGTGACGTGCCTCATATACTGTGTTCGGATGTTTAGGTTTGGCTTTGGGCCAAAACTTCAGGCTGAGCTCCCTGGGACCCTAGGGATTCCTCAGAGGCATTTCCACCCCTGGAAGAAGGTAAACCAGAAGGGAGACCGAAGCAGCCCAGGCACTGCCTCCAACACCTGGTCTCAGACGGAGGAGCTGTACTTTCATTGGTTGGCTGTTTTGATTTTGGGCGTGAGATTTCATTTGAAGGGTTCTGCAATAAAACACGTTTGAAGTCGCTCCTGCGGGCCATAGAGAGTTTTAAGCCAGGAGTGACATGACCAGATTATTACAAATCTGCTGGTTCTTCAGAAACCTCCGCTGAGCCCAGGTCCTGCAGAGGGTGTATCCAGTGGCTTCCACTTCAGGGATTCTGTGTCCCCAGCCTGGGGTCAGAACGCTTGGGTGCTTGTCCCGGGTCCACCCATAATTTGCTGGGTGTCATTGCACAAGTCTGCCTGTCCCTGGTCTCTTGATTCTGACCTCCAACCTTGGATTTGATCTGGGCCCATGGTCATAGACTGAGGATAACTTTAGCCCAGCCATTCTCTTAAGGGCAGGTGCCAGCTCCTGACGGGGCTGAGGCTGGCTTGGGCAGAGCCTCCCAGATACCAGACTAGAAAAAGAATCATGATAACCACAGCAGCTGTCACTAGTACCTGGAAACTTCCTCGGCACCTGGCACCGTGCACATACAGCATCTTGTTGAATCTTCACAACCAGCCATGAAGCACCATCTAATCCCATTTTACAGGTGGGGGTTACTGAGGCAGCAGTGAGGTCACCTGCCAAAGACATTCAACAAGTAAATGGCGGAGGTGGAATTTGAACCCACTACCTCTGGTTCTGGAGCCTGCCTTTATAAACCCCCTCACAGTGGGTACTTCCCAGTGGGAGGCAGGGCCATTCTGCCTGCAGCAGCTGTGAAGGCCCCATCACCACCAAGACCCTCCAGGCTACAGTGATCTCAGGGGGACTATGTCATCAGGTAGGCCAGGAAGTGTTTCTAAGGAAGGGGAAGGTTGCAGGTTGGGCTGGAGAGAAGAGGAAGGAGCAAGTGTTTGCAGTACTGGATGGCACGAGGCTGGGGTCCGATCCCACCTGGCTGCCACCTTGGGAATCTCTCCTGATGCCACCATGAGGGCTAGAGGACCTGCAGGTTGAGACTCACAGACCGGTCAAGCCCACCCACCCCAGGCCCATCCTGGTCTCCACAGGGAAGTCTGGTGCACCGGATGTTGGGGCTCCACGTCCAGGCAGCTTTGCCATTCCCCCTTGCTGGCCCTCCCTGTCCTTGACTCTGGGCTATCGCTTCCAATCCCAAGTCATGGGTGATGCAGGGGACTTCCCAGGATGCCTGGGCTGGGGGCGGGAGGGGTTCGCTCCTGGCCTCCTGCTTTACCTCTGGGCTCCGGCTTCCTGTACACTGACTACTCCAGGGGATGCATCAGTCCCTCCTGCAGCTCCCAACAAAGAGTCGCTCACCCGCACCTGGTTTGTGGCTCTTCCTGGAGATGGTTGGGTGGGTGGGTGGGGTAGCAGACAGGTCACTGTGCCCTGCCTTCCCTCCCTGTCTGCCCATCTCCATCCCCCAGCAGACCTCATGCTCTTCTCCCTCTGCTCTGCAGAGTATCTCCTCCTGCCTTCCCTGCCTCCCCGAGACAGACTCCCCCTGACATCCCAGGCCCCAGGACTCCTGATCCCTGCTCTCCACCTCTTGGAAAGCATGGGCCTTGGCCGCTGCTGGGACCCATCGCCTTTTGTCCAGTCCCATCACCATGTCAACAGAGCAAGAAAGGGCAGTGCTGTAGTTTGATACAGCAGTTCTGCCTGGTGAGTCTGACCCTGCGGCACATTTAACACAGTGGTTGTGTTATTCTACAACACTGACGTTGAATTAACCTGAGCAGTAACCCACACGGGGCCCCCACGATCAGGAGCGCGGTCCTCTCCCGAGGAGTACCGCCGCTTCACGGTTCTGCTTTTTCTTCGGAAGCTCGAGATATCTGGTGCTTTTATGGAGTATTCTCTCTGCACTGGGAGTTCACTGAGCTTTCTCAAATCATTCACATCTCTGTTTTTAAGGGTAAACAAATTCTTCAAACACCTTTATAGCACTTTGATATTATTGATGAATTCCAAAAAGAAATATTGGGTTATGTTTGTAAACTGATCTTTTCCTCGGGGCATATTAGATTTATATTGGATTCGGAGGTTTGCTTGATTAAGTAATCAGGTAAGCCTCTTGTGCCAGGAGGGCACAGCTAAAAGGCACGGCAAAGGACAGAGTTGAGGGCTTTTAATGTTGGAGTTTGATGCTGAAGCTGGAGCCCCAGGGAGAGAGACAGAGCCATTCGCCTGATAGTCTACAGCTGACCCTGTGGAGGAAACAGAGGAGCTGAGCTCAGAGGAACCCAGGAAACCTGAACCCTGGCAGACTTTGGCAGCCATCTTGCTCCAACACGTGAAAATAGACTTTGGTGAGGAACGGAACTTATGTTTTGTGGCCTGGTATCTGTAAGCTCCTACCCCAAATAAATACCCTCCATAAAAACCAACCAATTTCTGGTATTTTGCATCAGCACCCCTTTGGCTGACTAATACAACCTTTTAGAGTGGAATACTAGCTTTGAGTAGTTTCCCCCAGATATGGCAAGCTTAGATAAAGTCAATACATTTGTTTGCTGCCATTTTTGTCATGAAAAATACCCACTGTGTTTCTGTGACTACAGCTCACTTTCTCAGCTTGGTTGAAAAGAGAGTGCCAGTGAGACTGGCTTCTACAATTTGTCACTAATTTGTTCTCGACAAACGTCTGCTGAGCGAGCTCCTGCTGCGTGCCAGGCCTTGTGCTGCGAGCTCAGGAGAGAACTTTAGGAAAGGAGGCAGAGGGCCTGGGCCTCAGGGAACGCGCAGGCTGGTGGGGAAGCAAGGTGTGATTAGTCAATCCCAGTTAGTCTAAGAGCTTCATGACAGGGGGAGTCCAGCACAGGGAGAGCGGGCGGGGCGGTGGGGGAGGGCGCCCTCACAGCCTCCTGGACACAAGGAGAATGTCCCTGAGGAGGTAAAGTGGATGTTTCCATTTCCTAGGCTGCCCAAAACAAATTCCATGAAATGAGTCGGGTTAAACAGTGGGAATTTATTCGTTCATGGTTTTGAGGCTGGGAAAATGTCCAAATCAAGGCATCCTCAGGGCAATGCTTTCTTCCTGGTGACCAGCAGCTGGAGATCCTTGGCTCCTCTAGCACATGGCAAGGCACATGGCGGCATCGACTGGCCTCTCCCTTCTCTTCCAGGTTTCATTGATTTCAGTTTCTTGCTTCCATGACTTTCTCTCTGTGTCTGAATTTCATTCTCTTATAAAGGACTCCAGTATTAGGCTCAAGACCCATCCTACTTGAGGTGGACCACACCTTAACTGAGTAGCCTCATCAAAAGGTCCTACTTACAATTGGTCCATATCCACAGGAAGGGATTAGATTTAAGAAAATGTTTTTTCTGGAATACATATAGCTTTAAACCACTACAGTTTGTAAGTCTGACTGAGTCCTGGAGGAGAAGGAATGTTAGTCACAGAAGAGGAGGGGAAGGATATTCCGGGCTGGGGAACCAAGGATCATGTGACTGGAGGGAGGTACCCAAGCAGGGGAAAGACGTTCAGTGGGGACAGAGGAGAGATGAGGCAGAAGATACAGCAGGGGCCAGACCTTGAAGGGCCCCATGGACTGGGTTCAAGTTTGGAGGCCCCTGAACATGATTGTACAGAGGAGTGGCCCAGTCCAATGTAGACCTAGAAAATCTCTCTGGAGAAGCATAGATTAGTGGTTGAAAGTTCAGGATCTGGTGTTAAAAGGGCTTGAGTTCAAGTTCTGGTTCTGCCACTGACCTTGGGCAAATTGCTCAAGTTCTCTGAGCCTCAGTTTCCCCAACTATAAGATGAGTGAGGGGTAGCAGACTTGGCCCAGTGGTTAGGGCGTCCATCTACCACATGGGAGGTCCGCGGTTCAAACCCCAGGCCTCCTTAACCCGTGTGGAGCTGGCCCATGCGCAGTGCTGATGTGCACAAGGAGTGCCCTGCCACGCAGGGGTGTTCCCACATAGGGAAGCCCCACGCACAAGGAGTGCGCCCCGTAAGGAGAGCCGCCCAGTGCAAAAGTGCAGCCTGCCCAGGAATGGCGCTGCATACATGGAGAGCTGACACAACAAGATGACGCAACGAAAAGAAACACAGATTCGCATGCTGCTGACGACAACAGAAGCGGACAAAGAAGACACAGCAAATAGACACAGAAAACAGACAACTGGGGTGGAAGGTAGGGGGAGAGAAATAAATAAATAAATCTTAAAATAAAAAAGATGAGTGGGAACAATCATAGTATCTCCTACAAAGGGATGTGAGGAGTCAGTGAAACACTACATGACGCCATCAGCTAAGTGCCCACAAGAGGTGAACGCTCCACAAATGGGGACTACGAAGGGGCAGGCTTTCCATCTGACTTGTTCACTTCTGTGTCTCCAGCACCTGGAAAATAACAGAGACTCGGTTGGTGAGTGGATGGTGGGTTGGAGAGGCAAACAGGGATCAAGCTGCAGGGATGGAAGGATGTGGACAATTCCAGAGATTTGAGGGAGATTGACTCAACGGGGCTATGTGAGGGATGAGCTGGGAAGACTTCCAGGTTACAGGAGGGGTGTATAAAATGTCCGAGTGGTGCACCACTTATCTATGGCTACATAACAAACAACCCCAAAACTTGGTGGCATGAAACAACCATTTTATTGTGCCCATGATTTCGTGGGTCAGGAATTCAGGCAGGGCACAAGGGAATTGTCTTATCTCTGCTCCATGACACCTGGACCTCCCCTGAAACAGATGGGATCAAATGGCTGGAGCTGGCTGGGACAACTCAACTGGATGGCTGAGACAGAAGGGGCTGGCTGCACATCTCTCCCCAACCCACACCCTTTCTACCCTCCTCCTCCCCTCTTTCCGTCCGTCTTCCTTTTCCTTTTTCCATGGACTTTCTTTGTGATTAGCTTGGGCTTCCTCACAGCTTGGTGGTCTCAGGGTAGTAAGACTTCTTCCGTGGTAGCTGGCTCCCCCCCAGGGCAAGCGTTCTAAGAGGTCTGGGCCAAAGCTGCTGTGAAGCTTCCTATGACCAAGCCTCAGAGGGACCAGTACATGTTGCTTTTGCCATATTCTGTTGGTCAAGCAAATCACCAAGCCCAGCCTGGATTCAAGAGGAGGTCAATTCACTTCCCTCGATGAGAAGAGCAGAAAAGAATGTGGCCATCTTTAATCTACCATAACAGGTGACCGCACCATCTGTGAAATGGGAGCACTGAGAAGCTTTAGAAGCTGTTTTTGTTTGTTTGTTTGGTTGGTTGGTTGGTTGGTGTGTTGTTTTTTTGTTTTTTTGGTTTTTGGTTTTTTTTGAGCTACCAGGGATTGAACCTGGGATCTTGTATGTGAGAAGCTGGAGCTTAATCACTGAGCCTTGAGTTGGTTCTTTTCTTTTCTTTTTTTTTTTTAAGATTTATTTATTTATTTAATTCCGCCCCCCCCCCCCTCCCCCCGGTTGTCTGTTCTCTGTGTCTATTTGCTGCGTCCTGTTTCTCTGTCCGCTTCTGTTGTCGTCAGCGGCACGGGAAGTGTGGGCGGCGCCATTCCTGGGCAGGCTGCACTTTCTTTCGCGCTGGGCGGCTTTCCTTATGGGCGCACTCCTTGCGCGTGGGGCTCCCCTACGCAGGGAACACCCCTGCGTGGCAGGGCACTCCTTGCGCGCATCAGCACTGCGCATGGGCCAGCTTCACACAGGTCAAGGAGGCCCGGGGTTTGAACCGTGGACCTCCCATGTGGTAGACGGACGCCCTAACCACTGGGCCAACTCCGTTTCCCGGTTCTTTTCATTTATTTGCTTGTTGTTTGTCCTTTTGTTTTTAGGAGTACCAGAAACTGAACCCAGGACCTCCCATGTGGGAGGCAGGTGCTCAACTGCTTGAGTTGAGCCACAGGAGTCACATCTGCTCCCCTAGAAACTGTTTCATCTGCTGTACTCAGTTCCCTCCAAGCCCCTTTATTGGAACTGGGCTAATCCAGGGAGCAGGCCCTGTCTTGCCCTTCTCTTCCACCAATCATGCTCAGTTCACTAAGTTAGGCCTGGTGTCATTGGCAGTGTGGGCACCGGAGAAAAAGAGGAGAGCGTATCAGAGGGAGACGCAGGGTCCCTGACCCAAAGAGCAGCCACCCTGAACACCAGAGGCAGAAGAAGCTGCAATTCTCATTGAATAGAATTGTTAAAGCACCAATTACATCCAAATCCCTATTCATCTCAAGAGGGGAACTTAATCTCTGCCTCCAAGGTCTCAAAGCCTGATGCAGGAGACTGACTTCCACAGCACAATTCCCAAGGAGGGCCACATAAAGCAGCACAAAGAGATGGCTCCTGACTGAGAAGCCCAGGAAGGCTTCCTGGAGAAGGTGGCATCTGAGGTCAAAAAGAACACAGGAAGGCCTTAGACCTGTGGAAATCTGAGGAAAGGCCCTCTTGGGGACAAGAGTGGCTTGGGGAGGGTGGGGACTATTTTAGGGTGATCTCTGAGGATCTGGGGGCATTAGGGAGTGGGTGCAATTGTCTCTTTCTTGTAGGTGTCAACAAGGAGCATTGGAGCCTGGACACCCCACAGGGCAGTTACCCTCACCTTCATCTCTCCAAAATTAAGGACATGCTTTTTGGGGAGGCACAGTTCAACCTACCACAGGGAGGGCATCTGTGACATCATCCAGGGCAGAAGCGCATGAGGATAATCCAGACCAAGTTCAAGGAAGTGGGAATGGAGAGAGAGACAGTGCCTAGGCATGAGCAAGTGCACTGTGCCCACCCTTCCATGTCCCAGACATATGCTCAGACCCCTTGCCCTGGGGCATCAGAGACTCCGAGGAGAGCTTTCTGGAAGCTGCTGCAGTTCCCAGGCAGGGGTCCCTTGTGTGAGAACAGCAGCTTCCAGGCCCAGTTCCCCGGAGCGCCAATTCTGAAAATGACCAACAGAGACCCAATCAGGAGGTTGGAAAATGGGCACCTCCGCGCCTCCCTGTGTCTATTGCAGGGTTTGGAAATAGCTGAAATGAGAGGAGACTAGCGAGGAGGGGGGGGGCCTGCTGGACCCAGAGAAGCCTCTGGCGCAGGGAGCAGGAAGTGGGGAAGGAGAGAGACAGGAGGGTGAAGGAGAGAAGACCCCAGGGGAGGGGAAGGGGAGGGGAGGGGAGAGGAGGGGAAGGGGAGAGGTGAGGAAGGGAGGGGAGAAACAGCAAGGACAGGTTTGGAAGATGGAAAGGAAAAATAGCAAATTGGACACACACACAAAATCAGTGGTTGTGGGTGTGTGGCATAAGAGTGTATGATAGGGTGTGTGTGTGTGAGAGAGAGAGAGAGAAAGAGAGAGAGGGGTAGACTTTGAGGAGCAATTCAAAAGCCTCCAGCCCCTCTGCCCATCCAGGCACCCCCCTTCTCTCTTCACGCCTCCCCCCATAAAAAAAAAAAAAGAGAGAGAGAGAGAAAGAAGGAAAACAAAATATCTACAGTTGTCGAGACAAGAGGGGAAAAATAGAGGCAAACATCCGTAATTTTCTCTGTGGGGCTTTGCGGTAATTGAGCCATTTGGATAAAAATAAAGGCAGCAGGCCCCTTAGGTAAGAAGAGCTTTTGCAATCTAAGAAGCTTGAATTATGCGTCTTGTGTCACTTGAAATCCCCCGTCCTCCCCCTTCCACGGGCGACCCAAACCACTTTCCCTTTTCTTATTATTTTTTTAAGTACCCTGTCAAATGTCATCTGTAGAGCAGAGAATTTCAGCTGTCACAACTAATTTCAATTTTTCCATGTGGTTTTCCCCTCTTCATGTACCAAGGGAGGGGTCTGCTGAGCCGCGTTTCCCTCTCTTATGCATCCACTCACTCTTTTAATCATTCCTGCTATTATTTCAATACCAGATTCACATGGTAAATGTGGGGAGTGCTTCGAGCTGTGATTTGCTTGTGTGGAAGGACGGGCCTGGCCCTGCCATTCTAGCCTCACTCCCCCCACTGCACCCCCACATGCACACCTCCGCCCCCACTTGAGCTCCCACACTCCTACCACTCTCTTCTTAGTCCTGAGCTCCCAGCACCCCAACCATCCACCAGGGAAAATCCAGAGCTCAG
The DNA here is from genome assembly GCF_030445035.2 of Dasypus novemcinctus. NCBI lineage: Eukaryota > Metazoa > Chordata > Mammalia > Cingulata > Dasypodidae > Dasypus > Dasypus novemcinctus. Next base: position 86,640,688 of record NC_080680.1, on the reverse strand, counting down.
ACACAGGATCGATTTTTGAGTTTCCATCAGAACCGCAGGGACCCACATGCATCTCCTGGGGTTCTCAGGAAGGAGGACACGGGGGGCACAATGCTTTCCCTCAAGAAGATGACCCCCTAGTGGAGTCAGGGTGACAAAAAGGCAGGCATGTGGGTGCAAAGTAATGTTTGATGGCCTGGCCAATGGCTGTGCAAAGACAGTGGGGCACAAGGGAGGGAGGGTCCTTCCTAGCTGAGCTGCTCAGCAGCTTCCACCAAGGAGTGGTGCTTGAGCAGACTTTTTTTTTTTTTTTGCAGGTACTGGGGATTGAACCCAGGACCTCGTTCATGGGAAGCAGGCACTCAACCACTGAGCTACAGCCGCTCCCCTTGAGCAGACTTTTGCAAACAAATGGGTGCTTGCCTACTGGGCGACTCAGGGAAGGGAATTCCAGGCAGATGGGAACAGTATGTGCAAAAACCTGGAGATGAAACAGCATGTCCTGAGAAGTGCATGTAATTGAGCAAGGTGGGTCCCTGGAGCTTGCAAGTGGTGAGGGGTGGGGCTGGGGTACAGTAGGGCGAGATCCTGCGGAATTGGGGACCTAGTCTGGAGGGCAGTCGGGACCCAGGGGAAATGGGAGCATTTTAAGCAGGAAGGAAATAGGCTGCTTTGTCAAAGGCCCATCCTAGTTACAGGTGGGGAAAGCACTGGAAGATGAGCGATGCTTCTCTCCTCTCATTCTCTTTCTTCCCCTTCTCCTTCCACACTCCCCAGTGGAGGGCCGGGAGGGCCCAGAGGGCCGGGCCTTGCTTTACTCAGCAGTAGGGTCTGGGGTCTGGGTCAGGGTCTGTCCCACGCAGGTCTCCACCAGAGTTTGTTAAGTGAATAAACAGGCCCACCAGTTCTGGGGTTCTCATCCCCTTCCCCCGTTGATGCCCTTGTGTTAACCAGCCCTCTGGAGTACAGAACTCCAGATCAGGACCAGAGGAAGAGCTGGGGGTGGGCCAAAGGAGGCAGAGACGATGAGTGCCTGGCCCTCGAAAGGCACTTCTTAAATGAAGGAGGTGAGTGACACTGTGTTAGGGAGGTGAGTGACAGTATGTCAATAACTGGGACACCCCTACTGCACATTGGTGGTGAGACAGAGGCTGCAGGAGAAGTGGGCACTTGGGGTCGGGGTCACCAAATGAGGAGGACCCTCATGGACAAGGTGGTTCCACCTTGGTCCCACCCAGGCTCCCAGCGAGGGCTGCTTGATTTTCACCTGCGTGGTCCCGCCTCCTCCCCTGCTGTTACTGGGAGAGAACAGGAAGGGGCCTAGAGGACACCAGGATTCTCTCTATGAGTGGGGGCACCGGAGCAGTACATCCCCCGGAGTGGCAGCTCGTGTGAGAACCAGAGTTTCAAGTCACCCAGTTTCCTTCTTTTTTTTTTTTTTTAAACTCAATCTTTTTTTTTTTTTTTATTTAATTCCCCTCCCCTCCCCCGGTTGTCTGTTTTCTGTGTCTTTTTGCTGCGTCTTGTTTCTTTGTCCGCTTCTGTTGTTGTCAGCGGCACGGGAAGTGTGGGCGGCGCCATTCCTCGGCAGGCTGCTCCCTCCTTCGCGCTGGGCGGCTCTCCTTATGGGTGCACTCCTTGCGCGTGGGGCTCCCCTACGCGGGGGACACTCCTGTGTAGCACAGCACTCCTTGCACGCATCAGCACTGCGCATGGGCCAGCTCCACATGGATCAAGGAGGCCCGGGGCTTGAACCGCGGACCTCCCATGTGGTAGACGGACGCCCTAACCACTGGGCCAAAGTCCGTTTCCCCCAGTTTCCTTCTGTACACCCACAAGGACAGAGCTCGAGTCAGGCTGGGTCACTATTGTGCTCCCAGTTCCTGGCATAGAGTCACACAGATGAGAATGATCGGCTCTTCCCGAGGACATGCCCTCTGCCAGGCCCTGTCCCAGTGCTCTGCATGGATTAACTCACTGGAAACTCTCAACAGCCTTGCACAGTGGATACGATTATCATCCCCATTTTACAGAAGGAGAAACTTCTATAGCAGCATAGAGTAGTTACATGATCTGTCCAAAGCCACATTGCTGGCAAGAGGCAGCATCAGGGACTGTACCCAGGCAGTTTGGACCAGATTCCTGATCCCAGGCCACATCCTGTCCACAAGGGAGATGCGCGATACCTACTCGTTTAATTCAGCGCTCCCTTCCAGAGAGGGAGTGTAACCTGGTGTTTAAGGACACACTCTCTGGAGTCAGACTTTCTACAGCTGAATCTCAGCTCCAACCCCTCCCAGCTGGGCAACTGGACCACTCTGTGCCTCAGTTTCCTCACCTGCAATATAGGAATACTAATAGTTCCCATCAGCAGCAAATTCTGGCTGTTGTTCACCCAACAGATTCCCTCTTCCTCCCAGGCACACAACTGGACATTTCCCAGCTTCCTCTGCAAATCGGTGGAGCCACGTGACTGAGTTCTGGCCAATGGGATGTGGGAGGAAGTGATGTCACCACTTCTGATCCTGGCTCCTAAAAGTTCCTGCCCCATCCTTCACATGCTCTCTGCTCCTCTGCAGAGGACCTAATGGAGGCCCAGGAAATAGTAGAGCCCACAACGAATGGAGCCTGAGCCCATGAATGGCTGTGCAGAGCAGCGCCCCCACCCCACCCCACACCTCTACCTCTCATCAGACTGTGCTCTGAGCAGAAATGAGCTCCTACTGTGGGGCCGTTCATTCAGGCGGTTAGCCTTCTCTTAGGAACGCATGACCCACTGGGCTCTCATGAGGATTAAAGAAGGCATATCTCCAAAGTGCTCGGTACAAGGCTTGATGCCCTCAGGGAATGGTTTATTGTCATTGTCATGCAGTTCTGTCTCCTGCGGGAGTGTGAGCCTCCCCCCGCATGGCACATGCTGGGAGCTCAGTGAACCCACGCTGGACGCCTCGCGCTCCTGTGTCTGGCGTTTGGGTCAGTGTTCCCATCTCCCTGTTGTTCTCTGGCCAAGAGATGCCTTGGTCTGGCAGCTCAGGCCTCTGGTACCTCCCTGCTCCCAGCACAGCAGACCTGGAGCAGGGTGTGAAAAAGGTATGCTGGCACCCGCTGCAGGGACCCCCAGCCTGCGGCCATGCCTCAGGGCTCTGGGGCAGAGCTCATACCCCAGGGGTCCGAGGAGCCCTCCTAGGGCTTGCTGTCAGAGAACCCCTAAGTCACGTGCCTTGCTCTGGGTGGGTTCTGGGGAGAGATCCAGAGCATTCCTGGGCTTTTGAAAAGTATGTGAGACACTCCACCCAGGCTGCCAGTCCAGGCGTTTACCCTTTGCTTGTTCCACTGTGAGCAGGGCCACCTCCTGCCTCGAGGGGCCATCCCTCAGCCAGACCCTCCTTGACCGGAGGCGTGGCGTCTGAGCCGTGAGCTGGGTCTTGTGGGGCCCGGGTCTGGAGCCTATGTGCTCACTGTTAGGGCAAACCTCCTCCCTCTGCTCACCCCTGTGGCAGCTCCCTGCCTTTCCATGCCTCCCTGGCCCTAGCAGAAAGGCTGGTGCTAGGGCTGGGTCTGGGGCACCTGGCTGCCTGCCCTATCAAGGACCTTGTCCTGGCCTCGCCCCAGGTTCACTGTGTGGCCCTGGCTAAGACCCTGCCCCTCCCTGTGCTCCTATCCGTTTTCTCATTGGCAATCAAGCCGTGAGTCCAAGCTGATCTCCTATTCCTCCTTCTTCCAGTCTGCTCCATCTTCTCAAAGCCGGGCTAATGGCTCCACCGGCTGTATCGGAGCCCATTCAGGGGAGCCCAGGACACCAGGGCTGGCAGGCATTCGTCTGGGAAATCGCTTGTCCACAAGCCCGAGCCCACTCATGGAGCTGTGCTACCGTGAGGGAAATTGCCCTAAATGTGAATCCACGCACGAGACTGGGGAAAGTGGTTTTGATGCTCATGTCTCTTCTATGCACAATGTTTTCAGCTTGTCTGCCTTCAAATCATTCCTAAATAATATCTTTTATTTGGTCTGACTGCTCTCAGGGCTCCTGCTTGGCCCAACACCGGCAGCCAAAGCACAACATTTAAAATCACATCTGCTTTTCCCTTGTAATGAACAAAATGGGTTTCAGACTCCCACAGCCAGCTTGCCCAGCTCTGAGGAGCAGTCCTGTCCAGGATTGCCCTGGTCCCCGGACAGGCCCGTTACTGAGTGGTCGGTCACCAGTGTGGCCTGGAGGCCTCTGCCTTCTGGCCTGAAAGGAAGAGATGGAGGGACAGAGTGGCTGAGCGGCCGGGAGGCAGTGCCTCATGAGGGCAGGTCTGGCTTTGAACCCTGACACCTCCACACCCCGGCTCTGTGACTTCAGATGTCTTGCTTGTCCTCTCTGAGGCTCATTTCCTCCTCTGGGCAGAAGATGGTGAGGTCTTTGCCAACCAAAGGCTCCCACGACCCTGACGCCCCCAGTGGAGGAGCCTTGGTTACCTGCCCACAATGCCAGCTTCAAAAGTCCACTTCTAAAAAGACAACCTAATAAAAAAGAAAACAGAAGAACAAAAATTATGACCCATAAGAAATGCGAAAGGGGATAGAACCAGGAATATGCTGGAGATTTCAAAAATTAGTAGATGATTCCATGGGTAGATCTAGGCTAATAAAATAAGAAAATCTGGATGAAATGATAAATTTACCAAAATTGACTTTAAAAAGTAGGAAACCAAATAAAACATTAACTATGAAAAAATAGAAAATTTTCACAAGTTCCCTCTCCAAAGAAAGCCTGATAGTTTTATGCCTAGGTTATTTCAGACATTCATGGAACAGGCAATTCTCAAGATATTCAGACTCTCCCAATCAGAGAAAAGAATGGAATCTCCCTACTGTATTTTATGTAATTTGCATAACCTTACTGCCGAATCACAACAGAGATAGCTCAGAAAAAGAAAAGCACTAGCTACACTCCTATGAATATAGACACAAGACACACGAATTAAATTGTGGCGATTTAAATACATCCATATTTTTTTCTCAATGTCAGGGTTTGTCACCAGCCACTTCTAACTTTTCTTAATGACTTGCCAGGGGTGTAAATCAGGAATTCATCTTTAAAAAGTCAAACAAGACCTTGAGGTAGAATGCATAAAAGTGGTAAAAACATGAGAACTGTAAGGTTTCTTTACTAATTCATCTCGTGTGGTGGCAAGCCTGATGCTACTGAAGTGCCTTACTGGTCAGAAAATAAAGTCAAGACTGCCAGATGAGGGAGAGAATAGACTTGCTATTTTGTAGGCATTAAATGGTGAGAACTTCAGAGAGAACTGGGAGGTTGTATGAACTAGACTGTCCCAGGGAAGAGTTCATTTATTTACTTATACAGTTATTTATTCACATGTGACATATAATGGAGCACTTACTCTTCTTCATGTGCTGAAAAGAATTACTGAGAGCACTTCCTGTGAGCCAAGCACGGCTCCAGGTGCACAGCTCCAGCAGAGAATGAGACAGGCAGAGTCCCTGCCCTGACAGAGCTTCTAGCTGGGTGCTGGAGGCAGGGCCCTGGGCTGGGTACCGGGAGGGTCCTGAGGGACTGAGGCCCCCACTCCTGGCCCACTGGGAGGCTCTGGTTTGGTTGAGGAGAATAAGAAAACCACATCCTGGATATATGACCTCGGCCTCCTTCCTGCTCTAGATCCAAAATTGGAATAGAGGTTCTGGGACAGGAATGGACTGCAGCTCCTTGTACCCTGATGCGTGGCTCCACACATGCAGCGCACAGACATAACAAAACTACCCCAGTCTGAGTCCCAGGAGTGCTCTCTGCCACCTGTTTCCGGGGCACTCCATGGAGGCCAGGAGGGCAGGGTTCCGGGCCTGGCGCTACTACTGGGCAGCCACTGTCTGGGCCCCTCCTTCCCCTTGGCCTCTTCCAGAAGCTGTCTGCAGACTGTGCCCATGGCTACCCATGGACTTCCTTCGTCTCTCTGCCAGGGGAGCATCCTTGGCCCACATAAGGAACAGGCCTGAATTACCAGGGAATTAATGCCCCAGAAGTGCCCCTCAACCAGTGAGGGCCAGGAGGTAGGGCAATTCTGAGGTGTGCCCAGTGCAATCTTACAGAGAAACCCCAGAAAAACTGGGGCCTGGTTGCCCGCTATTCCAATTACTGTTGTTGCACAACAAACCACCCCAAAACTTAGTGGTGTGAAACAATCATCTCATTATACCAGTAGATTCTATAGATCAGAAATTCAGACAGAACACTTAAGGGAAGGCTTGATTCTGCCCATGATGTCTGGGATTCCAGCTGGAGATGCTCAAATGGGGAACAGATGCCTAGGGATTGGAATCATCTGGAGGCTTCTTTACTCACGTGTATGGCACTGAGCTGGGATGATTTGGAGGCATGGCTCAGCTGGGACCATTGACTGAAGCACCTACATGTCTCCTCTCCAGGTAGCCTAAACTTCCTCACTGCACAGAGGCCTCGGGGTGGTCAAACTTCCCACGTGGCCACTCATGGCTCCGTGTCTTGGAGGACCAGGGTGCAGCCGCATTGCCTTTTCTGCGGCCTTTTGTGCCCTAGCCTCAGAAGTCACGGACCGTCTCTGTACTCTCTTGATGGAAGCAGTCACAAGCTCACCCACGTTCGGAGAAGAGGACGGAGACCTCACCTCTTGATGGGGATCCATGGTCATTTTCAACACCGCCCAACCCACCTGCTTGTTAGGGATCCCCTATTGGCTGTCCTCCCATCCTGGTCTCACCCCTGCTGCCCTCCACGCAAGTACCCAGGTCCTTGTCTCAGGATCTGTTTCTGGGGGAACCCAGCTACTGACTAACTGTGTAAGTGTCTCACTTCTCCAAGCATCATTTTCCTCATCTGTAAAATATGGATACTAATGGTCTCTCCTCTTAGAGTCGGTGGAGGATTACATGGAGAACCTCATTGGGAGTGAACTATTTTTATGAGCTATTTCTGTAAAGTTGTGACCAGAGTCAGCCCTTTTAGTGCCCATCACCACTCCAAAAGCAATTGGTGATGCTCCATTAGCAGTCCTGGGCATCTCCTTGGGACAATAGTAGGTGGCCATTCCATAGGGGGCATCATTCAGGAAGATGTCAGGGTGTGGTCAGCTGCATTTTCAAAAGAGCAACAACAACAGTGTGACTTGAAGAGTCCTCCCATCAAGAATTGTCCTCTCTGTCCCCTCCCCTTGAATCTGAGTGGGATTTTGTGACTGTTGGGACCAACAGAGGAGAAGAGAAGTAGTGCTATGTGATTTCCCATGCAAAGTCAAAAAAAAAAAGGTGAGGCGGCATCTCACTGGAACACCTTGCTCACTGGCATACCTGCTTTTCAGGTGAGCAGTCCAACTACCCTGGGTTCACCATGTTGTGAGGAAGCCAGAACTAGCCCACATGGAGAGACCACGTGGGGAGACCACGTGGAGAGGACCTGAGACCACGTGAAGAATGGGGGAGGCTCAGTTAGCCCCCAACAGAGGCTTATCTCCCATCCCTGCAGTTCTGGCTCCAGCCACCATTTGCCTGCAGCCACGGGAACGAGAGACCCCCAAGTCAGAAATGCCCAGCTGAGCCCTTCCCACATCCCTGGCCCACAAAATTGTGAACAAAACAAAATGGTTTTAGGTGCTAAGCAATTTGTTAGTTCGGAAGTGTGTAAGGGTACCCAGAGCACAGATGGGGGAACCATGGTGTCGCATGGTAACCCGTTAAAATCTTTTCCCCCTTCGCTGGCTGCTCTCTCTCACAGAGATAGTCATGCCTGTAGGAGCGTGGGGGAGGCCAGTCCTCACATGCCACCCTTACCCAGCCTAGCACCTCATGCAGCATGGCCTTATGGCCTTCAAAGGGTTAAATTGTGCTCATTTGACACCCCAGTGACTTCCCAGTAGGAGTCAGGCTTTCAGGCTCAGCAACCTGTACCAAGCGTTTCAGACAAACTCCCCTCTGTCCCTTGGCCATCCCTGAGGTGGATGCGCAAGTCGCTGGGGAGCTGGGCAGTCACAGGATCCGCCTTGTCTCTCGTGAAGGAAGGTGCTGTCCGTCAGCGGGGCCTCGGCCAACACTGATCTGCCCACAGCGCTTCTCCACACACTCTCAGAGCCCTCGGGCAGCAGAGGGCAGCCTGGTCGAGACGGGGGCACCCTCCTGCTGCACACTGGCAGGCCCTGTGCCCAGGCACTGGGGTGGCGGCCAGAACTGACTGGGGCAACCTGTGGGAGGAGAAGGGAGGGGGCAGAAGTTGCCTGCCCTCACCCTGATCTCTGCCACACTGGGAAAATACAGCCTGGCAGCTCAGTCAACGAGCCCTCGGGAGCCTGGTTGCGACGATCCTGGAAGCAGGCGAGCATCCCGTACCATTTGCCTGCATGCTCTGTGTACATCCTCAAGGGCTCCCAGGGGCATCCCTGGGACATAGGCATTGTACAGAGAAGACTTGTACATAGGCATTATATAAGAAGAAGAAAAAAAAGAACTTGCCCAAGGGGCCGTGCTTCGCTCCAGAGCCTGCGCTCCCAGCCGGGCAAGACTGCCTCTGCCTGGCAGGGGCATCTGCCACCGTCTCCCCATCCAGATCGGGACCCTCAGGGTTCTTGAAGCCTCGCCCCACAGCACTCCCAGCACCTCTTTCCTCTGTTTTGCTTCCCCTTCTTCTCCACAGTCCCCTCTCCCTCCCTTCCACTCTCCCCAACTCCTGCCACTTGCCTAACATTCTCAGAAGAGAAAGGCATCTACAGGTAGCAGGACCCTCTCTGCCCTGATCTGCAAAATTTTACCAGATGGCATAACATCACAGTTCAAAGTTGAAGCTGTGAAATTTGATAGGCATGACCCTGAAATCCAGCTCTGCAATTTATTAGCCTTGGGCAAGTCCCTTTAACTCTCCGAGCCTCAGGTTCCTCATCTGTAAAATGGGAATAATTAATGCCTGGCTCTTAAAGTCATGGTGCTTAAATTAGATAATAGAGATAAAGGGTCTAACCCAATGCTACCCATAGTTCAATAAATATTAGCTAACATCACCACCACCATTATTATTTGTAGCGAAGAGAGACAAATTAGAGGACACAAAGCAAATGTTCATTTGTACCCTTCCTTTACCTGACCTATAATATATATTTCACCCAGCTCTGGTGTTTTCCCTATGGATTAAAGAATAAGTTCTTTTTAAAAATAGATTTTTTACCATGCAAGCAATGCAAAACACATTCTTCTTGTTTAAAACTTTGTTAATGTTATGGGGAAGGCTAAAGTCTCTTTGACTGCTTGTCCTATACTCTCCCTCACCTCCCCATCTCTTCCACTTTCCAGAGATAATCTCTTTTTGCTGCATCTGCATCCAGGCATTTTTCTATGCTTATGCACACATACATACTTATCCTCTAAAATATACAGTATGGTTTGTGTGTGCTCACATTTGATTTGTTTATACATAAAGGGATATACTTGTCTTAATCTACAACTTGCTTTTTTTACTCAATAAGGTGTCTTTAGATTTACCAATGTCAGTGCACGTGGAAGGAGGAAGGGACCTTGGGTCTGGACACTTGGCGGACAAACGTCAGAATAGCAACTAACGAACTACTTGTTAATCCGCTTGTCCCGTGGGCCCACTCGCCTTTGCTCTCCCTCTGGCTCAAATGTTTTACCTTTGCAAACAAACCACAATTGGTTCTTTGTCTGAATCACCAATAAGACTCGGGTTCTAAAATATGAAAACATCCTTCTCTCCCACTCACCTGTAACAGACCATCCATCAACCCCAGTGAGGGGAAGGAGGAATCTCTGTAAGATGCATTTATTTCTTCTTCAAGAGATTTTGAAAAGACAGTTCAGGGGTTGTGGGGCCCAGGGTCTGTCTTCAGTTTTGGCCCATTACCAAGGCCTCTTGGGTCCTAAGTCCCTGGGAAGCTTTGATAATCAACAAGAAAAAACAAAAACAAAAGCAGACGTTACAGGGAGGTGTGGATTACACACCCAAGCATAACATAGGTAGCCTGCACGTCCACCCTGGAGGCAGACACTGTCCTAGGCACTGGGTGATAGAGGACAAGCTGCAGACTAGCCACTGTGGGGTTGTTTATTTTAACCTTGGGGCAATCCCAGTCACTGACTTTGTCCAAGAGATGAAATACCCTTACCCAGAGCAGGCATTTGGTTGACAGCATAGCCAGGTTACTTCCTGCTGCCACGTGGGGGTGGGGGGGTAGAATTTTCTTTGGAATCTTCACATTTTTCCTGCTCTGCGACAGCCTTGTTCTAGTGAACTGGTCATTGTTTCTCTCCCTGGTCTCCAGGCCCAGAGCTTAGCCAAACACAACAGCCAAGCTGCAGAGCAGAGAACTGGTGTTTGGGGGAGGAAACTAGATCAGCCGCAGGACCCTCTGTGACTGCGAGAGGAGAGCCTGCCTGCCTCTCACCCATTGCAGAGACTTTGAGCCTTAACCCAGTTCATTGCCACACAGACACCTGGGGCCATGCACAAGCCCACCTGAACACACATGCATGCATGTCCACAGCTGGGCAGATCACCGGCAGGGGCCCCAGGCACCGTTTAGGGAGGCAGTCAAATACTGTGGATGTAAGAATGGGCTTTGCTTTCAAATCCTAGATCGGTCATTTGCTGACTGTGTGGTTCTGGGTAAGTCACTAAACCTCTCAAAGCTTTAGTGTTATCATCCTGGAAATGGAGATAGATACGGATTCTAGCTAATGCGTTACTATGAGAATTAAATTCCTCCTTGCTGTGAACAATCCTGTCTTGGAAACCAGACAGGGATCAACCTGCCAGTCTCCAATGGAGCAAGGTATGAGGATATTTTATGACCAAGTCTTGATACATTCAATTTTTAAAAATTGTAGCAACACATATACAACATAACATTTTCCATTTTAACCACTTCCAAGTATACAATTCAGTGGGGTTCATTACATTCACAATGTTGTGCTACCATCACCACCATCCGTTACTAAATCTTTTCCATCACGCCAAACATAAACTCTGCATCCATTTAGCAATAACTCTCCAAACTTTATGTTCATTAATTTGACAACCTGGATAAAAAGGATCAATTCTTTGAAAGATACACACAACCAAACTTACACAAGAAGAAATGGATAAACCTGAATAGTTCTATATTTATCATAGTTTAAAACCCTCCAATAGCAATTATAAACTAAAACTAAACTCTAGGCCCAGGTCACTTCCCTGGTTAACATTTAAGGAAGAAATAAGATCAATTCCATACAAACTCTTCCAGAAACTCATTTCATGAAGGTCAGCCTTACCCTCATACCAACCAGATATAGACATTACAAGAAAACTACAAGCCAATATCCCTCATGAACACAAATGCAAAATTGTCCAACCAGTTAGCAACTAGACTCCAAAAATATATATAAAGGATAATCATCATGACCAAGTAGGGTTGGTTTATCCTGGGAAAGAAAGGCTGGTTCATCGGTCAAGGATCAATTACTGTAATTCACCACATTTTAATTTCTAGGTCTGGCGTAACAAGGTACCACAAACTGGGTGGCTTAAAACAACATAAATTTATTCTCTCTCAGTTCTGGAGGTTAGAAGTCTGGAATCAATGTGTTGGTAAGGTTGTTTCCTTCTGGAGGTTCCAAGACAGACTCTGTTCCCTGCCTTTCTCCCAGCTTCTGTTGGCTGCTGTCAGTCTCTGGCATGCATTACCCTAATCTGTGCTTCCATCTTTATATGGCGCTCTCCCTGTGTATCTGTGTGTCCTCCTTTGTATAAGGACACCAGTCATTGTATGAGACCTGCCATAATAGAGTGTGACTTCATCTTAACTTGATCACATCTGCAAAGACTTTCTGTCTAAATAAGGTCACATTCTCAGGTCCTGGGGGTTAGGATTTAAGCATATCTTTTGGGGAAGACAATTCAATACAAAATAATACAATACAAAATAACAACAAAATAACATATAAACAAACTTGAAAAAAAAAGTTTGAACATATCATCATTTCAAAAGATGAGAAAAAGCCTTTGATAAATTCAACGTTAATTTATGATAAAAACCCTCAGCTAACTAGCAATAGAAGGAAATGTCCTTAACCCGTGTAGCAGTTTAATATTATTGATGAATTCCAAAAAGGTATATTGGATTATATTTGTAAACTGATCTTTTCCTCTGGGCATATTAGATTATATTGGATTCAGCGATTTACTTGATTAAGTAGTCAGGTAAACTTCTTGTTACTAGTAGGACATTGAGGCCCCACCCTTGGTGGGAGGGGACTCACAGATAAAAGGCATGGCAAAGGACAGAGTTGGAGGGCTTTTAATGTTGGAGTTTTGAAGTTGGAGTTTGATGCTAAAGCTGGAGCCCCAGGGAGAGAGACAGAGCCATTCGCCCGATAGTCTAGAGCTGACCTTGTGAAGAGAGGCAAAGCCTAGAGAGCCTCATAGTCTACAGCTGACCTCGTGGAGAAAAACAGAGTAGCTGAGCCCTGAGGAACCCAGGAAGCCTGAACCCACGCAGATGTCAGCAGCCTTCTTGCTCAACATGTGAAAATAGATTTTGATGAGGGGAGTAAATTATTCTTTATGGCCTGGTATCTGTAAGCTCCTACCCCAAATAAATACCCTTTCTAAAAACCAACCAATTTCTGGTATTTTGCATCAGCACCCCTTTGGCTAACTAATACAACCTGGATAAAGGACATCTATTTTTTAAAAATCTACGGCTAGTATCAGACATAGTGGTACTATAATGAGTATTTTCCTTCTAAGATCAGAAACATTTCAAGGAGTCTATCCTTACCACTCCTATACAACATTGTAATACACATCCTAGCCAGTGCAATAAAGCAAGAAAAATAAATAAAGGACATAAATATTGGGAAGTAAGAAATAGAACTATCTTTAGATGACACGATTGTCCACATAGAAAAACCCAAGGAATTTACAAAGGAAAGGGCTACTAGAACTAATAAGTGAGTTTAGCAAGATTTAGACATAAAAGTTCAATGTGAAGAAATCAATTATAATTCCATTTAATGGTAATGAACAATTTAAACTTTTTTAAAAATTGAAAACAGTACCATTTATTATAGCACCTAAAACATGAAATATTTTGGTATAGACCTAGCAATGCATAAATATCCTGCTGAATACTACAGGATACTGGAGAGAAAATCAAAGACAAAAATAAATACAGAGATATACCTTGCTAGTGGATTGGAAGACTTGATATTGCTAAGATGTCAGTTTTCCCCAAACTGAACTAAAGATTCAACACATTTCCAATCGAATTCCCAACAGGATTGTTTTTTGCAGATACCAACAAGCTAATTCTTAAATTTATATGGAAAGACAAAGGAACTAGAATAGTCAAAATAATTTTGAAAAAATAAAAATAAAGTCAGAGGGTTCACACTATCTGATCTTAAGATTTACTTATAAAGTCACAGTTATCAAAAAATACGGTATTGGTGAAATGATAAGCACTTGTCAGTAGAATAGTACAGAGTCCAGAAGTAGACCTACACCTACATGTTTAATAGACAATGTTTTTGACAAAGATGCAAAAGCAATTCAATAGAAAAAGGATAATCTCTTCTACAAATGTTGCTGAAACAATTGAACATCCATATTTTTTTTAAAAACTTAATCTATATCTCACTCCATATGTAAATGTTTACTCAAAATGAATCAATAAGCTACATGTAAAACCTAAAATTAAAAATAATTCTAGAAGAAAATAGGAGAAAATCTTTCAGAGCTTGGGCTTCTTCGGTATAACATCAAAAGTATAATCCATAAAAGAAAAAGTTGATAAATTGGTCTTCCTTAAAATTAAGAATTTCTGCTCTTTGAAAGGCAAAAGAATGAAAATTAAAGCCATAGACCAAAAGAAAATATTCACAAATCACATATCTTATAAAAGGCTCATATCCAGAATATACAAAGAATCTTCAAAACTCAATAATAAGAAAACAACCCAATTTTTTAAAAAAGATTTATTTATTTATTTATTTATTTAATTCCCCTCCCCCGGTTGTCTGTTTTCTGTGTCTTTTTGCTGCGTCTTGTTTCTTTGTCCGCTTCTGTTGTCATCAGTGGCACGGGAAGTGTGGACGGCGCCATTCCTCGGCAGGCTGCTCCCTCCTTCGAGCTGGGCGGCTCTCCTTATGGGTGCACTCCTTGCGCATGGGGCTCCCCTACGCGGGGGACACCCCTGTGTGGCAGGGCACTCCTTGCGCGCATCAGCACTGCGTATGGGCCAGCTCCACACGGGTCAAGGAGGCCCGGGGCTTGAACTGCGGACCTCCCATGTAAAACAACCCAATTTTAAAACCTGAGCAAAACTTTGGTCACTTCAAAAAGCAGATATGTGGGGAAGTGGATTTGGCTCAACTGATAGAGCATCCACCTACCATATGGGAGGTTCAGGGTTCAAATCCAGGGCCTCCTGACCCTTGTGGTGAGCTATGGAGTGCCTTGCCACACAGGGGTGTCCCTCGCATAGGGGAACCCCACGTGCAAGGAGTACATCCCATAAGGAGAGCTGCCCCACGTCAAAAAAAGTGCAGCCTTCCCAGGAGTGGTGCCGCACACAGGGAGACCTGACATAGCAAGATGACACAACAAAGAGACACGGATTCCCAGTGCTGCTGACAAAAATGCAAGTGGACACAGATGAACTCACAGCAAATGGACACAAAGAGCAGACAAGGGAGGGGGGGAAAGGGGAGAGAAAATAAATAAAAAATAAATCTTTAAAAAAAAAAGCAGATATGTGAATATCACACAAGCACATGAAAAGCTATTCAACATCAGTAGTTATTAAAGAAATATAAATTAAAACTACAATGACGGCAGGGAAGGGGAGAGAATAAATAAATAAATAAATCTTTTTTAAAAAAAACTATAATGAGATTGTTTTATTCAGCTAAACTGCTGAAATGCAATAGACCAGAAATAGGCTGGCTTGTAAAAACAATGGGTATTTATTGCTTTACAAGCTTACATTCTGAGGCCATGAAAATGTCCAAATCAAGGTACCATCAAGATGATACCTTCATCCTGAAGGCAGGGTGCAGGTGATCCTGGACTCCTCTGTCACATGGCAAGCCACATACAGTGCCTGATGTTCTCTCCTATCTCTTCCAGGCTTGGGTTTCATTGCTTTCAGCTTCTTGATTCTGTGGCCTTTTCTATCTCTCTGTATTCATCCATTTATAAAAGTGTCCAATAAGAGGATTCAGACCCACCCTGGGTCACATGTTAATTTAAGTAACCTAATCAAAGGGCCTTTAACTGAAGTAAACTAATGATGGCGGTACAGAGATATGAGTATAATTAACAGCACTGAAGTGTGTATATGAATGTGCTTGAAAGGGAAAGAGGATAAAACAGGGGACTTCGTAACACAGTGAACTCTGAGGTGGCTGAGGATTGTGGTTAATACAAATGTAAGAATGTTCTTTCAGAATCTATAACGAAGGTATGTCACTAATACAGAGTGTTGGTAGTAGGGTGGTACATGGGGGAAAATGCACCTAAAGCCTATTTCTATGGGATATAAATGTACCCTTATTAACATAAGTTATGTTTATTGGATAGAGACCCACATAGTAGCTAACAAAATATTCAACTTCCCTCCTAAGGAAGTCCCACTACTTTCTCAAATAAGATGGCAAAAAATTCTGGAATATATAAGCCTTGCCGAATGTACTAGTCAGTCAAAGGGGTGCTGATGCAAAATACCAGAACTTGGTTGGTTTTTATAAAGGGTATTTATTTGGGATAGGAGCTTACAGATACCAGATCATAAGCATAAGTTACTTCCTTCACCAAAGTCTATTTTCACATGTTGAAGCAAGAGGGCTGCTGATGGCTATGAGAGTTCAGGCTTCCTGGGTTCCTCCCTTCTAGGGTCTTGCTTCTTTCTGGGTTCAAGGTTCCTTTCTTCCCAGGGCTTACTTCTTCCTGGGCTCAGGGTTCCTCTCTTCCTGGGGCTTGCTTCTCTTTCCTCTGTGAGCTTGCTTTCTGGGGCTCAAGCTTAAGGCTTCAACACCAAACTCCAACATCAAAAACCCTCCAACTCTGTCCCTTTCCATGCCTTTTATCTGTGAGTCCCCACCAAGGGGTAGGGACTCAACACGCTAATGATGTGGCCAATCTAAGCCCTAATCATAACTTAATCATGCCCAGTTACAGACCAGATTACAAACATAATCCAATATCTATTTTTGGAATTCATAACCATATCAAACTGCTACACCTAATAAAAGAAAACAGCCCAATAAGCCAAGCCTTAAATAATGCTTACATTTATGCACCTCATTCCTGTAATAATGAAACAAAGCCTAATTATAATTAATGCCCAAGAGCTAAGTCCTGAAAACCTCCTTGTTACTCTCTCTAAGCCAAACTCTGCAAATAAGCTCATTATCTTCCTCCCGACATGGGATATGACTCCCAGGGATGAGCCTCCCTGGCACTGAGGGCTTATTACCAAGCATTAATTAGTGATGTGTTTGGAAAAAGACCTTGACCAAAAGAGGGAAATAGCAAATAAAATAGAGTTTTTATGGCCAAGGGATTTCAAAGTGAATGAGGAGGTCATTCCAGAGGCTATACTTATATGCAGGTCTCAGACAGTTTACAAACTGCCACAGTAAACAAAGCCGCAAACAAAAGTTTTCCAAAGGGCTCTAGGGACATCCAGATACCATAGGCAAGAAACATGGACTCATGAAATCAACATCTTTTTGGCAGGCCCTATCTGGAAATATATGAAAATCTATTTCCCCAATATAATATAGTTATACTCATTAACAGTTCCCCTAATCATGATTCTTCTACTCATTTTATTTGAGCCTGTAATTTTCAATGTACCTGCTAAGTACATTTCTCAGAGACTTAAATCTTTGGATTGTTCATAAGCCGATTGAGTGCTCAAACCCAGCAGAGTTTGGTCAACTCCTATGCTCTAATTCTTTGGGCTTGCCCTGGACAATGAATAAAACCATGATGACAGACCAGTCACATTCCCAAAACAAGGAGTATCTTAAACTGTTAGCAAAACCTTTCCTTTCCTCTGCCCTATAAAATCTATGTCCCTTTTCAGCCTGAAGAAGAATAGACATCATTCCCAATCCCTCAAGATTGAGGAATGAATAAGGGGGATCACACTTGCATGATTGTTTTGTAAGTTCACAACTTCTATAATAAAATACATATTTTTAAAAATGACTGCAAAGAGTAGTTGCATGCCTATGGTTTCAAGAAAGGATCCCAGGTCACTGTTTCAAGAAGCGTGCCACAAATCTGTGTATCAGGAGCATAAAATAAATTCTTAGAAGAATTTCATTCAAGTTCAGTTTTGCCATTTTTCTTATGTGTAGTTGAATAATAGAAGTTCCATTTTACATTACTTTAGCTTAGGTGTCCATTTCTCTGACCACTACCACATCATCCCTCACTTTACTACACAGCTTCCCTTGTTTTCAGTACCTTGGCGCCCCCATTTCAAATAAACATATTTGACTGCTTAAAAAAATAAGGGGGGGATATAACCAAAGACCAAAGCAGATTGTTATTGTAGTTATTGTCTTTTGTTAAAGAGGTAACTTGTAACATTGATATAAAAATTTTTTAATTTAATTTAAATTTAAAAAGAAAGACCCACCCTGGGCCACACCTTAATTGAAATAACCTAGTCAAAAGGTCCCACCCACAATAAGTTTACCCCATAGGAATGGGCCAGCTTTAAGAACATGATTTTCTGGGGTACATACAGTCTCAAACTACCACAGAGATACTGTTAGAATATCTTAAACGAAAAAGACTGAACATACCAAATGTTGTTAAGTATGTGGAACAACAGGAATTTTCATGCGTTGTTGGTAGGAATGCAAAATGTACAACCACTTTGGGAGCAGGTTTGTAGTTTCTTAAAAAGTTAAACACACTCTTATATTTATCATCATATGATGCAGTCATTCCACTCCTAGGTATTTATTCAAGAGCAATAATAACACACATCCATACAAAGAATTGTACACAAATATTCATAGCAGCTTTATTTGTAATAGCCAAAGATTGGAACTGTCCTAAATCCATCAACACATAAATTAACAAATGGATTGTGGTATACCTGTGCAATGGTATGCCACTCAGCAACTAAAAGAAACAAACTATTAATACATGCCACAACATGGATGAATCCCAAAATAATCATGCTGTACGAAAGAACCCAGACAAAAAGAGTACATACCGTAAGCTTCCATTTATATAAAATTCTAGAAAACTCAAACAAATCTATGGTGACAGAAAGCAGATCAGTGGTTACCTGGAGACAGTGAGGGGTGTATGGAAGTTTGGGATCTGGGGATGGTTGGAATGGAGGGAACAGAAGGAAGCATGAGGAAATTTTGGGGGTGGCAGATATGCTTATTACCTACTGTATATATAACACATATGTAAAATGGTACCCAATTATATACCTTATAAACAAAAAATATATTAAAAAAATACATGGTGGATTGGGGGAAAATACACCAAATTTAACATATGGATTACAATTATTAGTAATATTTTGATGATACTCTTGCATAGTATGTAACAAATATTTTACAACATTGCTGGTGAAGGAATGATGTAAGGGACCCCTGTATGATGTAATACATGTTTATTTTGTAAGTTTACAACTTTTACTATACAATTATTATTTATCTATGTTCATGTATGAATGATATACTTCAATAAAAATATATTTAAAAAAAAATCATACACCTGAAATATATGCAGTTTATTGTATATCAAATTTACCAAAAAATTAATGGATGCCATAAGATGTGTAAT
The DNA here is from genome assembly GCF_030445035.2 of Dasypus novemcinctus. Lineage (NCBI taxonomy): Eukaryota > Metazoa > Chordata > Mammalia > Cingulata > Dasypodidae > Dasypus > Dasypus novemcinctus. The sequence continues at coordinate 86,621,859 of NC_080680.1, read as the reverse complement.
GCCTAAAAATTCTAAAGGACATTTACAATCCAGAGTTCCAAAACTATCAAAACAGTTAATCAAGTTTGAGGACATAATATAGATCTTTTTGGGCAAGTATGATCCCAGAAAGTTTACTTACCATATACTCTTTCTTAGGAATTTACTTGAAGATGTAATACTATAATATATAAAAAAGTAGGATGATAGGAAGGCAAGAGTAGAAGCACAGATATAAATATGTCCCTTGTTATAGGTAGATTCTAATAGTTACTCTGATGGCAAGATAAAGAAACCTCTCTTCACATTGCTTCAAGGACAATGTCCCTTGATCAGTGCTGGCAACTCTTAATAATTCTCCTTTGTTTTTAGATTTGCATGCTCTTTAGTCTGCACTTGAAATTCCAGTGGACATGGGACAGTGGAAAAGGACTTGTCATGTTACCTGTGAAAATCTCTAAATGGAGAACATCTCACTCATAAAGACTTACCACTATGGGCTATTGCAACCTCAGACACAAAAACAGAACAGATCCTGGTATGGGAATGCAAGCTTTCCCTACATTACAAGTGAACAGATGCCTAAGATTTTTAGGGTAGATAGTGAATATTAGAAAAAAATATTTTATATTTTTAGGGTAAGGGCCTACTGTGCCACTTTTCCGTACATATAAGTTTCTCTTGATTTCTGTGGAAAATCATAATATTCTTCAAAAACATTTGCTGTTTCTGGGGAGGAGGAGGTGGTTGGCTGCCGATTTCGCTACAGATTGGGAGACTTGGCTGGCTAAGAGATAACCCTGGGAACACCTGGGGTGAGAACCAGCCCAAGTCAGAAAGAGGCCAGTAGCCGCCATTCTGACTCTTCCCCCAGCCTGAGGGGAAATCCGGTTGACTGAAACTCTCAGTGTCGGCAGGAACCAGTTTCTTTCATGCAGATCAACCTGCAGCCCTAGCCAACTTCAGCCCTGCCTCTGGTAGGGAGGAGGCTGAGGAGCCCTGCACCAGCCTGCACAGATAACTGCAGAGAACTTTGGCTGGCATTGACTGAAAATCAGAAGTCTACCAGGGCAACTGCGGTCATCTTGGACCCACACTGCATAGATTGCTGCCCACACATGCAGCCCCATCCCTGCCCCAGGCAGGGAAGAAACTGATGTGAAGATTCATCAATCTCTCTGGGCAACTACAGTCTAAGCCTGCACGTGGATTATTCCACATAGCTGTGACTTTTTCCCTACCCCTGGCAAAGGAGTAGTTGGAAGAAGCATCATTGGTCCCTGATGCAATGAGTGCAGCTTGAGTCTCCACAGCTTACAGCACCAAGTACATGGTTGGCTCCTACTGTGCAACCAGCAAGGGAGAAAGGATAGGAAGCCCTAAACTAAAGAGAAAAACTGCACCCAGAATAAATACTCTAGTAAGCCAGATGCAAAGACACCAACAAAAAATTACAATCCACACCAAGAAACAGGAAACTATGGCCCAATTAAAGGAATAAGATAAACCTCCAGATGACATAAAGGAGTTAAGAAAACTAATTATAGATGTTCAAACAAATCTCCTTAATAAATTTAATGAGATGGCTACAGAGATCAAGGATATTAAGAAGACATTGGATGGGCACAAAGAAGAATTTGAAAGCATACATAGAAAAATAGCAGATCTTATGGGAATGAAAGGTACAGTCAATAAATTTAAAAAACATTGGAATCATATAATAGCAGATTTGAGGAGGCAGAAGAAAAGATTGGTGAGCTTGAAGAAATGGCCTCTGAAAGTGAACATACAAAAGAGGAGATGAAGAAAAGAATGGAAAAAAATTGAACGAGGTCTCAGGGAACTAAATGACAGCAAAAGGCATACAAACATACATGTCATGGGTATTCCAGAAAGAGAAGAGAAGGGAAAAGGGGCAGAAGGAATATTTAAAGAAATAATGGTAGAAAATTTCCCAACCCTATTGGAGGACATAGATATCCCTGTCCAAGAAGCACAACATACTCCCATCTGAAAAAATCCAAATAGACCAACTCCAAGACACATACTCATCAGAATGTCAAAGGCCAAAGACAAAGAGAGAATTCTGAGAGCAGGAAGGGAAAAGCAATGCATAACATATAAGAGATATCCAATAAGATTACGTACTGATTTCTCACCAGAAACCATGGAGGCAAAAAGACAGTGGTCTGATATATTTAAGATACTACAAGAAGAAAACTTCCAGCCAAGAATCTTGTATCCAGCAAGGCTGTCTTTCAAAAATGAGGGCGAAATTAGAATATTCACAGATAAACAGAAACTGAGAGAATTTCTAAGCAAGAGACCAGAATTTCAGGGAATACTAAAGGGTGTGCTAGAGCCTGAAAAGAAAAGACAGAAGAGAGAGGCCTGAAAGAGAGTCTAGAAATGAAGATTATATCAATAAAAGTAATTAAAAGTGTCAAAAGAGTGGTGAAAATAAAATATGACAGATAAAACTCAAATAGGAATAAACTTAACCAATGATGTAAAGAACTAGTATTCAGAAAACTGCAACTTAATGTTAAAACAAATCAAAAAAGCCCCAAATAACTGGAAGAACATTCCATGCTCATGGATAGGAAGACTAAATAGCATTAAGATGTCAGTTCTACTCAAATTGATATACAGATTTAATGCAATCCCAATAAAAATTTCACCAGCATTAAAGAAAAAATTGAAAACACAATCATTAAATTTATTTGGAAGCGTAAGGAGTCCTGAATAGTCAGAAATGTCATAAAAAGGAAAAATAAACCCTCATATCCAGACTTCAAATCATAATACCTACCTATAGTGGTAAAAACAGCATGGTACTGGCCTACAGATAGACACAATAGACAAATGGAACCAAATTTATGGTTCAGAAACAGACCCTCACAGGTATGGTCAATTGATTTTTGACTAGCCTGTCAAACTCACACAGCTCAGACAGAACAATCCATTCAACAAATGGTGCTGAAAGGATTGGACATCCATAGCTGAAAGAAGGAAAGAGGACCCCTATCTCACACCTTATCCAAAAATTAACTCAAAATGTATCAAAAAACTAAAAATAAAAGCAAGAGCCATAAAACTTCTAGAAGAAGTTATTTGAAAATATCTTCAAGACCTGATGGTAGGTGGTGGATTCTTAAAGGAGATAAGAGAAGGACTGAGTGGACTACTGATGTTTAATGTATGTAGAAGTTTTGATTAGCTTTACTGTAAAATTGGGGAAATGTATAGAGTGGATGGTAACACACAGTGAGTAACAGCTAGTTTATAAATGGGGATGTGACTGAAAATGGTAGTCTAGTTATGTAACTGCCAATTGACAGAATGGTTGAGAATAATCTAGGAACTGGATAGCACAGTAAACTAAAAGGTGGGTGAGAATTGTGGTTGATGGTACGTATGCAAGAGTGTCCTTTGTGAACTACAACAAATGTATATCACTACTGCAGGGTGTTGGGAATGTGGAGAAGCATTGGAAAAATATAGCTGGAGTGACCTATGGACTGAGGTTAGTAGTAATAATATAATATTCTTGCAGCTATGCAAAAGATGTACTATGTTGATACAGAGGCAGTATGGAAAAAGTGAGCCAAATGTACGCTATGGGCATGGCAATAATCAGATGATATTATTTTATCTGTAGCAAATGACTTGTGGTGTGTTGATGGAGGGGTTTTGTTTGAGAATTCTGCACATGTGCATGATTGTTTTATAAGTTTACAACTTCTGTCATAAAAAATATATATTTAAAAAATAATAATAGGGTGGGTTGGGGAAAAAACACACCAAATGTAAGAACTATGATTAGTAGTAAGATTTTGACAGTGTTCTTTCATAGTTTGCAACAAATGTCTCATTACAATATAAGTGTTGGTGGAGGGTTGATATATGCGACCCCTGTATGACGTTATGCATGTTTGCCTTGTAAGTTCACAACTTTTATTATACACTTAATTGTTTGTGTATGTTCATATATAAATGATTTAGAGATAATAATAATTGGATTAGTTAGGGGAAAAATTGTTTAGTAGTAATATTTTGACAATGTTCTTTAATCAGTTAAAAAGTTTTAAAAACAATGCAAATTATTGGTGGTAGGGTGAGATGTTATACATGTTTGATGTTATATGTTTGTTTTTTAAGTTCACAACTATTATACATTTATTGTTTATGTATGAGTGATATATTTCAATTTTTTAAAAAGTTAAAAACAAAATAAAAAAACAACATTTGCTGTTCTCCCTGGAGATTTTTATTTCTCAGCCTTTGACCAATGCTTGGCTACTTAGCCTACTTTGGCCAGTTAAACATAGTAAAAGTGCCATGTGTCATTTTTAGGCAGAAGCTTTATAAGCCATTTTTGCCTTGATGACCTCTAGTATTCCAGACAGTGGCTGCTTATCTACCTTGGTTAAAGAGTGAAGATGACAAGGAGCAGAGCCACAGCCTACCAGCAATGTTCATGTAGCATGAGTGTACTGTCGGAGGCCACTGAAATTTTTTTTTATTGGAGAAGTTGTAGATGTACAGAAAAATCATGCCAAAAATAAAGTTCCCATATATCTCCCTTACACATGCGGTTTTCCCTATTATTAACACTTTGCTTTAGTGTGGTACTTTGTTGCAACCGATAAAACAATATTATTAAAATTATCTAAACTATAGTTGATACTTTGTATTGTCAGTTTGTGTTGTACAGTACTATGATATTTTTTCATTCATTTGATATTTTTACAATAATTATGGTAAAAAAATGATAAATTTTTACACCCTAAAATTATCCCTTTTAACTATATTCAAATATATAATTCAGTGGTGTCATTACATTCATAATGTTATGTGACCATCACTACTATTCATTATCAAAATTATTCCATCACCCCAAATGGAAACTCTGTATCAACATTAACTCCCCATTCCCTACCCCCACCCAAGCCCCTAGTAAACTGTAGTGCAGTTTCTGACTCAGTGAATTTACATGTTCTAATTATTTCATATTGGTGAGATCCCACAATATTTGTCCTTATGTGTCTGGCTTCCTTCACACAACATGATGTCTTCAAGGGTCATTCGAATTGTTGCATGTATCAGAACTTCATTCCTTTTCTGCTGCTAAATAATATTCCATTGTGTGTATATACCACATTTTGTGTATCCATTCATCTGTTGATGAACATGGGGTTACTTCCTGTATTAGTCAGCCAAACGGGTATTGACGCAAAGTATCAGAAATCTGTTAGCATTTATAAAGTTATTTATTTGGGCTAGAAGCTCACAGTCACAAGGCCATAAGTATAAGTTACTTTCCTCATTAAAGTCTGTTGCCAAGTGTTGGAGCAAGATGGCTGCTGACGTCTGCAAGGGTTCAACCTGCCTTTTTCCTCTCAAGGTTCTGGGGTCCCAGCTTCTTCCAATATCAGTTGGAGGCTAGGATAAGTCTTGTCTCTTTCCTGGGGCTCGTTTCTCTCCAGGCTCAGCTGCTCCGTTTTTGCCACAAGGTCAGCTATACACTATCACACTCTCTCTCCCCAGGGCCTCTGCTGTTTCTATGGAGCCATCTCAATTCCTCAGTGTTCTTCTCTTGTGTGTTTACTTCCCAGGGTTCCAGCATCAAAAAACTCTAACTCCTCCATCCTGTTGTTTTCTTTGTGAGTCCCCATGGGGACTCAATATCCCACTGAAGTGCTCAATCAAAGCCTTAATCATTATTTAATCAAGTAAAAGTGAAACCTCTGAACTTAATATAATCTAATACACCCAGAGAAACAGACCAGTTTACAAACATAATCCAGTACCTATTTTTTGAATTCATAAACAATATCAAACTGCTATACTTTCATGTTTTGGCAATTGTGAATAATGGCACTATGAACGCCCATGTGCAAATATCTGTTCAAGTCCCTGCTTTCAATACTTTTGGGTGTATACCTAGAAATGGAATTGCCCAGTCACATGGTAATTCTATACTTAACTTTCTGAGGAAGTGCCAAACTGTTTTCCACAGCAGTTACATCATTTTACATTCCCACCAGACGAGCAAGTGTTCCTAGTTCTCCATATCCTCTCCAACACTTGTTATTTTCTGATTTTTTTTAATAGTATACATTCTAGTGGGCGTGAAATATCTCATTGTGATTTTGATTTGCATTTTCTAACACCTAAGTTAGGCTAATTGTGTTGAGCATCTTTTCATGTACTTTTTGGCCATTTGTATATCTTCTTTGGAGGAATTCTATTGTTGCTCATGCCTTTGGTATAGAGTCTAAGAAACCGTTGCCTAACACAAGGTCCTGAGGATGCTTTCCTATGTTTTCTTCTAGGAGTATTACAGTTTTAGTTCTTATCTTTAGATCTTTGACTCATTTTGAGTTAATTTTTCTATAAGGTGTGAGGTAGTGGTTTACCTTCATTCTTTTGTACTTGGATATACAGCTTTCTCAGCATCATTTGTTGAAGAGATTGTTCTTTACCCAGTGGGTGGATTTGGCAGCCTTGTCAAAAATCAATGTACATAGATGTGAGGGTTTATTTCTGAATTCTTAATTTGTTTCCATTGGTCTACATGTCTGTCCTTATGCCAATACCATACTATTTTTGATTACTGTAGCTTTATGAACATTTTAAAATCAACAAGTGTGAGTCCTCCATCTTTGTTGTTCTTATTCAAGACAGTTTTTGTCTATTTGGTGCCATTAACTATTGCATATAAATTTGATAATAGGCTTTTCCATTTCTCCAAAGACACCTGTGAATTTTTAGTGGGATTGCATTGAATTTGTAAATCACTTTAGGTAAAAGTGACATCTTAACAATGCTTAGTCTTCCAATCCATGAACACAGAATGTTCTTCCACATATTTAGGTCTTCTTTTATCAATATTTTACAGTTTTCCATTTATAAGTCCTTTATATCCTTGGTTATATTTATTCCTAAAATTCTTGATTATTTTAATTGCTATTGTAAATGGATTTTTTCTTCTTTATTTCCTCCTTAGATTGTTCATTGCTAATGCATAGAAACACTACCAAGTTTTGCATGTTGATCTTATATCCTGCCTCTTTACTGAATGTGTTTATTAGTTTTGTTGTGGATTTTCCAGGATTTTCTATATATAGAATGATTTCATCTGCAAATAGGGGAAGTTTTACTTCTTCCTTGTCATTTTGAATGCCTTTTATTTCTTTTTCTTTTTTTTTTAATTTCTCCTCTCCCCTCCCCAGCTTCCCCCATTGTCTGCTCTCTGTGTCCATTCACTGTGTGTTCTTCTGTGTCTGCTTGTATTCTCATTAGGCAGCTCTGGTAACCTATCCCAGGACCTTCCAGAGTGGGAGAGAGGCAATTATGCTCTTGTGACACCTCAGCTCCCTGTTTTGCTACTTCTTCTAATTTATCTCCTCTGTGTCTCTTGTTGCATCATCTTGCTGTGCCAGCTCTCCACGTCAGCTGGCACTCCTGCGCAGGGTGGTTTCCCTGTGTGGGGCAGCATTCCCATGCAGGGCAGCACTCCCTGTGTGGGCCGTGATTCCCACGAGGGCTGGCACTCTGAGTGGGCCAGCTTGCCCTCACCAGGATGCCCTGGACATCAAAACTTGGACCTCCTTTATGGTAGATGGGAGCCCAACTGGTTGAGCCACATCCATTTCCCATTTCCTTTTCTTGCATTGTATTCCAGTACAATGTAGAATAACAGAGATGACAGTGGACATCCTTGCCTTGTTACTGATCCTAGAGAGAAAGTTTTGAGTCTTTCATCTTTGAGAATTATATTAGCTATAAGTTTTTCATATATACCTGTATTAGTCAGGGGTCTTTTGGGAAACAGAATCAACAGGAGATACATGTAAATAGTATGAGATCTATAAGATCCTCTCACGTGTCTCTGGGGATGCACAAATCCAGTTTCCACAGAGAGGCTGCAAACCAGGGGCTTCGATCAAGGTCTAACAAAGGTCCTTGATGAGTTTCTGAGAGACATTATTGGCTGTCCAAAGATGAGCTGGGAAATTTTCTCCAAATGCTGAAATCACTTCCTCTTATAAGATTTAACTGATTGGATAAAGCATCACTCATTGCTAACATGACAGGATCCTGTCATCCACAAACAGTGAGAGTTTACTTCCTTTTTTCCTGTTAGGATGCCTTTAATTTTTTTTTTTTTTTTTCTTGTCTAGTTGCCCTAGCTAGAATTTCTAGTACAATACTGAATAACAATGGTGACATTGGGCATCTTTGTCTTGTTCTAGATCTTAGAGGGAAAGCTTTCAACTCTCCCCATTGAGTACAATGTTGGCTGTGGGTTTTTCATAAATGCAGTTTATCATATTGAGGAATTTTCCTTCTGTTCCTGTTTTTGCAGTGTTTTTATCAAAAAAGAATGCTGGATTTTGTCAAATGTCTTTTCTGCATCGATTGAGATGATTGTGTGTTTTTTTCCCTTCAATTTTTTAACATGGTGTATTACATTGATTGATTTTCTTATGTTGAACCAACCTTGCATACCAGGAATAAATCCCACTTGGTTGTGATGTACAAGTCTTTTGATATGCTGCTGGATTTGATTTGCAAGTATTTTGTTGAGAATTTTTGCATCATTGTTCATTAGAGAGATATTCTTCATTTTCGTCTTTATCTGGTCTTGGTATTAGGGTTATGTTGGCTTCATAAAATGTGTTGGATAATTTTCCCTCCTCTTTAATTTTTTAGAAGAGTTTAAACAGGATTGGTGCTAATTATTTTCAAAAATGCTTGGTAGAACTCACCTGTGAAGCCATCTGATCCTGGATTTCACTTTGCTGGGAGATTTTTGATGATGGATTCAATCTCTTTAACTGTGATTGGCTTGTTAAGTTCTTGTATTTCTTGAGACATCTGTGTAGGTTGTTTGTGCATTTCTAGGAATTTGTCCATTCATCTAGATTGTCTAGTTTGTTGGTGTACAGTTTTTCATAATATCCTCTTATGATTCTTTTTATCTCATTGGGGTCAGTTGTAACTTCCTCCCTTTCATTTCTGATTGTATTTATTAGCATTTTCTCTCTTTTTTCTTTGTTAGTCTATCTCGGGAGTTGTCAATTTTATTGATCTTCTCCAAGAAGCAACTTGGTTTTCTATATTGGTTTTTTTTTTGTTCTCAATTTCACTTATTTCTGCTCTAATCTTTATTTCATTCCTTCTGCTTGCTTTGGGATTGGTTTGCTGTCCTTTTTCTGGTTTCTCTAGTTGTTCAGTTAAATCTCTGATTTTAGCTCTTCTTTTTTAAATATAGGCATTTAAGGCTATAAATTTCCATCTCAAGACTGCCTTCACTGTATCCCATAAGTTTAGATATGTTGTGTTCTTATTTTCATTTGTCTCAAAAGACTTACTGATTTCACTTGCAATTTCTTCTTTGACCCACTGATTATTTGGAAGTATGTTGTTTAGCCTCCACACATTTGTGAATTTACTTTTTTCCTGTCTATTATTAATTTCTAGTTTCATTCCATTATGATCTGAGAAGGTGCTTTGTATAATTTCAGTCTTTTTATATTTATTGAGAGCTGCATTGTGCCCTAAGATGTGGTCTATCCTGGAGAAAGAGCCATGGACACTTGACAAGAATGTATAACCCACTGAGTTTGGATGCAGCATTCTGTGTAAGTCTGTTAGGTCTAAATCATTTATCGTATTGTTCAAGTTCTCTGTTGCATTGTTGATTTTCTATTTGTTCTATCTAATGATGTATGTAGGGTGTTGACGTCTTCAATGATTATTGTACAGATGTCTATTTCTCCATTCTGTTTTACCAGAGTTTTTCTCTTGTATTTTGGGGCACCCTGGTTAGGTGCATAAATGTTTATGATTGTTCTATCTTCATGGTTGATTGTCCCTTTTATTAATATGAATGGCCTTCTGTATCTCTTATAACTTTTTTGCATTTAAAGTCTGTTTTATCTGATATTAGTAAAGCTACCCTTGTTCTTTTTTGGTTACTATTTGCATTGAGTATCTTTTTCTAACCTTTCACTTTTAGCCAGTTTGTATCCCTGGGTCTAAAGTGAGGCTCTTTTAAGCAGCATATGGATGGCTCATGCTTTTTTATCCATTCTGTCAGCCTGTATCTTTTGATTGAGGAGTTCAATCCATTCACATTCAATGATATTACTGTAAATGCACTATTTACTTCCACATTTTATTCTTTGGTTTTCATATGTCATATCATAGTTTCGTCTTTTTACTCTTTTGGTTATCCTTTTTGTTATTCTTTCTTCTATACTCTCCCCCAGGCCTCTTTCTCCTGTCTTTTTATTTCTGGTTCTAAGGCTTCTTTTAATATTTCCCGCAAAGGTGGATTCTTTTTTGCAAACTCTCTTGGTTTCTGTTTGTTTGTGAATATATTTTACTCACCTTCATATTTGAAGGACAGTTTTGCTGGGTAAAGAATTCTCAACTGGCAGTTTTTCTCTTCCAGTATCCTAATTGTATCATACCACTGTCTTCTTGCCTCCATGGTTTCTAAAGAGAAATTCACACTAAGTCTTACTGGGCATCCCTAGTATGTGATAGTTTGCTTCTCCCTTGCTGTTCTGAGAATTTTCTCTTTATCTTTGACATTTGACATTCTGAGTAGTATGTGTCTTGGAGTAGGTCTATTCAGATTTATTCCGATTGGGATACAGTGCACTTTTTGGACATGTAAATTCATTTCTTTCATGACAGTTGGAAAATTTTCAGCTATTATTTCCTCAAATACTCTTTCTGCCCTTTTTCTCTTCTCTTCTTCTGGAACTCCCATGACACATATGTTGTTGTGTTTCATGTTATCATTTAACTCTCTGAGCCCCTGCTCAATTTTTTTAATTCTTTTCTCTCTCTGTTCTTTTCTTTCTTCAATTTCAGCTGTTCTGTCTTCTGTATCACTTGTTCTTTTATCAATTCAAGTCTGCAGTTGTATGCCTCTAATGTGTTTTTTATCTCACCCCTCACCCATTGTGTCTTTCATTACCATGAACTCTGTTACTTTTCTGTCCAGTATTTCAAATTCTTTGTGCTCACTCAATGTCTTCATTTTTTTTTTATTTCTCTCCCCTTCTCCCCACCCTAGTTGTCTGCTCTCTGTGTCCATTTGCTGTGTGTTCTTCTGTGACCGCTTCTATCCTCATCAGCGGCACCAGGAGTCTGTGTTTCTTTTTGTTGCATCATCTTGTTGTGTCAGCTCTCCATGTGTGCGGCGCCATTCTTGAGCTGGCTGCACTTTCTTTTGCACTGGGCGGCTCTCCTTACGGGGTACACTCCTTGCACGTGGGGCTCCCCTACGTGGGGGATACCCCTGCATGGCACAGCACTCCTTGTGTGCATCAGCACTGTGCATGGGCCAGCTCCACACAGGTCAAGGAGGCCCGAGGTTTGAACCATGGACCTCCATGTCATAGGTGGACACCCTATCCATTGGGCCAAGTCCACTTCCCTCAATGTCTTCATGATGTCATTTATGTCTTTAGCTAGATTGTCTTTCAACTCTTAAATTTGATTTTGAAATTTTGTGCATATCTTACTAATCAGATGTCTCAAATCCTGTGTGTCTTCTGGGGATCTGATATATTTCTTTTCTTGGACCATGTCTTCTATTTTCTTAGTATGGCTTGTAATTTTTTGCTGATGTTTAAGCATATGATTAGGATGTAGTTTACTCAGATGCTCAATTTTCTTCTCTTTTGTAGGGATTTAGTGGCAGGAGGCTGTGTGTTACCATTGTTCATTGATTCTTGGCTTGACCTGAATTGTTAGGATTGTCCCTGCTAGTTGCCCAAAACTGGGCTCTGGGCCCAATAATTGGTTGTAGACCCACTTCCTAGGGCTTTAGGGAGGGAGGCTATAGAGACCAGAAAAAGCCTCTTACTTATTTTTAATTTTCTCAAATGCACTTCCTTGGTCTGCCAGCAGATGGCTCCTTTGGCAGCTCTCAATTCAGTGCCTAATCCTAGTGTTTGTTGCAAAATAAACCAGATCAATGTGATAGAGCTTCCCACCTGGAGGCTAAGAGCCTTGTAATTCAAACTTTCTCAGAGACAGTCCTCCAGTCTTCTCTGGCAGTCCCCTCCCCTTTCCCGGGAATGAAACACCTCCACTTCACTGAGTCCTCAACAATCAGTCCCAGTTAGTAGAGAAGGAGATTGGGAGAGTTATATATCTTTATCCCCTTGCAGGCTCCCAAGGCAAACAATGGTGGTGTGCCACCTGTCCTGGAAGGGCTCCTGGGACACAGCAGACCAAATTTGTGAGTCAAAAGCTGAGTCACGCCTTAGGCTGTATCCCTTTCTTTCTCCTTTCATAGGGAGGTGGGTCCTCCACCTCCGGTCTAGAAGAGAGGGAGATTGCAAGGATGGGATTTCTCCAGTCCAGTGCTGTTCCCAGCCTTGAAGAGCTGGTGGGACACAACAGACCAAATTTGTGGGTCAGAAACTGAGTCAGCCTTCGTCTTTGTCCCTCTCTCCCCTTTTCTGGGTTGGTACATCCCCGGGGCCCCATTTTGTTGTAGTCACAGGCCCAGACGCCCGACAATCCTAAAGTGTCTTTAGCATGGGGAGGTGCAGGCCGCAGCAGTTGTAGATTTCAACTCACATTTCTGTCACTGCGGTTCCCCTCCTTTGTGTCTTTCTCCTCCAGATGGTGGCCAGCCTTTGCCTGATGTTCTAAACCCCAGAAAATCTTTTTCAAGGCTGTTTCAGTCTGTCCTCTAGCTAGTTTTTCACCATTTATTATTGAGTCACAGTAGGTAGTTTGTGTTTTTAGGAATTTGTCCATTTCCTCCAGGTTATCTAATTTCCTTGCATACAATTGTTACTAGCATCCTCTTATACTCCTAGTTCTGTGGGTAGTAATGTCTCCCCTCTCATTTCTGATTTTAGTTATTTGCATCCTCTTTCTTTTTTTCTTTGTCAGTCTATCTAAAAGTTTTATTTTATTGATCTCAAAGAACCAACTTTTTGTTTCAATCATTTCCTCTATTTTTTTTAAGATTTATTTTTTGAAAGATTTCTTTACTCATTTATTTCTCCCCACCCCCTCATTGTTTGCACTTGCTGTGTCTGTTCTTCTTCCTTGTTTCTTTAGGAGGCATTGGGAATCAAACCCAGGACCTCCAATGTGGGAGGGAGGTGCCTATTTGCTTGAGACACTTCTGTTCCCTGCTATGTTGTGCCTCTCATTATGTTTTTCTTCTTGTGCCTCTTGTTGCATCATCTTGTTGCATCAGCTCACCACACCTGCTCATTATGCCAGCTTGTTGTCTTCCTTAGGAGGTACTAGGAACTGAACCAGAGACCTCTTATGTGGTAGGCAGGAGCCCAATTGCTCGAGCCATATCTGATTAATTTTTATTTATTTATTTCTCCTCCCACCTCATTATTTGCACTTGCTGTATGTTCTGTGTCTGTTTGTTATGTGCTTGTCTTCTTTTTAGGTGGCACTGGTGATTGAACCTGGGATCTGAGCCATCTCTGCTCCCACTTGTTGTGTCTCTCATTGTGTTTCCTCATTGTGTCTCTTCATTGAGTCATCTTGTTGCATCAGCTCTCTGCACTAGCCCATCATATCAGCTCTCTGTCTTGCTCATCTTCTTTAGGAAGCACCAGGAACTGAACCCAGGACCTTCCATTGTGGTAGGTGGGTGCCCAACTGTTCGAGCCACATCTGCTTCCCTCTCTATTTTTTCTTATTCTCAATTTCATCTATTTCCACTCTAATCTTTGTTATTTCCTTCCTTCAACTTGCGTTGGATTTAGTTTGCTCTTCTTTTTCTGGATTTTCCTGTTGGGAGCTTAGGTCTCCACTTTGAGATCTTTCTTCTTTTTTAATGTAAGCATTTAGAGCTATACATTTCCCTCTCAACACTGCCCATGTTGCATCCTACAAATGTTGGTATGTTGTGTTTTCTGTTTCATTTGCCTCAAGACATATCCTAATTTCTATTGAGATTTCTTCTTTGACCCATTGTGTAATTTCCACATATTTGTTGATTTTCCTGTTCTCCCTCTGTTATTCATTTCTAGCTTCATTTCATTGCTGTTGGTAAAGATACATTGTATGATCATTATTTTTTAATTTATAGAGAATTCTTTTGTAACCTAATGAATGGTCTATCCTAGAACATATCCATGGTGCACTAGAAAAGTATACCCTGCTGTAGTTGGATGAAGCCTAATATGCATATCAACTAAGTCTAGTTGGTTTAAAGTATTGTGTGGTTTTTCTTCTTAAAATCAATTTTATTGATACATATTCATAAAGCATACAATCCATCCAATGTGTACAATGTGTATTTGGTATAATCACATAAGTTGTGTATTCATCACTTCACTCATTATTAGAACATTTTCTACTCCACCAATAATTCTACTACTAGTAATCACAAATGAAAAAACATACCAAAAACCCCTGTCCTTTAATAATCACCTTTCAGTCTCTCTATCCTTCCCTAGCCATACATAGGTGCTATTCTGATTCCATATTGTTCAAGCCATCTATTCCTTATTAATCTTATGCCTAGATGTCTATCCATTATTCAAAGCTGTGTATTGAAGTGTTCTACTACTACTGTAGAACCATTTATTTCTCCCTTCAAATCTGTTAAGTTACTTCATACACTTTGGGTTTCTGCTGTTAGGTGCATATTTATTTATAGTTGTTATATCTTCTTGTTGAATTAGCCCTTTTAACATTATATAGTATCCTTCTTTGGCCCTTGTATCAGTTTGACTTTAAGTCTATTTTATCTAATATTAGTATGGCCACCCCAGTTCTCTTTTGGTTACTATTTGCATGGACTTTCCCCCCATCCTTTCACTTTCAATCTCCTTGAGCCTTTGAATTTAAGGTGAGTCACTTGTAAACAGCATATAGCTAGGTCATGCTTTCATCCATATCACCAATCTCTGCCTTTTGACTGGAGAGTTTAATCCATTAACATTAAAGTAACTATTGATAATACAGGACTTTCTTCTGCCATTTTGTCTTTGTACATAATAAATCTTTTATCCCTCAATTCCTCTGTTAAGGCCTACTTTCACATATCTTATTTCATTGGAGTATACTATTTTAAGCCCCTTCTCATTTCCTTCTGTATAAATTTTTCAGATATTTTCTTTGTGGTTAACATGTGGCTTAAATTGAATATCCTAAATCTGATTTGAGATCAGCTTAACTTCAACAGCATACACAAATGCTTTTCCTATACCCTTCCATTTCCCACTTTTTTGTTGTACTTGTTACAGATTATATCTTTATACATTGTATACCCCAAACCGTAGATTTATCATTACTTTTATGCATTTGCACTTTAGAACCTCTAAGAAATAAAAAAATGAAGTTTCATACAAAAAAATAGACAATAGTACTGGTATTTATATTACCCATCTTGTTAACCTTACCAGAGGTCATTATTTCTTTATGCCACCTCAGTCCTCTACCTTCAGTCCTTTTAGTCTGAAGAACAACCTTTAGCATTTCTTGTAGGGCAAGCTAGTGGTGACAAATTCCTTCAGATTTTGTTTATCTGGGAATGTCTTAATCTCGCCCTCTTTTTTTTTTTTTTTTTTTTTTTTTTTTGCTTGTTGTTTGCTTTTGTTTTCTCAGGCAGCACCAGGAATCAAACCCAGGACTTCTGATGTGGGAGGCAGGAACTCAGCCACTCAAGTCACATATGCTTCCTCTCCCTCTTTTTTGAAAGAGTCTTGCTGAATATAAAATTCTTGGTTGGCAATTTTTTTCTTCCAGTACCATAGCTATTTCATTGCACTGCCTTCCTACTGCCATGGTTATGATTAGAAATCTTGCAGCTTTCAGGATTCTCCTCTCATCCTGGGTATTTCACAGTTTGACTATTATGAGTCTTGGTGTGGTTCTTTACAAGTTAATTCTATTTGGGGTTCATTGTACTTCTTGAATATGTATATTCAAGTCTCCCATTAAATTTGAGAATTTTTCTGCCATTATTTCTTTGAGTATTCCTTCTGCCCCTTTCTCTCTTTCTTCTCCTTTTGGGACTTCCATAATGCATACACTGATATGCTTGATGGTGTCTCACGAGTCTCTTAAGCTCTGTTCATTTTTTCTTTCTTTCATTCTTTCTGTTTCTCAACCTGAATCATTTCAATTTCTTGTCTTCAGGTTCACTGATTCTTTATCCCGTAAGCACCAATCAGCTTTTGAGCTTACAGGGAAATTTTCATTTCAGTTATTGTTGTCTTCAACTCCCAGATTTCTGTTTGGTTCCTTTTAAAAATGTCTATCTCTTTATTGAGATTCTTGCAATATTCATTCATTGTTTTCTTTTTTTTTTTAAAGATTTATTTATTTAATTCACACACACCCCTCCCCCGGTTGTCTGTTCTCTGTGTCTATTTGCTGCGTCTTGTTTCTTTGTCCGCTTCTGTTGTTGTCAGCGGCACGGGAAGTGTGGGCGGCGCCATTCCTGGGCAGGCTACACTTTCTTTCGCACTGGGCCGCTCTCCTTATGGGTGCACTCCTTGCGCGTGGGGCTCCCCTACGTGGGGGACACTCCTGTGTGGTGCGGCACTCCTTGCATGCATCAGCACTGCACATGGGCCAGCTCCACATGGGTCAAGGAGGCCCAGGGTTTGAACCACGGACCTCCGATGTGGTAGACAGATGCCCTAACCACTGGGCCAAGTCTGTTTCCCATAATTCATTGTTTTCTTGATGTCCTTTAGTTCTTTCTCTGTTTTCCTTTATCTCCTTGAGCATATTAAGGATTTTTTCCTTTTTTAAGTCTTTGTCTGGTATATCCAAAGTCTGTTGTTCTTCATTGATGGTTTCTGGATTTTTATCTTGTTCTTTTAGATGGAACACACATTTCTGTTTCTTTGTGTTGTAACCTTTTGTTGCACACTGTACATTTTAATATTTTAATGCTAACTCTAAAGAGCTCCTAAATTCTGAGCTGTTATTTCTTAAATTTGTATCAAGCTAGTGATATGGTGGAGATTTCCTTGAGTACCAGGACCCAACAAAAGCAAACCAACACACCCACAGAGAAAAATATCTTTCACTGTCTCTGAAAATTTGCTCTGCATTGGCTGAAGAGGGATTTCCTTCAGAGTTTAGCCCTCCTATCAAGATCAGCCCAAGATGAATGTAAAGCGTAGGGCTCTCACCATCTTTTCTGAGCCTGAATCTTGTCCTGGGCTTCTGCTTGCTCATGGTCTTCGGAATTCCTCCATTTATAGGAATACAAAAAACCCCTCTATTCTTATTAAATAGACCATCTTCTCCTCCCAGATGCTCTATTGTAAGACTTAAAAAAAGAAAAAAAGTAGGTAATCCCTTTCCCCAGGCAGCTTCAAATTATTTGTTCCTTATACTGCTTGAGTTATCCACAAGCTCCTTCTGGGCAAGTTCTGGGAGGGTGAGCCAGAGATGAGTTTTCTGGTTCAGTCTTTCGTGCTCTCACTTGATAAACTGGCACCAACCTGCAGGCACTCCAATATGAACATAGGGGTTACTCTGCACCTCTGGAACAGGGCCAGGGACCCAAAATGGGAGGTGCCAGGAGGCTGTGGGGGAGGGGCCACCAATGATGCCATGAACTTCTTCCACTTTTTTTTTTTAATCTAGGTACTGGGGCCAGAGATTGAACCCAGGAACTCGTATGCGGGAAGCAACCACTGAGCCACACCGGCTCCCCTGAGTTGTTTTTATTGTTTCCTAATTGATTTTGTTTTTAGGAGGCACTGGGACCAAACCCAGGGCCTCACATATGGGAAGCAGGCATTCAATGGCTTAAGCCATATATGCTTCCCTCCTACTGTTTTTAAAGCTGTGTTTTCTTGATTTGGCATTCACCCAGTTTCTCAACACTAACCTTTTTCTGGAATTTTGAGGAAGATGGCTTTATCAGTTTTTTCTAGTTGTTCAAATATCCTGTAGGGGAATGGTACCCTGTAGCATATTACACTGCCATCTTGCAACCAAGTAGCCACTGAGATTTTGAGGTTGGTTGTTATTGCAGCATAAGCTATATTTTTCTTACCAATATTCTTTAATTTTAGTGTGGATTTTAGTTGGTAGTATAAGAAGGAGGCATTTCAATGTCATCAGTAATGTTACTCCTGAATCCCAGTGTTGGACAGCTTACTTAGGTGACAGTCTCATAAACAAATTTATTCACAACCAGAGTACGTGTATTTTTGACCTCTTAGAATCTTTCCCTATCCTTTTTGAAAATCATTCTCATTTGTTTCGCATGTATTGAGAGCCAGGCATTTTTCTAGGTGTTGTGGAGAGAGCAGTGAACAAAACAAAACACTGTCTTTGTCTCACAGAGGTTTTATTCCAGTGGAAAATATAGACAATAAACAATTACACAATTAATTAAAAGCAATTGTTATTAGTGCTAAGATGGTATGTCCAGGGTATTGGCAGAACATGTAACAGTGGACACAACTAAGTCTGGGTCTCCATCGTCTTCTGAGTCCCTAGAGATAAGTAACTTGTCCAAAGCTACTCAACCAGTAAAGGAGGAGGGTTTCACAACCCTGTCTTTTGGCCTAGGCATTTTATGGTCTTTGGATCAGATCTTGGAATATGCCTTATATTTGGGCCAAAAATCTTGTTTCCACTCTTCATATTTACGGGGAAAGCCAGTGGGAATATGGATGAATCAACATACCTCAGAGATGGAAAAAATATTCAAAACACTAGTATCACTGATATTGGGTCAGTAGAACTATTCCTGTTCATGAAGGCTGATGTAATATTTTTTATTTTTTATAAGCCTGGCAAAGTTAAGACACTTAAGACACCAAAGCTGGGCAAAAATAATAATAAAGTAGATGTGTTAACATAGTTCTGTCTCACAACAGCACTTCAACAACAACAGTCAACTATGTTTTTCCTTTCTAAACAGGGTGAAACATTTTGGATGAAAGCAATAATCTTTTGGAATTTTGTCAATTTGATTTTGCCGTACTTCAGGCATTATTCCAATTTGGCATCATTCCCTTCGAAAGGAGTTTCCTAAGCTACCAAGCTTTAGAGGTCCAGGGAAAAAGACCTAACGTCTGCTGTAAAAATATCCACAGACTAGAAGTGAAGTTATTAACAAATCAACAACAGTTCTTTAATTATTGACCAGTTAACTCTCCTATTTCTTTCCAAAACCCAAAGCTCTCCTAGATTGCTGAGGCAGGGGATCATTTATTTCCCTCCTTGAGCCCATCTTTCTTCAAAACTTCAAGACAGACACAAAAGGCTTAAATGGCTCCCCATTAAGCTCCAGTTCCTTGACATCATAGGGCTTGAGAAATATTAAACATGAGGGCTATTGTGTTAATCCACAGCTGGGCACCCCAATTTGGACTTGTCACTAACATATATGTAGAAGTCTCCAAACCTCATAACCTAAAGCCCCATTACTAGGGGCTTTTGTTTTCTTATTTATAAATAAGCAAATTCACCTCAAACATTCAAATGTATTCCAGCACTAAGATTTCTTCCTTTGTTTTGAAAAATCAATACCTAGTTACTACCATGGAAAAAAAGTTGCTTAAGCATTTCGAGAAATCCTCTTGCAATATGGTTTTGATTCGGCAAGCACAGAAGCGATGAGGGCCCTATGTATTTCCTGTTCCCCCAGAGTCCCAGAGTTCATATGGGAATTTGTAAGAGGAAATCATGCTGGCTTTCCAGTGGGAGCGTCCTTCCGCAGCGGTGTCGCTAGGAACCCACAGGGAGAAATGGCGTTAACCCATCCTCGTGCAAACTGTTGCAAGAACTCGTGCAAGGACACGGTCCAGGACTCCCTGTGACATAGCACACTAACATTTTGTGATGCTGTCCCTTGCCCTCCACGCCTCACAGTATCATTTCAAAGCGTTCTATCCCAATATTCCAAGCCAATAGCCATTTCTGAACGGTTTGTTGGAGTCTGATTCGCAGTGAGCCATGACTGCTCGGCGTGCTGTTTGGGCAGAAAGCCACGTCATTCCTGAGATTCCAAAGGGCTCACAGCCGGACACCTCAGGGCGACACGCGAGTCTCAAGGGTCTGTCAGGACATCATCGCTGCCCCGGTATCAAATCGCTTCCGTGAAGAGCCGGATCGTGATCAGCCCCTGAGGATCCAACTGCGGCTTCGCGCGGGAGTCCTGCCTCTCAGGTCCAACGCCCGGTCCCCAGCTTCCGTCCAGATTGCGGTCACGTGCCTTGGGCCCGCCCCTCAAACACGGCTCCTCTCGCGTCGAGCGTCCCTTCTTCCCTTCCGCCGGAAGTAGGGCGACTTTCCCTTTCCGGCTACGGGTCCCCAAACGGAGCGGGAGGCCGGGCGGGGGAGCCGAGAGGCGGCGGAGGCGGCGGGGTCGGTAATGGCGGAGCTGGTGCAGGGGCAAAACGCTCCAGTGGGAATGAAGGCCGAGGGTTTCGTGGATGCCTTGCACCGGGTCCGGCAGGTACGGGCGCTCCCGGCTGGCGGGAGCACGAGAGGCCGAGGCGGGGCCGGGCGGGGAGGAGGGGGTCGAGCCTGGGGGCGGGAGGCAGACTGGGCCGACGCCTCAGCTGGGCCGGGCAGTTCCTGGGGCGCTTGCAGCCGGTGGGAGTCGGGGAATGTGGCACTACGGCGAGGCCCAGGCCCAGGTTGTCGGGCTCATCTCCCAGGTGCCTGAAGCAGCTGAGACAAGGTCTGCGCTGGGCTCCTCGCACCCTTCGCATTCCTGCTCCTGTGCTGCACCGGCTGGACAGCCAGCTTGGGGCTCTAAGGTTCGTGAGGGGAAGGGGCCAGGGAGCTTCCGGAGATCTTGAATGTAAGCAAAAGGTAGCGGTCCCATGCCTAAGAGCTTCCTAAAACTTGGAAAGCATCGTCTTTGATTTTTAGTGTTTCGAGGGTGGGGTGGAAGGAATTTAAGGGTATTTTACTTTTGAGGGGCCTTCTTGGAGGGGGAGAGAGGAGAAAGTATTAAATTGGTGTAGGCCCTCCCCAAGAGGTAGGAAAGATGTATTGCTATAGTTTTCCCTCTACATGAGGAAAATGTAAGCGATTGGACTCATTCCAACCGTGTAACTCTACCATCTGACAATTTCATGCATTTTGTCAGAGTTAAACTGATTTTAACAGGTTGCAAGATTCTCTGGAGAATGAAAATGGGACCTGCCAAAAATTCTCTTTGGCTTCTGTCATAGTGTTTAGAATAGTACTTGAAACAGAACTTGTCTTTATGTTACATGTGTAAAACTTACTTACAAATTAGTCTTAATACTTAAACGTCCTCTGCTGAGTCTCATATTCATTACCTCTTCCTATTTAATTGTAGGTGCACTAACTGATACTTTAAAAAGTTGGGCTGTAACTAATTACTGCTTGGCTCCCAACGGAAGGCCGCAGGACTCATTGTATTAGAAGAAGGTCTACACTCGGGCACTTGAAGATATGGTCTTTACATCTCTTTCCAGTATTCCAGGGGCAGGAACCTTATCTGTTTCCCAGACATTGACTTTTCATTTTAATACTGATGCTCCTATAGACATCATATTGGATCCCAGAACTTTCCAAGCTTGTGGTTCCACCTAAAATCTAATCTGATGCTTTGTGCTTTGTTACTTACTACGTAGGTGCCGTCCGGCACAGTAATGAGTATCCATCTTAATTAGTCTACAGAGCCAACCAGTGGCTATAATGGATGAACATGCCATCCAGCTCCCCTTCTACCACTCTCTGCTTGCCGGCGCATTGCAGTGCTCTCCTCTACAGTACAGGGTCCTGAACCTTGTTTCTCCTCTGGCTACTAATAGGTAATGGCATTTGCTTTGTGCTCGTGTGTGACAATCACTTTTTTGGCCTTCTGTGTCCAGGAAGAATTATAGTCACTACCCTAAAGAAAAAGCTCAGATCCTCAATTTGCAGAAAGCCTATAGTTGAACATAAAATGAATTTTGAACCATTGCAAAGACTTTCAGTTTCTCTTGAGCCTGGGGTTGAATTCGTATTCTTGAACAACCTGCTCAAGAGGCAGGGAGACCCTCTGTTAAATGCTGACATAATGTGGATTTTGAAGCAGTGGTGTTTACTACCAGCGGTGAAAACTTCATTGGAAATGTAACCAACTCTGAAATGCACCACTGACTGGAGCAATAATAAACCCAATGGAGGCAGTACTGTGAGTGTATTACTTTTCAATTTTAACAGCTGGAGGTTAATATTGTCTCCAAGA
This sequence comes from Dasypus novemcinctus, assembly GCF_030445035.2. Classification (NCBI taxonomy): domain Eukaryota; kingdom Metazoa; phylum Chordata; class Mammalia; order Cingulata; family Dasypodidae; genus Dasypus; species Dasypus novemcinctus. Next base: position 86,599,664 of record NC_080680.1, on the reverse strand, counting down.
ATTTGATGGCCTTTAAAACTAATAAAAAAGCAACTTTGTGGGTAATTTTAGGTTTATTTTATAGATTTGCATCAGCCAAGAATGGAATGTTCAAGTCTATAATATTGTATGCTTATAGTAGAGTTTAACTCAAAGGATCTCATTATTTGGGCATCTGGATGGTGATGGTTCTACTTCTCTGTTGTATGTATATAGTATGTTTTGTAGATGTGATCCCCTCCTTGCCTACTGTAAAAGTAGGAATAAAAGTGTATTTCTTTATTTAAAATGATTGCAAAGCCTTGTTCCCCTAAGTGCCTAATTACACACTAGGGACTTCATCTGCAAGGCCTTCAGAAACTTGGCATAGAGCAGTAAGCTGTCTTATACTCACCTATCTAGTAAAGCATAGTAAGAGTCTGAGTTGACCCTGCTGGGATTTGAATCTGTAGTTTAAGTTTGGTATGCAGATTCCAACACCCAGACCACTAAGCTTCCCTTCTGGCATCTTGAAGCCCACTCATGTTATCCTTTGCATTCTTCCAACAAGGTGAACCAGTTGTTGCTGTTAGTTCACTCTGAGCATGGTATTCTTAGATTGAAAGGGAATCTCTGAAGATGTCATATAAAGTAAAAGTTCCCCTAACAACGTGAAATTCCATTGCACTATTTAGGTTTGACCCAGGCAGGTGATTTACATATATTCTGTAGAGAAGTATACAAGTGTAGAATTGTGAACTGATTAGTCCTGTTAGTGAAGATTTAAAACTGCTGGGTATTAAAGAACATTATGTCCAGCTCTTCCAAGTTATAGGTTGGTTAGCAAAAATAAAGTATTTCTTCAACTAGTTACTCAGCTTGTTGAAGGACTCAAACCCAGAGTCACTCAATCTATTCCATGGCCACATACTGCACCTCTACCCTGACCATCTGTCTAGATTACCAGGGGACCACAAGGAAATTATGAATGAGTAGAGATGCAAATTTGTTTTGTTTAGTTTTTTTTAAATGTTGCCATAAGAATCCACTGCTGGTGGTTTAGTAGCATCCATTATCAAGGGCGAACAAATCACATGTTAACAGGATAGCCTAAGACTATGGTATATTATAGATTCCCAGCAACCTTCCATGAGCTGGACCAACTGCCTGCTGGTCTTTGCCTAAATAGAACTTCTCTTGCCAAACGACTACTGCCTTTTATGACTTTAAGATCCTATTTTGATCCAGGTGCAATCAAGCCTTCTGCATTGCAAAACTCCAGAGAGTTCTAATCACAAAGAATGCAGTGTAAATGATACGTCGTAGAATTGGGCATCATGGTGGCCCTGCACTTAGATGATTGTGACTGAGATTGTTTGCTATTGTATAATCAGTAGAAAGTAACCTTTTGAGAGATTATTAGGCCTGGAACCTATTCTTTACTGGCATCTTTTTGTAATTGTTGATTGATGTGGGCCTCAGGAGTTCCACTGTCCTACAGACTCCTAATGCCTTTGTTTCGTATTTTGAACCTGAGCAGTAGATGTTTTGGGGTGTGTGCTATATACTCTGGGCAGATTTGTGACTTCAGTGCATTTTTACCCAGGCACTAAATTTCCTTTAAGAGAACATTGTACATCTACCATTAAAAGAAAAAGCCTTCATTCATTGGTTATTGGATATTCTTTGAGAGATTATGCCTTTGCCAGTTTAATATATGATGTTTCTGACTTATGGCAAAAGGGCAAGTGTGCAAAATGTGCAAGTTTTAAGTTGCTCTTCACCGAGGACTATGTTGTACTTGCCCAGTGGTTGACAATCGCAAGATAGCATTTCATGAGGGATTGCGCCAACATGCACAATTATTTTAGTTTCTCCTTTGCTTGAAGAAAAATATTGTCTGCAGGAAGTTCATGGGCTTCCCTTTGCTTTGCTTTGATGGGACCCAGTAGAGTCTCCTACAAAGAATGAGTCTCAGTAAAGGGTTTTGGTGATGTCAGTGTGCCTATCTGGGTAACTACATGTTAAGGGGGAAGTACTGAGTTTCATACCTGATATTGTGGAATATATAGTAAATGAACAATACATTCTACTGTATGCCTGCAAGACTTTTCTCATTTTCAACTGAGACTGCTTTCCTTGTTTTTAAATCTGATGGCTGATATGTATCATCAAACTTTGGTTTCTTAAGTCTTCTTTTGTAGATACAAATTTGCCTAGACAAGAGTTCTTAAACTGGTGGCCTGTGGGCTGGAGAAGGTACATAGTGGGCCTGCAGGCATGCTTTGTTCGACCCATACAAGTTAACACTTGGAGACGAGAGTGATTTCACATAAACATTGAGATTTCCAGCTTCTCTAGGTAAAAATCTGGCTATGCTGCTCTCATATTCTGCCTGGCATTAAGCAGCCAGAAGTAAGCAGCAGCTGCCCCTTTGCACAAAGCATTGATTCTGGTTTGCCTTCATTCTCACCACCTGGCTATTTGTTTGCCCGTTGGCATGCCTAGTTGATAGCTTTTTCCCAAATCTTTATCCATACTGTAAGCCTATCATCTCCAGTTTTTGTTTGAAGATTTTTAATGGAAAGAACTCTGGATGGAGAGTTAGGAAATCTAAGTCTCTTGCAAATAGCTGCACGACCTTGGGAAATGTTGGCCTTTCCCAACATTTGATCCATAAGCTGTTAGTAAATCTTCCATGGAAAAGGATCATGAGCAAATAAGTTTGGAGAATGCAGGCTTAAAGTTGAATTGGCTTTCTTACTTCAGGACTTCTCAAAATCTTTAATATGCTTATGTACATCAACTACAACAAGGGTGTAAGGTGTGTATTATAAGTATCCTGAAGTTATGCCACTTTACCCTCTTCATGAAACCAAATCGTATTATGTAGCTTGAACTTCAGGAAATGTTGAGCTGTGTAGTTTCAATGGTCCTTTCAAGTCTGTGAACATTCAGATTGTTCATCTAATTGGATCTGAAAAAAAAATTTTTTTTGACCATTTTCTTTTGATTCTTTTGCTTTCTAATATGTTACATTGTGTGTCTGTTCAAACTCCCACCCCTCAGCTTTTCTGTGCAGTCCCTTTACTCTACAGCTTTATCTTAGAATCATCATTCAGAGTTTTGTATTCAGAGTTTTGTTATAAAGACACTTGGAAAAGAGTAGCCAATATTTCTTTTGGAGGCATCAACTACAGTTTTATTCTAATGCCAGATGGTAACAAATCACTTGCAATGGAAATAATGTTATGATTCCGTTTACCTACATTATTTGAGGATCTGCTGAGTCTAAGGCCTTTTGCTGGGTGCTTGGCCCAGTGCAAAGACAAATAAGATAAGTTTGCAGCTGGTTTTATATGAGCCAAAGGGAGATAGAACAATTTTTTCAGAGGCACACAAAGAGTTAATCTGTGGGGTAGTTTAGGGACCCAAGTCTTCTTGATTTCTAAGCAGTTAGTTTAGTAGTTTTGAGGTCCATCTCAGTGAGACAGCCTCTTATCTTCACTGCAACAGAATCTTCGAAACAATCATTGACAGGGTGCTATAGAAATTAGATGGAATCTAGGGAAGAAAACTAATGGACATGTCACCTGTAGGGCCTCTGGTGTGGGGAATCTCAGCTAGAACGGTATTTCAGCTTCAAGCCACAGCTGATCATCTTCACGTTTTTCCTACAGATGGACTGTTCCATTTCCATTTTATTTTTTTTTTCTTCCTCTCCCCCTACCTCCTGCTGTTTTGCTGTCTGTATCCATTCACTCTGTGATCTTCTGTATCTGTTTCTCTTTTTGTCTTCACTTCTCATCTTTCTCCTCTAGGATTCACCAGGATTCGATCCTGGGGACCTCGGATGTGGAAAGAGGTTCCCTGTCAATTGTACCACCGCAGTTCCTGGTCTTTGCTGTGCTTCACCTTGACTCTCCCCTTCATCTCTCTTTTGTTGCGTCATCATCTTGCTGCATGACTCACTTGCCTGGGCACTGGCTGACTGTGTGGACACTTGGCTCACTGCGTGGGCACTGGGCTCATCATGCAGGCACTGGCTCACCGCTCAGGCATGCTTTCTCTTCTTCTTTTTCACCAGGAGGCCAAAGGGATCGAACCAGGTCCTCCCATATGGTAGGTGGAGGCCTTATCACTTGAGCAACATCTGCTTCCCAGCCACTTTATATTTAATGAGCACCTTCTGTGTGCCAAGCACTTTGCTATGTTTTGGGGAAATTCTTTAAACTTTTTGGGACATGGACCTTTTGAGAGTCTTGAAAACTCTGAACTTCACCCAAGAAATATTTCAGTAATTTTGTATGTAATTCCAGTAAATTCATGAATTTCTCTAAAGCTCAACCCTAGATCTCCCAGTTAAGGAATATTTGTCCTGAAGGTACCAAGATGATTGATACAGGACTACTTTTCAAAGAGATCCCTGTAGTAGGGAGATAATATAACAAAAAACTACCTTAGGTGAGTGCTATTTAGAGTAGTTTATAAAGTGCTTTGCAAACATAGGTATAGACATATTTAGTTCTGCCTAGGTGTGGGTAGGATGCGGTTATCAGGAAAGGCCACTGAGAAGAGCTGACATCTTCTTTGAGTGTCATACAAGAATTCCTTGTTTTGGTAAATGCCAGTAAATAGGGCAGGATCAGACAGGCCCCATCGCTGATGACAACAATAGTAACCATTCATTGAGCCCATATTGTTCTGAGTGCTGGGCAAGCACTCGTATGTGTTCCCTCATTTTGATGGTCACAAAATCCCCAGGGGATAGGGTAATAAAGTGGTTAAGGGGGTTACCAGCTTTGGATTCAGACTGCATGAGTTCAAGTTCTGGGTCTGTTCCTTGCTAAGTTGGTGACTTTGGGTAAGTGACTTCTTTAAACCTCAGTTTCCTCATCTGTAAAATGGAAATAGTTGATAGCAATCGTTTTTCAAATAATAGCTACTATTAGAAGTTAGAAAATTACTCTTAAGGTTGGGGTAGTGACTGAAGGGAGCATCAGACAGACTTCTTTGGGTGCTAGTAATCTGTTTCTTGATGTGGGTGTTAGTTACACAGGTATGTTTAGCATGTGAAAATTTATCAAGCTATAAACTTAATGATCCATGCACTTTTCTGTCCTCTTATACTTCAGTAAAAGGTTTAAAAAGTAGCATGCATTTCTCTCTCCTTTTTATGTTCCCAGCATTGTCTAGGTATTTTACATTTTTCCCTCATTTATTCCCATGGATACCGTTCCAAGCATATTGGCTCTAAATCCCACAGGAATGAGAATTGTAGCTCCTTCATGAAGTCATTGTGAATGCTAAATGAGGGCACTATCAGATACTTAGTAAGTGTGCAACAAGTTTTAAAACTTGTTGCAACAAGTATATAAGTATATAAAAGTATATAAAACTACTATCTTTATTGTAACATAGGATGTAAAACTAGGACTTTCCCCATGTACTGTGACTCCAGAGCCTGACCCTTTGGACTTGCTCTTAGCCACTGGGATCTACCCTGGCCTTACATTACTTTCTCCTGTGGGGACCAGAGACTGTTTCAGTCCAACCCATCTATTTTGAAGGACCCAGGCCATGCCAATCTGGGTGACTGTGAAACAGAGTTTCAAGGAAGCAAGTTGGGTTCCTTCTCCCTAGGTGGTGGTACGAACTTTCACCTTGGCAAAGCTGAATCCATGAGATATGTCAATAGCTAAATTTAGTAGTTCAGACATAGTTTGTGGATGACTTCTTGGCATTCAAGTGGTTTTGCCTATTTCTATGTAGTGTAAAGCTCCTGTAAGTATGAACTTGTAGAAATATTCACAGCTTCCTATTTTAATAATAATGTGCACTACTATGATTATGAAACCTGTCATCAAAGAATTCTAGTCCTGAAAATCAGCACTGGGATTAACATTTTCCAACTTCAGTGATTTGTATACCACCTTTATGGTTTTGCCATATCAATGAACCCTCAGTATATGATTTACTTAATATTTTAAAATCAATTTTTAGAATTTGGGTTTATTTAAAACTTTCCTAAAAAGGAAATTAAATCACTGTTGTAAATGGAAAATGTTACAAAGAGGATAACTATAAGAACAAAAATTAGAACTTAAAAACGTTCATCCATACACCTCCCAGAATCACTTTATATACTCCTTTGGAAAACACTAATTTAGTTTGCCCCCACATTTTGCTGGTGTGGACACCAGGGAGCAGGGCTGTTGAAGGTCTTGTTACAAGGTCACCCAGTGGAAGAACTGGCCGGAAAACCAGAACTCTTGACTGATGACTCCTAGTTCAGTGCTCCTCTTTCCTGCATTTCTACTTATTATTGCCAGTGAAGGCACTAAATCAATGTCTGTGACGTTGATTTATTTTTCATTTATCATTGCTTAAAATAGCACAGGTAGTATGGTAATTCATCTTCTTCTCCCCTTCTCTGTTCAAAAAAAAAGGGCAAAAAGTTATTCATGGCAGAAATCAGTAGCAGAGTCCCCTCAAGGTCTTGCATTCAGATAAGGACTGGAGTGACCTTGCTTTTGTTGGAAAATCCTGACTACAGTGACTCATCTCTGGCCTACACCATTATTAACTGAGGACCCTAGCTTACTTCGTTCAAGCCAGCTACTGTTTAGAATTACCATTTATGATGTGAGGAATTGTTTGAGCTCTGTGCACTGGAAATCATTAGATTTTAAGTCCTAGGGAATTGAAATATGTTTAAGAAGGTATTAGGTAGAAGAAAGGGAGGTAGCTTAGTGTGGTGGTTAAGAGCACAGATTCTGGAGTCAGGCTGACCTAGGTTTAAGTACTGTTTCTGCCACTTAGAAGATGTGTGACTTTGGGCACGTCTCTCAGCTTCAGTTTTCTTTGTCTTAAAGCAGAAATAATCCTACTTTCTAGAGAATCATCATGAAGATAAATAGCATGTTGAAAAGTACCATTAGCATGCCTAGCACATACTAAACATTCACTAAATTTTAACTCTCATTTTATTAATGTTTAAATAACTTCTTAGAAAAAGATATTTGTATAAATAAAGGAATATTATTTCTTTACAGTATATAATATTTGGAAGTTAAAATATATAAATGTAAATTACTTTGTATATTGTAATTTTAAATTCATGTCTCATATTTGTTTGGCTTAGTATAAAGCTGGTGCTGTGCTGATGATCACTTTTCAGGAATTATCTCAATCATCCAACAACCCATTTTACAGCGGGGAGACTGAAGCTTACAGGATAATTTGCCCACAGCAAGTGTCAGAGCCAGAATGCAAATGCAGTCTATCTGACTTCAGAGCTATACTTTTAGCCGTTATTCTCTACTGCTTTTTTCTGAGTGGAAATTTCCCAAATTATAGACAACTGAGATAAGCATGGATGAACAAATCTGAAAACTTCAGTCACATTTTAGGATGCTTCTTTATTTAATCAGAATTAGGAACAGGAATCTATTATAACACTTCTAGCATACATATGGGCTTTGGAAAAAAAAGATATTCCAGCAGTATAAAACACATACTATATAAATTATAGGAAAGACCAAGGACTCAGCAATAACATTTTTCCCACTATAGGAAAAAGGGAAAAGATCTGGAAGATAAGAGGCATCATCAGAAGGAAATAAGCAGAGTCCCTAATGTGTAGAGCTTATGTTGGGGAGCCTGTCTCTAGGGTGATTTGATACACACCCTGTTGAGAAACCCCACTGATCATCAGAAGCCCCTGTACCTCTTTCTTTTGTGGTTTAGGATCATCTTCACTGCCTGTTGGAAACGTTTTGAGCGGTCTTTAGAAAACAGCTGGACCAATAATCTTGCAAACCCTGACACGAGTCTTTCACTGCCCAGTTTATTGTTGTGGAAGAAAAAAATCTCCATTAGGCACAAGCCACTTCAGTGGTCTCACCCTTTAAATCTACCTGCCTTTTCTTCTGAGTCCTTAAAGGTAGTTGTTTGCATCTTAAGTGTATTAGCCAGTGCTTATCCAAAACAAACTTAGAGAACAAGATTGTCAGGCAGTGGCAGAATGCTGTTAGGCAAAATTTATACAGTATTTTGTTTTAGAGCAAATGACTGCTTGCCCTGAGACTTAGAGATAGGAAATGGGATTTATATCAGCCTTGTATCTTAATATTTTAATTATTATTTACCTTCTCTTTTTTGTCCAGGCTACCATCTTCTCTAGTTTAGACTGGGACCAGCAAACTTTTTCTTAAAAGGGACAGACAGTAAGTGTTATATAGAGGTCTCAGTCACAAATCCATAACTGTGCCCTCTTAACATGAAGGTACAAACAAATGGTCATGGCTGTGTTCCAAAAACAAATGGTTCTCCAACTGTAGTTTCCTAAACCCTGGCCTACACTATCAGTATCTCCTAACGTTCTCCTACTCTTTTCTTTTCACAATCCGTTTTCTTCATAGCAGCCAGGGGGATGTTTTTAAAAATGTAAATCAGCATGTTATTTCCCTCATTACAACTTTCTAGCAACTTCCTATCACCCTGCCTATAAAACCCAGGCCCCTTACCCAGAACTTATAAGGCCCTGTAACTGGCCCTTACACACCTTTTGGGACATATCTGATTCCTTCTAGTCTAGCAACGTTAACTTCCTTTTTTCCAAGCTCAAACCTACCACTCCTGCCCCTGCCTCAAGGTCTTTGTGTCTCCCTATGCCTGGAACACTCTTCTCTCAGAATTTTGTATAGCCAACTCCTCACCATGTAGACCTTAGATCGTTTGTCAGCTCCTCAGAGACTTTCCTTCACTACCCTATTTAAAGACTGTCTGTATGTCATCATCATGTCTTATTGTCATTGTGCTTATCACCAGCTGAAATACACATTTATTGATTAACTTGTTTGCTTTGTGACTCCTCACCAAATGTTAAGGTCCAGGAGAGTAAGGGTCTTGTTCTTGATTACTGCAGTTGTCCCATGGTCTAGAACAGTGCCTAGCACATAAGTAGGCAGTCAACATTTGTTGGGCAAATTGCCTTGTTTGACAATTCTTATATATGTGTAGTGCTTTCTACAAAGGTCTTTTTCATTCAGAGCATCATGTTTTCAAAAACTATAAAGCAAGTGTTATTATACCCCCTGGGATCTTCTGCAAAGGAGAAAGAGACTTGTCCAACATCACAAAACTAGTAAGTGGAAGGGATAAGACTTGACCCCAGGATGCCTGACATTTAAATCTTATGTTCCTTTTTCAGTATCATAATTGTTCTTATTTGTTTAAAGTAGCCTACCTTTATTTGGTCCCAAAAGGTCTCAGACTTCTGGGCACATTTGGACTAGCTCAGAACTACCACTAAAGATTTTGCTTTATGGGACTAGCTGCCCCTTAATCCAACACTGCTTGTTAGACTCATCTAAGGGACTAACATCAAGAAGAGTTGCTATAGGGAAGCGGATATGGCTCAACTGATAGAACATCTGTCTACCATATGGAGGTCCAGGGTTCAAACCCAGGGCCTCCTGACCCATGTGGTAAGCTGGCCCATTAAAGTGCTGCCGTGCAAGGAGTGCCATGCCAATTAGGGGTGCCCCACGCTCAAGGTGTGCGGACCACAAGGAGAGCGCCCGCGTGAAAAAAGCACAGCCCTCCCAGGAGTGGCACCGCACACACGGAGAGCTGACACAGCGAGATAATGCAACAAAAAAGAGACGCAGATTCCCAGTGCTGCCTGATAATGCAAGCGGACACAGAAGAACACAGTGGATGGACAGAGAGAGCAGACAATGAGGGGGATGGGGAGAGAAATAAATAAAATAAATCTTTAAAAAAAAAAGGAGTTGCTATAAATATTCCTTTGGTTAAATGAAAGAGTTCATTTATTATGAAAACTACATTTCATTTTCTAATGAGAAGAAAATAGATTAAGTTCTTTTAAATTCACATACATAGCGTTTGTTTCTGGGAGAATTTTTAATAGCTATGTTCTTCCTGTTCTTTAACTGATAAGTATTAAAAGTTGAAGAAGCTCTCAGAGGTTACCTAACTTTTTTCCTGTGCAGGAATCCTGAAATAGTCGGGACAGATGGCATCTCCCTGCTGTTTGGACACTTCCAATGAAGAACAGCTTTTTGTTTATATTTGTATAGAATGTATCATTAGTTTATAGATATTAAAGTTAATAGAATTAATATATTACTGAAGCGTTATCACATTTGAGCAAAACAAAACCTTTTAAATATTCTTAGGGAATTTCTTCAGAGAACACCATGATAAAACCTTTTGATCAGAGTTCTCTTCACACTGTTGGCCTGCTTTTTTCCTTAATATGCAGCATTCCTATATTTTAAATAATGGCTTAATTTGCTTGTAGAAGGCAAGTTTTTTAAAGTATTTTATTCCTAAAGACACATTATTATTAACTCCAAAAGAAAATGAAGTTTCCTATCATGACATTACCCCCCCTTAATCTAGGTTAGGGGGAGAAATGGGATGAGGGCCTTTTAAAGAGGACTTTTCTTTCTTCCTCGAATAGAGCCATGATTTGTTCCTGATTTTTAAAATCTGATTCTCTCTGTAGATTGCTGCTAAAATTGATTCAATTCCTCACTTGAATAATTCCACACCTCTAGTGGACCCCTCAGTGTATGGATATGGAGTGCAAAAACGTCCCTTGGATGATGGCGGTAAGTTGCTGTAAATTATCTTTGTCCTTTGGATAGTAGTGAACTTGCCAGTTAAGTTTAAATCTGTGTCAGCCATTTCCTTAATGGCTTTCTCAAACTTCACACTTATAAGAGAAATGGTTGAGAGAAAGTATTTAGGATGATTTTTCTCAGCAGTTCTCCTGCATTCCAGTTCCTATTTGCCTTGATAAAACAGAAATCTTTTCACTTGGTCTCTAACGTAAAGATTTGGCCCCTCAGTATTAGCTTTGAAGTAATTTGACAGATTCAATAGTTTTGTTTGATTTCACCTTCTATTCTTTCAGTGCATGTATTAAACTCCAAAGAAAAGCTGAGATTTGGAGCATAGCTCTGAGGAAGCTGTGACTACATCCTGACCTTAAAGAAAGGAAAGGGGGATAGTGAACTATCTATAGTCCATCTGCTGGGTTTTTTCATCATTCCCATTTATGTCAGTTTCCCTGGAAGTTTCCATTTTCTTTCATTCATTCATTCTTTTTTTGGTTGGTTTATATACCTACCCCATCCCAAAATAGAATTGAGACCTCTTGAAAGTGCCTGTTACCAGCCTCCTTTGGCAAAGAATATTAGATGTGTATCCGAAGAGGGCTTAGAATTCTTTTATCATGCTTTGTCTCCTGCAAAGTGTGACATAAAAGGGAATCTGAAATATACTAGATTACACTTGCACATGCACATAGTCAAGTGGGCAGATATCTTCTCTGTCATTCTTCATATGCACCCAAACATGTATTATGTATGTATGTATGTATGAATATAAATATTTATGCCATACATGATTACGTGAAAATAAAGTGCAGAACAGTAGGTATAATATGATTTCCTTTTCCCAAAAAAAGTACATCTTCCCATATACGTATAGAAAAGTATAATTTTGATTTGTCTATGATAGTCAGGTCTCTTTGGGAATTCAAAAAGAGGAGAGCCCCGTTGTTTATAGGTGTGGGACCCATCTTGGAATAATTATGTCTAGACTTTCACTATGAAGTTTGGTATGGTTTTTTTTTTTTGAGGTATCGGGGGTGGGGATTGAATCCCAGACCTCATAACTAGGGAGCCAGCGCTGAATTACTGAGCCACATCTGCTCCCCTGAGTTGTGTTTTTTGTTTGTTTACATTTTGGTTTTTGTTTTTAGGAGGCACAGGTAACTGAATCTGGGAGCTCCTGTGTGGAAAGCGGGCATTCAACTGTTGAGCCACATCTGCTCCCCCACTTTGTAGATTTTAAGGCAACAGCACTTCTTGTCTATTTGAAAAAACATTTCTAGATCACACACAGAAAATCCACCATAGGGCCATTGGAACTAAGGTGATAATTTAAACTACTCTCCAAAATGGTACCCTTTGATCTTCTTATATTTGACCAGCCAAATACATGCAGATTACATTTTTGCCTTAGTGAAAAGCTGTAATGTAAAGTAACCTTTTTACCTTTTCAGGGTAATCATGCTTTGTTTCTTCTTATGGGGCATCAATATAAAAATAAAAATAAGTTGTCTGTCTCTTGAGCATATATCTTGTTAATGGAAATATATTTCTGGCCCTCTGTTTCCAGAAATCCAGATGAATACATTTCACAACTCTTGGTTTTGATTTCATTCATTGTATAGTTGAATTGTTAAAACTTGTGCATACATTGAGTGGGTAGTCCTTTGCATAACGGTCTCCCAGCATATTTGCAATGAAACCCTCTGGCATTTTGCAGACTTCTCTCCCATTAGTCCTTTGTATATCCATTTGAAGGAAATTAGTAAAAGGCTTTGACTTTATTGATAAAGACAACTGGGAAACAGATGGAGACAACTGACTTGGCTAGGATCACACAGTATAGTTGCCAATAAATCTAGAATCCCACTCGGAAATAACTGAAACTCCAGTTTATTATAATACTGTGTGTATTTTTACCTTTTTTTTTTTTTTTTCATTATTTTTAAAGGAACTTTAGCGTACATTAAAGTTACACCGAAAATATAGAAGATTCCGTTATTTCCCACCCCTACCCCTCCCACATTTTCTTCCATTAACAACATCTTTCATTAGTGTGGTTTGTTTGTTACAATTGAGGAACCACATATTGAAGCAGTCCTACTAAGCATGGTCTATAGTTTATATTATGATTATGATGGTACATGCTGCACTGCACAATTTTATAGTTTTGACAAAATAAAAGGCTTGTATCCATCATTGCAGTATCACACAGAACAATTCCAGTGTCCCAGAAATGCTCTGTGTTATACCTATTCTTTCCTCTCCCTTCCCTCAGAACCTCTGGTGATCACTGTCTTTAAATCAATGTTACAAGTTCTTCCATTAGTAGAATAATGTCTACTTTAGCCCATAGTTGCACTCCCCCTTTTATATTTGTTTATTCCTTAATCTTGAGGATTTGGGGGTGGTGATACCCCCTCTGCTTCCCTTTGAGAGGGTTTAGATTCTATGGGGCAGATGGATGAAACTGTCTTGCTTGCAGTTTTAGATACTCTCTTATTTTGGGATGGACGTTGTTGTCATCATCCTTTTGTTAGTTGGCCTGGTTGAGTCTGGTGAATGGTAGAGTAGATGTTGCAACTCTGCTGAGAGTCAGGGCTCAACCAGCATATGAACAGCTGGAAGATTTCTATCTCTGAGACATTTATTTAATGGGTATAGTGCTAATTATAGGTTCAAATAAATGGGGCAGAAGAACCATGTGTAGGAAAATTATAAATTAGTCTAACTCTGATGCATTGAGCAGATGGGTTATCACGAGGTAAGGCCCTCCAGTGGGGTTGCCTGCCCTGCTAATAGTGTTTAGATGTCTCCAGAGCCCTCAGGAGCACCCTTTCTTGAGGCTTTGTTTACTGTGGTAGTCAGTGAGATCCTCCTGAGACATATATAAGGGTTACCTCTGGAATCACTTCCCCACTCACTTTGAAATCTCTTAGCCATAAAACTCATTTGTATTGAATGTTTCCCCGTTTTGGTCTAGGTCTTTTTCGAAATGCATCACTAGTTGGCGCTTTTACTTCTTTTTTGAAAACCATAATATTTTGCATGTCTGCCTTTGGGGGACTAAGTCCTTGGAAACAGAAAATGAACATATTTCTCCTAAATATTAAGTCTGCTTATAGTAGCAAAGAATTGAGAAAGAACCTTTATGTATCATAACTGATCACCTGTCATCAAGGATGTCTTACATAACAATAGATTGTATTTGAAAAACAAGAAATTTCCTTCAGACTTTTTATATTCTGCATTTCAGTTTGATAAAATTAATCCTCTCTTCTGTTGAGGACTGTTGAAATAACAGAATTATTCATATTGTCTATTTTTCTTCAAATTGGTCTCCACATTTAGTATTTGAGGTTTTCAGTTGTACTTACTGAGAAGCCTAAGAGTTTGAGGCCTGCCACAACCTCCTTCTGCCAGTTGTTTTCTGATGGTGATAAGGTCCCTGGGCTAGTTCTGTTCTCTTGAATAAGTATGTGAATAAATAGTCCTGTCAAGGAAATCGATGTTTGTGTTTATCTGACAGCTTTCTAAGAGTCACAGTCTTGCTCTTTATGTAATAAAAACTTAGAAAAGCAGAGGCAGAAAAACAAGCAAGGTTCTAGCATGTTTTTCTCAGCAGTGAAGATTTACAAAGGCTTTGCAGTCAGACGAGGGTTTTTTTTATTTGTTTAGTTTGTCTTGGGTTTTGTGTTTGTTTTGTGTGTATGTTTTGTTTTGTTTTTTGTTTTTTTACAGAAGTTCACTGGATTGTTTCTTTAGCAACATGAACTTTATAACTATAGTGCAAATCAGTGTTCTTTAACTTTTTGAACGTTAAAGTTTAGTTGATTAGAACATTTTGGAGGCATTATTTGGATGTATTAAAAAATACTTCAACCCTTAAGCCAATTAGAAGAACCTTAACATAAGGTTTATTCCGGACATTGGGATTTGCAAATCAGTGTATGAACTGAAGGATTAAAAAGTGTGCCAAGCAGTGAAACAAGGAAAAAGACGTGTTCTGGTATAGAAGGGAATTTTGCTAGTAGTTCCAGGGAATGGCAGTTTTAAGAGCTGTATGTTAGATTCTCAGTTCATGAGCCTGATTTGGAACACAGCAAGAGGAATTTAGAGATCAGCTTTCAAACCCTGTATTGGTGCCCTTATCTGGGAAGAGCGTTCATTCCACTGCCATCTAGGTTTAAGTCAGGAAATTTTAACTGTTAGCATCTTCAGTCTTGATATATACACTATATAACAACTTTGAGGTGTACCCTTGGCACTCTATCAGTTCAGGAATCCCCCTGGCAGTTTTTCCATCCAGTACTTTCTGAATAAGATCTGTGACACCTTCCTGCTAACCAGGAGGTCTGGACCTTCCTAACCGGGTTGTCACCTTACTACCCTACTAGTTCATGCAGCAGCCTAGTCATCTGTTTCTTTTTTTCAGTCTTCCCAAAATACATCCCCCATTCCAGCTCTTTACCTGGCTAACTTCTACTCAGTCTTTAGGGTTCAGATTTGATGTGACTTCCTTCTGCAAATCTTTTCTCATTCTCATCCTCATCTTTTTTATTATTATTATTTATTATTATTTATTTCTCTTCCCTTCCCTCCCCCCATTGTCTGCTCTCTCTGTCCATTCGCTGTGTGGTCTTCTATGTCCACTTGTATTCTTGTTAGCAGCACCGGGAATCTGTGTCTCTTTTTGTTGTGTCATCTTGCTACGTCAACTTTCTGAGTGTGCGACATCACTTCTGGGCAGGCTGCAGTTTTTTTGTGCAAGCGACTCTCCTCACAGGGCACACTCCTTGCACATGGGGCTCCTTGGGTTTGAACCCTGGACCCTCCATGTGGTAGGCCGACGCTCTGTCAGTTGAGCCAAATCCGCTTCCCATCTCATCCTCATCTCTTGACTTTCTTCAGTGCCTAGTCTGCCATAAAACTTCTCTGTCTTCTCTCTTCCTCCCTTTTATCCCCATCATTCTCTCCATCCCACATACTCACCTCACCAGCAAATAATAAATTAACATTGTCCTCTGAACTTTTAAAACGGGTCATTTGACCCCTTCTTAGGGCACATCATATCACATCTTCATTATTCTGCACTTCACAGTATACATCATACACCTATCCTCTAGGAGTCTACATGTCGTGATCATAGAGACTGTTTCTTTATTTCCCTTCATTCCTTATATAGCAATTGAATACACTCTTTTTTTTTTTTTAAGATTTATTTGTATTTATTTCCCTTTCCCCTCCACCCTATTGTTTGCTCTGTGTCCATTTCCTGTGTGTTCTTCTGTGTCTGCTCTTCTATTCTTGTCAGGCAGCACTCAGAATCTGTCTCTTTTTGTTGCATCATCTTGCTGCATCAGCTCTCCATGTGTGCGGCACCACTCCTGGGTAGGCTGCGCTTTGTTTGCACAGGGTGGCTCTCCTTGCGGGGTACACTCCTTGCGCATGGGGCACCCCTGTGTGGCATGGCACTCCTTGCACATGGCAGCACTGCGCTTGGGCCATCTCACCACATGGGCCAGGAGGCCCCAATTATTGAACCCGGAACTCCTGTATGGTAGGCAGACACTATCAGTTGAGCCACATCCGCTTCCCTGAATACACTCTTGATGCTTGCTTCTCCTATAATTAGCATTTAGAAAATTTTGGGAAAAGTAAGCTCCAAATTTAAGAGAATCTTAAGTTATTTAGAAATTTAAATTTAATCTAAATCCGGTTGGCAAGCTTTTTCTTAAAGGGTGAGATAGTAAATATTTTAGATTTGCAGGCCATATCATCTCTGTCCCATCTATGCATCTCTGCTTGGAAAAGAGCAACCATAGGCAATATATAAATGTATAGGCTTGGCTGTGCTCCAGTAAGGCTTTATTTATAAAAATAGGTGAATGGTCCTCAGGGTATAGTTTGCCTGGAGTCCTGATATAAATCTTTCTCTTCAAATGATTAACTATAACACTTTTCTTAATCTTTAGTTAGAGAGGTATACAGAGGATATCCCCACACTCCTAGTTTCCTTTAAAATATCTCCCTATCTTAGGTTCCCATCTTTAATTGGCCTGTTTGAAAAAAAAAAGTGATGTCTTTTTTATTTAAGTATCTACACTTTTTTTTATTCACCACCACCACTTGCGCTCACTGTCTGCCCTCTGTGTCAGTTTGCTGCGTGTTCTGTGCCTGCTTCTGTTTTCTTCTCACCTTCTCTTTAGGAGGCAGCAGGAACCGATCCTGGGACCTTCTCTCAAGGAGAGAGGCACTCAATTGCTTGAACCACTTCAGCTCCGTGTTTTTGTTGTTTCTCTCATTGTCTTTTTCCTCTGTGTCTCTTTTTTAGTTGCATCATCTTGTTGTGTGACCTATCCAAGTGGGTCAGCTTACCTTCACCAGGAGGCTCCAGGAACCAAACCCAGGATCCCTCATAGGGTAGATAGGAGCCCAATTGCTTGAGCCACATTCGCTTTTCATAACTTCTAGTATTTAACTTAGACTTGGTTGACAAATTGACAAGTCATTTATGTTTTCCCCCTCTGTAAGGAGAGTATCCTCTCCAGTCTTCTATCCCTAGCCCCTGGAAATTTTTAGGTAGTCTTATCCCCTTGGGCTTTTTTAATTAAACCAAACAGGCCTCACTTGTTCTTGAAGGCTCTCCCTATGTAAAGGATGGCACCAAAATCAGAACTTGGGGTAAATACATCAATCAAGGGGATTGACAGCAAAAGAGTCTTCAACAATACGCTTGCCTCTTCTTTTCTAGTGAAGACTAGTATTTGTTATTTATGTATTACCTTTTTTTTATAGTTTACATTCTAAATCTTGCTGATATTCTTGTTGGATATACTGTCTAATGAATTATTTGCAGGAAAGATTGGAATAGAATATTTTATGGTCCCTTCTAAGTTTTGTTTCAGCACTTGA
This sequence comes from Dasypus novemcinctus, assembly GCF_030445035.2. Classification (NCBI taxonomy): domain Eukaryota; kingdom Metazoa; phylum Chordata; class Mammalia; order Cingulata; family Dasypodidae; genus Dasypus; species Dasypus novemcinctus. Next base: position 86,582,142 of record NC_080680.1, on the reverse strand, counting down.
GGCATGGTACAAAGAGAAGGAGAATAAAAAGAGTGAGGAAGAACGTTTTTTAAAAATTACAAGGAGAAAAAATTTAAGAAGGTATGAGAGGTGCCAGTAGTCAAGAGTGATGAGTGCCAAGAGTCTTGCTGTCATGTGGCCTAAGTATCTGGACTGCTGCCTTTGGCCTGCGCCACCTCAGGCAGGAACCTGCAAGCACCAGAGTCTCCATTTTGGAAAGAGAAAAGGAAATAAATCTCAGCGATGTTAATACTCTCCCTGAATGAAGGATGCTGCAGGTTTGGAAAACCAAGGCAAAAACTCTGTTGCTGAGATATGGCAGTGGCGTGGGATGAGGGGTGGGGTGCCTTTTACAAAGTATGTAAAATGAATTAGAGATGTTGTCAGGCAGTTTTCTTCAAAGTGGGATACATTATTTTCCATGAGCTAGGTGGGCATAGATAGGTTTAAAGAGATTGTCCGGCTCAACTTCTGTACACCCTTTTCTCTAAAATAGATCTCTGAGAATTGTGTCTGTGGTGAAGATGTAGTCCTCCCCCTTTCCACGGCTCTCCACATATCCCTACTTGGATTTACAATGGTGGATCACCTGGATGGTAAAATTCTCAAAGGGGCCAGTCAAGAATTCTGAATAGAGATTTCCGAGGTAGCAAAGCCTAGAGAGCTTTGGTAAGAAATATTGAAGGGGGCAGGGTTTAATTTTATCCAGTTAATAGCTTATGGCAAAGGCTCAGTATCCCCTTTCATCTATCCATCCATCCATCCATCTTGGAATTATAGTTGAGAAATGAGATGGTAGTCATGGGACATATATTAACATGTACATGTGAGTTGAAAAAAGGAAGTGAGATTTCTTCCTGGTAAAGCATGATCTGACTGACTGGTTTAACAATTGGCTTAGCTAAATAGCTGAAATAGTAGGCATTTTCCACAAAAATGGATGCTAAATCTACAGCATGTTTTGACAAAGATATAATTAAAGCTTATATACTGTATCTTATTTTTTTTGCAGCTGTTAAACCTATGAAAAATTTTTAGATGTCAAGTTAAAAGGGTAGTCATAGTTTTCCAAAATTATTTTAGGGAATACGTGAAGTAAAGTGGCTCTTAATGGTACTTCCGCTCTAGAAAACAGTTGCGCAGTTTGTAATAAAACTAAACATACACTTACCGTATAACTGTGGGTTGTATGGTATTTATCCCAGAGATAAATTCCACCAGAGAAATGAAAACTTAAGTTCACACAAAAATCTGTCCACAAATCTTCATAAGAGCTTTATTCATAATAGGCCCAAACCGGAAAGAGCCCAGATGTCCTTCAAAAAGTGACTGGTTAAACAAACTGTTAAATCCAGACCATGGAATACTAGCAGAGAAAATAGAAAGCCTCTGATCAGGAACTACTCTAACATAGCAATAAAAATGAACAAACTATGGTTACGCACAGCAACTTATATGAGTCTCTTTAGTAGTTATGTTGCATGGAAAAAGCTAGTCCCAAAAGATTACATACTATATAATTCCACTTATATAATAATCTTTGAAATGAAGAACAGATGAATGGTTTACCAGGGGTTCAAGATGGGATGGGAGACTGGGGAACCCCTTATAGAATACAAGAATGTCATAGCTAGAATGGACCCTACAGCCTAAATTTCTTATCATAGATAAGAAAACTAAGGTCTGAAGAAGTGGTTTCACCAAGGCCAGGTACCTGGTAAGTGTAGCAGAAGGAAGCCTGGAGTCTGTGTCTGTCTCTTTCACCAAAATAGTGTATATGTTAAATGTGTGGGCTTCAAAGTCTAGGGGATTAGGGTTTGAATCCCAGTTCTACTAGCTCTTAGCTATGAGACTGTGGGTAGATTGCTTACCCTCTCATTGACAGTTTTCTTGCTTGTAAAACAGAGATAATGATATATATATAGCATGAGATTATTGTAAAGATTATATCATGTTTTCACACTTTTAAAACTACCATTTATATTGTGAGAAATACTCATATTTCCATTGAAACTAGTTAGTATGCATATATGTAACTGAAATAAAAGTTTTATGAAATATATACTTTTACTATATATGATATATTATATTTTTTATTTCATTTTAATTTCTGGTCATGAGCCCCACATTGGTTTCATGACCACTAAATTAAATGAAAGTAATGCATGTAAAGTGCTTTAGTGCGGTAAGTGTAGTATCATGAAATTATTTTTCCTTTTTTTTCCCCTCCCTCTCCCTCCCCTCCACCCCACTCTTCTTGCCGTCTGTGTCCATTTGCTGTATATCTTCTGTGTCTATTTCTCTTTTTGTCTTCTCTTTTTATCCTCTAGGATTCACTGAGATTCAATCCTGGGGACCTCTGATGTGGAGAGAGGTTCCCTGTCACTTGTGCCACCTCAGTTCCTGGTTTCTGTTGCGCTTCACCTTGGCTCTCCCCTTTGTCTCTCTTTTGTTATATCATCATCTTGCTGCATGACTCACTTGTATGGGGACTTGGCTGGACACAGAGGCACTGGCTTGCCACGTGGGCACACCTTTAGCAGGAAGCCCCAGAGATCAAACCCGCGTCCTCCCGTATGGTAGGCTGAAACCCAATCACTTGAGCCACATCCTCTTCCCCTATTTTTACTCTTAATGTTACTCCAGTATTCCTTGCTTCAGGCCTTGGGAAGGGAGTAGAGATAGGGTCCCTTTAACACATCCTCATCCCTGGAGACTATGTTAGATGGCTCCTGATCACGAAGCTTTCTCTATTCCCTGGTAGACTCCAGGATCCTTGAGGGCAAAGACTACTTTGCTTACCATTTTGTCCCTAGGACTTGGTATAGTGCCCAGCATATAGAAAACACTGATCGTGTGGGATGAATAACCAAAAGAATATCATAGAATTAATGATAGTGCTAAAACCCCTAAAATAAAGGGCAGGGAAACTTAATGGGTGCATGTTCACGTGACACTTCCATGGCTGGTGCCTGTGTGATATTCTTAGGGCTCACATGCCTTTGCTGCTTATCCAGAAAATGGGCATGCTGATAACAGCACCTCCTCCTAGGGACTAAGCAGGATAATATAGGTAAGGCACTTAGAAAAACACCTAGTGTTAACTAGTATTGTTACTCTTTTCCACTCAAAAGAATATTAGACTACAAATGAGAATGACGTTATTGAGATAAACTTAAATTTGCTCTCGCTTTTTAAAAAATCATTTGCAAAATTATTAATGGTACTTGCCAAGGGACCTTTCAGCTGAACTCTATGTATCAGCGTTTTGTGGCCCTGGGGTGAAATTGCTGCTTTAGAATACAGCAAGCCTTTGTATTGTCCTTGGGAAAACACTTTTTTAAAAACTTTGAAAACTGTAGAAATCCCTACAGATAACTGTATTACTAATCTTAACTGGGGTTTGAAAAAGGTCATTCAGAAGAGACCATGAATCCAAGGAAGGGGCTTGGCGGGGGGCAGGCGGTGGGGGGGGGGTTGTGTTGGAAATCTGAAGAAGAGGCTGTGGTTTGTTTGTTTTTGCCAGTCATTAAAACTGCTGGCATTTTCATACCTGACTGATTAACTTACCTGTCTCAGGTCTGCTGTTGTGAGTGCAATGCTGGCACATGCTGCTTATGCACCATTGTGAGGAGAAATAATAGTACTTTCGTATCTTGGGCTTTTGAGAGGGTTAACTATTAAAAATGATGCATATTATAAAGTTGGGTATGTTTTCCAGTGATATTTTGTTAGCATTTCTTTTGGGGAAGAAAACTGAAGGCTGTTTTTTTCTCCTCATTAATAGGAAAAAGTATATCCGGCTTCGTTATTTTTTAGAAGATCTTTACTGAAATTGACAGAATATAACTGTTCAGAAAGAATTTCTTACATTGTAGGGTGGATGTTTTCTATGGGAAGTTCATTTTTCCATAGCCCAAGTAACTTATTATATAGTGCTCAAGATAAATGAGAATTACACATGTGTGCAAGTGCATGCATGTGTGTTAGAATTCAGCTACGGTGAACTTTTTGAAACAAGATACAAAGCATTGTCGACCAGCATGTACCATTAACAGGAAATAGGACTGGTGGTGTTCAGCATTTTTCCTATTTTACAGTAAAATGACTGTAGTTATCATTAAATTGAACTTGATAGGTGTTCCTATATGCCTCCCTAGTTTGACCCTTCTTGTAGACTAAAGAGCAGTCCTGTTAGCAGTTTACTATATGAATTCCCAGTGCCCCCTTTTCTAACTGCTAGGTTCCATTCTTTTAGCACCAAATAAGAATTTTTCCAAAGACATGCATTTCAGCCTTGAGCTACATCCATTTGCATGGAGAAGGGAGACAATTTGTCCTTCATAAGATTCAACTCAAGAGTTGAATCTGTATATGAATTTTATTTCATTCTTTGGCTCTCGGTAGTTCATCTGTTTGTGGGATGATGGTGTGTGTGTATGCTTTTATTTTCAATCCTGTAAGTACCTCCACTTGTCAGCAAAGCATTAGCTGTTGTAAATGATATTGTATGCACAACACTTGTGGAATACACTTTGTCAACAAAAAGAATTTCCATTTTTGTGATGAGTACAAACTTTCTAATGGATTTTGGACAGGAGCTTTCTAAATGTTCTCATGAAATTCTTTTTGGTGGAGTTGCCATTGACTCTTTCTGTGACTTTTTTGGCTGAGACAGAAATATGCAAAGATCATCAGCCATTTGATTTCTCTTACCAAACAGCACAGTGGATCAGGAGCCAAGGTCCAGCCACATTGCCCTGTTTGGGGAATAGGTGCCTCTCCTTTGTAGTGTCATCATTTCAAGATATTTTATTTTCTGTCATAAGTGGATTCTTTACCCACTAAGAAAGATTCTGAGAGTAATCAGGAAAGCTAAGCCTGACCCTTAAATAGGAACATCTAACCAAACTTAGAGGATACTCTGTGTCATTCGCATTCTCTTTTGGTAAGGTTTTTTTCATACCTAATCCCTTAGGAAGTAGACATTTCTCTCTAATTTTTCAGGGGCTAAGTCTGTAATGAGGATTCCTTTCCTAAGCTCTTAATTGTCCAGCTTTCATGTGGAATGGGAATCATGATCACTGCCTATCTCAAGCAAGAGTGTTATGTTGAAACTAGAGATGTAAAAGAAAAATTTTAAGAGTCAATAGAAAACAGTTCTCTTTTCACTGAGATAAGCAGATTAATCGTATATGGTGTCCATATTTTGGCAGCAAACCATTATCTTGCCATTGATCAAGGAAAAATATGGTATTGACTCAGTAGCTTCATTTACTTTTTGCTAGCATTGTTTCTCTGTCCTTTTTCTTTTCCTTTTAAAATGTCATGTTCTGACAATTAAATGCAATGTATGCTCCCGGACAGGATCTAATGAGGGAGGAAAAAAGGCTTAAGAAGAACATTATTGGGACATAGGAAGAAAATGGAATTTAGACAGCATGCTTTATATCAGTGTTAAATTTCTTGAACTTGATAACTGCACTTAAGGTGGATACAAGTGATATAAGTGACTATCCTTGTTCTTAGGAAATGTACCTGACAATATTAATTGTTCAAGGAACATGATGTATACAACGTACACTCATTCAGAAAATGGATTAACAAGTAGATGGACAGATAGGAAGGAAGGAGGGAGATAGGACAAATGTGGCAAAATGTTACTGTTGGTGGATCTGGGTATTTGGGAATAGGCATATCTGAAGTTGCCTGTATGAGGCTTGTATTACTTTTGTAATAGTCCTATAAGTTTGAAGGTATTTCAAGATAAAAAAAAAAAAAAGTTTAAAAAAAGGGTGTGTGTGTCATGTTCTGGTTTCTTTTCCTTTGTCCTTTCATGACCAGTTACCGTCTGGTCAGAGAATGACAGGGTTAAGTTTGGCCAGAATGACTAGCAGCTGGGGTCTTATATTTCAGGTGTCAATCATTTCACTCTGTCTTGACGTTTGAATAATTGGTCCTTCTTATCTGTCTGCTTTCTCCAAAGACACATTTTTTAATGCTCTTTTTAGCATATTGTAAGGTTTGTTTAGTTGCTGTGTAATATGTTCAGGTTTTATTCCTTTTCATTGTCTGCTGACTGTATTTCCTGGGTTGCATTTTCCAAAAGAGAAACACCACAGAATCTTTTTTGCTGATGACTGGTGAAGGAGACACTCATCAATAGCTGCAAGAGGAGAAACTAAAAGTGTAGCTAAAGTGGCTTTGTGGAAATGTGATTACAGAGTTGGTTTTAATAAGAAGCTGTTGAGCAGTTTTCTCTGTGAAATAGGCTTGAAAGACAGTTGCTCATTCTTCATATCCATTGCATACAGGCTGGTATGGTGGGATCAACAGAGGGGCCCAAAGGAGGGAGGAGGCCACATCCTCTCCTTGAAAGGTTTATGGTCTTGAGAAGGTGGGGGAGGGGAGCGGGTAGAAGGGCAGAGAGATGTTCCTTTTCCTATGTCTGGCAGGAACATATGTGCATGTTTTTAGTGACTCCAGCTGCCGTGGAGTATCTCTTAACAATGCTTCCAAGGAAGCTAAATCTTCTAATTTGTTTTTAAAAGAGAAAGAAGGAACCCTCTCTATCCTTACATTGAGTTTGGATCAAGAGCAGGAGGGAGGTGGGAAGTTTGAGGGATTTAGGCAAGCAGGATTTTCTCCCAGGCCTCTCAGCATGTGGATACACAGATCAATTTCTTATCCTGCATTCAGCTGGACACTGGGTTAGAGACTGTGTTGATCAAGACGTCCCCTCCTGTTTCATATCATATAACTCATTCATTTCAGCCACTGAGCCTAAATTACTGTTTGCTTGCTTTCTTTCTTTTCTTTCCCCCTGAAATTGTAAGAACTTGTATAAGGATGAAGTTAGTTTATCCGTGCTAATGCTTTGATTTTTCTTTTCTCTTTCTCTTTGCCACAGTAGGTAACCAGTTAGGGGCCTTGGTACATCAAAGGTAAGCAGTGGGTTATGTTTTATTATTTATTGATCATTTCTAATTGTTTATTGATCCACCATCTGTACTAGAGTGTTAGAAAGTCAAAGGTTGAGAGTGTGAAAAACCATGGGCTAGATTTCTTAAAAACTCAACTTTTTTGGTAGCCCTTTCTAAGACAGTGTTAGCTCAAGGGATAAACTAATTCAGAGTATTAAAAATCAGCCATTATTATTTGTAATCTTAAAAAACTTTTAGAATGTTGGAACTGCTCTTTCTACTGATGCAAATTTATCATTTTTATGAATTTCCTTGTGTTTTATGAATCTTTAACCTCTTTACTTGAGAAACGGTTTCCTGAAGAAGTGTCTGAGTTAGGCTTTTACAAGACAGTACTTTTGATATTCAGAGAATGCCTGTGATGGCTAGTGAATGGGCCTGAGAGTCCAGAAGCCATTGTTCCACTCCTTACTATAGTGATAGGGACATGCCAGAACCTTGAGTAAATGCCCAGTTGAGTGTTTCCCGTCTGTTTCCCCTCCCAGCCTGCCATTAAACATTGAGGATTTAGGGTGATATAAATAACTCTGAGCTTTAAAAAGGCCAGTCTGTAAGATATGAAATTTTTGCTCATATTGTTTTCCTTCAAAAAGGATGAACTATACAAGAAACCCTCTGTGCCACAGCTTCTATTCTGTAATGAATGAAATCTGTGCTATGTATCTCTGTACTATAACATATTATCCTTAACCCTCACCATCAATGATATAATTATGTCCTCTTATATTCTACATAAATGTTTAGAGATTTTGAGAAATCATGAGACATTAATTAACCAAAATAAAGATCCTGATGTTTTCTGTTTCGTTTCCTTTTTTAATGAATTAAAATAATTTCACCTTGAGATTATTAAAATTAAAAAATGTTAACTGTCTATAAAGTCATAATTATTCAGAATTTTACTTTCCAAAATGTTCCGGGATTCTTCACCAGGTGTCTATGAGCTTGAATTGAAATTCAAAGAGAAACATTATTCTTGTGGGGTGTGTTGGTGCAGGTGTGATATATCTATTAAATAATATACAGTATAGTGTGGACTTAGTAAGCAATCTGTAGTTTTCACCTGACTGGCAAAGGGGTCCATGGAACAAAAAAGGTTAAGAACACCTGGTTTAGACTTTGTGCAGTAGGCAAGTTTCTGCCTTGCATTTAGAATAGAGCCTGGTCTTCCATGAAACCCAAAGCAGTTTATCTTGGTAGATTTCTTCCCCAGAGTCTATTAAAATTGTTCCTGAGGGCTACGAAACTGCCCAAATTTCGTGCCATTTTCTCTTGCTGTTGAAAATTGTTGAACCCCTTCTAGTAAATTTGCCCATAGTATTTTCTGAGAGTAGACTGTTTGGGCTACATATGATGTGAGCAGCAACCTCATGGCTACCCAGGAGCACTATTACCCTTCCCGACAGTGTACTGAGACATCCTGAAAAGGACCCAGCATCTGTCTCAGGATATATTAGGCATGTACTTCTATCTGTCTGTATATATATATTCTCCACCCGCCCCCCCCCCAGCAGTACCAGCATTTGACCCTGGGACTCTGTACATGGGAAGTAAGCACTCAAACCACTGAGCTACATGTGCTCCCCTGTGTTAGGCATTAATGTCCTTAATGACATTGGCATTTATGTCCACAGTATTCCTAATTAGGAAACCTGGTATTGCCTGGCTTCAGGATAAAGGTATATAGCCCAGGAGTTAGAGAGAATCCCTACAAATATGTAAACCTGAGGAGAAGAGTCTCTGTTCCCATCAAAATGATAGTGGCAAATGCTAGTTATTCTATTGCCTTTCTTCTAAGTGCTGCACTTTATTCAGTCCCTTCCATGATGGGTAAAAATCCAGCTGTGTGAAAGATGTTTTAAAATGTCTTTTTTTTTTTTTAACTACTTGCATTTAGTTTCCTCCTAAGGTAAATGTTTAGATTTAATTGCTTTCTGGGGTGTTGGGCAAATTGGATATTGTCCACAATACACTGTGGGAAATTTGAAGGTTTGTTTGAAAGAGCCAGCACAATGGTTGTTTTTAAAAACACACACATAATGGGTGAAATAACATTTTAATAGAAATACCTTGCGAAGTGGTGAGGTAATTACTCTGTCCTGGTCAGACACTGATTAGGCTTCCATTGGGTACCCTGGGACCTCCTGGTTAAAAAAAAAAAAAAAGCATGCCCACGTGCGAGCCAGTACCCGCACAAGTGAGTCGTGCGGCAAGATGATGATGCAACAAAAGAGAGAGGAAGGAAGTCAAGGTGAGGTGCAATAGAAACCAAAAACTGAGGTAGTGCAAGTGACGGGGAACCTCTCCACTTCAGAGGCCCCCAGGATCAAATCCTGGTGAATCCTAAAGGAAAACACAAGAAGAGAAGGCAAAAAAAAGAAAGACACAGAAGATCATACAGCAAATGGACACAGGCAGAAAAAAACAGCAGGGAGGGGTGTGGGGGAGGGAAGGAAAAATTTTAAAAGATATAGATAAACCAGAAGGAGGCCAAAAAGCAGGAAACAAGGAATGTTGAAGAAGAGTTGACCATTTCTTCATCTAGGGAGGACACCATAATAAAATATAAACATCTGCAAGAAAAGCCTCAAAGAATCTTTTAAGTATCCTGGGATTATATACCCATTTGTTAAAGAAGAGCTAACAAGGTATAAATTAAGGAATATTAAGATAAGCTATATGAAGAAAAGGTAGTTATTAAAAGAATTGATGGTTTAATGAAAAACCAGAGGTTTCTTCTGCCACAAGGATATGAAAAGCATGGATCTTTTCAAGGAATGATAGACCAAAGAGTTCATTATATGACACTCATTTTAAGATGGTTTTGTATTTGTTAGCCAAATTGGTATGACTTATTTTAAGCGTTTATTGTCTAGCATTACCAATGTGGGATGTTTGGGAACCTAAAATGACTGCAGAATTCTTTATTCTAATTTTTTCCCAAAAAATGTTTTTTGTTTTTAGGGCAGTAATAACAGAAGAATTCAAAGTGCCTGATAAAATGGTTGGATTTAGTAAGTATCCACATTGTCTCCTTTTCCCCTAATTCCTATCTGTTCTTTTTGTTTTAACTTCTGTGTGTGTGTGTGTGTGTGTGTGTGTGTGTCACCTGTGATAGAATTCCTTTCAAGTTGTGTTCTCCAGAGCCCTGAAGTGCTACAGAAGTGCCACCAGCCTGAGGGAGAGACCAGAACATTGGGCTAAGGATCTACCCATGCTTTCACCTTCCCTCTTCAACTATTGTGCCATATATCTGTCTGCTATGCTTCATGTAATGTGTCTGCTGCTATGCCTCAAGAGTTGCAATGGGGTCATTAAGACCAATTTGATTTACTATAATGTTGTGACTTAAGTGTAAATGTTTGTTGAATTCATTCCTTCATTCATACATGGTAAAATATGGAGCATATTCTGACTCTGTTCAATTTGTTTCAGTTATTGGCAGGGGAGGTGAGCAGATTTCAAGGATTCAGGCAGAATCTGGTTGCAAAATTCAAATTGCTTCAGGTAAGGGCTTCTTTTTTCATAGATCGAAATTTGGTGAACATTTGTATTTTGCAAGTTTTTCCAGATTCAGTACCTTTGCTTATTGCATAAAAGTTGAGGAACGTGGGTAAGTAAGTATATGCAGTTGCTGTTTTTCTTGAACTTCTGGTGCTGGGCTCCCAGATGAGAACCAGAAAAACCAGAGTAGAAGCAGGCCTAGGGACAAGACCTCCCAATTGGCTTCACAGGTAGACCTTCCTACAGTTCTGAGGCCAGGCATGGCCCCTTCTCAAACACCTGCGCTCTAGGACCTCTGTTTTCTGCACCAGAATATTACGCCAGATACAGTGGGGCCTTTATGTACTTCTGGGGATTGCACACTGGCTACCCTGGATGAGACCAACCCTACCCTCCCTAGAAGAGGGACAAAAGAGAGTTCTGGCTGAATTAGCACATACATACTAAGCACGTTTCAGGATATATAGTTTTATTATCTAATTTAAGTTTTGACCTCTTTCCATAGTGGAGGAAGGCATTTGGAGGATATTTGACTAGAAGAATGTTTGTTATTTAAAGAGATCATTATTACAGTGTCTTAAAGGCAATAACTGTTACTGGCTATTGGCTATTTCTTCCCTTTTTTTTTTTATTTTTTATTTTTTTTGAGGAAGAATTTCAAGAAGGGTTTGTTTTATTATTGTTTTGTGGGGTTTTTTTTTTTGTTTTTCAGTTTTGTTTTTAAGAAAAATGTAAACATCGTGTGGTTTTGGAAAGTGAGATTTTTTTTCCCTCTCTTCTTAACTGGCCCAGAACCAGTTCTATATGGATGTCACTGATCTCTTAGGGTATTCATGTAATAACTGATGATAATCCTAATGTGCATAATATTAAATTCTTTGTTAGTATGCATCAGAGATATTTGCAAACAAGTGACCACTTAACTATTCTACAAATGGAGAAACAGAGGAATAGCATGATAAAGTGACTCAGGCAATTTTTACCAGAAAAAAATGGGTCAGAAATGAAGTGAGACTGGTAATTAGGATCAACTAACAAACCTCTGTGGGGTCCTCCCCATTTCCCCTGTGGACTTGTTTCTTCTTTAAGAATCTAGGGTGGAAAGCTACCAGCCTAATATTCTCTCCACAAATGGAAGCAAACTGTCTTTTTCTGGGAGACTGGGCTACTGTGGGGCTGGTTTAGGAACCAGCCACAGAGAGTCTATACCCAGAGGCAAAGGTACACAGTTGCCTGATGCCCACCAACACACCTCATCTTCTTGATTCTTCTTATAGAGAGTTCTGGGATTCCAGAGAGGCCCTGTGTACTTACCGGAACCCCAGAAAGTATTGAGTAAGTTTATTTTATTTACTTTTTCCTTTCACTCTTTTTCCTCCTTCCCCAAATGGGGAAGAATGGAAGGGCAAAACTGTTTATTAAACATTGTTGATTTATGCTGCAGTCCTGGCCACAAAAGCAGATGTTTATATATAAAAAGATCTGGGAGGGGAATTTTTCTGTTACATTAAACACACAAGGTATCACCATTTTTATCACCATTTTTTAAAGTCCTACAGACTTTGTCACACTGTCCTAACATCAACTTCATAAACCAGGTTCTTAAGAGTGCACATTCACCCTGCCTGAATCCTCTAATCAACTTACCTTCTTCCTTGTTAACACCTCCTTTACTTGAACAGGTCTGGATTAGTAAGCCTATCACTCTGTAGACCCTTGAGAATCTTAATACCAGGTGGTCTGCCTGGGGTTGATCCCATTTGCCCTTCTGATAATTTGTGAACCAGATGAACTTGACTGCCTGGCTGTTGCTCCACTCCAGAGGGCCATGTGAACTGGCCAGAAGGATGTCTTTACTTTTGGGGCCTTTGCAGCAGCCATACGACTAGCATTGCTTTCCTAGTCTTGTACCAGATGCAGGCCTCGTAAATCCAAGGGGAAAAGGGATATACTAACTTGGAGTTTGCTCACTTTCCTTTTTCAATCTACTGAGTAGCATTGCATTTGGAGACAGGGGTGCTAAGATTATGTCTGGCTCAATAGGTATGGCTGTTTTATTGTTTCCATTTCTCAGTGTGTCTAGATGAGTTTAAATTCTCTTGTTCTGCTGTAACATTGAAAGCAGTGAACCAGAAGAGATATTGCTGGCAGGTGTGCATTATAGGGCAAGCTAGATGGTTTTGCTGGAGTCAAGGCATTTTTCTTCCAACACAGGTTAATCTAGGACAGAAGCGAAATATTAAAAAGCTGGTGTAACTGAGGAGACGCACAAGGCTGATTCTGTACACTAAGGTTCAGGATTACAAAAGGCAGCATTTGTTACCTGCCTTTTTCTTTCTTTCTACTAACCATTCCTGTTTCATGTTCCTCTCAGGGAGTTGAGGCAATGGGATTATAACTTTAGGAGGAAACAGTTCCATTTTTTTCAGTGAGCAGTAGAGCCAGCCTGTTTAATGGCTAAATTCTTCCCTATTAGAGGATAACAAAAACTGACTGTGTGTGGTAATTAAAGGAAAAAATAACTGCAGATAACAGCTAGGGGAGATTCTGGTGCAGAAAAGGAAATTGGCCCAATAGATGATATTGGTAGGCTGGGTTGTACTGTTTCAATATTGCAGTTTTCCTCCTCTACCCCAAATAAATCAACACACACACCAAAAAAAGCTTTTGAAAAAGTTTTACATGTGAAATGCAGCATCCTGAATTTGCTGATACAGAAGGCACAGAGCAGTATATATGCGCACTGCCTTCTCCTTTTCTCACTTCTTTAAACCAAACTGGTAGTTCCTAGCCTTAGTTTAAAAGAGAACTATTTGGTTGGTTATAGAGAAGAAATTTGGAGTTTTAGAGTTTAATGATGACTACTAACCCTTGCTTTCTTTCCATCTGTCTCATTGCTCTATCTCTTGCCCTTATTTAACAAACGTGTATTGAGTATTTACTCTGTGAGAAGGGTTATGCTGTATTTTGGGAACAGAGATGCAAAGAAATAAAAGGTGGTCTCTGCCACCTGAGGAGCTAACATTCTAATAGAAGGTGACATACGTTTGTGGAATGACTACAAGACTTAAGCATGGTCAGAGGGCAAACTGTTGAAAGTGGGCAATGTCTGGCAGTACCCACTCTTCAAGGCTCTTTGTTGGAATGTTGCTATTGTGGTGTGTGTTGTTTTTAAGTTCCAGCCTAGTAGCGTGGCGGATGGCAAAGAGACCCTCCCGGGTTGTGGGGCAGAAGCTGAAGCTGAATGGAGGGCTTCCCTGACTGCTTCATGTTTTTCCCCAGTGCTGATTCCCTTTCTTGGGATACCTTGAGCATAAGTTTAATGCTGGTTCTCTTGTGGTTCTTTTCCCTCCCAAAGACAAGCCAAACGGCTACTGGGACAGATTGTGGACCGCTGTCGAAACGGACCAGGCTTTCATAATGATATAGATGGCAACAGCACAATCCAGGAGATACTTATCCCAGCATCTAAAGTGGGCCTGGTTATCGGCAAAGGAGGGGAAACAATAAAGCAGCTGCAGGTATGTGAGTCTTTAGCAGAGCAGTGTGGCTGCCCTTAAACACATCTTCATCTTCCTGGTTTGGAGCTTTTTTCATGACTTTCCCTGACTGGGCTTCCTGTGTATACCATGATGCAGAAGCTCCCTTCAAAACCTTTCCTGCAGTGGTCCTGTGGTCGGCTGTGAGAGCCTTCCTTCCTCCATTTTACAGATTTTTTTCTTATCATTTACTGTGGTCAGATATGCCAGGGACTGGGGTAAGTGTGCCTTGGCAGATGCACCAGTGAACTTTCAGCAAGCTCTGTAGGATTGCTTAGATATGATGTGAGCATTTGCCATCAAGTGCCAGCCTCTCAGGAGGTGTCCAGGGTCAGATGCCCTGATTTAGCACTCCCCCTCATTAATTATGTGGTCTTAAATGTATTAATTTATCTTTCAAAGGTCCTGGGTCCTTGTCTATAAAAGAGGGAAGTACTGGGCTCAGTGTTGTAATGAGGCTGAAATAATGGAAGACCCTTAACACAGAGCTTTTTACTGAATAAATAAGTACTCCATAAACATTAGTTGCAATTAGGCTCCAAAATTCCTCATCTGAGATACTTAGGGAGTCAGTTTAATAGCCCCCCAGCAAGAGCTGGGGTAGTACCATGTAATCAAATAAAAAATTCCTTAGCTAAACATAATGATGGTTATACTCAATGAGAGAGACTAGAAATATACTTCCATGAGTTCAGTTTAGTTTTGCTGCCATATTAGTTTATGACCAAACTTTTAGCTTAAGAGCTTTGGGGGCTCTGAAACTACTGGTAAGGTATGTGGCTTGCCTTGCATGCCCTCTCATAATCTAGTCCTCAGATTTCTAAGAGTATAGGATTTAGAATCCCAGATTCCAAATTTTGGTCCACCACTCACTACCTCTGTAACCTTGAGCATCTTACCCTCAGAGCCTTCTTTATCTATGAAATGGAGAAGATAGTAGCACCTGTTTTATAGTTGTGGATGAGTTCTAATCAGATAACTTAAGGAAAGCCCTTAGCTCAGTGCCTAGCATTGAATTTTTTTTTTCTCTTCTTTATTTTCTTTTAAATGTTAAATTAAAAAAATATGAGGTCTCCATATACCCCCCATTCTACCCACCCTGAATTTTTTTAAAAACACCTCATTAATATTGAGATATTCTAGGAACCAGAGCGGGAAAAAAAGAAGAATTTTTGGAAGGTTTTTTTTCTTTACTTACCAAACTTGGACATTCTCTGGCATGCCCTGTATGTCCACATTTATGGGTCAAACTTTAGTGTCCAAATCAGAGTTATAGTACATTGTGGGAGATAGGACATAGGGTTTACGTTACCTGTCCCAGTCCAACTTCTGGTGCCATCCTGCTTTCTTATTCATGACAGTGAGGACTATATTGCTTTGTATTCTCCCCATAGGAACGGACAGGTGTGAAAATGGTCATGATCCAAGACGGCCCGTTGCCTACGGGGGCAGACAAGCCTCTTCGCATCACCGGAGACCCATTTAAAGTACAGGTAGGAAAGAAAATTTGCGTTCATTTAGATTCTGGATGTGGGTGTGTCAGTAGTAACCTCTAAAGCTTTTATCTCAATCAAGTAATTCTAAAACTAGTTGTTCCTTTATTTAAGGAAAACTGATTTCCCAAACCAAGTTTGACAATATAAAGAATCTAGAGTTGTGCTGCCCAATACAGGAGCCACTAGCCACATGTGCCTTTTTAAATTAATTAAAATTAAATGTTTGTAGACTCACAATTTCTCTAATTAAAAAAATGAACATTCGGTTCCTCCTTTACTGGCCACATTTCAAATGCTTAATAGCCATATGAAGATAGTGGCTACTATGTTAGCGCAAATACAGAACATGTCCATCATTGCAGCAGGTTTTGTTGGATAACGCTGATCATATGCGGTTTTTGATTTGCTGACCTATGGTGAGCTCAGATGAAGGCTCTTTTTGACTTTTATTTGCTGGTGTTCCTCTCTCACCAGTTCAGTTGCTGAAAGCAGTAAGGGGCTTAAGAACCACCTGGAGTGCCTCCATCCCTCCAGTTTTTGCTGTTATTAGCAAGAATACAAGTGGACTATGGGTATAGAATTGTGCCTGTTGCCAGTGAAATATGAATTCGCTTTTGCTTTCTGCTAGCTGTAGCCTGCCTTGCTTGTCCTTGCTGCATTTAGAGCAGTTCCAGGGGATGCACCTTGGAAAGCCAGGCTATTCATCAGTAGCTATTCCTTTTTAGGAGCATTGGGGTTTTGATACAGTGAGGTTTACCTGTCTCTGGCAAAATATTTCTCCCAATTAGCACTATCATTCAGCTCAACTCAAATTGATAGAATTGGTAGGGTTTGTTTTGTTTTGTTTTGTCAGGGTACATACATAAAATGATGATTTTAAAATAGATTGAGGACCAGTGATTAAAAGTGCTTCTTTCCTTGGAGTTCCATTGATGCAGCCCTTAACTTCCCTCCTGCAGACCAAGGTCACAACTGCCCTGTCTCCCAAGTGGTTTCCTCCCCCAGATCCCTCCAAATTGAACAGGTGGGCTTTTTAAAAAATCCAAATACAATTAGTCTCTCCCCCACCCCCCACCCCCTTTATTAGAGAAGTTGTAGGTTTACAGGACAAGCATGTGTAAAATACCGGGTTCCCATATACCACCCTGCCACCAACACCTGCACTGGTGTGGAACATTAGTTAAAATTTATGATCACATTTTTATAATTGTAAAAATCCATGGTTTAACATAGGGTTCACTGTGTAGTGTAGTTCCTACTTTCCTTCCATATTTCCACCTTAGATTTTATCTTTTCTTAGGAAAAATACCCAAGCAAAGAGTTTATTTCGTTGCTGTTTGCCAAGTCTACAGGAAAATAATGATAACTTAAGATTGGGGTATATTTTTATTTTAAAACTAAGTGTATTCCAAGCTTTTTATTTGGGAGAAACTTTTCCTGTCTTTAGGGTATAAATTGTTTTGTTTTTTCCCACAGCTTTTTAAAATGAAAAATTTGGACATACAGATGTACATAAAAGTTGAAAAGATAATACAGTGAACACTGTATTCCTTCCACCTAACATTTTTCCATTATTAATATATATATACACACACACATATAGCTAGCATTTGTAACTAAGTGGCAGTTGTTATGACTCTTCACCTCTAAATCCTAAGAGCATGCTTCTCCTAAGAATAAGGTCTTTCTCCTACAAAACCAGGCCAAAGAAATTAACAGTATTTCCATAATATCATTTAATATCCAATCCATATTCACATTTCTCTGAAGATCCTCGGACTATTCGTTTAATTGCTCTTTTTGTTTTTTGTTTTGTTTTTTCCCAGAACCAGGACTCAATCTAGGTTCCCACATTATCTTGAGTTGCTTTGTACAATAGATCCTTAGTGTAGATTACTGTGGGGCTAGTAATGGTTTTGGCAGGCAGATGTGCAAAGGATATACCTACTAAGTGCATTCTTTTGAGAGGAGATGGTTGACTCATTCTTTGATATAGTCAAAGCGATGGGATAGTTTTGCCAGGCAGCATTTGAAATAGTTTAAGAAATAAGAATTCTGAATGCCAGAAGTTATTTTTTCAGGTTTTCTGGGTTTGCTTTTCTTTTTACCTTTCTGAGCTCCTTAATGATATCTTACTAATGTTGTCTTTCTCGTGGACCCTGCCCACACAGTCAGAGCTTTCAGAAAACTCTCCCCACACTACAAAGAAATGGCATACAAGTAACATCTCAAATTCTGGCCATGCCCAGATATTTTAACTCAACTGTAATTTTTTAAAGAGGATGAAACTCTATCTCTCTAAACAATTTAGGCAATGTGAAGAACATTTCATTTGAGAGATACAGACGCCTTTTATCACTAGTTTATCCTGTCTCATAAATAATGAGATTGCACAACTGAGTGCCTCTGAATCTTTAAGTCCCAATTTGGAAGGGATTGATCTTGAAATTTTACCTGGTGTTACGTCTTTTGTAAGGATTTTTCCCTCATACTGCCTTTTGTTTGTGTTTATGCAGCAAGCAAGAGAAATGGTACTAGAGATCATCCGAGAAAAAGACCAAGCTGACTTTCGGGGTGTACGCAGTGATTTCATTTCCCGAATGGGAGGAGGCAGTATAGAGGTATGCTTAAATTATAACAGGCAAATGAGAATAGGTTTGAAGAAGTAGGTCACACTTCTGTTAGCTTTTTAAATTTGAGCAAGTTATTTGACTTTTGTCTTATCTACAAAACCATAAGAATATGGCCTCTTCCTACAGTGGGTGTGAGAACAAGCTGGTACAGTGTCTGTCCATGCATCATTTAGTACCTAGGGTCAGTCCTTAGCATCTCGGGGCATGGGAACTGTTCTTTCTGGGTTTAAAGTTTTCTTCAAAGCTTATCTGACTATTCAGTAAAGACCAATTGAAGTCCAGGTTTTCCTGGTGATCTGTGTTGTGATTGTATTAAACTTGGAGTCTTGTTTTATTGGTAAAGTTGAAATGATAACAAAATATATCCTTTAAGAAAAGACAGATTTATAGAAAGCTCTGATTTTGTTTCTCTGTGCCTAGGTGTCTGTGCCTAGGTTTGCTGTTGGGATTGTAATAGGAAGAAATGGGGAAATGATCAAAAAGATCCAGAATGATGCTGGTGTGAGGATTCAGTTTAAACCAGGTTAGTTTTGATGGTCTCACAAAATCCTTAATATTACCAAGATCTTTGTGTGTGTGCGCGCATGTCTCTCTCTCTCTCATACACACACAAAAATTATCAATTTCATTTTCTTCACCTGGCCCTCATTTCTTTCCTTGGATATACTGACTTGGTCATCCTTTTCTTGCAAGAATTCTCTAACTAAAGGGTTTCTTCCTGGACTAGTATAATTTGGGAGAACCAAAACAGCATGTCTAACTTTTAATTTTGCCATGTAAGCACTTTTAAAAATATGCCATCTTTTATTATTTTGATTTCATAAAATTAAGGATAATTTAAAGCTGTAAAAGGGGCAAAATCTTAGAATAAAGGACAATTTTTAAATTCTGTAAATTTACCTAATTTTCTACATTGTCCTTATTTTCCTCATTTCTCTGAAATGGGAAAACATCTTGATGGGCTAATTTTTGGAAGCTGTTGCCATAGCTGAACTCTGTTACTCTTGTTTTTTGTTTGTTTTTTTGAGTATTCTGTTTCTTTAATGATTTCTTTTTAAAGTGGCTGTAATTGCATCAAAAATGAGTATTGACATGGGATGTGCGAAGATATAATCATATATATTTCCCTATCAACAAAACTATTCCAAAATATTCCCTGAATCTTATAATAGTCTTGTTGGTCCTTTTGGCATTGGTAGGATTTGGCATTGCAAATCAGATTCTTTGTTTCCTTTGAAAGTAGGGCTTTCATAAATCCCACCTATCCTCTTGTTCTGCAGACGATGGGATTAGCCCAGAAAGAGCTGCACAGGTTATGGGTCCTCCAGATCGGTGTCAGCATGCAGCACATGTCATCAATGAGCTTATTCTTACAGCCCAGGTAAGTCTACTTTCTGGAATTCAAATGTCTCACCTGCAGAAGCGGAAAGTGACACACAGGGCTGTTGGGGGACAGTGTCACAGAACAGCCACCCCCCACTATAGTCAACTTATTAGAAACCAGTGCTCTTTTTTTCTCTCTCTCTCTTTCCCCTCCTCCCCCCACCCCTAGTTGTCTGTTCTGTGTCTATCTGCTGCGTGTTCTTCTTTGTCCGCTTCTGTTGTTGTCAGTGGCACGGAAATCTGTGTTTCTTTTTGTTGCGTCATCGTGTTGTGTCAGCAGCCTGTGTGTGCGACACCATTCCTGGGCAGGCTGCACTTTCTTTCACGCTGGGCGACTCTTCTTACGGGATGCACTCCTTGCATGCATCAGCACTCCATGTGGGCCAGCTCCACACCGGTCAAGGAGGCCCAGGGTTTGAACTGCGGACCTCCCATGTGGTAGATGGACGCCCTAACCACTGGGCCAAGTCCACTTCCCAGAAACCAATGCTCTTGTCCGTTATCTTCCTCCAGATTATAGCCAGTAGCTGCTCTCCATCTGCCTCTTTCCTGCCTTTGGTTTTGTTTTTAGTGGTTTATTTCTGTCCTGCCTTTATTACCCTAGAACCTGAATATTCTTTACACAATAAATTTCTGACTACCTAAACTATTTAGGGTAAAGCCATGCAGATTGCCAAATTTCAAACAACTATACTAAATGACTCTAATCTTTGCTTGGTAAGCACTTAAGATTCCCCCAAATCTTAAAGCTGTCTTCATGCACTTGAATTCATTCATGTCTTTGTATATGAGCAAGTTTTTGTGAACTTTATGATATTGTTTGCATCTTTTGTTTTGAACACCAAAATTCTACCACCTCTTGAGAATTGCTCTAGAGAGCCACTGTAACTGATGGGTAGGTTGTCATGTCCCTCAGGCATGTAAGACTGAGGAAAAGGTTGAAAACAATTGGAGCTGGAAAAAAAAAGCAGTAGATTAGAAATTGGGAGTCTCAAATTGTAATCCTAACTCTGCCATTAGCCATGTGATCTTTGGTGAGCCTTTGAACCTCTCTGGGTCTACTTTTCTCATCAGCAGGGGCTTTGCACCAGGGCAGTGTTCTCCAGTTGATCTCCTAAGAATCGTCTGGGGTACTTGATAAAATGAAATATTTTTAGACCCCAAACCAGATCTGCTACTCAGAATATCGAGAGTCCCAGATGGTTCTTAGGGTTAGACAAGTTTAAGAAACAGTCACTACATGACTGGATCGTACATCCTTTTTAATATTAAGATTTTATGGTCCCTGAAACTGCGGTGGATATGAAATAGATGTTTGGGCAAGAGTCTTGTCGGTGAGAATATGTGACATACCCAGAAAGTTGACTTTGTATGTATGTTTTAACATAACTTCCTAAAATTATCTTCTCTATTTGTCAGTTGTCTCATAAAAACAGAGTACAGGAAAAAAGCATTCCAATTATCTCAGCTTTTGCCAATTTAAATTCTGGGCAAATGTTCAGTTTATGCTTAATCGACATTAGTGGGTTTTGCCAAACATTTCTTCACTGTGTTGAACTTCAACTCCTCCCATATGCAAAGGAACCTTCAGCTTGACCAGTTTTGCCCTGAACATTTAAAATTTTTTAAAATACTACAACTCTAAAGTGACTTAGAGTCTCTTGACTGGAATGAGATTTGTTCCTTTTGACTAAAAGTAATCTTCCTCAATTAGGTGTGAGACTCGGGCTTTGCCCTCTACTAATGGACCGGTTTGAGAACGATTCAGAGAAAACATCTTCAGCCTCAAACCATGGGCAGTACAGCCTGGCATGTTCCTCCCTCCTTTCTGAACTAGCCTTGAGTGGTCACTTGAATATATATTTCTGCTTCCTTCTGGGATTGGGACAACCAGCTTTCCTTAAAAATCGTTTTATCATTTTTGCTGGTTGTATTGCAAGGTATTCAGGCTTATATAGTAGTGTCTCAATTGTTCTTTATAGCACCCTGGTCGGGGGAGGATCCGAAAATAATACATTGCCACTCGTGTCGCTTTCAATTGCCCATAGCTCTTTAGCATCTAATATCTGGCTTCTGATAGTCCCAGCATGTGTTAGCCACAACAAGCAGCTTCATCCTCAAGGAAAAAAATGAACTGACTTGATGCCTGTGGATTAGGGCCCAGTAATTAAAATTCAAGAGAAAGGTAGTTGGGTTTCAGACTTTTGAGTTTATATATGACTGCCTGTTTTAGTTGGGTATATTTATGCTGTTTATGTAACCATATGCATTTATCTGCTTACTTCCTCTTTGAGTGGACCTGTAATTTGTGTTAATTTTGATTTTAGAGAACATTTCAGAAATTGAATTGTGGAAAGGTGCTCTGTTTCCCCATATTCGAATGTATGGCATTGATTACATCCTGTCACTTACCTCCTCCCAGGAAAAGATGAAAAGTGGGGCTAGTGGTAGGGGCAGAAGTAGTCACTAGAGCCTTGCTTCTTTCCCAGGAAAGAGATGGCTTTGGAGGCCTTGCAGTAGCCAGAGGAAGAGGTCGTGGCCGAGGTGACTGGAGCATGGGAACCCCTGGTGGCATGCAGGAGATAACATACACAGTGCCAGCAGATAAGTGTGGCCTCGTCATAGGCAAAGGTAAGAGGCAGCTGCTGGGGTTTTACATTCCTTTTCCAGCTGTTTTACCAGAGATGACAGGCCATGTATACTTCCAAACCGTAAAGTTAAATCTCTTAGCTACAGTTGAATCAGATAATTATGTCTGTGGCATCAGCTGACTTCTACAGAAACCATATCTTACACAGGTTTTCTCTAAGGTTCCTGAGTCAGCCTGTCATGATTAGAGGCAAAGTGAGTTTTTCATTGTTGAATATGAACAGACTAAGTAAAACCCATTGCCTGTTGAACCAGGTTAGGTTGTTGAAAAGCTACCCTGCACCTGGTGCCTCTGAATGTTTGTTGATTGGCAAACATTACCAGTTACCTCTAGGTAACTTAGAAGAACAGTTAAGATAATTTCCCCAAGGGAAGATTGTTTTATGACGTGTTACTTTCCTGTACTGGATTTGGCTATTTGGTCTTTATTGACACAACATGAGAAAATGGTTCTTATCCTTTCAACACGTTTGCCACAAGTAACAGACACCCTGTGGAGAAAAATAAAAATTGATTTGTTAGTTTTTAGGCATTTCAGAGAATATTCGGTAAAAACCCTCATTAATGGCTAGTCTTTCCCATCTTTCAGTGAGAAACGAGAGAGCAGGCCAATTTCTAGGCCATCATTACTGGTTCATCTAAGCTGACCTTGGGAATAGGAAAAGCTGCTGGGAGTAGGGCTGTGGCTTAGGGGGCCCCTTCCCGAGGCACCTGGGCTTGGTTTCTCTGTGAGCCCCAAGTAGGCCTCAAGCCTCACTGCCAGCAGGAAACTGACATTTGGTGTTGGGTTTTGTGTCTGCCTTCATTATGTATTTGACAACATATGGAGGGCATAAGTATACATTCTTGTCCCCTTCTGAAATGTCTTAACTGCTGGAAAGATGCTAGTATTCCACAGAACTTGAGTTGGGAGTGTCTTCACCAACAGAAACGTGGCACCATAAACTATCGAGCTGGGGAGTGTTAGAAACTCCCCCTGACCTTCCCTCTCATTCACTACCCAAACTCTGCAGTCATCTCTGCTTGTGTGCAGTGCATGTTTTATGCTCTTTCAAAACGTTTATCTCTTGTATCTTTGCAGTCTGTTAGATTATTAACCTCTCTTTGGGTGGTAGGAACAATGTGGGTTTATTTTAATTTTCTAGCAGGGCATACATACCAATAAGTATTCACTGGATATTGTTAACTGCTCATAATGCTGCAATAACTCAGACTCTTTACCCAGACCATCCACTTGACTGCCATGAGATTAAATCCAGTTAATGCCTATAGTTTGAGAATCAGATCTAGGTTTCTTTGTCATTTTAAAAACCATCTTGTCATTGAGGTTTTTTTTTTTGAGATGCGTGTGTGTCTCCTTTAGATACTGACAGAGCCTTGCTACCTTCACCGTTAAGAGTTCCATAGTTAAACCTTGGTGCTCACAGAATAGTCCTAAGTGATTCCTTAGAGGAAAGTAACAATAGAATGAAGAAGTAACTGTTTATTGTGTGTTCGGTGCTCTAAGAGCAGGCTTGAAAAACCCAGTAATAATTTTGTTGGTAGGGGAGAGGCACTTTCTGTGCCCTCCTCCCTGCAGGACTTAGGTGTAAGCTATTTTTCTTTTTGGGAAAGGCGCATGGGTGAGGTTGAAAGAGAGGGTTGCCATAAGCAGTCAGGCGTCCCCCCTCCTCCATCCCAGCTCCAGTCCTTGGACAGACACTGCAGCCTCCCCGGGCCCCCGCTGGATTTCCATGATAAACACAGCAATATTGACAGATAGTGTGGCCAGCCCTGCTCTTGTCAGCAGGCCTTTTAGCAAGTTTGATTAATTGCTTTACGATTTCACATCCAGCCAGGGACCGCTGGTGGGTCGCTTCTGCCCCCCATCAGGTGGAAGAATGAAACAGGCTGCTGAATGAGTCTATAGACAGCCACCATGTGCCAAGCTAGTGACCTCATTTTGAAGGAAGATGAACTTAAATAAACTCCTTCCGGCCCCATGCAGTTTTGTGGTGCCTGCTTCACCTTATTAGCATGCTACCAAGGCCTCCAAGAAGAAGGGGCTCTGGGGCTGCTAGTGCAAGTGCCTGCTGGGGAGGGGTGAGGGCCTTGGCTGTCTGGGCCTGCAGGGTTCTCAGTCACAGACACACCGCCCTTTTGTGCTCCTGCCCCCAGATCTTTGCCTTGGAACCAAGTGGCATCTAGGCAGAGGCTGGTAGGATTCCTGGAAGTGTTGGGTGAGTGTAGAAATGGTCTCCATTTAGTCTTTTGTTCTTCATTGCTCCTCAAAACCTAATGGTTTCAGGAACATATCATTAGTCATGTTAGTTTAATGTTGTTCATTTTAGTTTTATTGGTTTTGTGATTGTGTTTGTATTTTCTTTGAGAATTTGTTTTGGTTTTATAGCTGGTTTCTAGTGCTGTTCATTTGTACTTGTACTTATTTCAGTACCTGTTAAAATAGAAATAATTTAAGTACACACACACAAGCGCTTTTGCCTAGGAGCAAAACAGCTTGCTTTTCATAGTGCAAAAAAGTTAAAATCCATTGATCTCTGAGTCAAGCACAGTAGTTACAGTATAGGAAGGAGCTGTAGTCTACCTGGAGGTCAAGTGAAAATGCAGAAAATTTGGCCAGTGGTATCCTCCAGGAGAGTATGTTTGGCAGGGATAGAAAATAGAGAGATGCTTTTCTTAGCTCAGACAGTACTTTAAGAAAACCATAAGCAGACACTTTATTTTGTTGAGGTTTTGTTTCATTTTGTTCTGTTTTGTTTATTTAGCTATTAAATTTAAAAACAGCCTAAACTAAACTGACATGCAATCCAAGCCCATATGAGATAAAGCTTTGTCCAAATGCCCTGGTTTCCTTCCTACAATGTAATGGCTGTTCATGCTGCCTTCAGGAAGGCCCTCTGAACCAAGGCTCCAATTCTACCTCGTGACCCCTGTTAAAAATCCTGTTGTTTTTTCAGGACAGGCATTGCGAATATAAGAAGCAATGTGTGTATGCTCTTGGTGCCCCCCCACTTACCTCCTCGACTGTTCAGACTTGGCTTTCCTGTCCCCGCAGTGGGACAGAGTGTTTGAAGGATTGTGGATGAACAGTGAAATGGCAAGTGCCATTATTTGGTTTGTTTTGACTTTGGGTGGGGAGGGGTGGCATGGAGAGACTGGCCTTCAGTGTTTGCTTTTGATCATTTGGGACTCCCTGCTACCCTACACCAGATTTGCCACGGATTATCTTTTTCCAATTTTGCAAAAATCTGCTATAAGTCTTCCTTGTACTCCCATTTCCCTACCCCCACCCCCACCCCAATTTAGCAGAATTGATACCTAAATTCTGTGAAATTTCAAAAGAAGAATCAAACCATTGTTACACTGGTGGAGCTTTTGTTATAGATTTCATTGAGCCTGAACTCTCACAGGTTTTTCAGGGCCCAACTAAATTTTCATTAGCCCTGCTCTACCCAGGCCTCTGTGACCTCCCATCCTGACTGCCTCTCTCTAGAGCTGTCCCCTCCCCAGAGAAGCCAGGGACTTAAAAAGTAACAGTTTGGGATAGTAAAGACCCATGTTGACCCCAGGCCTGTGTCTGTCCATTTGACCTGTGGAGGGTGGGGAATGGCCTTGGAAGGGCCATCAGGAAGTCATTCTGGTGCTGAGAAGAATGGAATGCCTTTCCTGGCCTGAGGCCCTTGACTGGGATGAGAGACACCAGCAAGCTGGCTCCAGTGGGCTCCATTGTGTGCAAATTGACATGCCTGGCACTGGAGGTGGCCTTCTGGTCCTCAGATCTCAGTGCAAACCTGGTTAGTGGGTGACTGGGTGCCTCTGGAGAGAAAGTCGTGCTGGAAATGTGCGGGTGCCACAAATATACATGGTGTCTGTGGCTTCAGCCTCGTTTACAAAGCAGGACTGGGCTTTGCTCTGGCAGCATATTTTGCAAATGAGAAAGCCACGGTTTTTGTTAGAACTATTTTAAAGTAAATTGATGTGTTGGTATGCAAAAACAAACCCTTTCATCCTGGCTGGCACAAAATACTGCAAAAGAAGGATAGGCTCATGGCTTTGGGTTTGTCACAGTCACCATTTACTCTTCTGTCTTGTGTTTCCCTGCCTGCAGGGGGTGAGAATATCAAAAGTATAAATCAGCAGTCAGGAGCACATGTGGAACTTCAGCGTAACCCCCCTCCGAACACTGACCCCAACCTGCGAATATTCACCATCAGGGGAATTCCTCAACAGATCGAGGTGGCCAGACATCTCATAGATGAGAAAGTTGGTGTACGTACAAGATCCTTTCCCCATCTCTGGCTTAATAGTAGCTGAGTTTTCTTTTGGATACCCAAGGTACCTGTTTTCCCCAAGAACCTTGTACTTCTTGTGCCTTATATCCTCACATCATGAGAGCAGTCCTTCCCACTTTGCGGAGGGGAAGGTCGGAGGCCCAGGGACCACCAGGGCCAGGCCCAGAAGCATTGAAGGAAGCGGTCTGGCAGAACAAGGCTCAGACCCCAAAGCCATGTCCCTGCCAGGCTTAGGTGAGCAGTTGGGCCAGCAGCCTTACCCCCAGCACTGCCCCTGGACCCCTTCTGGCATTGCCCTGGCAGCCAGACCTACAGGCAGTTTTCATTGACTCTGGCTTTAGTTTCAGGCACCTCAAAGCAAATAAAGAAAGGGAGTGTTGATGGAGAACATGTTGGCCACTGCTCACCTCAAAGGGGACGTAGAATGGCAGAAAGAGTCTTGGGCCAGCCTAAATTGACCGGAGAGTCAAGCAGGTTGGTCCCTACCCCCAGGGTGACACACCAGGGCAACTGTGGTGGTACCAGTATTGACTGTGTGGTGGTATTGGTCACTTACTGGGCAGAAACCATTTCTGCAAATACATTTCACTGTGCGGAAGGCAGACTAGTATGAGTGTGGTAGGGTGTCTTTATTTCACTTGGTGCTGTCTCCCCAAAAGCTGTGGTTTGCCCTGGGGTGGGCCTGGCCAAAGGGCAGAGGCACAGCAAACAGGAAGTGAAAATTCCCTCTGTATCCATGACAGGGTACCAGTCTGGGAGCACCTGGAGCCTTTGGACAGAGCCCCTTCAGCCAGCCACCTGCGACACCTCATCAAAAGTGAGTCTTTTGCATTGGTATCGACTAGAACAGTTCACTTCTAAGAGGTCCTACTTTCCCCTCTTTTCCCCCTTTCTGGCTATTCTAGGGAGCCAACCAAAAGCCCAAATCTCTGGATATGGGCTTTATCTATCACCAGTTGTCCCTCTGCCCTGTCCTTAGCTCACTCTGACCAGTGAAGAGAGGATGAGAACCTTCCCCAGGTGGCACAGGGTTTTCTAGTTACCTCCAGCATGCCCAAGGGGAGCACGTCCCTCTCAATCTGGGAGTGAATTTTTGCAAATGCCTCTCCATTGTTGAGTTGTTTTTATTTCTCACCTTCTTATAGCACTTTTCCTCCAAGGAGCTCAGGGTGCTTCCCAAATATTGCTGCTAAAGTGAATGGAAACCCCCACAACACCCCTGTGAGGTAGGTGGCCTACTGTTAATCTATCCATTCTGTTCTCATTACTGGGCAGACAAGACTGTGGTCATCGCTTGGTCATGGCAACTGTCAGCAGGCAAAGAAGCCATTGTGGTTGGCTGGGGGTGGGCAGAATGGAATGGAAGAAGGGAACAGTGATTAGAGAGACCGTGGGAGTGGTGGGAAGGTGAGCCGGGTGATGAAGAGCAGGGGAGGTGACCCAGCTGGAATGAGTGGCTCTTCTGTCATTTACAGTGGTCCTCCTGCCTTTCTGACCCAAGGCTGGGGCAGCACCTACCAGGCGTGGCAGCAGCCCACACAGCAGGTCCCAGGTAAGTGACTCGGGTGGAGGTGGGAACAGGCACACCCCCACAGAAAGGTTGTGGCCAGAGGCTGAGGCTCAAATATGCCAGGGTACTTGCAAACCTGAAATGCACTCGTTGCAACTCTTGGCCACCAGGTCCAGGATGCCTCTCCCCAGAGCTGTAGGAGAGCCTCACTGTGTGTTGGGGACCACCAGCAAGCCCTGCACTAGAGTATTGTAAGTGTGTAGAGGAAGGCAAGAGAAGAAACAGTGCTAGCCTTTGGCACAGGCATGGGTAGAGGAGGCTGGTTCTCTCCTGGCCCACCTCCTCAGAACTGCAAACTTCTGTCATTTTTGTTTCCCACCCATGGGCCATGCCATGAGTGTGGTTTAACCTGGGCCTCTCTTGCCCCTGTTCTCTCCATCATCTGAGGAAAAGCCATCTTGCAGACCAGTGTTCTGTCCTTTCACACTCTATTCTCCCAAGTGGTTCCCTGTTTGCTGGGTACCCTTCCTGCTCCCCTTCCTTGGTCTTACAGTGATTCTCTCCCTCTTTTCTCTCCAGCACCTATTTAGAAAGGGACTTGATCTCCTGAACTTTTCAGAAAGCAAACAATTAGAGAATTAGCTCTGCTGAGTGATGCCTCTCCAGGAAAGCTGAGTATAAAAACACAAGTCCTTGTGTGGTATCAAACACCGCCCCCCCTCTCAACCTCCCCTGCTCCTGACAGCTTCAGGGGTCATTGCTGGTATGGCCCATCTTGCAAAGCTTTTAAAAAAAAAAAAAAAGCCTTACTTTAGTCAGTAAAATTCAGGTTGTCTTCACCTGTCTGAAGTTCCAACTCATTTTTTGTTTGTGTTTGGAAAACATTCTTCAGTGTGTCTGCAAATTATTCTGCTTCTATCTTGCCGGGCTGTAGGACGAAGCATTTTGCCTTTGCTCACTAATGCTTAATTCCTAAGCAGAGTGCTGGCTATAAATCCCAGTTCCAGGATTTCCCAGTGAAGTTCACAACTGGACATAAACACCCTGAGCCCGAGTCTAGAGGCCAGTGCTCTGCAGCCTTAGGCCTGCCTCTCCCCTTCCCTGGGAATCCAGATTTGTCATCTATGAAATGAAGGGTTTGGTTTCATTTCTAAAGTAGTGTCAAGCTCTGAAATTGCACAGTTGTTTTGTTTTTTGTTTTTTCCTTTTTTCCTCTGTTTTTTATCATGTAACTTTTAAAACATACAGAATATTTCAAAGAGTTTTACAAACCTTACATACCACCTAGATTCTACCATTAATATTTTACTGTATTTGCTTTATGTCATAGCATGATCATGTTTTATTTCCTCCATACTTTGCTTCACTTTGCTCTAGTGTCTGTTCACTTCTGAATGGGCAACATTCTTACAATTCCCAGAGTAGTCAGATACTGTTCTGATTTGTGAGAGCCTCCAGGAAGTGATGTGACCAGGGTCAAGTTTAGATTTTCCCCATTGTACCAGGACAGAGAAGGACCCTTGAGACGTCTTAGACTATGGGGAATACATACATGCCTTGATGTTGAGGCCCGAGAGGACACGTCCTTCTCCTTAAGGTGAAAATGGACCCTTAGGAACATGGTTCTGCAGAAGTTCCTTGGTGAAAGGGGCTTGGGAAGGGGACAGGTGCTGCCCCTCCCTCGCTGCCCGTCTCAGGCTCCAGGCGGGCCCTGAGGAGTTGGCAAAGGCATTTGGGCTTTCTTTGCTATACGGGATTTGGGAATTGAGAATTGGTTTTAGGTAGTGAAATCTTGTTTGGAAGTCCTGCTTGCCCACATTCTCCATGTCTGATGGAAAAGTTTTTGCTCTTTTTTCTGCCCAGATCCCTCACTCTTAGCATTCTCCAAAAACCAGGTCATTCTGGTTTGGGCATCTTTTTCCGAGTCCCTGACACAGTGGGAATGTGAGGAGGGTGTCTTCTGCCCTTCTTTGCTCCCATCTTGCTCCTTTCCCCATCCCCACATGCATTTAAATTTATGGATAGTCCTCTCCCTCATGTTCTTCTCAGTCTTCAGCAAATTAACTAGTGAGCAAAACATTATTCTATGCAATGCATTTGGTAGCACATCCTTTCCACCTGCTGCTAACTGTAACAGAAGAAAAGACATTGAAGGGGGTCTTTCATGGGCCTTAGCAAGTGGACACTCAAGCCAGCCCTGACCTGCAGAAAGAACGATCCTGACTTGTCACTTGGTCAGGTCTTCCCACTTTTATAATTCCTGGGCAGGGTACAACCACTCATGAGTGTATCTGTCCTCCACCCCCCATCCCACTCTTTACTGCTTCCAGGCCTAGAGAATGCACTCATGATCCTGCATGGAAGGAGAAGGGTTAGACTAATCTCCACACACATATCCACTTTCTCTCTCCACCTACCCCAAAAAGACATGGGATCAGATTAGAATCAGATACACACCCTGCTTCTTCAGTTCCTTCTACTATGTATAAGTTGTTTTTCTTTCACCATTTTATGACAATCTCTGGAGAGTTTCCCTACATGTTTCTTACTATTCTGCTTGTCCAGCGGAAAAGCCATCAGTCTTTGAACAGAGTGACCAGATGCCTTTGGATTTTTCATCCCACTTGAGGACCAGCTCCAGGGGGCCTAGGAACAGCAGTCACTCTGGCCCTCAGGGCTCCCTGCTGGCCCACAGTTTGAGTCTCCATATGAAGAAGGTTGGGTTCGAGCCACTGGTTGCCCTGTCAAGGGCAGCCAATCTGCCCAATGTCAGCCTCACAGGGAACTCTCTTTTCCCATTCACATCACTTGGATCATAGGTGTACCCCTTCTGCTGCCAGCCTACTGCCACATCCCAGACCATAAGACCTGGGTCATGATTGTGGACCATTGTGTGGCCCCAGGGGCAAGATGGAGTGAGTGTAGAGAGCAGGGCCTTAAGTCGGCTGGGCTGGGGGCTAAGGCTGTGAAGAGGCCAGGAAGGCCTGACTGCTTTTGTGTTCTTCGCACAGGCCAGCAGAGCCAGCCGCAGAGCAGCCAGCCTGACTACAGCAAGGCCTGGGAAGACTATTACAAAAAACAGAGTGAGTGGAATGGGCCGTCTTAACAAGCAAGTCCCCAGGAATGGAGTTCCTTTGTTCCCATAGATTTTTAATTGTTATTGATTAGATGTCATCCTTTTTTTTTCTTTAACCTTTTACCTGCGTGACTTGGTCTCAATACCTAATTGTTCCCCTCTCCTCCCCCTCTCTCTGTCAGAGGAGACATAGTGGAGTTGCTGATCACTGGCTGGACTGTGTCTCTGCTCTGGCAGAAGCTTGCCCTCTAGTCCTCTCTACTCTCTCCACTCCTGGGTTCTAAAGTGCCTAGAAGTGGGTGTAACACCCCCAGACACATGGTCTTGTGTCTCAGCCTTGGCTGAGAACTGAGCAATTCCTTTTAGAACTGAGCAATTCCTGGGTGGCCTGTGGACTCAGCCCCAGGCCCGTGGGACACTGCTTTGTCAGGATTCAGGTCACCTGGGTCTTGTTCTCTGACTTTTTCTAGCTGCCAGGGCCATCTCTTTTTGGGCACTTAGGGCAAATGAAGAGGAACAACAAAATGACAAAACTCAGGGAAAGGAACCTAAAATTGGAATAGGTGCTGGTTATTCTTCCTCCTCTTCTAATTCCTCTTCAGTGAACCTGCTTTTTTTCTTCACGTACCAGAAGCCAAACTGGTCTTTTTTTTAGATTTTTATTTACTTATTTCTCCCCACCCCTTTGTTATTTTTTCACTTGCCAAGTCTGTTCATCATCTTTGTTTCTTTAGGAGGCACCGGGAGCCAAACCCGGACCTCTGATGTGGGAGGGAGGTGTCTAATCGCTTGAGCCACCTCCACTCCCTGCTTTGTTGTGTGTCTCATTCTGTTTTTTCTCCCCACATCTCTTGTTGCGTCATCTTGTTGCATCAGCTCGCTGTGCCTGCCTCTCGCATCAGCTTGCTGTCTTCTTTTAGGAGGCGCCAGAATTCTCTGCTCCCTGCTTTGTTGTATCTCCCATTATGTTCTTTTCTTCTTGTGTCTCTTATTGTCTCAGCTTGCCATGCCTGCCTGTCATGACAGCTCTCTGTCTTCTTTAGGATATGCCAGGATCCAAACTAGAGACCTCTCATGTGTAGGCGGGAGCCCAGTTTCCTGAGCCACATCCGTTTCCCATAAACCAGTCTTTAAAAAACAGAAATAAAAACAGGAATAACAAAACAAAAAATTTGGTGACTCATTTAAAATTAATACTAAATCCTCTCACTTCCAAAGTTACTGAACCTCATGGTATTCGGGTATTCTTTGAAGAGTTATTTCACATCTTTTGAGTCTAAAGGCTGTTACTTGCTAGTTGGAAGAGTCCAAGTTCATAGGCTGTCAAAAAAACTTTGAACTCGGGCATTCAGAATCATCACCAGGTAGGTAATCCTTTTGGGGAGCCAGAAAGATGCTGAGAAATGTCATTCATGTGAGGAAACAGTTACACACACACGCACACGCACGCACCCACCCACCCACCCTCCCCTAGGTACTCCCTGATCTGTCTCAGTCTGTCGTCTGGTGTTGGGAGCTGACTTGGGCAAGGCAGGCAGATATAGAGGATATGATTTTGTAGGAAGAAGACTAATGAAGACTTTTATAATGATGTAGCAGGGACCAGTCAACAAATAACAGCACTTTTTGCAGCAATCACTTCTACCATGCCAAACTGCACAGTGCTACAACAGCACTCCTTACCAGCATCATTACCTTCCTGTTGTCCAGAGGAGGAGCTTCGAGCATTTGTTCTCCATGCTGAAAAGCCTTTGGGAAGGGATCCCACCAAGCTGGCAGTGTTCTCATCTCCCCCACAGTTGTGTCTCCACTTGCATTAATCCATGTTTCTTCCTTTGTCAATCAGGTCATGCTGCCAGTGCTGCTCCTCAGGCCAGCTCCCCACCGGATTACACAATGGCTTGGGCAGAATATTACAGACAGCAGGTTGCTTTCTACGGGCAGACATTAGGGCAAGCTCAGGCCCACAGCCAGGTCTGTAGCCAATCATCAACACTACTGACACTTCCCAGACCAACCCCTAAACCCCTTCTCCCAAACGTTCTGTGTTTGTTCAATCAAGGGAAGAGTACTTGGCTAAGGAGGAAAAGTAGGGGCTTTGGGGCTGCTGAGAACCCAGCTGCAGCCATTCTGTTTTTCCTTCTCGCCGCCGAGAAAAACCGACTAGGGAGGGGAATTGGTTTGGCACCTCCTACAAGGAAGTACCTTCTTCTCTCAAAACAGGACACATACCTTAGTCCTAAATGGCACTTTTTCTCCCACCGGGCCTCAGTTTCTCCAGATAATAAAAGTGCCAAGTTTAGACTCTGGCAAGTCTGTCACTGCATAGTGCTAGGTGGGGGTAGGGCTATGGATGGCACTTTTTAAAGAGGCTGGAGTGCCTAGCAGTCACCTTTGCCCTCAGTCAGTGGTGAGAGGCAGGAGGGATGGCAATTCCACACCCTGGGAAGTTTAGACAGAGGAGCAAAACACTAGATCTTTTTAGTCCACATAAACCTGGAGGGCTTCCCCCTCTACCACTGTATCCAATTAGAGGCCAAAACAGATTCCTTATTAAAGTAGGGAGGAGGGCCAAATGCTCCTGAAGGGCATATTTAAGGTCCATTTTTCATGAACAGCATACTGGTTTTCTCAGGCCCTCGCTCCAAAACTGGTTGACGTCTCACTGCAGAATTGGCTGGCTATGCCTGGAGCCCAGGGTTGGTGGGCAACTGGGGAGAAGTAACACTCGCTCACTCCCCTCTCCCCCGTCCAGTATCCTCAGCGGAAAGAGAAGCCCCAGGACTTCATGTTCAAGAGAGGTTTTGTCTGGGACAGATCCCATGACGTGAGACCCGGGGGAAGATGCTTAGACATTGGCTTGTTTGTGTGTGTCGGCGCCTGTTGTGGAGCCAGAGGGGAGAGACAGTGACCTGTCACCTCCCCACCAACACAAGGACTTGAGAATTTGCCATCCTAGACTAACTTCTTTCCCCCTTCTTTCCACAGGAGCAGTAGAACAATGTCCTTGCAGCTGTTTTTTCCCCCTTGAAATCATTGTGAAAGAAAACCTATTTGTAACAGAGGTTTTTAGATTTGCAGACCTTTTGATGAAGAACCTTTGTTTTGTTCTGTGAAACACTATATTTAGATTAACAGAATTTTTCTAAAAATCGGGAAAAATTAGTTACTAAAAAATTGCTGATAATTTTTGTTTCATTATTTTTGTTGTTATTTCAAATGTGTGAGCTCTGGGATTCTTTTTGGAACAATACCTGCAAATTCAGGCACCAGAATGTACCTCAGAGCAGTGACATTTCAACGTGGTGTTTTTTGTTTTGTTTTGTTTTTGTTTGCTTGTCTTTCTTTTTATTTACAGTTTTTTCTGTTGCAACAGAAAAGTGGCTTGGAAGTCTTAGGTGGTATGTAACATCCTTTTTAAAAAATTTAAAACAGTATTTAAATATTCTTAAATGTATAAATTCATTAAATGTTTTACTTCTAATTTCTTGTATCTTGGCTGTCTGGTTTTATTGCATTTTTTTAAAAAACTGAACTATTATGTATTGTAATTAATTATGTGAATTCTGAAATTGAGACATAATTGTATTGCTGTCCAACAGGGATTGGGAGGGGGCATTTTATAGGGTTTGTATAATTTTTAGAGTTCTAAAGGGGTAATATAAAAATGTGTTCATGTTTTTAGCATATGTTTTTTTCATGTCTCCATTACCAGTTGCAATTGTGTGTCTAAGACCTCCAAGCTTGTTTTAAAAACAAAACAAAAAACCTTTCTCTATTCTCTCAGAAATATAAATACTCTTATTTTTAATATTAAAAAGAAATTCGATATAACTTTTAACAAACACTGTGGAACATTAAACCGTATAAAATGCAGTAACTATTTTTTAATTCCAAGGTGTTTTTTGCTTTTTTTCTTTTAAATATTTTCTTAATATTTGTCAAATTAACTAGATGAATAAATAAATCTAGTATTAACCACAGTATGAATTAAATAATTTTGATTTAATAAAAGGGATAATATGATTTCCAATGTTTACTGTAGTGTATCTTGTACAGATAACATGTATTTTTAAAGGAAAAAAAAAACGGAATTGAAGCTATTTTTTCTTGCATTTTTAATTGACCTGAGGGACATTCCGTTTGAAATGTACTGAAGTTACAGTTTCTGTTTTTTTCTCCTTATTTTCCTTATAATGCTTGAAATGTCTAACTATTAAAAAAGGCAATTGGAAAATGTTATGCATGTTGTTTTAAAAAAGTGTTCTTTTTATTTGACTGACAATTCATTTTACATTCTATATAATAAAATTTCCACAAGACATCTTGTGGGTGAAGTATTTTTAGTCTGCTTTCCATTTGCTTGTTTTTCTCTCTGCCTCTGCCCACTGCCACCTGAAATGGAAAGAAACAGGATTCTTAAAGCTCTTAGCTGATCGTCTTACACTGCATTAGCCCGACCTAGTTGGTGCACAACCTGGATTTCTAGTTACTTCGTTAAGCTAATTTTATTTTAATGACTTTGTATAATTTGACAGTTCGACTTGAGAGCATTGGTTACAATAACCCCTCTTGCCTATCACATCAAAGCATCTCTTGAAGTGGTATGACACCTAGAAGTCAGTAACTAGAGTTTCCTCACACAGAGGTGCTGTCACTGTAAGTGGAACTGGAAGATTCATTTAAGGGAGTCATGATAAAGAGACTGTGATCAGCTCGATAGCAGGATGAGCACACTTGCCTGTAACTGAGTCAGCACTGCTCTCCTTCCCTCCACATGCTTCCCCACCACCCCTCCCTGGCACACACTTGTCTAAGAAATTATGACTTAAACATCGTCATCTGGTCTTGGCCTTGCGTTTTTGGCTGCCACTTCCTTCCAGAGTTGCCTGGTACTTGTTTCTTTGGCTGCAACTGCCTGTCACCCCACTCCCTTCCTGCCCCCAGCACTTCAACCTGTGACCATGGTGGGGTGTGGGGTGTGGGTACGTTTGTTTTTCTTGCCCTCATACCCACTGTAGGGCACTGGATTGCTGGGAGAGCTGGAAAGCAGTAGCCAGGGTACTCTTGTTGTTTTCCTTGAAACAACAGCGGGGAGAGGGTGTCCTTAGCCATAGGTTTAAATTATGGAGGGTCCTGTAGTTTTAGAACACATTACCACAAAGAATATGGACCCTGTACTGGAGGGATATTGAGAAATACCCGTTTTTGACTCCTTTTTCTTCTTTTCCCATCAACTGAAGTAACTGGCTTGAATACCATTCCTTGCTTTAATATTTAAATATGCCCTGCCCTAGCTGTTAGCCTTTACGTAGGAGTTGTATCTTAATTTAGATGTACAGTTCTTTTTAGAGCCTGTTTCGAACCTTCCTTATGGCTCACATTTGTGTGTGTGTGTGTGTGTGTTTCCCAATTCTGGCCCCTTTTCTCTACCCCAAGCTATAAGAGGAGGGGAGAAAAAGCATCTGTGGCTCCTCTAGGCTGTAAAGGGGTGTGGAGAACAGCCCATCTGCAGCCATTCCAAGGCCTGTTGAGAGCCGGAAGACAAAAAGGAGATGTGGCATCTTTAACTACACCTCTAGAGAATCGAATTTGACGTTGAGAAATTGAATAGTAAAAGCCACTTGGAATGAAGCAGGGGAGGGAGCCAAGCAAGAGGAGGGCATAAACGCTGATGATGGTAATGGGAATTAGGGAGAGGGCATTACAGAGAAGACTTCCTTCTAATTCATCTTCCAAGCTCTGTGCCAAAACAGCATTTGGCATGGTTCACAGGGAGCGACTGTGTGATAATGAACCCTAAGGTGTCCCTTAATTGAAGACTGAGCATTGCGGTTTGTGCCAAGAGTCATAAATGGTGCAGGCTTGTGGGAGGATGCATTTTCTTAAATGTATCGGTAAGTACAGATTAGCACTTGTCCCCAGTGAAATGCCCATACTATAAATTATGGAAATCTCTCTCCCTTGCTCTGATGCAACCTTTTATTGGGGGGGGGGGGGGGGGAAGGGGGGCGGGGAGGTGCAGTACAGCAGGAGGCTGGGGGGAAAGTTTGCAAGCATATGAAATTTGGCCTCTCATTAACATGGCGCCCACAGAAGATGGTTTTTCATCAGCAGTCTGGTGTCCTGGAAGGCTAAAGTGCTTGAAATGTACCAAGTTCAGCGATTGTGTTCCATTAAGAAAGCTGCGTGGTCATCACTGAAAGGACAGTCTGTGTGCTTGGGCGGGTGGGGTGGGTGCCCAGTCTGTCTTCAGAACTCCTTCCCCACCCCCACCCTCCTCCACACCTGGCATACATCTTCTCTGCCAACCACCCAAGTTAAGCATTCGTCAAGGACCCAGCTGGGCTCTTTCCAGGCCCACCCAAGAGTTTAGGCTGGGGGTGGGGCGTTCTCTAGCCAGCATGCCTAGATCAATACCCCTGGCCTCATCAGGTCTCTGTGCTGTCTTCCCAGTGTCCTTCTGAAGTGGTGACTATTCATGAGGTCCTATAACCCGCCCCAGCAGGATTGGCTGGGGCACAGTGGCACATTGCAGAGCCTCGTCCAAGAGGGTGTTTGGACACATGGGACCTCAGCTTCTAGCTGGCTATCATGGTGCTGTTTCCCAAGGCTCACTCCAGTCCACTGGGGACCAGCTGGAGGGCTTTTAAATGGGCTAATGCAAATGGTCCTGATAGACTCTTAGAGATTAATGGCCAGAAAGTGACTTGACACTCATTTCCGCAGGGGGCTCCTGGCCCCGGTTCTATGTCTTGTATGAGGTGGAAGGGGAAGTGAGGACAAGCCCTCATCAAACTTGAAGCAATGGTAATTTTGTTGTCCCTTGTCTTGATGGCCTTTTCATAGCATCTATCAAGGGAGTCAGGCATTTCCAAGCATTTTTGATTGTGGTTTCTCTATACCCTGGGAGATATACAGGACTATCCTCCCCATTTTACAGATGGAGACACAGAGTGACCTGCCCATATTCACAGGTAGATAGGGGTGAGATATGTGCCAAGTTCTCCGCTGTGCCTCCATCTGGGGCTTTGGTGCAGAGCATGACAGCTGCCCACAGGGAGCTCACAATCCAGTGGGGGACACACTGCAGTCGCCATGTGAGATAGGCCCTGTCTTTTTCCTTTGAGCAAAATGCTATTCTCCCATTTTAGAAATGAAGAAACTGAGGTATGGATAGTTTCTTACCAGAATCATACCTGGATATCTGGTCAACAGAGCTGGGGCTCAGACCTCAGTATGACTACAAAACCCGCCCTCTTACCCATTCCTGTGGACAGAAACAGGCACCTGTGCAAGGTGCACCTAGCTTGGTTCAAGAGGGGCCTACGGGTTCAGCCCACCTGAGGTAACAGTGTAAGGTGTAAATGTGCAGACTCAAACTTAAGTCTGAATCCTCTCCACTACTCAACAACTACACGTCCTGAGGCAACTGACTTAACAGTCTGCCTAGGTTTCCTCGTCTGCAATACGGGGATAACAACTACCTACCTGACCAGGGAGCTGAGGTAGGATTCCGTGGCGTGTGTAAGCACTTGATATAGGGCTCATAATGGGCACTCAAGAGAAAATGGTGGCTAATGGTAATAATCGTGTCCAGGGTTTCTGACTGCTTTGGTGGCTTCTTTTCTGCTTCTTTCTGAGCCCCAGGGACAGACTGTAAAATCTGAAGAAGAAAAAAAAATCTTCAGTATTATGCCCTTCGGCTTCTCTTGGGCTTTCCAGGATACGATAACCCCAGGCCTAGTGTGTCCATCCCCTAAGCCGTTGGGAAAGAATTGTCGTGAGTGACAGGTGAGGCCACTTGGGGAATCCAAGACCCCATATACACACCACTGTGGGTGACAGCTTTGGCCAGCAGTTGTTATGAGTCAAATCTGCTCAATTCTGTCCTACAAGACAGCACTGAAAGAAATTCTGTTTTAAACACATTGAAAAGGAGTCTTTGATCCTCTGGGTCCCTCCCTCTTGTATCAGGTTCTCTCATCTGGACTTATCTGGGAAGCAGCAGTTCCCTCAGCATCTGAGCACAGATGTGGGCCTTCCAGTTGTCCCAGCTGTCACTTACTGTCAGCCACTCTGCCAAGTTCACACCAAACCCCAGAAATCCATGTTCATACCATTCACTGGGATACAGTAAGCTACCTCTAGGCTGCTCTGACCAGAGCTACCTCTGGTTTAAAGTATATGTTTTGAAAGGTTCTTCCCCAACCCTGTCCTCTTTAACCAAGGGAAGGAACAGTCAACTGGGGAGTCTGGAGACCTGGCTTTCATTCCCAATTTGGACAGCTAACTTGTTATGTGGCTGAAAGGCTCACTTCTCTTGATCTCAGTTTCCTTTCCTCGGGATTGGCCCTAACCAGTGGTTTCCAAATTGTATTAGGCTGGAAATCAAGGGTTCCAAATCACAACAAAATATATTAATTATATTGTAATAAGACATATTAAACATTTTAATAAAATATGTTGTATTTTAATAAAACATTAAATATATTTAAACATTTTAATTATAATTTTAAAAATACACACCATGCACTCAAGTATGTTATATGCTACATTTTTATTTTGTTATTAATCTTATGCAAAAACAACACTCTCTTATGTGCTGTGCCTTTATAGTAAGTCTTGAGAATTGAGAGTGTAAGTTCTTCACTTTTATCCCTCAAGGTTACGTTGGCTAGTCTTAGCCCTCACGTTTTCATACAGATTTTAGAATCAGCTTGTCAACCCTCCACCCCACACATGAAAACTTTTTTTTAACTGCAGAGATTTGTATGTGTATGTGCATGTTTAGTTGCTCTGAATCTACCATATCAATTTGAAAAAAATTGACAACATAACAATACTAAGCCTTCTAATTCAAGAACGTGGTATATCCCTTGATTTGTTTAGTTCATTGATTTTTCTCTATATAGCAATTTTCAGTATGGGGTCTTGCATATTTTTCCTTCCACATATTACTGGGTTTTGTTTTATTTTTTTTTCTTTGTTGCAGGTTGTAGAAATATAATTTATTTTTCATATTGTCCTTGATTCCGGTGATCTTGTTTAAATTCACTTGTTAATTCAGATCGTTTATATATTCTTTTGGATTTACAATGTTCACAATCTTGGCATTTATGAATAATGACAGTTTTATTTTTTCCTTTTCAATCCTTATGTCATTTCTTTCTTTTTTATTGCCTCATTGCACTGGTCAAGACCTCCAGTACAATGTTGATAGAAGTGGTTAGAGTAGATATTCTTGTCTTATTTCTAATCTCAAAGGGAGTGTTTCAATAATTCACCCTTAAGTATGCTTGCTGGAAGTTTGTTGTACGTAACTTTTATCAGATAAGTACCTTTCTATTTCTAGTTTGCCAAAAGTCTTCATTATGAATGGGTGTTGAATTTTTTTCAAATGCTTTTTCTGCGTCTCTAGAGAACATCTTATGATTTCTCTCCTTTTAAACTTTAATATAGTGAATTATATTGATTGATTTTCAAATGTTAAATATATATCATAGGATTGGCTTGCTAATATTTTTGTTTAAGATTTTTGTATTTGTATTCATGAGAACAACTGATCTGTAATTTATCTGTACAATATTTTAGCCTATTGAAAACCTGAAGCATATAAGTTTGTGCTACTAGCTTAACTCATCATTGTAGGCAACTGTGTCCCTGTGTCCTAACTCTACACCCGTCTTTTCTTGAGTTGAGGCCTGTGGATGTCTGCTTCAGCAAAACTGCACCCCAAAGTCCATTACTGAGACTAATGTAATTCTAGCGGTATAGCTGATTTCCAAGCTGTTAGATACTGAGTGAGGCTCCAACAAGTAGATGGTCTCACCTTGAGTTGGTGGTCATTGTGCAGTTAAAACCCACAACTTGGGCACCAACTATATTCAAGGCACTGTGCTCAGTCCTGGGGGGAGAAGGCAAAGGCACTTCTCTCTCAGGGAGCTTCCTTCCAGGATAGGGGCTTGTTTATGTCTGGTAGTGGTTAGTTAACAATTCAACTTTGAGATAGAAAGTTCCTCCTTCACCTTCTCTTTGAATCTTCTGAATCTGTTTCCAAGTATCCAATAGTCCAAGATAAAAAGGTAAGCATTTCAAAAACTGTTGT
Source organism: Dasypus novemcinctus (assembly GCF_030445035.2). NCBI lineage: Eukaryota > Metazoa > Chordata > Mammalia > Cingulata > Dasypodidae > Dasypus > Dasypus novemcinctus. Next base: position 86,540,969 of record NC_080680.1, on the reverse strand, counting down.
CATTGACAACTTATGTTTCTGAATCAGGATCATACCCATAATATGCAACAAATTTAAAAAATAACTTGAATGCTAAGGCTCACATGAAACTGTTATCCAAAACCCTTTTTTTTTCTTATTTATTTCTCTCCCCACCCCCCATCCCCAGGTGTCTGCTCTCCGTGTCCATTCACTGTGTGTTCTTCTGTGCCCACTTGCATTCTTGTCAGCAGCACAGGAATCTGTGTCTGTCTTTGTTGTGTCATCTTGCTGCGTCAGCTCTCCCTGTGTGCAGCACCACTCCTGGGCAGGCTGCACTTTTTTCACACGGAGCACCTGTCCTTGTGGGGTGCACTCCTTGTGCGTGGGGCTCCCCTACATGGGGGACACCCCCTGCATGGCACGGCACTCCTTGTGAGCACTGTGTGTGGGCCAGCTCACTACACGGGCCAGGAGGCCCTGGGTTTGCACCCGGGACCTCCCATATGGGAGGTGGATACTCCACTAGTTGAGCCAAATCTGCTTCCCCCAAAACCATTCTTGTTGAATAAGCCTCATTGTTGCCACCAATTGTCTGATTACACAGAAGTAAATGTGAACTTATAAATCTATTGCTATTTGCATGCCACTTGTATTTGTTTTCTTTGGTTTTCCATAGTTTGTGTGTAATATGCCTAGGTGTGTCTTATTCTTGCATTGGTTTGTTGTTAGTGTTGTTTGTTCAACTTTTTTGGTGTTTATCCTGCTTGGTGTACTCTGAACTGCATGGATTTGTTGCTTGATGTCTGCCACTAATTTTGGAACTTTCTTAGCTGTATTACTTCAAATATTTCTTCTGCTCCATTCCAATTATGCTTATGGTCCAATTATGCTTATGTTAGACCTTTTGAAATTGTCCCATAGTTCTTGGATATTCCGTTTTTGGGGTTTTTGTTTGTTTGTTTTTCCATTCATTTTTTTCTTTTTGTATTTCAATTTGGAAAGTTCCTATTAACCTATCTTTAAGTTCACTGATTCTTTTCTCTGTCATGTCCAGTGTGCTGATATGTCCATTAAAGGCATTCTTGATTTCTGTTACTGGGTTTTCAATTGTTAGCATTTCCTTTGGATTCTTTCTTAGAGTGCCCATCTCTGCTTACATTACCTATCTGTTCTTTTTCTTTTATCCATCTACTTTTTCTATTGGAGCTCTTATATTAATCGTAGTTAAATTCCCTGTGTGATCATTCTAACACCTGTGTCATATCTAGATCTGGTTCTAAAAATCGGTTTGTCTCTTCAGATTTTGTTTTTCCTAGCCTTTTGATATGTCTTTTCATTTTTTGTTGAAAGTCAGAAATGTTGTATCAGGTAAAAGGAACTGAGTACTGTGAAGATGTGTGTTAATCTGGCGAGGCATTGAGCTGTATTTACTGTTTGCTTATAGCTATAGGTGATGGATGTAGGATGACAGAATACCTGAGTGTAACTTGTTTCTTTCCCTGTTGCTAGGATACAAAGGAAAGAATTATATGTAAATTAGAAGGTAATGAGATGCAACCCTCTCTTGGTGCCAAATTCCACTTTTGGTGCTCAGGAACATCCTATTGAAGCAATGAGGTATGAAAACTGGCCTTGACTGCTTGGCTGGACCTGTGCAGACGCAGCCCCTTCCTGTCCTCACTTCAACTTGCTTAATCGACATAGTAAAATTCCCACCCAGGGGTGGAGTTATCCACCCCTTTTTTGATGATGCAATGTATATGCAAGCGTGATTTCCTGAACATACTAATCATACAATTATATAACCAGCTATGTGTGTTCAATCATATGCATAAAAGCTAATGCATAATCAAAGCAAATGCTAAGTAACAACTTGGATATTTAAGCAAGAGTGAAACTGCAGACAGGGAGTCGGGTCTGAGTCACTTTGACTGACCTTGACTCCTTACCTCTGCAGACACAATAACTGTGTTTGCCTAACTCTTGTATGGAAGTTTTCTTCATGCCACCTCTGGTTATTCATAAAAACCCTGCCTTGAGGTCTAATAAATGTACCAGAGACTTCAAATCCTTCTTGTGTCCTTGTTTTTGTCTCCAGCCTCCATTTTTGGCTTCCCTAAATACTTCTCCTCAGAAAGCGGCTGTGACTTGCAGCTCTCTCAGCTATAATCTGCTGTCATCACCCCAGGAGCCCTGTTGGTCAGGTGATAAGGTGTGGGGAGGGGAGCGCGCGTCCTATAATCTTTTAATTAGCTGTCAGTCTTTAAATGTCCTGGCCCTATGATCTTCCCTAGTGGAACTAGTGGTACAGCTTTTTCTCCCCTGCCCCTTCCTTGGCAGCAGCGTTCACAATCCAATTCCTTGAAGCCCTGAGCCCTGTTGACTACATTTTGTTGTTGTTGTTGTTGTTTCTTCCTTAGGTGTGACTGGAAGGCTAGAGGGGCTGGAGCGGAAGGAATGCCCTTCCTCCTGCTGGGATAAAGCCCTGGTAAAGTCTTTTCCTGAGAAGGCTCCCAGTATATTTCATAATGATTACTCTTCCCCTCTCCCTGCAGAGACACAAGGGGGTTTTCCTCAGGTGTTCTCCTTGAGAACTTTGAGGGGTTTCTAAAACATAAAGAACAGAAAGTGCGAGCACCCCCTTAAGAACACAGCCTCCAGGAGTTTCTCACGCTCATGCCAGTCCACACTCAACCTCCAGCAATTCATCAAAAGTACCATTTAAGTTTTCCTACCAGTTTGTGGTTCCTGCTTGGCTTCTGCTCCAGGTAAGCAGATCTTGATGTGGCTTTCTGGAAGTGCCTGTCTCTCCAGATTTTGGAGTAGCAGTTTGCCTTGCAACCTCAGCTTTTTTTTTTCCTCCAGCTTTTTCTAAGTTCTTTACATGTTAGAACTGAGACTGTATCTGTTTTCTTAATTAGATTCCTTCCTAGGATTTCATTTGGGGAAAAAAAATGAGTTTCACAGCTCAACACTCATTTGAAACTCCATATCTGAAGATGTTAGAGTGCAGTTACCCTTTTCATGGTGGGGTATATTAGACACAAACTGGGCATGGTTTGTAGGTGGTTGACAGCATCCCCTTCTAGAGAGCTGTGGGAAACAAGAGAGCATTCAGCAGGCTAGAGAATGAGGATGCAAGACTTTTCTCCCTGAAATTCCCACCCAGAAGGATTCCAAGACTGGCAAACACCCTTCACCTTGGCCTGGGCACCTATGAACATGGCCAACTTAGGAAACATCAGCATCTTCAGATCAGAGACTAGGGTGGTCCTCTTTGGCTTCTCAATACTCAGAGAGTGCTGGCACAGAGTAAGGTCTCAGTAGGTTCTAGCTGAATTAATTCACCTAACTATAGTTTCCAAGGACCGGAAGCTCCCAGAGCTGGGCTGATGTTTCAGGGGCATGACTCTTCTCTGCTCACTTTCCCCAAGCTCCAAGTATATCTTGGCACACTGTAGGTGTGCATTAAATATTTATGTAATTAAAATAAAGACAATTGGGAAGTGAATGTGGCCCAACTGATAAAGCGTCTGCCTACCATGTAGGAGGTCCAGGGTTCAAACCTAGGGCCTCCTGGCCCACGCGGTGAGCTGGCCCATGCGCAGTGCTGCTGTGCACAAGGAGTGCCATGCCACGCAAGGGCGTCCCCGCATAGGGGAGCTCCAAGCGCAAGGGGTGCACCCCACAAGGAGAGTTGCCCTACGCGAGAAAAAGCACAGTCCACCCAGGAGTGGTGCCACGCACAGGGAGAACTGACACAGCAAAATGAGGCAACAAAAAGAGACACAGATTCCCAGTGCTGCCAAGAATGCAAGTGGACACATAAGAACACACAGTGAATGGACATAAGAGAGCAGACAATGGGGGGGGGGGGCGGGGGGAGTGGAGAAAGGGGAGAGAAAATAAATCTTAAAAAAATAAAAAGATAAAAACAATTATAAGAACTTCTGTTGATGAATATTTATGACACATATAGCAGGCCCATGCTCTGCACATTTTGAAGACTCACTAAATCTCACCAAGACAATGCTATCATGCTGAATAGAGGGGAGAATTTATTTCCATCAAAATGTTTTGCCAGTCTCCTATTGTTGGACATTCAGACTCTCTCAGATTCTTCTATTCCCATTAACATTCCTTTCTTGCCTATCTTTCTGTACCTACCATTTTATTTTTCATATTTAGGATGCATTTCTTAGGATGGATCCCCAGGATATTAACACAAAAATAAAAATCAAAGCTGGTGTGTTTGTTGGATGGGGTGGAAGAAGATATCTGAATTCAGGTGGTCCTCTTCATTTATGCCCCTTCCAGAGCCCTCAGGCATGGAAGAAGCATCCCGTTTTGGCCTTGCCACATTTTCTTCTCCTCCAGGTACCCTCTTATCATCTGTGCAAACAGCTGTGGGGCTGGCTCCACCTGCCCTGGGTTCTAAAAGAACTCCGATGGCTAGAAGAAGGCGGGGAGCAGAGGGGACCTACAACATACAGAGGCTCCCTCATTCACCCTGAGTCAACTCTCAGAATTCTTGAGCTGCACATAGACTTTCATCACACCAGAACTTTTGAGCAGCAGAGGTGGTGGGTCTTACTCCACAGAAAAAACGTGTATCTTTTTCCCTATTTTACCACCTGCCCTCCAGGGTCATCTCTGTGGACACCAAAAGCCCTGGGTTACAACTCCACAGGAGAGAGACCAGGAAGATTCTATTTCTCTGAAATGACCCCAGTTTCCTCCAGCTGTGACATCCCAGGCTCTCTACATGCTGCAGGCTCTGACCCAGGCTGGGAGATAAAGGCTCAAATGCTTTGTTCAGCCATCCAGCTCCAGAAAGTTATTCTACACCGGGAACAGTGCTGGCAGCCTCCTGGCCTTCTGGTCTTCATTTCTGAGGGAGCCAGCTAGGGATGTGACCTTTCCATTCATGGTCAAGGTGATGTCATGGTAGTTGACTTCTTACCCTATGCCAAGAGAGGAGACAAACAGGGGCACCTGCAGGCCCTGATGGAGAGGAGTTATGGATGACCTGAGAGTCTGGAGCATCCAGAAGGCTCTAGAATAAAGATACCTGGTAACTTCTTGGACCACATTCGGAGTAGAAAATTTCCCATTTATTACAACTACAACTAACCTCATCGTCTTCAGGTAAGTAGGCCTTTCCCGATTTCCTGAGGTCTGACTCCAAACAGAGGCTAAGGGAGAGGTGGCAGTGGGAAAGTGAGTCCAGAATCAAAATCTCCCTGCAGGCCAGTTCAGTAGACATTTGTGACACGTGCACAGTTCTGAGTGTTGGGCTTGGCATGGGAGCAAAGTGATATAAAGATACAAACATGGAGGTTTTATTCTCTGGGGTGTAGAGAGCCTGTGCAGGCAGAGAGGGCGGCAGAGAGGGCATGAGCTTAGAAGGCATCCCTTACCCTCGCTGAGCTGCGTTTCCTGGGCTGAAAGATGGGGTGAGCATTGGGACATGTCTCGCGGAGTACTTACAGTTGTCAATAAAGTCACATGTGCATGTGCTTGAGTCAGCACTTGGTACCGGGGGGCAAAAAGGAACGATTGTCACCTTATCCTGGGTGCCATCAATGGTTGTGCACCTAGGGCAACAATGACAAAAACGGTGCTTCTGGGACAGGCCTCTTGCAATAGGGATGGGCCAGAGAGAGGCAGAAGGGAGGGAGGCCTAGGCAAGTCGGAGGCCCTGGGGGAGACAGTGAGGAGGAAGGAAGGGCCTTGGGACAGCCAGCCCCCTGCAGCTGGGCACTTGTCTCTGGCTCCCCAGTCTGTATCTACTCAGGTCTGAGCACTTGGCCTGGGCCATGGCATCTCTTCCCATAGCCTGACTCAGCCCAGGGTTTGGCAAGAGCTGGACTGCCCTGGCCTGCTAGCTACGCCAGCCCAAGAGCGAACAAAAGGCGTGGCACTGTCCAGAATCATGGCAACACCTTGCTGGGGTGGAGACTTCCTAAGGACACCCAGAGGCGGTAGGCAAGGCCAGAGGCTTCACTGCCCTTCCAGAGTCTGTCCCCGCCACCAAGCCCCAGTCATTCACTGGCTAAGCAGGGGCTGCCGTGCCCCAGGGCTGGCCCTGAACACTGAGGAAGAGTCCAACAAGGTCCCTGTCCTTGAGGCACTCCCAGTCTAATCACTAGGCCACCGAGACGGGTCGGAAGAGACCTCAGAACTCACATCCGCATGCCTCATGCCTAGTTCCTCCATAGGAAGTGAAAGCAACTTTCCTGGTCCCCAGAAACAGCTTCTTGGGTGTTGGCAGACAGAGCACGGGTCTCCCTGAGTCATAGCTGTTCTGGTCTCAGCAGCCCCAGCCAGGAGGCTGTCCCAGGCAATGGTCAAGGCCTTAACCTGAAGTCAGGCTGCCTGGGTTTGAGTCTCAACTCTGCTCTTTGGTCACTGTGTGTGACTGTAGTCATGTCAGTGAAACTCTGCCCCTTTCTCCTTCTTCTCTTAAAGTTGAGGGCAGGGTTACAGCAGCCATCTTGCAACTATGAGAACTGGAAACACCGCTTCTCATCCTTGAGCTGCTGTGCCAAGGCCTACAAATGCCCATCCACTTCTGCATCCTTTGTTATTCAAGAAGATCAGTCCCTCATTTTGGCAGCCCCTGAGGTGGGGTCCTTTATTTCTTGGGATCACAGATGCTCCAAACTGAGAGATTTAACGTATCTAGGGCTGAGTTTCCCCTTCTGGGAAATGAGAATTATTATAGCAGCTATATTATAATGTGTTGGAGTGAGAATGGAATAAGATGGTCCATGTGTAGTATTTAAAATAACACCTGGCATTTAGTGAGTGCTTGACAAACGTTTACTGCCACCACCACCACTACTATTATTATTATTATTATTATCATCATTGTCATTATCAACATTAACATTCCGGCCACCCTTTCGTAGACTCCACACTTCTTGGCTTACTGGTCAACTTTCTCGGCATATGATTCTGCTTGTCAATGTCCCTTTGTAGGTGAAAATTGGTGCCCACTTTTGTACTTTCTATATTTCCCAAATTTTTAAGTATGGCCATGAGTTACTTTTTTCCTAAACAGCTATAGTGACATATAATTAGAAAACAATATTTAAAGGTAAAATTTAATAAGTTTTGACATAGATGTATGTCCATGACATCATCACCACAATTAACAAAGTGAAAATGTTTTACCCCCAAAAGTTTCCTCATGCTCCCTTCTTCCTTCTTAAAAAACTGTTTTAAAAATTTTTATTAGGGGGGTTGGGGGGTATATGGGACCTCATATTTTTTTAATGTAATATTAAAAAAATAAAGACCAAAAAAAAGAAAAAAATTTATATTAGAGAGGTTGTAGGTTCACAGAAAAATTATACAGAAAATACAAAATTCCCATATACCCCTTCACACACACAGTTTTCCCTATTAATGCCTTGCTTTAGAGTGGTACCTTTGTTACAATGGATGACAAATATTATTATAGTTTTACTATTATTTATTGTCCCTACTCTGTGTTGTCACTGCTTGTGTTGTACACTGCTCTGTTTTATTTTTAATTTTTTATTCTAGTGACATATATACACTCTAAAATTTCCCCTTTTGACCACATTCAGATATGTGATTCAGTGAAGCCGATCACATCCACAGTGCTGTGCTACCATCATCACCATCCATTACCAAAACTGTTCCACCACCCCAGAGTCTCTGTACTAATTAAGCATTAATTCCCCATTCCCTATTCCTGCCCTGTCCCCTGGTAACCTGTATTCTAGATTATGACTCCAAAAGCTTGCTTATTCTAATTATTTCATATCGGTGAGATCCTATCATATTGTCCTTTTATGTCTGACTTATTGCACACAACATGCTATCCTCAAGGTATCTATGCTGTCACATGTGCCAGAGTTTCATTCCTTTTCTATGACTGAATGATATTCCATTGTATGTATAAACCACATTTTGTTTACCCATTCATCTGCTGATGGACACTTGTGTTGATTCCACTTTTTGGCTCTTGTGAATAATGGGACTATGAACAATGGTGGGCAAATACCTGTTCAAGTCCCTCCCTTTGATTATTTTGGTATATCTAGAAGTGGGATTGCCAGGTCATATGGTAATTCTACACTTAACTTTCTGAGGAACTGCCAGGCTATAAATTGGCTATACCAATTTACATTCCAATCAACAATGAACAAGTATTCCTATTTCTCTACATCCTCTCCAACATTTGTTATTTTCCATTTTTTTAAAATAGTAGCCATTCTAGTGGATGTAAAATGGTATCTCACTGGGGTTTTATTTGAGTTTCCCTAATAGCTAATGATGCTGAGTAGTTTTTCATGTGCTTATTGGCCATTTGTACATCATCTTTGGGGAGATATGAAGTCAAGGCTTTTGCCCATTTTTTAATTGGCCTGTTTGTCTTTCAGTTGTTGAGTTGTAGGATTTGTTTATATATTCTAGAAATTAAACCCTTATCAGATATGTAGTTTCCAAATATTTTCTCCCATTCTTCAAGTTGTCTTTTACTTTCATGATGAAGTCTCCTTTGACGTACAAAACTTTTCAGTTTTGATTAAGTCATTTATTTTTCTCTCTCTCTCTTTTTTAAAGACTTATTTTATTTATTTAGTCTCCCCACCCCCTTGTTGTTTGAGGTTGCTGTCTGCTCTCTGCGTCCATTCGCTGTTTTCTTTCTGTGTGTGCTCATCTTCTCTTTAGGAGGCACAGGGAACCAAACTGGGACCTCCCATGTGGGGGAGAGGTGCTCTATCACTTGAGCCACCTCAGCTCCCTGGTTTGTTGTATCTCTCATTGTCTTTCCTCTTTGTGTCTCTTTGTTGCATCATCTTGTTGCATCAATTCGACACGCCTGCCTGTTCTGCCAGCTCGGGGAACTAAACCCAGGACCTCCTATGTGGTAGGCAGAAGCCCAATCACTTGAGTCATATCCACTTCCCCCTTTTTTTTTATTGCGCATGTTTTTTGTGTAAAAGTCTAAAAAACCATCGCCTAACTTAAAAGGTCCTGAAGATGCAGTCACATGTGTTCTTCTAGGAGTTTTAAATTTTTTTGGTTCTTATATTTAGATCTTTGATCCATTTTGAGATATTTTTTGTATATGGTGTGAGATAGGGTTCCACCTTCATTCTTTTGCATATGGATATCCAGTTTTTCAAGGACCATTTGTTGAAGAGACTACTCTTTCCCCATTGCCGTGGACTTGGCAGCCTTGTAAAAAATCAATGGCCTTAAAAAAAAAAAAATCAATGGCCTTAACATTGCTTCCAGATTGGCTCTGTTTTGTAGTGTTGAAGGGTGCTATGCACCAGGCCAGTGAAACCTTAGAGCCTCCCTCCAGGACCAATGGTGCTGCAGCATTCTGACTGTGTGAAGGACATATCAAGTGGAGCAATAATTACCAGAGTGGGGAAGTGGGAATTGCTCAAGCAGTCGGGCACCTGCCTACCACATGAGAAGTCCAGGTTTGGTACCCAGTGCCTTCTAAAGAAGATGATCAGAACATGAGCAAAAACAACAAGCAAAAAATGAACAAAAAAACAAGCAGGGAGCAGATGTGGCTCAAATAGTTGGGTGCCTGCCTCCCACGTGGGAGGTCCTGGATTTGGTTCCCAGTGCCTTCTAAAGAAAAACAAAACAAAACAAGAAAAAAACAGACAATGAGCAAAAAACAACAATCAGAGAATGAGTACAAACAACAAGCAAAAACAACAAGCAAACAGACGAGGGAGTATCGGGGGGGGAATAAAATAAAATAAAATAAAAATTATTTTTAAAAATAAAGGTGTAAACTCTCTGAGGGAATAGTTGAGGCAGGTTAGTATAGGAAATGAGGGAAGGCAGCTGGTCAGAATAAAGCTGTAACAGCAGGAACCCTGCTGGTCAGAACATAACCATGAGACCCTGCCTGGAAGCCCCCTGAAAGGAGGCAGCTGCTGGAGAACAAAGTGTCACAAGGTCCCATTTGAATCTCTCAGGCTCAAAAGAAGTGATGTGGAGGCATTTTCAGGACTTGGAGGTGTCCTGGGTGGTACTGCAGGGACAGTTACTGGACATTGTATGTCCTCCCATGGCCCACTGGGTGGACTGGGGGAGAGTGTAAACTATAATGTGGACCATTGACCCTGTGGTGCAGCAGTGCTCAGAGATGTGTTCACCAAGTGCAATGAATGTCCCATGATGATGGAGGAGGTTGTTGTTATGGCAGGAGTGGGGTGAGGGGGGTGGGGGATATATGCGGACCTCATATTTTTTTAATGTAACATTAAAAATAAATAAAGACAAAAAAATTAATTAATAAATAAATTTTTAAAAAAGAAGCCCTGGATAACTCCAAACAGAAAGGTCTCACCATTGGTTCCCTGAAAGCTGACAGGTGAAGGTAGAAAGGCAACCAATTGGGATAGCAAATAGCCAGGATCCCTCCTTAACATGGCAAAGCCGGAGGAGGAAAGTCCTTCAAATCTGTTCTTTCTCATGGTGGTTTTGGCTATTTGGGGCCCCTTACCCTTCTGTATAAATTTGATGATTGCCTTTTCTATTTAAGCAAAGAAGGCTGTTGAAATTTTGATTGGGATTGCATTGAATCTATAAATCACTTTGGATAAAACTGATACCTTAACAATATTTAGTCTTCCAATCCATGAATATGGGATGTTCTTCCATTTATTTAGGTCTTCTTTGATATCTTTTAGCAATGTTTTGTAGTTTTCCATGTACCGGTCCTTTCATTACTGGTTAAATTTATTCCTAGATATTTGATTCTTTTAGTTGCTATTGTAAATGGATTTTTTTCTTCTTGATCTCCTCTTCAGATTGTTCATTACTAGTGTGTAGAGATACTACTGATCTTTGCATGTTGATCATGTCCACTGCCACTTTACTGAATGAGTATATTAGCTCTATTAGCTTTGTTGTGGATTTTTCAGGTTTTTCTCTGTATAGGATGATATCATCTGCATATAGGAAAAGTTTTACCTCTTCCTTTCCAATTTGAATACCTTTTATTTCTTTTTCTTGCATAGTTGCTCCAGCTAGAATGGCCAGTACAATGTAGAATAACAGTGATGACAGTGGCCATCCTTGTCTTGCTCCCGATCTTAGAGGGAAAGCTTTCACTCTTTCATCCTCGAATACAATGTTAGCTGTGGATTTTTCAAGTATGCTTTTTATTGTGTTGAGGAAGTTTCTTTCTATTCCTAGTTTTCCAAGTGTTTTTATCAAGGAGGTGCCTGGATTTTTTTTCAAATGCCTTTTCTGCATCAATTGAGATGATCAGGTAGGTTTCTTTTCCTGTGTTCTATCAGGTATACTACATTGATTTTCTTATGTTGGAGCCACCCTTGCATACTTGGGATAAATCCCACTTGATCATGGTGTATAATTCTTTTAATGTGCTGCTGGGTTCAGTTTGCTAGGATTTTGTTGAAGATTTTTGCATCTATATTCACAAGGGATATTGATGTGGAATTTTCTTTTCTTGTGGTATTTTTATCTGGCTTTGCTATTAGGGTGATACTGCCTTCATAGAATGAGTTAGGGAGTGTCCCCTCCTCTAAAGGTTTTTGGAAGACTTTGAGCAGGATGGGTATTAATTCTTCTTGGAATGTTTGGTAAAATTCACCAGTGAAGCCATCTGGTCCTGGGCTTTACTATGTTAGGAGGTTTTTGATTACTGATTACTGATTCAATCTCTTGTTATTAGTCTATGAAGACATTCTATTTCTTCTTGAGTAAGAGTGGTAGTTTGTGTGCTTCTAGGAATTTATCTATTTTATCATAATTATCTAATTTCTTGGCATACAATTGTTCATAGCAACCACTTAAAATCCTTTTTTTCTGTGTATAGTGCTGCCCCCCCTTTCATTTCTGATTTTAGTTGTTTGCATCCTCTTTCTTTTTTTTTGTCACTCTTACTAAATGTTTGTCAATTTTTTTTTAAGATTTATTTTTTATTAATTTCTCTCCCCTCCTCCCCGCCCCAGTTATCTGCTCTCTCTGTCCATTCGCTGAGTGTTCTTCTCTGACTGCTTCTATCCTTATCAGCGGCACTGGGAATCTGTTTCTTTTTGTTGCATCATCTTGTTGTTCTCTATTTCATTTATCTCCACTCTAACCTTTGTTATTTCCTTCTTTCTACTCATTTTGAGTTGAGTTTGGTCTTGTTTTTCTAGATTCTCTTGTTGGAAGGTTAGGTCTCTGATTTGAGATCTTTCTTGTTTCTCAATAATTTAGAGCTATACATTTCCCTCTCTGCACTGCCTTTGTTGCATCTCATAAGTGTTGGTATGTTGTGCTTTTATTTTCATTTGCCTCAAGATATTTCCTAATTTCTCTGGTGATTTCTTCCTTAACCCATTGGTTAAGAATGCATTGTTTAATTTCCATATATTTGTGAGTTTTCCAGTTCTTCCTTTGTTATTGATTTCTAGCTTCATTCCATTGTAGTTGGAGAGGATACATTGTATGATTTCAATATTATTAAATTTATTGAGACTTGTTTTGTGACCTAACATATGGTCTAGCCTGGGGAATGATCCATGTGCACTAGAGAAGAATGTGTATTCTGCTGCTGTTGGTGAAATATTTTATATTTGTCTGTTAGGCTTAGTTTGTTTATAATAACATTCCTTATTGATCATCTGTCTAGATGTTCTACCTGTTATTGTAAGTGGTATACTGAAGTCTCCTACTATTAATGAAGAAATATCTATTTCTCCTTTCAATTCTGTCAATATTTGCTTCATGTATTTTGGGACTTTGATGTTTGGTGCATATATACTTATAATTGTTATGTCTTCTTGTTAAATTGACTCCTTTATCAGTATATAGTGACCTTCTTTTTCCCTCATAACAGTTCTTCACTTAAAGTTCATTTTATCTATAATAATATCAGTATAGCTATCCCAGTTTTTTTTACTATTACTATTTGCATGGACTAAATTTTTCCATCCTTTTGCTTTCAACCTCTGAGCCAGGGGAACTCTATCACATTCCCCAATGGAACAGCAACAATCCCCCAAGTGCAATGGCTAAGACCAATAAAGAAGGATGGTCCAACAATGAGCCCTTGATACTAATGACTATGCTTGTGAGTCTGTGTGCCCATTTTTTTTTAATTACTATTTGCATGGAGTAAATTTTTCCATCCTTTTACTTTCAACCTACTTATGACTTTGAATTTTAAGCGAATCTCTTATAAACAGCATATAGTTAGGCCATATTTTTTATCCATTCTACTTATTTCTGCCTTTTGATGGAAGAATGTAATTCACTCACATTTAAAGTAATTACTTTTTTTAAAAAAAAGATTTATTTATTTCTCTCCCCTTGCCCCACCCCAGTTGTCTGTTCTCTGTGTCTATTTGCTGCGTATTTTTCTTTGTCTGCTTCTGTTGTCAGCGGCATGGGAATCTGTGTTTCTTCTTATTACGTCATCTTGTTGTGTCAGCTCTCCGTGTGTGTGGCGCCATTCCTGGACAGGCTGCACTTTCTTTCGCGCTGGGCAGCTCTCCTTATGGGGCGCACTCCTTGCGCGTGGGGCTCCCTTACGTGGGGGACACCACTGTGTGGCAGGGCACATCAGCACTGCACATGGGCCAGCTCCACACGGGTCAAGGAGGCCCAGGGTTTGAACCGCGGATCTCCCATGTGGTAGACCACTGGGCCAAGTCCGCTGCCTTAAAGTAATTACTAATACTGTAGGACTTTCTTTTGATATTTTGCTATTTGGTCTTTGACGTTTTCTACACTTTTTGTCCCTCAGTCCTTCCATTAATGCCACTTTCTTATTTATTTTATTTTTTTGTAGTATACCATATTGAGTCTGTTCCAATTTCTTCCTGTATACATATTTCAGATATTTTCTTTGTGGTTATTATGGGGCTTAAATTGAACATCCTAAAACTATAACAATCACATTTGATTCAATACTAACCTAATTTCAATAGTATAAACAAATATTGTTCCTATATCCCTCCATCCCCACCTTTTTGTTGTACTTGATACAAATTATATCTTTTACACTGTATTTCCAAAACCATAGGTTTAAAATTTGCATTTTTAAAAATATTTACTTATTTATTTCACCCTCCCCCCATCCCCTCTTCCCACTCTGCTGCTTTTGCTGTCTGTGTTGTCCTCTCTTCTCATTTTCTGTCCTCTAGGATTCATGGGATTCAATCCTGGAGACCTCTAATGGGAGAGAGATTCCTTGTCAATTGTACAACCTCAGTTCCTGGTTTCTGCTGTGCTTCACCTTGATTCTCCCCTTGTCTCTCTTTTGATGCATCATCATCTTGCTGCATGACTCACTCGCACGGGACACTGGCTCATCACACGGGCACTTGTGTAGACACTCGCTCACCACATGGGCACTCGCACAGGCACTGGCTTGCCATGCAGGCATACTTTCTCTTATTCTTTTTCACCAGGAGGCCCCAGGGACCGAACCCAGGTCCTCCCGTGTGGTAGGTGGAAGCTCTATCACTTGATCCACATTCGCTTCTCTCATTTGCATTTTAGAACCCATAAGAGGTTGTGGCAGTTTGGTACTGTTTATGAACTCCAAAAATAGATATTGAGTTGTTTTTGTAAACTGGTCTGTTACTTTGGGCATATTAGATTGTATTAAATTGAGAGTTTCACTTTTACTTGATTAAATTATGGTTAGGGCTTTGATTCATCCACATCAGTAGGACACTGAATCCCTGCCCCCTTGGTGGGTGGGGACTCACAGAGAAAATGACACCACAGAGGAGAGAGTTTTAGTTTTGATGCTGGAGCCCTGGGAAGTAAATACACAGAGAAGAATAACACAGAGGAAGACAGCTTATTAGACATGGCAGAGTCCCCAGGAAAAGAGATGAGATTGATAGTTTTCAGCTGACCTTGTAAAGGGAGCTGAGCAGCTGAGCCCAGAAAGAAATGAGCCTTATACCAGCCTCCAGCTGAGACTGGAAGAAGCTGGGACCATGGAGCCTTAGGAGGAAGAAGGAAGGCTGAACCCTCACAGAGACTGCCAGCCAACTTGCTCCAACATGTGGCAACAAACTTTGCGAGAGAAGTAACTTACTCTTTTATGGCCTTGTGATGGTGAGCTTCTACCCCAAATAAATATCCTTTATGAAATCCAACAGACTTCTGGTACTTTGTATCAGCATCCCTTTGGCTGACTAATACAGAGGCAAAGAGTGGAGTTACATGCCAAAAAGTACATTACAATATTCGTGTCATGTATAATTTTTCATGTTACCTTTACTGGAGGTCTTTATTTATTTATTCTATATCTGCCATTATTTCTTTTGTTGTTGTTATTGTTGTTTTTTTAAATATCTATATATATTTTTTAACTTTTTAAAAAAATTAAATAGATCACAAGGAATGTTACATTAAAAAACATAAAAAAACAAAAAACATAAGAGGTTCCCATATAACCCACTCCCCATCCCCCACCACATCATTTTTGTAAATTGTATTTTTTTGAAGATATATACATCACCAAAAAAAATGCTACACAAAAAAATATGAGGTTCCTGTATACGCCCCCACTCTCCCACCCCACTCCTTCCACACCAACAACCTCCCTCATCATTGCGGCACACTCATTGCACTCAGTGAACACATTTTGGGGCACTTCTGCACTACACAGGTAATAGTTTACCCTTTAGTTTGCACTCTCCCCCAGTACATTCAGTACGTTATGGCAGGATATATAAGGCCTAGCATCTGACCCTGCAATATCATTAAGGACAACTCAAAATCCCAAAAATTCCCCCACATTACATCTCTTCTACCCGCTCCCTACCCTCAGCAACTACTGTGGCCACTTTCTCCAACTCGATGCTAAGATTTCTTCTATTACTTGTCACAATAGTTTTATAGTAGAATATCAGTAAGTCCACTCTAGTCCATATTTTATTCCTCCGTTCTGTGGACCCTGGGATGGCGATGTCACCTCCACTTTTTGATCAATAGGGGGCTTAGATTCCACATGGATGATGGATGCAAATCCTCTGCTTACAGTTGTAGGAACTCTTGATTCCCTGGTGTAGTGGTTGACCATCTTCACCTCCTTGTTAACTGACCTGGGTAAGACCAACGAACCAGAGAGTAGGAGTCATCACTCTGTTGAGGTTCAGCACCCAGCTGGCACATGCACAGTCCAGAGATTCAAGTCTCCTGAGTATGGACTATCCCTAGTGCCAACCACAGGTTCAGTAAAAATGACAGAAGAGGCATGTGTAGAAAAGTCACATCTGAGTCCAGCTCCATCACACTCAGGAGCACAAATTCCAAAGTACGGCCCTCTGACATGGCACAGAGCTCCAAATCCATCTGCCATGAGTATATACCCTGTGGATCTCCATAGCCTTCAGGAGAACCTGTACCTAGCGTTGTATCGACTTTGGCTTTTTCTGGGGTCCTGCTGAGGTGTGTGTAAGCGCAAGCCCTCTGATGACCTTCCAACTCTTTCTGAAAGAGTCTTAACCATATCAACTCATTTGTCTTTGCCACTTCCCCCTTTTATTCAAGGTCAAAGAGCAGTTTTTAACACTTGATCCAACATGTAGGCTGAGATGTTCTGCTGGTCTGAGTTGGCCCTGTTACTTGAGGTCTATTTCTAGTTGCTTCTCCAGTTAGTGATTGGTAGTAATCCCTCAACGCTAGGAAGGCTCATCCCCAGGAGTCATGTCCCACGCGGGGGGGAAGGTAATGCATTTACATACTGAGTTTGGCTTAGAGAGTGGCCACATTTGAGCAATATGGAGGCTCTCAAGAGGTAACTCTTAGGCACCCTGCAGCTCTAGATCTATTTCATATTTCAGGCACACAGGCTCCTAAGCATAGTCATCAGTATCAAGGGCTCATTATTGGACCATCCTTCCTTGTTGATCTTTGCTGTTGCACTTGGGGGATTATTGTTGTTCCATTGGGGAATGTGACAGAGCTCCCCTGGGTGGGAACTCAGCACTCCCTCAGTTGATGTTTGTAACTGTAACTACTATAAAAATACCCAACATATATCATAACATATTTATGTTCCCTATATACATGCCCTGGAGAACTCCCCCCCAGCCATGTGCC
The DNA here is from genome assembly GCF_030445035.2 of Dasypus novemcinctus. Classification (NCBI taxonomy): domain Eukaryota; kingdom Metazoa; phylum Chordata; class Mammalia; order Cingulata; family Dasypodidae; genus Dasypus; species Dasypus novemcinctus. The sequence goes on along the minus strand of NC_080680.1, from coordinate 86,523,914 downwards.
CCCCATCAAAAACACCCCACACCAGAGTTCCTCCCCTGCCATAGTTTAATCTCTCTGTGGTCCAAAACTTCTTCAACAATGATTCCTAACATATTGCCAAATTCCATTAATAGGAAATTGAAATACAGGGATGCGCTTAAAGTTTAGAAATAGAATGCATAGTAATTTAGAAATACTAAAATAAAGTAAAAATAAATTAGTGTATTAATAAAATGAAAAATATTATAAAGCTTTGTTTCTAATGTTTTGCCTTTCATCACTGTAATAGGTGTTGCCCTGTATATACATTGGCAAGGCACTTTCATTTCTTCCTCAGTGTCCAAGTCCTTTTTTTTTTTCTAATTTTTAATTTTGTCTTCAAAAAAGTTTTGGATCATAGTAAACCACATACACAATATAGGGGACTCCCAGATATTCATCATCGAACTCTTTTCCCCTTTCTCCAGCAATGAACTCTTTACATGTTCATGTTATTTTTGTTGCAGGTGATGTACAAATTTTGAAACATAGCTATCAAACATGGTTCCATTTTGGTTTACATTATTGTTTATATTTTAGACTGTACAAATTTCTAAATTTTTAGTTTCCTTATGTTTTACATTATAGTTTACATTTTAGTTTATAGACTTTTATACACTTTAGATGTAAGTTGACATGTCCATCATTGCATGATCTTGTGGAGCACTTCCATTGCCCCCCAGTACCCTGCTTCCATCCATGCAGTTTCTCTCTCTCCCTCCTCTCAGGGCAACCGTGACACTCAATCTTCACTACTTGAGGAGCCAAATTTACAGATACTGCAACAATTGCTGAAGGCTTGACATACTAGACTGCCCTAACTAATTGGGTGCCAGCGATACAATTCCCTCTCTTTGGGAACATCGGGTCTCCCCAGGATGTGGGTACACCTTCACATTCATTATATGGGTCTCCACCCAATGATATAGCACACTATGACAAAGTGAGCACTCACATACTCCCTAGAAGCTTGCCCCTGTACCAGATGTCCCTCCCTTAAGCACCTTAAACACGGGAGCCTTCCTTATTATATTTCTAAAAAGTTTTCTCAACAGTATAGTTTCAAACATATACCTGACATTCTCCCATATTCAATGGTTGTCCCCAGCCCTCCCCCCAATTCCTTGGGTCATCTGACCCATCCTCCCAACCCTAGCCCCCCTCAAGCCCACAAAGCCCCACCCAAAGGCATCCCTATGCCCCCATCTTATCCTTTCCCTGTACAAATACTTATCTCCACCTTGTCATAGACTTCACCCATGTTGGCGTCAGCTCGCAACCTTCCTCACCCCCCCAGATTCCTTTAAGCCTCTCTTCCAGTCTTTAGCTCTCTGAGACAGCTCGGTTTGCTTGTTTCATATCATTGAGGTCATGTAGTATTTGTCCTTCAATGCCTGGCTTGCTTCACTCAGCATAAGGTCCTCAAGATTCATCCATGTTATCACATGTGCTTGTACTGTATTCCTTCTTATAGCTGAGTAGTATTCCATTGTATGTATGTACCACATTTTATTTATCCATTCACCCATTGATGGGCATTTAGGTTGATTCCAAATTTTGGCAATAGTGTATAATGCTGCTATGAACATTGCTGTACATATATTGGTTTGTGTCCTTATTTTCAGATCTTATGGGTGTATACCCAGCAGTGGAATTGCTGGGTCATATGGCAAATCTATAGCTAACTTTTTGAGAAACCTCCAAACAGTCCTCCAGAATGACTGGAACCTTCTGCATTCCCACCAGAAGTGAATGAGTGTTCCCATTCCTCCACATCCTCTCCAGCACTTGTAGTCTTCTGCTTTTTTGATAGCTGCCAGTCTTATGGGAGTAAGATGGTATCTCATTGTAGTTTTGATTTGCATTTCCCTAATAACTAGTGATTTTGAGCATTTTTTCATGTGCTTTTTGGCCATTTGTATTTCTTCTTTGGAGAAGCATCTGTTCAAATCTTTTTCCCATTTTTAAAATGGGTTGTTTGTCTTTTTGCTTTCAAGATACAGGAGTTCTTTATATATGCAGGATATAAGTCTCCTATCAGATAGATGGTTACCAAATATTTTCTCCCATTGTGTAGGTTCCCTTTTCACCTGGTGTATAGAAATGCTACTCATTTTTGTGCATTGATCTTATACCCTGCGACTTTACTGAACTCATTTATAAGTTCTAGAAGCTTTGTTGTAGACTTCTCAGGGCTTTCTGTGTATAGGATCATGTCATCTGCAAATAGTGAAATTTTGACTTCTTCCTTTCCTATTTGAATTTCTTTTATATCTGGGTCTTGCCTCAGTGCTCAAGCTAGTACTTCTATTTTTTTTTTTTTAAGATTTATTTATTTATTTAATGCCCCCCCCCCGGTTGTCTGTTCTCTGTGTCTATTTGCTGCGTCTTGTTTCTTTGTCCACTTCTGTTGTTGTCAGCGGCACAGGAAGTATGGGTGGCGCCATTCCTGGGTAGGCTGCACTTTCCTTCACGCTGGGCGGCTCTCCCTACGGAGCTCACTCCTTGCGCGTGGGGCTTCCCCACGCGGGGGACACCCCTGCGTGGCAGGGCACTCCTTGCGCGAATCAGCACTGCACGTGGGCCAGCTCCACACGGGTCAAGGAGGCCCGGGGTTTGAACCGCAGACCTCCCATGTGGTAGACGGACACCCTAACCACTGGGCCAAGTCCGTTTCCCAAGCTAGTACTTCTAACACAATGTTACACAGAAGGGGTGATAGTGGGCATCCTTGTCTTGTTCCTGATCTTAGAGGTGAAGATCTTAGGATTTCACCATTGTAAATGATGTTAGCTGTGGGTTTTTCATATATACCCTTTATTATGTTCAGAAAGTTTCCTTCTATTCTTATCTTTTGCAGTGTTTTTATCAAGAAACGGTGCTGTATTTTGTCAAATGCTTTTTCTGCTTCTATAGACATGATCATGTGATATTTTTCCTTCAATCTGTTTATGTGCTGTATTACATTAATTGATTTTCTTATGTTGAACCATCCTTGCACACCAGGAATGAAGCCCACTTGGTGGTGGTGTATAATTAGTCTAATGTGTTGTTTAATATGATTAGCAAGTTTTTTTTGAGGTTTTGCATCTAGGTTCATTAGAGAGATTGATCTGTAATTTTACTTTCTTGTGGTGTCTTTGTTTGGCTTTGGTACTAGAGTAATGTTGGTATCATAGAATGAGTTAGGCAATGTTCCTTCTGTTTCGATTTTTGGGAAGAGTTTAAGCAAGACTGGTGGTAGTTCTTTCCAGAATGTTTGGTAGAATTCACCTGTGAAGCCATCTGGCCCAGGGCTCTTCTTAGTTGGGAGGTTTTTAATGACCGATTCCTTCTCTTTACTTGTGATTTGTTTGTTGAGGTCATCGATTTCTTATTTTGTCAATGTAGGCTGCTTATGTGTTTCTAGGAATTTGTCCATTTCCTCTAAATTGTCTTTCTTGTTGGAATACAGTTTTTCAAACTATCCTCTTATGATAGTCTTTATTTCAATGTGGTCAGTGGTGATATCACCCTTCTTATTTCTTGTTTTGTGTATTTTAATCTTCTCACTTTTTTTCTTTGTTAGTCTAGCTAAGGGTTTGTCAATTTTATTGATCTCCTCAAAGAACCAGCTCTTTGCTTTATTTTTTTTTTGACTGCTTTCCTATTTTCTATTTCATTTAGTTCTGCTCTGATCTTTGTTATTTCTTTCTTTCTTCTTTCTTTGGGGTTAGTTTGTTGTTTTTTTACTAATTCCTCCAATTGTTCAGTTAATTCTTCAATTTTACTTCTTTCTTCTTTTCTGATGTATGAATTTATGGCTATGAATTTCCCTCTCAATACAGCTTTTGCTACATCCCATATGTTTTGATATGTTCTGTTATCATTTTCATTAGTTTCAAGGTAGTTATTGATTTCTGTTGGGATTTCCTTCTTGACCCCTGTTTATCTAAGAATGTGTTGTTTAACTTCCATATCTTGGTGCCAAATCTGGGCCTCTGGCCCTTGCAGATTTCCAGCTTCACTCCACTGTGGTGAGAGAAATTATTTTGTATGATTTTAATTTTTCTGAATATATTGAGACTTTCTTTGGAGAATGATCCATGTGCACTTGAGGAAAATGTATATCATGCTGTAAATGGGTGTAATGTTCTGTATATGTCTATTAGGTCCAGATCCTCTAATACATTGTTCAAAGTCTTTGTTTCTTTATTGATTCTCTTTTGAGATGTTCTGTCCAATGGTGATAGTAGTGTGTTAAAGTCCCCCACTATAATTGTAGAGGCATCTATTCCTTCACTTAGTTTCTCCAGTGTTTGCCTCATGTATATGGAGGCACCCTTGTTAGGGGCATACATATTTATCATTATTCTTTCTTCTTGAAAGATTGTCCCTTTCACTAATATGTAGTGTCCATCTTTGTCTCACACAACAGTTTTGCATTTAAAGTCTATTTTGTCTGATATTAATATAGATACACCTGCCCTTTTTTGGTTATTGTTTGCCTGTAAGATTGTTTTCTGACCATTCACTTTCAATCTCCTTGAGTCCCTGGGTCTAAGATGAGTTTCTTGTAGACAACATATAGATGGGTCATATTTCCTTATCCAGTCTTCCAATCTGTGTCTCTTAACAGGTGAGTTTAATCCATTGACATTTAGTGTTATTAATTTCAAGGAATTACTTATATTAGCCATATTTTCTTTGGATTTGTGTTTGTCTTATGTTGATTTTTTTTCTCTTTTTGTAGTTTTAGTTGTTCCTACACTCTCCTCCAACTCTGTCTCTCCTGTTTTTTTCTTTCTTCCTGAAGAACTCCCTTTAGTATTTCTTGAAGGGCAGGTTTCTTGTTGGCACACTCTCTTAGTTTCTGTTTATCTGTGAATATTTTGAACTCTCCATCATTTTTGAATGCTAGTTTTGCTGGATAGAGTATTCTTGGTTGGAAATTCTTTTCTTTTAGTACCTTGACTATGTCATACCACTGCCTACTTGCCTCCATAGTTTCAAATGAGAGATTAGCACTTAATCTTATGGAGCCTCCCCTGTATGTGAAGGTTCTCTTTTCTCTTGCTGCTTTTAGTATTTTATCTTTGTCTTGTGCATTGGATAATTTGGCAAGTATGTATCTTGGGGTAGGCCTGTTGGTATTTCTGCTGTTCAGGATGCCTTGTGCTTCCTGGACATGTACATCCATCTCCCTCAATAGGTTTGGGAAGTTTTCAGCCATATTTCCTCCAACACACCTTCTGTCCCCTTTCCCTTCTCTTCTCCTTCTGAGATGCGTATATTTGTGCATTTTGCTTTGTCATTCAGGTCCCTAAATTCCTTATTCCTGCTGGATTTTTCTCTATCTTTTTATCGATTATTTCTTCTATCTGTTTGATTTCAGATATACTGTCTTCCACATCACTAATTCTTTTCTCTGCCTTTTCAAATCTGCTGTTATTTGCTGAGAGTGTATTTTTGATTTATTGAATTGTGCTATTGATCCCCATCATCTCTGTGATCTTTTTGTGCATGATACAATTTCTTCTGTATGCTCTCCAAGAGTTTTCATAATATGCTTAATCTCTTCCTTCATTTCATTGAATTGGTTCATGATACATGTTTTGAAAGCTTCAATTACTTGTTCGATGTCCCACTTCTCTTCCTGGTTTTTAGTTTGTTCATTGTATTGGGCCATGTTTTCCTGATTATTGGTATGGTCTGTAGTTTATTGTCACTGTCTGGTCATCATTTTATCTTGTTGGGTTTATTCTGTTGCTTATCTTGTTATTCTAGTCTTGGGGTTTAATTAGTTGTTGTTTTGCATGTTTTAGTTGTGTTAAGTCTTCTCTTTGTCACTTTTTTCTTCTTATTCTATTTCCTTGTTGGTAATTTCCCTTGAAGGAAAATATTAGGTCCAGGGAAAGCAAAAGGGGTAAGAAAAGAAAAATATAATAGTAGTATTGATAGTGAGTGTTAGCAGAAGAACCATGTGTGATCTAGGAGAATGGATATAGAACTCATGGAAGTTGTATATAGTTATAACCATAAAAAAGTGGAGTACCTATAATGAGATATTAAGCTGAATATGGGGAAGAATATACTATGAATTAAAAGGTCAGTGTGGTCAGGAGAGAGGGAAAAAGAAAAGAGGACAATAATATAAAGAGTGAATAAATGATAGAAATAGATTAGAGGTATTAGAGATAAAAAGTCAGAAATATTGGGGGCTAAACAGAGAGAGGTGGAATGTAAGAGAAACAATTAAGTGATGCAGGAGAGAATGATATAAAGGAAAGGAGATAGTGTTGGTAGCCAAAATCAGTACATGCAGAAAAGAAAAAACTGAGGATGAGGAAGTAGAGCAAATAAGAAATGTTGCCTGCAGCACTAATATAAAAAAAGAAAAAAGGGGGGGGAAGGAGAAAGAAAGAAGAAAAAAGAAGCAGAGCAAGAAAAAGAGAAGGGAAAAAGAAGAAAAAGGAAAAAAAATGGGCGGGGGGGGTTGGATAAAGAGGACTGCTTAGGAGTCTGACCTTCCCCCTTTCTCCCTTCCTCACTTCTCTCTCTCCCAAGGCAGTAGGAAGGCTGCATGAGGGCTCCTGTAGGAAATTCAAATGGGTCCCTGGTGAACCAAGTCCCCTGAGAAAATAATGACTCTTAATTTCTTGAGAGAACACCCACACCTTGCCAGGAACCCTAAATATGTTATTGGAAGCCTTTAAAGCATGTCCTACTGTCCCTCTCCCTTAGGTGTGCTAAAAGGGGGCTGGTTAATTTTCTAACTCCACCTTCTCCCAGAACAAGTTTTCTATCCCAGGGCATTTAGGTAAATTGGGCTCACTCACCAGATTCACCTCTATTCTCTTTCTAGGCTCTCCCCAAGTCAGCTAATATGCTCCTCCAAACTCAATAAAAGGGGGGGGGGGACCAGCAAATTGAACCTGCACTCCTTGGCCCCCTGCATCTCTCACCTAAACTCTCTCACTCCCGGAGTTATACCATGACTGGAGGGGTAGGGCAATGCCGGATTTCCAGGAGTGCTGGACTTGGGAAACAGAGGCCTGGGAGAATGTGGACTCGGGGTATGTAGGTCTGTGAAACGTGGGCCGCAGGGGTTCAGGGGACACAGGCTTGGGGTTCACATGTTTGGGAAACACAGGGCTTGGAAACTCTGCCCCACGACCAGCAGTTCTCAGTGAACGCCGTGGCCCTCAGCCCTAGGGAAAAAGGATTTACCTTCCCACCGCTTCCCAGTTTAGTGTTAGAAACCCACAGTTCTACCTTTTTTTTTTTTTTTAAAGATTTATTTTTATTTATTTAATTCCCCTCCCCTCCCCCGGTTGTCTGTTTTCTGTGTCTTTTTGCTGCGTCTTGTTTCTTTGTCCGCTTCTGTTGTCGTCAGCGGCACGGGAAGTGTGGGCGGCGCCATTCCTCGGTAGGCTGCTCCCTCCTTCGCGCTGGGCGGCTCTCCCTATGGGTGCACTCCTTGCGCGTGGGGCTCCCCTACGCTGGGGACACCCCTGTGTGTCACGGCACTCCTTGCGCGCATCAGCACTGCGCATGGGCCAGCTCCACACGGGTCAAGGAGGCCCAGGGCTTGAACCGCGGACCTCCCATGTGGTAGACGGACGCCCTAACCACTGGGCCAAAGTCGGTTTCCCCCACAGTTCTACCTTGAGCAAACACCAATTATGCTGCAGTCTCACCAGATCCATGTCCAGACACCTCCCACCCTGCAGGTTCCCGGAACAGCCTGCTCTGGTAGGACTCTGTCACCACACAGCCTGTCTTTTGTAAGACAGTGTACTTACTCAGATGCCATCTTGCCCCACCTCTCTGCCATTATTTCTTTGAATATTCCTTCGGCCCCTTTCTCTTCTAATGCATATATTGGTATGCTTCATGGTGTTCCACGGGTCTCTCAGGCTTTGTTCACATTTTTTCATTGTTTTTCTCTCTTCACCTTATCCTGAATCACTTCAATTATCTCATCTTCTAATTCACTGATTCTCTCTGCTGCCAGCTCCAGTCTACTGTTGAAACTCTCTAGGGAGTTTTTCATTTCAGTCATTATGGTTTTTAACTCCAATATTTCTGTTTTTTTAAATTTCTCTTTATTAAGATTCTCATATTGTTCATTCATCAGTTTCCTGATATCCTTTAGCTCTTTCTCTGTGTTTTCCTTTATCGCTTTGAGCATATTGAAGATGATTGTTTTATAGTCTTTGTCCTGCACATCCAAAGTCTGGTCTTCATTGATGCTTTCTGAACTTTTATCTTGTCTCTTTGGATGGGACATCATTTCCTAACTCTTTATCTTGAAATTTTTAGTTGCACAGCTTACATTTTAATTTTTTAATGTGTTTAACTCTGAGATTTAGGCTCTGAGCTTAAGTTTGTATCCTGATAATGATATGACAGAGATTTCCTTCAAGTCAGTAGCTAACAAAAACAAACCAACAAACAAATACATATACAAAAACACCTTTCGCAGTCTGAAATTTGGCTCTGCTTTGGCTGGTGCTCTCCTTCAGAATTCAGTACTGTCAAGATCAGAAAGAACTGAATCTTGTCCTGGGCTTGTGCTTGCTCCTGGCTTTAGGACGACCTTGGGAATTCCCCATTCACGGGAGCCTATTGGTATTCCTTTGCCCCAGGGTGCTTCTACTTAATTGTTTCTTATACTGCTTTAGCTGTCTGCAAGCTGAGTCTGCCTGCAGGCCAAGTTCTGAGAGGGTGAGCCGGATGTGAGATTCCTGCTGCTACCTTAAAGAGCGGCACTGACATACTGGCACCACAGTGTGCACTCAGGGGTTATTCTGCTCCTGCCAGAACACGGCCCGGGATCCACAGTGGGAGTGCACCTCACCATGGATGGGGGCTAGGGCTCAGCCAGACTGCCACGGACTTCTCTTACCATTTTTAAAGCTATGTTTTCCTGATTTGACACTTACCCAGTTACCACAACTCTTTAACTATTTTCTGGACTTTTGAGGAAGCTGGCTCTGCCAGTTTTTGCTAGTTGTTCAAAGATTCTACCAGGGAATGGCACCCTGGAAGGTCCTAGTCTACCATTTTGGTTGACTGGGCATGTGTCACTCTTAGAATTTGGTGAAGTTGCTAATATTTTCCATACGAAAGTATGCTCTTTGATCCATAAACTTTTCATGTGTTACGTCTTTTTTTCCTCACCACAGCCTTCCCACTGTAGGTTCAAGTTTTATCCCCATGACAGGCGAGGAAACTGAGGCTCAGGGAGGGGAAGTAGATGCCTTGGCTCCTGGTGAAGTACCTGCTGGAGCCAGACTTGGACCCACGTCTGCTAGTCTATGGGTCCCCACCATGTCCTGACTGGCCCGGAGATATCCATCCACATGGGGGCAAAATGATTGATCTGAAGCGTGGAAACAGAACTGTGTGAGGGCACCATTGGCCTCTCACTCAGGAAGATGGCAAAAACAGGAATGACAACCACAAGACTCTCTTCAGCATTTACTCTGCTGTGAGCTTGCCAGTGGGCACAATAGGCTTTATTAGACAGGCAGGGTTGTTGTTCCCACTTTACAGATGGGTCAAAGCCACTTGGACAAGAGTAATCTCAGAAGGTTGTCCAGAGAGGCTTCTGAGCCACCAGCGTGTGCAGGACCCAGCAGCTGGTACAAGAGAGGCTGCCATACCCTGTCCCACCCAGGGAGCACCGTTCCAGAAGCTGCTTTTCACCAGATGTCAGCTTCTGAGAGGGCAAGAACTGGGTCTGTCCTGGTCACCGCTATGCCCCGGGGGCCTCATACAGGGCCTACTGCACGGTAAGAACCCAATACACAGTTGAACAAAGGAATGACCAGAAACTCAAAGCTCTGCATGAGACAGGAGATGAGCTGGAAGGTGGCAGAGCTGCCAGGGAGCAGGAGGGTTAGTGTGCAACTCCCCCATCCAATACTCTCTCTGCTCTTAGGGCAACTGCAGGAAGGACATCCAGGTGGAAGGCTGAAATGTGGAGAGGGAAGGGGTTCTGGTAAAAGAAGAGGGGTGTGAGTGTGTTGTGGGGGTGGCGCTGGGGAGTGGCAATGGGAGGCTCTCTTTGGCTGCCCCTAATCCCACAGAGGAGCAGGATGCTGCTGAGGGCAAGGGGCTGGAGGCCGGAGGGAATGGAGAGAACCTGGTGGAGAGAAGCAGGGAGGGAACAGTCCATCCCCCAGCCCAGCACCTAGCCTCCTCTGCGTCCTGCCTGCTTTCCTGGGGACTCCTCTCTGCTACATTTCAGTCTCTTCTGGGGCACCCCCATTCTGCCTTCATCTCTTCTGGCCGCTCCACCGTCAGTCTTTCAATAGTGTCCGCAGGCCTCGGGCTCTTTTGGAATGTCTGCGCCTCTCTCTGCCTGTGCTTCCTCCATCTTTATGTGTCTTTGTGTCTCCATGTCTCAGACTTTTACATTCCTCCCTATCCTTCCATCTCGGCTTCTCCTTGCCTCAGTCTCCCTCTTCCTCCGCGCCTCTCCGCCTCCAGAACCAGCGTCCCTGTCTTCGTGTCTTCCTGGAGTACGAGCCTCCCCGGAGCGTTTCTCCCTTGCGTCCGGCGCATGTATTCTCTTGGACTGCGATGCTGAAATCCACCTGCCTGGGGTCCCCAGCGTGGGGGATGAGAGGGTAGAGGAGGCGCAGGGGAGGGGCCCCTCTGCCCCCGGCGCCCGGGGAGGCTCGCGTGCCAGTCACCTGCTGGCCAGGGCTCAGGCTCCCCGCCAATGATCTCGACGTGGGCGCCCCGGGACGCGCCTTTGTCTCTCTCGGGCTGCACACCTAATTAGATTGGGCGCGAAGGAGGGTGGCGGGCTGCTGTCTATTCACCGCGGCCGCTGCCCCTGCGCCCGCCGCTCCGCCGCCCGCCAGCCACGCGCAGGCGGGGTCCCGAGTCACGTCTATTGAAACCGTTCGCGGCGAAGCCTTTCTGTGGCCTGCGCCCCCCACCCCTCCTCGACAGCCGGCCGCGCCTTTGTACACGCCGCCCGGCGGCACCCTGGAGCCCTTAACTGTTTTACGGGAACCTAGGGAGAGGGGGGAGCAGGTATGGGCCCCACGCAAGAAAGGAATTTCCCTGGGCAACGGCGGGACTGGGGGGCAAGAGGGAGAAATAGAGGAGGAAACTGAGAGGGTATGAAAAAGCCTACAGGGGGCCGAGCGCAGGCGAAAGTGGAGAGAGCGCGAGGTAGGAGGGAGAGGAGGAGAGGGGGAAAGGGAGAGAGACAGGGCTGGGGAGGCGCGACGGTGGCTAGCGCTTCGAGAAGAGGAGTGGAGAGCTGAGGGAGCAGAGCGAAATCTCCGCGGGCGGGAGGCCAGGCGGGGGGCGGCGGGGACCGGTCGCCCGGAGCTCAGAGGGGAAGGGGATGGTGGAGAAGCCGCCGGAGGAGGCCGGACGCACAGACGGCCGGACGCACGGACGCGCGGTGGCTGCGTTGCAGCCAGAGGCACCCGGGCTCCGCTTGGGGCTGGGGCGCAGGGGTCTCGGGGACCCTGGGGGCCGGGGCGGGGCGGGCGAGGCCTGGGCCGCGGAGCAGTCACATTCTTCGCCTTTACTTCCTCGGGCTTATTTCGGCCGATCGATACCTGCGCGGGACCTGCCCGCGCCGCTAATATCTTTTTAATGAGTTCGCGGGGCTTAGAGCTAGCGCGATCTGCCCTCCAGGGTGGATTTTCCCCCAGCAGATGTTTCTGGAGGAGGAGGCGCGCGGGGGCCCCGGGAGGGAGGACAAATCTCTCCCTCCGAGGGACGAGGGCAGGAGACTTTTTTCTAAAGTTCAAAAGAAAGACGGTTTTTCACTCGGCCCCCAAAAATGTATTTCTCGGTGGACAATGGGCTTCTTTCTGCGCCTGCGAGAGCCGGCGGGGCGGGAGGGACGGGGATCCGTGTGCCTCGGCCCCGCCTGGCCACTCTCTCCCCCCTCCTCCCGGGGTTGCCAAGCGAGGAGTGGGGGAGCCAGGCACCCGGCTGCCCATCCGAACTTCCCCTTGGCCCCGAGGCCTCCGGGACCTAGGCCGAGCTGAGCCCCGGTGCTGGAGGGGATGAAAGTGCCCTATGTGCGGGGCCGCTGGGTCAGGCGGGTGCGGGAGACCTGCGCTGGTGCCTCGAGGGGAGAGAGAACAGGTCTCTAGATTTGGACGGTGGCCCGGGTTCCCGTCGGCGCAGCGTCCTGCGCGAGGCAACAGGTCGAAGTCAGCCGGCCCCTGGACGGCTTCGGGGCCCTGAGCCTCTTCGCCTGCGCTGGCCTGGGCCACCTCTCCCGGCCGACCCCCGCTCCCGCCACCCCACGTCTCTCAGTCGGCGGGTTCGCGGGCCTGCCGCCGCCTCCCTCTCTCCACTCCGTGGGCTTGGGGGGTTGTGGAGGGAGGGAGCCCCGGCCGCGACTATGACCTCCGAAGATCCGCAGCCGATTGATTAGTTCCGCCCGGAGCCCGGGCCGCGTGAATGGGAGCCCGGGCGGCGGCGGCGGCGGCGGGGATAAAGATGTTCTCTCCGCAAGGGGGAGAGGGGCGCGGGGCGGGAAGCAGGGCCATTCACTCCTGGCCCGGCCCCTCGGGAAGCCGTGCCGAAGAAAGGGGACCGGGGCCTATTCAGTCTCTACGAGCCGCCCACAATAGGCCGATATACTGGGGGCCTCTCTATTAACGCCCATGAATATTAAAGAATCGCGGAGCTGCCGCCCGCCGGCGCAGGGGGTGGGGTGGGGGGCGAGCGGCCGGCGATCTCGGGCGGCGCCGGCCAGAGAAGAGGGGGCTTGCGCGCTGGCACACTCTGCGCCTGGGTCCCGCGGAAAACGACTCCGTTCATCCGCTGAGAAACCCCGAAACGTGCGGTTTTTAACCTTGGCAATCTCAGCGAGGGAATTGAGAACTCAGGGCCCTTGCTCCTCAGTGCCAAAGGACCGTGAGACTGGAGCGCTGTCCAGAAGTTCCCCTGCGCCCCTGGGGCACGGTCCCAACGAGTCTCCGGCAAAGCCAAAAGCTCTAAAAGCAAGCGAGCGGTGCAAACGCCCGCAGCTCGCAGGGCGCTGAGCTGGGAGGCGATTCTGAGCACCGCTTGCGTCCTGCCCTGCCCCCAGGACCGCTACCTGGGGTTTACGAATCCCGGGGAAAGAACTGGTCCAAGCCCTCGGTTCTTGCACCTCCTGTCCCCAAAGTGGGGTCTGGGACCCAAATTCTGCGTCCCAGGACGGAGGCACGCACAGACCTGAAGGCTTTTCTCACGGAGGTGCAGCCAGTGAACATGCGAAATCCTCGGGGCTTTCGGGTTAAGTGACCTGACCCAAAGAGAAACAAGGAGGAAAGAAACCTCAGATCAGAGTCCAACCCAAATCATTATACGAACAGGGACACTGAGGCCCAGAGAGAAGGATGTCCCAAGGACGTACAGCAGACCCCTTTGGTCTCTAGAGGTGCTGAGGCTGGCGGCGGGGCTTGGGAGCGGAGCAGGGACTCCCGGCGGCGCGCCCCAACATTGTCTCGTCCACATTTGACACATTTTCCAGTCCATCCGATCTTTGGAAAAACCAAGGCTCAGACGCGCGAGCCAGTCACAGACTCCGTACGCCCCCTCGGTCGACAACCCACGGCTCACGCGCGATCGGGTAGGACGCGCTGGCAGCGTCTGGAACAGAGTGGAGGTTCCCAGACCCTAGCCCGCCGGTGGCGCTCGCTCCTCCGCAGCTCTGCCCTCTGCTGGCGCCCGGCCCGACGGTCGCGCCTTCTGCCCCTTGCAGTCCCTGCGGGTGCGTGTGCCGGGGGCCGCCCTCGCTTCTCTGCGCCTTGACTCGGGCAGCGGGATGCGGGAGACAGCTGCCGGCAACCCAGCACGCAGGACCGGGGGTCCGCGGCTGCCAGGTGTGAGGCCCGCTTAGAGGGGGGGCCTCGGCGTTGGAGGGTCTTTGTCAAGGAGAGTTCGGGCAAGGGGCTCGCTCATGGGGCCGGCCCCTTCGCCCCAGTGCGGGGAAGGCCCGGGGAGCCCGCGCCGGCCAGTGGTGACTTAACCTGTGAGCCCGAGTCCAGAGAAGCCGCCCCCATTAGCGGCATCTAAGCTAACAGCTCCACCGGGGGAGGCGCCAAGAAGTCCGGCATGTGCAGGGGGCCGGGGGCGAGTTGCCCCTGCCTCGGGGGTGTGGGACTGGAGTCTGGGGCTTGAGGCCCACCGGGGAGGCGCCAAAGCCTTTAGGAAGCAGCCGTCTTCCTGCCTCGGCTCGGCCTCTACAGCTACCTGGGTCCGAAGAGGGACCGCGCTGGCGCTCCTGGACCTGTATCTTGGAACCCATGGGGTGAGAAGCGGGGAATGGGGGCTGAGGGTAGGGGTGGGGGTGGGAAGAAAATTTAGGAAGAAGTGAAAGGAGAGAAAAAGGTGAGAAAAGAAATAGAGCTGGGAGGCAACAATCTGGAAAGCGAGCAGAGAAGCGACCTAGGCAGGAGCTGGGAGGCCCCAGCCGAAGGCGTTCGCTTGGGACAGGGCGGGTTCAGGGACCACTGCCGGTCCCCCAAAGCTGGGTTCTGCAGGAAAACCTTTTCCCAGCAACTGGCCGCAAGTGTGGATTCCGGTCCTCTTTTCCCGGTCCTCCGACCCAGCCCCCTAGTGCCTGGCGCCCGGCCTCCTGCGAAGCCGTGCCGGGCCCGGCCCAGCCTAGACGGCGACAGCTCCCTTCGCCTGCCGCGGGTTTCGCGCCCGGCTGCGCGCCGCGAGCGGGGCAGTTGGCTACGCCCGTATGAAGCGAAGCGCCGGCTTCAGGCAGCCGGGTCTGCGCAGAAAGGTCAGCGAGGCCCCGGCGAGGGGCTGCAGGCTTCGCGGCGACTGCTGCAGCCTGGGGGCCTAGAGCCCTGGCGGAAGGGCCGAGCCGGGTCGCCGGGGGAGCGCGGGGCCAGGCCTGGCCGGCGGGGTGGGGAATTGGGGGCTGGAGAATGCAGGGACAGGCCGGGGAGAGACCGGGAGGTGGCTGCTGGGCCGGGCGGGGCCGGGGGAGTGAGCGCGGAGCCGGCCTGGGCCGCAAGGTGAGGGCAGGGCCCGCCAGGCCGAGGCCGGGCGTTCGCTCCCGTCCAGGCCCGGGAGCCCCAGCCAGCCCCGCCGCCTCCCCACCCCCCTCGCCTGCGCCCCTTCCTCTCCGGGGCTGGGTCTCTCTCCCTTCCCGGCGTTTCCCACGGGGAGAGGAGCAGGAGGAGGAGGGGGAGGAAGGGTCGGGGAGGAGCGGAGGAGAGGAGGGGGAAGGTGCGGAGCGGTCCGCGCGCCCCCGCCCCCCGCGCTCTCTTGGCTAAGTCTCCTCCAGCCCGGCCGGGTACAACAAGTCTGTCCTCCGACGTCAGGGGGTCATTAATAACCAATTAGGAGGGTCACTGCGGCTCTTATAAAGGCGCTGAGATTTTGCCAAGGGGAAGACCGTTCGGGCCGGGTGTGCGGGAGGCAAGCCCACGGCCGAGAGCCCCCAGCAGCCGTTTCTCTGCGACCACCCGCCTCCCACCCACCCCGCACCCCCCGCACCCGCCTCCGCCTCCACCCAGTCTCTCCAGCCCTCCGCACCGCCTCTGCCATCTCTGCTGATTCCTCCATCTCTCTCTCTCCCTCTCTCCCCCTGGTTCGCTTTCCTCCCAGCCACCCCCTCGCCTCCTGCTCCCTCCTGCGTCCTCCTCCTCCTCCTCTTCCTCCTCCCCCTGCGCCTCTTCCTTCTCCTCCTCCCTGGCAGCCTTCTCACCGCTCCTGCGCTCCCCTCTCGACCGCCACATCGCGGAGGCAGCGCGCCCACCGGTCCGTCGGTCCCCAGGCGCCGGCGAGCGCCGGGCCGCCCATGATGGGCTCCGTGCTCCCGGCTGAGGCCCTGGTGCTCAAGACCGGGCTGAAGGCGCCGGGGCTGGCGCTCGCCGAGGTCATCACCTCCGACATACTGCACAGCTTCCTGTACGGCCGCTGGCGCAACGTGCTGGGTGAGCAGCTCTTCGAGGACAAGAGCCACCACGCCAGCCCCAAGACGGCCTTCACCGCCGAGGTCCTGGCGCAGTCCTTCTCCGGCGGTGAGTCGCGCCGTCGGGGCCCTCCCGGTCCCCTCCTTTCGACGGTTCCCGATCCTGGCTCCGCGACGGCATGGGACCCGGCCCGGACAAGGGCCTTGCCGGCCGCTCACCCACAACTGAACTCTTGCAACGCTGGTGCGCCTGTTTCCCGTAGGCCGAAGCAGGGCGCAGGCAGCCAGACCGGGCCGTGCGGTGGAGGGGCACCTCCGCACCCTGCGCAGCTCAGAGCAGGGATCCAGGCGCCCCGGCAGCACAGCCCCGCCGCCCCCTCCCCTCCCCTCCCCTCCCCCGGGCCCCCCTGCCCTCCTTCCCCGCTTGGAGCCGGAGGGTTCCCGGCATTTAAAGCCTTACTAGGCGTGTAATAGCAGTTGACTCAAAAAGAAGGGGTTTTAAATTCATTTAGTTAACTTGGGCTTGACCCGCAAAAGTTCCCACTTAAACCAAGAACTTTAAAAAGCAGAGGGGGCTGGGGAGGGGGAGGAGGGCGGGCGGGACCCGGGAGAAAAAGCCGCGGACAGAGCGAGGGAGAAAAAGAGAGAGCGAGAAAAGTTTCTTTTCTTTAAGATGTCTCAAGTTCTTATTCCTCATTCATCAACCCGCAAACAATATCTTTCCTCGGCGCTGGCATCTCTGCGCGTCGCCCTCTCTTCCCCCTTTACGATTTCTGTTCCTCTCTTAATTTACCGTGAAGACTAATTCCACTTCCATTCACGCTATGTCAACCATCTAATCCCCGCTTTTTGTAAGGGGAATTCCTCGGCCCCTTTTAAACAAGTCCCCTCCGCATTGAGCTACAATTTACTGCTACAGCATTCTTCCAGGGCTAATGAATTTAGAATTAGCAATTTCTTTCGAATGGAGCCGAGTGAATGCGATCACTTTAACAGCGTGACAAATTGCCGGCCGCGCCGCAATGGACACCGTTTAACCCCCCCTTTCAGCTGGCCCGTTCTCCGGGTATTTTCCCAGGTAGCTTAGAGGGGAATCTTGTAAGACATGGAGGCCTCCCCTGCGCCTCGCCGCTCCCACCCCGTCTGCCGAGGCAGAGCAGGGGCTCCTGAGGGGTGGGGAAGCCGCCCTGGCCCTTCCAGCACAGAGAGGTGACTCCTGGTTTCGCCTGGCCGGGGCGCCGCCCTCCCTGGCAGCCCAGAGCCTGGCGCAGAGAGGGTCCGGAACTGCCCGGAGTCACACAGCGAGGCCGGAGCCAGGCACACAAACACCGGCTTTTCTTTTGCGTCTTTTCCTCCGCTCAGCTAGAGGTCTGTCCTCAGTGCTGCCAGCCCGCCCCAAGCGTGGGGCCATCCTGTCCTGAAAGGAACTGGAGCCTCTGTCCCAGGTCCTCAGCCAGAACCTGACGCTCCCGCAGAGTGGGCACGGAGGGATGCACGGAAGGGCCCAGAACCAGGCCGAGGGGGAGAGCCGTGCGTTGGCCTTCACCTCCGAATGGAACCCCGCCTCAGTTTCCCTATCTGTAAAACCACACGCTAAGACCGGCTCCGTAGGTCTTAACCCTTTCGGTGGTAGTGGTGACTGCGGGAAGTTTGTAGGTGACTGGAGAAATCATGGAGATACTTTTTAAAAAGACTCCTAAAATGAGCTCCAACGCACCACTCTCTTTCGAAAGCACGGATGGTCCCGAAGTTACAAACAGAAGAGACCCCTCTCTCTGAGCCTACACCCCCCCACACACACACACACACCCCAGAACAACCTCTCTGGAGCTGGGGCTGGTTTGGGGTGAGCCAGCATGGGCAGGACCAGGGCAGAGTCTCTGGCGGGGAAGGGCCACCCCCGGCTCTGACCCTGTCCTCCCCCTGTGCTCCGCGGCCGCAGAGGTGCAGAAGTTGTCCAGCCTGGTGCTTCCTGCCGAGGTGATCATCGCGCAGAGCTCCATCCCCGGCGAGGGCCTCGGCATCTTCTCGAAGACATGGATCAAGGCGGGCACCGAGATGGGCCCCTTCACAGGCCGAGTCATCGCCCCGGAGCACGTGGACATCTGCAAGAACAACAACCTTATGTGGGAGGTACGCGCGGGCTGGGAGGGAGGGCCCCGGCGCCCTGGAAAGGAGCGGGGCTGAGGACTGCGGGTGGGAGCCGGTGGCCTGGCCGACGCCGCTTCTGCCCTCGCTGGGCGCTGTGGACGCTGGCGGCGGGACCTGAGTGCGCCTGAAACTCACCCAACTTGGAGGCTCCTCTCCAGCCCCGCTTCGTGCTTCGGAATTAGTGACGGCCTCCCCTGCTCCCCTCCTCCCAAGACACACACAATCTGTGCCGCCACCGCGGTCACGTTCTGAAAAACTGACCAGCCTGCCAACCCTGGCAAGCACGACTTGTGTTGGCCCCACTCCACAGATGAGGACACTGAAACCCAGAGAGGCAGCATGGCTCCCCTCGGCTCCTAACTTGAGCTGGGAGGCCGCCAGCGGGGACCAAGCCCCAGCGACCACATTCTTTCTCTGGCTTCTGGAAGCTTGGAAGGAAGCCTCTCAAGCCTACCCTGGGCCGAGGGAGGTGGCTGAGGGAGTTGGAATGGAGCATGGGTAGGCCCGTGCTTCTCGGGAGTGGGCTTCCCAGCCACAGACAGAGTAATGACGTGGGAAATGAGCACTGCTGAACTGGCATTGTCACCTTTCCGAGTCCCCATCTGCAGGCCACTGATTAGCTCAATAAGCCTATGAGTAATCCTGCTCTTAGCCCCATTGCATAGACAGGAACTGAGGCTGACAGGCCTCCTCACCTCACCACAGTGCCGGCTGCCAGGGAGAGCCACGTCTATAACAAACCCACCCCTCACCCTGCCTCCTCCCGGGTGCTCACCCTGCAGGGCTGGGAGCCCCTGAGGCTATGCGGGTGGCCCTGCTTGCCTCTCCCTGCTCACATTGCCCCACTCCCCTCGGCTGCTTCTCCACCACAGCCTCCTCCTGTCAGGCCCCAGAGGAGCCCAGTGTAAAAACCCTGCAGCTAGTCACAAGAGCAGGAGGAAGGGGACACGGGGACTGCCCAGAGACCTCTCCCAACTTCACCTTCTCTTCCCTGGGAGGCCTGGGCCAGTCGTCACCTTCTTCACATTGTTGCCAGGGCAGGAATCTGGGGTTCAGTTTGGCCTCTGTGTGCTCTTGGCAGCTCTCAAAAAGAGGGTTAGGTTTGTCTGTGGAAGGACCATCCGGGCCAGGGTGTTGGAGTGAGGCAGCTTTCCCTCTCCAGGCTCCTGCATCGCCCTCTGAAGTCCCACCACAATTGGGGGCACCTCTGGGAGAATTTAGCTGGAGGCCACTTTGTCCAGTCAGTCATTCTTGGATACCCTTTTCTTCTGGGGGTTGTTGGGAGGACGTGGCAGCATGAGCACGTAGGTCAGCTCGTGGGTCTTCAGGGACCGAATCACTCCGGGGCCACTTTTGGCTGGCTGGCCTCGGGGCAAGTGACCTCACTGCTGCAAGCCTCCCTTTCCTCCTGGAGGAGAGGGGTAGTAACTGTCTCCACTCCCAGGGCTGGCTGTGTGGGGGGAGAGAGAGTGTGTGGATGGGCCTGGGCCTGGGCCTGGCCACAGGCGACACATGTAGGCATGGCCCTGCCTCACCTGGTCTCCACTCCGCCTGCACCCAGGTGTTCAACGAGGATGGCACTGTGCGCTACTTCATCGATGCCAGCCAGGAGGACCACCGGAGCTGGATGACCTACATCAAGTGTGCACGCAACGAGCAGGAGCAGAACCTCGAGGTGGTCCAGATCGGCACCAGCATCTTCTACAAGGCCATCGAGGTGAGCTTTTGTGGTGCTGTTGTGTAGGGACCAGCAGGGGCAGCTGGGGATGGGGGCTGCTGGCGGGCAGCGGATGGGGTATTGTGGTGTTGACGCTGGCCCAGCTGGCCCTGCCCAGACCGTGGGGTGAGGCCCATGCATCCTGGTCTGCAGGAGTGTGGCCTCAATGGAACAGCTTTCTGCTGCAGATAGGAAAGGATAGAACTGTTACCATTGCGAGTGTCATGAGCACCTCAACAGTGAGGTCCCCGCATGTCTGCTGAGAGTGTTTTGGAGTTCAGAGCTTATAGAGATAGGGGAAAGCGAGATGTGAGAAGGAAGCCTGGGGAAAGCAATTGAATGGGAAGGAGGGCTGTGTCTGCAGCATTTTAACTGTGTGTTGTCTCTCATTCTGCCTGCACGGGGCCCTATGACATGTGGATAATGACTCTAGTCACAGCCGTCACCTACTGATTCCTCACTCTGTCAGACTCTTCCTGAATGCTGTACGTGCGTTATCCCATTGAATTCTCCCGCTGTCCTACGAGGGAGGATTCTATGATCATCTGCAGTTTACAGACAAGGAAACTGGTGTCACTTGGTGGCAGGCAGACTGAGGAGCATTTACAGTGCATTTGGGGAACCAGTGAATGCTCAACATCTATACTTTATGAGGCTTCTCAGAGGAGAGAAAGGGTGAGATTGCAGACAGATAAAAGATCACTTCCCTCAGAGGGGCAGGGTGGGCGAGAGGGCTTCCAAAGGAGGTGAGGACTAAGCCAGGCCCAGGGCATGGGAAGGCTCAGGTGGGCAGAAGAGAAGAGGGTGGGAGAGGGAGGTGTTCCTGGCACTGGGAAATGCTGGGTCAGCAGCAGAAAAGCTCGTGGTGTAAGGGAAGTATGGCTGTTGGCAAGGTCAGCAGGGTGGTGGTAGCCGAGGTGGCCCGCGCTGCATGAATCTGGGCAGGAAATGGAACACTCAGCGCAGTGTCTAGCCCAGGAGCTGGGAAACTGCATCAGACTGCCCCTGGCAGGTTGGTAGTGGGGGGCTGCTCCCAGCATCCTTTCCTGGGCCTCATGCCTCTGCTGCCCCTTGGAGCAGAGTTGACGCTTGGCTGAGTTTAGGGGGTGGTCTGGAGGAGCCCCGCCAAGGTCAGAGAATGATTTGCCTTAGTTCACGCTGTTTTCTCTCTGGGACTCAAAGCTTCAAGGGCACTCCGAGGCCCCCAGCCCCAGTGGGGCATAGCAGTTTTTGGAACTGGAGTCAGTTGTCCCGGAATAGCCAGGCCTCAGGAATCTCCAAGGGAAGGCAGCAGAAAGGCCTTTGTCTGGGCCCTGGGGTGGCTATGGACCGGTGCCAGCTGAGGGGTGGTAATGGGGGGAGGACCAGGAAGAGAGAAAGGAAAACGGAGGCAGTTCCTCTCTGGGTTTAAGGTGAGGTGGGATGGCTAGTGAGGCAGTGTGAGCATAGGACCAAAAGGGGACCAGGTCACAGGGGCCCTCTGACCGCCTGCCCGGCTGCCGCTCTGTGGACCGAGGGCGTCCACCAGACATCAAGGAATCGGCCTCAGGGGAAGCTGAACCCCATTTCCCACAGAGAGCACCCTCACAGATCCTCACACCCCTCTCACCCTTACACACACTCTCTCACATCCTAACATTTCCACACTCCTTCCCAGCCAACCTGAATCAGATGAGCTGAAGGACACACGCTCACCCCATCCCTTCCACACACTCCCACAAGTGACAGACCCGAATGTCCACATCCTTTTGGTAAGAGGCTGTGGGTTTGGGCAGACACAGGGGCCTAAGTTTCATCTTGCTGTGCAGATCACACCAGCTGACTGCCGAACAGTCAAAAAACATTTGTAGATACAGGGCAAGGCGACTGAAGAATAGCTCCAGGTATGGACCTGAATTTGTAAGAATTTTAAAAGGTCATCTACATTTGATCTGGATTTTAAGTTGATCAAAGAGGATCAGGATCATCTACATATGATATCCTATTTTATATATGTATACATTTGTATATAATATCACCAATTTTGGCTATTAATGCTTTTATATAATTAGAAGTACTGTACAAGTAAAGTGAGTGAGGGACAAGGAAGCACAAAATATCATCCATTTTACTATCAATAAACAAAACTGGTGGCAATTTTCTCCAACCCACCTGGGTTTTGTTGCAATATCAAATTGAACAGACTAGACAAGTTGTGTGTTGGGGTGTATTTGACTACCCGTACAGCAGGGGCCCGGGCTCTGAGCTCAAGCTGCCCTTCTGGACGTGACCAGAACAGATCGCTGCTCACCCAAGCCACTCCCTGGATGTCTCTGGAATAAATCAGCTGTTTGTTCTGGGCGTGTGAGTGAGTTCGCCAAGAAAAAGGGACCTTCGCCACGATCTGTTTTCATAATCTTTATGCCACTCAGAACCGCTATTTAAATTTTGTAACCGTCAACCTTTACTTGCCAAAATTAGGAAAGAACATCTTTATTCAATAATCACAAGTACCGTTGCTGTTCTAAAATTTTCCACAAATCTAGTAACAGCAATCCTCCAAACGGAGATGACGGCGATGGAGTTTCAGAGCCGAGTCCGCCCGAGGAGGATCCCCAGGCAGGTTTTCCATCGGGCCAGCATGTAATCGCTGCATCCCTGGAGCACCCTTCTTGCTAACTTCAATCACAGGAGAATTTCCTATAGTCTCACGTGCCTAAAATATTTTTAGAAAATGCCCCGCACCGTGCCTGGCACGTGGCAAGTGGGCACTAACTTTGGACCGAACTGTCTTTCTGCCGGTGATGGGGGCTGGGTCAGGAAGGGAAAACACAGGGACGCAGCTTTTCCAGGAAAACAGACTGTCTGGCCCAGGAAGCAAGACCTCGTCTGGCTCCACAAGTCAGCACAAGAAAAGGATTTAGGAATCACTTATTAAAGTTTTGGATTTTGTAATTTGGAGGAAAATTCCCTGAGTCTTTCCCTCCCTATTCTTTGGCAAATTGCTGTGCCCTGGAATATGGGTTGTTTTCTTCCTGCTACTTTCCTTCTCATTTTAGGCTCTTGAGCTCTGTCTTTTTTTGCTGTAAATTCTAGAACCTCATAGCCCCATCTCTCTCTTTTCTTGGCTCTATGAAGTCATTTGCCGTTGACCCTGCTCATCCGTGGGTGCAGTTAAGGCTCTCTGATTATTCATAATAAGCACCATTAAGAATGCTATCAGCCATAGAATATTTGCTTTATCATGTGCCATGCTAAACCCTTTGCAAGTTAAAAAAGAAAATCCTCTTAGCCCTGTGAGAAACTCTCTATTACCACTCCCATTTTATTGATGATGAAACTAAGGTTGATCCATGATTTGAACCCAGGCCTGCCTGACCCCAGGGCTGGAGCTCTTGATCACCTCGCCATGTGGCCTCCCTGGCCAATATCTATTTGCTAAAACTCTATTAATTGGTGTGTCAGGACATCTGTGGTACAATGGAAATTGATGTTCATCCAGATGACACTGAGTTCCTTCTAGACTAGGGCTTCTGCACCGCGGGAGGGACGGGGCTGTCAGGGTCTCCTGGGAGCACGTTCGCTAGTGTGACATGAATTTATCCTTCGAAAGCAAAGCAAAGAACCTCATCATTTTCAGCTTATCATAAAAACCCAGAAAGTGAGGTAGGACAAACCCGGCCTGACAGGGAGGGTGAAGAGACAAGGGTGGAGAGATCGTGTGATTTGTCAGATAAAGATTCGGAGGCTGATGTTCCCCCAGAGTTTTAGTGATGTGGATTTTATGGTATGGGACTAGGTCTCTTTGGGAATTGCTTTGTCCAGGGCGTGTCCTGAGCCCTCTGCCAGAGAAGTGGATGAACTGGATCCCTAAGCCTCAGTGGAGAGCCTCGGCTGGGCCAGGGCTGAGTGGGTTGTAAAGAAATAGAGCTGGCGAGGGAGCCGTGGGGATGTGCGCAGAGGGGCCAGCTGGCAGGGCCGGGGAAGCCTTTGGGGGATAACACCATGACCTCGGGAAAGAAGCTGCAGGTGCCCGGGTTTCCTGGGTTTGATCACGAAAAGTGTTTCAGATGAGGAATCCCCAGGAGCAGGGAGAGAGCAGAGGTCAGGGCCAGGGGCTGCTGCTGGCTTCCCAGAGCTCCGAAGGGCTAAAAGAAGCTCCTGGCCCCCGGAAACAGCCGCTCCTCACCTCTGTGCAGGTGAGGCTGACCCCCCCAGGGCTGGCTTGAGAGCCCGGCGGCATCTAGCTGTCTGGGGATACATTCTCAATTCCAGTAGATTCTTCTTAATATATTTTTGCTTTTATAAAAATTTGGAATTTTTTTTTTGCTCGGGTAAAAGTAATATATTCTCATAATTTTAAAAAAATCATGTAGAAAATAGAAGTCATTCTGCTCTGTCATGCTACTTGCCATGAAATTTAAATCGGCATTTTAAAACAGTCTCAAAATGACAAACTCTCCGGTGGAAACATGCACAAGAAACCGGTGGAATGGCTGGGCATCCAGAACAGGAAAGAGTTATTTTTCATTATGTACAGTTTCACATGTTTACAAATTTTTATAAATGTATCTGCATCACTGTTTTAATTTTTTTAATTCATAAAATTAGTTTTCACCCATTTTAAAAATGTTAGTAATAAATGACTGACCCTTCTACTGAAACAGTCACTATGAATCTCTTATTTAAGAATTAATATTCCACATACCATGATGAATAACGATATTCAGGATTTGTGTAATCCCAGATGTTCTTGGCTCCAGTCCTTATTCATTACTAACATTGTTGCAGGTGACACTAATTGTTTCATCCTAAAAATTAAGAGACTGGAGATGACTTTGATTCCCAGACCTAGAATCTAGATGTAAAGTTGTAGCGAGGCGCAGCGTCCGCTGGTGGCTTGCTGATCCTCCCATCCCATAGCTGTCCTGGAGGAGTCGGCTCCTCTCCTCAGGGGACATGGAGCCAGGAGGCAGCGTCACCGGTGTGTGGCTGGTGTTCTTGGAGCTTGGCGCCCCAGGGCGGGCTCTAGCTGGACACCAAAAGCAAAGCCCTGAGTCACTGAGGGCTGAGCCTAGAGGCTCACGTGCCACACTGTGAGCTCCGTGGGGAATCCGCCGAGATTCGATGCACCAGGGATTACTGCCACTTGTCTGAGAGGTTGGTGAGGCTGAAGATAATAATAAGGGCTACCAGGTATCGGCTGCACAAAGAGGTTTATGTGTGTGGCCCTGCTGAACCCCAGCAAGCACCTCAGTGAGGCAAGAACAATGTCACTGTCCCTGTTTTACAGTTGAGGAAACTGAGGTCCTGCGGTTTGAGGCAACTTGCCCAAGGACACACGCTCAGCCGGTGAGGAGCCTAGTGCACCCCAACCTGTCTGACTTCAGGGCTGGAACTGGAACCCTCTTTGGTCTATTTCCTGAAGGGGCGTGTTCACATGGTCCTACAGGGGACAGGTGCTTTAGAACCGTCGCGTGTAAATATCTGGTTTCTCCTGAGGATGGAAAGCAGCGGTCGGGTCAGCATTAGAGATGACTCATACTCAGTCTTAGAGCTGGCAGGACCCCAGGGCTCATGTTCCCTGGCCTGCTCATTTGAAGAGACAAGCTCAGAGAGGTGAAGCGATTTGCCCAAGTCGCCCGGGCAGCTGGTGACAGAGGTCCCATCTGTTTCATCTCATGTAGGTTGGCTTCCTTCACAGTGACTTTTTCTTATGTATTTTGGTTCATCATACACTTTTCTAAGAGGCTCACAAAACCTTCCTCTTCTCAGACCTCTTTTCAACAAGGGCCTGCAGCTCTGACCCGCTGGCCTCCCAGAGAGTGGTCAAAGTAAGTGACCAGAGACACCACAGACACCTGTCGTGACAGATTCGAATCTGCCTGCTTTCATTGAGGCACCGCCTACTTTTCCTTGGGCTCGGGCTGCACTAGGCTTTTCCCTATCCACACCCAGTCACTCCCGGCCCGGGTGTACCCTCTGCCTGGCTTCTCATTACTCACTGCTCCTGCAGCTTGATGTGACGCCCCACAGGTCGAGGGCTCGGTTGGGAAGCGACATAGTGACCTGAGACTGAGCCTTAGAAGGATGGGCGTCACGTGGGCCCCCTCACACCTTCCCTGCCCCCACACTCTCCTCTCTCTGCTCCCCCCTCCTTTCAGGGTGCAGCAGCGCTTGCTGCAATGGTCTGAGGGTCTCCCTGGCTCTAAGCAGGCCCAGAAGAAGGAAGGTGTGGCAGACAGACAGGAGTCTCAGTGTGGCGGGGCGGGGTGTGTGTGTGTGTGTGTGTGTGTGTGTGTGCAGGCCACAACCAAACAGGAGGGAAGGGGGACTGTTCTCTGGCCAGGCCGAGGTGAGGGTCTTATCCTGGGGTGATTTCAGATGCCCCTACATGGAATCCTATGCAATCTTTTGCACTTCAGCCAAGAGAGGGGACTCACTAGGAAAAGCTGGGGGTGTCCAGCTCCCTCTGCATAGATCAGAGAGTGACACCCAAGGGTGGGTGCCAAAGCCAGCTCTTGTGGGGTTTGGGCCTAGAGAGGATAATGGGGTGTCACTCTCGTTTGACCTGCCTGGCCAGGGCCTGTAGTTGCCCCACTTGGGAGGGTAAGTGGCTGTCGCCACAAGCCTGGCAGTGCCCTTGGGACGCCCTGGAGTGTGTGGGGTAGGGTCAGTGTTGCCGCAGGAAGAGGCCCTCTCTGGATTATCACTGCAAACCTCTCCCTGCTGAAAAAAATAAACATAAAGAAACAACTCTCCCTACTGAAAAGAGAAGACAGCCTGAAAAGCCCTGCGAAAGGAGAGTGAACAGGATTGCCTTTGGGGCGCTGTGGGACAAGGAGGGAGCAAGTGCAGAGAGAGCACCCTCAGTCCTTAGCTGTCGGGGGGACTTGGCTAGTGAACTTTGGCTCAGCTCGGGGTGGGAGTGTTTACCGTTGTCAGAAACTTTTTTTGAGGGGTGGGTGTAGGGTGGGCTTATTTGATTTTTAAGGAGGAAAGTTTGCAACTATTTCATCCAAATCTCCTGTTATATATCTATGACTAATAAGGAAATACTTTATAATAGCAAGAAAATTATGTATATTTTAATTCATCAGGAAACAAATTGTGATAATGAAGGATACTGAAAAAAAAACTGTAAACCCTAAAAAAAAAAAAAGAACATAAAAACCCCCTTCCTACCAACAGCCCTCGCCTCTTCCCTTGGCAGGTCTTCATCAGAGAGCAGCAGAGCCCTGCCATCATTTGCAGGGTTCTCGATCACAGACTTAGGACATATTCCAATATTTCCTGAGGCGAGAGGCATTCACGAATCAGAATATTTCTTTTTTTAGCATTTGCCACATGCATGGAACCACGCAGAGCCCTGGGATGGATAGGGAATTACCTGTGGCATGTGCTGCCTTGTGGGTTCTTTGGATGAGACGTTTCCAGAACATCATCAGGCAGGGCGTAGCCCAGTATAATAGTGTGCCCCACAGCCCACACTCCTTGGAAACTTCGGCCTCAGTGCTGTGGTCCCAAGGGCTGACTCTGGTTCCCCTTGGTAGGAAATGAAATGTCTTCTAGCTTTCTGTCCTTCCATTACTTCTAATTGCTGCAAGGCTTCAGTTCTGTTGCTGTCAGCTTGGAAGCTCTGGTGTGGCTGGGAGGCAGCTATGTTTCCTGTAGCACAGTGAGGACAGAGATGGCGAGAAGGCCTGGGTAGAGAGGGAGGCAGAGGGCCGGAGCATCCCAAGGCCTTCTGTGTTTGTGCCGCTTGCTGAGGTTGGCTCAACCCCATGACAGGAGCCAGAACAGCCACCTCCTGGCTGCAAGGGGACGTGCGAGCAGACCCCTGACTTTCACCCATCTGGCAGCCGCATCCCTGACTGCCTCTCGCCTCCTTCCCTGCAGATGATCCCTCCTGACCAGGAGCTGCTGGTGTGGTATGGGAACTCGCACAACACCTTCCTGGGGATCCCTGGTGTGCCGGGACTGGAGGAGGAGCAGAAAAAGAACAAGCATGGTAGGTATTCCCTGTGAGCCCACGATGACAAAAGACCCATAGAGATTGGAACCCAGGGAGAGAGGGGGTGTGTGTGGCGACGAGGCTCTTGATTTACAGGGTCTAGCCTGCCGCAGCATCGAGTCGATGGGGCCTCCTGGCCCAAGGAGGCCAATGCCTCTGGAGCCTGCACCTTGGTCCATGCATGGGTGGAAGGCAGTCCTCCTGTGGGGATGGGGACACCTACAAGGTAGCAGGGTGTGACAGTAGGAGCAAGGGGCAGAGCAGCAGGAGCCTTCCAGGAGATCACGGGAAATGTTTCTGTGCCTCACTTTCCCCATCTGTAAAGGAAAGGTGTTGGGTGAGATGACCTCTAAAGTCCCTTCTGGCTGTGACAATCTGTCATTTCACCGACCTGTCCCTGGTGTGGGACCTGGCACAGAGTAGGTGCCAGTATAAACTGGTTGAATGAAGGCAGGGCAAAGTGTGTGTCTATCATCACGATAGATCTTTGCCCAAGACCTACTGCGTGCCATGTTCTGGGCTAAACCTTTTACAGGCATCATCTCACTGGGTCCTCACAAATCCCTGGTGAAAAAGGATTATTCTTATTTTAACAGAGGATGTAACTGAAATACTGTTTATTGAGCCCTGGTCCTGCAGCTAAAGCTTTACAAAAATGGATTCCTCTGATCTTCACAACAGCCAATGGGGGTAATGCTAGTATTACCTTCATAGGTGCAGTTTCCAGGTACATAGTAGGCGCTCAGTAAATATTCGTGGGATGAAAAGGTGAAAAGGCCAGGGGGTGGGTGGGCGTTCCAGTTGCTGCCCGTAAGGCCTGCGATGAACCAGGCACTTCCCACACACGAGTTAAGGCCTGCGAAGGGCTTAGCACAGAGTAAACCCTCAATAGGTGTTAGCTTCTTACAATCATCTAGTGGTCAAGCATAGCTCCGTGAGTTTCCCATTTTACAGATGAGAAAATTGAGGTTTATTCTCTGCCAGCGTCCCCGAAGGAGAGCGCTACTGCCCGGGGGGCGGTACTTGTGGGGTCCGGGGAGCCGGTTTTAACGGGGCTGCTCTCTTTCCTCCCTCCTTTCCCTCCACCTGCCCCTCGGCCCGGCCCCGGCCGACCCCTGTCCCCCCGTCCCCCCGTCCCCCCGGGCCCCGCCCGCGCGGCCAGAGGACTTCCACCCGGCCGACTCGGCGACGGGCACTGCGGGCCGCATGCGCTGCGTCATCTGCCACCGCGGTTTCAACTCGCGCAGCAACCTGCGCTCGCACATGCGCATCCACACGCTGGACAAGCCCTTCGTGTGTCGCTTCTGCAACCGCCGCTTCAGCCAGTCGTCCACGCTGCGCAACCACGTGCGCCTGCACACGGGCGAGCGCCCCTACAAGTGCCAGGTGTGCCAGAGCGCCTACTCGCAGCTGGCCGGCCTGCGCGCCCACCAGAAGAGCGCGCGCCACCGGCCGCCCAGCGCCGCGCTGCAGGCCCACTCGCCCGCGCTGCCCGCGCCGCACGCGCCCGCGCTCGCCGCCGCCGCCGCCGCCGCCGCGCACCACCTGCCGGCCATGGTGCTGTGAGCGCCGCGCCCGCCCGCAGCCCGCGCGGGTCCCCGGAGGTTCCCCGCCCCCCGGCGGGGTGGGGCGCGGGGCGGCCGCCAGGGGGCGTGGCTCCTCTCTCCTCGGACTTGACCTTTTCGCCGGGCGCCGCGGGTCCCGGCGCTGTGGGTGCGCTGCAGAAATGATCCCCCAGGCACCCACCCGTCGCCCCGTTTTGGAGATGAGGACGCTGAGGGGTGACGTCCCATTCCCAGGCCACCCAGCGGGTGCAGCTCCTCACGTGAGCCCTGCAGGAGGCCGCCTCCTCTTGGGGTCTCTCCGCCCGGCCCCACACCGGAGTCTTCCTCCTCCTGTGGAGCCGGCGGCCGGGCTGGCGTTCCTCTCGTGGGAGTCAGGAGAGGGGGCTGAGAGTCCCTGAGGGCCCTCAGCCGGGGACAGGGCGTCCCCACCTCACCCAGAAAACCTCCCTGCTTCCTCCCTCCCCGCCCTGTGTGGCCTGAGGGAAGCTGTCCAACTGTCTCCTCCCCCTGCCTACTGGGACACGTGGCCTGCAGTGTCGGGCATCACGGATGCGAGCTTGAGAGTTGGGGCGTGATGGGGCAGTCAGAGGAATTGTGGACAGACTGACACTTCTTTTTCAGGCGGACCATTCTCTCCATTAGGTCACTTTCCCCCCAAACCTGACTCAACTGTGCCGGGCAGTTTGAGAGTGGAGGCAAAACCTAAGGACCCTTATGGGACTCTGGACAAGGCCATGCCCTCTTTGGGCCTCAGTTTCTCCATCTGTAAAGTATTGGGGTTGGACCGATATCACCCGCGGTCTGCATTCCCCTCCCCTTATGCCCGCTACAGTTCTGGCATCATGCTTGGGAAGCGGATGATTCCTGCTCTCCCACTCCCAAGGCTGGTTTAAACCACACTCCAGCAAGAGGAGGGCAAGCCTGGCCCCGCTGTCCTCCAGGCTAGGCTGGCTTCTCTGCCCGGAAAGCATTTCAAACTGCCCAGTTCCAGGAGATGCCGCCCGCCAGCCGGTACTTCTCGTTACTGCTTCCCAAGTTTTCTCAAATTTCGGCCGTGAGCGCCCTCTGGTGTCGCCTCTTTCACCTCGCAGTCATTTATCAGAATTCCTGTTGGGAGTTTTGTAAAATAAAGAAATTATAATAATATTAATAAAAAGTATAAAATGTATAGAGTTTTCAAGAAACCGTGTTCTACATCCAGAAAATTGTCACTTTAACTTTGTAAATATTTATCTAAAATGATATTTACAAAACTGTGATTATATATTATTTGATTGTATATGTACAACTGTAAATACATTTGTACCTCTCTTGTATTCTAAAATAAAAATTACTTGGAACATTTATCACTTAGTATCTGAATTGGCCGACACTTTTGTCTGCATGAGAAAGAAATATGGAAAGTGCCTAGAGGCTGGAGATGGAGTCCATAAGAATTGTTCTACTTACTGTTGTTTTTTTTTTTTTGGTTGTTGGTGTGTTTTTTTGTTGTTGTTGTTGTTGTTTTTAGATACCAGGAATTGAGCCGGTAGGCACTCAACCACTTGAGCTGCATCACCTCCCCTCTGTTTACTGGTTTGGAAAGACATCATTGTACCTTCCTTAAAAGAAAATTCATCTCTCACAACTGAGGTGTCAGCTCCCAAAGGGATGGATCGCAGTGCAAAGCAAGGGATGTCTCAGAAGAAGCCAGTAGATGTCTCCTGGTTTTCAGCTGGTGCCTCATTTTGTTACTTCCCCCAAATCTTTACTTACTTTTCTATCCCTTATTTTTGTGGCCAACTGGAAGAGGTTCAAGATGGCCACCAAAGGCCTCCCCAATCCCTAGGCTCTCCAAAGGCATTAGGCACCCATCCTCAGACCCTCCTTGAAGGACACCACAGAGCAGGAGCCCATCAAGGTGGAATAAAGAGGCTACACAGTTCATCAAGGGCCAGACCCTGCCTCTCCAGGGCCTCCTGGACAGTAGCAGGCGTGAGCACTGGGGAGTGTGAGTTCACGCCTCTGTGCCCCCCACACTCCCGCCATGAGGGCGTCCCCTAAGCACTTCTAGCCCACTAGACAGGCCTGCTCCCAGGCTTCTTACAGCACTCTTCTCTGTGCAACCTCATCTGGGCACTTGCATGTGCACACACACCCCGTGGACACACAGGAATTCACACTTGTACAGAGAGACCATCTCCATTAGGCGTTTCACCCGTGGACTCCCAGAGAGGCCCGTGCTTTGTGGGACTCATCTCATGCCTTGGCTGATGGGGGCACAGGCAGGGATGCACAGTTGATGTGTTCACTGCAGGCTTCCCCTGGGGTCTCCTCCCTAGAGCCTGAGTGAAGCCAGCCTTAGTACTCCACCTGCCGCCCACTACAGACCTTGCCTCTCCTTTGATACTTCAGTGGGAGGCTTCCAATACCTCCCATGGTCCCTGGCATTACCTTCTGCCCAGGCTGGAAAGGAAGACATTTTCCAGGCCTCTTGTTGCCACAACCAAAGCTTATCTTCCCTGAGTCCCCATCCCTCCAGACGCTGATGAGTGAAATGGAATTAAGCACCCTCTTAGCCCATACATGGTGCCTCCCAGAGAGAAACACCTCAAGTAAGGTAAAATCTGGGCTTCCTGAAGATCCTGCGGGAGTCAGACTTTAGAGAAATAGGTGGCACTCTTGATAAAAATTCTAAATCGCTCTACTCCATAGGTAACTCTGTTCTGTGAAGTCCCAGCTAATGGGCCATAATAGCAGGCAGAGGTGCCTCTGGCATGCCAGCTGAAGTGCTTCTATGGATGTGTGCTGGCACGTGGGTGCCTGGGCCTGCACTAGGGGATAAACTCACCCACGATGCGAGGCCTGATGCTAAAAGCCTAACCCTTGCTTGCATTTCCAGCAGAGGACTCAGCCCCTTTCCCAGGTGAGCATCCCCGGGACAAAGGTGGGTAAACACAGTCAGAGAAATTTCTGTGGGCCAGCCTGGGTTTAGGAATTTAAATGCATACATTCTGGGAATCCTCCCCCCAATCCCATAAGGTCAGTGCTCCTTTTATGTCCATGTGAAGTATGAGGAAACTGAGGCATAGAGAAAGTAAGTGATTTACCCAGGTGAATGGCAGAGCAGGGTTTCACCATGGGCACCTGATGTTACTGTAAGGGCGCCTATTTCCAGTAGGTCCTCCCAATCAGTGCTACAAAGGCAAATATGTCTTTTAGTGAGAAGGTGATTTATTGCGAGTACACAGGCAAGAAACTAGGGGAATCTACCTAAACCAGTTCAAAGTGAAAATGGGAGCTAGGGTTTTTATAGGGGGGGAAAGGGATAGTTGAGAATGAAAACAAGTAAAAAAAAGAAACAAGTGATTCCAGCGGTCTTGTGAGAAGGGTATGTGCAAATTCAGTCCTGTGTTGTTTCAAGCACATCCAACTTGTCCCTGATTTCAGTGGTTAATAAATCTCAGTTTAGATATAGTTGTGCAGGTGCAAGGCCTTCATGGCTCCTTTCTAAGATACCCGCTCAAGGATATCAAACTGTCTCTGGGAAAAGTTACAGATTTACACCATTCTGTCTGGTTTTGCTTTGTTGGGTTTTTTTTTTTTAAGATTTATTTTATTTATTTCTCTCCCCTTTCCCCCCATTGTCTGCTCTCTGTGTCCATTCACTGTGTGTTCTTCTGTGTCCACTTGCATTATCGGGTGGCACTGGGAAACTGTCTCTTTTTTGTTGCGTCATCTTGCTGTGTCAGCTCTCTGTGTGTGCAGAGCCATTCCTGGGCAGGCTGCACCCTTTTCATGTGGGGTGGCTTTCCTTGCAGGGCACACACCTTGCGCAGGGATGCCCCTGCGTGGCACCCCTATGTGGGGGCGACCCTGTGGCATGGCACTCCTTGCGCGCAGCAGCACTGCACATGGGCCAGCTTACCACACGGGTCAGGAGGCCCTGGGGATCAAACCCCAGACTCTCTGTATGGTAGACGGACACTCTATCAGTTGAGCCATGTCCACTTCCTGGGTTTTGCTTTGAGATGTAATCTTATTCCTATAAGCAAAACTGAGAAAGTCTGGTTAATACCCTCCAGGGAACTAAGTGCAAAGTGTAAACTTCTAAAATTAGATTGATAGAAAATAAGTTCAGGTGGCGGACTTGGTTCAGTGGTTAGGACGTCCGTCTACCACATGGGAGGTCCGTGGTTCAAACCCCAGGCCTCCTTGACCCGGGTGGAGTTGGCCCATGCGCAGCGCTGATGCTTGCAAGGAGTACCCTGTCACGCAGGGGAGTTCCTGCATAGGGGAGCCCCACGTGCAAGGAGTGTGCCTGTAAGGAGAGCTGCCCAGCACGAAAGAAAGTGCAGCCTGCCCAGGAATGGCACCGCACACACGGAGAGCTGACACAACAAGATGACGCAACAAAAAGAAACACAGATTCCCGTGCCGCTGACAACAACAGAAGCGGACAAAGAAGACACAGCAAACAGACACAGAAAACAGACAACCGGGGTAGGAGGGAGGGGAGAGAAATAAATTAAAAACAAAAAAAGAAAACAAGTTCAAATAGTTATAGAATTTTCAAAGCTTCTTAAAAATGAAGAAATTTCAATAAACACATTTTCCAGCTCTCATATCCCACCTTGTGTTTATACTCTTTTTTTTTTCTTAAGAAGATATGTTTTATACATATTCCTCATCTAAGGAAAATGGACAATGGCCTCATCTTCTGTAGTTACTTCTTGCTGATTAGGGGTGAAGAAAATTCTTATATCATTTTAGAGGATGCTCCAGACATAAACTCACAAAGATAATATTGGTAGCAGCAAGACAAGCATATGGCAAGCAAAGTAAAGGCAATACTTAAGAGAACCACTCTCCATTTCACAGGTAAGTTCATTATTCACTCAGAAAATGAGTCATTTGCCAAGATTTTTAACATGTTCAATATCACTTTGCATATAGTCCAGTATAGAAGAGGTATTATATGCATCAGGTATGTAGGTACAGCACTTAATACTACTCAATGCACAAGTTTCTCTTTGAGCTGCAGTTAATATTACCTAAG
The DNA here is from genome assembly GCF_030445035.2 of Dasypus novemcinctus. Classification (NCBI taxonomy): domain Eukaryota; kingdom Metazoa; phylum Chordata; class Mammalia; order Cingulata; family Dasypodidae; genus Dasypus; species Dasypus novemcinctus. Next base: position 86,489,537 of record NC_080680.1, on the reverse strand, counting down.
CTCCAGGTTTGTTATACCTTACACGTTGTCTCTCAGGCTGTAACGTCAATTGTATTTGTTTAAGTTCTACTCATATTTCTCTGGTGGTTCTTCCTTCACTTGGTATATCCTTCCCACAGCCAGCATGCTGCAGAGGCTCCACGATTCCACGAGCTTGGTGCATAGCACCCTCCAGCACTATGAAACAGATCCAGTCTGGAGGCACTGTTGGGCCATTGCTGGCTGGCAGAGCCACAGGAGTCCGAAGCAGCAACACAGTTCCATTTACTTTAGGAGCATGAGCAGATGTCACAGATACTCTTATTGTTTAGGGGTCCTGGTGAGTGATCTAGCCAAAAACTCAAATGGAGACACACCATACATGGTGTTGGGGCCTGGTTTAAGTGCACAAAAGAGGCCAATTCTGAGAAAGCAAAATGTTAAAATTTGTTAGGTTTGAACATTTGAACATTATTTTCTTTTAAAAGTGGGGAGATTTGTTTTTCTTAAACCATGAAGGACAGGATTAGGTTAAAGTACAAGAAGCTATTTTGATAAAACAGACATTTTGCCTTGTATGCTGATTATTCAGGAGAAAAACTCTTTATAATCTTCTCCTAATACAGACTAATGGTTTAAGAAACTTTGTCACTTTCACAGAGAAAGAACCAAGTTTTGTTTTTACTACTTGATACTAAAGCTTTTAAAACTTTATAGCTAGACTCATCAAATCTTTCCCAACTTTGACCCCCCAAATTTCTATTCCTCACACACCTGTATTCATTCAGGTTTTGTTCCATAGTATCCTCCTTCTTAATAACCAGTCATTTTCTTAGGACATAATTACTTTCTTTTTCCTTAATAAAAATCACATTCTATATATCTTTCAATCTTAAATTACCAAAATGATTTTGGAAACTGTCTCTACGCAAACTTCTTACAACATAGAATTACCATTGAAATTAAACAAACTGGTCAGAACAATGACTCAATTTGTTTATATGCAAATATAACTTCTCTTCCATTTAAATACCTAGTAGCATGTAATACTGGAACACTGATAGTTCATAGGGATCTTTAGCTTACTATTTTATCAGTATTTTAGAGAGATATATTATGAAACATTTACAAGGACACATATCTGAAACAGTGTTCTGGAGGCAATTTGGCAGGGCCAAGGCATAATTGAATTGCAGTCTTACAAAAGTGGCTAGCATTTTTCTTTTTTCTCCTCTTTTACTCTCATAGAATTGTCTGGTTCAAAAGCTTACTAAACTTTAGCAGCACCAATTTTATTAATGTGGTTATCCAGATCTAACTAGAATTAACATGGAAACAAAACAGAGAATATTAATTTCTGAAGATTTCCCCCTTTTCCAGCAATTAAACTAATTCCATTTGTGAATTTTTTTTTTTTTTTACAAACCAAATTCAATTGCAAGATAGTATTGAAATTCAAAGACTCATTTTTAGGTTACATTTCACTGTTACTTAGTTTATACTGTGCCCAGAAAATGTTGCAATAGAAAATCATTTTCTTTTTCTTAAAGGGGTCTCCTCCAAATTTAGACCAATTTTTTATTATACAATTTAGAGGAGATATAACTGGCACATTCTGAGAGTTTCCCATGTGTAGGTACACCAATAAAAGTTACAAAGACAGAACTAAAGAATATGAGCACCTCAAATCAACAGGCCCCCCAATTTCAAAGCAAAAATGAGATTTCAAAATCCACAGGTAAATCTCAAGTCTGAGATCACGAATAATGGGACTCAAACCCATCAGGTCCGTATTCACAAGCTCAGATCAACTTAAAATTCAACAGTCCCCCCAGCATGAGCAGACCAACAAAGCCAATCCAACGGCCTCAACATGAGCATACTGACAAAACAAATTTCACAGTCTCCTCGGCAAGAGCAGACTGACAAAGTTAAAGCAAGCACAGATCAGAAATCGTGAAGGAAGAATGTCACACACTTACCTAGCACAGGGGAAAAAAACCAGCTTCAGAATCACCGTCACAAAAAAAGTGCCCAGTGTCCATCCATGGCAGAAACCTCATCCAGAACCTCCAGCCTCGTCCTGCAGGGAAATCCCTGGGCGACTGCCAGGCACAGAGCTGAGGGATCCAGGGAAGCCCCACGGCTGATGAGAGATGGATTGGGGCCGCTCTGGGGTCTGCATCCCAGAGCAGCATGGTTCCTGCCGCGGTTGTTACATTGTTACCTCACGGATAACGATAGCCAATATACAGGTCCTCCTGATCCTGCGCTACAAAGGGAAAACATGTCTTTTAGTGAGAAGGTGATTTATTGCTAGTACACAGGCAAGAAACTAGGGGAATCTTCCCAGAACTAGTTCAGAGTGAAAATGGGAGCTAGGGATTTTATAGGAGAAAAAGGGGAGGGGGTTAGTTGAGAAGAAAAACAGGTAAAAGAAAAAAAAAGGTGATACTGCAAATTCTCAGTCCTGTGTTGTCTCAAGCATATCCACTTGTCCTCGATTTCAGCGGCTAAAAAAACACAATTTAGATATAATTGTGCAGGGGCAAGACCTTCATGGTTCCTTTCTCAGACAACCATTCAAGGATATTAATCTTTCTGTCTCTGGGTAAAGTTACAGATTTATACCATTCTGTCTGGTTTTGCTTTGAGACGTAATCTTATTCCTGTAAGCGAAACTGAGAAAGTCTGGTTAATATCCTCCAGGGAACTAAGTGCAAAGAGTAAACTTCTAAAATTAGATTAATAGAAAACCAGTTCAATTTGTTTTAGAATTTTCAAAACTGCTTAAGTGAAGAAATTTCAGTAAGTATGTTTTCCAGCTATCACTAAAAACCAAACTTTTATCCACCAGGCAGTACCACCTCCTGTCAAACCTGCGGATTCAGTCCAAAGGACTTCCTGCTTACCCAGCAGGAACATTTCCCCACATCATTATATATTCTTCTGATTCTTCTTCTTTTCTTTTCTTAAGAGTTACTGAGGATTGAACCTGGGACCTTGTAATGGGAGGCAGGTGCTCGACCATTGAGCTACATCCACTCCCCTTTTTCTTTAAAGCAATTTTATTGAAACATATTCACATACAATACAATCCATCTAAAGAGTACATTCCGTATATTCTTCCTAAACAAGATTTTAAATAAGTAATTTTGTTATATTTCATATTATAGACAGACCATCATCTATTTAACCAATGCTTTGTGGTTGGCATGTCTTGGTTTCTACTGCTGAGTAACATACTCTCCCAAAATCAGTGGTGTGAAGCAATTATTTTATAACGCTCGTGGAATTCTATGGGTCAGGAATTTGGAGGGCATGATGTTTTGGACCTCAGCTGAGAGGATTTGATGACTGGGGGAGACTTGACAGCTTGGGGCTGGAATTATCCAGAAGCATCTTCACTTACATATCTGGCAGTTGATGCTGCCTGTTGTCTGAGACCATCACTGGGGCTGATGACCAGAGCACTGACATACATCTTTTCTATGTGGCCTGGGCTTCCTCACCTCATGGCCGCCCCAGGGCAGTCAGTTTTTTTTTTTTTGAGGTACAGGGGCCAGGGATTGAACCTGGGACCTCATATGTGGGAAGCCAGCACTCCACCAGTGAGCCACTTTGGCTCCCCTGTTTTGTTTTGTTTTGTTTCCATTTATTCGCTTCTTGTTTGTTTTTGTTTTTTGGAGGCACCGGGGACTGAACTCAGGACCTCCCATGTGGGAAGCAGGTGTTCAACTACTTGAGCCACCTCCGCTCCCTGCTTTATTGTGTCTTTCATTGTGTTTTACTTCTTGTGTCTCTTGTTGCATCATCTTGTTGTGTCAGTTTCCCATGTTTGTCCATTGCACCAGCTTGCCATCTTCTTTAGGAGGCACTGGGAACTAAATCAGGGGCCTCCCATGTGATAGGCAGGAGTTCAATCGTTTAAGTCATATCTGCTTCCTCTAATGTTTTTAGGAGAAGCAATACTGTGGTGAGCATCTTTGTGCAGAAATCTTTGTGCTTATCTCTGATCAGAAAATTTATCCTGTTACTTCCGCCACCCCCTGAGATGACTCCCTCATTTGTCTGCTCGTTGTCTGCTCACTGTCTCTGCTCATTGTCTCTACTTGTCTGCTTGTCTTCTTTAGGAGGTGCTGGGAACCAAACCCAGGACCTCCCATGTGGGAGGTGGGCACCCAACTGCTTAAGCCACATCTGCTCCTCTATCCAGTTACTTTTATTACTTTAACAGCACGTGATGACCTATGTATCTTTAAAAAAAAAAAAAGATTAAAATGAAAAAACAAAAAATAGCCCATGAGATGAAGCCCGAGAGTAGATCAGGATTGTGTCGAGAGCTCTAGACCAGAGTCTCTTCTGCCTCTTTACACATTTTTCAAGTTTTCCTTATCAGTTTCCTTCACTTGAAGTTCACATGTCTTCCCACCCTAGCTCCCTAGGGTCAAAGGTTCCCTTATATCAAGGCTCACTACTCCATCGGGAAGGCTTTTCTGTTTCCTCACCCCCACCCCATCTCTGAATTCCTGAGCATCTTGATATCTGGGGTAGCAATGGTCTATCCCTGCAGCACCTGGGGCCATGCTCACTTCACAGTAGGTACTCAGCAAATGCTTGCTGAATAAGTTCATTCATCAACAAATATTTATTGAGGGCCTACTATGTATCAAGCATACTAGGGCCTGGGGATACAGCAGTGAACAAAACAGATGAAGTTTGGGCCTTTGTGGAACTCACATCCTAGACGTAGGAGGGGAAGGGACACAGATGGTAAACAAACAAGCAAATATATATTTTGTAAATAGATCTTATTTTTCCAAGCAAATATTTATGGGTGCCCTCTGTGTGCTTGACGTGATTCCAAATGCTGATACACATTGAACAGAACAGACAAAGTTTTTGTTCTCAGAGCACATGTGTTCTAGTGGCAGCCCTTGCAATAAACAACCACAGAAATAAAGAAATAAATTGGAAAGTTCAGTGACAAGAAATGAAACAGGCTCAAGTGGTTAAAAAAAAAAAAGGGACTGGAGGTCTATTCCAGATAAGGTTGTCAGGAAGCCTTCTTTGAGGAGTCGATATCTGAGCTGAGATCTGAATGAGGAGAAGAAGCCAGTCATACAAAAACCTGGGAGAGGAGAATTCTGTGCAAAGACAGCCCAAAGTGCGTGGATGATGGGGTGGTGACAAGCATGGTGTGTGTGGAAGTGAGAGGACACCACATAGCCGGCTTTGTTGTGGCGAGTAAGGGGAGTGGATTAGGAGGTGAGAGAGATCAGAGCCAGGCAGGGGCCAGATCCCACAGGCCCTCAATGCCACAATGATGAATTTGGATTTTATTCTTAGTCTACAGTGAAGCTGCCAGAAGTGTTTTAAACAGAGAAGTGATTTAATCAGATACATGTTTTGAAAAGATTCCTCTGGCTGCTGTCTGGAGATTGGATGATAGGAGGAACAAATATAGAATTAGGGAGGTGAGTTAGGGGGTTCTTGTGACATTGATTGGTCTAGGGCTGTGGACCTACACAGATGGGGAAGTAGATGGAAGTGTGTGTGGGGAAATCGGTGAATGTTAAACCTGATCAACTGTTAAAATCACATAGGGAGTTTAAACACACCCTCACAGACTTGTGGACCCATCCTTGTAACAACTCAATACCTGAATCTCTGGGCCCAGGAATCTGTATTTTAACATTTCCCCCTGGGATGTGCAACCAGGTTTCTGGGTACTCAACTCTCTACATGGTGGGAAAGAAGCAAGTATAAAACACTCAGCAAAGGACCAGCCTTTGGGAAGTGATTGGTAAATGGCACAAGCTCTGGTACAGTGGCCTGCCACCATCTGCTGTGTGAATTCTAGACATTTCAATTTTCTCACCAATAAAATGCTATCCATAATTCCAATGTAGTGACAAGCTTGGTGAACTGTGAGTGCTGTGAGAATGAGAGAGGATAAAGCTATGTCCATCCCTTGGATGAAACAGGATGATGTCAAGATTATACCCAGCCCTCGGTCTAGAGGCAGTCAGGGCGTGTTCCCTCATGGACTATGCTGTGCTGGCTCACAGGACACCACTGCCCTCTTATGGCTATGGTGGGGCTCAACAGATGGGTCATTCTTGCACTTTTGTTCTAGTGCTTTCCTCAAAACAGGCAAAAAGGCGAGGGTCTGGCCTGCCTACTTGCCCAATGACCAATGGAATACTAGCATTTGCATCATGGTGCCTCACAGGGCTGGCTTTCTTCACAAGTGTAGTCCTGAGCCTTGCTTAGGTGAAAGAAGTGCTGTCCTTTCAGAGATTTATAAAATAATTGATCTGATTGATCTCCAGGAGCCAGCCGGCCTTTTCTGCTGAGCACGATGAGTGTGGCTGATGCAAGTTCTTTCACTTAAACTTCTAGTGTCTGTGCACAAGGAATTGTCATCTCCAATGTTCTGAAGTTGAAGCTTTTGTGAGCGCTCCAAACCACCCAGGGCAAGAGTAAGGGACAGGGTTGTGGGAGCCAGAAAGAGCCATGGGAAAGACGCTCCTACAGGACCTGGGGGCAAAGTCACATACACATCTGTTCTCACTCTATCCTTACAACAGTTTCAGTCATATAGAAAGTGCTCAATTAGCTGTATGAACAAATACAAGAGATTGTGTGTGTGTGTATGCATTTGCCCTCCCTGCCAAATATGCCTGCCTTGCAAGGATTTTCTTAATTGGTGCCTTGCATTTTTCAAAATCAGCTCACTCAAAATAAGTTATAATGAGAGGACAGGACCAGCGAGTATCTGGAGCCCTGTGTCGGCATATAGATGATGGTTGTGCTGAACCACTAGCCACGGGACGGTTGTAATGCAGAATACTGGAGCTATTAAGAACGGCGAGAAAAGGGGATCTACTTTCTGTTTTTAATATAGATTTGCTTTTATTTATTTCTCTCTCCTTCTCCCCTGTTGTCTGCTCTGTGTCCCTTTGCTGTGTGTTCTTCTGTGTCCGCTTGCATTGTCAGGCGGCACTGGGAAAATGTGTCTCTTTTTGTTGCATCATCTTGCTCGTCAGCTCTGTGTGTGTGTAGCACCACTCCTGGGCAGGCTGTGTGTTTTTTCATGCGGGGCTGCTCTCCTTGCGGGGCACACTCCTTGTGTGTGGGGCACTCCTACACGGGGACACCCCTGCGTGGCAGGGCACTCCTTGTGTCACCACTGCATGCGGTCCAAATCACCACACAGGTCAGGAGGCCCTGGGAATCCAAACCTGCACCCTCCGTATGGTAGGCAGACTCTTATCAGTTGAGCCATGTCAGCTTCCCGGGGTCTACCTTGTGTGTAAGGTGTTTTCCATTGTCCTCAACTTCTCAGCCTCCTGAGAGCTCGCTCTCCCCCTAGCTCTCCCCCTCGCTCTCCCTCTCCCGCTTGCTCTCCCTCTCCCTCTCGTGCGCTCTCTCGCTCTCTCACACACACACACAGACAAAATCAGATTCTTGTAAACAATAAATGGTATGATATGTATGAGACAGTTTTGGTAAAAAGTCACGCATCACACAAAGCCAGCCTTTATCAAGTTGTTCCACAGGGTCAACCTTGCCAAGAATAAACATGGCAACTCCGCTGGCTTTTTCCGTGAAGTTACCCTAATGGCTGCCAATAGTCAACATGGCCGCCAGACCGTGAGTTCCCATTGGCCACTGCCCTGAGGCCCCGCCCCGCTCTGCTCCTCTGCGGTTAGGGAATTGCTGAGCCGGATGCCGCGGTTCCCCGCCTTTGGCGCCAAGATGGCGATGGAGATGAGGCTTCCAGTGGCTCGCAAGCCTCTTAGCGAGAGTCTGGGCCGGGAGACTAAGAAACACCTGGTGGTGCCGGGGGACACGATCACTACGGACACAGGATTCATGCGGTACGTGGGGACTTGGGGGATTCAGGGCCCCGGCGAGCGGCTGCAGGGTTCTTTGCACGTGGCCTGATGGCCCCAAACCTGGGCTTGCTGTCCCCTTGCGTCTAAACCTCCGGACCCAGGGCATTTCCCCAGAGCATCCCAGTCGCCCGATTTCCGAGGCCTCGAGCTCCTGACTCTTTGCATCTTTTGTGTTCCCTTCGGCGTTGGTCTGAGACACCCGACGCCCTCCTCTCCTGACTTCTGATGGCGGTTACTCTCGTCGTCTGCCCGAGGCCCAGTCCCTGAGCTTTCTTGGTTCTGGAAAGAGTTCTGGAAAACTGAGGAGGGTCAGGAGCAGGGGCCTCGTCCCAGTTTTCGGTTGTCTGAGGGCACATTGGGGGTTCCAGATTTGGCCTCCTTCTCCCTCAGCTTCGCCTAGGGTCAGGGGCTCATTTTTGGAGGCTTTAATTGTTTCGGCTTAGAGCAAACAAATAGACAAACTTTGAATCTAAGGATAGTACAGTGTATTATAGTTAAGAGGACATGCTCTTTAGTCAGTTTGGGTTCCTGGTCCATTCTTTATGATTAGCTGAAAGGTCAGTTTCTCATCTGTAAAATAGTAATAATAACAGTAACTATGTAATGGGATGGTGGGGGTTAAAAAGGGAACCAAAACCCACATTATCCCACCACCATCATAGGAAAACACTATTAGCATTTTAGTGATATTTCAGCTATTTACAAAATTTTGGTACACTTGTACAAATGAGGAAAGTACAGCATTTACAGCAGCGTTTGAGATTCTTGGATCCTAGGAAAATTTCTTTTTTCTGTTCCCGATATGGCTCCCAAGTCTGTTTGCGCATTGTTTTTGCTCATTGTTTGTTTTTGCTTGTTTTTGCTTGTTGTTTGCTCGTTGTCTGTTTTTGTTTTTGTTTTCTTTAGGAGGCACTGAGAACCTCCCCTGTGGGAGGTGGGTATGCAACTGCTTGAGTCACATCTGCTTCCCCTGAGCTGGTTTTTTCATTTGTTCTGCTTGTTGTTTTTTTCAAGAGGCACTGGGAACCAAACCTGGGACCTCCTGTGTGGGAGGCGGGAGCTAAACTGCTTGAGCTACATCCACTCCCCCTAGGAAATTTTAAGAGCCATTCCTTTATTCATGCATTCTACATATTTTAATATTAAGTGTGGTTTGGGTACAAACAGTGAACAAAATGAAAATCTCTGTCCTGGTGGAGTGGAGTTTATATTCCAACAGGGAGAGGCAGAAAAGAAACAATAAGCAAAACAAGTAAGTTGTGCAGAACTTTTGGTGATAAATGCAGTGGAAAAAGTAAAAAGTTGAACAGAGTAAGTGGAATGGGATTGGAAATATGGTGAGGGTGGTCGTTGCTGCGTGGGTTATGATCTTAAATGGAGTAGTTGAGGTAGGCCTGATGGGGAAAGTGTCATTTGAGCAGACTTGAAGATGATGAGGGAGACGTCCAGGTAGCTCTCTCCAGAGTAGTATTTCAGACTCTGGGCTGGGAGAGTAGCTGGTACAAAAGCCAGGCTTTAAGGAGAGAGGAGTCTGTTAGGTTTGATGAACATGTTGTTTTTGAAGGGAGATATTACCCTGGTATCCTATATATCTGTGTCTTGCAATAGGGGCCATGGAACTTATATGGGAGAGGAGAAGCTCATAGCATCTGTGGCTGGCTCTGTGGAGAGAGTAAACAAGTTGATCTGTGTGAAAGCTTTGAAAACCAGGTGAGAATAAAAGGTGTGTATTCTCTTTCGTGCAGCATCTGTGTTGCATGACCAGGTCTTTTCTTTCCCCCTCCACCTGCCTCCATCTATCATTCTGAGATTTTGAACATGATTCAATAGGAAAGGTGGTATAGATAAGTGTAGGCTGCAAAGGAAACCCACATTACTTAACATCTCCTAGCCTTGGTTACTTCCTCTGCAATATGAGGATAGTAGTTCGATCTATCTTGGGTGATATTCATTAAAATTCAGTGAAATGATACACACAAAATTCTCAGCACAGGGCTAAGTACCTAGATGGGCTCAGTAAATGCTGGTCCCAGAAGGAAAATCAGTGGGCTTGGAACAGAGTGAGCAGAAGGGAAGAGTAGGAATAGGTACAGGCACAGCACTGAGGTGGGTGGACAGTCTGCTTTGTAGGCCACTGTAAGCATTTTGGCTTCTTTTTGAAATCTGGGAAGTCACTGGAAGGGGTGGAACAAAGGACATGATCTTACTTATGTTTGAATAAAATCACTGGCTGCTGTGGGGATCGGGGTAGGCATAGGGAGATGGATTAGAAGACTTCTTGCAATCTGAAGTGCTGGTAGCAGTGTAAGAGGGTGAGGATTAGATTCTGCATATATAAATATATATGTTTGGTTTTTTTCCCTTGGAGGTACCAGGGAATGAACCCAGGGCCTCGTACATGAGAAGCAGGTGCTCAACCACTTGAGCTATATCTGCTCTCCTCTGCGTGTGTGTATATATATAGATTTTTCCAGGACTGGGGACTGAAACTGGGACCTTGTATATGGGAAGCCAGACTCAGCCACCAAGCCACATCAGCATCCCTGACTTTGTTTCCTCATTTGTTTTGCTTTTTTTTCCCTGAAGTCCTGGGTACCAAGGATTGAACATGGGACCTTGTTTGTAGGAAGCTGGAGCTCAACCACTGAGCCACATCAGCTTCCCTGAGTTGGTTTTTTTGTTTGTTTTGCTTGTTTGTTTTTCAGGAGGTACTGGGAACTGAACCCAGGACCTTTTGTGTGGTAGGCAGGAGCTCAACCATTTGTGCCACATCTGCCCCCTATTGTTATTTTCTCCTTCCATTTAGGAGGCACTGGGAACCAAACATGGGACCTCCCATGCAGGAAGCGGGCACTCAACCACATGAGCCACATCCGCTACCCTCTGCATGTATATTGAAGGTAGAGCTGGCAGGATTTGCTCCTGGACTGCTCGTAGAGTGTGACATCTAGGGAGGAATCGAGGATGACTGTAGCCTGAGTGACTGGAGGAATGGAGCTGCCATTTACTGAGTTGGGGACAACTGGGAGAGGAACAGTTTGTTGGGAGGGGAAGGTGCCATGGAACTTACTTTTGGGCTTGTTACATTTGAAAATACCTATATTAGTCAACCAAGTGGAGTTGTTGGGTAGATAGCAGGTAGAATAGAATCTGGAATTCATGGGAGTGGTACAGTTATCAGTGTCCCACAAAAGCCATTAGATTAGATGAACACACGAGGAGATGAGTGTGGACTGAAGAGGGAAGAGGTCTAAGGTTTGAGCCTTCAGCATTGGAACATTTCATCATTAGAATTAGAAGGACGAGATGAGGAACTAGGAAAGGGGCCTGAGATGGAGCAGCCAGTAGCTTCCCTCCCATGGGGGAAGATAGTGAGGAGACCCATTTGGATGGCATCCTGTCTTAGAATCTCCATGCTCCTGTTTTGGCTGGTGCAGAGCCCATCTATGTTCCAGAGCCAACAGGAAAATCTTCCATGCATTTTATTGTCATGCAATCTAACAAAATAGGGAGGTTAAGTTTAATAAACCATTTACAATAAGTGATTTATTTAAGAATAGTTAATGGAAATTTTATACCTGTAAGTTTGTAGTTGTAAATTCCTGAAAATAAGTCCAAACAATATAGTTATTTGAATTTGCTAAATGTGGTGCCTAATGAACGCCCTCATCCTTAATTGAAACCTCAAATGATGCTTGGTCTTATTAGAAAGTCTGTGTGCTGATGACCTTTTGTTTTATCTTTTAGATATAATGGTGAAGTAGGAGACATTGTAGTGGGGAGAATCACAGAGGTAAAGTTGATATCAAATTGGTTGTTATAAAGTAAAAGGTGAGCTGGTGATTTAATGAATGGAGCAGTCATGCTTTACAGTTACATCAACAAGGCACTTATATTTGGCTGTTGTGTGACCTTTGGCGTAAACATTTTACTTGTTTTTATTTGGAATTATTGGTTAGTTAAGATGTGTGTTCTTGCCTCTGGAGTATGTGTCCAGGTGTGGAATTTCTTTCTTTGTAGGTTCAACAGAAAAGGTGGAAGGTAGAGACCAACTCCAGGCTGGATTCAGTCTTGCTTCTCTCATCCATGAACCTTCCTGGAGGAGAGCTGGTAAGGATCTCCAGCTAGATCCTGGTACTGTACAGTTTGCTAACGAGAACTTTGAGATTCTTTGCTCCACTGGAGAACTCTGCTTTACACTGAAGTTGCCCCTTTTACTCCAGTGTTTGTCTGCTGTGAAGTTTCCTGCCTGAGTGTAAATGTAGATCTTTTATCCGATCCAGTTAGGCAGCAGTCGATGTATGGGATGATCAAACATGGGATGGGATCCCAAGAGAGAGTTGGGAAAAGAGGCTCCCAGACACTCGGTACTAATAATTTTCCTTTTCTGGGTGTATCAACTTTGCACAGCAAAGGTATTTCTTGAAAGATTGTGTTTAGTTTTTCACGAATTGAATGGCATTTGGTTATTCTAGACAATTGCGGGGAAAAAAAAACAGTCTTTTGTAAAACAGCATGGTCTGCTTTTATCTTTAGTCTAGTGTACATTTACAGAGAGGCCTATTGTACTGAGTTCTATGGCAAATGCTAAGATGGAGGAAGTATAAGTTTCTTAAAGAGCTTGCAGGCTTGCAGGAGATGTGAGATCACTAGTCCAAATGTCTGGCAGTAAAAGAATAAATGAGTGTGTGGTTGTATTGAAAGAATGATGCATTTTAGTGAAGGAAACTTGTAAGAAAGATTGGCATTAGCACTGATCTTTGAAGGATAGGTAGTATTCAAATGATGAGGGAATCTGAAATCAAGAGAAATATGAGCAAAGATACAGTCACGAAGGAAGTTATGTGGTCTTGTTGGAGCTTGGAGGGTCATCATGGAAGGTAAGTGTGGGAGAGTCAGGGCTAGATTGGAAGGGGTTTAAATATCAGGTATATTATTCAGTGGGAGGGAGGGAAGAAGGAGAAGAGGAGCTGTGAAAAGGTCTATAAGATGGAAGGTAGTAGTTATTCTTGTTTCCTTTGAGTGGCTGTTTACCTACTCTTGTCATAGTTCCAATTAGTGGCTGACTTAAAAAATCTCAAGAGGAATGTTAGAGAAAGAAGAAATGGAGAGAAATCTTTCTGTAGGATCTGACTTAAGTAATGTGGTCATTTCCTTATGTATTTCAGAGGAGAAGATCTGCAGAAGATGAGCTTGCAATGAGAGGTTTCTTGCAGGAAGGAGACCTTATCAGTGTATCCTGCACCTTACATTTCTAGCATATTTATGCCTTTACATGGAGCTGGGAAATGTGGCTTGAATTGTATGTCTCTTGACAGGAGAAACATGTAATCCTTGCCAGATGTCTTAGTCTAAGATCAAGTGTCAAGTGTTTGGCTGCAGCCTTTTTTTATTTCCTTAACTCAGGTGGACCTTCTCGACTCTCGCTCTTGGTCAGACCTGCTGCTGTCATCTCTTTGGGTCTTGTAACTTCTGGTGGCTTGTGCTTTAGGGCTAGACTCAAGTTTTCTTAATAATGGTTGTCTTTTATCACAGGGAGTAGAAAAGGTGTTTATCCTATCAAGATACTCTTGACAGCCAGAGGGGAGAGATCAGGCCACAATGATAGCCTCTGATTGTTCCAGCTCTAAGAATTGCTGAGTAATATTTTGGAGACTGGAGGAAAGGTTGGAGGCATTGGGGAAGAGGGAGGTAGGTGACATGAAAGTGGGTGGCTGAGGCTGCAGTTTTTTCCTTTATCACCCTGGCCAGGCTGAGGTCCAGGCAGTGTTCTCTGATGGCGCTGTTTCTCTGCACACAAGGAGTCTAAAATACGGAAAAGTGAGTTGAGCTCTTGTTCTTCCCATTTGGTGACTTCTATGTCAAGTTCATTTGTGAATCTCTCAAGCTCTTTGGAATTCTAACATAAAGGATTTCAGAAGTTAAGCATTAAAGGTTGGCATCCCACTAACTATATCAGTTTAGAGGAAGGAAGGCCAAGATTCACATGGTCATGGGATAGTAGTATTGTAAAGGAAAACTTTAATCTTTTCCTATAGAGGAGATTGTTCTGACCCTAGGCTGGGAGACTGCCAACTCTGCCCCTCCCAAGGGGTGCTGTAGTTTTGCACTGGGCTAGGGAACAAAGGGAGGTCATGGCCTCAGGTAACGGGTCAGTCTTAGCCTTTAGACAAGTGTCTTATCAATGAAATGGATATTATTGGTAGGAAGGATTGAGTGGTCATTTGAGCTTCTAAATGAAAAGTTCATTGCTTTTTTTAATAAAGATGCATTATTAGGATGATATTTTTATTTTTATTTTTGGAGGGATTGAACTCAGGACCTCATACATGGGAACATGGGAAGCAGGTGCTCAACCAGAGTTACATCTGCTCCCAGGACTATCTTTTTAAAGACAGCATACTTCATTTTTTAAAAGTTAGGACTTATTAGTCTCTTGGTTTTATCTGGGTAAAACTTTCACTTCCTGAATGGGACAAAAACTTCTTCCCTTGATGGAGTGGTTACAGCCAACAATGTTCCAAGTCTTGAAGTGGGACATGAGACAATTGCATTGTATCTGCCATTCTTCACACACACGCCTGCTGCAGACTCTGCCTCTACAGCATGTGGACAGGGATGGATTTGCACGCAGCTCTTGCCCAGTAGCACACACCTCATGTGCAGGATAGATGGTTAGGGTTAAGGATATGATCTTTGGTCATGGAATCAAGCAGTGATTATTGGCCCACAAAGAGGCTCAAACCCATTTCCTCACCTGCTGCAGCTTATAATAGCCAGCTCACCAGCTGTGGACTAGAATGTGATGATGATGATTGTGAAGGAAAATGACAGAAAAGAATATGGACAGTCAACTTCTATTGGGATGTATAAATAGTCTATGAATATAAAAGTTTTCTCTGCAAAAATGCTTACTTTGTATGTCCATATAGGTATTGGCATTTATTAGTAGGAAGAACCCCAATTCTACCATATTCTGGAATCTACTTTCCATTCATCTCTGATCATCCTACAATGACTTTATTTTACGATGTATTTCTTTTAGCTAGGTCAGGGTGTTTTGGTTCAGGTTTCCCCCTCCTTGGTGAAACGTCAGAAGACTCATTTCCATGACTTGCCATGTGGTGCCTCAGTGATTCTGGGGAACAACGGCTTCATTTGGATCTACCCAACACCTGAGCACAAAGAAGAAGAGGCAGGGGGCTTCACTGCCAACCTGGAGGTAAGTAAACACCACTTCTGCTGTTAGTGGAGGGGTGACATTTCTTTCACCTTTGGTGTGTTTTGGGGGCAGGTGGAGTTTATTGTTTTTTTAGCTATATTATTGCTATAGTCTAAGTTTGAATTTCCATTGAGGTATGTTCATGAATGTGCCTTCTCTTTTCTGAGGAGATGAAATTAGTGGCTTCTTTGAACCTTATTGGCAGAAATGGTAAAAGTTGCAGGGTAATAGCTGAAAAGCCACTGAAGAAACTATCCTCTTTAACCTCCCTAAGCTGTTTGTTTGATTTTGGAGTCCCCGAGTGATACTGTCTGAGTCATAAATGATTTGTTTTCTGTGAGTTACTGTAACCATTCACTTATTTTGGTCTTGCTTACATTTCCCTTTCCTTCCTGGTGCTCCTTGTGTCTACTTTGTTTGTAGCCTGTCTCCCTTGCTGATCGAGAGGTGATATCCCGGCTTCGGAATTGCATTGTCTCACTGGTAACGCAGAGGATGATGTTATATGATACCAGTATTCTGTATTGCTACGAAGCCTCCCTTCCACATCAGGTATTCTACCCAGGGCTTCCCTTTTCTTCACTGATCTATGAGCGGGCATTAGGTGTTTGTCCATCTTCTATCTGCTCCAGTGTTTCCTCAGTGTCAGCAAGTATATCTCCCAACTGACCTAATCTAGTAGACAGTTTTAGTGAGTGTCTGGTGGATATTTCCCCTCGTATTCTCAGTGTCTAGCATCAGTCAAAGGATTTGGGGGGGATAGATGTACCAGGACTAGTTTATGACAGCAACCCTTTGGGCTTTGTCTTACTTTTCCCAAATTTTAGCCATCTTTTTAGAGAATGCCAGAGTAATACCATTGTTCCTGTCAGCTGTATCCCAGAGAATATTGCTGGTTTATTAAGATGATTTCTAGCAGGTCATATTTTACAACACTTTAGCCTCTGATAAATGAAAGGAATACAGAAAGTTTATATTAATCATGCTTGATTTCTGTATTTGGATTGGCATGGTGGTCTGCTTTTGATTGATTTCTTTTCTGGACAAATACTTTTTCCCTGTCTTTTTCAGATCAAAGACATCTTGAAGCCAGAGATAATGGAGGAAATTGTGATGGAAACACGTCAGAGGCTTTTAGAACAGGAGGGCTAAGGAAAAATATCGGAAGGACAGGACTATATATGTATACCTGGCAGGAGCAGTTCTTGAAAGTGAAAAATCTGATTTATGGTCCCTGTGTTTGGCCTAGTGAAGAAACTCATCACATGATATGCATTGACAACCATGGGACTGTTTGCAGCGCACAGACCTTCTTTTTCCTGTTCTAAGACAAAAGCCTGGGCAGAAGGTGAACAGTGCCTTTGGCCCCTCTGGTTGCACGCAGAGTCCCAGCACTAGGGGGTAGTTTCAGGTCTTTCAGAGCATGCAGTGTTCCAGTCAAATGGGCGTCCATGCTAGAATAATATGGAGAATCCTTTGTCTTCTACTCACCATCATTCAAAATGTACAATACCCCATGAAATTGCCCTTTAAAAAACATGACATCCCTGACCCCCAAATTGTCTGTTTTGACCTCTATTCCCACCTCCTTTAAAGTACAAGTACAACAATCCAGTTGTATTTGAAGAATACAGTTGGTAAAGTTAAACTAGCAGTTGAATGGAAGAATTAAGTTAACCAAGCAACTGTTAGTTTGTTTTGAATATGATTTCCCATTGAATGCTCTATTGATAGCTGCAAGTATAGCCACACCAGCCTGCCCTAATCTGTCCTACCTTTGAGGGGTGCTTTAGAAGAAACTGAATTATAGATAATAGAATGAATGTTTTGGGTCCATGTACTTTTCAGCACTCCTTTCATTTATCAGAGGCTAAAAAAACATGAAAACTAAGTAAGAAAAAAGGAAATGGGAAAAAAATAGCTATTTTCCTTTTATAATTTGTAATGCATTAATTCTTGAATAATTAGTGTTAAAAGATAAGATTTTGATGTTTTGAGGAATGTTAGAATTCCTGTGCGTTGTTGTTATTCTAAAAATGATACCCTGGTTTAGGTTATTGAGAAATATTTTTTAAAGTCATTGTTTGAAAATGCTGTTTTATTTCACATATATGGTGAACTATTTTTTTATATTTATAAATGTGTTAATACCATTTGTTTCTCTTGTATGCTATGTAATTGAGTACTGAGTACAGTTGAAGGAGGGCTTAGTTATTTAAATTCATTCTTACAGAAACTCTAATTTACGATTTGGATTACCTAATAAAATTTAAACCTAAGGCAGTTTCAGTGGTAATAACTTGAGCATGGTATCCGACAGTTTTGAAATACAGACTGGCTCTTTTTCATTATGTATTACTCAATAGACTATCCCAAGTTGTATCATCAGTTTTGAGGAGTTTGCATACAATGGAATAGTGTAGTTTAGATTTTCCTCACTTGTCATATTTTTGAGAAAATTTTCCAGGTCTTAAGCTTTTTGAGAGAAGTGAATAGGGAAGAAATAGGGGAGAATAGGTTTGGTTTTGACTGGGACCATACAGTAAGCGCATTGAAAGTTTATCCCTACCACCTGTTCTCTCCTAAGGGACCTATGTCTATCTGCTGCATGTTGTTTACCAACTAAGTGGATATAATAAAAAGGCCTGAGAGCACCTTTTTGACTACTTGCTACTTTCTTGGTCCACTAGAGGGCGCCCCAGTGTAATGTAATTCCGGTAGGTGTAAAATACGGGATAAGCTGAAATTTTTACACTGGTACTGAATTCCTTTAGCAACTTGGTGGGTTGCTTTGCTTTATAAAGTGAGGACCAAATTAGACTAACATGAACCACATTTAATGAATAGTATATATGAGCTTGATTTATTCAACACTTGGGAGCATTTACTTCTGTCAGGCATTTATTAGACTCTGGATTCTGGGATTGAGTCCTCAAAGGTATTCAATACTGTTATAAAGGAAGTAAGAAAATATGGTGCATCTCTAGAAAAAAATTATAGTCTGCAGCTCGTCTAAAAATGGAAAACAGTGGAAAATGGGAGATTACGGATAAGCCTTTAGATCAAGTATAGTTGACATTAAACTTACATTGTGAAGCATAGTCTCAGTCTTTTACTGTGGAAAACCGAATGGTCTAATTTGATTCTCCTGATAATCTTGTAAAGGAAGCAGCTATAACCCTCATTTACAGATAGAGAGAGAGATTCAGGGAATTAAAGTGACTTGATCTAGCCGATTAGCAACTGAATCAGTAATAGGTTTGAGTTCTAGAGAGGTATCAAAGTACTACTTCTTTTAAGGAAGGATTGGACTGACTGCGAAAGGTTACAGACCTAGAAACTTAAGTTCCCTTATTGAGACTGATGGTGTGGATTGTTACTTTGCTTATTGCTTATTCCTCATGCCATGTATCCTTTTATGAGGACAAAGCCAAGTCTTTATTTTTTCTCCTGCTGTACCCCAGCACCTACAGCCATGCTTGGCACATCATATGTGTTCAATAAATGCTTGCTCAGTGGTGAATGAATTGTTAGTTCAAGAAACGTGAATCAGAAAGAGGTCTGATCTAAGTGTCCAATTTTGAGCTAAACAAGAATGAAGAAGAATGAAGATGTGGAGGGAATGATTAAAGTATGAATAGGAGTAGAAAGAAAGCAAAAATCTCCAAAAAGAAAAGTTAGAGTGGTGATTAGAATAAGATAATGGGGAAATCAAAGGGAACAAAGGCACTGAAGTTTGAAGAATGACCCACAGCTTGCTGAACTAAAATCAGGACTAAGTTTGTCAGCCACATGATTTATTTTGTGAATGAGCCAAAGCTAATTGAATTTAACATCTGAATTTATAAATTACAGTTATACACATGGGCACATTTTCATATGCTTCATATTCAGTATCAAGTGACTTCTTATATCCTCTTAGAAGCTAGTATCTAAAATCATAGCATCAGTCCAGTAGCACTATAAAAGTTCTATAGTAGCAGTCCAGTAGCACTATAAAAATACAGAACTTGGGTAAATTTGTGGCCCACATACAGCAGATGAATGTATGTAACACTTAAAAAGGAGCTGCTGTTTCTTCCTAAAATTAGCAAATTCTGAAAAATCAATAACATTAAGTCAACAGTTATTTGCTAATGATAACAGTGGGAAAAACATGGACTTTGGAGCAAAATCATTCAGAGCTCAAATCCTGGCTTTGTCCCATACCAGCTGAGTGAACTTGGGTAACTCACGTCACTGAATCTGTTTCCCCATCTGTATAATGAGGAATACTATTACATGTTTCATTGGGCTAGAGTGAGGATTAAATGAGATAACGGAGTTTAATGAAGAGTAGTAAGCACGGTACTAGGTGTAGAGAAGGCTCTGAGATAAGTGGATACTCTTAGAAATGGATCTATCTTGGTCACGTCACTGGGGAGACGGGGAAAGTAAAGAATAGGGACAGCGGGGTGCTTTTTAATAGGTTATGACAGGCGTGATTTTGGTGTGTCAGAGTCAGTGGCTAGCCCTGCAATCCTGTTAAACCTAACAACCTGGGTATTTTCTCGGCTAACTTGAAGGATGTTGTTATGTGAATACATATTCTCTTGTGAAGTAAGGTCGTTTAATCTTAAAGGTTCCATTATAGCCCAAATATCTGTGATTGAGCCTGGCATAACTTTCAAGAGAGGCGCTTAACAAATGCTGTTGTGAGGCTACTGATACTCCAAGGAAACAACTGAATTCGTTAGCAATACATCGGATGCTTTCCAGTTGTGTCTTTCTTTACTAGTTCTAATATTTATGCTTCTTGGCAACTTGGGGGTTTCGATAGGGAAACAGCAAATAGCCTGGTTTCCAGGAGCGAGCCAAATTTTCTCCCCAGAAGATGCTCAGGAAAGTAATCCAACTCCGGTTCTGGGAAAATCCGTTCCGCAGTTTTCCCCTTGCTTTGGCTCTACCCCGATCTTACTACTTGCTAAGGGGAGACGTTGGGAAGCCCTACCGGAGGCCGGCAGGAGTCCACTGGATCCCAGAAGGGCGGGACCGAAGCTCAGGAATCGGGAGCAGAGGACGAGAAGTCTCGGGTGCCGCCAGAAAGGAGCAGCCGCCGCGGAACCACAACTTCGGCATGCCCTGCAGCCTGCGCCCAACGCGGTTGGCTGGGGCTCTAGCCTACTGCCCTCACCGTCCAATGAGGCCGAGGAGAGAGGCGTGACTCGTATTTTTGGGGACCAATGGCAGCACGGAGGAGGCGGGCGCTTTCTTACCACTCACCTTGCGCTCAGAAAAACTACTATTTAAAGGTCGTGCGGTGCTGGGCGCTTGCAGGTAGCGGGCCCGGAATCGGAAAGCGTGGCGCATCCCCCAAAAGCGGCTCCTTGGACATCCGGGTCCCCGCGAGGAACGTTCCGGTAGTCGCCGGGGGCGGAGCCAGGGGCGGGGTCTGGCCTCGTTGCGGACTGGCTCGTAATCCATCATGGCTGCCGCGGGGGTCGGTGTCTGTCTCTGAGCAGCGCTGGAGCCGGAACCGGTTCCCGAGTCCTGCTGTTGAGGAGCTCCTCTGTTGTTGACGGCCCTTCTCGGCGGGGGGAGGCTAGGTCCCGCGGCCGAGTTCGTGGGATGTGACTGCCTGGCAGCGGCGGCCGCAGTGGCAGCGTCCAGGGCCGGGGGAGGGGGTGTCTGGGGCAGAGCTCCTCGGACTCGGGGCAGCTGAGGTGGCCGGGCCTCTTCCCACCTCCACCGGCTACCTGCCTGGGGGCCATAAGGGTCTTCGTCCTTTAGACCGTCGCCCCGGCTTCCGGGATACTGGGGTGGTCTCTCCTCCCCAGACCTCGGACACCCAGTTTCCTGAAGCGTGGAGGTGGTTCACCCCCGAGTAAGCCGCCGGTGCCCCGCCCCGGTTGCCTCCCTCTTATCCTAGAGCTGCCTTCTCTTAACTCTCGGCCCCAATTCTCATCTTTGGCCCCAAGTTTGGCCACTGAACCCCCTCCCCCCCATTCATATCCCCTCCCTGTTGTCAGGTGACCTCCCCGTCCCCCAGGTTGCTCTCGCGAGCCTCTAATGCCCTGACTTCTTCCAATGTCACCTACGGCCCTCTTAGTCTCAGCCCAGCCAAAAACTTTAATGCAAAGGAAAAGTCTGGATTGGTTTCACAGGCCCTTTAAAAAGCGGACTTAAAAATTGCTGGCAATGCATTCCTTCTCGACAGAATCAAGGGCAGTCTCTCGCTGAAATCTGGGTGACCTGTGTCCTTTTCCGGAGAGCAGGGTAGGAAGCCGGAGCAGCAGCCAGTTTGGCAGGATATTTGTTGGAAGATGAAGAAACTAAGATAGGGGTGGGTGACTTCCACAGGAAAAGTTCTGGAAGAGCATCCAAAGACGATCAACATTTCCTTTATTTGTGGGATTATAAATGACTTTAATATTGTTGACCCTTTACAGCATCCCCTGTGAATATTTGTTCAGGATTTTCGTCTTGAAAAGAAAGAAATTGCTATTCAGCCAGTGAAATAGAAAGTCAAGAAACTTTTGGGTAGCATTACAGTACTTAAAATTGCTTGTGAAATTAATCGGAACTCTTGTTTACATGAATCAACCTAAAAACCAAACTTCACTCGGTTTTGGAAGATGTCTTTTTGTGTTTGACCTCATTTACTGACTTGTGGATATGCAGTGAATGTGAAATCCCACATACACTATTTCCTTCTAAACTCACCATTCTGGAAGATCTTGGACCCTTTTTCGGAAAGGGGTGCCTATCTTAACTTTATGGGGCAGCAGCCTGGAAAAGTTCTTGGGGACCAAAGAAGGCCAAGTTTGCCTGCTCTGCCCTTTATCAAAGGAGCAGGGAAGAAGGAATCATCAAGGCATGGGGGTCCACACTGCAATGTTTTTGTGGAACATGGTGAGTGCTTTTCAGGATTTCTGAAGTTGTGTTTTCCCTTATACATTCAACTTAGTTCTGTCAAGGAACTTATGAACAATAGTGCTGTGCTGGTTCTTAAGCTTCTGTTAACTGTAGTTATCTCAGTTTCTGTTTGAACCTTTTGTATAAGAAAAAGTTACTTCATGACTCTTTATGGCTTTATTCAGATTCTTTGAGTTGCTTATTTTTGCCTGACTCTCCTTCTAACTTACTGTTGACCTTGGACATCTGTTCCTGGCCTCAGTTTCCTGAGGGAGTTGGACTTATGTGGTTTCTTAGGACCCATAGTTCTGTGAGTCTAATCTAAGGAATGGGCTCTTCACTACATCCACAATTCTGGGTGTGTTTTTGTGTATGTACATTGATCTTTAGAAAGCTTTTTTTAAAGATTTCTCTCCACCCCCCACCCCCGCCTTTGTCTGCCCTCTATGACCATTTGCTGTGTGTTCTGCATCCACCTGCATTATTGGATTATCAGGCAGCACTGGGAAACTGCGTCTCTTTTTTGTTGTGTCATCTTGCTGTGTCAGCTCTCGTGGTGTGCAGCACCACTCCTGGGCAGGCTGCACTTTCTTCACATGGGGCAGCTCTCCTTGTGGGGCGCACACCGTGCGGGACAGCACGGCACTCCTGCATGCGGCAGCACTGTGCATGGGCCAGCTCACCATAAGGGTCAGGAGGTCCTGGGGATCGAACCCTGGACCATCCATATGGTAGGCGGATGCTCTATCAGTTGAGCCACATCCGCTTCCCTAGAAAGCTTTTATCATATTCTTGAAGTGTGGTCCCCAAAAGGTTAAGAACCACAGATTCTAGTTGATGTTAATATATTTAACCTTTTTAGTCGTACGTAGGACTTGAAATACTCACTTTGGGGCTATGTGGGAAAAATCGAGTGGGGAAGCAGCATTCCTTGTGAACTGAAGATACACAGCTTCTAGTTATTTTACCTTATATTGAGTGAGCTTTCTCCATTGAATGGGCTTTCTCCATTGAATGGGCTTTCATCCACTTCTCTCTTTCTCTGAACATTTTGGGCAAAAAAAAGGCCGTTTTTGACATTTTTATGGACATGATTGGCATTTGAATGCTAACAGTACATATATAATTATCTTCCAATAATTCCATGTGAAGTTAAAGCTAAGGGTCGTATAGATTAATGTCTCTAACGGAGGCCAGCCATGTACTAATTAATTATGGTTTTGTTTGTGTGTTGGAGGCTGACATTTTTCAGACTTTATATTAAAATATCAGTTGGGAAAAAAACCCAGTTGAGCCCACTCACCCTATAAATAAATACAAGATATGTGCAAGTGGCACACACATTGAAATTTAATCAGAAATGGTTAACACAAGTAAACAAAGGCCTCTCTGTTCAATGAACTTGCAATTTACGGTACAGAATATTTTCTTTCTTACAGGAAAATATTCACCTCATCTAAATAAATCTGTGTATCTTTATTTTAGTTTGCCTTGAGATATTAGTTATAGTTTAGCTTTGGTTATAAACAGGCAAATATGGTTACATGTTACTCTGTGGTGCTTCCCAAACTCAGGATTTAAAAAGTGAGTTATTTACATTTTCACTAGTGATGCTCAGGCGTTTTCAGTGAAAATTGATAACAGACCTTTTGGAGAGCTTTGGCAGAATTTATAATGTACATACCATTGATCTAGTAATCTCACTTTTGGAAATTATCCTGATATGGAACAGCATATCCCCCCTAAATGTCCCTGGTACTACTTCAGGGAGGGGGTCAAATGTTAAATCTATTTGCATATTAATACAATAGTAAGATGTTATTTGTCTCTTTGTGTTGACATCGCATCAGTGGTGCAGGAGTAATGCAGTTGCCTTGGAATGAATTAACGCAGTGGCACCTAACTGTACTAGTAACCATTTCATGCCCTGTATCCACAGTTTAAAAAAAAGTCACTTTCACTTAAGAATGTCTTTGATGAAGCAGAAAAATTACTAATTTTATTAAATCTTGACCCTTAAGTATATGTCTTTTTAATATTCTGTGGGGCAAAATGAGAAGTATGCTTGTGTATTGAAATGCACTCCTGGAGGCGCCTTTGGGACCTGGAGTTGCCCTGGATGGTGCTTCTGGGGCAATCACCGGACATTGTAAATCCTCCCAGGGCCCACTGGATGGAATGTGGGAGAGTATGGGCCATAATGTGGACCATTGACCATGAGGTGCAGAGATGCCCAGAGATGTACTTACCAAGTGCAATGGATGTGTCATGATGAAGGGAGTGAGTGTTGCTGGGAGGGGAGTGGTGGGGTGGGGGTGGTGGGGTTGAATGGGACCTCATATAATTTTTTTTTAATGTAATATTTTTACAAAATCAATAAAAAATAAAAAATAAAAAAAATGAAATGCACTCCTGGAGGAGCACATGGGTTGTTTAAATTGCAAACTGAGCTACCTGCTTTTTTTGTGGACTACCATTTTTACTTGAAAGGATGACTGATAGACAAACTAATGAAATTCACAATTTGTCAGGCATTTTCTGAAAAATGTATGAAGTAGTTTGTCCCTTCAAGGAAAACGACAGTATTTATTGCAAATGATAAAATTTGGGCTTTCAAATGAAAATTAGAATTTTATAAAACTTGTACCCACTGCTGTGGTGTAGAGATGGATGGTAATGTTTACAAATGTGATATTTTGACATCTTATCATGAAATGTATCATTTGGAAAGTCTGTATAACGCAGTGAACTAATATTTTCTAAATGGTCAACACAGGATAGTATAAAATTGTGCACAGGTAAAAGATCCATTCAAATTATCAGAATACAAAAAGTTCATTGGTATGGTTTTAAATTCTACAAATTCTACATCATGATCAACCTTTAAGAAGCTCCTGCTTATCAAGTTTCCATATAGCTTTAAAGAAGAATATCTATAGTTACCTGAAAGGGCTACCTTTTTTTTTTCTTTTGAAAACATAAATAAATATATTTTTAAATTTCAATTTTAGTTTCTAATATGGTAAATATTGATAGAGATTAACCTACATTAACAAAACCTCTTTGGGGTCCTCAGTACTTTTTTTATTTTTTAGGAGGTACTGGGAATTAAGCCTGGGACCTCGTACATGTGAAGCACGTGCTCAACCACTGAGCTCACCCACTCCGCTCAGTACTTTTACAGAGTGTAAAGAGGTCCTGAAATTAAAAAGTTTGAAAACAGTTGCTATGGAAAGTCCATCAAGAGAGCACACAAGGATGTTTATTGCAGGCATACTGTGAAGTACTAACACTGAAAGATGTCCATCCTGTGGTAAGTGGAAGAACAATTGGGAGAGCAGTATGTATACTATGACCCCATTTTTGTAAAACAGAAATATATAGTTATTTGTATATTTATAGTTTATTGTATGCCAGACACACAATAGGGATGGTACATTGTAACAATTCTAGATTTTGATTTCTTTAAAGAGGTTTACGTTTTTTTCTGACAGGCAGTTAAATTACTGGCATATTCTTTTGACCTACCAGGTTTGGTTTTATGGTTTGTTAAGGTGGGCCTGTTTTGGATTTATCCTTGCTCCAGAGGCCCCTGACTCTAAAAGGTGTTCTTTAGACCTAATTCTTTGCTTTTTTAGGGTCTCAGCTGAATGCTCAGCAAGGTTTCTCCACCTCTGAATGGACTGGCACTTGAATGTCTCCAAGCATTGCAAAACTTTTGTATCTCCATTTAGTCCTCAGTCTTATACTCACTACTGTCTGTCTTTTAAGCGTTACAGAATTTCACCCTGTACTTGTATAGACCAGCCCTCAGCCAGGGACCTGGAGAGTACCTCCCTTCTGCCCTACCCAGTCTTCTGCCCTCTATTCATCTAGCCTTCTCCACTCTGATTTTCTGCCTGCAAATGCTTGCTGCCTCAGCAGCCTTGAATTCTGATCTTTGCTTCCACAGTTCAGTGGGACTGCAGCTCTCCATTTGGGTTCCGTGGTTAGGAAGGCATCCCAGTCAGACAGGTGAGGGTAACATATAGCTTACTTGTGTATTTCTCATCTCTCAAGGTTCACAGTCTAGTGCTTCCTGGTGTCTTAACACCTGAAAAGAGTTGTCTCAAATATTTTGTCTTTTTTTTACAGTTGTTTGGAGCAAAAGAGCAAGTCTGATACTAGTTACTGTCTTATGGCCAGAAGCAGTTCAGTTCTGCATATATATATATACATATGTATATGTATATGTATATTTTATTTCTCTCCCCCCGCCCCCTCCAGTTGTCTGCTCTCTGTGTCCATTCGCTGTGTGCTCCTCTGTGACAGCTTTCATCCTTATCAGCGACACCAGGAATCTGCGTCTCTTTTTGTTGTTGTCTTGTTGTGTCAGCTCTCCGGGTGTGTGGCACCATTCCTGGGCAGGCTGCACCTTCTTTCGCACTGGGCGGCTCTCCTTAGGGGGCACACTCCTTGTGCTTGGGGCTCCCCTATGTGGGGGACACCCCTGTGTGGCATGGCACTCATTACGCACATCAGCACTGCGCATGGGCCAGCTCCACATGGATCAAGGAGGCCCAGGGTTTGAACTGCAGACCTCCCATGTGGTAGGTGGACACCCCATCCATTGGGCCAAGTCCGTTTCCCTAGTTCTGCATAGTTTTGACTCTTGAAATATACGTTTATTTTTGTGATTTTTGTAAGACTCACCATGTTGTTGATAGTTGGTTCATTTTCATTGTTGTTTAGTATTCAGTCATATAACTGTTCAAGAATTTATTCAGCCATTGTACCAAAGATCTACAGAGAAACAGAAGCAACAGGATATATGTTTGTGTGTAAATGTATATTAAGAGATTTTTTATAAAAAATTAGCTCATGTAACTGTGAGGACTGGCAGGGCTGAATTTGAAGGCAGGCTGGAGGCTGGACATTCCTTTAAGAATGATAACTGAATTCTTTTTAAATTAAAAATTTTTATTTCCTCCCCCTCATCCTCCACCCTGCTGTTTTGCTGTCTGTGTCCATTTGCTGTGTGATGCTCTATGTCTGTTTCTTTTTGTCTTCTCTGTGCTGTCTCCTCTAGGCTTTACCGGGATTCGATCCTGGGAACCTCCAATGGGGGAGAGAGATTCCCATTTGCTTGCATCACTTCGGTTCCTGGTTTCTGTTACATCTCACCTTGACTCTCCCCTGTTGTCTCTCTTTTGTTGCATCATCATCTTGCTGCATTGTTCACTGTGCAGGCTGGTTCGCCACCTGAGCACACCTTTACCAGGAGGCCCCAGGGATCAAACCGTGGTCTTCCCGCATGGTAGATAGAAGCCCAATCGATTGAACCACATCCACTTCCCGATAACTGAATTCTTGAGTCCAAATTCCTAAGGCTGGAAATGCCGGAAGAAATGGAGGATATAGTATTGACGCAAAATTTTTTCTAATCTTTGGAATCTTCAGTTCTTGCTGATAAGACCTCCAACTGATTGCATAACTCCCTGTTATGCTGTGTAATCTTCCTTAAGATAAATTGATTGTAGATGCTAATCTCAGCTAAGAAATGCCTCCACAGTAAAAGGAGGCCAGTATATGACCAAACTACTAGATGCCATAACCTAGGCAAAATTTTTTTTAAAGATTATTTTATTTATTTTTCCCCACCCCCTCATTGTTTACAGTTGCTATGTCTGTTCGTCATCTTTGTTTGTTTAGGAGACACCGGGAACTGAACCTGGGACCTCTGATGTGGGAGGCAGGCGCCTAATCACTAAAGCCACCTTCATTCCCTGCTTTTCTGTGTCTGTTGTTGTGCCATCTTGTTGTGTTAGTTTGCTGTGCCTGCCCATTGTGTCAGCTCACTGTCTTGCTCGTCTTTTTTAGGAGGCACCAGGAATCTCTGCTCCCTGCTTTTTTGTGTCTCTCATTATGTTTTTCTTCTTATGTCTCTTGTTGCATCATCTTGTTGCATCAGCTCACCACGCCTGCCCATTGCTTGCTGTCCACTTTTGATGGCACCGGGAACCAAACCAGGTACCTCCCATGTGGTAGGTGGGAGCTTAGTCACTTGAGCCACATCCGCTTCCTCACTAGCCAAATTGACACAACAGATTAACTATCATACTATGTTGTTGATGGACACCAGGCTCTTTTCAGTTTTTGGCTATTTTCAAATATGCTGTTATGAATGTTCTTGTATATGCCTGTATACCTACAGCTAGAATTGCTAAGTCACAGGGTATAGTTATGTTCACCGTTATTAGATGCTGCCAAACAACTTACCAAAGTTGTACCAACTTAGTTACCACCAGCTACATAAGAGAGTTCTAGTTGCTTTACATTCTTGCCAACCCTTGATAGTATCAGTGTTTTAAATTTTAGCCTTTCAGGGAATTGTGCACTGGTACTTCATCATGGTGGGTTAATTTTTGTAATTAATTTTTTTATTATTCCCCCCTCCCTGCCAAGATGGCTCCCTTGTCTATCTGCTCGTTGTTTGCTTGTCTTCTTTAGGAGGCACTAGGAACCAAACCCAGGACCTCCCATGTGGGAGGTGAGTGCCCAATTGCTTGATCCACATCTGCTCCCCTCATCATGGTTTTTTTTTTTTAAGATTTATCTATTTATTTAAATCCCCCCCCTTCCCCGGTTGTCTGTTCTCTGTGTCTATTTGCTGCGTCTTGTTTCTTTGTCCGCTTCTGTTGTCGTCAGCTGCACGGGAAGTATAGGCAGTGCCATTCCTGGGCAGGCTGCACTTTTTTTCGTGCTGGGCGGCTCTCCTTACGAGGCGCACTCCTTGTGCGTGGGGCTCCCCTACGTGGGGGACACCCCTGCATGGCAGGGCACTCCTTTGCGCGCATCAGCACTGCTCATGGGCCAGCTCTACACGGGTCAAGGAGGCCCAGGGTTTGAACCGCAGACCTCCCATGTGGTAGACAGACGCCCTAACCACTGGGCCAAGTCCGTTTCCCTCATCATGGTTTTAATTTGCACTTCTTTGATGACTCATGAGGTTAAGCACCTTTTCGTGGCTATTGGCCATTTGGATATCATATATGTATATTTGGTGTGTGTGTTTATGTATATATGTATATGTATGTGTATGTGTGTATGTCATCTGCTAGTTCTTTTGTCCATTTTCTACTGAGTTATCCATTTCTTTCTTACTCATTTCTTGGAGTTATTTATATATTCTCAGGACAGGTCCTTTGTTGGATGTATTTATTGTGAATATCTTCCCATTCTTCATGGCTCTCTTAATGGTGTCTTGATGAATCAAAGTTCTTAATTTTAACATAGTACAATTTAACAATCTTTTCTTTATGATTCATACTTCTCTTTGTCCTATTTAAGAAGTCTTTGCCTATCCCAAAGTTATAAAGAAGTTTTGTTCTTTATCTTTAATATTTAGAGCTACCATTCACTTGGAATGATTCATTTTCCATTTTCACCTAGCTCTGGAACTCCTTGCTGTCTTCAGTTTTTCTGTTCATTGTAGCACCAGTATCACACTGTTTTAAATATTGTAGCTCAAGTCTTAATATCTATTAGAGTAAGACTTCTTTTTGTTTTTCTTCAAGATTGTTTTGGCTGTCCTTGCCCCCTTTGTATTTCCATTACATTTTAGGATCATTTTAACCAATTTTCATACCAAAACCAAAATCCCCTGTCAGGATTTTCAGCTGGGATTCCAGTAAATATATAGGTTAATTTGATCCTAGGAATAAAAAATGGAATTTGAAGAATTCTTATGGATGAAAGCAAGCCATTTCAGAAGACACGTGCCCCCCTGTTAATGATAAAGGCTAAATGATTTCTATAAATTGTTGCTATTTTCAAAATATCTGCTGCTTCCAAATTTGCCTTTTTAAAAATTTTTCTTTTGTGTGTATGTTTTTTCCTTTATTCTGTTTTTCTTTGTCATTCAGTACTTGATTTCTTGATGTTGATATTGGAGATCATGTTTATATAGCTTCATTGTCCAAGCCATATCTGTATGTGTGTGTGTGTGTGTGAGTGTGTCTTTCTATCTGTTAGATTGGTGGTAATTTATTATTCATATATACTTATAGCCTTACAGCATACCTTGCAAAATCATATGGGGTAGCACTTAGAAGCAGAGCAAATCAGCAGGGACTATGGGAGGCAGGCTTTGTAGTAACAAAAAGATAAAGTGATTGGCTTAATAATTCTGAATAATTCTGCTGTCAAGGAGGTTAAACCATGAGGTTGAGGATCAAGTGGAATGCAGCAGACCCAGCTGACGGGGGGACTGGTCTGGTGGGGAGCCTTTCCCCACTGGGTGGGGACATATATGGTGAGAGTAGGGGTAGTCATGGTTATGCATTTCGGGTCCTGTGAGGCTTGAAGATGTTAAGGCAGCACATGGAAATTGACAGTACACTGTCAATCTTAAGGTAAGCACCAGTATCTACTGGTAAATTATTTCTCCTTTCTGTGGTACTTAATGTGAACCTTGGTGATCCAGTTGTATAGGAAGTGAGATCTATATGTTTCAAGGAATTTTTCCTAATACTTTGCATTTTAACAATTTTATATTCAGCTTCTTCTCCCTCCACACCACCCGGAAACATGCATGTCTTCTAGTAGCATGAGACTTAACATTAGTTTTTAAAAAATATTTATTTCTCCCCCTCCATTGTTTGCGCTTGCTGTCTGCGTTCTGTGTCTGTTGGTTGTGTGCTCGTCTTCTTTTTAGGAGGTACCAAGAATCAAACCTAGGACCTCCCCATGTGGGAGGGAGGTGCCCATTCTCTTGAGCCACCTCGACTCCCTTCTTGTTGTGTCTCTCATTGTGTTTTCCAACTTGTGTCTCTTCGTGGCACCATCTTGTTGCATCAGCTCACTGTGCCAATCCATCACATCAGCTTGCTATCTTGTTTGTATTCTTTAGGAGGTACCAGGAACCTAACCTCGGACCTCCCATTTGGTAGGTGGGTGCCCAACTGCTTGAGCCACAGCCGCTTCCCACATTAGTTTTAAAATGCATAAGATTTGGGAATTAGCTGTGGCTCGAGCAGTTGACCTCCTGTTTAACATATGGAGGACCTGGGATCGATCCCTAGGACCTCCTGGTTAAAGAAAAAAAAGCACCCAGACCTGTACAGTGTGGTGAGGCACAGGCCCCAGTGTGGCAAAACAATGCACCACAAAGACAATGACGCAACCAGATAGGAAAAAAAAAAGATACTTGAGACTTGAAACTTGTCTACATTTTTGTTTTCTTCTGTCATCTGGAATATTCTAGTAGAGTTTAGAAGCCCTAACCTAGAAGAATATTTTGATATTTATTGCTGCTGTCTATCACTACCAATGGGATAGTGATGTTTAATTCCAGGAAAGCCTTGCTGGTGCCCCTAAGAATAGAAACAACATGTCAACATTTTGACTTGAACCTACTGATTTCCTGGGTGCTAGTATTAGCTCATTTACCTACATTCTCCAGGTGTCAGTCAGCATGAGTGCTCATGATGTAGACAGGGCCTATTTGAATACCTACTTTACCAAAACTAGGTGGGGCTTAGAAGCTGTATTTTCTGAGAAGCTACTCAGTTCAGATCTGAAATGATGAAAGCAGTTCATATCCTTTTATTCATTCTTGAACTCCACTGGAGTCAGGAATTAAATGTTGTCCTATATTCCTAGAATGAAGTATTTGGGTAACCTTTCAGATGCTATCTGAACTATGCGGTCATCATAAGAACACTGGATCCATAATTTCTTAATTGATAGGTTTCTCTGGTTTCTGGATAAATCAAGTGCATCAGCATGCTGCCAAAGTTCACACAAGGCAGTTAATCAGTGTTCTTGCCTTCCATCTTAGCATGAGCTCAGTTTTACATTTCAGGTATTTGTACACTTTCACAATGTTGTATGCCATGTGTTGGGTGGAGGTTCCATTCCCAATCACAGAGTAATTTTTATATTTCATCTCTGAGGAAACCTTGATTACACCAATGTCTTTTGCATATTCTTGCCTCAGAAGTGAAACTCTCACATGGATGTCAAACTTGGGAGTACTCCGATCTGTAGCTCCTGATGCCAGGTGTCCTTACTAGCTGCCCCTTCTGCCTGCTTCTCAATCCAGGGACCAAAACACAGGCCCCTGAGTAGAGGAGCAGGCAGCGTACGAGTTCTGTGGAAAGTCGCTCCATGGCCAGCTGCCAAGGCTGGAGCCCAATGCTCACCCAGGTTTTGCTCGCTGGGGGAGGACACCATGCCACAGAGGCTTTAGACAACTATATTTTTTCAAGCCTAGATGCTCAGTGAGTGTGGAATTGAATCTAGTTGGGTGTTTGGCAGGTTTAGGCATTGAACAAGTATCTTGGTGTCCGCTCTATGTGAGGTACTATACTAGTCCAGGGCATTGCAGCAGGGATTAAGATAGCTAGCCAACAAAAGGCCCTTGGTGTCCAATTTACAATCCTAAGGACTACCATTGGTCACCTGCCTTAGAAATAGTTATCACCTTTGAATAGAAAGTTGGGGTAGGACCAGCGAGGAGGCTGAGGAAGGAGGCAATTTGCTTGTGCAATTTGACCATTTTTGTTAAGCATCAGGGAGATCCCTGTTGGAGCCAGCAGTGCCCTTCCTTTTTGTTTCTCATCATTTTTATGTCAAGGGCTGCTTCTGGTGTCTAACTGAATCTGGTGGCATATTTTCCTTGTGTATTTTATATTTCCTCTGGAAATGATTACAGGTGCTTTTTAACTCTTTATTCTTTTCACCACGTGTCCTAAACTGCCATCATGTTCTGTCCACTTAGGATATTCTTGTAATGGTCATAATGTCCCTGAACTCTATTCCTTGATCTTTCTTTCCCCTGTTAAAATCTTCAAATTATGAAAACCCTTTCCCTGACTGTGCTAAAATCCCAGGGGTCTGGTGGATCACGCTCATTTTAGGAAATGTTAAGTGAAGCTGATGTTACCGGCAGGATGTTTTCTTTGCTGTGTCCTTCTGTAATCCAGAGGAATAAAGAAAAGGTCAAAGTGATCTTTAAACTCTTCCATCAAAGCACTGAATTTCTGCCAGGAGTGTGACTTGATTCTGAAGTGTCATTAGATTAATTGGTATTAACATTAGTAGGGATTAGATTGGGAAATCTTCAACTAAAGAAGTTTTTGAGAGGTAGAAAATAGGAATTAGAATTGCTAAACAGAGAAAGTAAAGCTAAAGCAGTGTTTTTTTAGTAGAGTTATTTTTATAAGAATAACAGGATAAAACCATATTCTGAGGCTGATTATCTTGGATGCTCTTTGGCTTAGTTGAATCTTGGGTGGTTGGTTTACCAAACTCCTGTACAAATTATGAGTCCTGGGAGCTGAAACTACAGTGATACCTAAACTGATTGGAACATTCCCTGAAAGAGAAATTGATTTTGGCACACTTCTCACTTTTAGGAGAAAGAAAGAGGTAGCCTATCTAATATCAGGAATTTAGATGATTCTAAAGCTAAGGGTTATACTAATTTATATTCCCACCACTAGTAATGCATGAAGGAGAGTGCCTGTATCCACAAAGCCTAGTCAAGATAAGTGTGTTGTCAAACTCCCTCCCTCCCTCCCTCTCTCCCTTCCTTCATTTTTTTGTGGAATAAGGTTTCCTAAGTATCTCTTCTTTTCATTTTCATTTATTTTTATTTTTTATTTTTATTACAGAAGTTGTGGGTTTACAGAAAAATCATGCATAAAATACAGGGTTCCCATATACCACCCTATTATTAACATCTTGCCTTGGTGTGGTACATTTGTAACAATTGGTGAAAGCACTTTTTTTCCCTTGTTTCTCCCCCCTTTTCCCCTGCCCTGGTGTCTACTCTCTGTGTCCATTCACTATGTGTTCTTCTGTGTCTTTTGTATTTTCATTAGGTGCTTCCAGGAACCCATCCTAAGACCTTCCAGCATGGGAGAGAAGTGATCATTCTCTTGCTCCACCTCAGCTCCCTAGTTCACTGCATCTCATGTTGTCTCTTCTCTGTGTTTCTTTCTTTTTGTCATGTCATCTTGCTGCATCAGCTCTCTGTGTGGGCGGCACAGCTCCTGGGCTGTCTGCTCTCTTGCGCGCGGCTGCACTCCTTACATGGGGGCCACTTCTTACACAGGGGCACCCCTGTGTGGGGCCACACTCCTTGTGCACAGCAGCATTCCACATGGGCCAGGAGGTCCTGGATATCAAACCCTGGACCTCCTATATGGTAGGCAGAAGCCCTATCTTTTGAGCCATATCTGCTTCCCGGTGAAAGCGCATTTTAATAGTTGTACTATTAACTATGGTCCATGGTTTAGTTAAAGTTCAAGGTCCGTGTTGTACAGTTCCACAGATGTTTAAAAAATTTTTATTCTAGTAGCATATATATAACCTCAAAATTTCCCGTTTAGCCACATTTGAATATATAATTCAGGGCTGTAAATTACATTTATAATGTTGTACTATCATCACCACCATCCAGTACCAAAACTTTTCCATCATCCCAAATAGAAACTCTACATTTTAAGCCTTAATTCCCTGTTTCCTACCTATATCCCACCCTCTGATAACCTGTGTTCTAGATTTTGATTGTAAGAGTTTGCTTATTCTAATTATTCCATACCAGTGAGATTATACAATATTTCTCCTTCTGTGTTTGGCTTATTTCCCCACTCAAAATAATATCTTCAGGGTTCACCCATGTTGTTGCATGTATTAGAACTTCATTCCTTTTTTAGGGATGAATAATATTCCATTGTGTGTACATCCCATATTTTGTTTATCCATTCATCTGTTAATGGACATTTGAGTTATTTCCAATTTTTGACTATTGTGAATAACACTGCTGCGAACAGTGGTGTACAAATATCTGTTTGAGTTCCTGCCTTCAAATCTTTTGGGTTTATTCTTAGAAGTAGGATTGCCTGGTCATAAGATAATTCTAAGCTTAATTTTCTTAGGAACTGCCAAACTGTTTTACACAGCAGCTGTAGCATTTTATATTCCCACTAACAATGAATGAGGGTCCTGTTTTTTCCACATCCTCTCCAACACTTGCTGTTTTCTGTTCTTTTGTTTTGTTTTTTAAAGAATTTTAAATTTACCTTTATTCTCAGTTATTTGGAAAAGTATTTTAATGTGAAAAGGAAAACTTCATATATATCCTTTAATTTCAGTTTTATTGTATTGCGTGAAAGAACATCAGGGAGGTTATACAGTGCTCTCTAATTCAGATTTCAAAATCTAAGATACTTGCAAATTCTTAGGGATACTTTACTACCAGATTGGATTAGTAACTAGAATAACCAAATTCTTAATATATAATGACTTACAAATAAAAATAAATTCAAAGTAGACTTAAATGCATTTTTCACAAGTAATCAGTATATGTTTTTATATAATATTCATTTATGCTTAAGCTTGAAACCAAGTATAGTTCTCTGATGGAAATATGAAAAATATCTTTTTCATGCAACATACAGGAATAATACTCAAGTCAAAGGGGGAAATATAGCACTTATTTTTGCAAATGTATCCATGTATAATCAATTCCATAATGGATGAGGAAACTCCTGATGAACAAGTCAGATATACTGTTCCATTTCATCAAAAGTAGCTGATATCTACAGCTAATTTGTAAGTAGGTGGCATTCTAGTAAAACCAAAATTAGCCCTACAAGTTCCTGTAAACGGAAGTTTTCACTGGACTAAGAACTGTCAGTAATTAATGCAATCATTCAGAGAATTATGGTTGCTCAGTAAGCCATGTAAGTTCAAACCTGTCAACACGAGGTAATCATTTTATAATAATTCGTACATAATTCCATTGAAATTCTGTTTCCAGTATAACAGGAAAATCTACAAACAAAAAATGTGGATACATTTTTAAAAAGTTAATTTTAAAGTAATGGTTCAGATTCCATAGGCACCTCTTGGAAACTAGATCTTGCTGGATAGAAACCCTTCATTTTGTGGCTTTTGCATATGCTTTACTGGATCGCGTCTTCCATGTGTTGTTCTAAGAGCTCAGAATACATAGATCTTGCCATAGAGATAGAAAAAAAATCCTAGAAGATAATTTGCACCATTATTCTTTTTAAAAATATTTTTTATTCCCCCCTCCTTTGCAGCTTTTGCTTGTTGTCTGCTCTATGTGTTCATTTGCTGCGTGCTCTTCTGTGTTTTCACTTGTTTCCCTTTTTGTTGTGTCACCTTGCTGAGTCGGCTCTTGCGGTGCTTGTGGGCCAGGTGGCTCTCTGTGGTGTGCAGGTGAGCCTGCCTTCATAAGACACAAACCCAGGGCCTCCCATATGGTAAACAGGAGCCCAACTGATTGAGCCACAGCCACTTCCCCTGCACCATTGTTCTTGTTGACAGTATGCTTGAATACTTGAGTTCATGATGGTTGTAGGGTCATAGAGGCCTGGTCCACTCATCACTGGTCTACGCATATACCTCCAAATATGATAAGCCAAGAAGGGCACACTGAGCCATATGGCTACACAAAGAAACATGAAACAGAAGAAAGCATGGATGAGGTCCTGTAGGAACCAGAGGGTTGAGGGTATTACACTGGCCTGAAGGATCTTGTAAGCAGTCTTCAGCTCATCAAATGCTGTAAGGTGCCAGATGGCAAAAAAGAGAAGGACGATGGTGAGCAGTATCGCCAGCATGTAGGAGAAGACTACTAAGGTGAAGGCCATAGCCTGGAAAAAGGAGCAGCGGTGGCAGCAGAGAAAGGCAGCCCAGGGCTGTATGCACATCCTCATTGCAGTGCTAATTTATGACAACCACGCTGGGGTAGAGCAAGTTGTCACTGTTGACCTCTGCCATCTTGTCTCCTTCCCCTTCCCAGAGGACTGCAGAAGAAACCTGCTGTGGTGAGATAGGAAGAAAGCCGTTTTTTTTTTTAATAGTGGGTGGGAAATGGTATGTCATTGGGGTTTTTGTTTGCATTTCCCTAATGGCTAATGATGTTGAGCATCTTTTCATGTGCTTGTTGGCCATTTGTATATCTTCTTTGGAGAAACATCTAATCAATTCTTTTGCCCATTTTTTAATTAGACTTTATTTTTTTATTGCCGAGTTGTACAATTTCTGTATATATTCTGAAAATTAAACCCTTATCAGATTGTGGTTTGCAAATATTTTCTCCCATTGTGTAGGTTGACTTTTTTTTAAAAGATTTATTTTTTAATTTATTTCGTTTCCCCCCCCCGCCCCCTCAGTTGTCTGCTCTCTGTGTCCATTTGCTGTGTGTTCTTCTGTGACAGCTTCTATCCTTAACAGCGGCTCCGGGAATCTGTGTTTCTTTTTGTTGCGTCATCTTGTGTTAGCTCTCCATGTGTGCAGCGCCATTCTTGGGCAGGCTGCACTTGTTTTCACGCTGGGTGGCTCTCTTTATGGGCACACTCCTTGCGCATGGGGCTCCCCTATGCGGGGGATACCCCTGCATGGCAGGACACTCCTTGTGTGCATCAGCACTGCGCATGGGCCAGCTGCACATGGATCAAGGAGGCCTGGGGTTTGAACCGCAGACCTCCCATGTGGTACAAGGATGCCCTAGCCATTGGGCCAAGTCTGCTTCCCTAGGTTGACTTTTTATTTTCATGATGAACTCTTTTGATGCACAAAAGTTTTAAAGTTTGATGAAATCTCATTTATCTTTTTTTTCTTATTGCTCATGTTTTTGGTATAAAGTCTACGAAACTATTGACTAACACAAGATGCTTCTTGTGTTTTTTTCTAGGAGTATTATAGCTGTTTTTTGTTTTTTTTTTTTTAGAAGCCACCAGAGATTGAACCCGGGGACTTGTCCATGGGAAGCATGTGCTAGCCACTGAGCTACATCTACTCCCAATAGTTTTAGTTCTTATATTTAGGTATTTGATCCATTTTGAATTTTTCTGTGTGGTGTGAGGTAGGGGTCCACCTTAATTCTTTTACACATGCATGTCCAGTTTTGCCAGCATCATTTGTTGAAAAGACTATTCCTTCCCCACAGAGTGGAATTGGTACCCTTGTTAAAAATCAAGTGACTATAGATGCGAAGTTTGGTTTCTGAACTCTCAATTCAATTCCATTGGTCTATATGTCTATATTGTGCTGGTACCATGCTATTTTGATTAGTGTAGCTTTGTAATATGTTTAAAATCAGGAAGTTTGAGTCCTCAAACTTTGTTCTTCTTTTCCAAGATGACTTTGGCTATTCAGTCCTCTCACACTTATTAATAACATATCTGGAGGGTTTGTTTTTCATGAGAAGCACATTTGAGATAGTTGTTGGAATGAGATGATTTGTGTTGATAAACATGAATACATAAGTGTTAAAACCTGTTATTGTGAGTAATAATAGTTATTTCACCCACCGCTATTCTAAAGCAAAATTTATTGTTCAGTAGATACAATGTAAAGGAAATTGTTTTCTCCTCAGAGAAAGACCTTATTATAAAGTACAAATCTAAAAGTGGAGGTCTGTAGCTTAAAAGCCTCCAGTGGTTTCCATTATGTAAAGTTAACACAATGGTTTTTAAAAATCATGCACCTTTATCCCTAAAAAATTTTTGTTTTTTTATTTGGTGGGGAAAATCAGAAGAAGTAAAACAATAAAAATTAATTGAGGGGCATGGTGACTCAAACAGAAAGAAAATTAACAATCCTATTCTTTTGAATGCTTGACAAATATAGAGATGGTACAATAATGAAAATAATTTAGCCCAAATCATATCTTTCTTTGCAATATAAATAAGATGTGAAATAAGTGTAACATTTTGAGAGAGTTGCATCTATATTCACATACTGTTGGCTTTCAGTTCTAATCTAAGATGTGGAAATGTCTGTATTTATTTATTTTCATTTACAAGCATTCTGTACTCACCAAGCAAAAATGCCCCTTCTTCTCCCTCTGCCCTAGTAACCTCTAATTTAGTGTCTCTGTGAATTTACTATTTCTAGATACCTCTTTTAAGTACTCAAACAATATTGTCCTTAGGTGCCTTGCTTATTTTACTCAGCATAATGCTTCTTCTTCGTGGCAGCATGTCTGAAAACTTTATTCCTTCTTACTGCTGACCAATTTTCCATTGTGTGCATGTACTACATTTTGTTTACCCGTTCGTGAGTTGATTGACACTTGGGTTATTTTCCACCTTTTAGCTATTGTGAATAATGCTGCTCTAAACATTGGTATACAAGTATCTATGAGACCCTGTTTCCCCTTTGTTTTTGTTTTATTCCTAGGAGTGGAATCGTAATATAGAATGGTAATTCTATATTTTACTTTATGAGGAACTGCCATATTGCTTTCCATAGTGGCTGCACCATTTTACATTCCTACCACCATACACCAGAGTTCTAGTTTCTCTGCATCCTCCCCATTGTTTTGTGTGTTTTTTGTAAAAGGATTTATTTAAGTTGCTATGATAGTGGCAATTTTTTAAAAACCTTTTTTATTTTAGGAGGTACCAGGGATTGAACTCAAGACCCCGTACAAGGGAAAGCAGGCATTCAACCACTGAGCTACACCCACTCCCTCTCTGTTTTTTGTTTTTTAAAATAATAGCCATCCTTGTGGCTGTAAAGTATAATTTCATGGTAGTTTTAATTCACATTTCTTTAATGGCTAATGATATTGAGCATCTTTTCATATACTTATTGGCCCCCTGACTATCAGCTTTAGAGAAATGTCTATTCAAACAAATCCTTTGTATATTCTGGATATTAAATGAACCCTTATCAGATATATGGGTTCCAAGTATTTTTTCCCCATTCTGTAAGTTGTCTTTTCTGCAAAAAACCTTTTTTTTTTTTTTTTGCCGTGTAAGGCATACCATTCACAGTTTTCAGAGAGTAGCTAATAGATATCTTTAGAAATGCCATTTTTCAGCGTACCACACTTGGGTCAGTACGTAGGCATGGGATTGCTAAGTCATACTGTAAGTGTATGCTTCATTTTATAAGAAACTGTAAACTGTTTTGCAGAATGGCTCTCAATTTTACTTTCCTACCAACATCCTCACATGCTAGCATTTTTTCCTTGCCAGAACTTGGTTTTGTCAGTATTTTTTATTTACTTGTCCTGATGCATATATAGTAGTATTTTATCATGGTTTCAATTTTTTATCTCTGATGGTTAGTGATATTGAGCATCTTTTCATGAGAAAACTTCATACCTTTTAAATTTACTACTTTTTATTACCTTAAAGTCTGAGGAAGAGAAGTGTGAACTAAAGCATAGCTAAAAGAAACAGAAATATTCTTTCAGATCAGAATCTTGCCTAGCTGCTTTGGTGTGCAGTATAATATAGTAACACATTACAAATTACTTTCATTCAGTTTTATCTTGTCTAT
The DNA here is from genome assembly GCF_030445035.2 of Dasypus novemcinctus. Taxonomy (NCBI): domain Eukaryota; kingdom Metazoa; phylum Chordata; class Mammalia; order Cingulata; family Dasypodidae; genus Dasypus; species Dasypus novemcinctus. Next base: position 86,449,223 of record NC_080680.1, on the reverse strand, counting down.
TAAGTTTCTTTATAATATAAAGTCTTTTCTGAGTGGATGATATGAATAAGTGGATGATATGCTTGATTCTAATGTAAGTTGATTGCTATATGATTTTTTGATGAATAATAAAAATCTAAATCATGTTTATTCTCTACCAATTTATCAAGCTCCCCTGCCCCCCAGCCCCAAGCATGAAATAGGCTTGTCTTTTTACTGCAATCAAGCTATAGTTCAAATTGCTTTAATATTGCCATGATCACATTTAGGGACATTTAATAATCTTTTTACTGGATTTTAAGCACTAACTATTTATTTTCTCTTGGAGCAGTGTTTTGTAGCAATAAATTGTGCTAAATTATTTTTTGGTCCATTATTAAGTCCAAAATAGTTATGTTGCTTGAGTTCTTGTAGATTTATCATAGGGAACTAATGAATGCTGGTGGCCATTATCTGAGAATTAAAAATCTTTGTTCAGAAAGGTATGGTAGAGTAGAATAAGTGAACTGATGCTAAATCAATGACATGTCTTGAGAGTATTGTTACTCTGTGATCCTTTTAAAATGGCATTTTGTGTTTAATATAAATAAAGAGTACCAGGTTTTAAACCCTGGAAATTGAAGAGCCCATTATTTAACTTTAAAATGGTCGTGTCTCAGAAAGCAGGATTATATGACATTTTGTCACTAATGTACTGCTACTTCCAAAGATTATAGGGATGTACATTTCAAATCTGCTAGGTTTCTGTCTACAGTATAAACTTTAGAATATATTGACTTGATGAAATATTTACTGTTTATAAATATTTGCTTCTTGTTCTGGTTCTGCTACTTAAAAGCCATGTGACCTTGGAGAACTCACCTAGCTGATAGGGTACAACTGAGTCCAGTTTCCTCATCTGGAGACAGTGATGTAGTTAGTCTCTTCTTGCTCCCTCTCAGGGTGGTGGGAGACTGAGATGAGCTGATATATTTGAAAGGGCTTTGCAAACTATAAAATGCTTTTTTAATGTATAGAATTATTATTATTTCATAAAATTATTTTTCATAATTTGAGTTACAAGATCTATATTCTAATGCTAAGGCTTATAGAAGATCTTGTCACCTACTTAAAAATATGGCCAAGTAAAATTAGATACTTAGAGATTGACAGGTGAAAGCTTTTTCATTACTGACTTCAATTTATTTCTTCGAAGTTTTGACAGTAAAATGGTAGGGGTAAATTTAAAATGGCAAAACATCCTACCCATAACATGTTTCATTGTTTTTTATTAAACTACATTTTTGGAGAGGTTGGGGTAATCGGGATGGTGGTGGAGGTAGAGGAAAAGTTTGATGAAATAGGGAAGAGGTTTTAAACTTTGTTGAAAATATATTTATAAAGATGTTTATGGATACATAAATGCTATCATTCTGTACATGTCTTTTTGAAACTTGATTTTTTCATTCAACCATTGTTTTTTTTAACACATTTTAAAAATTAAAGTTAATAGATCACACAGAACTTTATATTAAAAAAACATAAGAGGTTCCCATATAACCCACTCCTTACCTCCCACCCCCATCATTTTTGTAAATTGTATTTTTTTGAAGATACATACATCACAAAAAATGTTACATTAGGGAAGTGGACTTGGCCCAGTGGTTAGGGCGTCCATCTACCACATGGGAGGTTCGTGGTTCAAACCCTGGGACTCCTTGACCCATGTGGAGCTGGCCCATGCACAGCGCTGATGCGTGCAAAGAGTGCCGTGCCATGCAGGGGTGCCCCTGCGTAGAGAAGTCCCATGTGCAAGGAGTGCACCCCATAAGGAGAGCCGCCCAGCGCGAAAGAAAGTTCAGCCTGCCCAGGAATGGTGCCGCACACACGGAGGGCTGACACAACAAGATGACGCAGCAAAAAGAAACACAGATTCCCATGCCGCAGACAACAACAGAAGCGGACAAAGAAGAAGACGCAGCAAATAGAGAACAGACAACTGGGGTGGGGGGGAGGGGAGAGAAATAAATAAATAAATCTTTAAAAAATGTTAACATTAAAAAACTCCTCCCACACCAACAACCTCCCCCATCATTGTGGCACACTCATCACACTTGGCAAACACATTTTGGAGCACTGCCGCACCACATGGATAATAGTTTACCCTGTAGTTCACACTCTACCCCAGTACATTCAGTGGGTTATGGCAGGATATATAGTGTCCAGCATCTGACCCTGCAATATCATTCAGGACAACTCCAAGTCCCAAAAATGCCCCCACATCACATCTCTTCTTCCCTCTCCCTGCCCTTAGCAACTACTGTAGCCACTTTCTCCACATCGATGCTACAATTTCTTCTAATACTAGTCACAATAGTTTTATAATAGAATATCAGTAAGTCCACTCTAATCCATATTTTATTCCTCCATTCTGTGGACCCTGGGATGGTGATATCCACTCCACCTCTATATCAAGTGATGGAGCTGGACTCAGATGTGACCTTTCTATACATGCCTCTTCTGTCACTTTTACTGAACTTGTGGTTGGTGCTAGGGATAGTGTATACTCAAGGTGACTTGAGTCTCTAGACTGCCCATGTACCAGCTGGGTCCTGAGCCTCAGCAGAATTGCAACTCCTACTCTCAGGTTCGTTGGACTTACCCAGGTCAGCTAACAGCTAACAGGAAACCAAGAGTGCCTACAACTGCAGGCAGAAGAATTGCATTCATTGTCCATGTGGAACCATTGTTTTTTAAGATTTCGCTGCGTTGATGCATATAGATCTAGGTCCTTATTTTAAGAGCTGTATAATATTACATTTTGTGATTAAACCATAGTCAACCATTCTTCTATTGATGGGCCGTAAGGTTGTTTCAACCTTTTTCACTTTTCAAACAGTGCTGCAATGAGTGGTCCCTCTATCCTCAACATGACTCTCTGTGCACATGTATGGGAGTTTATTTAGGGTCATCTGTTTGGCCTCAAATCCCAGTCACTTAACCAAGGAGTTTATCTCTTGTGGGGTGTGGCTGGCACCCAGACTGATGGAGGCACCACCAGTTTGTGGCTACACAACCTGGGACATAAAGCCTCCTTGATATCCAAGGTAGGGCAGCTGAACATGGAGAATTGTGAACTGACTAATTCTTAATATTTTTAGCCAGAAAGCGATACACAGTCACTTCTGGTTATATCCCGAAAGCGATACACAGTCACTTCTGGTTATATCCCAAATCACCTCACTGCAAGAGGCCTAAGAATTATAGTCTTCTATGTGTACGAGAGAGAAGGATTACCAATTATTTGCAAAGCACTAGTAATGTCCACCATACTATTTAATACTGTGCATATAAAATACTATGAAAATGCTCCTGAAGCCCCCCTACAGAGGGGCAGCCAGTTCTTCCCAAGTTACTTAATTTTGAATTTGAGAGCCCTATAGGTTTAAATTACAGATTGATTGTGGATCATGGACTTTTTTAAAATTAAAAAATAAAGTAGAAGCTGGAGACAAGAATTTATGTCTTAGGGTTTATAATTCATTATAATGATTCCTATTTTTTAAAAATACAGAACAGTGGTTTTGTGTTCATTTGGGTTTAGTTACAGGGAAAAGAACCTACTATAGTTAATTTAAATGAGAAGGGATTTATTTTAGAGTATTTTATGTCTAACAATTATTGGGAAGACTATGAATGATTCCCGAAGCCACACCACAGAACAGCCTCTTCTGGGATCTTGTACGTGGGAATTAGATACTCAACCACTGAGCCATGCCCACTCCCCAGACAGCCTTTTTAGTAATTGGGTCATTGCCAGCTCCAGAACCATCGCCACAAACAAGACATTAATGCTAATGACTTCAGAGTTAGGCTACCATCTGCCAGCAAAATTAGATGTCCTGAACTCTCCTGCTCGGCACCCACGGAGCAAATACCTGGGCATTGAACCCCTAATTCTACCTCAGAAAAACCAAGTGTTTCCGTAATGGACTTGCCCAAAACCACAGTAGAAGCAGCAGATATGTGTTCTCTCACCTGCCTTTCAAATATCATGTGATTTTATCTACTTGAAAAAACTGAAATCACATTCAAACCCTAACTTCAAGGGAGTCAGTTACATGTAGTTTTTAGCTTTCCACCTTCTGCAGTATAAGAAAATATACAAGAAGGAAGATGGAATGGATATTGAAAATCAGTCCAATCCCAAGTTTCTTAACCAGATTTTAAGATGTATAGATAGAATTGAGGGTTTTTGTACCCTGAAATTTTGTGCACAGTTTTGTGAATGAGCTTAAGAACATTTCTCTTTGAAAGGAGTCATTCCCTTTAGAGCGGGGGTTCTTAACCAGGGATCTGTGAGCTTTAATTTCAATTCAAAAAACATTACGTGGGGACGTGTTGGTGCAGGTGTGATATATTTATTAAATAATACACAGTATAGTGTGTACTTATGAGGGGTCTGGTTTTCACCTGACTGGCAAAGGGGTCCGTGGAACAAAAAAAAGGTTAAGAACCCCTGTAGAAGAGTCTTAGTGGGAATGATGACTCAGCAAAGGGTAAGCACCATTAAGTAAGTTAAGTAATTAAGCACCTAGATTCTGGAGTCAGAAGACTTAGGTTTGAATCCTGCCTCTGCTACTTTCTTGGTATAAGACCTTGGGTGTAATTTCACCTCTTAAGCCTTTATTTTCTCATTATTTAAAATGAGAGCCCTGCACTGGGATGCAGCCAGCCCCCGCCCCCGGCCAGTGAGAGGATGAGGGAGGAGCCATCCAGGGCTCCATGAGATCCTATGGCTTTTAAGTAGTCTTTTTCTTGATCCTGCCCCAGCTGTGTTGCTGCAATCCTTTAACTGTTTTCTGGTGCTTTGAGAAAGATGATTCTTCCAGTTTTTGGTGTTCAAGCTTCTGTGAAGGGGGGTGGGGAGAGATGGAGCCCAGAAGCTTCTCATTCTACCATCTTGATTGGGGTAGGGCTAATCTCATTTAATCTCCACTATACCCCTTTGAAATGGTTACATTTCACAGTGAGGAAACTGAACCTGGATCATTCACCAAGATCATTCAGATCAGACTTTGAGACAGATCTCCTAACTCCATAACTCATGCTGTCTGCTACTGCATACTGTCCCTAACGGAGACTCTTCCAGCTGCCCTGAAAAACTCTTTCCTCTTTTCAGAGCAGGATTTTGTGCCACCACCTGATAACTCTTTATTGTGCTGCAGGATTAAACTTAGATATCACTTCCTCTGCTCCCACTTGCTTACCACTGTGGTATTTGTCACACTGTTTTATAATTGCCTCTCTGTCACTACCTATAAATTTACTTTAGAACAGAGATTGTGTTGCATACTTGATGCCTAGTATAGAAGCTAGCATATAGTAAATGCTCAGTAAATATTTATTAAGTGAATAATGAGTGGTTAAAGAAATGAGGTGATGTTTTTTGCTTAGAAAAGAAACTGCTAAGGGAACACATGTTCACTGTCTAAAAATATTTAAATGACTGTCATGTAAAAGGGAGTTGGTCTCACTTTGCACAGCTTTGTTTTGTTTCTCTTTTTTGTTTTTTGTCTCTGAACAGTTTTGGAAGGGAGAATTAGGAGTAGTGAATGGAAGTTACAAAATAAGGCACCGTTGAGCTCAGTATGAAAAGAGCTTTCAGACATGAGAATGGTCATGCCTTAGAAGGCAGTAATTTATCTGTCCTTGGGAGGTATTCAGTCAGAGCCAAGATATCAAGATGTAGATGGATTTCAGATATTGTGTGGGGCTTCTCAGGACTCTTTCTTCTCTGAGTGCTTTTGCAGAGTGTACTAGGAAATATAAGGGAAAGGAGTTCTCTTCTCAGGAAGATTAGGATCTGGTCAGGGAAAGAAGATATACAGATAGGAGAGGGCAAAGTATATTGTGAATAGTTGTCTGTGATGTCCAGGGGAGTACAAGGAATAAAGCAAGGAAGGCATATTTGGGTTGCTTCAGAGAGAACCTTGATAGCCAAGCCAAAGATTTTAGAGATATTTTGTGGGCAATGGAAGTTATAGATAGTTCCCAATGGGATGTTAGCTCCATGAAAGTATCCCCAGTGCCTATCACAGGGTTTGACACATAGTAAATGAATTGGAGGAGTTTGTTGAATGATCAGAGCTATGATTTAGGAAAATTAATCTGTAATCTGTAATGGGTTGGAATGGAAGGGAGGACACCTAAGTAGAAAATGAGCACCTGAAGAAAGAGAATGACACCAAGAGCCATCTGAGATGTAGGATTGACTGGAGTGGTCAAATGAGAAAGAGAGAGAAGTGATAAAGGTAATTCCATGAACTTGAGTCTGCTGACTAGAACTGGGAGTGATAGTCACAGAGATAAGGTAGTCCCCGTAGTTCCTATTTAAGCAGAAGACGGTGAAACTTTTGGTTCTGGACTAGCATAATAGGATTGAGATCATCTCCAAGCACTCTTTCCCCTAGTGATTTATATGTTTATGTTACTTATCACTTATTTTCATATCATTCACATTATCATCATGACATTGAAGTGTAGGTACCTGAGAGAATCTATTGTAAATGATCAGAGTAAAGACTGGAAGAACCTTATTTCCTTTGGGTTCAGCAAGACACACTGCTCACATGATTTCCCTGTTCATTTATTTGGTGTGTTTGATATGTTGGCTATAATAGTGTGCAAATTAGGAGACCCTTTTAACCAATTCTTCTCCTTTTTACGTTTTGGGGGAAAAAACAAAGCTGTTTTTTCTTGAGCAAGCAAGACCTTACTATAGGCCCTGAAGGCCCTTTTCCTGGATTTGAGTATGCTGGTGGAATAATGGTAATCTGTGTGAACACCAGCAGTAGGGGAGGGGCCTCTGCTCCAATGCTGCTCTCCTTGTCCTTCAGAGTTCCACTCTGTGACCTTCCATCCTTAGGCACGTGCCTGTTCTAGCTGTGACCAAGGAGGACGAGAACACTGGTCAGGACCTGTGTCTTTTAAGAGCCTCATTGGTGCAGACATAACACTAATATCATGGATGAATTTATGTCAAAACACAGAAAAGAGTTGATTACACTTCTCATTTATAAAAAATGACTTGTAAGCAATGACCTAAACCATTAAGCATTATTTCAAAGGATGTAAGTCTCTTTGTAAGAAAGGGCACAATCCCTTTTTTTTAAAAGATTTATTTTATTTCTCTCCCCTTCCCAACCGCCCCCCCCCCCAGTTGTCTGTTCTCTGTGTCCATTTGCTGCGTGTTCTTCTTTGTCCGCTTCTGTTGTTGTCAGTGGCACAGGAATCTGTGTTTCTTTTTGTTGCATCATCTTGCTGTGTCAGCTCTCCATGTGTGTGGCACCATTCCTGGCAGGCTGCACTTTCTTTCGCGCTGGGCGGCTCTCCTTACGGGGTGCACTCCTTGCACGTGGGGCTCCCCTACGTGGGGGGCACCCCTGCATGGCACGGCACTCCTTGCGCACATCAGCACTGCGCATGGGCCAGCTCCACATGGGTCAAGGAGGCCCGGGGTTTGAACCGCGGACCTCCCATGTGGTAGACGGACGCCCTAACCACTGGGCCAAGTCTGCTTCCCCACAATCACTTTTTAAAAACAATTTTTAAATAATAATTTTTAGTGAAAAAGAAATAAGGAAAAATATTTTAAACTGGCATTTAACAAAAGAGGATATCCAAAATAACTACGAGGTATTTATGAATTGTCAGGAAAGTATAAATTAAACCACAGCTAGATGCATTGCATACTATAAGAATAGCTAAAATTAAAAGGAGCCCCTTCATGGAAGCAGATACAACTTAATCACATTGGGGGTCACTTAATTCTCCATACTTTTAAAATATTTTACATATTCTATACAACAAAGGTGGTGCCTTTTTCAGCATTGCTATAAATGTATATATTTATATAATTATTCATATAAATATTTATATAAATATAAATTATATTCCAAGCTACTGAAATGCACTTTACTCCCACATTTTGTCTTTACATTTTGGATTATCTTGACCATGTGTAAGGCAGCCTGATCGTGATTTGCAGAAAAAGGAAAGAAGTTAGGGCTTGTGGGAGTTGAGGGGAAGTGGATGGTTCTATTGTTGCTACTTGCTGAACTATGTTCAGATGTCTAAAAGAAACTCTACACAGAGTGCCAGCCTGCTTAGCAACGCCATGGCTGTGTTGTAATGTATGATAACTGAGGATAAACAGTACTTGTGTTTGGTCTCTTATGCCCTCCTTCAAGTAAGTCCTCTACATTATTAAGAACTGGAACTTTGTTATCAATTAGGATTTCTGCTCCTCTTGGGTTTGTCATAGAATGATAATTAATCCTGGTAACAAAAGATATGTTGTTCCTGGATTTCCTTTTGTTTTCTTAAGATAGACCTTCTCAAGTCTTAAAAATGCCAGGTGTTCTTGAAAGCAGAACATATTCCAGTTTTTTTGTTAAGTGACTGCATAGCTGGTCCTTATAAACAGACCTGAAAATATGAGGGGATTACTTTTCTGCTTAAATGTTGTTAGGAAATTAAATCCTTAGTATATTGCTTCTCTACCTTAAAAGGAAGAAAAATAATTTGGTATAAAATTCTGGGGGTTAAATATATTTTTCTGCCTTGTTTTGGCTACTCACAGTTGTAAGGCTGTCATTAGAATCTGATAACTGACTTCTGGTTGGCAGAGTGGCATTTTATCTTCTCACAGTTAATGACTTAGTTTGCAGGCTGTCAGTCTCCCTACCCCAAAGCCTCCCACAGCCTTTTTATCTTTTCCTTGTAAAGGAAAAGTCTTATGTGTATGCATTTTAAAATTTATATATTTTTTATTTATTTGGTGAAATATATATATATATATAAAATGGAATTGGTCATTTAAAACATTTTAAAGTATACAATTCAATGGAATTGATTAATCACATTGTCGTATAATCATCACCAGTATCTATTTCCAAAACTTTATCACCCAGACTCTATACTCATTAAGCAATAATTTCCCATTCCCTTTTCCTCCTTGCCATCTTGCCCTTCCATCCCATATTCTACTTTCTCTATGAATTTGCTTATTTTAGATATTTCATATATGTAGAAATATATTTGGCCTTTTGTGTCTGGTTTATTCTACTTAGTGTAGTGTTTTCAAGGTTCATTTCTATTGTGGCATGTAGCAGAATGTCATTTCTTTTTAGGAATGACTAATATTCCATTACGTATGTATATACCACATTTTTATTCATCTGTTGATGGACATTTGGGGTTGTTTTCACCTTTTGGCTATGAACTTTGGTGTGCAAGTTATCTGTTGGAGTCGCTGTTTTTATTCTTTTGGGTATATACCTAGAAGTGGACTTGTTGAGTCATATGTTTATGTTTAACTTTTGAGAAACTGCCAAACTGTTTTCCACAGCATCTATATATACCATTTTATACTCCTATCAGTAATTCATGAGGATTCCAGTTTCTCCACATACTTGCTGTTTTAGTTTGCTAGGCTGTGTAAAGCAGATACCATGTAATGGTTTGGCTTAAACAACAGCAGATACCATGTAATGGTTTAGCTTAAACAATGGGAATTTATTAGCTTACAGTTTGAAGCTGAGAAAATGTCCTAATCAAGGCATCATCAGGGTGACACTTTCTTCCCAAAGACTGAGTACTAGTGATCCTTGGCTCCTTTGCCATATGACAAGGTACATGGCAGCATCGGTTGGTTTCTCCCTTTTCTTCCAGGGTTTGTTGCTATTCAGCTTCTTATTTCCCATGATTCATTCTCTGTCTCTGTCTCTGTCTCTGTCTCTCTCTCTCTCTCCATTCCATTTATAAGTCCAGTAATAGGCTTAAGTCCCACCCTGAATGAGGTGGATCACACTTTAACAAAAGTATCCTCATCAAAAGATCCTACCTAAAATGGTTTACACCCACAGGAATGGATTGGATTTAAGAATATTTTTTTCTGGGGTACACACAGCTTCAAACCACCATAGTTGGTAGCACTTATTTTCCATTTCTTTGATGATAGCCATCCTTGTGGGTGTGGTTTTTTAATTTGCATTTCACTAATGACTAATGATGTCGAGTATCTTTTCATGTGCTTATTGTCCATTTGTTTATCTTCTTTGAAGAAATACCTACTCAAATCTTTTGCCCATTTCTTCCTTAGCCTATTTGTCTTTTTGTTGTTGAACTGTAGGATTTCTTTACGTATTCTGGGAATTAGAACTTTACCACATATATGATTTGCAGATAATTTCTCCCATTTGGTAGGTTGGCTTTTCCCTTTCTTGATAATGTCCTTTGATACAAAACAAAAAAAACCTTTTCATTTTAATGTAGTGCATTTTATCAATTTACTTGTTACCTGTGCTTTTGGTGTCATAGTTAAGAATAAGTCTTGGGGAGCAGATGTAGCTCAGTGGTTTAGCACCTGCTTCCCATGTATGAATAAGATTCTGGATTCAATCCCTGGTATCTCCCTAAAAAAAAACAATAGGTCCTGTTTGTTTAGAAGAATTATTAGGACTAGAAGGGGAACAGAATTAAGAAATGCAGAAATAACCCTGTTTTAATCAACTCTCCTTTGAAAAAAGATCACTGTTAGATATTAGCAGATAAGAAGCCTTTCATAATCTAGAACTTGATAGCAGCATTTCTTACACACTCCCTTACAGACATTATCATTTTGCTGCTACCTGTTCAAAAGATTTTCCTAGTTAACATTATTTCTCCTCTGAAATAAGTTGTCTTCACTTAGTGGACTCTCCAGCTGTTTCTTCAAATTTCATTTTTTTATTTTAGTATACAGGAAAGTTCTATTTTTCTCATTATAAAAGAAGTAAAATGCTCACTATAAAAAGAAAATTCAGAAGTATAGATGGGATGAAAAATCATCCACAGTCCCACCATTTAGTGAATAACCACTGTGGTTGTTTTTTGTTTTTTTTTTTAAAAAAGATTTATTTATTTATTTCTCTCCCCTTCCCCCCAACCCCGGTGGTCTGTTCTTTGTGTCTATTTGCTGCATCTTCTTTTGTCCGCTTCCGTAGTTGTCAGCGGCACAGGAATCTGTGTTTTGTTTTTTTTTTTTGCTGTGTCATCTTGTTGTGTCATTTCTCCGTGTGGGCGACGCCATTCTTGGGCAGGCTGCTCTTTCTTTTGCGCTGGGCGGCTCTCCTTACGGGGAGCACTCCCTGTGCATGGGGCTCCCCTACGCGGGGACACCCCTGCATGGCAGGGCACTCCTTGCGCGCATCAGCACTGCACGTGGGCCAGCTGCACACAGGGTCTAGGAGGCCTGGGGTTTGAACCACGGACCTCCCATGTGGTAGACGGACGCCCTAACCACTGGGTCAAGTCTGCCGCCAATAACCACTGTTTTTAATATGGTAATCTTTCAGACTTATTTTTCTTATAGCCATACCCCTCCTACACAGACAGGTTCATATTAGATATGCTGTTTTTGTTAATTTGCCTTACAAAAAAAACACAGCACTACATCATAAACATTCTTCTATGTCATTGAATATAGAATTAAAAAAAAAAATTTGTGCGTGTGTACACGTTTTTGGAAAACTGGTTATAGTGAATTTCAAACTGAGCATTTAGGAAGAAAAAATTACTATTGTTGGGTCATCATACCATGTGCCAGGCATTGTGTTAAGTACTTTACAGGGTTTTTTTTTAACTGACTCCATCACCTTGTGCAGTAGTCTCCCTCCTAATATTCCTGATTTCAGTCTTTATCCTCTGCAATTTATTTTTCATAAAGAAACGAATCTTGGAGAAAAGCAAATGAGATCATGTTGCTCCTGATTAAAACTTTTCAGGAGCTTCTCATTTTACTTAAACTAAAGTCAAGTTTGTAACCAAGGTCTGACCTATGCTTCTGGCATTCTTTTATAGCCATGTTGGGACATCTTTCTATCCTTTAAAAGTGGTAAATTTATTTCAGCCTTGGCCTTTGTTATTTTTTGCTGGTTCCTTGTCCTGGGATGTTTGAGTGATTGACTTTTCATTCAAGTCCCTATAAAAAATGAATTTGGGGAAGCAGGTGTGGCTCAGGTTACTGGGCTCCTGTCTACCACATGGGAGGTGACTGGTTTGGATCCTGGTGCCTTCTAAAGAAGAGAGCGAGCTGGTATGACAGGCAGGTGTGGCATGCTGACAAAACAAGAGACGTAAGAAGAAAAAACATAATGAGAAGCACAACAGAACAGGGAGCAGAGATTCCCAGTGCCTTCTAAATAAGATAGCGAGCTGACTCAACAGGCAGATGCAGCGAGCTGACCCAACAAGATGACGCAACAAGAGATGCAGGGAGGAAAAAATATAATGATACATACCACAAAGCAGGGAGCAGAGGTGGCTCAAGTGATTAGGCACCTCCCTCCCACATCAGAGGTCCTGGATTTGGCCCCAGGTTATGCCTAAAGAAACAAGACAAACAGACATGGCAAGTGAAAAACAAGAGGGTAGGAAGAAATAAATAAATAAATCTTTTTAAAAAATGAATTTGAGTGGGGTGAATCCCATAATGTACAGTGAAGAAAAAACTTTAAATTTAGTAAAGTACAGAGTAGAACATAAGTCACTCATAAGCCCACTATCCCACTCTAACATTTCTGTGATTCTGGTTTTTGGTGTGGTTACAGCATTAAGCAGTCATGGTTCTTGCCCTTGTGACATTACTGGGGCATTAATCTTTCTGTGGAGAAGCTGCTTGGATAATCATTAAGAACTCTGGCTCTGGTTAAACATAGAACTACTAAATGGCCCAGTTATCCCCTTCTAGATATATACCCCAAAGAATTGAAAAACAGGGACTCAGCAGATATTTGATAATGCTTCATAGCAGCATTACTCACAACAGCCAAAAGGTTCATCAACAGAAGAATGGATAAACAAAAAGTGGTATATACATACAATGGAATAGTATACGACTTTGAAAAGAATAAAGTTCTGATATGTGCTATAACACAGATGAACCTTGAAGACATCATGTTGAATGAAATTAAGTAGACACAAAATGACAGCTATTGTATGATCCTGCTTATATGAAATAACTAGAATATGCAAATTCGTAGAGACAAAAAGTAGAGTGGAGGTTACCAGGGACTGGGGGAACAGGGAATAGGGAATTAACTTATAATGGGTGCAGAATTTCTGTGTAGGGTGATGGAAAGTTTTGGTAATGGATGGTAGTGATGGTACCACAACATCAAGAATGTGATTAAGGGAAACCGACTTTGGCCCAGTGGTTAGGGCGTCCGTCTACCACATGGGAGGTCCGCGGTTCAAGCCCCGGGCCTCCTTGACCCGTGTGGAGCTGGCCATGCGCAGTGCTGATGCGCGCAAGGAGTGCCTTGCCATGCAGGGTGTCCCCCGCGTAGGGGAGCCCCACGCGCAAGGAGTGCACCCATAAGGAGAGCCGCCCAGCGCGAAGGAGGGAGCAGCCTGCCCAGGAATGGCACCGCCCACACTTCCCTTGCAGCTGACGACAACAGAAGCGGACAAAGAAACAAGAAACAAGATGCAGCAAAAAGACACAGAAAACAGACAACCGGGGGAGGGGAGGTGAATTAAATAAATAAAAAATAAATCTTTAAAAAAAAAAAAAAGAATGTGATTAATACCACTGAATTGTATGCTTGGGAATAGTTGAGGTGGGAAATTTAAAAAGAGGGAGAGAGACTTAAAAGAGACAGTGGCAAGTAAATATAATACATGATCCCAGACTGGATATAGTAATGGAGAAGAAAATGCCCAAAAGGACATTACTGGCATAGTTTTTAAAATTGGGATATTGACTGTAAGCTTTATGTCAATGTTAACTTTATTAAATTTGAATTTGGAAGTAATCATATTAAAGATGGGATGTTTGATTGTTCTTAGTAGGTTTTTTTAAAAATGGAAAACTAATGTGGGTACACAAGTGAATATCCTTGTTCTTAGGGAAATGGACGTGTTCAAGGAGCATGATGTATGCAAGCTATTCTCAGATGTTTAGTAGATAGGTAATTAGAAAGAAGGAAGAGAAAGACAGTAAAAGAACAAAAGAAAATAAGTATCACAAAATATTAAAAGTTGTTATCTATGGATATGTAGGTATTTTGAGTAGGGGATATATTGGAGTTCTCTGTAGTGGTTTTTATTATTTTTGCAGCTGTCCTGTAATTTTGAAATAATTTCAAAATGAAAAGAAAAGAACTGAGGCTCTGGAGTTAGATCACTCAAAAATCCTGATTCTACCATTTACAAGTTGTACAATCATAAGCTAGTGACTTAAACTCTGAGTCTCAGTTTTCCCATCAGTTTTAGCTATCCAATTTATGCATAACAAATCACTTAATAATGTAGAGGCTTAAAATAATAAATATATATTATCTCAGAGTTTCTGTGGGTCAGCAATTCAGAAGAGGGGAGCTATTTGGTTCCAGCATGTATTCTCTCTTGAGCTTGCAGTCAAGATGTCAGTTGGGGCTGCAGTTATTTGATGGCTTGACAGGGGCTGGAGGATCCACCCAAGATGGCTAACCCAGGTCTGTTAAATCAGTGCTGGCTCTTGGCAGGAGGCCTCAGTTCTTCATGACATAAACTTCTCCATAGGCTGTGTAAGTGTCACCCCCATTCAGTGAGGGAGGAGACTAAACAAGTGAAATGAGACTCGTTAGGGGACCATTTTGAAGGCTGGCTACCACATAGTCTGTAAAATGAGCCTGAAATGGTACCATCTTTTTGGTATATAATAAGGATTAAATGAGATAATGCATATAAACTGAAAAAGAAAAAGGCCTGGTACAGAGTAAGCACTCAAAAAAATCTTAGTTGTGGTTGTGTTTGATTGTTGTTGCTACCACTAACACCTTCTCTACCAGTACAAGGAAAAGAATGAACCTAACATAATGGGGACAGGGACAGGAACGTCTTACCTGAGAAGGTGACATCTAAGCCAAGACTGGAACAATGAGCAGGCGCTGGAGAGGTAAGAACATTACAGGAAAAGGGGAACAGACTGTGTGACAGTTCTGAGTAGGAAGGCCAGCTTGCATAGGATAGTCCATTGCAAGAGCAGGGAGAGTGGCGAGGTGGGCAGGGCCTGGATCACAAGGAGCTACAGAAGCCAGGATGTGGCCAGTACCAGGTCCTTTAGGGAGAATTTCTTCTCTAGGAATATAGCTGAGCTTTCCCTGGAAATCAGTGGAGAAAATAAGAGCCAAGTTTTCCAGAGTGCGTTTATTCTGTGGTATGAGGTTTTTGTGTACCATGCATCTCTCCAGAGCTCTTCAAGTCGCTTTTTTCCATTACTGCTGGAGGGAAACAAGTAACAGGGTATTCTGATGGGCACTAAACTCTATTGCTCATCTTTTTGCATATTAAAGGTTCCCTGTTCTTTTCAAGGGACAGCACTTTTGTTTTTTTGTTGCAACAATGTGTTTAGTTTATCTAACAGGTCAGATTCTTGTTCCCTTGGATGCATCTATTAAACTGGGGAAATTTGTAGATTTCCTTTTCTTCATGACACATTGTTTCCTTTTATTTGCTATGAGCAAGGTCAAGTATATTGTTTTTTTTTGTGTTCCTGATCTATTGGGTTTGGATTTATTTTATCATTTCAAAGGAAACAAGTAGAATTAGTAGC
Organism: Dasypus novemcinctus; assembly: GCF_030445035.2. Taxonomy (NCBI): domain Eukaryota; kingdom Metazoa; phylum Chordata; class Mammalia; order Cingulata; family Dasypodidae; genus Dasypus; species Dasypus novemcinctus. Next base: position 86,433,625 of record NC_080680.1, on the reverse strand, counting down.
ATAGTAGAATTAGTAGCATGGTTCCTTCTCTATTTGCCTGATTAACAAAGCACTCCAAAAAATGAAGTTCTTCTACTCCTTTTCTTTTATGCCAGTGTTGCCCATTTTCAGAATTTGTTGCTTTGTCAAGTTTATTTATTGTTAAATTTGAATGCAATGCCTTTCTCTGAACTTTCTAAGCTTTCCTGACATTATATGCAAAAATTTGTGTATTCACGTGTTTTTCTGGTGATTGGGTCCATATCCTTTGTCAGTGTCTCAGGGGGTTTGTTAGAGGTAAGGCTTTAGGGTGGTGGCGTGGTTGTAACAGTGCTACAGCTAGCAACCTGGATGACGCTTAGATCTTATTCACCCACTTCTCTGCAGTTAAAGTCATGTGTGTATGGAAATCTGTATAATGTGTAGATATTCTGTATTTTTTCTTCCTAATCCTTTATTGTTTTTCTTCTAGAATCTTCTTCCTGCTTCATTTTCTTTCTTTTCCTTTCTCTCTCTTTCTTTCTTCCTTCCTTCCTTCCTTCCTTCCTTCCTTCCTTCCTTCCTTTCTTCCTTCCTTTCTTTCTTCCTTCCTTTCTTTTCTTTCTTTCTTTCTTTCTTTCTTTCTTTCTTTCTTTCTTTCTTTCTTTCTTTCTTTCTTTCTTTCTTTCTTTCTTTCTTTCTTTCTTTCTCTTTTCTTTCTTTCTTTTTCTTTCCTTTCTTCTTTCTTTCTTTCCTTTCTTATTTCTTTCCAGTACCATGGCTAGGACCTCATATGTGGGAAGCTGGCACTCAACCATTGAGCTACATCATCTCCCTTGTATTGGTTTTTTGTTTGTTTCCTTGTTTGGTTTTTTTTTTTTTTTTTGCTTTTAGGTGGCACTGGGAACTGAACCAGCACTTTTAATGTGGGAACCACTTGAGCCACATCCACTCCCCTCATGCATTTTTATTATTTCCTTAGGATGGTTTCTAGGAGTGGAATTTCTGCACCAAAGGAATAGATACTTTTAAAACCTTTTGATACATATTGTAAACTATCCCTCAGGAAGGTATATCAATATATGGTTCCATTAACAATGATACATCAGTATTTATTTCCCTTTACAAAGGAGGAAATCAAATCTTTTGCTAGCAGAGAGCCACAGTTAGACCTCACAGCTCCAGTATTTCTGGTCTGTCCTTCAGGCTCATCCAGAGCTTTCTCCTTTATGCTATAGGCTTAATGCTGAAGTCTTTGAAAATTATAGTAAATCAATAGGGAATAATAGTCTGGCAAGTTTTCCGAATCCTTAAACTAACCAAACTTATCACTTGAATGTGGTAGCTTTGTGGGAAAAAAAATTTGTCAGCAGAATTAGTTAAGGAAACAACAGTCATGAGGACTGGGTCTTGATCTCATTTTGAGTGATTCCCTGAGGAGGGAAAAGATAAAACAAAGAATGAGATTAATTCATCAGATTGTGTTTGGCAGAATGGAGACCAAGTGGGTGCAGGTCATCGCCCACAGTAAGTTTCCCAGGGTTGTGGAGAAACCGTTGCTCAAGAGTGAGGGACTTGGTGCGCCTTCAAGAATGTGGCTCGTGGCATTCCATAGACCCATACCAAGCACATTTGGCCTCCCCCCAGCACTGCTTCTCCTGCTCGCTCCTCCTCCCTTCCTCCAGCCAGCTTGCTGATGGTCATGCTTTAAAAACCTGAGCAACCCACATAACCTTAGCATGGAAAGTGGGTCTTGCTAGAACAGGACAGGTGCCTTACTGTTGGCATAGGGAGAGAAATAGTTTGATGATCATAGACAAACTTCTGAGTAGGATCCTGAGAATAGAATGATAAAAATGTGGTGAAAGGTGGCCCTAGCCAAGGATGGCTTCTGGCAGGAAATTAAAGATCTGAGTAGGTAGGCAGCCCATGGTAACTGGGTTTGATTTGACTCATCAGGATTCAAATGAAAATATGTCCTATGATAATGACGATGAAGAAATGAAGCCACTTTCAGGGACCTTTTCTTTTGAGTTAATAGGTTCTCACTAAATAGTCCTATCTGGGAGAGGGCTGCAGTCTTTGACCTAAGCGTCATCCTTGACACCTCCCATACCCTCATTCCCCACATCTGACACAGTAGCAAGTGCCCCAAAATAAATCCACATCTGCTCACTGCTCTGCAGTCCACTGCCATCACCCTAGCCCAGACCACCACCATCTCTGACCTGAAAGTTTCTGCAGTCTCCCAAACTGGCCTTTTTGCCTTCCCTCTTGTTCCCATTGTGTCTGTTCTTACAGCCCTTAGAAAGACCTTTTAGAAATTTAAATCAGGTATTTTCATTATTTAGTTTTCTATCCCCTAGTGAATACCCATTTCAATTAGAATAGAATCCCACCTCCTCCCTGTACTCTCTAGGACCTCCATGGTCTGGTCCTGGTTTCCCTGTCAGACTTCATTTCTCTTTCACTCCCTTTATGTCTGTGCCTTTTCATAGTTAGTGCCTGCCTTGGGCCCTCAGGCTTGCTCTGAGTGTTCTTACATGCTCAGGACATTCAGGCTCCAGCTCGAGTGACACCTTTTGGAAAAACATTCCTGACTACCCAATGCAGAGGATCCATACCGCACCAGCACTTTATCTCCTTACCCTTTTAATTACTTCATAACATATGACATCTGAAATCACCTTGGTCATTTGTTGGTACAGTTATTTGCCTCTCCTACTAGAACACCTGAGGCCCATTTGTGAACCCATTCTTTTAAAGGCTCACATGACCTCAGAATGCCCTACAGAGTCTGACCTCATGTTCCAACACAAAATTGTTCCGGAAGAGCTGCAGGTTGTATAAGAAACACCTGTTATTTGTCAAACCAGCCTTAGTCCAGCCCCCCAACATAAAGTACAGGTGTACATGTGTGTTTGCATTAATGCATTCATATGTCCAAACAGGTCATCATTTTAAAACAGAAATAGCCACCTACATTTGAGCAGAGAAAGTTTTTACACAGAAGAAAACATTATCAAGTCAAACACTGCAAATAAACTCACTACCTTGCCCCCAATGTGGGACATGACACCCACAGATGAGCCTCTCTGGCATCGAGGGATTATTACCGAGCATTAATCAGCTATGTGTTTGAAGAAAGACCTTGAGCAAAGGGGGGAAATATGGGGGGTGGATGTAGCTCCGTGGTTGAGTGCCTGCTTCCCATTTACCAGGTCCTGGGTTTAATCCTCAGTACCTCCTAAAAATTAAAAATAAAAATAAAAAAATGAAAGGGGGAAATGTTAAGTAAAATAAGAGTTTTTATGGCAAAGAGATTTCAAAGTGAGTCTGGAGGTCATTCTGGAGGGTATACTTATGCAGGTCTTCACAAAATGCCACAGTGAACAAAGCCACAAACAGAAGTGCTCCTGAGGCCCTAGGGATGCCTGGACACCATAAGCAAGCCACATGACCACATGATATTAATACCCCCTTGGCAGGTTCTATCTGGGAATAGAGGAAAAGCTATTTCCCAAATATAACATAGTTATACTAAGTTACAAAGTCTCTATCATGATTCTTTTTTTTATTTGAATTTATAACTTTCAGTTTACTTGTTCAGTATATTTCTCAGAGACTTAAAGTCTTTGGATTGTTCCTATGCTGGTGGAGCCCTGAAAATTGGCAGATATGTGACCAGCTCTTACTCTCCAGTTCTTCAAGGCTGCCCTGGACAACTAATGATGATGGACCAGCCCAGCCCAAAATGAAGGATTATCGTCAACTGCAAGCAAAACATTTCTATTCTTCTGCTCCATAATATCTGTATCCCTTCTCAGCCTGAAGTAATCTGAGTGGACATTGCCCCAAATCCCTCAAGATTGAGAAATGAAGAAAAATAAGGAGGGAGTGTAACTGCTGTTATTGTAATCGTCTCATGTTAACTGAGTAACGTAACCTTGATATAAAAAAAATTAAAAAGAAAGAAATATTAAATACAGAATCTGACATGTTAAACTCAGTCATCAAAATCTAGACTTAGGGAACTCTCTATATTAGAATAAATGTCCTAGTATAATTCACAGATGAATTATAAGGAAAAAAATTAAATGGAACCTATAGATTAAAAGAGATTTGAGACATAATCACTTGGAATATATAGAGCTCATTAAGATCTGAATTCTAACAGGCTGTAAAAAAAAAACTATGATGAGATAAAAAAATTTGTTAATTTTTTTCAGTATTATAACCAAAATACCATTACATTAAAATATAGTCTTTATTATATATTTATGGATGAAATGTTATGGTGTCAGGTATTTGCTTCAAAATAATCTGGGGCAGAGGGAGTGGGTAAGGAGATAGATGAATCAAGAGGAGCTATAAGTTGATACTAGTTGAAGTCAGGTAATGTGTGGTTGGGGATTCTTATATTCTTTTCTCTACTTTGGGATATAGTTTTAACTTTTCATAATAACTTCATTTTAATTAGGGTTTTTCACTAAAAAACTCTGCATTTTCACATAGCATCTAGCTGCTGGACCCAAGTAGCTACTGCACCCTTAAGATGGGAGAGCCTGCTCTTCAAACGCTACTCATGTGTGTCATCTGTCTGGCTCCTCCAAGTGTTTGGTAACCTGGGTTATTAATTGATTCTGGGCCTCATTTACATATGAAATCTGGCTCATAATCTGAATCTTCCTGAAGAGAACAGACAATATCTTAACTCTAAAGTTTGACCATTTACAGCTGCTATAAAATGTGACTATGTTTGTTTATTTTATTTCATATTGTCTCTGGGTAATTTGTTCCTTCCTCTGTTTTTAAGTATGATACATTTACTGCTATCTATATTGAAGGTGTACTAAAAACATTCACCACATGGTGGCACTCCCTTAAAAAATGAAACTTAAAAATTTTAGGTCAATGTTGAAGATTTGAAATGGAATTGATTAGGGGCAGCTGGAGTGCCAGTTTATGTTATGTGTATTTTGCTTTGAGTTCTGGGGGACAGATTTGGGTTTTTGTCATATTATTAGCTCAGTAAATTATGCAGATGTCAGAATACAGGAACTGTTAATTTTTTTAGGTGTTAAGGCATATTCATTGTACATTAATTGATGCTATACTTTTTATTTTATTTTTTATTTTTTTAAAGATTTATTTTATTTCTCTCCCTTCCCTTCCCCCCCCCCCCGCCCCCCATTGTCTGCTTTCTGTGTTCATTTGCTGTATGTTCTTCTGTGTCCACTTCCATTCTTGTCAGGCGGCACTGGGAATCTGTCTCTTTTTGTTGCGTCATCTTGCTAGCTCTCTGTGTGTGCAGTGTCACTCCTGGGCAGGCTGTGCTTTTTTCACATGGGGTGGCTCTCCTTGCGGGGCACACTCCTTGCACATGGGGCATCCCCACACAGGGGCACCCCCGCGTGGCCCGGCTCTCCTTGCACGCAACAGTACTGCGCATGGGCCAGCTCACCACACAGGCCAAGAGGCCCTGGTTGTCGAACCCTGGACCTTCCATATGGTATGCAGATGCTCTATCAGTTGAGCCACATCCACTTTCCTATGCTATACTTTTTAAACCTTCCAAATATCTTCGCTCTGATGTGTGTGTGCTTAATAGGAAAAAAAAACATGCATCTCTAAAGGTATCGAAGATGTTTCTCCTTTGAAAGTTGGTGTTTAAAAAAATGCAGCCTAGTAATTACCGTAGGGAATACAATTTTAACATTTTAGTTGTTATTTATTTTTTTTTATTCCCATCTCCTTGTGGCTTGCTTGCTGTCTGCTCTCTGTGTCCATTCTCTGTGCGTTCTTCTGTGTGTCAGTAGTTATTTATTTATTTTTAAAAATTTATTCCCCCCTTCTTGTGGCTTACTTGTTGTCTGCTCTCTGTGTCCATTCACTGCCTGCTCTTCTGTGTTTTTACTTGTCTCCCTTTTTGTTGTGTCACCTTCCTGAGTCAGCTTTCCACAGCGCTTGTGGGCTGGCGGCTCTCTGAGGCGTGCAGGCAAGCCTGCCTTCACAGGGAGGCCCTGGGATGTGAACTCAGGGCCTCCCATATGGTAGACAGCAGCCCAACTGATTGAGCCACAGTCGCTCCCCTAGTTGTTATTCTTTTTAAAAAAAATTTTTTTTATTTTTAAAGAAGTTTTATATTACATAAATTTTACATCAAAGATGTCAGGGATTCCCACTGCCCCACTGTCTTCCCTCCCACACTTTCCTACATTAGCAACATCTTTCATTAGTGTGGTACATTTGTTATAATTGATGAACACATTGAAGCATTTCTACCATAGTTTATACTCTGCCTTGCACAATTTTATACATTATGACAGAATGTATAATGGCCTGTATCTGTCATTGCAGTGTCATGCAGGACAATTTCAATGTCCTGAAAATGCCCCCAAATTACAGCTATTCTTCCCTCTACTTCACCTCAGAACCTCTGATGGCTACTGCCGTTAAATCAATGATAAAAGTTCTTCCATTGCTAGATTAATGATAAATCTGTAATAATAGTCTACTTTAGTTCATCATTCTTTTGAAGCAAAATATAGCTGCCTTATAAATTTGAAATGGATACTTCTAAGCAGTTGTTTGTGTGTTGCTGTGGCTGACTGGATTTAGGTCCTTTACATCGAAACATCAAGGCTGGTCATCCCTCATGCATCTTTGGTAGAGAGTGGTGATCTCTCCCAAATATTCTAGTTTGCCTTAAGGATTTTCATTTCTGCATATGTTTATTGATTCATTTAGCAAGTACTCCCATGAGTTCAAGGCAGTGTGCTAGTGCTATGGGAGGTTCAAAGGTGGTTCTAATTTTCAGGGCTAGAATAGAGAAAATGAAATATCCATATAGTTAATCCAAATGCTAGGCATTATTTGGTTCACATTAGTAATATAGGTAAGAAAAATTATAGTGGTTGAGAGGAAAGAGAGATTGCTCCTCACTAGGGTTGTTTGGTCAGAGAAAAATATGGTAATATTTCTTGGTGGGGGAAAATTCAGAGAGAGGGCATTGGGGCATATGAAGAGGCCTGGAGTAAGGAGTAAACGGTCATCCCACCCAATTTGACTGTTGAAAGGGAATAAAAGGTACAGGAAGGAGAGGGACATTCTGGGCAAAGGGAATGTCCCACACAAGAGCATGAAGAAAGAAAAAGACAAGGTACATAGGAATTTTATTATGATCCAACTTTATGTGTTCTTCTAAGGGCTAAGGGGTTTTGATGTTAAGGGATTTTGAGTGGAATGGAGGCAATGTGAAAGAAGAACCTTGGGAAAATTTCACATTCTCTTCAAACTCAAATATAATGGAGACTTTCACTAGCGATATGCTAGATTAGGTATTCTGAAAATCTACTTGATAAAAACATTTAGACATGATGTCTAAAATATAATAAATATCTTTCCAAATGTATAACTGAACTTGCAAGAAAGGAGGGAAATTTCCAAGACTTCCCAAATAAAGGAGAAGCCCCAAATTAGAGGGGATGCTAAAACTATGGCTGGTTTGGAGTCATTTGCTGATTTCAGTAACCAAGGGGCTTAAAAAAAAAAAAGCAGTTTCATTGAGATTTGATTATAAGATGTATACATTTAAAGTATACAGTGTGATAAATTAAGACATACATATATCAGAGAAATCCTTACAGCAATTAAGACAGTGAACATAACTATCATCCTCAAAAGTTTCCTTATTCCTCTTTGCAATCCTGTGTTGGTCTACCTCCCTCCATTCCTAGTCAATCACTTACCTGTTTTCTATCACCATAAATTAGTTTTCATTTATATAAAGTTCTAGAAATTACATTCATATAGTATATAGTCTTCCTTGCCTGACATAATTATTTTGAGATTCATCCATGTTCTTATTTTTATTAATAGTTCATTTCTTTTATTGCTAGGTACTATTCTGTTGTATGGATTACCATAATTTGTTCATCTTTTGATGGGCAATTGGGTTGTTTCCAATTTTTTGGCTATTTTAGATAAAGCTGTGAGAACATTTGTGAACAAGTCTTTGTATGGATGTATGCTTTCGATTTCTTGGGTAAAAAGCTAGAAATGGAATGATGAGTTTGTATGGTAGGTGTGTATGAGACTTGAGATATAAAGGCACAGAAGACAAATTCTTGGGTCCATTGAAAACAAAGAGGTGGAACTGAGACCACCGTATAAAGCTGGGATCTTTGAAGGGCTGTACCTCTGGCTAAATGATAGACTGGAAAAAATAAGCCCATTGGCAGAGTGTTGGAAAAGAAACTTGTCTGACTTGGTGTGCACATTGAGTGGTAGAAAAAAAATTGCCTGGATAATTTTTAGCACATGCCTATCTTCTCTTGAATTTTGTTTGAATTTCTCCTACCTATGTAGTCTGAGAAATTCCAAGAGGAGAAATTATCTTTTTTTTTTTTTTTTTAAAGATTTATTTATTTATTTAATTTCCCCCCCTCCCCTGGTTGTCTGCTCTTGGTGTCCATTTGCTGCGTCTTGTTTCTTTGTCTGCTTTTGTTTCTTTGTCCGCTTCTGTTGTCCTCAGCGGCACGGGAAGTGTGGGCGGCGCCATTCCTGGGCAGGCTGCACCCTCCCTTCACGCTGGGCGGCCCTCCCCACGGGCGCACTCCTTGCGCATGGGGGTTCCCCCACGCGGGGGACACCCCTGCATGGCACGGCACTCCCCGCGCGCATCAGCACCGCGCATGGCCAGCTCCACATGGGTCGAGGAGGCCCGGGGTTTGAACCGCGGACCTCCCATGTGGTAGACGGACGCCCCAACCACTGGGCCAAAGTCCGTTTCCCAAGAGGAGAAATTATCTTAAAGGGATCTTGGGTTGGTAGTGTCACTGGATACCTGGCAGAAAGAAGTCAGTATATTTCTGTTTGAATATATCTGCCTTTATCTTGGCCTTTACCCAGAATCCTACGGATAAAGCCTCTCTTAATATGAATTCACAGTCTAAAATTTAACAACGTGAGGAAGCAAACAACCATGAGTACGATAGCAGAAAAAAGGGCAGCAGACCTAGAGTAGAGCTATTAGAATGATCAGATTCAAAATATAAAGTAATGATTTAAAACATATTTTAAAAAATAAAATATGACTTAGAAAACAAGTAAGGACTTAACTCCAATGAAGAAAGATCAGGAAGAATTGAAAAAGAAATAAAAAAATATAATAAATAATATTAAAACTCCAATAGATGGCTTAAACCCAGATTAGACACAGTTGAAGAGAGCGTTAAAAAATTGGAGGAGGGCGGCGGACTTGGCCCAGTGGTTAGGGCATCTGTCTACCACATGGGAGGTCCATGGTTCAAACCCCAGGCCTCCTTGACCCGTGTGGAGCTGGCCCATGCGCAGTGCTGATGCGCGCAAGGAGTGCCGTGCCACGCAGGGATGTCCCCCACGTTGGGGAGCCCCACGCACAAGGGGTGTGCCCCATAAGGAGAGCCACCCAGCGCAACAGAAAGTGCAGTCTGCCTAAGAATGGTGCCACCCACATGGAGAGCTGACTCAACAAGATGACACAACAAAAAGAAACACAGATTCCTGTGCTGCTGACAACAACAGAAGTGGACAAAGAAGACGCAGCAAATAGACACAGAGAACAGACAACCGGGGTTGGGGGGAAGGGGAGAGAAATAAATAAATAAATAGGGGGAAGGGGAGAGGAATGAATAAATTAATTAATTAATTCATTAACTGGAGGGTAGACCTGGAGGAATTACACAGAATGCAGCACGAAAATGAGAAAAATATGAAAATTAAATCTTAAGATATGGACAATGGAATGAGAAGGTTTAATATAGCCTATAAGAAAGACAGAAGAGACAATAGAGATAAGAGGGAAGAAACAATATTTGAGGAGATAATGCTAAAAAATTTCAAGTATATTGGAAAACACGAATCTTCAGATTTAGGAATCTCAGCAGATCGCAAGTGGAATTATTTTTAAAGGCTCATCTAGACAAATTGAAGTGAAAAAACAACAAGACAAAAAGAATATATTAAAAAGCAATCAGTGAAAAGCTGATAATCTCCTAAGTAAAAGTTATTAGACTGAAAGATAATAGTGTAGTATCTTAAAAGTGCTGAGAGAAAGTTATTGCCAAGCTAAAATTTAAAACTCAGCTAAAATATAATTCAATAATGAGTGCATGATAATGACATTTTCAGATAAACAAAAACTGAGAGTTTTTTACCTCCAACAGACTCCCAGAAAAGAACTTGTATAAAAGAAAATGACCCCCTCCCTGGCACTAAGGGATTAATACCAAGCACCAACTAGCAATGCAACTGGAAAAAGACCTTGACCAAAAGGGGAAAAGGTAAAGACAAATGAGTTTATATGGCTAAGAGACTTCAAAATGAGTCAGGAGGTCATCCCAGAAATCACACTTATGCACATCTCAGCAGGATCTCTGACTGCTAAAGTAGATACTACCCCAAATAGTGGGAGTCCTGAGGTCTCTGGAGACATCCAGACACTCTAGTCAGGGCAGATAGCTCAGGAGTTAGTTGTCTTCCCAGTGGGCCCTACTTTGGAATTTATGTTCCCCATTGTGACAGAATTGGACTAATTTGTGGTTTTCCTACACATGGCTCTTCTGTCCTTCTATTTGAACCTATAAGTAGTAACTACAGTTGGTAAGTGTACGTCCAAAAGACTTAAATCTTTGGGCTGTCCATATGCTAGCTGGGCCCTGAATCTCAATGGAGTTGCAATACCCACTCTCTAGTTCTCATTGGTCTCACCCAGGACAACTAACAAGGAAGTGATGATGGACAACCACCATACCAAGGAACTGAGAGGGTCTACAGCTGCAAGCAAGAGAGTTCCATCCATCGGTCCTATGGGATTGCAGTCCCCTCTCAATTAGAGGTAGAATGGACATCACTATCCCAGAATCCTCAGGATTGGGGAGCGAACTATGGACTAAAGTAGACTTACTGGTATTCTACTATAGACTTATTGTGATTCTGGCAATGGAGAAAACTATCATTGATGTGGAGGCAGTGGCCACTGGAGGTTCTCAGGGCAGGGAGAGGGAAAAACAGGTGTAATACGGGGGCATTTTCAGACTTGGGAATTGTTCTGAATGACATTGCAATGACAGATATAGGCCATTATGTATCTTGTTATAACTTACAAAACTGTGTGGGAGAGAGTGTAAATTAACTGTAATCCATCCTTAGTGGCAGTGCTCCAAAATGTGTTCATCAGTTGCAATGACTGTACCACACTAATGAGGGATGTTGTTAATGTGGAAAAGTGTGAGAGATGTGGGGAGTGGGTCATATGGGAATCCCCTATATTTTTTATGTAATCTAAGTATCTTTAAAAAAATAAAAATAAGATAAATTAAAATTAAAATTTTAAAATTTAAAAAAAGAAAAGAAAATAGCCCCAGAAGGAAGAGATGCGAGGATTGGTGAACAAAAATATTTGAGAATGAGTTGTATCACACAGCAGGCCAGCTCAGGAGTGATAAGGCTGGTTCTCTGAGATAAAGGAGTAAAGCCATAGAGACTTATTATCATTCTGTCAGTCTTTTCTGGAGATATCTGTTGTGAAACTTGAATTAAGTGAGCTTCAAGTTAACCTAAGTTAAGCAGATGTGGTAACTGATTTCTTGAGGTCTTCAGAAGCCGCATGTTGGTGGGCAGGCTGCTATGCGGTAGAAGGCTCTGGAGGAGCTTGGCAGGGTTGCAGGAACAGTGTAAACAGCTACAGAAGCAATGAGACAGGGTCATGTTGCTTAGAAGGGGTTCCTTACACTAAGTTAATGTTGGCCTTCTTGTATCTTTTTATTTTTCCTGGGCTTTGGAAGGTTTCTTTCACTTTTTCATTTATTTTCTATTAGTTGTTTATTGTCATATTTTTAACTCTGAAAACCTTCTTAGTCTTAAAATCTTTTTCATATAGCACCATATCCTTAATTTCTGGGTTTATAATCTTTATGAGTCTCTCTGAGGCTATGAATTAGAGGAGTGATGTGGTTTTTGTTCTTTGATTTTGGATTCTCTCTAGTTTTCTGAATTATATTTTTTTCAGGGTTGGATAATCTGTTTGTCTTAGTCTTTCTCAGTGATGCTGTAGGCTTTCTGAAAACTCTGGTGATCCTGGTTGTCAATTCATATTTAAGGAAGTGGGAAAAGGACAGTGATTAAGAATTCTGTGTTTGTGGGTGGGATTATAGATTGACTAGTGCACATTATTAGATCAATGGGTAGGAAAATCAAGGAACCCTCTTGGAAGGCTTTACACCAGGGTACCAACACACTGCATTAGTACTTGCCAGACTTTCCTTTTAATTTCTTTAGAGAAGAGCCCTCCAGTAACTGGAGCTAAATATCTATTGAAATCCATTGAATGTGAAGGGTGGGTCAGGTGTGCATTTGGCTATCTACTATTTCATATACAGGCCTGTAATCCCCTGTTTCCAGGCCCCATGTTTCACTCTCACCCCCTATTCTACTTGCCATTTTCATGTCCAGGATTATTCAGGGCAGATGGATTCCTTCTACCATTTAGCCTCTCTCAGATACTCCTCAGCTGTAACTTCCTCTGGTCCTTGTTGCCAGACAGTACTCACACATCCACTTCCAGAGTCCAAAAATTTGTTGAAATCTCTTATATGATGACTAGCCCCTTTCCATTCTTTTCATTGTTGTGCATTTAGACTTTTTTTCTTTTTATACCTTTATTGTAATTTAAAGGGGTCATAGGCAGGAGAGAAGATAAACACATGTCCTCAGTTCACCATCTTGACTGGAAACCAGAGCCATTATTTTAATACTTTTGATGGCCATGGGTTACTGCAGATAGGGAAAACATAGGCCATTAAGCCAAGTAATATATTAACCTCCAGAATATTGTCTAGAGATTGTTTAGAATTTTCCAGAAATATCCCTTGTATTTTGAAAATTTATTTTCTTGAAAATTTTAAAAAGTCTGTGCTAAATAGGAAAGGAAAAAAGTTCCAGTTAATTGAGCATTATGATTAAGTGAGGTTTAAATATTATCAAATATTGATGAGAACTCTGACATTTTAAAAAATCTGATCTTACAGTTGATTTCTAATCACTTTTTCTCAAAATAGTCCCCATGTTGGCCCTTTGACCCAAGCAGCTGCCAGGTGAATAAAAGCGAATGTGGCATCTTAGAGTGGCAATAGCAGTACTGGAGATGTGTATGCAGTTTGTTAAAATGATTCACATAGTAGTTATGGCAACAAAGATCAACAGAGGGAGAAAAAGAGAGATACTAGGAAAGCAGCAGCACATTTTAATAATAGTCATTTTTCACAATTGCAAAGTTGTTTACTATAAAAATTCCACCCTTCTTTGCCTCCTTGCTGCCCCCACCAATTGTTGCTTTATGTCAGAGTTTGCTGATCTATGGCCTAATGCAATACAATTTCACCTTTGAAATGAAGTCTGTAAAGTCTTGAGATATTTTAAAGACTTTAGTTAATCAACAGTAAAATATGAAAGGGACTTACACTGTTTAGCACATTTAGCCCATTATGCATTGGGGGCTTATACATTTATGAAGAGAAATTGATTTGCAGTGATGCTTTTGATAGTGAAATGGCTAGATTAAGTAAACGTGGACACTAGAAAAAAACATACTTACCTATAAGTAATCAGATATGTAGGGACTTACTTTAGGTTTAAAACAATGTCATGCCTTTGATGCTTTTGGGTGGCTAATGTCTTATAATAAAGTATGAGTGTGATTCATCAGTAAGGATAAAACAGAAATACGGTGAAGTTGCATTTGGTTTTGAAGGATACTATTGGCAAGCCTGACATTTAACTTGATTACCAGAGATTTGAGTATTTACAGCTGCTCTGCTATTGTATTAAGGGAGCCCATTCTGCTTCTGGCACCACAGATGCCTTTTATAGTTTGAGTATTCTCAAAAAGAACACTGTGTGAAAGTGACCAGCTCCAAATGTAAACCACTTGTTTTAAAAAGCAAACACATTTTATTCTCTGGGTTTTGGTTGTCTGTTTTAGGAAGGAAATGGTAGGACTTTTTGGAAATATGGTGAATGAGATGACATGCAATTTATCTTGTTACGGTGCATGCAGATATAACCTCATTTATCTTCATCGTATTGGTGGTGATCTTGGGGCTGTCTGTATCTGACAGTTTCTAAATGAAACCTTGCAGCTTTAGTTTTTGGAGTCTTCTCCCTTCATGTCCTTACAGGTACTGGGTTCTTCCTTGTCTCAGGCCTTTCTACCTGCTGTTTCTAGGTGAACTGTCCTCCCACCCCTCCACCCCATTCTCCCTGCTCTTCCCATATTCCCATCTCCCCTCTACCTGGTTAACACTGTCTCATCTTTCAGGTCTCAGTTTATATGTCACTTTTACAGAGACCTTTCCTTACCCCAGTCTAAGCTGTGACTGCCTTTTTCAGCCTGCTCTATCTCCAGTGCCTGCATTCTATGTGGCACATACCATAGGCATATGATTATATACTTTTTGAATGGCTGAGTGGATGGGGTGCCATTGCCAGTCCTGTTATCCAAAGGTGAGCTCAGATGGGTCCTGATTTAAGTTATGTGAATCATTTGCTTGTGTTTGTTAGGATTAGAGAAGTATTGAGTTATAACCAGCTCTGTTATTTAAAAAAATGGGGTAAAAGGAGAGCATGGATAATTGAGGTTGCTGTTCTACTTCCCACTAGAATTTTTCTTTTTTTTAGATGAAAATTATTAGAGAGGGAATACCCAACCCTAATGAAATTTAAACTGAATTTATTTTTTCCATTCTTTTCTTGCCACATGACCAAGTAAATCCAAGAAAGTAGAAAGGACTCCTAAAGTGTAGAGTGGACAGTGAAGAAGGTAGATATGAATTCACAAAGAGGACAGGGCAAGTTACGCAAAGATTTAGAAAAAAATGGTAAAGCTATTTTACCACTTAAAGAAGGCAGCCAGACTATATGATGAAATTAAAGACATGAAGAATGTTCTAGTCACCTGCTTGGTGCTAGAGATTCTGAAAATAGGTGCCTGATTGATCAGGAGCCAGGCTTTGCCTGGATATATTCACAGCCTGTTTTGAAGTTGTACAGAAAAGCTTACTTGCGTCATTCTGAAAATGCAGTGAGTCAACGTAGTCTCAAGGGAGCAGTAATGGTCTCAAACAGAAACTAGGAATGAAAAATAGCTGTGGACTTAAAGATACAGTACTTTCTTCCTATGATTTCATTTGGTAAGATTAGTTAACAGAAAATCATCTTTAATGGTGGATCTTAAAAACATGTGGAATGATTTTTTTCTTCTTTTCCCATTTAATTGCTTAAAATAGGATATATGTTAGGAGATATACTTTCGGAGAGCACTATTAAAATAATTCTCCACCATTCACTTGCCCACTTCTAAGGGAAGTGATATTAAAAAGTGATATCTAGATGTCTTAGGGGATTATGAAATCTTGTGATGATGAGAGAGGGTTCTTTAGCTATGCTTGCTTATCTTTGCTGATTTTAGCTGTGGGAAGTCTGGACTGATCTTGTCCTTGGGCCTTTGTACAGATGGCCTTTGAGGTGCGTTTTGTGACCTTTTGTTTTATTCCTTTGTCTTTATCAGGTCCAGGGGACTGTCCTCCTTGCCCATCAGTACATTTGCCCTCTGGCAAATATTATCTTTCCACTTGGTTACTTTCCATGGGGCAGAAAAGAACTTCATGTCTTTCTTACCACACAGAAACTAAGGGAGGCCCAGAGTGCTAAAATTCAGACTCTCCCTAATCTGCTATGTCATACCACGTTTTTATTCTTTGGCTATCTCATGTTGGTTTGGGGGGGTGGAAAGGTTGCATCCTTCAAGGTGGTCTCCCAGAGTTTCAGTTAGTGGGGCAAAAAGCCATTGCCTTTTTTGCTTTCCTTTCAGTCTAACTACTTGCCTTCCTCCCTTTGTCATCTGTGCCGGTTATCAATTTATTGCCTCTTATCTCCAAATCCACGTTTCTTTACCCTGCTTTGTGACCTGGGATTTGGATTCTAAACATTGCTCCTTTATCAGCCGGCTTAATATTAATCTTTGCCAACAGAGGGTGCTGAAGGGACACTGTGAGGCCACAGCAGGAGAGACTTCCTTTTCTGTTTTCCATGTGCTGACTTTTCAGTGGGGTAGCCAGTAGACTGGAGTGCAGCCCTCGTAGACCACCCAGTGGGCTATTCCATGGACCAGCTCCAAACTATCCCCACCCTCCAACAAGTTTCTCCATCATGTGGCGTGGGCCTCTCCCATAGACCAGCTTTGGATCACGCTTTCTGGCAAGCATCGTTGTGATCAGCAGACTGTATGTTCCTCTCTACAGAGGTCTGAATCAGCTTCACAGTGGAGGGAAGACTCTTCTAAGTTCTTAGCTCCATCCTTGTTCACTCTCCCTCAACCCTAGATAGTAGATGTTTTTCTGCTTTTGCTGCTTCTGGGCCTTTTACCCCTTGTAATGATTAAACACTTTTTTTTTAGTTAGCCTTCTTTGTACCTTCTGTGGTACCTAAACTCTGCCTTCTCTCTGCATGTCTGTGGGGAGGGCTTGAGTGAAATAAATGTGCTTCTCTTCCTCCATTGGTGGCACACTGCTGCTGTGTATCACTGCGGGAATAAATGACTTTTATTTCTACCCTGCCTCCAAAAGCAATATATGTTTGCCTGCGTCCTGGGGACAGGGAGGGTGTCTTGCCCTTCCCCCAGTGGGTTAAGGCTTTTGTATTGTGTGAGAGAAGGGTCCAGGAAGTGGGCAAAATTTTATCCCAGTCCAGTATTGAGAGGGCTCTCTTCAGTCTCTTGCCCTGCTCCAATCTTTCTTTTTTTTTTTAGATTTACTTTTTATTTATTACTCCCCGTGATTCCCCCTGTTGTCTGCTCTCTGCGTCCCTTCACTGTGTGTTCTTCTGTGTCTGCTTTTATTCTCATTAGGTGGCTCTGGGAACCCATCCTGGGTCCTTCCAGAATGGGAGAGAGGCCATTATCTCTTGCACCACCTCAACTCCCTGTTCTGCTACATCTTCTTATTTTCTCTCTTCTGTGTCTCTTGTTGTGTTAACTTGGTGCGCCAGCTTTCCACATTGGCCAGCACTCCTGCATGGGGCGGCTTTTCCACGCTGGGCAGCATTCCCATGCAGGGCGGCACTCCTGCATGGGGCGGCATTCCTGCGTGGGCCGGCACTCCGCATGGGCCATCTCGCTGCATGGACCATCTCGCTGCATGGGTCAGCTTGCCCTCACCAGGAGGCCCTGGGCATCGAACCCTGGACCTCCTGTATGGTAGACAGGAGCCCAGTTGGTTGAACCACATCTGTTTCCCTCCAGTCTTTCTTGTGAGCACCTGGTAGAATCCCCATAGAAAAGAGCTTTCAGGTGAGTTTGGAGCTCCCTTGTCTGGGACTCTCGGCGACTGGATTGTTAGGCTAGCCCACACTGGACTTTATACAAATTCATTAAAACTTAAGTTGTTTTCCTATTGCCTATTTTCATGGCAGCCATCTCTTTCCCTTCTGCTCTGTGAAAGGCCAGACAATTTGAGTGCCTCATCTTTCCTTGGAAGGGACTTGTCATTCTTTAGAATTCAGTTCTCCTGGTTGCCTTACGACCTCAGCTTTCTGATTAGCTCAAGAAAAGTTATGATTTTCTGAATAATAGGACTTTTTCTTATTAGGATGTGAGTGATGCTCTCTTAGGCTTTCTAAATCCTAAGTGGGAGTAGAATTCTCTATTATTTTTTCACTTATCCCTTAGCAGTCATGTAAGTAAAATAGATTTTTTGGTTCCTCACAGATCAGTGCAGTTTGCTAATTCAAATCCTGTATGTATGTTTATTGTTTTACATGTCTGCTTTATCTCTTTACATGTCTCTTTACTTAGACTCATCAATTTTTAACATTGTCACATTTGCTCTATTATTCTCTTCTCTCTCTGTATGTATGTATGTGGATATTAAATTTATTTTTCTGGGGATATTAAATTTCTGTGGCTCAAGCGGTTGAATACCTCCTTCTCACATGGGAGGTCCCGGGTTTGGTTTTCAGTGCCTCTTTAAAACAAAACAAAACAACAAACAAACAAAAAAAACAAGTCAGGGGAGCCGATGTTGCTCAGTGATTGACAACTCAGGGATGCCAATATGACTCAGTGGTTAATCACTGACTTCCCACATGAGTCATGGGTTCAATCTATAGCCCCTGGTACCTTAAAAAAACATTTCATTTTTCTGAATCAGTTGAGAGTAGATTGCAGTTTGCCGCTTTATCCCTTAATACTTTAATTGTATTTCCTAAAAACAAAGATATTCTCTATATAGTGTAATTATAAGTTTTAGGGCATTTAACATTGATAAAATATTTTTATCTAACATGCAGTCCTATTCCAATTTTCCCAATTGTCCCAGTAATGCCCTTATAGCATTTTTCTCCCTCTAGTGAAAGGTCCAGTCCAGGATCATGGATTGCAAGTTCTTTGATTACCTATCATCTGGAACTGTTTCTTAGCCTTTCTTTCTTGCATGACATTGTTGTTTTTGAAGAATATTGATTCATTTTATAAAATATTTTTCAATTTTGGTTTGTTCCTTTTTCCTTATTATTAGATTCAAATTATGCATTCTGGTTAGAACACTGTGAAAGTAATACTGTGCTTTTCTCATATATCTCATCTGGATGCATACAGTGCCCTGCTGCCTATCACTTGTGATATTAATTTTCATTATCTAGTCAAGGTATTTTTGGTTTCTCCATTGTATAGTTGCTAGTTTTTTTTTTCTTGCAACTAAAAAGCAGTCTGTGGTGAGATATTACATGTGACTATGTAAATGTAAATAACCTGCTTCTCATCAAGGTTTAACCCCTAACTTTAGCATCCATTGATAATACTCTTGGTGTATAGATCCTAATAGCCTAGAACTTTGTGAGGAGCCTTGGCTATCTTAGGGTAGAGAAAGTATCAGTGATCCAAACCATTTTGCATAAAGCCAAGACTTTAGAGAGGCTATATACCTCAAGGGAAAGGTGTACTAGGAGAGACATACCTTACACAATATCTGTCATCAAGGAAAATTTTCAGTCTCAGTTTTGCCTGTGGATGGAGGGCAAAGTAAAAAAAAATCACATGAGATTATGTGGCTAATGAACAACTCCTACATAGGTTTGGAAATCGAGTTTACACTATTTGTGGAATCCCCACAAGCTGCAAGATGAAAATTGGGATTTAAAGTGACCAGGTTTTGTTTGTTTTTATTCTTAAAAACGTTTAATTTTAAAGTAATTTCAAACATTCAAGACAGTTGCAAAATAATACAAAACCCATACAGAGAACTCCCAACATATCTCTCCTCCCAGATACCCAGATCCACCAATTTTAACATTTTGCCACATTTGCTGTTTCTTCCTTCCTCCTGCTTCCTTCCCTGCTTCCCTTCCTTCTTTCATTCTTTCTTTCCTATCCATTTATCTGTCAGTCTTTCTATTTGCCTATATATCTATCTGTCTGTTTATCTGTTTTCTAAATATTTGAGAGTGGGTTGTATACATCATGCCTCTGGAACACATAATTCCTTGTACATTTATTTCCTAGGAGCAAAGATATTCACTTATGTAACCACCTTAAGTATTTTAACATTGATATAAAGTTTACAGTCCATATGTCCTTTTAGACTCCTTTTCCTCCATTATTAGATCCAGTCCATGATCCTGTATTGCATTTCATGTCATTATCTTTTTAGTTGATTTTTTAAAAATTGTAGGAACATAATATATACAACATAAACTTTCTCATCTCTATTACTCCCAAGCATACCATTCAGTAGGATTAATCACATTTACATTGTCGTGCTACCCTTACCACCACATCCATTACTAGACTTTCCACATCGCCCTGAACAGAAACTGTACACTTGTTACACATTAACTCCCCATTCCCCTCCCCTCCTGCCTGTTAACCTGTACCTTACTTTCTGTTTCTGTACGTGTGCATAGTCTAGCTACTTCGTATAAGTGGACTCATAGGGTATCTGTCTCTATGTCTGACTTATTTTACTTAACATGATGTCTTTAAGGCTCATCCATGTAGTGAGATGTATCAGAATTTCATTCCTTTTTAAAGCTGAATAATATTCCATTATATGTATATATCACATTTTACTTATCCATTCATCTTATTATTTTTTTAAGATTTAAAAAATTTCTTTCTCTTCCCTACTCTCCCCTCCCCCCATTGTCTGCTCTCTGTCCATTCACTATGTGTTCTTCTGTGTCTGCTTGCATTCTTGTCAACAGCACCAGGAATCTGTGTCTCTTTTTGTGGCATCATCTTGCTGCATCAGCTCTCCGTGTGTGTGGCGCCACTCCTGGGCAGGCTGCAATTTTTTCGCGTGGGGTGGCTCTCTTTGCAGGGTGCATTCCTTGTGCATGGGGGCTCCCCTACATAAGGAACTCCCCTGCGTGGCACAGCACTACTTGCGCATATCAGCACTGCGTGTGGGCAGGCTCACCACATGGGTCAGGAGGCCCTGGGTTTGAATCGCAGACCTCCCATGTGGTAGGCGGATGCCCTATCCACTGGGCCAAGTCCGCTTCCCCCCATTCATCTTTTGATGGGCATTTGGGTTGCTTCCATCTTTTAGCTCTTTTGAATAATACTGCTATGAAGATTGGTATACAAATATCTGCTTGAATCTCTACTTTAAATTCTTTTGGGTATAAACCTAGAAGTGGGATTGCCAAGTCATGTGGTAGTTCTATACCTAACTTTCTGTGGAACTGCCCTAGAAGACCAGGTTTAAATTTAGAATTATTAGACTCTACAGAGTTGTGCACTGACAAATAGCAGCATAGGTTAAGCCAGACCCTGCCCTAGCCTGCTGCTCTTTTTTCCCCCAGCTTCTCCACAGTGTGAGGAGTTTCACATACACACGTGCAGACATTTTAGCCTGCATCTCCAAGCTCCATTCACACTCCCCACAGATAAGACACCTCAGGCTGGTGCATTCCACTTTCAGGAGAATAGACTGGGGGAAGAGCTCCTTGCAAGCCCTAAAATGGTCTTGGAGTCAATTAGGTAGGGAGTTCCAAGATTCTAGTTACCTAGAATATAGTACTGAGGCTCTGGATGGGCACATCTCCTTAAGCCTTCAGACCCCTTGCCCTTTGAGGAAAGGTGGAGTCTTTTAAATTTTTAAATTATTTTTATTATTTTTAAAAATGTGTCCCCTCCTTCACCCAGATGGTTCTCTCATCTGTCTGCTGATTGTTTGCTTACCTTCTCCAAGAGGCACTGGGAATTGAACTGCGACCTCCCACATGGGAGGCGAATGCCCAACGGCCTTAACCAAATCTACTCTCCACGGGCTGCGAGCATCTCATCACTTGTGGCATCTGCTTGTTTAGGTGTTGCTCATTTCAGCAGGTGTGGCGTCTAGCTTGTTGTGGGGGGTACAGCATCTGCTCATCTTCTTTAGGAGGTACCAGGACCTGAACCCAGAACTTCCTGTGTGGTAGGTGGGCACCCAACTGGTTGAGCCACACCCGCTTCCCTGGAGTCTTTTGAAATATAGAGCCTAGGGTGAGAGCTTCACTTTACCCAAAGTCTGTTGGTGGTAGTAAGACATAAAAATTCTCAGGTTGAGGAAGCCCTTCAAATTCCAAAGTAGTAAATAAAGGGAAGGGAGGAAAGGGAGGGAGGGAGGGAAGGAATCTATGTTTAAACAGTAAACCTAAAAGGACATAAAAGATTTTTAAAGTAGCTAGAGAAAAACAGATTACCTACAAAGGGCTAATAGAATGACACCTGACTTCTCTGCAGCAGGAGTGGAAACCCTGGCATGAAAGAATGGTATCTTCAAAATAGACAGAGAAGGGAAACAGATGTGACTCAAGCCATTGGGCTCCCATCTACTATACAGGAGGTCCAGGGCTCGATTCCTGGGGCCTCCTGGTGAAGGCAAGGTGGCCCATGTGGCGAGGTGGCCCATGTGGAGTGCTGGCCCACTCAGGAGTGTTGGCCCATGCAGGAGTGCTGGCTCAGGCAGAGAGCTGGCCCACGCGGAGAACTAGCCCATGCAGGAGTGCTGCCCCGTGCAGGAGTGCTGGCCCATGCAGAGAGCTGGTGCAGCAAGGTGACGCAACAAAAAGAGACACAGAGGAGAGACAATAAGAGATGCAGCAGACCAGGGAACTGAGGTGGCACAAGAGATTGAGTGCCTCTCTCCTACTCCGGAAGTCCCAGGATCAGTTCCCAGTGCCGCCTAAATAGAAGACAAGCAGACGCAGAAGAACACACAGTGAATGGACTCAGAAAGCAGACAGTGAATGCCAAACAAGGCAGGGGTGGGGGGGAGGGAGAAATAAATAATTAATTAATTTAAAAATAGGCGGAGAAAATAGTTAACCTAGAATTTTATAGCTGTAAAACTGTCTTTCATGAATGAGAAGGAAATAAAGACATTCTCAGATAAATAAAAAGAGAGAGAGTTTACCACGGAGAACATATTGCTAAAGGACATTCTAAAGCATGTATTTCAATAAAAAGGAAAATGAATCCAGAAGGAAGACTTAAAATTTAAGATGTTTAATAGATCCAGAAAGATGCATTAACTTGCCTAAAGATCTCTGTTCATTTAGAACTGAACCTGAATTAAACCCAAATCATCTTTTTTTCTAGCCAGACAGAATGGGAGAAAGAAATAAAAGTTGAAAACAGAATAGCATTTCCATCCTGGAATGGACGTAGAGTGCCTTGTATGCTCTTTTGAGATAAGCTTTACATGTTTGCCAAGACATGCCACCACTTAAGCTGAGTCTTGGTAGCTTCCAGGAATTTGCTCTGGGCTTCCCACTGCTAATCTGCCAGTTTTCCTTTGTCCTCACGCTGGGTTGTCCGACTGAGTACTTTTATTTTCCTGCTTTCAAGAGTCTACATGGTAGCTTAAATCCTCTAATCACAAAAAACACCTCCAGTGTTTCTAGGGACAGAACAAATTTAATTTCACTGCTTGTTATCTTGATTCTCTTCTTTTTCCTTTTCCAGTTCCATCAGCCACTTCTTGCACCTACTTGTCTCCAGGAGTTTCTTTGTTCATCCAGTCCTCCAGTTCTACTCTTTCTCCATAATAAACCAGTAGACCTATTAAATTTGATTTCTGGCCTGGAAGTGGGGAGGGGGGTGGATCAGAGTCACAGGAAAAGAAAGAACTGAATTAGGGAAGGATATATGAAGGTTTAAGATGTGTGTAAAATGTCAAGTGGGATATTTTAAAAAATATTTCAAATAATATTGTACTTTATTGACATAGTTGTACTTTGCAATTTGATCATATGACATCATCTCATTTGATATCATATGAGATACCAGTTATTATCCCTGTTGTATGGATTAAATAGTTAAGTAACTTGGCCATGGTCATGAAGTTAAAGCTGCAGAACTAGACCTCGTGGCTTCTCTCATTTCTAGTTCAATACTCTGTCCACTAATACTGTCTTGACTGTACATTGTAATGACTTATAAAATGTTGCTAAGAAACAGTTTTCAACTTTTTAGTCAGCTAACAAGAATCATAAGGAATTAGCTTATTTTTCCTATTTCTCTAAGGACTGAGGGGTTATTTTAAAAGATTTTCCAGGAAAGCAGACCTGGCCCAATGGATAGGGTATCCACGGTTTAAACCCTGGGCCTCCTTGACCCGTGTGGAGCTGGCCCATGCACAACGCTGATGTGCGCAAGAAGTGCCCTGCCACACAGGGTGTCCCCTGCGTGGGGGAGCCCCACGCGCAAGGAGTGCACCCCGTAAGGAGAGCTGCCCAACGTGAAAGAAAGTGTAGCCTGCCCAAGAATGGGACACATGGAGAGCTGACTCAACAAGATGATGCAACAAAAAGAAACAGATTCCCGGTGCTGCTGATAAGGATAGAAGCGGTCACAGAAGAACACACAGCAAATGGACACAGAGAGCAGACATCGGGAGTGGGGGGGTTGGGGGGGAGGGGAGATAAATAAATAAATCTTTAAAAAAATTTTTTTCCGTAGATTTATTTTCCTTCCCACTTTCCCAACTCCTCTAAGTATAGTTACACTACTACTTAGCATCAATCCCTCCCCCCCCCAATCCCCCAACTATTGTGCAGTTTATCCTGGACTTGAATTATTAGGAATTTTTAACTGGTGCTATCCATGCTAATTGGAATTTCCTGTAATTGGAACATTCTTTATACCTTTCAAAACAACATTGCTATTTTCCTTTCTATGGATTTTAAAAGTTTCAGACTATTTCTTCTGAGAAACAACAGTACATGCATAGTGTGTTGTGAATTGCACGTTTTAGCTTGAAATTTAGCACTAAACTTTACTTGTCTGCTTTTTAAAGAGTCAGGCAAACCCGTCTAATGAGCACACTTTCAAACTTAAGCCACTGTTATACTTCAGAGAACATTGGATCATTGCCATCTTGTTGATTTAAATGCTGCAAACTGCAAAGCTTGTAGCTACTCTTAAGCCATATTTATTTTTTACCTGTGAGCTCACCTCCATATAGTTATCAGAATATGTCATAGGCAAGAGATTTTGCTTCATGAACTAGCTCATTTATTTTATTCACTTAGTGAGCTTGTGAAGTATCTTTTTTAAAAGGCCAAGATACCTTAGACCAAAAAAAAAAAGTGTGTTTTCTGGCCTTTTCTATCTTTTGAAGGCCAGATTTCATCAAAACAAATGAATCACTGCTTTGTCTTCCTTCATCATCCCCTAATTGGTTTTCAAAATAAAATGATTAATGGCCGCGTTTCTCAACTGTATTGTTTTTATTACCATTCTACTGGCTGTACTGGTGATGCATTTGGAAACTTTCATAACTGGTGATCATTGTTGACTGGGTCACAAGACTTCACAAAGGGTTACCCAGATATGTTCCCTCTAGGAAGTCTCAAAGAAACAAAGTTTTTGCATAGAACAGGACCTTTCTTGTGCCTTTGTTATCAATTTAAGGAAACCGATTTAAAATTAAGAACACTTAGGATTCAGGCTCCATTTTTCTTGAAATCTGTTTTAGTTTTCAAATAGAGAACAGGTGTGTATTTTAGAGTTTCCCTAAAGCATATTTTTAATTAGTGGATGTTTTTGGCCATCAGCGTTTGTGAAAGCATCATCAACTGACCCCTCTGGCTGAGCATGTTAATTATTCCCGACTGCAATACCGTCTCGTCTCTTCTGGTACCCTCCAAAGCAGGGGTTCTTAACAAGAGTTCAATGAGCTTGAATTTAAATAAAAACAAAACATTATTCTTGTGGGAACATGTTGGTGCAGGTGTGATATATTTATTAAATAATGCACAGTATAGTGTGGACTTAGTAAGGGTTCTGGGGTTTTCACTGGACTGGCAAAGGGGTCCAGGGAACAAAAAAGTTAAAAATCCCTACTCTGAAAGAGTGCTACAGATGGCAGATTAACCTCCCTTTTGCTGCCCTCGACCTCCTTGATGTTTCTTAAGCACTTGGTTTGGTGAGTGGTGTGTGAAGCATAAAAAGCTAGTTAGCCTGCTAGGACCCACATGGTGTCTTGTGTGCATCCACTTGTACTACAAACGGGTCTTTGTCCATTTGTGAATTGCTCCTTGCCATGCTGTCCTATAGCTAGTTTGCCATTAAGTATTTCACTTATAGCAACAGGAATGAATAATTAATTTGATAATATGAAGTGGGTGGTTTTAGAATTCCACTTCATATGGCATCAACCCTTAATGCAGCTGGTTTCACTTAATACGTTTTGTTTAAACAAATCCTGTTCCTGGAATTGGTTTCAGAGTAGTCTGTTCCTTGTAGCTATTCCTTTGCTCCTATTTTTAAAAATGTTTTCCCAAAGATATCCTAATGCATAAGCCTGACAGAGTCCAAAGTTCTGCTTGAAGTTACTATACCTTATAAGTAGAGTTGTGCGCAGATTATATATTGATTATTGTATTCAGTAGCTTAAGATTTAAATTGTTCATTTTATTTTGCAATATTGACCAAATTCCTTTGATATTTAGGTGTATTCCCTTTGAAAGGACTCCCAAGTCTAGAAATCTCAACTCATAAAACAGATAAATTAGTAAATGAGTATTTTTTACTTGGTAAGCATGAAAAATTTCTAGCCCTCCCCGCCCCAGAAAAAGCCAGAGCTGGGCTAATTAGGTAATCAGTATATTTTCAAGTATGATATAAATTTCTATTTTAGGTATGAAACTACAACTATTAAAATTAAATTTTAAAAAAGACTGGATGGAAATACAAAATACGATGTTAGTACTGTCTACTGTAGTTTGTATTAGATTAATAAACCTTATTAGAATAACTTTAAAAAAATAGGAATTTATAAAACATGCAATTCATTAAGGGCATTTTATATAAACTTTCATTTATTGTATTCTCTCAGGATTTATTCTTGACCTTTGGAGGACTTACCTTGATCTATAATTATATATTAATTGATGTGATGCTTTGTTCAATACCTCTTCTCTCCTGGACTGTACATTCCCTTCATAAAAAGACCAGGCCCATTTTGTGCTCTGTCAAATCCCAGTACACATTATCCTACCTGGCACATAGCAGATATTTAGTAGAAACTTACAGAGTGAATGAATGGATGGATGAATTAAGTGGTTTTCACCAAGAGTACAATATAATGATAATGATAGCAAACACCTTACATTACACTTAACTATGTCAGGCACTGTTCTGTGTGCTTTATATATATTAACTCCGTATTTATTAAGTATAAATACAAAATATTGACATTTCAATCTTTGTTGCCAAAACTTTTATTATCTGTGTTTGACTGTTATTCCAGGCGTGTTCCATATAGAAATATTTTGCCAAGTAGAAGAACACAGGATATTCTTCCGTTCCCAGAGCTACTAGTTTTGTGATTCCAGGTGCAAATCTCTGTTGCCAGGGATATGGGCCTGTTCTCAAGATCAACCACTGCATCAAGAAATTAAACTAGCTGCCTTTTCTTTTTTACCCCTCTTTCTTTCTTTACATACCCCTCCCCGCTTCAGTTTTCATTTCTCTAGTGGGTTAGAATTGATACAGCTTCCAGAAGAGATGTAGCAGGCAAATGATCACCTTTTAACGCTTATTTTTGACAACTTTGTAGTTGTAATTGTTTTTATTACAAAGATATTTTTTCAATAAAAAACAAATTAAAAAGTAAACATGTGAAGCATGAAGAAAACATGCTTTATTTGTAGAATATTTTCTCAGACCTTCTTCTGCTGGCTTTTTGAATGTTTAAGGCATTACTTTTTTTTTTTTAATATTTATTTATTATTATTATTATTATTTTTTAATTACATTAAAAAATATATATGAGGTCCCATTCAACCCCACCGCCCCCGCCCCCCACTCCCCCCACAGCAACACTCTCTCCCATCATCGTGATACATCCATTGCACCTGGTAAGTTCATCTCTGAGCATCACTGCACCCCATAGTCAATGGTCCACATCATAGCCCAGACTCTCTCACGTTCCATCCAGTGGGCCCTGGGGGGATCTACAGTGTCCCGTAATTGTCCGTGAAGCACTATCCAGGACAACTCCACGTCCTGAAAACGCCTCCACATCTCATCTCTTCCTCCCGTTCCCCACACCCAGCAGCCCCCATGGCTACCGTTCCCACACCCATTCCACATTTTCTCTGTGGACATTGGATTGGTTGTGTCCATTGCACACCTATGTCAAGTGAGGGCTTAGATTCCACATGGGTACTGGATGCACTCTTCCCGCTTCTAGTTGTAGACACTCTAGGCTCCATGTTGTGGTGGTTGACCTTCTTCAACTCCATGTTAGCTGAGTGGAGTAAGTCCAATAAGTCAAAGTGTAGGAGCTGAAGTCTGTTGAGGCTCTGGGCCTGGGTGTCATATTATCAGTCCAGAGATTCAAATCCCCTACATATATCTTAAACCCAGCACCAACTACAATTCCAATAAAGTAGCATGCAAGTCTTGTGAAAAGAAAGGCATTACTTTCTAGGTTGCATTTTGCAAACATTTTATCTTACACCTGTATATGAAAGTGGGTGTTCTGTTTCTCAAGAGTACAATTCAATTTACTTTGTGAACATTACTCATGAAAGGCAGAGAAGACATTGGGCCATTACTAATGTGGGTCTTACAAAAATATGTTAATAATTAAGTTATTGCTTGCAATAGAATCCATAATCTATTCCTGTTAATATAAAATTACTAAGTATATAATTAGAATAAATAATAAAGAGATTAGTGACAGGGAGCAAATTTAGTGAGAAGTAAGCTTTTCTTTTGTAAAATGTGTGAAAGGTGATGGTGAAAAGTTAGCGGGAAAAAATTACTGGAAGGGCTACAGGTGCAAAGGTCTGAGGTAGGTTAGTTAAAGGGAATTTGAGGCTTGGGAATTATTCACTTAAAGTGATCCATGTCCAGTACTTCCAAGGGGTACACATATCCCAGTATGGGTTCTAATCTAGATTCTACCATGTATTAGCTGTGAGTCTGGATAAGTAACTCTATTCTTATGGTCTCAGGTTTCTCTTCTGAAAAGCATGGTGATAATGGCACCTCCTTAACAGATTTGTTGTCAGGATTTATTAAGCTCTTGCTTATAAAGTGCATAATAAATATTGGCCATTATATTGATATCTTGATAATTTTATGAGGCAGAGAAACTCAAAATCTTGTTCAACAGTAGTCATGCTAAATCATTGTTGATCTGGATAATTTTAATTAGAGTATAAATAAAAAAAGGTTAAAGAAAAATGAAGTATCTAAAAATGTATCTCTTTTCCAGTCCTCAACTAAAAGGAAGTACTTCTGTTCTTTCCCCCATTTCCCAAATAAATTTTTACTAGCCTGAAAAAAAAAAAAGAAAAAAAAAGCAAGGATTTATTTTGTATGAAAAAAATTATACTGATTGCCAGTTGCACTGAGTAATTATTGTTCATATACTATCATATTGTTGTTTTACATTTATTTGGTCTATTCTAGCTCTTTTTTGGTTACTAATAGCACGGAATACCTTTTTCCAATCTTTCACTTTTAACCTGGTTGTTTCCTTACGTCTGAGATTGGTCTTTTGTAGTCAAGATATAGACGGCTCGTATTTTTTTATGTTCTATCAGTCTGTGTCTTTTGATTGGGTAGTTCAATCCATTAACATTCAGTATTATTACTTTGAAGGCATTACTTCATCCAGTTTGTCCTTCAGCTTTCTTTAGTCATATTGCTCTACTGTCTGTCTTCTTATCCTTTAGTTTACCCTTCCTAATAATCTTCATTTCTAAACTCTTCTCCAAATCTCTCACCCTTGTTTTTTTCTTTCAGGCTGCAGTACCCCCTTTAGTATCTCTTGCAAATCTGATCCTTTGTTATCATATTCTATCAGTTTTTGTTTGTCTGTGAAGACTTTGAATTCACCCTCAGTTTTGCTGGATACAGAATTCTTGACTGGCAGTTTTTTTCTTTCAGTGCCTTAAATACATCATTCCACTTTTTTCTCTCCTCCTTGGTTTCTGATGAGAAGTTGGCCCTTAATCTTATCGAGTTTCCCTTGTATATGCTTTGCTTTTCTCTTGCTACTTTCGGAATCCTATCTTTTTTTTTTTTTTTAATTTTATTCATTTTGTAAAAATATTACATTGAAAAAATATGAGGTCCCATTCAACCCCACCCCACCACTCCCCCCCCAGCAACACTCACTCCCATAGTCATGACACATCCATTGCATTTGGTAAGTACATCTCTGGGCATCGCTGCACCCCATGGTCAATGGTCCACATCATAGCCCACA
The DNA here is from genome assembly GCF_030445035.2 of Dasypus novemcinctus. Classification (NCBI taxonomy): domain Eukaryota; kingdom Metazoa; phylum Chordata; class Mammalia; order Cingulata; family Dasypodidae; genus Dasypus; species Dasypus novemcinctus. Next base: position 86,403,857 of record NC_080680.1, on the reverse strand, counting down.
CTCTCCCATGTTCCATCCAGTGGGCCCTGGGAGGATTTACAATGTCCGGTAATTGTCCCTGAAGCACCACCCAGGACAACTCCAAGTCCCGAAAACGCCTCCACATCTCATCTCTTCCTCCCATTCCCCATACCCATCAGCCACCATGGCCACTTTTCCCACACCAATGCCACCTTTTCTCTGTAGACCTTGGATTGGTTGTGTCCATTGCACCTCTATGTCAAGAGGAGGCTTAGATTCCACATGGATACTGGATGCAATCCTCCTGCTTTCAGTTGTAGGCACTCTAGGCTCCATGGTGTGGTTGACATTCTTCAACTCCATGTTAGCTGAGTGGGGTAAGTCCAATAAATCAGAGTGTAGGAGTTGAAGTCTGTTGAGGCTCAAGGCCTGGCTATCATATTGTCAGTCCAGAGATTCAAATCCCCTAGATATATCTTAAACCCCAGCACCACCTACAATTCCAGTATAGTAGCATGAAAGCCTTGTGAAAAGAGATCCCATCTGTGTCCAGCTCCATCATGCAGAAACACCAGCTCCAAAGAAGGGCCAACTGACATGGCAGTGAACCCCATCTGCCATGACCCTAGAACCTGCGGGTCTTTTTAGCCCTCAAAAGAACCAATACCTGGGGTTGTATCTACTTTATCTGTCTCTGAGACTCTGCTCAGGTGTGCATAAGGGCAATCCTTCTGACATTCTCCAGACTCTTTTTTAGAGACACATAGCCATATAAACTCATCTGTCCTTTCCATTTCCCCCTTATTTTAGGTCAAACAGCATTTTTAACTCCTGTTATTATATGTAGACAGGGATATTCTGCTGGTCTGCGTTGAACCTTTAATTCAAGGTCATTTTCTAGTTGCATCACCATTTGGTACTTGGTAGTGATCCCTCGGTGCCAGGGAGGCTCATCCCCGGGTGTCATGTCCCACACTGGGGGGAAGGCATTGCATTTACATGCTGAGTTTGGCTTCGAGACTGGCCACATTTGAGTAACATGAAGGCTGTCAGGAGGAAACTCCTAGGCACAGTGCTGCTCTAGGCCTTGTTCTTATTTCAGGCATATAGGCTCACAAGCATAGTCACTAGTATCAGGGGCTCACTGTTGGACCCTCATTCCTTCCTGGTCGTTACCGTTGCACCTGGGGGACTGCCGCTGCTCCCCTAGGGACCACGACAGAGCACCCCTGGCCAGGAACCCAGTACCCCCCCAGCTGTAGCTTTTTTTTTTTTTTTTTTTTATTGACTTTGTAATAATATTACATTAAAAATATATATGTGAGGTCCCATTCAACCCCATCCCCCCACCCCCCCTTTCCCCCCCCCAACAACACTCGTTCCCATCATCATGACACATCCATTGGATTTTGTAAGTACATCTTTGGGCACCTCTGCACCTCATATACATTGGTTCACATCATAGCCCATACTCTCCTTCATTCCATCCAGTGGGCCCTGTGAGGATTTACAATGTCCGGTGATTGCCTCTGAAGTACCATCCAGGACAGCTCCATGTCCCAAAGATGCCTCCACCTCTCATCTCTTCCTGCCTTTCCCCATACCCTTCGTCCACTATGTCCACTTTTCCCATTCCAATGCCACCTCTTCTATGTGGACATTGGATTGGTTGTGTCCATTGCACCTCTATGTCAAGAGGAGGGTCAGATTCCACCTGGATGCTGGATGCAATCCTCCCATTATCAGTTGTAATCACTCTAGGCTCCATGGTGTGGTGGTTGTCCTTCTTCAACTCCATCTTAGCTGAGTGTGGTAAGTCCAATAAATCAGATTGTAGGTGCTGGAGTCTGTTGAGGCTCAGGATCTGGCTATCACATTGTCAGTCCAGAGATTCAAATCCCCTAAATATATCTTAAACCCCAACATTAACTGCACCTCCAGCACATTGGCATGAAAGTCTTATGAAGGGAGATCCAGCTGTAGTTTTTAATTGTTGCCACTATGAGTATATCCAAACACGGAATCCTATCTTTATCTCTGATATTTGTCATTCTGAGCAGTAGGTGCCTTGGGGTAGATCTACTTGAATTTATTCTGTTTGGGGTGTGTTGTCCTTTTCTTTTTTTAAGATTTATGTTATTTATTTATTTCTCCTCCCACATGCATTGTTTGTGCTCGCCGTCTGCTCTTTGTGTCCATTCATTGTATGCTTTCTGTGTCATTTTATCGTTAGGAGACACCAGGAACCGAACCCGAGACCTCCCATGTGGAAGAGAGGCACTCAATCCCTTGAACCACTTCTGCACCCAGTGTTGTCCTTCTTGGATATTAATATTTATGTCTTTCATAATGGTTGGGAGGTTTTCAGTCACTATTTCCTCAAATATTTTTTCTGCCCCTTTTCCATTTTCTTCCCCTTCTGGGACACCAATAATGCGAATGTTTGTGCGTTTCACATTGTCATTCAGTTCCCTGAGACTCTGTTCCATTTTTTCCATTCTCTTCTCTTTCTGTTCTCCTATCTTTTCCAGTTCAGATGTTCTCTCTTTGAAATCACTAGTTCTGTCTTCAAGCAATTCAAATCTGCTCTTATGTGCCTCGAATGTATTTTTTTTTAAGATTTATTGTATTTATTTATTTCTCCCCACCTTCCTTGTTGTTCGCACTTGCTGTGTCTGTTCTTCTTCCTTGTTTCTTTTTAGGAGGTACCGAGAGCCGAACCAGCGACCTCCCTTGTGGTAAGCATGAGCCCAGTCACCTGAGCCACATCTGCTTCCCTGTAATGTATTTTTAATTTCATCCATCATGTCTTTCATTCCTATAAGGTCTGCAGGCTTACTTTTTTCACTCAAGGCAGCTCTCCTTGAGGGGTGCACTCCTTGCATTTGGGGCTCCCCTACTTGGGGGCACCCCGGTGTGGCATGGTACTCCTTGTGTGCATCAGCACTGCGCGTGGGCCAGCTCATCACATGGGTCAGGAGGCCCTGGGTTTGAACCCTGGACCTCCCTTGTGGTAGGCGGACGCTCTTATCAGTTGAGCCAAATCTGCTTCCCCCAGTATCTTCTTAATATCCTTTATTTCTTTAGTCATATTTTCTTTAAATTCTTTGAAGCGATTTAGGAGAGTTGTGTGATTATCACTGATTAGTTGTATTAAATCCTGTGTCTCTTCAGGATACTTGGTTTGTTCTTTTGGCTGGGCCATCTCTTCCTGTTTCCTAGTATGGCTTGTAATTTTTTGCTGATATCTAGGCATCTGAATATGTAGGTGAATTTACACTAAAGGCTAATTTCTCTCTCTTACCTTTTTTTTTTCACAGCCAGGTGTTAGAGCCCAGCTTAATATCTTGGGGATGGGGGAGGAGAGCCCTTCCCAGCCACCACAGGGGCTTGGTAATTCACATCTATTGTTTTGACTTCTTCAGCTCTCTGTCCCTCACCCTCCTGGGTGAGCAGCAGACCAGGTCTGCTGACCCCCAAAGCAGGTCCGTTTGTCAGCTTTTGGCTAGTTCTCCATTGTTTTTGTAAGAGCATTTAGCTCTGTCTGTTAGTCTGTCACCATCTTCCTACCTGGGTGATTTTTAAAATACTTTAAAAAGTATGTATTATTTATATATGATAAAATCCGTCAAGTTTTAGTATACATTTGGGTGAATTTTAGTAATTGTGTAACCTCCATCAAACCAAGATTATTAAACAGTTCCTTACCCTTTCTTTAAGCTTTATTTTTAAACAGGTTTTAGATTACAGAAAAGTTATATTGACAACATAGGGGATTTCCATATACCCCACCCCCTCCCCTTCTCATATTTCCCCCTATTAATAACATCTTTTATTAGTATGCTACTTTTATTACAATTGATGAACAAATATTGAAGCATTGCCATTAACCATGGTCTATAGTTTTCATTATGGTTTATACTTTGCACCATACAATTTTATAGATTTTGACAAAATGTAAAAATGGCCTGTATATCCGTCATTGCAATATGATCAGAACAATTCCAATGTCCCCAAAATGCCCCATGTTCCACCTATTTCAGCCCCCCCTCGAACCTCTGGTGACCACTATTTTTATATCAGTGTTAGAAGTCCATTACTAGAATAATAATAAGTCTACTCTGGTCTGTGGTTGCATTCCCTTCTTATGTTTGTTCATTCCTCAGTCTTGAAGATTTGGGGATGGTGATGGCCACTCTACTTCCAATAGAGAGGGGCTTGGATCCCATAGGGCACGTGGATGGAACTGCCTTGCTTACAGCTGTAGATACTCTTTTTTGGAATGGGCATTATCCATCATCATCATTTTGTTAGTTGTTCTGAGCGAGTCTCATGAATTGGAGAATAAGTGTTGGCTGCAACTCTGCTGAGATTCAGGGCTCAACTAGCATATAAACAGACCCAAGATTTAAGTCTCTGGGACATGGATTTAATGGGTATAGTGCTAATTATAGGTTCAAATAAAAGGGACAGAGGAACCCATGTGTAGGGAAATTGTAAATGAGTCTAACAATGTTACCTTGGGGAATTAGGTTAACATGTATTCCGAGGTAAGACCCACCAATGGGGTGCCAATTTCCTGGGGTTGTGTGTCCTGCCTATAGTGTCCAGTTGTCTCTAAAGCTTTTGGGAGCGCCCCTGTTTGAGGCTTTGTTTACTGTTGCAGTCAGATCCTCCTGAGCTGTGCATAAGCATAACCTCTAAATGACCTTCCGACTCACTTTGAAGTCTCTTAGCTGTAAAATCTCTTAACTTTTGTATTTAGTATTTCTCCCTTTTGGTCAGGGTCTTTTTCCAAATGCATTGCTAGTTGGTACCTGGTAATAATCCCTTGGTGCTAGTTAGGCCTGTGCCAGGGAGTCATGTCCCATGGCGGGGGGGGGGGGTATTGGAGGGGGAAGAAGTGAGCTTTTATGCTAAGTTTGACTTAGAAAGAGGCCATATTTGAATAACAAGGTTTGCAGGAGATAACTCAAAAGCAATATATATTATTAGTTTCAATTTCGCAAGAATAAGGTTCATAAGTATAAGCATAAAAATCAAGGACCCTGGTGTATTGGTCTGTCCTTTTTCATTAGGCACTGCCTATGTACTCTAGAGATTCTTGCCACTTTATTAGAGAATGTAGCAGGACTCCCCAGGATAGGAATATAATATTCTGTTAGTTATTATGTGGGTCTCCTCTCACTGAGATAACACCCCATGACCATGTGAACGTACTCATATTCCATAGAGGCATTCCCCAGGTGTATCTTTCACCATACATCCCCCATCTACACCCTGCACCAGTGATTCTCCCCTGCCATAGTTGTAACTTTTCTATAATCCACAACCTCCCCAAAACAAAGCCAACAATTTCTTACATTGTGCCTTTCATCACTGTAAGATCTGTTATCTTTAATGTATGTTTACAATGTCTTCTGTCTTTTTATTTTTACTTTTTTACTTTATTTTCAAAGAAGCTTTAAGTTACAAAAAAGGCGCATGAAAATATAGGGTATTCCTATGTACTCCACCTCACCTCTCTCACATTTTCCCCTATTAATACCATCTAACATGAGTATTGGTACATTTGTTAAAATTGATGAATATTGAAACATTGCTACTAACCATGGTCAATTGTTTGCATTATGGTTTACACTTGCACCATATACTCCCTCACCCTTAAAAACTATTTTGTGCCTCCTTCCAGTTCATTCCCTCCCCCAACCTCTGGTCCCAAGCATCCACTTATCTGCTTTTTGTCTTTGTAGTTTTCCCTTTTCAGGAAATTCATATAAGTGGAATCAAATAGTACATGGGCTTTTATACTTGATTTCTTCCACTTAGCATAATAATTTTGAGATTCATTCTTGTATTGTGTATAATAACATATCCTCTTGTTATTGCTGAGTAGTGTTCTACTACTATATGGATATATAATAGAACACAATTTGTTTATCCATTTGCCACTGTATGGACATTTGGGTTGCTTCCAACTTGGGGCTATTATAAGTAATGCTGCTATGAACATTTATGTATTTGTCATTGTGTGGATGTGTGCTTTCATTTCTCTTTGGTAAATACCTAGAAGTGGAATTTCTGGGTCGTAGGACAGTTGTATGTTTATAAGATAAATGCTAAATTGTTTTCTAAAGTGGATGAATTTTGATATGTTTGATATTCATTTTCATTCAGTTCAGAGTATTTTTTATTATTTCCCCTGAGACATTCTCTTTGACCTATGGAATTTTTTTTTTTAAGTTTTATTTTCTATATCCATGGTATATTTAGACATTTGTTGTTTAGGTTCCAAGTACTGGAGATTTATCCTGTTATCTTTCTGTTACTGATTTCTAGTTTGATCCCATTGTGGCCAAAGAACACTGTGATTTCAGTTCTTTGCACTTTCTTGAGATTTGTTTTATAGCTCAGGATATAGTCTATCTTTGTGTATGTTCCATGGACACGTGAAAAGAATCTGTATTCTGTTGTTGGATGAAAAGTTCAATAAATGTCAGTTAGAGGCCCCTCCTGCTGACAGGCACACACTCCCCCCACCTGGCCGCTCCTCACCCTTGGGGCGGCACTGCGTGGGCGGTCCCGCCCCCCACCCCCTTGCCTGAGGCTTTGTGCACAGCTCCCCAGATCCCTGTCACTCAGATGTGGGTTGAGCTGGAGGTCCAGAGGGCTGCAGACTCGGGACCAGAGCAGCGGAGAGGCAGTGAATAATAGCTCTTCAAATCTGCAATAAAAAATGGCCTCCAATAAAACTATGTTGCAAAAAATGGGAAAGAAGCAGAATGTAAAGAGTGAAAAAGTTGAAGAGGCAGATCCTGCAGAATTTGTGGTGGAAAAAGTACTGGATCGATGTGTAGCAAATGGGAAAGCGAAGTGTTTCCTGAAGAGGAAGGGATTTACAGATGTTGAGGATACTTGGGAGTCTGAAGAAAATTTAGATTGCCCAGAGTTAATTGAAGCATTTCTTAATTATCAAAAAACTGATAAAGAAAATTATTATCTATCGGTGAATCTGATGACAGCAAATCAAAGAAGAAAGGAGATACTGCTGACAAACCAAAGACTTTGATAGAGGTCTTCATCCTAAACATGTAATTCGTGCCACAGACAGCAGTGGAGAGCTAGTGTTTCTTATGAAATGGAAAGATTCAGATGAGGCAGACTTGGTGCTGGCAAGAGAGGCAAACATGAAGTGTCCTCAGGTTGTATTGCTTTTTATGAAGAGAGACTAACTTGCATTCTTGTCCAGAAGTTGACACTTTAATTGTTTGCATTGCTTTGTGAGTGTGTGTGTGTGTGTGTGTGTGTGTGTGTAAAATCAAGGTCTTGGTTTTTTGTGTTAGTGAAAAGAATAACTACATTCTAATGGAAATCAAGTTTGATATGTTTGTTTTGAAGTAGTAGTATTGAGGGAGTTTTAGGGTTTTTTGCAGGGGCTTTGATTTTTGTTGTATAGTTGTTTTTTTCCATCAATATCACTGTTACTTGGCACAAATGAAAGCTTTCTGTAATTGCTTCATTTATCAGAAAAGAACATTTGATACCATGGTATATTATTTCCTCTACGTTAGGAAACAGCGTTCATAAATGTGGGAAAAATTTTCCAGTCATTACTGAATTAGAACTTGTTGTTTAACCCATGTATGCCTAAGGACCATTCTGGAGATTTTTTGTTTGTTTGTGTGTATATAAATACATATGTAATTTTTACTTTACTTTTATTTTTTTTTACATTCGCTAAAAAACTATTCAAAATAAAATGGCATTTCATAACCACGGATAAGTCCAGGTTGCTTCTAGGATGCCATATTCTTAGCAAACCAAGAAATCACTTCAAGTTAAACTGAAAATTTTCCTTAAGTCATAAGCTTTCAAATCAAATAGTTGATTTAGTAATTAATTGGACAATTTAAATATAATACAGATAATTTAAATTATAAAATTTAAAGCAGCCAGATCAAAATCCATTTTATCTATAGTTGTACAAATATTTGCAAAACTCTAAGAGGAAAAATCTGCCACTACACCAATTTCCCAACCCAGATGAGAAAAAAAGGTAAATGCTGTTGTGTTTTCATTATCCAAGCAAGGCTTTGTTAAATGAGCATTTAAAGGTCCTTCTAGAGAACCAGATCTTTATGGAAAGTTGAAATCCCTGCCCTGTATTGGCACATGGAAGCCTAATCAGATGGTTAGAGATGTTAAAAGGGTAAGCACACTTTTGTAATCTGAACTACTGACCTGCATGTTTTTTCTTTATCCCCAGCACATTCCTTACACACAGGCTCAATCTTTTCAGTATCTGGATTATTGGTACAGCAGAAGCCAGGAAAAACAATGTTATCCAACTGTATATTGTTTAGTTTGTTGTTAATATGGTGGAACAGTGATCAGTAGTTTTATATTCCTTTTAAGAAAAAGTCAATTAGATGCTTTTGGTTGATGGTGTTCTTTTGTTGTTGTTGTTTTTTATTTTTTATTTTTTTATTATGTTCTTTTTCCTTGTTGATTTTCTGTCTAGTTGTTACATCACTTCTTGAGAAAGGAGTGCTGAAGTCTCTAACTATAATTGTGGATTTGTCTGTTTCCCCTTTCAGTTCTATCAGTTTTTTCTTCACACATTTTGTTGCTGTGTTGTTTAGTGCATACATATATAGAATTGCCATGTCTTTTTGGTAGATTCACTGTTTTATCATTACATAATGTCCATCCCCCTCTCTCTTATAGTTTTCTTTGTTCTGAAGTCTGCTTTATCTGATATTAACATTCATTCCTGTTTTCTTTTGGCTAACATTTGCGTGATTTATCTTTTTACATCCTTTTACTTTCAGACTGTCTATACAGTTATCCCTTCCACATTGCAACTTTCCCCATCATGGTTTTGATATATCGCAAGTTAGTATAAGAAATTAAATGGGAAGTTTTGGGGAATTTTGTGGAAACTGCAGATGACACGTGACAGCCAGCAGATGACACAAAAAGTTTAGAAACTCAGAAATGCATAGAATGTATGTGAAGTATTGTATAATACCAACATTTTATCTTTTAATACTATAAACATACCCACATTTTATAATAAGGTACTGTAAACACCCCATAAAAGAAAAAAAAAAATCAGACTTCTTCTCTGGTATAAAGGTGGGCCAAAAAATTTTACACTGTTTTTCCAGATCATGGGGGCACCATGCTCCTAACCCCCATGACATGGAAGGGGTAACTGTATTGTTACACAGTATTTGAAGTGAGTTATAGGCAGCACATAGTTGGACTTTCTTTTTTAATTCACTCTTCCAATCTCTGTCTTTTAATTGGTATATTTAAATCATTTATATCTAATATATTTATTGATATGTTATGGCTTAAAATCTTGCCGTTTCATAGTTTGTTCTCTCTGTTCTTCATTTCTCTCTTTTCTTTTTCCTGCCTTTCATTTTGTCTGTTCTGTTTTTTAATATCTCTTTGTTTAGTATTTTAAATGGTTGCTTTAGGTATTACATTGTATATATATAATTTATCTTGGTCTACTGGTGTCATCATTTTACCAGTCTAAGTATAGAAACCTTACCTCCCTTTATGCCCCTTCATCCTCCCCTTATTAATATAATTGTTCTTAAGTATTTCCTTTATGTATATTTAGAACCACATGAGATAGTGCTATTATTTTTGCTTCATCTGTCATATATAATTTTTTAAAAGTCAAGGGGAGAAGAAAAGTCTTTTGTATTTATCCATATTTTAACGTACCGTGTTGTTTTTTCCTGATGTCTCAAGATCCCTTCTTTTATTTCCTGTATGTTTAAGGAAGTTCTTTTAGCCTTTCTTTTAGCATAGATCTGCTGGTGACAGGTTTTCTTAGTTTCCTCCATCTGAAAATGTCTTGATTTCCCCTTTATTCTTGCAGGATATTTTTAGTGGCTATAGCATTCTGAGTTGTCAGTTGTTTTTTTTCTGTCTTTCAGCACTTGCAAAATGCTGCCCATTTCTTTCTTGCCTCTACATGGTTTCTGATGAGAAATCTGTCATTTGAATTGTTTTTCCCCTCAGTGTGAGATGTCCTTTTTCTGACTTTCAAGTTCTTTCCTTTGTCTTTAGTTTTTAGAAAATTGACCATGATATCTCTTGGTACGCATTTCTTTGTTCTTATCCTCTTTGGGGTCCACTCATATAAACATGCTCCTATATATAAACTCTATTCTGTTCCATTTATATACGTCTAATGTTCTGCCAATACCATACTGACTTGATTACTATAGCTTTATAATGTCCCTTACATTAGGTAGTTTACGTCTTACAGTTTTGTTGTTCTTCAGAGTTGTTTGGCTATTCTACGTCCTTTGCCTTTTCATAGAAATTTTTAAATCAGCTTTTTCAGTTTCTTACAAAAAGCCTGTTAGGATTTTAATTGGGATTTCATTACATTTATAATCATTTTGGAGGAATTGCCATCTTAATGATATTGACTTAACGAAGAGTCAGTATTTTACATCCATGAACAAAATATATCTCTCCATGTAATTAGGTCTTTTATAATTTACTTTTGCAAAATTTTCAGTGTACAGCTTTGCATATCTTTCATTAAATTTATTACTGAGTATTTTAGTTTTTTATACTATGGTAAGTGGAATTACATTTTTAAAAATTTAGCTTTCAACTTTTTATTGCTAGTTTGTGGAAATACAAGTTATTTTTGTATGTTAACGTTACATTCTACAACATCGTTAACTTTTTAATAGATTCCTTAGGGTCTTCTACATAAAAGATTATGTCATCTGTAATTCAGGGCAATTATGGCTTTATTTCTTTTTATTACCTAGCTTAAGACCTCCAATACAATATTAAATTGAAGTCATGAGCATGAACATCCTTGCCTTAGTGCTGATTTTAGCTAGGAATCATTGAGCCTTTCACTGTTGAGTATGTTGGCTGTAGATTTTTCATATATGTTATATTAGTCAGCTAACGGGTTGCTGATATAAAATACCAGAAATCTGTTGGCTTTTATAAAGGGTATTTGTTTGGGGTAGAAACTTACAGATACCAGGCCATAAGGCATAAGTTACTTCCCTCACCAAAGTCTGTTGGCATCTGTTGGATCCAGATGGCTGCCGATGTTCAGCCTTCCTCTTCCTCATAAGCCTCTGTGGTCCCAGCTTCTTCCAATATCAGCAGTAGACTGAGAAAAGTCTCATCTCTCTCCCAGGGCTCTTTCTCTCCAGGCTCAGCTGCTCTGCTCTTTCCCATGTGTTTACTTCCAGGCTCCAGCTCAAAACTCCCACTAATTGTTCTGCCATGTCATTCAGTGTCTTGCTGATGTGGCCCAGTCAGAGACCTAATAATTTAATCACGCCCAGAGGAACAGATCAGTTTATAAACATAATCTAATATCTATTTTTGGAATTCACAAACAATACCAAACTGCTGCATATGCCCTTAGTGAGGATGAAGAATTTCCCTTCTGAGTTTACTAAGAGTTTTTATCATGAAAGAGGCATCAGATTTGATCAAATGCTTTTTCTGCAGCTATGTAAGTGATCATTTGGTTTTTCTCTCATTCTGTTAATATGGTGAATACGTTGATTGGTTTACATAGTTTAAACCTATCTTGCATTCTCAGGATAAACGCCACTTAGTCTTGATATGTCATTATTTTTATGTATTGTTGGATTTGATTGCTAATATTTTATTAAGAATTTTTGTATCTGTGTACACAAAAGATATTGGTATGTCATTCTTTTTTCTTTAAATGTCTTTGGTTTTGGAATCAGTGTAATACTGGCTTCATAAAATGAGTTCGATAATGTTTCCTCTATTTCTGGAAGAGTTTGTGTTAGATTGGTATTATTTCTTCCTTAAATGTTTGATAGAATTCAGAAGTAAAGCCATCTGACCTGTGGTTTTCTTTGGGCAGGTTTTAAATTATGAATTCAATTCCTCTGATGAATATAGAGCTATTCAGGTTTTCTATTTCTTCTTTGTGAGTTCTGGTATTAATAATTTTCATTTTAAGAGATCTGTCCATTCCATATGGATTGTCAAATTTATATAGGTATTTAAAAGATATAAATTTCCCTGTAGACATTACATTTTCTGAATCTCAGATGTTTGACAGGTTGCATTTTCATTATTACTCAGTTCAAAATATTTTCTAATTTCTCTTGTGAATTCTTTGAATGAGTAATCATTTAGAAGTATTTTTAAATTTCCAAATGTCAGGAGTTCTTTGGTTGTTTTATTGTTTTTGTTTTTTTTTAAGATTGATTTATTTTATTTTTGTTTGTCCCACCCGCCCCAGGTAGTTCTCTTGTCTGTCTGCTTATAGTTTGTTCACCTTCTCTAGGAGACACCGGGAACCAAACCCGGGACTCCCACCTGAGAGGTGAGTGCCCAATGGCCTAAGCAATATCTGTTCCCTGCGGGCTGCACCGTGTGCTGGCTTGTAGTATCTAGCTTGTTGTGGCGGGAGATGGCATCTAGATTGTTGCAGTGGGAGGAGGCATCTGCTCTTCTTTTAAAAGGCACTGGGACCCGATCCTGGGACCTTCTTTGTGGTAGGTGGGTGCCCAACTGGTTGAGCCACATCTACTTCCTTATCTTACTGTTTTTGACTTTTAGTTTGATTTCAATGTAGTCAAAGAACATACTTTGTATTATTTCAGTCTTTTAAAATTTATTGATCTTGTTTTACTGCCCAGGATATAGTCTATATTGATAAATATACTATGTTTCCTTAAAAAGAATGCCCATTCTTTTGTTCTTGAGTATATAGTTCTGTAAATATTACTTAAGGTAAGGTGGTTGATAGTATTGTTTGTATCTTTTATGTGTTTGCTGATTTTGTTTTATTTTCTAATTGTTCTATCAGTTGTTGAAGGTTGGTGTTAAAATCTCCAGCTATGGTTGAGGAATTATCTGTTTCTTTATTCCTGTCAAAGTTTCCTTGACCCATTTTGAGACTCTTTTTAGGTGAATATATGTGATTGGTATGTCTTCTTGGTGAATTGATCCTTTTATTATTTTATTTCTAGTAATATGTTTTGCTTTGAAATCTTTTTTATTTGATACTAATGTTTGCTTGTGCTCTCTATATCTACTTGTCTTCTCTTTAGGAGGCACCAGGTACTGAACCTGGGACCTTCCATGTGAGAAAGAGGTGTTCAATCACTTGAGCTACTTCACCTCCCTGGTTTGTTGTGTCTTGCATTGCCTTTCCTCTTTGTCTCTTTGTTGTGTCATCTTGTTGGGTCAGCTTGCTGCACTTGCCGATCGTACCAGCTTGCCTTCCCCAGGAGGCACAGGGATCTGAACCTAGGACATCCCATGTGGAAATTGGGAACCCAATCACTTGAACCACATCCACTTTTCAGATATAACATCATTTAGACAAAAATGCACATCCAGTTAATCTTTCAGTATTTTATATTTATAAAAATAAGGAGGAGAAAGAGCAATTAAAAGTTATATGTATGGGCCATTAAGTTTATGAAAGGTGCTCAACATCATTAGCCATTAGAGAAATGTGAATTAAAACTATAGTGAGATACCATTTCACACACACTATTATTTATTTAATAAACTGAAAATAATTATTGCTGAGGATATGGAGAAATAGGAATCCTCTGGGCATGTAAAATGATACAGCCACTGTGGAAAATAGTTTGGCTATTCCTCAGAAAGTAAACAGAGAATTACTTTATCACCCAGCAATTCCACTTAGGAATATGTACCAAAAGAATTGAAAGCAGGAACTCAGACAGATATTTGTACACCAATGTTTGTAACAGGGTTAGTCACAGTAGTCAAAAGGTAGAAGCAACCTAAGTGTCCATCAACAGATGGAAAGCAAAATATGGTATATCACTACAATCAATATTATTCAGCCATAAAAAGAAGTGAAGTGCTGGTATGAGTCACAACATGGATGAGCCCTGAAAATATGTTGAGTAAAATAAGCCAGACATGAAAGGACAAATATTATACCGTTTCTCTTATATGAAATACTTAGAGTAAGTAAAATTCATAGAGACAGAAAGTAGAAGAGTGGTTACCTGGGGCGGGGGAGGGGGATAAGGTAGAAGATGGAATTGGGAGTTATTGCTAAGTATGAATTTTGGTTTGAGTCTAGAAATAATAGTAAAAGTTACACAGTTTTGTCAGTGTACTTAATGTCAAAGAATTTTTTAAAAATACGTTCAAACTTACAGGACAGTTTTGCAAAAATAGTACAAACCCCATACAGAGAACTGCAGCATACTCTTCCCTCCCACCCTAATACCCAGGTCCACCAATTTTAACATTTTGCTGCATTTATCTCTCTCTCTTATCAGTCTGTTTTCTGAACTCTTGAGTAGTGTAGGTTATATATAATGCTCCTTGAACACTTAATACTGCCAAATTCATCTCCTGAGAAGGCTTTTCGCTTACGTAACATCTTAAGTGCAGTTGTAGCAGGTAGATACGGTTATGAAATCCAAAAATATATCCTGGATTATGTTTGTAATCTGGTCTGTACTTGGGCATGATTAAGTTATGATTAGGGTTTTGATTGGGCCATGTCATTAGGGCATTGATGAGCGGGAACTCACAGATAAAAGTCATGGCAAAGAACAGGTTGAGGTTTTTCTGATGTTGGAATTTGATGCTGAAGTCTTAAGCTAGAGCCCCAGGAAGTGAGGAACCCTGAACCAAAAGAGAAGCAAGCCCCAAGTAGAGAGGACCTGATCCAGGAGAAGAACACAGAGGAAGAGACGGCTCCTTAGACACGGCAGAAACCCCAGGGAAAGAGACAGAACCATTCACCTGATAGTCTACAGCTGACCTTGTGGAGAAAACAGGAGCTGAGCCCAGAGGAACCCTGGAAGCCTAAACCCTCACAGATGTTGGCAGCCATCTTGCTCCAACACTTAGAAATAGACTTTGGTGAGGTAAGAAACTTATGCTTTATGACCTGGTAACTGTAAGCTCCTACCCCAAATAAATACCTTTTATAAAAACCAACCCATTTCTGGTATTTTGCATCAGCACCCATTCGACTGACGAATACAGCAGTTATCAAGTTTAAGAAACTTAACATCGATCTAAAGCTTATAGTCTGTATTCCAATTTTTTCATATGTACCAATAATGTCCCTTCGAGCCTTTTCTCCTCTCTTGTTAGGTCCTACCCAGGAATCATGTATTACATTATCTACCATTGTCTCTTTAGTTGCTTTTCCTTTTTTTTTTTTTTATGTGGGAACATAAGTACAATATAAAATTTCCTGTATAAAGCATTCCCAAAGATATCCTTTAGTGAGATTAACCACGTTCACAATACTATGGTACTCTCACCACCTTCCATTACTAAAACTTTCCCGTCTTTCCAAACAGAAACCCTACACTCATTATGCATTAACTTCCCATTCCTGCTGCTCTCCATCCCTCACAACCTGCACTCCAATCTCTGTCTCCATGAGCTTGCATATTGTCCAGTATTTTCTGCATAGTTACCAAGGCACTTAAATTTAACATCATAGGGCGATGGACTTGGCCCAGTGGTTAGGGTGTCCGTCTACCACATGGGAGGTCCGCGGTTCAAACCCTGGGCCTCCTTGATCTGTGTGGAGCTGGCCCATGCGCGGTGCTGATGCACGCAGGGAGTGCCGTGCCACGCAGGGGTGTCCCCCACGTAGGGGAGCCCCACGTGCAAGGAGTGTGCCCCGTAAGGAGAGCCAGCCAGCGTGAGTGAAGGAAAGTGCAGCCTGCCCAGGAATGGTGCCGCACAGACGGAGAGCTGGCACAGCAGGATGACGTAACAAAAAGGAACACAGATTCCCGTGCCGCTGACAACAACAGAGGCAGACAAAGAAGATGCAGCAAATAGACAGAGAACGGACAACCAGGGTGGGGGGCGGAAGGGGAGATTAAATAAATAAATAAATCTTAAAAAAAAATTTTAACATCATAAATCTATCACATCTCATTTGCTTGGATACCAACTTAGCTTCAAATAGTATACATGCTATGTTCCTATATCCCTCCATCCCTCCACTTTTAGGTAGTTCTTGTCACAAATAACATTTTTATACATTATGAGTCCCAAACCAAACCACTGATTTAATTATGTTTTATGCATTTGGCAAATGATTTTACGTATTCATCAGATGGGATCCCTGAAGAATCAATTGTTATTGTAAAGTGATTTTAAAACCAAGGTGCCCTTTGTCAATAATTCAGTCTTGCCATAAAAGTGAAGGAATATGTAGCAAAAAAAGAAAGAAAGAAAAAAAAACCCAACTGTATGTGGTGGCCAATGTTTAGGTCTTTTCCTTAATTAGAAGTTGTACAGGTATTCAAAGATTGATTATTAATTAATTTATCTTATTAGTTTAAGTAGTCTTAAAGTTGACTCTATGGAAATAATAATTTAGGCCAATTTATTGTCTTATGATTTGAAACATAACATTAAAAGAATTCATGAGATTAAATAATTTTTTAAAGTACCTTTTATTATAATTTATTTTAATTAAATATATTTTATGGTTTTTATTATTTCAAACAATTTGCAGAAGGAATGAGATGTTAACTGGGCTCACAGGATTAATATGGTATTTAGAACATTTAAATCATGAGGAATTAAACCCAAGTCTTGCATTAACTTGTGCTAACATTTTTACATTGTGGTAAAATTAGGATGAAGCATAGAATGACTTTTAAGCGAATATTAACTCACTCTTATTGGTCCAAAAAATCTTATAATTATCAGGAATATTACATCAATATTATAATATTAGGTTGGTACAAAAGTAATTGTGATTTTGCCTTGTCGAAATTCGCTGTTTCATATTGACATGCATTTTTAAATAAATGTGGTTATGTTATACATCATTTTAATGTGCACTTCTTTATTTTTTTTGCTAATCACTTATTACTTGCTGTTTATTTTATATTTATTTTAGATTATGGAAATGATGTTAAACAAAAAGCAAATTCTAGCGATTTTCTTATTTGAGTTCAAAATGGGTCATAAAGCAACGGAGACAAGTTGCAACATCAACGAATCTGGGAAAGTGGATGTGGCTCAAGTGACAGGGCTTCTGCCTACCATATGGGAGGACCCAGGTTCCATCTCTGGGGCCTCCTGGTGTGAAGAAGAAGAAGAGAAAGGCATGCACGCGTGGCGAGCCAGTGCCCACGCAGCAAGCCAAGTGCCCATGTGAGTGCCCACGCAGCGAGGCAAGTACCCGCACAGTGAGCCAGTGCCCACGCAAGTGAGTCATGCAGCAAGATGATGAAGCAACAAAAGAGAGACTAAGGGGAGAGTCATGGTGGCACAGCTGACAGGGAAGCTCTCTCCATGTCAGAGGTCCTCAGGATCAAATCCCAGTGAATCCTAGAGGAGAAAAAATGAGAAGATAAAAACAGATATAGAAGATCACACAGTGAATGGACACAGACAGCAAAAACAGCAGGGCAGGGGGGAGGGGAAGGCGGAGGAAATAATCTTTAAAAAAAACAAATCCACATTTGGCCCAGGAACTGCTAACAACCATGCAGTGCAGTGGTGGTTTAAGAAGTTTTGCAGGGAAGCGGACTTGGCCCAGTGGATAGGGCATCTGTCTACCACATGGGAGGTCCGCGGTTCAAAGCCCAGGCCTCCTTGACCTGTGTGGAGCTGGCCCATGTACAGTGCTGATGTGCGCAAGGAGTGCTGTGCCACGCAGGGGTGTCCCCCGCATAGGGAGCCCCACGCGCAAGGAGTGTGCCTTGTAAGGAGAGCCGCCCGTGTGAAAGAAATTTCAGCCTGCCCAGGAATGGTGCCGCACACACAGAGAGCTGACGCAGCAAGATGATGTAACAAAAAGAGACACAGATTCCCGTGCGGCTGACAACAACAGAAGCGGACAAAAGAACATGCAGCAAATGGATACAGAGAACAGACAACCAGCGGGGGTGGGGGTGGGGGGGGGTGGATAATAAATAAAATAAATCTTTAAAAAAAAAAAAAGTTTTGCAAAGGAGAAAAGAGCCTTGAAGATGAGGAGCATAGTGGCCAGCCATCAGAAGTTGACAATGACCAATTGAGAGCAATCATCAAAACCGATCCTCTTAACTAACCTACACAAGAAATTGCCAAAGAACTCAACATCAACCATTCTGCATTCATTTCGCATTTGAGGCAAATTGGAAAGGTGAAAAAGCTTGATAAGCAGGGTGCCTCATGAGCTGACAAAAATTTTAAAAATCATTGTTTTGAAGTATCATCTTAATCTGTGCAAGAACAGTGAACCATTTCTCGATCGGATTGTAACATGCCATGAAAAGTGGATTTTATATGACAACCAACGATGAACAGCTCAGCAGTTGGACTGAGAAGAAGCTCCAAAGCACTTCCCAAAGCCAAACTTGCACCAAAAAAAAAGGCCATGGTCACTGTTCAGTGGTCTGCTGCTGATCTGATACACTGTAGCTTTCTGAATCCTGGCAAAACCATTATTACATCTGAGAAGTATGCTCAGCAAATCGATGAGATGCACCAAAAACTGCAAAAACTGCAAAAACTGCAAAAACCTGCAGCCAGCATTGGTCAACAGAAAGGGCCCAGTTCTTGTCCATGACAACATCTGACCGCATATTGCACAACCAACACTTGAAAAGTTGAAAGAATTGGGCTACAAAGTTTTGCCTCATCTGCCATATTCACCTGATGTCTCGCCAACCAGCTAACACTTTTTCAAGCATCTCGACCACTTTTTGTAGGGAAAACGCTTTCACAACCAGCAGGATGCAGAAAATGCTTTCCATGAGTGCGTCGAATCCCAAAGCATAGATTTTTACTCTACAGGAATACACAAACTTATTTCTTATTGGCAAATATGTGTTGATCGTAATGGTTCCTATTTTGATTAATAAAGATGTGTTTGAACTTAGTTGTAATGATTTAAAATTCATGGTCCAAAACTGCAATTCCTTTGCAGCAACCTAATATAAATAAACTTTCTAGATTCATAAGTCCCAAAATATTTTTAAGACTCTTGTGAATTCATGTTAGCAGCTCTAAGGATAAGAACCAAGACCATTACCCAAACTCATATTTAAACTCTTTCTTTTGATTTACAGTTTTAGCAAGGGCAAAATAGGTAAAAGAAGCACAATTAGTTTACTTTTCTTCTTTTTCTTATGGAAATTCTTGTCTAGAATTTGTATTAGATATTTGAGTGCACAGAATGTCAAAATAATTGTTTATGATCAATTAACCTCCAGAATTTCCCAAGAAAAGAGAAAAAGAGGGGGAGGAAGGAAAGAAGAAGTGAGAGGAAGCTGGCTTCAGGCAAATATGAAAGGTTAATTATCCTCCCTCTGCAAGGAAGGGAGAAGACTTAAAATATGCAGGAAAACCTATTTTGACATGCATGTTCAAACACACAAGAGCTAAAGTCAATACATGTTGTTTAAATAGTAATTCAGGTCCTTGACAATTCCATGAAGCCATATCTTTAAAAAGCCAGTGTTTATTAATCCCTGAAGTAAGAGAGAAAAGGGAAGATCTCATGTTAACCAAAGTTATCTTTTAGATAGGTAAGACAGAATCTCCACATGAGATTTCTTAAACATTCTTTGTTCTATATCTAATGTGTTTCTTAAATGAATAATCTTGTTCACAACAAAATTTCAAAGTGGCAATTCAACTTCAGATTGTTGAAACTATATCAGTTAGAGAGAGATGCATGTGAGTTTAAACAGAAAGGGAGCAGAAGTGTCTAGCTCATCTTTTGAGCAAAATATTGCTTAAATTATTGCCTTCATGATAAAATAAATCTGTCTTGGACTCAATCCAAGGTGGTTTACTGTAATGTAAGTGCACTAATAAACTGATTCTAAAATTCATATGCAAATGCAAAGGATCTAGAATAGCCAAAATAAGTTTGAAATAGAACGACATTGAAAGATTTACACTGCCTGACTTTGAGTCACTATAAATTAAAATAAGACAGTGTGGTATTGGCATCAAAAGAGACAAATAGGTGGAACAGAATAGAGTCCAGAGATGTACCATCACATATATGTGCAAATGATTTTTATTTGTGTATGTGTATATTTTATTTGTGCATGTCTATGTGTATATATATATATAAAAGGTCTAGAAGAAACCAGAATACAATACCTAAAGCATGGTCCCTAAAAGAAATAATTGAAGGAATCAAAATTAAAACTTATGCACTTAAAAATACACTATTAATGGTGGGCACGCAGCACAGCAGAGGAACCCAGGCTGCAGGGTTCACATGCTGACGGAGACCATTACTAGCCATTTGCACACTGAAGGCCCCAACGCCCGTGAGCAGGCCACACTGCACACTCCTGTGCCCGAGAAGATTCAAGTATAGGAAGCTGACCAGATCCAGGGGTAGCTCATGCTTCTCAAATCCTGGGTCTGGACCTCTGTGGGTGGGGGCAGTTTGAGCCCCATTGGGTTGTGCTGCAAACCTCTTAGGAATGGGGTCTGAGAGAGTGTGAGCTGCCCCCACCCAGCCTTGCAAGAGTAGGATTGAAAAATGAAAATACCACTTTTCTACAGCCAAAGTATTGTGAGGACCGCTTACAGGGGAACTGGTGCTCCAGATGTTGCACTAGAGGTGCTGCAAGTGTGAACAAAATTGATTTTATGAAAGTGAAAATTCTCACTTCTCTTCTGCCCTCCTTCATGCTAATGATACTGCAGAAAATGGTAGGATCCCGAGAGAGGAAATCAATGAGGGCTCCTTGAAACCCTGTTAAGTAGCAAGGTGACAGTGGACATGCATCACAGGTTGAAGTCTATAGTCTCAACATTTCTCCCTGTATTTTCTTATCCTCACCTGCAAGAACCTCAGAGCGTCATCCCTGTGGTATTTACCATTTCCTGATGTAAGCTCTTGTTCAACAGGGAGCTTTGACAAGAAAACTGGCTAGATCAGCAAGTTCATCTTCACTGTGGAAAAACAACTTGAAGCTCATCTCTATTAATGGAATACTAACTGATATTTGAAGAGAAAGGACAACAGTCAAGCATCAGAAAAGAGACTAAAATAAAAGAGAATAAAGTACTGAAAGAAGAGCCACATATATACAAACTCTGTTTAAACAGTAGCTTAAGTCCGTGTGAGATAATCACAAGTGGAATTTTAAGAAACGTTCTCTATAAGTCTCTACCTTGATATAAGACCGTTAGACTGTAACCTGAGGGCAAAGACGTGGCATTATCAGATCATTCCAGCTGCAATGAGAAAAATGGAATGAAGTAGCCAATACTGGATGCAGTGATACAAACTAGGCATCTGAGTGAGAGAAGATAATGATGTGAACTAAAATAAAGGCCATAGCAATGGAGAGAGGTAGATGATTTAAGAGAAACTAAGGGGATAGAATAAATAGAACTTGGTGGTTGACTGGATATAGTGGGACCGGTGAATTTGGGGTAGAAGTCAAGGTTGATGGTCAGCTTTCTGACTTGGATAATAAGGTAGATTTGTGGTGGTTGTACAAAGATTGAGCTTGTAAACAGAGAAGTGTGTCAAGCAGTTCCTAAGCAGCATTCAGCTGCTAGGGCAGCTTGTCATACATCCGTAGATTTGGCTGATAAAGAAACATTGAGCAGAGATGGATTTAGACAGTTTATTGCAGTAAAGAAGGCAGTATGATGTTCATGTTTGTGTCTGTTCCCCAAGTCCCATGGAAGCGATACAGAGTGAAGCCCAAGTAGCTGCTGTGCACACAATTGATCTGTGTGCTCTGGTCTTAGGAACTATTAGCAAACCTGCCCATCCTTTGTCCCAGAGGGCAACATTATCTTTATTATCCTGATCAAGAAACAAAGATGCCTTTTAACTCAGAGTGATATATTCTCTGTAGCTTCCAAGCATGTTTGAGACATACAGAAATACTATGGAGAATTGCCTCCCAGCACTGAATGATTTTAGTTTTGGGTATATTGAATTTGAAATACCTATGATATCTAAATAAAAATTTTCAGTAGAAATATACTATTTATAGGAATACTCAGTAAAGTTTTTTTTCCTTTTTAAAAAAATTTTTTGAAGTATATCACACGTACATAAACAATAAGTGTATAGTAATAGTTGTGAATTTATAAAACAAACATATATAACATCATACAGGACTCTCATACCTTACCTCACCTACCTCCAATACCTTGCATTGTTGTGAAACATTTTTAACTAATGATTAAAGAGCATCTTCAAAATATTACTAACCAAAGTATCTTACATTTGGTGTATTTTCCCCCAACCCAGCCTATTATTATTATTATTATTATTATTATTATTATTACTATATCATTTATATATGAATATACATAAACAATAAGTATATAGTAAAAGCTGTGAGCTTACAAAGCAAACATGCATAACATCATACAAGGGTCCCATATATCAACTCACCACCAACACCTTGCATTGTTGAGAAACATTTGTTATAAATTATGAAAGAATATTGTCAAAATCTTACTACTATCTATAGTCCTTATCTTACATTTGGTGTATCATACACATGTGCAGAATTCCGATCTGACACCCCTCTACCAACACAACACACCATGGTGAAACATTTGTTATAGATTATGAGATAATATCAACTCATTATTACCAGGTTCATAGTGTACATTTGGCACACCTTTTCCATACTCCCCCATTATCAACACAATACATCTTTGGCATATATGCATGAATATTACATTATTTCTGTTACTAGTCCATAGGTCACTCCAGTTGTATTTGTCCCATGCTTCTCCACATTCACACCACCTTGCAATAGTGATGTACATCTGCTTTAGCTCACAAAGGACACTTTGCATCTGTACTATCAAACATAATTCTCATCCACCTCTGGGTTTACTGTGTTACTCGGTCACTGGATTATTCTCTAGCTTTCTTTCATTTCGCATTTACATCCCTAGACTATGGTTTTCAGCCACATTCCCTTTTATAAATCAGCTGTTACTCACTATAATGTGTTACCATCAACTCTATGTATTTCCACACTTTTACAATAAAGTTAATTAAAACTTCTATGTAATTAAACATCAGTAGTCCATCACAGTCCTCCTCTTCCTCCTCTTATCTCCTTTAAGAATCTTATCACCTCCCAATAGGTCTTGAAGATATTTTCCTATATTTTCTTCTAGAAGCTTTATAGTTCTTGCTTTTATATTTAGGTTTTTGATCTTTTTGAGTTAATTTTTATATAGGGTGTGAGATAGGGGTCCCTTTTCCTTCTTTTGGCTATGGATATTCAGTTCTTTCAGCACCATTTGTGGAGTGGACTGTTCTGCCCAAGCTGGGTGGGTTTGACAGCCTTGTCAAAAATCACTTGACCGTAGATGTGAGGGTCTGTTTCTGAACTGTCAGTTTGGTTCCATTGATCTGTTAGTCTGTCTTTATGCCATTTCCATTTTGTTTTTACCACTTTAGCTAGGTAATATGATTTAAAGTCTGGAAGTGAGAGTCTTCCAACTTCACTTTAACTTTTTAAGATGTTTCTGGCTGTTCAGGACACCTTACCCTTCCAAATAAATTTTATCGGGATTGCATTGAATCTGTATATCAATTTGAATAGAATTGACATCTTAATGATATTTAGTCTTCCAGTCTGTGAGCATGGACTGTTGTTCCAATTACTTAGGTCTTTTTAAAATTTCTTTTAACAATAGTTGTAGTTTTCTGAATACAAGTGCTTTACCTTGTTCATTAAGTTTATTCCAAAATATTTGAGTTTTAGCTGTCATTTTATTTTCACAACTCTTTTAACACTTTTAGATATTTTTACTGATATAATCTTCATTTCTAGACTCTCTTTCAAGCCTCCATCTTTTATTTTCAGACTGTAGCACACCCTTTAGTATTTCCTGCAAATATGGTCTCTTGGTTACAAACTCTGTTTCTGTTTATCTGTGAATATTCTAAACTCACCCTCATTTTTGGAAGACAGTCTTGCTGGGTATAAGTCTTGCTGGATATAAGATTCTCTTGCAGTATCTTAAATATAGCATACCACTGTCTTCTTTCCTCCATGGTTTCTGGTGAGAAATCAGCACTTAATCTTCTTACTGGGTATCCCTCAGATGTTATGCATTGCTTTTCTCTTGCTGCTCTCAGAATTCTCTGTCTTTGGCATTTGACATTCTGATTAGTGTGTATCTTGGAGTTGGTCTGTTTGGATTTATTTGGATGGGAGTACGTTGTGCTTCGTGGACATGGATATCTATGCCCTTCAGTAGGGTTGGGAAATTTTCTACCATTATTTCTTCAAATATTCCTTCTGCCCCTTTCCCTTCTCTTCTCCTTCTGGGACAACCATGTCACATATGTTTGTGTGTCTCTTGCTATCATTTAGTTCCCTGAGATCTTGTTCAATGTTTTCCATTCTTTTCTTCATCTGTTCTTTTGTATGTTCACTTTCAGAGGCCATTTCTTCAAGCTCACCAGTCCTTTCTTCTGCCTCCTCCTATCTGCTATTATATGATTCCAGTGTATTTTTAATTTTCTTTATTGCACTTTTCATTTTCATTTCTTTAAGATCTGCTATTTTTCTATGTATGCTTTCAAATTCTTCTTTATGCTTATCCAATGTCTTCTTTTAAAAAAAAAAAGGATTTATTTATTTTCTTCCCCTCCTCATTATTTTGCACTCACTGTCTGCTTTCTGTGTCCATTTGCTGTTGTGTTCTTCTATGGCTGCTTGTCTTCTTGTTAGGTGATACCAGGAACTGATCCTGGGACTTCTGGAGTAGAAGAGACGCTCTCAGTCTCTTGCACCACTTCAGCTTCCTGGTCTGCTGCATCTCTTATTGTCTCTCCTCTATGTCTCTTTTTGTTGTGTCATCTTGCTGCACCAGCTTTCCACGCCAGCCA
Source organism: Dasypus novemcinctus (assembly GCF_030445035.2). Classification (NCBI taxonomy): domain Eukaryota; kingdom Metazoa; phylum Chordata; class Mammalia; order Cingulata; family Dasypodidae; genus Dasypus; species Dasypus novemcinctus. The sequence continues at coordinate 86,379,013 of NC_080680.1, read as the reverse complement.
GCACTCGTGTAGGCCAGACTGCAGGCCAGCACTCTGTGTGGGCCAGTTCTCCATTCAGGCCAGCAAGCTGCGTGGGTCAGCTTGTCTTCACCAGGAGGCCCCAGGAATCGAACCCTGGACCTCCTATATAGTAGATGGGAGCCCAATCACTTGAGCCACATCTGCTTCCTCCAATGTCTTCATAATATCCTTAATCTCTTAGCCATCTCATTGAATTTATTAAGGAGATTTGTTAGAACATCTATGAATAGTTGTCTCAACTCCTTTATGTCATCTGGAGGCTTATCTTGTTCCTTTAACTGGGCCATATCTTCCTCTTTCTTGGTGTGGATTGTAATTTTTTGTTGGCGTCTTGGCATCTGGTTTACTAGATGTATTTATTCTTGGCATCTGGCTTACTAGATGTATTTATTCTAGGTAATAAGGTAAAGTAAAATCTACGTGTTACATGTTGGTATTCTCTCTTTAATTTAGGACTTTCTTGCCCTTTCTCTCTTGCTGGTTGTGTAGTAGGAGCCAAGGATGTAGTTGGTGCTGCAAACTGTAGAGGCTCAAGCTGCCCTCATTGCCCCAGGGAACAATGAAGCTCCTCCCAACTTTCTCCTTTGCCAGGGGTAGGGACAGAGCCACAGCTATGTGGAATAATCCAAGTTGTGCAGGCCTAGGCTATAGTGCCCAGAGAGACTGATGAAGCTTCATGTCCCTTTCTCCCCTACCTAGAGCGGGGATGGAGCTGCAGGTGTGGGCAGCAGTCTTTGCTGCATGAGTCGAAAATGACTGCAATTGTCCCGGTAGATTTCCCACTATTCAGTCTGTACCAGCCATATGTTCCTGCAGTTACCCAGAGAGGCTGGCGCAGGTCCCCCCAGGTTTCTCCCAGCCCCAGGTGGAGCTGGGGTTTATGCTAGGCCTGCAAACTCATCTGGATGGAAAGAAGCTGGTTCCTACCAGCACTGTGATTGTGAGCCAACCCTGCTTCCCCTTGTGCCAAGGGTGATGTTAAAATAGCAACTCCCGACCTCCTTCTGACTTGGACAGGTTCAAATTTTAGATGTTCTAAGGATTATAACTTTAGCCTGCCAAATTTACTAATCAATAGCTGAAGTGGTGCCCAACCATCTCTTCCTCCCCCATTTTTGGGAATTGGAGCTTCCAATTCCAGCCACAGAATAGCTCCTGAGGCGGCTTGTGCCTCTAGTGGAGGATGAGCATCTGTCTCTGTGGAGAGGAGTGCTCTACCTACAAATCATCTATGCAGATGGGCAGTCTTCTCCTTCCATTCCTTCGGGGATGTTGTAGGATGCTCTTCTGGTCTCCTGGAGCTCCCTAACAAGTGCTTTCGATAGCTCTGGATGATTACTATCTGCCTTGTAGCAAGAGCTCACCCTTGGAACTCCTTACTCTGTCGCCATCTTGCTGTTTGTCCAGTATAGTTTTTATTGAGATGAGTTAATAGGAAAATAAAATCTATAAACTTTGGCTCTGTCAAAATAATAGTATTGATAATCATTTGTAAGACTGTTACAACAAGTGGTTGCCTTGTTACCTAATTAAACACTGTGATGTTAATATAAATATGTAAAGGTTTATTACTTTATTTATCACAAACTCAATTTACCTAGGCTTACTCTTTTGTTACTGCTGAGGTTTGAAGATCTGATAACAACCTCAAAATATTAGAAAGTATTGTCATGGCTAGGATATACTATGGAACCGCCCTCAAAATGGATTTTCTTTTGCCTACTTTACACCAGCTCTCCTCAATAGAAATAAAATGTGAGCCACATATGTAATTTAAAGTTTTCTTGGGAAAACGGACTTTGGCCCAGTTGTTATGGCGTCCGTCTACCATATGGGAGGTCCGCGGTTCAAACCCCGGACCTCCTTGACCCGTGTGGAGCTGGCCATGCGCAGTGCTGATGCGCGCAAGGAGTGCCGTGCCACGCAAGGGTGTCCCCCGCGTGGGGGAGCCCCACGCGCAAGGAGTGCGCCCGTGAGGAAAGCCGCCCAGCGTGAAAAGAAAGAGCAGCCTGCCCAGGAATGGCGCCGCCCACACTTCCCGTGCCGCTGACGACAACAGAAGCGGACAAAGAAACAAGACGCAGCAAATAGACACCAAGAACAGACAACCAGGGGAGGGGGGGAATTAAATAAATAAATAAATCTTTTAAAAAAAATAAAAAATAAAAAATAAAGTTTTCTAGTAGCCACATTTTAAAAAGTAAAAAAGAAACAGGTAAAGTTAATTTTGTGGATGTTTTCTTTCCACAAAATCAACTTTGTGGTAGCAGGGATTGAACCTGGGAATCAGGCACTCAACAATGGAGCTTTACCTGCTCCCCCAAATTTACACTTTTTCATACTAAATCTTTGAAATCTGGTGTTTATCTTATACTTTGGGCACATCTCAATTTTAACAAGACACCTTACAAGTGCTCAATAGTCACAAGTGGCTCCCTTGCTGCCATAGTGGATGGCACAGATATAGACCCCAAGACCAAGAAGTTACGTTTTATCTTATGTTTGGGAATATAGTTCTTTTTATGTTGGAAGACTGAATAAGTATGGTATTCTTTCTATCTTAGATGACTGAATATTATAGGATAACTAACATAGTGAACAAACAAATGACCAATGAACTTACATGGCATTTTTGCTTTTTGAGATCATGGGTTTTACTTAAAATTGGCTAGCTTTACAGTGCCTTAAACAGTTACCTTGGGAGGTGAGTTGGGCCTTTAGGGTGTATCACTGGTGAACCACTCAAGGATATCACTAAATGGACTGGGTAATAAGGAGATTTAAAATATAAATCTATGTGTTACATGTTGGTAGATTTTGTTCCATTATCTTATATAATGAGATATTTCATCATTTTGTGGATTTTAAACATTTACTTATTTACCATGTTGACACATGTTTTGGCTCTGTAGTACTGGAGCATCTCTGGACCACATAATCAAAAACCTAAAAAACTGCTCTCATTTTGTAAACAACAGACTTTGAGGAAGTAAAGCCGGCCACCCATGTGTCCTCAATATAGCAGTAGGAAATAATTTACTGTTGAAGATGTGAAGTATATTTATGGTTTTAGGAAAAGATAAGTAGTTAGAAAAACTTAAGACTTTCTAAGAAACTGATGATACATATGTGGTAATAACTGACTGAATTTGCTTTGAGCAAGCCTGGTAAGTGACAGAACTTGTGTATTTTAGTGAGGGCACCTTTAACTTTAATCAATGAAATGCAGTCACACTGAATTATATATTAAGGAAATGTGCTTGGGAAAAAGTTAATTTCTGTGCTGACTGAGGGAAAGCTCTTGATTACTTGTAAGCCTGTGGCTATCTCTTTGCTGTTGATTACTAAGATTGTCTGGTAAGAGTTTTTTGTCTTTTGTTTTTTTTAAAAAATTATTACTTGGGAAAAACAAATAGTATTATATAGTTAAAAAGATGTTCTTTTAGAGAGTGTTTCATAGGAAAAGACAAATAGTTCTATATTATCCTTGTTTATTGATGCTTTTATTTTGGCACAGATAGCTTTAAAAATTAAATTGTTTCTATATTATATCTATAGTAAAATGATAGAATAGTGTATGTGCTGTAGATAATAGAATAAGACAGTCAGAAGCAATGGGGTAAGGAATATCTACTTTTTTTCCATGACCTGGGGGTACTATGTGTGTACCAACATCCATCCACCTTTTTTAAAGTGTCTCAATCTACTATGATAAAATAAATTCTTAAAAGGGTTAATGCCATATTTCTGACTTAACCATTCTTGGGCTTAAGCCATTGTCATTTTATATCTTGCTTTGAATGCCACATTGGTAATGAAAGAGGTAATGAAAACCATCAAAGAGGTTTTCAAGCAGTGCTTTAGAAAGTGTAAAAGCCATCGTTCTATTAGTGCTCTGGGAAGATCTCCTTGAGAAGAGGACCGTTTAGGGATGACTTGAAAGAGGTGGGGAGTGAGCCTTTCAGGTGCATGGGGAGGGGGGTTCCAGGCAGAAGGGACAGTGGATGCCAAGCCCCTGATGTGGGAGCACACCTGGCAGAGGGGAAGAACAGCATGGTGGCCTCTGTGGCCACAGAAGCAAAGGAGTTAGCATCATTTATTCTTAGTCTTCTCCATATTTGTTTGTCTTATTTATACAAACCTGACTTGAAATAAGGAATATTAAGGAAAAATTATTATAGAAGAACAGTGTTTTGGGGGACTTTTTAAAGCATTATTTGAAAGCAAATCCCAAAATATAAAGTAAGTAAAAGTGATGTTACAGCTCAAAAAATGATGGGACATATCAAAAAGCCTCCTGCTGGCCAAATTTAGAACAATTTGAGCTTCAAAATAATGAGAGTAATAGATTTTTTTTTTTAAGATTTATTTTTACTTATTTTCCCCCCTTCCACTCCCCCCACCCTGCTGTTTTTGCTGTCTGAGTTGTCTTCTCATTTTCTCTCCTCTAGGATTCACCGTTTTTGATCCTGGAGACCTCTGATTGGGAGAGAGGTTCCCTGTCAATTGTGCCACCTCAGTTCCTGGTTTCTGTGGTGCTTCACCTTGACTCTCCCCTTGTCTCTCTTTTGATGCGTCATCATCTTGCCGCGTGACTCACTTGCGTGGGGCACTGGCTAACCACACAAGCACTCACGTGGGCATTGGCTTGCTGCGTGCGCACGCTCTCTCTTCTTTTTTACCAGGAGGCCCCAGGGATGGAGCCCAGGTCCTCTCATATGGAAGGCAGAAGCTCTAGCAGTTGAGCCATATCTGCTTCCTGAGAGTAATAGATCTTAATTCATAAAATTAAAAAAATCCATGAGTCCATATTTGTAAATAAATAAATAAATGAGTAGGATAACAACTAATGTAGGAGGAATGATAGTGTTAGAAAGTCACCATTTTGTAAGCATTTATTCAGACTGGAATCTTTAGGGGATGGTAAAACCAGTGAGTAAAATTTTATAAGGATCAGGATATTTAGAATTCTTCAAAATATTTCCCCATAAATTGCTTTTTAATTACAATGGATAAAATAGGAACTTTACAGTGGAATCATTGGGCAGACCCTACCTTAATAAAGGCATCGTAGTTAACATCACCATTCATTGGACAAACTAATATCACGTGCCTCCTGTTGTGATACACTGAGCAAACACATTGTCATTTATATAGTATTCCTGCCAAAAATGTATAACTTAAATCTAATTATGAAGAAATATTATACAAACCCTAATTGAGGGATATCTTACAAAGGAAATTGTGAGTATATTCACAAAGAAAAGATTATGTATGGAAATTGAGGGTCTGAAAGTTGAATCCTTAAAAAAAAAAACTAAACAACCTACATACTTCTTGGAAAGCTTTGCATAACCCCATGTTGGCATAAATGTATGCCATTCTGAAAGCTACAACCAGAATTAATTAAATCTAATGATGGATAAAATGGATAAAATTTGTATGTATATAGGTAAGTTTGTAGAGTAAATCCCCATAATTAGAATTGCTGGGTCAAAGGGTGAGTGCATTTACACTTTTGATAAATAATGAACATTGCCAAATTTCTTCTATGGGGACTTGTTTTTTTTAAAAAAGATTTATTTATCTATTTTATCCCCCCCACCCCCACCCCAGTTGTCTGTTCTCTGTGTCTATCTGCTGTGTGTTCTTCTTTGTCCCCTTCTGTTGTTGTCAGTGGAATGGGAATCTGTGTTTCTTTTTGTTGCGTCATCTTGTTTTGTCAGCTCTCCTTGTGTGCGGCGCCATTCTTGGGCAGGCTGCACTTTCTTTAGCACTGGGCGGCTCTCCTTGCGGGGCGCACTCCTTGCGCGTGGGCTCCCCTACGCAGGGACACCCCTACATGGCACAGCACTCCTTGTGTGCATCAGCACTGCTCATGGGCCAGCTCCACACGGGTTAAGGAGGCCCGGGGTTTGAACCACCCATATGGTAGACGGACGCCCTAACCGCTGGGCCAAGTCCGCTTCCCTATGAGGACTTCTTGAGAACAGGGAATCAGAACTACAGACACTTAAGTAGGTTCAGGAGTTAGCCTTTTCTTCATGATGTGCAATTCTAGGACAAAGCTAAAGACAATTTTGTAATCTTAAATAGTGGAAAGCCAAGGAATTAAGTGGTGCTCTTTCAGTCCTGAAGAGATACTTTACAAGCCCGATAAGCCCTCCCCTTCACCCCCATTTTTATGCAATTTACTGGTAAGAAGATGAACACGCAGGGTTTTGGACACTGTTTTTCATAAGGTTTTCTGGCTCACTTGTTCTGGAAGTGATGAGATATGAGTCAGGCTTCTTGATCACAGCCAGCCAGGGCTTGGTTTTCCTTTTGCTTGATACGGTTTACAAGAGACCTGCTTCTCATCCTCCTGTGGCTCAGAGAATCCTAAATCCCTTTGTGAAACTTCACGTGTTTGTTTATAGACATAGACTCAATAAGGAGAAGCCAATGTTTGGGTAAAGTGCTGGCATTTGATGTTAGCAAATTTACTCTTTCTAGTTAAGAAAATGTTAGTGTTATTTTTTCAAAAGTCCTTGGCAAGTAGAAACTGGGACCTTGAATCTGATCAGACTCAGAGCCAGGACAGATCTTAACAGCCACCTGGTACAGCCAACATTTTGGAGATGAGCTGAGGCCTAACGTAGGGGAAGTACCTCTTGCAGCTTCCCAGAACCTACTGGAAACCCAGGGCTCTGTCTCATCTGCAGGGTTTCTCTTCATCACCCGCAGCTACCTCCTCCACTGGATGACCAGTGTTCTTTCCTGCAGGTTGGAGGGAAATTTAAGATAGATTTCTACCACTTTAGGGTAATGGTGGATAAAGCTGCTATTGGTACTTCTGGTCTAATCCCACTCTAGGTCTTACAGGGCAGAAGAATTCAGAATGAAACCAAATAGCATAGACCACAAACGCTCTTTTAAGACCATACATCTAATTCTTACCTGCCAAATCACTCAAAGTCCAGTAATGTATTGCCTTCTCACAATCCCTGAAAGGAGTTATTCACAGGAAGCTCCATGCCTGGGCCCTAGAAGTAGATTCCCCTGAGGAATAGGACCTTGACAAAGGAAAACCATGTTATTATTGAAGTATAATTTATGTACAGTAAAATTTTCCTATTTTAGTGTACAGTTCTGTGGGGTTTGACAATGCCTATAGTCATGTAACTGCCATGACACCTAAGATATAGAACTGTTCCATCACCCCCAAAATTCCCTCATTCTTTTTGTGGTCAATCTTTTCCCAGTTCCGGGCAATAGCTGTTCAATTTTCTATCTTTAGAATTATGCTTATTACAGAATGTAATACAAATAGAATTGTAAAGTATCTATCTAACCTTTTGAATCATAATGCATTTAAGATTCACCTTCCTTATTGTATGTATTAGTGGTTCGTTTTTATTGCCAAGCAGTGTTTCATTGATAAACTAGTTTTTTTTTTCCATTTTAAACAGTGAGTTGTTTCCAGTTTTCAGTGACCATGAATGAAACCACTGTAAAGATTCACATACAGATTTTTAAAAAACTTATTTTGAATTACTTTCAAACTTACAGAACAATTACAAAAATAGTACACACCCCACATAGAGAACACCAGTACTTGCAACCCTCACAGGATACCCAGATCCACCAATTTTAACATTTTGCTCTATTAACAATACCTGGTATGTGCTCAGTCTTTAATTTCATACTTTCTAATGGGTATGTATCAGTATCTTACCGTGGACTTAAATTTCCTTAGTGACCAGTGATGTTGAACATCTTTTCATGTGCTTATTTGCCAGCTATGTCTCTTCTTTCTTTGGTGAAATCTCTCTTTCTGTCTACTTAACTACCTACCTACGTACCTATCAATCTGTTTGCTGAATGCTTGAGTGTAGGTTGTAAACATAATCCTCCTTGAACACTTTATATTGCCAAGTACATTTTTTTTTAAGATTTATTTTTTACTTCTCTCTCCGCCCCCCCCCCCCGCCCTGTTGTCTGCTCTCTCTGTCCATTCATTGTGTGTTCTTCTGTGTCCCCTTGTATTCTTGTCAGTGGCACCTGGAATCTGTGTCTCTTTTTGTTGCTTTATATTGCTATGTCAGCTCTCCATGTGTGCAGCGCCACCCTGGGCAGCTCTCCTTATGGGGCACACTTCTCGCACGTGAGGCTCCCCTACACAGGAGATGCCCCTGCGTGGCACGGCACATGGGCCAGCTCCACACAGGTCAAGGAGGCCCGGGGTTTGAACCGCGGACCTCCCATGTGGTAGGCAGACGGGCTATCCATTGGGCAAAGTCCACTTCCCGCCATTGTCTCTTTAGGAGGGTTTTCTCTTTTTAAAACGTGGAATTATATATACAACATAAATGTTCCCATCTCAAGTATTCTCAAAGATACCATTCAGTGAGATTAATCACAATGTTGCAGTACCCTCACCAACTTCCATTAGTAAAAACTTACCCATTTTCCTAAACAGAAATCCTATACTCATTATGCATTAACTCCCCAGTCTTCCAATTCCCTGTCCCTGGCAACTTAATTTCTAATTTCTATCTCTATGAATTTGCATAATCTCTGATATTTTCTTCATAGTTAACCATGGAGATTTAGATTAATATCCTAAATCCATAACATCTCGTCTGCTTTGGTACCACCTTAACTTCAATAATATACACAGATTATGTTCCTATATCCCTCTATCCTCCACTTTTATATAGTTCTTGTCACAAATTACATATTATACTGCATGAGCCCCAAACCACTGATTTTTCAGTATGTGTGTGTGTGTGTATATATATATATTTTTTTTAAGATTTATTTTTTACTTATTTCTCTCCCCTTCCCTCCCGCCCCCGCCCCCACCCTGCCCCGATGTCTGCTGGTCTCCGTCCATTCACTGTGTGTTTTATGCATTTGCCGTTTAGATCCTTTAGGATGTAAAAAGTAGAGTTACAAACCAAAAATGCAATAGTACTGGCATTTATATTTACCCATGTTGTTACCCTCATCAGGGATCTTTATTACTTCATGTGTTTTTGTTTTTTTTTAAGATTTATTTTTTATTTCTTACTTTTTTTTTTGCTTTTTTTCCCTTCATTTTCTTTTAAATGTTACATTCAAAAAATATGAGGTCCTCATATAACCCCCACCTGACCCACGCCACCCCTCCTACATCAACAAACTCTTCCATCATTGTGGCACATCCACTGCACCCAGTGAATACATTCTGGAGAACTGCTGCAGCACATGGACAATGGTCCACGTTGTAGTCCACACTCTCCCCCAGTCCAGCCAGTGGGCCACGACAGGACACACAATGTCCAGCTTCTGTCCCTGCAGCACCACCTAGGACAACTCCAAATCCTGAAAATGCCCCCACACCATATCTCTTCTTCCTTCTTCCGACCATCAGCAGCCACTGTGGCCACCCTCTCCACATCACTACTACAATTTCTTCCCTTACTAATCACAATATTTCCCCAACAGAACACCAGTAAGTCCACTCTAATCCATACTCTATTCCTCCATGCTGTGGACCTGGGATGACTATGTCCAGTCCCCCTCTACATCAAGAGGGGGTTTAGATTCCACATGGATGATGGATGCAATTCTGCTGCTTGATGCTGTAGGCACTCTTGGCTTCCTGGTGTAGTGGTTGACCCTCTTTACCTCCCTGTCAGCTGGCCAGGGTAAGTCCAAGAAACCAGAGGGTAGGAGCTGCAAGTCTGCTGAGGCCCAGGGCCTGGCTGTCACATGGACAGTTCAGAGATTCAGATCTCCTGAGTATACACCAACCCAAACTCCAACCACAGGTCCGGTAAAAGTAACAGAAGAGGCATGTGTAGAAAGTTTATATCTGAGCCCAACTCCATCACACTCAGGAACACAAACTCCAAAGTAGGGCCAACTGACATGGCCCTGAACTCCAGAGCCATCTGCCTTGACCATAGAACCTGTGGGTCACTGCAGCCCTCAGGAGAACCAGCACCTGGGTTTCCATCTACCTTGGCTGTCTCTGGTACCCTGCTGAGGCATGTATAAGCATCACCCCCTGATGACCTCCCGGCTCTTTTTTGGAGACTCATAGCCATATAAACTCATTTGTCCTTTCCATTTTACCCTTTTATCAAAGGTCAAAATGCAGTTTTTAACACCTGATATCACATGTAGGCTAAGATATTCTGCTGGTTTGAGTTGACCTCTTTATTCATGGTCTTTTTGTAGTTAAATCATCAGCTGGTGCTTGGTAGTAATCCCTCGGTGCCAGGGAGTCAAGTCCCATGCTGGGGGGAAGGCAATGAATCTACATGCTGAGTTTGGCTTATAGAGTGGCCACATTTGAGCAAAATGGAGGCTCTCAGGAGGTAACTCTTAGGCACCCCACAGCTATGGCCTAGTTCATATTTCAGGCACACAGGCTTATAATCGGAAACATCAGTATCAAGGGCTCATTGTTGGACCATCTATCTTTATTGGTCTTTGCCATTGCACTTGGGGGATTGTTGTTTCATTGGGGAATGTGATAGAGCTCCCCTGGTCAACAATTAAGTATTCTTTCATCTGTCATTTCCAACTGAAACCACTATGAAAATATCCAAACCTTTCTATGTACCCTGTATATATATGCCCTGGAGAACTCCCTCCCAACCGTGTGTCCCCCACTAATGACACCCCACACAAGTGCTCCTCCCCCCACCATAGTTGAACCTCTCTGTAGTCCAAAACTTCTTCAAAAAGGAAACCCGTGTTTCCATTAATAGAAAAATAGACTATAGTGATGGGTTTAAAAGTTAGATATAGAATACATAGAAATTTAGAAAAATTAAATAAAGGAAAAATAAAATGGGCTATCAAAGAAATGAAAAAATGAAAAAGCTTTGTCTTTGACATTTTGCCTTTCATCACTGAGACAGTTGTTGCCCTGTATGTACAGTGGCAAGGCAATTTCTTCCATTTCTTCCTCAGTGTCTCCTTCCTTCCTTCCTTCCTTCCTTTCTTTCTTCCTTCCTTCCTTCTCTTCCTTCTCTGCCTTCTATGCCTTCTCTTCCTTCTCTTCCTTCTCTTCCTTCTCTGCCTTCTCTGCCTTCTCTTCCTTCTCTTCCTTCTCTTCCTTCTCTTCCTTCTCTTTCTTTTTCCTGATTATTAAGTTTCTCTTGACATAAGTTATAGGTCACAGTAATTCATATATACAATATATGGTACTCCCACATATCCAACATCAAACCCTTTGTCCCTTCCCCAACAGTGATCTTTTTATATATTCATATTATATTTGCTGCAGCTAATGTACCGATATTGAAACAATAGCTTTCAAACATGGTTCCATTTGGGTTTACATCATGGTTTATATTTTAGACTATACAATTCTCTAAATTTTTAGTTATCTTATGTTTTACATTATAGTTTACATTTTAGCCTACAGACTTTTATACATTTTTGGTGTAATTTAACATGACCTATATCCATCATGGCATGATCCTGTGGAACACTTCTATTGCCCCACTGTTACCCTGATTCCATATATTCAACACCTCTTTCCCCCTCCCCTCAGGGCCCACCATGACAATCAATCTTCATTATTTGAGGGACCATATTCAGAGATACTTGCAAAAATGTTGAGGGCTTGACATACTTGACTGCCCTAACCCATTGGGAGCCACGGATTCTCTCAAGAGGTACAATTCCCTCTGTCTGAGAACTTCAGTCCTCCCTAGGATGTGGATATACCTTCACTCATTGTATGGGTCTCCACCCAATGATATAATCCACTATGACAAAATGAACACTCACATACTCCCTAGAAGCTTGCCCTGTGTCAGATGCCCCCCCCCTTAAGCATCCCAAATTGCAACCTTCCATATTACATTTTCTAAAGAGTTTTCTCTGCACTACAATTTCAACCACATACCTGACAATCTCCCAAGATCAAATGTTCCCCTCACCCTCTCCCCAATTTCTTGGGCATTCTGACCCATCCTTCCATTCCTAGCACCCCTAAAGCCCACATAGCCCCACCCAAAGTTAGCCCTATGCCCCCAATTTATCCCTTCCCTGTACAAATACTTACCTCCAGCTTACCATAGATTTTACCCAAGTAGCTGTCAGCTCATAACCTTCCTCTACCTTCCAACTACCTTAAAGTTTATCATTGAGTCTCTAGCTCTCTGAGACAGCTTGGTTTACTTATTTCATATCAGAGAGGTCATGTAGTATTTGTCCTTCAATGCCTGGGTTGCTTCACTCAACATAAGGTTCTCAGGATTCATCCATGTTATCACATGTGTTTGTACCGTATTTGTTCTTATAGCTGAGTAGTATTCCATTGTATGTATATACCACGGTTTATTTATCCATTCATCTGTTGATGGGCATTTGGGTTGACTGCAACTTTTGGCAATAGTGAATAGTGCTGCTATGAACATTGGTGTGCATACTTCATGTGGTTTTAATCTATTGTCTATTTCCTTTTCAACCTGCGGAACTCTTTCTAGAATCTTTTATAGGACCCATCTAGTAGGGCCAAACTCCCTCAGCTTTTGTTTGGAGTGTCTTAATCTCTCCCCAATTTCTGAAAGACAGTTTTGTTGGATATAGAATTCTTGGCTTTCAGCACTTTAAATAAATATTCCTACTGCCTTCTTGCCTTCATGTTTTCTGATGAGAGATTGGCACTTAATCATATTGAGGCTTGCTTCTCTCTTGTGGCTTTCAGAATTCTCTAATCTTTGGCATTAGGCAGTTTCATTGTAATAGATCACAGAGTGGGTCTATTTGGATTTTTCCTGTTTGGAGTTCATTGAGCATCTTGGATGTACATATTCATGTTTTTCATTAAATTTGGGGAGTTTTCAGCCATTATTTATTTGAAAATCCTCTCTACCCCCTTTCTCTCTTTTCCTTCTGGGACTCCCACAGTGCATATATTAGTATGCTTGATGTCCCACAGGTTCCTCAGTCTCTGTTCACTTTTTCTTCATTCTTTCTGATGAATGAGTCTGCTTCTCAGACTGGATGATGTCAGTGGTCTTATCTTAAAGTTCACTGATTCTTCTGCCAGCTCCAGTTGACAATCTCTAATCTGCTCTTGAACCCCTCTAGGGAATTTTTAATTTCTGTTACTGTTGTCTTCAGTTCTCTTTGGACCCTTTTCATAATTTCCATATCTCTGTTAATAGTATCTTGGGTTCATCAGTCATTGTCCTGATTTCCTTTAGTTCTTTGTTTTCCTTTAGCTCTTTGAACATACTGAAGATCTTTTTACTTTTAAAGTCTGTGTCCGGTATGTCCCCAGTCTGTTCTTCCTTGTTGAAGGTTTCTAATACTTTATTTTATTTTTATTTTTTTAAGATTTATTTTATTTATTTATTCCCCCCCTCATTGTTTGTGCTCACTGTCAGCTCTCTGTGTCCATTCGTTTTGTGCTGTCTGTGTCTGCTTGTCTTCTCTTTAGGAGCCACCAGGAACCGAACCTGGGATCTCCTGTGTGGGAGAGAGGCACTCAATTGCTTGAGCCACTTCTCCTCCCTGCTTTGTTTCTCATTGTGTTTCCTCTTTGTGTCTCCTTGTTGCATCATCTTGTTGCATCAGCTCACTGCATGAGCCATCGTACCAGCTCACTGTCTTGCTCGTCTTCCCCAGGAAGCACCAGGAACTGAACCACGTGGTAGGAAGGAGCTCAGTCACTTGAGCCACATCCAGTTCCTGGTTTCTAATACTTTAAACTTCTCCTTAGTCTGGGCCACTGCTTCTTATTTCTTTGTATGTTTTGTTAACCTTTTGTTGAAACCTGGACATTTTGATATTTTAATGTATTATTGCTGGAATTTAGACTCTGGGGTGTCTATTCTTAAAGTTTGTGTTCAGCTAGTTTAGGACACAGACAAAGCTTTTCTTGTATGCCAGGAGCTAACAAAAAAAGAAAAGAAAGAAAGAAGGTGAAAAAGAAAACAGCTTTACTAGTCTTTGCAGATTGACCTGTGCACTGCTCTCCTTCAGGGCCTATCCATACAATGAGTTTAGAAACTAGCTTGAGGCCAAAGCTTAGAGAACTTGCCTATCTTTTCAACACTTGTCTTATCTTGGGCATGCACAGGTGGCTCTAGGAAATTGCTGCTCTTCCTTAGGAAACAGTTTCCTCATTGTGTATTTTATAGCCAGCAATCCCTTGCCCAGGCAGCACAATTTGACTGCTTTCCCACAGCGTTCTGTAGGAGAGTCCTGTGAACTTCTTTCTACTGGCAGGGCAAGTTCTGGGATGGCAGTCCCTCAGTCCACCACCCGCCAGTTTGGGCCAGACATATATGCTCCCAGTATGTGCACAAAGGTTACTCTGCTCCCTCTGGAATCAGGACCAGGGATCCACACTGGGGGCTTGGGCCAGCTCCGTACTGAGCCAGTGAGGGGTCTGGGAGGTGGTAGCCACAGTGCCAGGAGATCCTGTCTCTCTCTTTTTTCTTCTTCTTCTTCTTCAGGTTTTTAATTTAAAATTTATTGTAATGGGGTTTGCATAAAGGGAGGGAGGTGGAGGGTATGGAACATGCAGGGGACTCAGGGACATGATGACATGGCCAGGGCCACAACTACTCTCGTGAGGAAGGAGGATGAAAAGAAAAGGCTAGGGCTGATGCTGGGGTGGAAGACAGAAGGGGGAGACACTGCAGCTGTATTCCCCCACCCCAAGAAGCACCTCAAGTCCCTGGAGCCCCCCACTTATCCTGGCCCCCTAAGATTTCATTTCTTACTCTGCCTCTGGCCCTAATAGCTCCTTCCTTTGCTCCCGCAGACTTTTTCCCTGGCAGATTCTCAAGCAGGGGTGATGCTTAGGGCATGATCCTAAACAACCCCCACCTTACGAGGAGACAACCTTTGCCTTCCTTGCTTCTGCCCCTTTTCCCATCTTGCCTTTTCCCCTGCCTGGGACAGAATATTTGATTCCCCTTTTAAGTAGCTGTTCTTTTAAGTAGCTGTCCTCTTGATTCAGTGCTTGCCCTGTTCCTGCAGTCCTTTAACTATTTTCTGGAGCTTTGAGAAAGATGTTTCTGCCAGTTCTTGCCTGATGTTCAAAGCTTCTGTGGGGGGATGGAGCCCTAAAGCTTCTCACACACCCCCCTTGATCCCATATATAGGTTTTTAGGGGGACTTAAATTTTTCATTTCTCTTGGGAGCATAATGAGGAGTGGAATTACTAGGTCATATATTAAGTGTATGTTTGACTTGTGAGAACCTGCCAAACTGTTTTCCAAAGTGAATGTACCATTTTGCGTTACCACTAGCCCTTCATACTAGTTTGCATTGACAATAATTGCTCAACTTTCTCACCAGCATTAAGTATTTTTCTCCCAGTCTGTGACTTATCTTTTCGTGCTGCTAATAGTGTTTTTTTTAAGACTTTTTATCCTCCCCCTCCCCCCCCGTTGTCTGCTCTCTGTGTCCATTCACTGTGTGCTCTTCTGTGTCCGCTTGCATTCTCAGTGGCACCGGGAATCTGTGTCTCTTTTTATTGCATCATCTTGCTACGTCAGCTTTCCATGTGTGCAGTGCCACTCCTGGGCTGCACTTTTTTTGCATGGAGTGTACTTCTTGTGCGTGGGGCACCCCTACACGGGGGATACCCCCGCATGGCACAGCACTCCTTGTGCACGTCAGCACTCTGCGTGGCCCAGCTTACCACATGGGCTAAGAGGCCCTGGGTTTGAACCCTGGACCTCCTATATGGTAGGCAGATGCTCTATCAGTTGAGCCACATCCACTTCCCACTAATAGTGTCTTTAAAAGAGCAGAAGTTTTTAAATGTTTATGAAGTCCAATTAATAAGTCGTTTTACGTTTTACGTAAAAATCTTTGCCTAACAAAGTCACAAAGATTTTTCTCTTTTTTCTTTATAAGTTTCAAAAATTTTTATTTTATTTCTAGGTCTAGGATCCATTTTGCATTAAATTTGTATATGCATGTCTAAATGTTTAGTACCGTTTGTTCAAAAGACTGTCTCCATTGAATCACCTTTGCACATTTGTGGAAAATCAATTTAGCACATATTTGTGGGTGACTTGTTGTCTTTTAATTGTTTTCTAAACTGTGAAAGGAAACTGGTAAAAGAAATAATCTTTCACTCTACGTTACTGATTTCTCCCCCTGGGAAACCTTTCAATACCTTTCTAGAAAGAATTAGCCACTTTTGGGCTGTAATAGATATATGTGCATATATTTATTATCTGATTTTTCTCACTCTTGTGAGTTTTTGTTTTTAGTGTCTCCTCCTCCCTCTCCCAAGATACTCTCTTAAGACTCCCTTTGTTTTTCACAGTTTTCATCACAACATTACAAATTTGTTTTGAATGAATGGGCCATTCTCAAATCTGTGATAAATCAAGAATTTTATGAGAGCTACACCAGTCAGAAGAGACCAAGAAGTGAAGAAAATGAACCAGTTACTTCTAATTCTACTTTGATGTGACCTCTGTTCTGCTAGGTATACATGGTGTGGACATGTGCCATGCATGTTCAGTCATTGGTGGGATCTCAGCTGCAGAGGATGCTTGGCTTCCCTACTCCCACTGCATCTTTTATGACTCCTTTCTGGGCTTCAGTCACTGTAACTCCATTGAAGATGATGATAAGAGGCTTTTCTCCCTATTTTCATGGGCTGTTTTGGAGAGCAAATGAGAAAAAATGAGAGAAAAGACTGGATTTATTAACTTTTGATATTCCTTTGTTTATTGGAAGCTTGAGATTCTTGAAATATTTGTTGTTAATTAACTTCACTATTTAATTGATTGTTTCTTTTCCTGGAATTTTGGAGATACAAGTATTTACTATATAGAAACTTTCCTACAATAGTATCTTAAATATTCTTTTTAACACTTTGATCTCAACGAATTCACTGTGATACTTCGTTTCTGTGGGGGATTTAAAGTTAAAACTATATTGTCCATGAAAAAGAGGTAGGGCCATGTCGTATATTTGGGAACTCTCAAAGTTGCAGATCTGCAGGCCTCAGAAGAAAGATACATGTTGGAAGGTGCTTCCTATGAAAGGGAGTTGTATTTCTGTGCATTTCAGTGTTTGGTGTGCCAGGTTGCTGACTTTCTCAGATATCTTTATTGTAATTCACTTAAGCCACATCCCCTCACTGCCATCAAGGTCTTGATTAACCAGTTGTGTGCGTACAATCCTTTCCATACACTTCTCCCTCACACATACTTCCTAGCCAAAGACACATCATACTAGGAGTCTGGAGAGGTATCTGACGGGATGGAATAGTCTCATTCTCTGCAGGAGCATGGCTCTCATTAGAAGCATCTGTAAATGAGATGCAAGTACCAGAAACACATATTGCATGGTCTTTTTAGGTTTACAGCATGGAATGAGAAACCAGACTGAGTGCATTTTTAATCTTTTATCTCATCCTTTGGATGACACCCAATTGAAAAAAAGTGTCAAAGTCATGGAACACATTGTTTTGTTTTTCCATTTTAATTAATGGTTCTTTTGAGGAATAATTTACATGCCAGAAAATTTACCATTTTAGTGTACAATTCAATGAGTTCTATATTTATAGAATTGTGTAGCCATCACTGCAATCCAATTTTAGATCGTCTCCATCACCTCCAAAAGATCCCTCATGCCTTTTTTTAGTCAGTCCTCCCTCCCTTAGGCAACCACTAATCTACTTTTGCCTCAATATATTTGCCTTTTCATGCTCATTTCATGTAAATGAAAAATGATACAATATATGGCCTTTTGTCACTGGCTTCTTTCATTTCATGTTTTTGAGGTTTATTTGTATTGTATCATTTATCAGTACATCATTTCTTTTTATTGCTGAATAGTATTAATAGAATACTAATAGTAGTTTGGATCTACATTTTGTTTATTCATTTACCAGTTGATGGATATTTGGGTTGTTTGCAGTGTTTTTTACCATTAATAATAATTCTATGAATATTTGCAAACAAGTCTTTATGTGGATATAGGTTTCCATTTCTCTTAGACAGATTCCTAGGAATAGAATTGCTGGATCTTATGGTAAGTTTATGTTTAACTTTTTAAGGAGCTGCCAAACTAATTTTCAAAGTGGCTGTGCCATTTTACATTCCCACCAGCAATGTATAAAAATGTTCTAGTTTCTCTACATCCTCACCAACACTTGTATTATTTATCTTTTTGATTATAACCATTCTAGTGGTTGTGCAGTAATATCTTACTTTGGTTTTAGTTTGCATTCCTTGAATGACTAATGATACTGAGTATCTTTTCATGTGCTTATTAGCCATTCATATTTCTTCTTTGGTGAAACGTCATTTCAAATCTCTGCCCATTTTTTAATTGGTTTGTGTATCATCTAATTATTGAGTGCTAAGAGTTTTCTATATTCTAGATCCAAGTTCCTTATCAGATATATGATAGAACACATTGATTTTTATTTTCCTTGTATTAGTACCAGAAATTGCGGAAAGGGGAAGGGACAGGTAATTATAAAATAATTAATGTTTAATATTTGAGTTTTTGGTATGAGCTGGACACTGGACTAAATGACTCACAGGGATTATTTAAACCACCTTCTCACTTTCTCACAGTTCTAGGACTGTTTCAGATACTTTCTCTTCAATTAAAAGTTTTTAATAGTAGAAGAAAAGAAACAGTTGATTTTGGGAATTCTTAGTTTTATGCAAGTTAAGAACTTGTCTTTTAATATCATTACCATAAGGAGTATATGTTAGTTAGGATATAAGTATAGCTGTTATATCATATCCAAAATACCAGTGGTATAAACAAGCTAGATGTTTATTTCCCTCTCCTGTACCAGTCCTTGTTGGGTATGGTGGCTCCAAAGGGTCAGACACATTTTATCTTGTTGCTATGCCATCTTTAAGATTTCTACTTCCAAAAAGCTACTGTAGCTCCTACCTCGAATCCAAAATGGCTACTCCAGTCATTATGTGCCCTTGTAAGCAGTGGGAAGTAGAAAAGGGGAAAGGAAGAACATGCCTATTCCCTTTAAGACCCTAATCTAGAAGTTGCTATTAGAATTTAGTCACGTGGTCATGCCTAGCTATAAAAAAGGCTGGGAAATGTTGTCTTTTTTCTGGGGCATTGTGTCCTTCTAAAACTTATGGGTTGAGGACAAGAGAGGAAAAGATTTGGAGGGCATTGTTGGGCTTGGGGGTTCTTGTAACTAGTCTCTTAGGTTCTATTTTTCATCGAAGTAAGTAAGTTGATATGCAGTTGTTGGCCTAAACCTTATTGAGTTAATTTTACTATTTTGGAATTGCAGCAGAATGTTCTTCATGTGAAGTAGCCATAAATATGAATTATTGTTGCTTAGGAAATGTGAAAATAACTTAGTGATTAAATCAGATTTTGGAGTTGCTGTTTGAATATAGTTCTTATCTATCAGCTGGTAGGAAGGGTGGCAAACAAAAGGGCAGCTTCTGCCAGGTTGACTTTGAAAGCAAAACCCTTTGTTTTGTAATTTTCTTTTCAAGTAACTGCATGGCTGCTGACCTGACTCTTTACTCCTGACATCACTACAATTCTACCTAATGAGGAGTTTCTCCAATGCTAACCCTAGCCATTCTTTTCCAGTTAATATGTAGTTCTGAATTAATATGCCAGATATGTTGCTTTAAGGAAGAAACAGAGCAGCACCATTTCATTTAGAGATACCATTGCTTCTTTAAGGATAATGGTCATTTCTAGTATGTGTACAGAAGAAATCTTCTGATTCCATTAGCCAGCCATTTATGTATGTTTAAAACTTTGACAACAAAATAAAGTGGTACTGAAAGTTTTGAAGAAACAAACATTAATGCTCCTTTAGTATTTCAGATTTCTAGGTTTTCAAGCCTTGATAACGATTACCAAGAAATCTGCTTTCTGGGGGACATCCCTAGGCTGTTGAGAGGATCCGAATACCAAAGAATCCTATACTTTCACAGCCCATTTCAAAGGTCCCACAGATAATGTGGATAAACATAGGATCCTCCATGTACCTCCTAATCCCTGCTGGGTCTTACACTGTGGGGAAGCTCAGTCAACTTGTTTTCCTTTCCCTTATAGCCTTTTTCTCTACACTCCCCTCCAGCTGCCTTTTTCCCCCCACCCCACCCCCACCCCCACCCCCAAATGTAATGTGATCTCCTAGGTCTGGTCTGCTGCTCTTGCAGATTCTTTTAGACTTAGAGAAAGCGAGGGAAAAGAATTAACCATTGGATTACCAGTTCAAAGTTAACAAAATATGAAAACCAAAAGCAGTGTTGGTGTTTGAAAACAAAAGGAGCATTGCTTGTTAATGATCAGTGCTTTGGCTTTGTTTCTATAATATACTTAAGTTTATCTTACTTGTAAGTTTTGGCAACACAGTCATAGTTTGAAACTTTTAGGATTTTTTATGTTTCAACATTGCAGTTTTTACTTTGTAGGATACCTTGGTCTTTATTCAATATTCAGATTTAAAACAAACAAGCAAAACTTTTTGTGATTTAAAATAATAATGCATCAGCATTTATTTCAAAAGTTAACCAAAGGAAAGGAACAAAGACATTTCATGACAATATTTGAAGCCTCTTTAAGTTGGCGTCACTCACATACTGTTTAGTATCTGAATATCTGAAACTATGTTTAGTAATATTTTTGTTTATAATTTTACTTTACGGTAGAATATTGCTGCTAGATTTAAGAATTTTAAGTTTAGTTGTCCATTTCTTCACCACCAACAAAATGAAGATTTGAGAACTGTAGTTTTTTCAGGCTGGTGTCCTAAAACTTGTTTGTCAATGCTTAATTATGGTACCTAGTAGGTATCATGTATTGGGGGGGAAAATCTAACCAGAAGTTGGGAGATCTAGTTTCTTTTCCTGGCTCTGCCACCAATACTGTATGACTTTGTGCAAGTTATTTAACCTGCCGGGGCCTCAGTTGTCTTTAAAATGGGCAAAATAAATTCTGATTAAAATGATAAAGATCGAGGACCTGTATTTATCTCCATTCCCTCCCTAATCCGTCCTGAAATGACTAAGATATTATTAAAGTGTAAATATATAAGGACAAAAAAAGCTAAAAGAAAATAGTGGATAAGAAAGTCAACACATTTTTGGAAAACTGAAAACAGTGAACAGAGTGGTAATAGACTTGGCAAAACCAAGGAAGCTGCAACCCTTTCCTTCTTTGAGAGAGATGCTAATTAGAAGTGAGCCAATTTTCTCTTAAGAACCTGAGTGTGAGAAGAGTTCAGAAATTAGAGGCTTGAGGAATATAGCTGAATAAGGGTTCAACTGAAAGTCTGTAAAAGGAGTGATTAGATTCCTCAGCCCCTTCCCCAACTCTGAATAGCCAGACAACTCCCTCTCCTTCCTACTTACTTGAGACTACAGCTATTATATTGAGAATTTAAAATATAATGGCTTTGGACCCAGGGACATTAGGCCCAGTGTGGATCAGGGTAGGGCACTGAACTGAAAAGAGTGAGGTAGGCAAGAGTGGATTAAAAACAAGTCTACATACTGAACAGTGAGATTCTCAACCCTCTTCCATCTGCTAAAACAGGGCCCTAACAGAGAAGAGATTGAAAGATTCTTTTCTGGAAAAAAAAAAAATGAATGGCCCTGAAGAAAAGCTTTACAGATACCAACATCAGGGAACTCTCTGGATGAAAAAGCGAGTTCACCAGTTTCTTTCACTGAAGTCCACTGGTTGTCTTGCCCACTCATGCATATAGAACTTTAGTCAGCCTTTTTTAGTGCCTCAGTCATGTAAGTATGATTTTTTTTTTTAAGATTTATTTTTTTAAATATTTTTTATTTCTCTTCCCCTTCCCCCCCAGTTGTCTGCTCTCTGTGTCCAATCACTGTGTGTTCTTCCGTGACCGCTTCCATTCTTAACAGCAGCACCGGGAATCTATGTTTCTTTTTGTTGTGTCATCTTGTTGTGCATGTGGCACCATTCTTGGGCAGGCTACACTTGCTTTCGCATTGGGTGGCTCTCCTTATGGGGCGCACTCCTTGTGCGTGGGGCTCCCCTACATGGGGGACACGGCACTCCTTGCGCGCATCAGCACTGTGCATGGGCCAGCTCCACACAGGTCTAGGAGGCCTAGGGTTTGAACCGTGGACCTTCCATGTGGTAGGCAGACACCCTATCCATTGGACCAAGTCCATTTCCCTGTAAGTATGAACTGACAACCAAATTTCACTAGACATTAAAGAAAAGTCTCTAACATAAAAGATAAAGGTTAAAACAAAACTGGAGGTTGGTAAAAATAAAGACAATGCAGGGAACAAAAGAAGAGTTCAAAAGAACTATTATTTGCTATCCTCAGAGAGAGATATTGCAAACATCAAACAGCAGAATGCTATTAAAAACAATAACAATCAGAATAAGAATGAACTCTTTAATATTGAAAACAGCCAAAATTTAAAATTCAACAGAAGATTTGAAAAATAGTCTATCTCAGAAAACAAAACATAAGGACAAAGACATGGACAATAAGAGAGAAAAGATAAGAAAATAAGAAGCAAAGCCTTCAATATCCATCTGGTAGGAATCCCAGAATATAAGAACTAAAAAAAAAAAAAAAAAAGGAGAAGCAGTAGATAAAAAGTATAATGAATATTTTCAGAGCTTAGTGAAATGAGTCTTTTCCAAAGCTAACTGATCCTGAATCTCTGGATTGCATAGGCTCTCTGAGTACCCAGCAGCCCAGCATAATATATGAAAAGACTCACACTGTGCCATATCATCATGAAATTTCAGAACACCAGGAATATTAGAAAATCCTAAAAGCCTTCAGAGAGAAAGCAGGTCATAAATAAAAGATCAAGAATCAGAATACAATTGCATTTCTAAACAGCAGTGGAGAAGACGGGGAAGAAATACCTTCAAATTTCAGTGGGGAAAGATTTCAACCTAGAATTCTTTACCCAGCCAAACTGTCAAGGTAAAAGAAAGACATGAATCTTTTTTTCCAGGAAGATTCTGAAAGATGAACTCCAACAAGAGAGTGAATCAATAAATGGAACTGAACAATATTTGAAACACTTTAGTGTTTTGGGGGGGAAAAGACAGCTCTTGAAGTATTGGGGCAAAAATAGTAATAGGTATATAGAAGACTAATCAAATGGAAAAAATTAAGGTATTTAATATCTCCAAGAAAAGTAAAGTTGTATATTAAAGGAAAGATTCATAGTATTACTTGGCTCAGCAGTGAACATTATTTACATGGTCATACTAATATAAACACTGACAATTTAACAAAAAATTGTGATGTTACTGTTTTTGAGAGGTTGGGGGTGACAATAATATAATACTACCATAATAAGTTTAATGTATAAAGCTGGTAAATCCGGAAATAGCAATGTAAGTATTTTATTTCTAAATTTGAAGGAGGCTGCCTCTAGGGAAATAGACTGGTGAATGGAGTCAAAGGACTTGCTGTTTTTTATTACAAGACTTTTAGAACTATTTGATTTTTAACCATGAGTGTGTTACTTTGACAAAAGTAGAAATTAATAAAAAAATAAAATGTGCCTAAAATTAGTTTCCTACTAAAGAAAAATTATTGTTTTAGCCGTTATGTTTAGACTCGTTAATTATAAAAATAGGGTAGAATCTTACTATAATGAGATTTTCTAGAAAGTGGATTTACTCTAAGGCTGTTCACATTTAACCCCCGACAAAGGATTGTTGCTTTGGAAATACCATGGGGACTAACAAAAGAATCAGTGTCCTCTGAAAGACAGTCCTGTGTGTGGCCTGCACACCAAGTACTGGGCTGAAATAAAAAGGCCCCCATTAAAGATGTGGGAGTGTGACGTTTGTGTTTTGCCATAATGCTGGGATTGCAAAACCTTGGCTTTAGCCTTAAAGGTAGGCCTTTCTGTGATATTTGAACTTTAGTTGTTATGCCTACCCTATAGCTAGTGTTTCTTTTCCTTAGTAAAATAAATAGATTTTCTTGTCTTCTTGAAAAACCTCCAGACTGTGCTTTCTGGAATCAGTTTCACATATTTGTTCATTTTAACGGCTGGTTTAGTCCCCGTAAGACTTAGGCAGGAAACACAGATCATCACTTCATATAGTAGGAGTCCTCTTTTAGAAATAACAGTAACTCCCATTTACTGAGCACCTATAATGCACTGGGAACTTTCCATACTTTTATTTTTAATCTTCCTAACCCTACAAAATAGCTACCCTTATGACCATTCCCCCCCATTTTACATATGAGAAAATTGAGGCTTTGAGAACTGCAATCACTTGCCCAAGCCACTGCAGTGGGTGGCAAATTTGAGATTCAGAACTAGGTTTGTGTGATGTCAAAGCTTATGCATCCTCCACTGTGTTGCCTCCCTTGTTGCTTGGTTTGCCCAAGACAGAGTCACCAAGCCTTTGTGACACTTAACCAACAAATGGTGTTATCTCATTGAATAATTATGAGACTTAAAGAAGTGATGCATATATGTCCTTGGACATGGCAAAAAGCTGGACACATATTAGACCCACACAACTAGAGAACTCAGCAGAGTTGACCTCCAGCTTTGGACAGTTTTGTAGAATCAGAGGAAGTGGACTTTTTTTTGGTATATACATATGAAAGAGCATGCTCAGATGGCAAGATCTTTGCAGTTTCCCCTAGGGTTATTGTCTGAACTGGAAACAGCGAGGAGGCCAGTCAGATCTGATATCATTTGGTCCTGGGGTCCCAAACAAGGCTTCATGTCAGTTTCTCTCCCACCCCCCACCCTCATGCTGCTGCTGTAAGGTGGAGCTTTGGTGCATCTTGTATCCTGCATTTTCCCTTTGACCCACTTCTACAATGGCTCCTTCCCCGTTTTTAAAAATAGGACTGAACTCCAAACTTCAGAAAATTCAGTCTTTATCTGAAAATCTTCAGAGAAGAATCCTGTTTTGATAACTTGTTC
The DNA here is from genome assembly GCF_030445035.2 of Dasypus novemcinctus. Classification (NCBI taxonomy): domain Eukaryota; kingdom Metazoa; phylum Chordata; class Mammalia; order Cingulata; family Dasypodidae; genus Dasypus; species Dasypus novemcinctus. Next base: position 86,354,093 of record NC_080680.1, on the reverse strand, counting down.
TAGAGTTACACATCTCTTATATTCAGAAATTGCTTTCAAATGAATAATAATGATGAATAATACCCTTTCTTCTTATAAAACAGCAGTTTTCAAACTTAAGTATGTACAGAAATCATCTGAGGCACTTGCTAGAATGCTGATCCCTGGTCTCATTCCACATATTCTGAGTCTGTAGGTCTAGAATGGAGACTAAGAATCTGCATTTTTAGAAACAACCCAGGTGTTTCAGAATAAGTTGTCCATGGACCATAGTTTTAGAAACACTGCTCAGATCATATAATTTAATATAATTAGGGACCTTTATTCTTTCTTTCTTAATATATCCTGAAATAGTTTTAATATTCTGAATTATTTTATTTTAAAGATATATTTTTCCAACATTTAATGATTTTGTTTTCATCCTCTGATTTTGCTTATACTATCTATCTTTCACTTCAGTTGGAAATTATGTGCCATTTTGGAAAGTTCAAAGACTTTGGATTTAGCCAGTCCTTAGATCTTAATACTTCCTAGCTGTGTGACCTTGGACAGGTTACTTTCCCACCCTGGTTTCAGTTTCATTACTATGAAATGGAAATATACTACATAAAACTCATTGTTTTGTTTTGTTTTTTTGAGGCTTGCTAGTGACTGGTACTCTAAATAGGGAACAGATTAGATGTTTCTTTCTTTCCCAACCCAGATGTAACATAGCAAAAAACTTAGTTCAGAGTCTTTTAAATTTTTCTTTCTTTTTAATTTTTTTTAGAGTTAATGGCTTTAGGCCTTAGGTTGATTAGGGGAAATATTTCTTAGGCGTTTCTTCACTCTAGAAAGCAGATTGAGGCTCCCCTTTATTTGCTTGAAACAGAATGCGTTTTGTATCTTGTAAATGAGTTTCAAAAGCACCAGAAGCTGGATATGGAAAAATAGTCCAGGTGCAAAGTTTAGCAATATTTTGAATATTCATTGCCACTAATTCAGACCTATTGATACATGTTTTTATAACTAAACTTAAAAAGACCTGGACACCGTTTATAGGCATTTTCTTATTTTAAGAGGGTGTTGAAGGTGACTTCATTTTAGACTTAAGGGCAGAATATTAGCAATAGTCATTAGCTTTTGAAAAGAAAATTATATCCCAATACAGTAAATGCAAACAAATACTGGTTCTGTATTAACTGGTACTATTCAAGATTATGGTTAGAATTGCAAAACTGCCTATTTGTAATTCTTGGCATTAAGCTGCCAATTTGAATATAGCCCTTTAATTTTGAAATGCCATGTAAATACAGACAATATTGTACTTTTAAGCTTGTTTGTATTGGTGGTACCCTTTTGAATTTTATTTGGGCATTACCCTTCGAGTTCAGAACAACACTTAAGAAGTCAGCCATCATTACATACTTTCCTACATGACAGTGTCTTCCGGAATCTAGACACATGCAAGTCTGCAATTGTCACCTGGTGGCCCAGTAGCCCTGTATTTCTAGGTGATGGGAACTATGAACTTATCTGACTCTGCCTTTTTAGGTGCTCATGAAGTCTGACCTGGTACCATCACATGTGACTCTCTCTAACATTAGGTCCACTTCAAAATTGTATTTGAAGTTAAAATACATTTTCCACATTTGATCATAATTTGGCAGGATACCTCTGAAAGGTTAGTGACACCCTGGCTGTGAACTCCTTTATATACACTAGTCATATCCAGTCCAATCTTGAATTTTGGGGTACTATTTTTGGGAGACTTAATTAAAGATCTTGTTACTTAGCCATTCCTGGTGAACTAAAGATATCCAGATAGGCTAGAAATCCTGCTTTGGTTTTAGGACTGATCACCGTAGTCATGGTCCCTTAACCAAGGCTGCCTTTGGAACATATAATGACGACCTTAGTTATTTGGACAAAGAAATACATGTTAAAGTTTTTATTTGTTTGCACTTTATTTTGGGTGTGAGGGGTCAGCATAATCTACTGGTGAGGAGCCTGTCTTTGAAGCCAGGCAGACCTGTGTTGAGTCCATCTCTGCCCATTTATAGGTGCAGGACCTTAGGCAGGATGCTTAAGCTGTCTAAGCTTCAGTTTTCTACCTGAAGAGTCAGGACAATAATTCTCTTTTCCTTACAAGATTGTGAAAATGTAACATGGTAATGAATATAACTGCTTATCACCTTATCTCAATCTTACTATGTGTCTGGCACATAGTAAGATCTTTCAGTATATATTAGTTCAGTTTATTACCTCTGTGTGATAAGATGTGGGCTAAATTGATTTCTTTGTGTCACAGTTATCTGGCACTATTTATTAAATTCCTTTTCCTATTATTACTGGAATATATCTTATTTTTATTAAATTATTTGTTGTGATTGGGTTCCCGCTTGTTTTCCACTGATTTAGATTTCTGTTTCTGTGCCAGTAAGACATTATTGTGATTACTGTTACTTTAATATGTTATTTTATCATATACTATAATATAATCAGTTCTAAGCAAAGAAGTTTTGAGCCCAGTACAACACTGAAATGGATTTTAAACAGTAGTGCCACATAGTACTCACCCCAAAGGATGGGGGAAAGGTCTCTGTTGAAGAAAATGAGGCAGAGAAGGGATGCAGTAGCTCCTGCCTCTGATGAATTTTCATTGTGGAAATTGTTTCCTTCACATATAATCAGAAATAGCATTTTGAATTTTACTCACAAGTCTCTTCGGTTTCCAGTCCTCTTCTAGTCTGGATGTATGATTTACAAATGTGTTGGGTATTTCCGTGATTGTCACGTGGGTCCAAGCCTTCTGATTATTCTTTCCTCAGACACCCATTGAGTTACCCTTAATCACAATAAACTCACTGAATATAAATGAGACCAGTATATGTAATTCCAGGGGAATCTACACTATTCACCAACATTCTTGGGACACAGGGTTTGCCTCAGCAGAGAGTACAGTGGAACTCGGGTTTATGCAACGCAGGTTGGGGAAGTTTCAGGCCACAGTGGAGATTTTGAAGTTTCGAAGGTGGTTAACTAGAAAGCATGCGTTCCCTGCGGCTGTCGGCATTTCTCACAGCCGCTGTAACTCGGTGTCTTCCTGAGGGTGTGCTTAGGACAGTTAGGAACACCTAAGGGCCGGGCTTGGAAAACCCCCGCCCGGCGTCCCCGCTGTTAAAGTAGAAAGTAAGTACCGGATTGAAAGTGGGAATAGTTTAGGGCTGACTTTTGCCTTGAAAATGTAGAAGGAAATCTCCGTCCACGTCCTGGCTCTTCTTGACTCCGTGCCCGTCAGCGGTCGGGGAGGGGAGCGCCGGCCGGCGGGCCCGGCCAGGAGGGGGTTAAGGCGGCCGGGGGCGGGCCTTCCCCGCCGGAGCTGAAGGGGCCCTTTGTTGGCCGCGTCCCGGAGCGAGTCGGGGCCGGGGCGCGATGGCCGGGGCCTGGCCCGCCCGTCCGCGGTGAGAACGCAGAGAGGCGCCCGGGCGGCGTGGCGAGGGCTAGCGCGGGGCCGCGCGCGCCCCAACCGGCTCCCGCCCAACGCCGGCCGCCAGGGAGGAGCACCGATCGGGGACGCCCGCCAGCCGATGAAAATGTTGGAGATTTGCTTGAAGTTGGTGGGCTGTAAATCAAAGAAAGGCCTCTCTTCGTCCTCTAGTTGTTATTTGGAAGGTAAGTTCAAGGCAGGCAGTTTGGAGTAAATTCTGAAGGAAGGCCTACAGCTGCGTTGCTGGCGCCCGGGATCCTTTTCCTAGGCCTCTCGCTCGCCTGCGCGCGCTCGCTCCCTCTCTCCCTCTTTCTCTTTCTTTCCCTCAGGAGTCCCCAGCGCGGGGTGCGTGACTACAGCCCTCCAGCCCTCAACCGGGGGAGTTCACCTCGCGCCAGCGGGGTCACGGGACCCCCAAACAGTGGGGCTTTACCCAAAAAAGTCTGGAGAAAGTGAACTTTACAGAACATTAATGCCCTTGTTAGTCCAGGTTGTGTAATTTCCATTATTTGGGAATTATGTGTCAAAAAGGTTGATCCATGTTCGTTAAAACATATGATTTTCATTAAGTCTGGTGTACAAAGAGAACATGGCTCTACCATTTATGGATGCAGAATTTCAAGAGGTCCTTCTACTCCTTCCCCCTCCCCCAGACATCCCAGTCTTATCTACAGACCATGAATAGGTCTGAGGAATTCTCTTTGGAGGGGGGTGGAGGAAAGAAAAATTATACTAAAATTTGCAGAGGCATTTCAAACGAGTCCAGCACTGTACTTGGGGGAAAATCCTCATAGTAGATTCCTTCAGGAAAGTTTAAAATCAGGCACATTTAGCTTTTGTCGTTTTTCCACCCTACTCCCCTTTTCTTCTCTAATACCACTTATATTTTCTTTCCTGTTACTTTATTTTATTTTTTAATTTTCTGCCCTAATATGGTGACAACCAAAAAAGTGAATTGAGGATGATGAGTGAGTGGTCTGATTTTTTGTAGCCTGGTTATGGATGTGAAATTGATTGATTTGGGGACTGGTCCTCTCAGACTATTTATTGCCTTCAACAGAAAAATTAATTGTACTTCAGAGATGTTATCCTGCTTGGATTTCTCAGTCATTTCAGACATAAAATAGGAATTGAAATGTAAAGCTCATTTTAGATCCAGTAGGATATCACTTTAGTGCCGTGAAGTTCTGATGTTTTCCTTTTTAGAAATGGAATTGAAATAAATGGAGACCTCATTAATTTTCTAATCTGTTTTTCTTTTCTTTCCAACTCTTTGGTTTGAAGAGCTGCCTGGAGTCACTTACATAGCTCAAACCATAAATGCCAGTGATACGGGTGAAGCCTGTTTGCTCTTCCTGCCACAAGACGTGTATGATTCCCCTTTCCTCTCTGAGATTTCAGGGCTGGATGCCTCAGAGAAGGCCCAACAGATGGAGTGGGTTCACAGAAATGTAACATTTAGAGGGAGGAGATGGTTTATTTGTCCCTAAAAGTTGGCATCTAAACTGCTAAAATCATAAGTTAATACGTAGCTTATTTTCCAAGTTGCTCAAAATTCTGAACACATTCTCATTTACATCTGTAACAAGTTAGTGTTAGGCATTATCTCCATTTTGCAGATGAATGCCTAAGGCAGAGTCAATGAATGGATGTTTATAACTACAGAGTGGGAAAAAGTTTAGGTCATAGCTTTGCTGCGACATTGTTTTGTTTTCTTGAGGGTAAAATAGAGATTTAGTACATACTTAGCTGGTTTTATTTTTGTTTTGGGGAAAAAAATTAATCTAAAGAGTCTTATTCCAGCAAACTGGTGACTTGAAATGAATGATATTGTCGGCTCAACTCAAAAAATCGGGTACAGGAGATTTATGGCTTAATCTAAGGAGGGTTTCACTCTGGAAATTCTTTCTTGTTATTGCATGTTCCATATTTCATTGTTATATTTAATTAGAGAAAGTAAAAGGAATTATTGTTTTGTGTTGACAGAATTGAACAAACTTCAATGATCTTTTTTTTTAAACAAAATTTTTTTATTGCCTTTTTTTGAAAGATACATAGATCACCCAATTGTTACATTAAAAAATATAAGCGGTTCCCATATACCCCACTCCTCCCACATCAACAACCTCTTTCATCAGTGTGGCACATCCATTGCATTTGATGAATACATTTTGGAGCACTGCTACACTGCATGGATTATAGTTTACATTGTAGTTTACACTCTCCCCCAATCCATTCAGTGGGTTATGGCAGGATATATAATGTCCTGCATCTGTCACTGCAATATCATTCAGGACAACTCCCAAGTCCCAAAAATGCCCCCATATCACACCTCTTCTTCCCTGTGCCTGCCCTGAACAACTCCCGTGGCCACTGTCTCCACATCAATGATAAAATTTCTTCCATTGCTAGAGTCACAGTAGTTCTATAGTAGAATACCAGTAAGTCCACTCTAATCAATATTTTATTCCTCCATCAATGATCATTTCTTCAAGATTGGAAGTGCCGTTAATCTCTTGGGGAAAACAGTTGCCAACATCTGGATAAATAATCCAGACTTTCTACTTTTACTGGCATTCTAAATCAATCAGTCCGTGTTTATTGACACCCATTCAGTGCCCAGGCATCCCAGGTCACTGAGAGAGTTGAATACGATTGTTTTCTGTTGTTTTATCAAAGAAGGTTCAGGTGTAAATCCAATTTGAGCGTGCATGCTGCCTGCTATTCAGGCCTAGCTGTCAAAGCAGCAATAGTAAATATAGACGATAGCTATCAATTATTGAATGTTTACTATATGCCAAGCACTGTTTCAGTACCTTACATAATTTACTTATTTCTCATGACTAATCTATGGGTATTTCCATTTTATAGATAAGGAAACTAACAAAAAATTTAGGTAACTTGTCTGAGGTCACAGAGCTAGCAAGGGTGGTGCTGGGATTTGAGCACACGCTATCTGACTCCAGAGAACCTCACTCTTAGCCTTTCTATGCTCTACCAACTGTGATTATTTATCTTCTTTGGAACTCACTGTGGCTATTAAAATGATATCTTTACTAAGACCCTAACTAATGCCTGAAATAGCATTGTTTTCTCTTCCAGAAGCCTAAATACTAGTAAAATGATCACTTTTAGCAGTACAGCTAAAGTTTTTAGAATGTATATTAAAAATAACTGTACATGATAAGAAATTCTAAAAGAATATTTAGTGAATAGTGATTCTTCTACTCAGTTTCCCTACTCAAAGGAAATAACTCTCAAGAGTTTCTTTTGTGTCCTTCTAGAAATATTACATGCTTACACAAGCATTTAATAACATTTTAATTTTGCCATCCAATTTTGTGAAAAAGTACATTTGCAGTGTCTGTTCACCTTGACCGCTTTACAGTCTGTTGTCCACTTTGAACACTAAATTTTCTGATTATTTCTTCCCTGTGGAGACATGAAAGAAAATATGAACATTAGCTATTTGCATTTTAGTTTTTTTTCTGTTTTTCTTGTGTTTGTTCATGTGCTTGTATTTATATATATTGTGCATGAATATTGTACATGAATGTGATAATTCTGTATTGTGGACTTAAATGTCTGAAGTGAACTCTTCTTGAACTTGCAAAATTTATTTTAAGAGCCCACTTTAAAGCACTTCTTTTCAGCAGTTAACTTTCTGTTGAATGCTTTATGTGGTGCCAGCCACACAGATACACTTTTAGAACTTTTGCTTTAGAGAAGCTTATACTCTCTTTCTAAATATTCTCTCCTGAGGTCATCAAATACCTACCCAGTTTAGTGACAAAGAAAATCTGAGGTTCTTTCTTTGACCTAATAGAAAGTCAGTCAGTCCTTTTTGTTTGGGTTTATATTAAAAGTATTGAGGGTTTCTGATGTGGCAGGCCTTCACACTAAGCACTTCATGTCCATTCCCATTTATTTAATTCTCACACCTCCATTATGAGAAGTAGGTATTCTTTTTTTTTTTTCTTTGAGGTATACCAGGCCCAGGGATTGAACCTGAAACCTCATATGTGAGTAACCAGCGCTTAACCACTGAGCCACATCAGTTCCCCTGAGTTAGTTTTTTTGTTTGCTTGTTGTTTGTTTTTAGGAGGTCCCGGGACCTCTCTTATGGGAAGCAGGTGCTTAACCGCTTGAGCTACATCCACTCCCAAGAGGTGTAGGTATTCTTATTCTCCCCATTTTACAGAAGAGGAGGAAGAAGGGCCCCAGTTCACTTTGGTTAAAAACGGTATTGGAATTGGAGTCAGGAAATCCAAGTTTTTGTCTGACTTCTCTCAACTTCTGTTTTCTTACCTCTAAGGCAGAGATAACATTTTCTGTCCAGCCCATCTCAAAGGATTGTTTTGAGGACCTATGAGATGGTTCAAATGAAAGTTTTCGAAGGTGTTGAATGTGTGTTTTTTATTCCTTTGAAATGCCCTTAAAGCCATAGAATTTTATGCTTATCACAAGTAGTATTAGAATACCATTTTCATGTGAAGGCAGGGAGCTCTGGAGCCAGTCCATCTGAATTTGAATGCCAGCTGTGCTGCTTGCTGCTTGGTGACCTAGAGCAGGTTGCTCTCTGAGTCTCAGTTTTCTCATGTCTAAAATAGGCCTCATAGTAGTACCAACTTCATTTAGTTGTGAGATTTAAATGATAGATTTTGTGTAAATTGTTTAGCACTGAGTTATATATAGTTCAGCATGTGTTAGCTGCTGTTATTTTAAACAAATATTTAGCAATATTTTTAGATTGAATTGGCTTTGCCAGTTTCTCAAATAGCTGAATATGATGGTAAAATTGAGTTGAACCCACCCATAATTTTTCTTCAGTTGTTAATAATTTGTTTTCAAGTTTGTTTTGATGCATATAATTAATGCTTCCTGTCCTTGGTTTAAGCTGGAAAACAGCTTTCCTTTCTCTGACCCTTTCTTATTCCCATGGTGAATATTTTAATTGTGGAAGAAAAAAATCCCATTGGTTCATCGTAATATTTTATATTTCTCTTCCATAGGCAATATTTCCACAAGCCCTGTAGCAGTTTGATATGGTTGTGAATTCCAAAAATAGATACTGGATTATGTTTGTAATCTGGTCTGTACCTGGACGTGATTAAGTTATGATTCAGGCTTTGATTGGGCCACATCATTAGGGCATGGATGGGTGGGGACTCCAGATAAAAGGACAGAGTTGGCATCGGACTTGGCCCAGTCGTTAGGGCGTCCGTCTACCACATGGGGGTCCGCGGTTCAAACCCCAGGCCTCCTTGACCCGTGTGGAGCTGGGCCATGCGCAGTGCTGATGCGCTCAAGGAGTGCCCTACCATGCAGGGGTGTCCCCCACATAGGGGAGCCCCACGCACAAGGAGTGCACCCTGTAAGGAGAGCTGCCCAGCGCAAAAGAAAGTGCAGCCTGCCCAAGAATGGCGCCACACGTGGAGAGCCGACACAAGATGACACAACAAAAAGAAACACAGATTCCCGTTCCACTGACAACAGCAGAAGCGGACAAAGAAGACGACACGGCAAATAGACACAGAGAACAGACAACTGGGGCAGGGGGGAAGGGGAAAGGAATAAATAAATAAATCTTTTAAAAAAAAAAAAAAGGACAGAGTTGAGGGTTTTTGATGTTGGAGTTTGATGCTGAAGCCTTAAGCTGGAGCCCTGGGAATTAAGCTCACAGAGGAAAGAGAAGCAAGCCCCAAGAAGAGAGGAACCCTGACCCAGGAAGAAGCAAGCCCCAAGAAGAGAGGAATCCTGAACCCAGAGAAAAGCAAGACCCTGGAAGGGAGGAACCCACCCAGGAAGCCTGAACCCTTGCAGTTGTCGGCCACCCTCTTGCTCCAACATGTGAAAATAGACTTTGGTGAGGGGAGTAACTTATGCTTTATGGCCTGGTATCTGTAAGCTTCTACCCCAAATAAATATCTTTTATAAAACCAGCCAGTTTCTGGTACTTTGCATCAGCACCACTTTGGCTGACCAATACAAGGCCAAACACATGAAAACTGAAAATCTCACACTATTTTTTACCTTGTTGTAAAATCAAGTCGTATTTTTGCCAGTGTGATCATAATATAAAATGGAAACAAGAAAAATGTATCAATGGATAGATTTTAAAAACATATGATAAGAACTCAAGATCAGATTGGACATTGGAAGAATTCCACTTTTCTTCTGCAATGGTGGATCATATTTAAACATACAGAAGAGAAGTTTATAAAACACTTAGGCTAGATACTTAAATTTTTTTCTTAATGGGAAATTTTAAACCAGTAACAAAAATAGATGGTGTAATGAACACTCATGTACTCATTATCCACCTTTAACAATTAATAATTTATTGTCAGTCTTGATTTAACTATGTCTTTGCTCTCCCCCTCCTCCCCATCCTATTGTTTTGAAGTAAATTCCAGATAAGCTTAGAGGTCATTTTCTTACATAATGAAGTTATGGTTCCAAAGCCTTTAGCAAGAATAGCTTGCTAGTTACTTACTTTGTTCTTGGATAAGAACGTTTACTCTCTCTGAAATTGGTTTTAAAATCCTTTTTTCCTAACCTACACCATCAGTACTTTGTTATATTGTGGGTGTTGAATGGTGGTAATAGGGAAGACAGAATGGGGAGTCAGAAACAGGTGGGAGGTAGAGACAGAGGAGTTGAGAAAGATAGGGATGAAGGGAAGACAGGCACAGAGGGGAAGATTCAGAGACCTAGAGATAGAGACAAAAAGGTTGAGACAGGAAAGAGAAAACGAAGATCCAGAGTGATGGAAGACAGAGGAGCAGGGGGGCACAGAAGAGATCAGGCAGATGGGAAGAGGAGAAAGAGCAAGGTGGTAAGAGAGAAGCATAAGCGACAGAGAGATGCAGACACACTAATGGGCAAGCAGCTGATGGGTAGGTAGACTGCTTGAGGGAGAGACAGACTAGTAATGTTACCTCTCTCTGCTTTCATTTCCTTCTCTATCAAATGTAATAATAGCGTTCCCATAATAGGGTGGTGAGAATTCTTTGCAGATAAAGTGCCTGGCACATTGCTGGTCCTCAGTAAGGGCTCAATAGGCATTAGGTATTATTCTGCCACATTAAGTTATGTATAACTTTAATCTCATTACTCTCAATTCTCTTTAGAGACCTAATCCTTATCACTCTTATCAGCCCCCAAATTTAGCATGAAAAGAATCAGCCATTGCCTTTTGGAGTCAGAAGACCCTCTTTGGGTCATGTTCCATTACCCAAATTAACATTAAAAACAATGATGGATACTGAGACATTCTGGGGAAATTGCCTGCTGTTGGGTTGCCCAGTTATTCCAGTGACTCAGATCTAAAATGATCTGAAAGTCAATGATGACACATTGAAGGAGAACAGGAAATGTGAAATGAATGCTTTCAAACCATCACATGCTTGACAGGCAGAGGGGGAGGCTTTTTAGTCTGTTGCAAATGGCCTATGACAGAATAGAAATGCTTTTATGGTTAACAGGCTCACTGTGGACAGTTTGAATCTGTGGCCAGTGCAGGAATTCCTGGAGCCTTTCCGCCCTAGCAGATGACGGAAAAGTGTGTGGAGGCATCCAGGGATCTTACCGTATTGTCTGCCTGTTAGGAGTCTGTAACAAATTCATCCTGTTTCTTTTGAAAGCCCAGAGAAATGTACTTTTAGTTTACATCTTTTTTTTTTTTTTTAGAATCTTGGCCATTGTTTATATTCCATTTAAAAAATCATTGATTTCCTAGACCTTTATAATGCTTTTACTGTCAGGTTGAATTGGCTTTACAACTCTACTGCCTGTCATTTCTGCTATTCTTATTACAGGTTAACAGATTATTAAGGTTCACTTTTCAGTCATAACTTAATATTTTATCTTATTGCTAAAATGAAACAAGCATTGGAGTGTTCTACATATGAGTTCATTTTAACAATGCCACGCAGTGTTATGTTTTCTGTTGCACTAGGCAGGTGCTGAAGATGCTGAGATAAAAATGACTTCATCTCTTCCCCAAAGGGATTTACATTGTTGTGGTGACAACTGTAATGGAAGTAATAATTGCTCTGTAATGCAGTTTTTTCCAGTGCCAGGCAGCACACATAGCATCTGTGTGGAAATACTCTGCATGCAATATGTATTGCGCCCTTCTAACAACCCAACTAGGTCAGCACCATTGTTACCTATTTTGCATTTGAGAAACCAGACTCAGAAATTAATGTTTTCAAGACATGGTAGGGCTGCTATTTGAACAAGGCTTGTCTACCTCTGAGTCCATGCTTATTGTACTGTAAGTGATATGTTAACAGATTCCATACCCTGTGATGCAGGGCAATAATAGAAAGAGACACCAAAGACTCAAATGAAGTAAAGAAAGAGAAATTAATCAGAGGTGAGCAGGTGGGGAAGAGGAAAGACCACTTAGAGGATTTAATAGAAGTGTTAAGGTCACAAAGAGAAGGAGTAGGTTGGGAAGAGTATTCCAGGGAGAATAAATGGTACTTGTAAAGGTACAGACAGGTGAGGCAACAAGGGGGCGGGGGGGAGTGTTCGGCTGCAAGGAGTCAGGAGAGACTGGAATGAAAAGTAGAGATAGTGGATAGTGGGCAAAGATGGTCCCAGACCAGACCCGGCAGGGCCTTGTATGTGGGCTTTTAGGGGCTAGGACTTTTCCTGTAGTAGTGGTAGTATTAATCCCTACCTTTTTTTTTTTTTTTTTTTTTTTTTTAAGATTTCTTTCTTTCTTTCTCCCTGTCCCCCGCCCCTTGTCTGTTCTCTGTGTCTGTTTACTGTAAGTTCTTCGTCTGCTTGTATTCTCATCAGGCAGCACCGGGAATCTGTGTCTCTTTTTTTGTTGCGTCGTCTTGCTGCATCAGTGCTCTGTGTGTGCAGCACCACTCCTGGGCAGGCTGTGGTTTCACATGGGGCGACTCTCCTGGCGCAGGGGCCACTCCTTGCATGGGGGGCACCCCTACACAGAGGCATCCCTGCGTGGGCTGGCACTCCTTGCACACAGCAGCACCACGTGTGGGCCAGCTCACCACACAAGCCAGGAGGCCCTGGGTATCAAACCCTGGACCTCCTATATGGTAGGCAGCCACTCTGTCTCTTCAGCCACCTCTGCTTCCCACCTACCATTTTTTGAGGGCCTCTTAACCTGTCTGGAGCGGTGTCTCATATGTGTTACTTTCAAACTCCCAACTACCCTGCAAGGCACATGATAGCTCCATTTACCAAACAAGGTGTAGCAGTTTGATATAGTTATGCATTCCAACAATAGATATTGGATTACCTTTGTAATCTGGTCTATTACTGGGCATGATTGAGTTATGATTAGGGCTTTAATTGGGCCACGCCATTAGGGCGTTGTGTCTCCACCCCTTGGTGGATGGGGATTCACAGATAAAAGGCATGGCAGAAAGACAGAGTAGGAGCTTTTTGATGTGAGGGTTTTTTGATGTTGGAGTTTGATGCTGAAGACTTAAGCTGGAGCCCCGGGAAGTCAGCACACAGAGGAAAGAGAAGAAAGGAAACTTGAACCCAGAAATAAGCAAGCCCCAGGAACGTAGGAACCCCGGAAACCTGAACCCTCACAGACATTGGCAGCCATCTTGCCCCAAATAGACTTTGGTGAGGGAAGTAACATACTTTATGACCTGGTATCTGTAATTTCCTACCCCAAATAAATACCCTTTATAAAAACCACCCCATTTCTGGTGTTTTGCATCAGCATCCCTTTGGCTGACTAATACACAAGGAAACTACAATTTTGAGAGGCTTCAAACCTCAGGTGACACCACTAGTAAATGGTCACAGACTATTGACAAACAGGGCTGCCACTTCCCCAGCCTGGACTTGTTTCTGCAACCATGCCTATGGAATTTTAGGCAGGAGAATGACTTGGTCAGATTGCATTTTAGAAAGCTCCTTCTGGAGACAGCGTGGAGATGGAATGACTGGGGCAAAGGTCAGAAGCAGGGAAACCAGTGGGAAGTCAAGGGTATGGTAGGTGCTTGGAAAGGACAGGAATGACCAGAGATTTAGGAGGCCAGGACATGGGGTGTGAACTGACTGGAGGTAAGGGGAGTGGGCACACTGAGAATGACTTCTGAACCTGTTGCTGGCATGGGTTTGAATGACAGGTGTTCAGAATGGCTTAATAATGGTCGTATTTCATTTTGTAGATCTTTATACTCCATTTCCAGTTATTGTAGACTTCTTTGATAATAGATTCTTTGAAAGTATCACATAATTCCATTTATTTGTTTATTTGATTTTTGATAGAAATGAAAATAGAGACTATATATTCAGAGAGGTTGATATTTGACTTGCTGATAGAGATGGAGCCTAGGATGGAGAATTCCGTTTTTTAAAATTGGTTAAAAACATTATAATGATTCCAGGGGAAATAATTAAACCTTGTGCCTAATTTAAATAACTTTTTTAAAAAGACTGGTTTATCTATTTAATCTATTGCTTGTAATGCCCATAAATGGAAAGTTAACAAAACTACGTTTATTTAAAAAGAAAATTTCATAATTTGGACTTTGCAGTAATTCATACCAGCCTTCCTTATAGGTTCTTCTCCCTGTGAGATTCTTGGTGTGGGAATTATTAACCTGAAAGACCACCTTGGGGTCTGAGAATTAGAAGTCAGGAGCTCTAGGTCCTTGATGGGAAAAAATTAAAACTTTATTTCAGCAACCTTAAACTAAAGTTTAGTATTTCCTTTTTTAAAATGAACATAGGTAACAACCATAGTTATATTAACAATTCTTATGACTTTATCACCAATAGAAATCATATTTTCATATCATATAACTGTGGTCAATATTTATACTCATCACTACCTTGAAATGGCAGTAGTTATAACTGGATCCTGTTATTTAGTATGTTTATGAAGAAGTATATATTTAGTGCCTTTATAATCCTCTGTATTTTATTTTATGCATTTAAAAACTTTATTCTGAGAAAGACTCTAGGCTTTATCTGCTGCCAGTGGGGTCCCCGGCACAGCCCAGAAAAAGAGCCCTTGCCTTAGTGGATCCAAGTGCGTATCCTCCTTTTCCCTATATCTTCTGGTTCAGTATCTACCTGCTTTCCAAAACCCCAGTGAGCTCGCCCCCTCAACTCCTGGCTCTCCATGTCTGTATTCTTTAATTTATTAATTAACCCATGGGATAGGGCTTGTCTTCTATTAGACTTTCGCTGTTGAAGCTGTGTAAAATTTCATTGATTATGTTTCTCCCACAGGATTATCCATTCTTTGGGAGCAGAGACTCTGATAATTCTTTGCATCATTACCACCCTGCCCTATATCCCCTCCCCAGGAGCTGACATAGTATTTTTGGGTGCTGGGCAGATACTTGGCTGATTTTGTTCAAAATCAAGGCTATATTTAGCTAAACTTGGGTTTTTTTGTTTGTTTGCTTTAATAACTTTAAGTGCTACAGTTGAGGGTGTAAACTATAAAATAAAAGGCTGAGAGGAATGTAGATAAAATTTTCATCAGGTTCAAATTGTGGGAAATAATACTTTTACTTTAAGCTCATATTATAAAAATTTGTATGAGACTATTATAAACTGATTTGAGAATAGTCTGAGCATGAGCTCATCAGTTGGAACAGAATATGAAATAAAACACGAAACCTCTCTTCAGAAGGATCTGTTTTGTAGATTTTTAAATTACAGAGATTCCTTGAACTGCAAGAAAATAGTGACGGACTCACAAAGGAAATAAGAATAAAGCAACATGGGTTGAAATAATTGAATATGAGCAAAAGTAAAGGGAATGTGTGGTATGTCATCCAACACGTGCCTGCACTCTTGCCCCTCTCTCCCACAAAGAAATTTCTCTGCCCACACTTTTTCTCTCTAGAGGCAATTAAGACGTTGGACAGAAGTGCCAACAGGAAAGTGGGAAGCCTTCCAGGGATGTTTTTCCTGGAGGTGAAGTAGCTGGCTATTGAAGTTTATAATTTACTTCCCTTACTGTTTCCCAGTGTTAGATCAAACAGCAACCCCTGGAAGTGTAGACTAGATATGCCATATTGGAGACTCTTTTGTAAACATTTTAAAATCTACAACTCCCAACGTTAATAAAGCATTATTTTTGTATAAAACAATCTTTACATTGCACTTCAAAGACCCAGACTGTTCTTAGATTATTGTCCAAGCAGGTTAATCATGTGTCATGGTTCTTACTAAATTTCCAAATAATTTGATAATCTCAGAGCTGGAGCCATACCTTTTTAGAGGTTTAGTGGCTGTTTTTATTTATTACCATCCTTGGTGCTCAACTGGCTGATGACGTTTTCTGAGTTTTATTGGTAGGTGGAAATTTTTTCATTAACGTTAAGATGAAATAACAATAGCTTTAAATGGGATTAGAGGCACTTTTGAAAGTATAAATCTTAAATATATTTAAAATCTGACTTAGAAAGGATGCTAAAAAAAATGTTTACTAAGAAATTTAAAACAATAGCAGATACTAAAATATTAGTATTTATTTCTCAAGATTTTTACATAATAGCTGAAGGATCCACCAGAAGAACAAAAGAGGGGAGGTATTGGTGCATCTTTTGTTTTTTTTAGGTGTTGGGCCAGGCATTGAACCTGGGAACTTATATGTGGGCAGCCGGCACTCAACCACTGAGTCACATCAGTTCCCCTGAGTTGGCCTTTCTTGTTTGTTTGTTTGCTTGTTTTGTTTTTAGGAGTCGCTGAACCTGTGACCTCCATGTGGGAAGCATGTGCTCAACTGCTCCAGCCACATCTGCTCCCCTGGTGCATCTTTTTTGAATGAAGTCTTTGGATTTCTTTAGTTTAACTTCCTGACAGTATACTTACAGAAAGTTCATGTAGTAAGCAAGGGAGATTTAGATACATTCTGCAACCTTGACCTTGTAATCTGCTATCATTTTTAGGGTTGACAAGCCTGGTTCATTATGAAATGAAGCAAGTAACTTGGCATTTATACATTGTGAGTCAATTTTGACATCAGCCTGGACTGGGAATTGACTGGAAGATTTTGGTGTTGGACTGTGGCTACATGTCAGTATCTCGATCCAGAGGCATGCATGAGCAATACTTCCCTCTGGGCTTTGGCCATTAATTTGTGGAATGGAGCAAAAACTGGAGAGGAAAATTGGACGGACTGCCTTGGATTTCCTGATGTTCTGTTGAATCAAAAAGCAGCGGGAGGCCCTTTCCTTCCTATCAAAGGCCTCATCCTCTTATATAAAATTCCCGGCATCTGTCTACATTTTAGGGACAGTCCCAATTTAACTCCATACTTTAAATTGATAGTCATTTCTGAGTGAGGATCTGTGTTCTGCCTGTTCCAGGTGTTTGCCAGGCCACTTCCCCTGATTATGTAACTTTGATCAAATCCAGATGCTGCAGAATGTTTGATAGAAGAGGTCAAATGGCATTTGAGGCGAAAAGCATTTCTGTTTTCATGACTTTGGTTTAATTTCCTGTGTGGACCTGGTCTGCCAAAGTTGTATATACTCATGGCCATGAGGTTGGGACACTAAAGGGAAATGTACAAAATACTTTTTCAGGACAACTTGAGGAGACTCCCTCTTGCCTAGCATACTTTTTCATGTTGACTTGTCAATTTATAAGTTGACTTGTTTATAATAGTTTTTCTATTTTTGTAAGTGTTTTCTGATTATGAAAACAATCCACGTTCATTGTGAGAAATATGACAGGTATAGAAAAGTATAAAGGAAATTTAAAATGCTTGTAATTCCACCACCCTGAGTAAACTTGTTCACATTTTGATGTACTTCCTACTGGTCTTTTTTTCAATTTCTACAAAATTAGGATCATGCCGTGTATACTGGGTTGTAATGTGTTTCTGACACTTAAAACACTATATTGTTCCCAGGCCGTTAAATATTTTTTCCAAAAGTATTTTGAAAGGCTTTATGAATATTTTTTACTTTATGGCTGTACCATAAACTAACTTACCTTGTATTGTTGGATATCTTGAACCTTACCTTTTCTGTTATTTAAAATCACACTGCAAGATACACCATTGTATGTAAAATCATTATGTGGATCGCTCAGGATAAATTTTTAGAGGTAGATCAAAGATACTGAACATTTTAAAAGACTTTTATATTTCCAGTTGCCCTCCTAAAATGTTATAACAGTTTATACCCCTATAATTAGTATTGTATGAGTGTATCCATTCCACTGAAGTCTTAACAATCTCTGGCTGTTACCCCCAAAAATGTTTCTGCCAATTTGACCTTTGATTGTTAGGAAGGGTTAACATACTTTCATGTTTAATGGTCTCTTTAATTTTCTGTGAATTGCTTATTCAGATTTTTTGTCCTTTTTTCCTTCATAGTGAAGGGTGTTTATTTTTTCTTGTGAATATATAAGGAGTTCTTTCATGTGAAGAATCATTTGCTAGTAGTTTTACTTAATATAGACTTTAGCAGTAGACCTAGCTTTCACTTAACTGACTTGCTAAATGCCAGGGCCTATGTGCTGCTACATTATGGAATAGGGCAGCCGCCTGCCAGGCTACACTGCCTGCACATTGCTCCCGCCAACTGGGTCTTGGCCATACCGAGAGCCAGTTGTATTAGTTTCTAAACCTGTTTATTTCAGATATATTTGTTGTAATTACTTCATTAATATGAAACCCTTGAAGTACAAGTTTAAAAAAAGAATTGTTTTTATGAAAACTAAGATGAATGCTTTAGGAAGACTCAGTAACTTAAAAAAAAAAAAAAAGTTACCGAACTATGTGTGTGAGATAGGTATAAATTATTGGAAGGGATTTTAAGGATTCTGCACTGAAATTGCACACCACAGACTCTAAATTCTCCCTCTACCTGAAGGAAATCGAAGCTCAAAGTGAGATGATACCGTATAGGTAGGACTTATAGAAGACATCAAACACTAATTGCTCCCTCAAAAGAACAGTCCTTGGCCCTAGAAGACTAGCTGACTAATATGAATTCAAGTGTGTTGTGGCAGTGGTGGTCACATTTTTTTTTTTTAAATACAATTTTCTGTTTTAGCCATCATTTTTTGGTTAACTGATTAATCCCTGATCGTGCTTGTGCTAGATAGACATACTGTCATAGCCATTATAAATACTCAGAACAGAAGCTTAACACATCTCTAAGCCTTTTCCACGTTCTAGGATATGGTAGTATCAGACCCTTTTCCTTGAAATTGTCTTTGCCCTCATGATTCATAAAATGAAATTACCGGGAAACGGACTTTGGCCCAGTGGTTAGGGCGTCCGTCTACCATATGGGAGGTCCGCGGTTCAAACCCCGGGCCTCCTTGACCCGTGTGGAGCTGGCCATGCGCAGTGCTGATGCGCGCAAGGAGTGCCTTGCCACGCAAGGGTGTCCCCCACGTGGGGGAGCCCCACGCGCAAGGAGTGCGCCCGTGAGGAAAGCCGCCCAGCGTGAAAAGAAAGAGCAGCCTGCCCAGGAATGGCGCCGCCCACACTTCCCGTGCCGCTGACGACAACAGAAGCGGACAAAGAAACAAGACAACAAGACGCAGCAAACAGACACCAAGAACAGACAACCAGGGGAGGGGGAGAATTAAATAAATAAATAATAAATCTTTAAAAAAAAAAAAAATGAAATTACCAAGTGCAGTAATGATACAATTTGAGCTTTACTCAGGGAAACAATTTCTACATGCTTAATACTTCAGTCAGTAGTTCAAAATCTAGGCATGAAAGACATGTTCTGTTGGTTTATTCCAATGATATCTTTTTGAGAATGTCCACTTCTAAAAAATCTCCAGTTTAGCCCAATCACTGAGGTGTCTTAGGTGTCTGCAGTGGATTTTCTAAGTTAATGCAGAATCAGGGCCACCCCTGATATGGGAGTTATTCCAAGAAAGTCCACAGAGAGAGAACATTAAAACATAATTTTGTTTTGATATCATTTACGTTTGGCTCAAGGGTATGGTAGATCCTTCCCATCTTTTCAAATTAGAATTTTCCTATCTCTTTTTTTAAAAGTTTGATTTCCTTTGGTGGTTTTGTTAAACGAGTATTCAGGTTTCACGCCACAGTGTCTTACTACTGTAAGGTCTACTTGGAATAGATTTACTAGTTTAGAAAAACTTTTGTGCGTATTGTCATTATCACAGAGAAATTCTAGGGAGTTTGAATATAGTTCAAGGAAAAAAGAAAACAAAAAGAAACTTCCAGGAGAAAAATAATAAGCTGTTTAACTCTGTAGTGAGCAATATTCATACATTCATAATAAGCTATTTATTGATTTTCAACTTTTATAATCTACCTGTAGACAAAACGTGAAAGACCTTATCGTTACTACAAAATAAAAGTAACTATTGTTAATTTTCACAAGGTGAGAGAAAAATGTAAAGAAGACCGACCATACATGAGAGGTTGGGTATAAGGAGAGAAAGCTAGAAGGAAGCAGGGGTGGGATGTTAATATTCTTATCTTGTGAAGTAAGTTGTTGAGAAATACTGTTTCTGTTTTTGTAGTACAGGAAGGAAAGGGTAAGACTGTTAGCTCAAATCAAAAAGGTAACAGTAGAGAATGGCATGTAGGAGAGATGTGAGAGAGCACTTAAATTTAGAGAGATGGAGGCAATCACCAAAAAATAGCATTGCCTCTGGAGAAAGAGAAGTATGGGTTAGAAAATGTTTGTTTTTCATTATAAGCCCTTCAGTATTGTTTGAGTTTTAAATATATTTTAATGTTTTAAAGCAAGAAATTTTTATTCTATGTTGTAGGCAGTGGCAAAGGCAATGAGAATGGACTGTTTCAATTTTTCACTAAATTCATTATGTATCAATGAATTTTAAAAGCTTAAACTGTTTGGAAATAGTAGTTACGACTTGCAATGAAAATACTCAGTATTTTCCACAATATTTGATAAATTCCATTTTACCACCTTTCCTAATCCACTGTATATACAGTTAAGAAATTAAAGTAGGAATGTTTAATGTTGATAACAGATTTTTTTGCTCCTGAGAAACTAATTTTGTTCTCTTTTTGTTTGTTTTATTTTCCAATTCTTCCTTTTCCTCTCCCTTTCTTTGATTTCCCTTCTTTCTCTTCTAGAAGCCCTTCAGAGACCAGTAACATCTGACTTTGAGCCCCAAGGTCTGAGTGAAGCAGCTCGTTGGAATTCCAAGGAAAACCTTCTTGCTGGTCCCAGTGAAAATGACCCCAACCTTTTTGTTGCACTGTATGATTTTGTGGCCAGTGGGGATAATACTCTAAGCATAACTAAAGGTAAGAGGACTGTGGGTAGTGATTTCAGGATAAAGAAATCAGCAGACCACTCTTTTGCTAATTGAAAGAACAGCTTTAAAAGTTTGGAATGGCAGAAATACCAGATAGATAGATAGATAAGATAGATTAGATAGATGAATGCATCTTAATAAGAGAGTAACTTTCCTATAAAAAGAGAGAGAGAGAGAGATAAGATAGATAGATAGACAGATTAGATAGATGAATGCATCTTTATAAGAGAGTTACTTCCCTATAAGAAGAGTTCTTTTACAGCTCTCAGCAAAAACAGATCTTACCCTACTGGAAAGGATACCTCAACCAAATACTGACAAACATTTTAAGAAAAGGTTTTTGTGTGTTGTTTTTTTTTCCCCCTAAAAAGCTTCCTTATACTTTGGAACAGAGCGCTTGAGTAAGCATAATAGATTTATAAAAAGTGAGGCTATATATTTATCTGTATATTCAGTACAAACAGGAAGACTTCATATGTAAATGTGTACTTATAAACTTATAATGAATATGTTTATGTGGATTTGTTAAAGTGTAATAGGTTTTTAGGAATTTGGAAGTCTTTAATAATCATAGAGGAATAAATGAAAGAAACAAAAAAGCTAAAATTAAATAAATAAATAAATAAATGAGAATGAACTAGATTAGCCTTTAAAACTATATCTAATTTGGTTCTTTTCTTACAAGGTGAAAAGCTCCGGGTCCTAGGCTATAATCACAATGGGGAATGGTGTGAAGCCCAAACCAAAAATGGCCAAGGGTGGGTCCCAAGCAACTACATCACACCCGTCAACAGTTTGGAAAAACATTCTTGGTACCACGGGCCTGTGTCACGCAATGCTGCTGAGTACCTGCTGAGCAGTGGAATCAACGGCAGCTTCTTGGTGCGTGAGAGTGAGAGTAGTCCTGGCCAGAGGTCCATCTCGCTGAGATATGAAGGAAGGGTATACCACTACAGGATCAATACTGCATCTGATGGCAAGGTAGGAAATTCCAGAGAAGGGATGTTTGGGAGTTGATGTGGGAGGAGTCTTTGGACAGGAGAACCAGGTTGCCAGGTTTAATGAATTGTTGCATCAAAGCTCAAACATTAAGAAGATGTTGAAGAATCTTTCAGGTAAACAGCAGAAATCATTCCATTAGCCTTATGAAAGACCCTTTATTAAGTATTAAGCTTGGCATGATTCTTTTTTTTTTTTTTGAGTCACATCCACTTCCCTTTCATTGTGGTTTTGAATTTCCTTACCTGACCAGTGATGTTGAACATCTTTTCATGAGCTTGTTGGCATCTTTGCAGAAATGTTTATTCAAGTTTCTTGTTTCTTAGACTGCTTAAAGCAGAAAGTATATGAAATGATTCAGCTTGAAAAATGAGAATTTATTAGCTTACAGTTTTGAGATTGAGAAAAATGTCCAAATCAAGGTATCATCAAGGCGATGCTTTCTTTCCGAAGACTGGTTGTTGCCAGGTAGTCCTTGGCTCCTCTGCCACATGGCAAGACGTATGGCATCATCTCCTGGTCTCTCCCTTCTCTTCCAGGACCCTAAAGTTTCCCCATTTTTTTAAGTTGGCCTGCTGAGAGTTTGTTATTAGCGGTTTCTTAAAATAGGTGGAATATCTGTTCAGATTTGGGCATTCTTTTTTTACATTAAGACCCTTTCCTTCTTGAAAAAAGCAACTCATATATTAATTCATCCTCTTTGAGAAAAAGTCAAACAATAGATATTTTAAAAGTGAAAGACCACCTTAATAACAGATCCCCCAAATAAATCTGGCATATTACCTTCTTCTTACAAATTAAATCACATTTATGTATATGTATGTATGTATATGCAGATAAACATACACAATTCGCTGTATACCTATAGATTTCCAAACCCAAATTGTAGTTTTGTAAAGGAGTTGACTTATATGGTTTTGTGGTCTTTGTGTAAACTGTCCATAAGACTCCATGAAGAGAATGGAGTAATTAACATTTTTAAGTTCTTACTGTATGCTGGGGCATTTTGTAATCATCATTTCATTTAAATGTCACCTCAGGTTGCAGATATAGCTCAGTGGTTGAGTGATTGCCTCCCATTTACAAGATCCCAGGTTCAACCCCTGGTACCTCCTAAAAATTTTTTTTTTAAATAGATAAATGTCACCTCAGTCCTCAGAGCAGATATTTCTGTAACCTGCATTTTTGCATTAAGGAAATGGAGGCTTAGAGGAGTGAAGTTTCTTACCCAGGTTTACTTAGTCTGTAATTGATGGAAGTAGGCTTGGATCCCACTTTCTACTCTACTGTACCACCCATGGTGTAGTCAAGGATATACATAGGTAGATTTTTGGGGTGGGTTCAGATCATATTTTTAAAAAATAATATGTAATTCATGCATATGGTAAAAGAAAAATCAATAGAACAAAATAAATTACAGTGAAAAGTAATTCTGCCTCCTAGTTCAGTTCCCCTGCACAGAGGAAACCTCTGTTAAAATTTCTTCCAGGGTTACCTAGTATGTATATGTTAGTTTGTATTTTAAAAGAACACAGATGATACATACTTTATATACACTGTTCTGCATCTTGATTTTTCCACCTAATATATTTTGGAGATTGTTTTATGGCAGTACCTTTAGAGATGCTTCATTCTTATTAGTAACTGCATAGTATGAATGGACCATCATTTGCTTAAGCCATTCCTCTTGTTGATTTTAGGCTGTCTCCAGTCTCTTGCTGTTATAAATAATGCTGTTAGGAAGGTGGCTTTCAAACCTGTTTTTGAAACTCAGTCCATTGTAAGAAAAACATTTTATAGCACTATCCAGTATTCACAGTAGTAACAAAAGTTTTCAGAAACCTATTTACCCTTACTGTATGTAATACATTCCAATATTTATATTTCATTCTGTCCTATCTCATCTTTTTAAAAATTCTGGTAATAACCCACTAAATTTATGTCATGGACCTACTAATGATCATGACCTGCAGTTTGAAAACATACTGCACATGCTTCTTTATGTACACTTTAAATATCTACAGAATAAATTGATAGAACTGGGATTATTTCATTGAAAGCAAAGAACATTTAAAAATTGTATAGATATTGCCAAAATTCCCCTCTATAAATACTGTACAAATTTGTGCTTTCACCAGCAACATGTAAGAGTGCCTATTTCCTTTCTTCTTCATCAACAGTATGCCCTCAGGCTTTCAAAAACATCTTTGTTCATTTGATTGGTAAAGGTGGTTTCTCATTGTGTTTAATATGTATGTTTCATGTGTTGAATTACCCCTATGCCATTTATTAAATCTGTCTTTTCCCTACCATATATTAGCCAGTGTTTTCTAGAGAACCAGAACCAATAGTGTGTGTGCGCATGCATGCATGTGCGTGTTTGGGGAAAGAGATTTATTTCAAGGAATCTGTTCATACATTTGTGTGAGTTGGCAAGTTCAAAATCGGTAGGGCAGGCTGGCAACTCATGAAGGAGTTGATGCTTCAGTTTAGTTTTTACTTCTACCTGTCATGACTTATTTATTTCAAAAAAACTTTTTATTTTTGAGATACAGGGCAATTACAAAAATAATATAAATCCTACCCATACAGAGAACTCCAGTATAGTCCTATCCCCCAGGTACCCAGGTCTACCAATTTTAACGTTTTGCACATTTGCCATATTCTATTTATCCACCTATTTATCAATCTATCTATAAATTTATTTGTCATTCCATTTTCTGAACACTTGAGTGTAGGTTGTATGCATCTTACTCCTTGAACGCATAATACTGTCGTGTACATTGTCTAAGAACAAGAACATTCACTTGTAACCACCTTAAGTGCAATTATCAAGTTCAAAAAATTCAACATTGATATAAAACTTAGAATCTATATTTCAAGGTTTCATAAGACCCAGTAACGTCCTTCTAAATCTTTTCACTATTAGATCCCATCAAGGATCATATATTGCATTTAATCGTCATGGTCTCTTACATATGCTCACTCTCGCATAAATACAACATAAATTTTCCCATTTCTACCACTCCCAAGCATACCATTCAATGAGATTAATCACATTCACAATATTGCAGCACCCTTACCAACTTCCCTTAGTAAAACTTTCCCATCTCCACAAACAGAAACCTTTTACCCATTATGTATTAATTCACCATTTCTCCTTCCCCTGGCAACATGTACTGTACTCTCTGTCTCTGTACTCTACCTTCTGTCTCTGTGAGGTTAGATATTCTCCGATATTGTCTTTATAGTTACCATGGAGCTAAAATTTAACGTCCTAAATCTATAACAATCTTGTTTGCTTTGATACCAGCTTAACTTTGATAGTATACACAAACTCTGTTCCTATAACCCTCTTTCCTCCCACCTTTATATAGTTCTTGTTACAAATTACATATTTATACCTTATGAGTCCAGAACCACTGGTTTCTTAACTACATTTTATGCATTTGCCTTTTAGATCCTTTAGGAAGCAAAAAGTAAAGTTACAAACTGAAAATACAATAATATGTGCATTATATTTACCCATATTGTTACTTTTACCAGAGTTCTTATTTCTTTGTGCCACTTTCATCTGTTGTCTATTTTTTTTTCCTTTCATCCTGCAGAACTCGATTTAGCATCTGTAGTAGGGCTGGTCTAGTGGCGATGAACTCCACCAGCTTTTTAAAATCTGGGAATGTCTTAATCTTTCCCTCATTTTTGAAAGACGATTTTGCCAGATATAGGATTCAAGGGTGGCAGTTTTTTTCCATTCAACACTTAAAATATATATTCCTACTTTCTTCTTGTCTCCATGGTTTCCAATGAGAATGAACATTTAATCTTATTGAGGATCCCTTGTACACAACATGTTAACTTCTCTCTTGTAGCTTTCAGAATTCTTTTTCTTTGGCTTTTGACAGATTGATTATAATATGCCTCAATATGGGTCTGTTTAGGTTTATCCTGTTTGGAATTTGTTAAGCATCTTGGATATGTATATTCATGTCTTTTGTTGAATTTGGGAAGTTTTCAGCCATTATTTCTTTAAATATTCTCTCTGCTCCTTTCTCTCTTTCTTGTTCTGGGGCTCCCACAATGCATATATTTGTATGTTTGATGTTGTTCCCCAAGTTCCTCAGGCTCTGTTTACTTTTTATTCATTCTTTCTGCTTTCTGTTCTCACACTGGATAACTTCAGTTGTCTTATCTTTCAGTTCACTGATTCTTGTCTTCTGCCAGCTCTGCTATTGAACCCTCAAGGGAATTTTTAATTTCTGTTACTGTAGTTCTCAGACTATTTGGTTCTGTACCAATCTCTCTGTTCGATCTCTCTGTTGATATTCTGTATTCATCCATCATTTTCCTGTTTCCTTTAGTTCTTTGTCCATGTTTTCCTTTGCTCTTCAAGAATAATTAGGATCTTTTAAAAACTTTGTTTGATATGTTCCTGGTCTTTTCCTCTTCATTGATGGTTTCTTTTTTTTTTTTTTTTTTAATTAAAATTATTTATTTATTTTTAAAAATTACATTCAAAAAATATGAGGTCCCAATCAACCCCACCGCCCCCACCCCCCACTCCCCCCACAGCAACACTCTCTCCCATCATCGTGACACATCCATTGCACCCGGTAAGTACATCTCTAAACATCACTGCACCCCGTAGTCAATGGTCCACATCATAGCCCACACTCTCCCACGTTCCATCCAGTGGGCCCTGGGGGGATCTACAATGTCCCGTAATTGTCTGTGAAGCACCACCCAGGACAACTCCACGTCCTGAAAAGCCTCCACATCTCATCTCTTCCTCCCATTCCCCAAACCCAGCAGCCACCATGGCTACCCTTCCCACACCCATTCCACATTTTCTCTGTGGACATTGGATTGGTTGTGTCCATTGCACATCTATGTCAAGTGGGGGCTTAGATTCCACATGGATACTGGATGCACTCCTTCTGCTTTCAGTTGTAGACACTCTAGGCTCCATGGTGTGGTGGTTGACCTTCTTCAACTCCATGTTAGCTGAGTGGGGTAAGTCCAATAAATCAAAGTGTAGGAGCTGAAGTCTGTTGAGGCTCTGGGCCTGGGTGTCTTATTATCAGTCCAGAGATTCAAATCCCCTAAATATATCTTAAACCCCAGCACCAACTACAATTCCAATAAAGTAGCATGCAAGTCTTGTGAGAAGAGATCCCCTCTGAGTCCAATTCCATCATGCAGAAACACCAGCTCCAAAGAAGGGCCATCTGCCATGGCAGTGAACCCCATCTGCCATGACCATAGAACCAGTGGGTCTCTTTATCCCTCAAAAGAACCAATACCTGGGGTTGTATCATTGATGGTTTCTAATGCTTTAATCTTTTTCTTTGCCTGGACCATTGCTTCCTGTTTCTTTGCATGTTTTTTAATCTTTTGCTGAAATCTCTACATTCTGGTATTTTAATATGTTGTCATTGGAATTTAGGCTGAGATGTCTATTCCTTAAGCTTATATCCAGCTAGTGTTATAACAGTGCTTTTCTTTTTTTTTATTTTATTAAAGTATATCAATACATGAACATAAAAAATAAGTGTATAGTAATCATGAACTTACAAAACAAACGTACATATCATCATATGGGGATCCTGTACATCACATCACCAATAATACCTTACACTGTTGTGAAACATTTGTTACATACCATGAAAGAGCATCATCAAAGTATAACTATTAACTGTAGCCCCATATCTTAATTTGGCATATTTTCCCCTAACTCACTCAATTATTAATACCCTGTATTCGTATTATATATGTTATACTCCGTAAGAGAACATTCTCATATTTGTTCTGTTAACCACAGTCCATCTTCCACTACAGGATTCCCTGAATTATATAGTCCCATGCTTTGTACAGTCCATTCAAAATGTATTCTCAGTGACTCTCATTATCATCAGAGTGGTGTTGTCATCACTTCAGTCAATTTTAGAATGTTTGACAGAGCTTCTCTTGAATGCCAGGAGCTAGCAGGAAAAAAAAAAAGAAGAGAATAAAAAACACCTATCCTTGTGTGTGAGTGTGATATCTACAATGATGGAAAGCATCAGGTATTGTCAATGATCAAGACTTCAGCCAGAAAACTTTTAAGACATATGAGGAAAACACCAGATAAGAACTTACAAAAATAACTATATATATATATGGTAAAAATGAATATATGAAGACAGCCAGGGAAATGCTAAAAAGACTAAGAGGGGACTAGCCCTACCAGATATTAAACCATATTATAAAGCCATGGCAGTGAATAGTGTTGGCATATGACTACATAGATCAATGGAATAGAACAGCAATCATTAGCACCAAATATATATGAGAAATTGGTATATTTCAAATATGTAGTTGTAATGGTTACTTTCATATGTCAACTTGGCTAAGTTATAGTACCTAGTGATTTAATCAAACAGTAATCTAGGTGTTATGGTGAAGGTATTCTGTAGATGTGGTTAACATCCACAGTAAGTTGGCTTTTAAGTAACAGAGATTACCCTTAAAATGTGGGTGGGCTTCATCCAATCAGTTGAAGTACTTAAGAGCAAAACCTAAGGATTCCCGGGGAAGAAGAAATTTTGCTTAATGACTGCAGCACTGGATCAAGATGGTGAAGTGAGAAGTCTCAAGTCTCCATCCCCCAAAAGAAGCTTTGAGCAAACAGTAAGAACTGACAGAAGCATCTCTCTAAAAGTTCCAGAAAACAGTTAAAGGACTGTAGTAACAGGGCAAATACTGAATCAAGAAAAAGGCAACTTAATTGTTGCATCCTGGCTGGTCCCTCTCCACTTCCCTCATTGGCTCTGTGCAGAGCCAGCCTGTACTCTCAGGGAGAGTCCCTAGTCCCAGTTCCAGAAAGAGCAGAGTAACCCTTGGGCTTATACTGATAATGTATATGTCTGGCCTAATCTCTCTGGTGGCAGCCTCAAGACATGCACTAAGGCACTCGTCAAAGGCTTGCCATCCTAGAACTTGACCTGCGTGTAGAAGGCAGTTCACAGAGCTCTCCTACAGAACGCTGTGGGAAAACAGTCAATTCACAGCTACCTGAAGCAAGAGATTCCTGGCTGAAGAACATACAGTTCAGTGCCAGGGACTGTGAAGAAACTGTTTCCTAGGGAAAAGGAAGCATTTGTACCAATATAAATAGGGGAATTCCAAGGGTCACACACACTGCCCAAAACAATTGGCCTTGAGCTATTCTCTAAACTCATTGTATGGATAAGCTATGAAAGAGAGCATTCACACAGGGATTGGTAGGTTTTTTTTCTTCCTCCTTTTCGTGAATCACGCTGTGTACTGTGATTTGCACAATAGACAGCACAGTCTGTTGATTTATGACTAGACCTTACTTTTGGGTCGTGGTTCTTATCCCAGATGTTAAACTAGGTTCTTCCATTATGCAGGATGTATTTTAGAGGGTGGTGGACCTTTTGAAAGAAGCTTTTTAGTGAAACAAAACACCGGAGAGCACCACCCATGAGGGAGGTGATTTTCTAGAGCAGGCAGTTTATTTCCCATCTGTGCCATTTATCCAAGACAAATCATGCTGTATCAAGGTAACCAGTTGAGTTTTTTACTAAGTAGGCTAATAGTTTCTTTTCCCTAGAGCCAATTTAGTCAGCATCCTTGAAATAGATATATTCAGGCTTGATGTATTTGGATAACGCATTAACTGAGTTTGTCTAAAATATTGTTCAAAGATTGGGGAGGGTGCTGATGTGGAAGGGGAAGGCCTGTATGTGGGATATCTGATTTGGAAAATTTGAGATACATCTAAAGAGGAAGCCAATCCCTTTGTCTAAAAGCCAGAAGCGGATTTGGCCCAGTGGATAGGGCATCCGTCTACCACTGGGCCTCCTTGACCTGTGTGGAGCTGGCCCACATGCAGTGCTGATGTGCTCAAGGAGTGCTGTGCCATGCAGGAGGGCAACCCCCCCCCCCCCGCATAGGGGAGCCCCACACGCAAGGAGTGTGCCCCGTAAGGAGAGCTGCCCAGCGTGAAAGAAAGTGCAGCCTGCCCAGGAATGGCGCTGCACACACGGAGAGCTGACACAGCAAGATGATGCAACAGAAAGAAACACAGATTCCCGTGCCGCTGACAACAACAGAAGCTGACAAAAAGAAGAACACGCAGCAAATGGACACAGAGAACAGACAACTGGGGCTGGCGCATGGGGGGAGGAAGGGGAGAGAAATAAATAAAATAAATCTTAAATAAAATAAAAGCCAGTATGTGCCAGGTGGGTTCTTTTCATTCCAGGTAGAATGGTCACATATAGGGAATTCATTTTATCAGGCAGTATTCACCATTGAACAACTCATTAAGCTTTCCTAGGCTTCTTGCCCTCCCTAACAAAGACTCTCCCTTTAACTGTCCAAGTACCTGGAGACTTCTCAGCCCACAGATTTGTCAGACCATCTGTAGAAGTTCCTCTCTAGTTGAGGAGACTGGTGGGATGATATCCAAGAATGAGCCAGTGCCAGAATGGGGACATATAACAGCTACTTGTGGGACAGTGTGGCTTGGCATTGAAAAAATGCTTCTTACATAGCATAGCTTTGATGCAGTCTTTTTTGGGTTTCTAAGGGGAAATTTTAAGGTTGGTAGGAGGGGCAAGCTGGGTTGAATAAGTTTTCAAATTAACTGATCTTTAAAAACACAACTGAGTTTTGAAGAATCTTCTGTAAAGCCCCAAAGGATTTCTTTATGTCTCCACCCTCTTGACTTTGTGTACCTCTTTCCTCGTCTTCCTGAGCTTTACAGCAGCATTTTTGGCCAGTCAGTACAGAGCCACTAGCTCAGTGCCCAGAGCCAAGGACTCAGGGAGTTTTGAGTTGGAATCTTAAAAAGGCCAATAACAAATCAATCCATTGCATCTTGACAGTTTTAGAATACCCTGCAATTTGGTTGTTGTATTTTTGATAATTTTTCAAGGATTGTAATTTTCTATCAGCATTATGTAAAGATTGCTTTTTCTCTACCACCTTGGCTGTAATCTCTTTAATTGTTCTGATTTTGCATGTGTACACCTCATTTGTGAAATGATACTGTCAAGTTACACAATTCCTTTTAGCCCTCGATTGAGTCTTTCCTTTTCTGGAAAGAGATGCCCAGTTGATATTTTATTTTTGTGGTCTGCTGATTGACAGGTTAGGTTGACAGGAGTGGAATTTGGCCTTAAGCTTTAGCAGAGATGGTAGGATGGGCCAACTATATAACCTCTTTTAGTAGGATTTACCCACCCTGAAAGTGGCTCAGCTGGTGCAGGCATCCTGGCAAAAAACCTGCTAAAACATAGCTAATCTTCTCTTGTAGAAGACACTTGAAACATGATTAAATACTGCTGAATTTTTGCTTTCTTGCTAGTATGTGAGAAACTCTAGGGAAACTTCACGTCTTGGCACAGTAGCCTGTCCAATGTGGGATTCCAGGGTCTGAGGGTGCTAACGATTGCATAAGTCTAAGCTCGGTTAAGCCAGTAAGTCTGGCTGTCAGGAGAAAAGCAGTTTCTGATGAGTTTTTTTTGACAAGTCCTATCTTTCAGGTTCCTGCATGATTAGAAAGAGGCAGCAGCCCCGGCTGATCGCCTTAAATGTTTATATAACCGAATGCATAGCGTAATGACATGCCATTCATAACGCTAATTTCACTTTCTTCTCTGAACATGCCATGAATTCCTGATGGATTAACCAGTTCACCTGCATAATGCTGTTCAAAAGCTAGAACTAATTAGAAGGAAGCCACTAGACTCAACTTTTAGAAGATGACTATGAATTGAATAAGTAGTGCATTTAAGGGAGAGTAGTATTAATATTTAATAAGTTTCGGTATGTAAATTTTATGTTGAAAGATGAACTAAGTCATAGGGTCTTTAAATTTAATTATTGAAAAGGATAAAGTTCGCCCATTCAGTGAAACCTCCTGTATGTCTGAAATCTCTAACAAAGAAACCTGCAAGGGAATTAAGTGAGACCAAGAACAAATTCTGCATAAACTAGGGGTTAGAGGAGCCATTAGCATTCTGTGTGATTGAAGGAACTTGATCTTTTGGCCTAGGGAGTGCTCCTTTCAAACATATTCTGTGTGCCTAATGCCCTGATGGGAAGAAATTAGTTATGAGCCTTGCTCCAAGGTTAACAGTGAAACAGGCTCTTTTGCACCACACCGTGCCATTGATTTCTGTGGAGGAGGGGTGCTTTGATTCTAGAAAATGTCTTCTTGGAATGACTTTTCCCTCTCTTTACTCCTTGGTATGGAGCACCATCATTTGAGCTAACTGGAGAGATAGGAGTTGGAGCATTTGCAACCTGCAGTTAGGTAGTTGAATGATTGACAGATTTTCCTGACAGAGGACTGGGATGAAGAACTGTCCCCACATCCCACTCAGTTTTCTTTGTGAACTGTGCTTGTATCAGTGACTCACACTGAGGCGAGTGTTATATACATCAGTGTGTGGTTGTTCATCTACTGGCAGGTCTTAGTAGTGCCCATCTCTCACCTACCCAACCCCCCTGGACATGCACCACACATGCCTCCATAAGTCTGAGTGTGACTCATGGCATCCCTCTAGAGAAAGTTCATTTAGGAGTTTCTCTTCAAATAGAGTCTCCTGGCAAGCTTCCTCCTCCTTCAGAAAGGTCCTGCCATTCAAAGGCACCATCTTGCAGAGGGCAAGCCCATATCTCCAGGGTCAGTCTCTCCACATGAGGAACAAATTCCTCAGAGCAAAAGAATTGTTCTAGACGAGGCTTGGGTTTTTCTGAATTTTTATTTTAGTTACCTGAAGATTGTAATATTAATGTTTGCCATTGATGTGCCTGATTTTTAGAAGTTCATTTAATTTATGTCATCTCAAGTAAGTAAGAAAAAAAGAAATCTCCTTTTTAATAAATCCTACTTACCCTTTTGAGAATTATAGATGGAATCAACTTGCATATTTTGCCATCATTTCCTTTTAAAAATACTTTTATTATTTAATATTACAAACATATAGAAAATAATTGAGGGAAGCAGACTTGGCCCAGTGGTTAGAGCGTCCGTCTACCACATGGGAGGTCCGCAGTTCAAACCCCGGGCCTCCTTAACCCGTGTGGAACTGACCCAAGTTCAGTGCTGATGCGCCCAAGGAGTGCTGTGCCACGCAGGGGTGTCCCCCGCGTAGGGGAACCCCACGCACAAGGAGTGTGCCCCGTAAGGAGAGCCACCCAGCGCAAAAGAAAGTGTAGCCTGCCTAAGAATTGCGCCGCCCACACGGAGAGCTGACAACAACAGAAGCAGACAAAGGAGAAAGACGCAGCAAATAGACACAGAGAACAAACAACTGGGATGGGGGGGTGGGGGAGAGGGAAGAAAAATAAATAAATAAATCTAAAAAAAAAAAGGTAGTTGAGACTAACATAACCACTAGCCAAGGGCCCTACTTTATCGACTCTACTTTCTCATGTGTGTTGCAGCCTTCCCCACCCCCTTTCTCTGTTCAAGTAACAAAACATTACAGCTGTAACTGAAGTCTGAGCCTTTTTCTTTTTTTTCTCTTCTGAGTTGTAATCACCATTCCAAATCGGTATTCATCGTTCCCATGTTTTTGCAGTTTGAGCAAGTCTTTCTGAATACCTAGTTGTGATTTTTTTAAAGAGTTACTTCTTTTTCTTTCTTTATCCTCCCCTATCCCCCAGATGGTTCTCTCATCTGTCTGCTCATTGTTTGTGCGCCTTCTCTAGGAGGCACCAGGAACCGAACCTGGGACCTCCCACATAGGAGGCAAGTGCCCAACGGCCTGAGCCACATCCACTCCCCATGTGCTACAGCCTTTGCTGGCTTGTGACATCTGCTCTTTGTGGCAGGAGGCGACATGTGCTCATCATCTTTAGGAGACATTAGGACCTGAACCTGGGGCCTCCAATGTGGTAGGCGGGCACCCAACTGATCGAGCCACATCTGCTTCTCCCAGTCATGATTTTAAGTGTCCTTTCTACCTTCAGAGTTCGTTGGCTGCTTTTGGTGAACCCCAGTAGATTCAGTCATGTGCCTGGAGTGTAGACGTTCTGTGTGGTTTTTAATCTGGAATTAAAACACATCACTTAAACAGAGAGAGAGAGAGAAAGTAGAAAAGGTAGCTGTCACCACCCACATAGTCGCTTTCTACCAGCTTGTTCCTCTTCCTCCTTCAGCAATTCATTTGTGTCCAGACAAGAACTCCATGTGGAGGGGCTCACTGCACAGGTCCTCACCTGCTGAAGATTTCAGATAGAGCTCAGATGCTTTTGTATTAATATCTTAAATTGCTTCGGCTTACTTCCCTGTGGTGGAAAAGACTGTGATCTCCTTGTTGAGACCCTCCAGCACTGCTGTTTGACAGAGAATGCTCCCACTGATGGGGAAATCCTAAAGGGACTTATATTGCTAGGATTTATAAGTTGTAGCCTCTGATGCCAAAGTGAGAGGGTAGGAATGTGAAGGAGATTTATGTTTTATTTAGTGATTTTTATCTTATCAGTGAGTATTTCATTCTAGGTTTATCCATTTATAAGGTACAGAATAAGTAAAATTTTTTTTTCTAGTCAGCAAATATTTTTCCAGTTATGTTTTCAGTTGGCAAGTACTTTTGTTATACTCTCTGTTAATTTGATCAGCAGTTATTTATCAAATGCCAATTATGTCCTCATTTCCTATTCTTGACATTGGATACCAGATTTTTAAAAGGCAGTTTAGGGCTCAGCCCTCATTAAGCTTATATTCTAGTAGATCAAGATAGACTTATTCAAGCAAATAAATAAACAAGAAATTTAACCACTAGTGGTAAGTGCAATGCAGAAAGATAAGAAAGGTGATATTATGACTAGTGATGGATGACAACTTCAGGTGGTCAGGAAGTATTTCTTGCCTATTTAAACCAGCCTCAGAATGATAAGAAAGAACTGGACATTTAAGATTGTGGGAGCAGAGGATTTCAGGCAGGGGGTGAATAGATGCAAAGGTCCTGGTATATTTTATTGTGTCTTTCTGCTTTAGCAAGTAAATTATAGCATATATAGAGAAAGCCAATGTAAATGATTTTCTAAACAGTTCTGCATAGAGAGCTGTTTAACTGGCACTTTGTTCTATAGTAAATTAAGGCTCAGCAAAGCTGGTTTATTGGGATTGTTTTGAGTTCATGTTTGTTCTGTAGACTGAAGGCTGTTCCCTGTTTTCCTCAGCTCTATGTCTCCTCAGAGAGCCGCTTCAACACTTTGGCCGAGTTGGTTCATCATCATTCAACAGTGGCAGACGGGCTGATCACCACTCTCCATTATCCAGCCCCTAAGCGCAATAAGCCCACTGTCTATGGTGTCTCTCCCAACTACGACAAATGGGAAATGGAGCGCACAGACATCACCATGAAGCACAAGTTGGGAGGAGGACAGTATGGGGAAGTATATGAAGGAGTATGGAAGAAATACAGTCTGACAGTGGCCGTTAAGACTTTGAAGGTAGGTCTGGGGACTGCCCAGTTGAGATTTCCAATTAGAAGCACCATGCTGATGGTACCTCAATTAAATATGGTTAGTTGTTTGCTGGTGTTCAGTTATGCACCTTTCCAGGAACTCTGCCTTCTGCAAACAGCCCCAAGAAGGTGCCTGGTAATTGACTCTTTGATTTTAAACATTGCTTTGACTCTTATATGTTGAATCATTCACATCATCTTGATGTATTTCCATATATGGTGAGAGTTGAGAAGTACAATGGTTTTTTGGTGTAAAAAGATTAATTGTTATGGAGTTGAAGAAGGTCAACCACCACAACATGGAGCCTAGAGTGTCTACAACTAGAAGCGGGAAGAGTGCATCCAGTACCCATGTGGAATCTAAGCCCTCACTTGACATAGGTGTGCAATGGACACAACCAATCCAATGTCCACAGAGGAAATGTGAAATGGGTGTGGGAACGGTAGCCATGGTGGCTGCTGGGTTTGGGGAATGGGAGGAAGAGATGAGACGTGGAGGCGTTTTTGGGACGTGGAGTTGTCCTGGATAGTGCTTCACGGACAATTACGGGACACTGTAGATCCCCCCAGGGCCCACTGGATGGAACGTGAGAGAGTCTGGGCTATGATGTGGACCATTGACTATGGGGTGCAGTGATGCTCAGAGATGAACTTACCAGGTGCAATGGATGTATCACGATGATGGGAGAGAGTGTTGCTGTGGGGGGAGTGGGGGGCGGGGGCGGTGGGGTTGAATGGGACTTCATATATTTTTTTAATGTAATTAAAAAATAATAATAAATAAATATTTTTTTTAAAAAAAGAACAAGCAAACACAAAATAAATAAATAAATAAATAAGACTAAAACATTAAGAAAGAGAAAAAAAAAAAAGATTAGTTGTTTGGAGAAGTTCTTCATTCTGTTGATTTTTTTAAAGCCATGGGTTTCAACTCCATTTAGGCTTGACTGTGTGGCACAGGGATCACTTCCTACTGAGAGTAGGAAGGAGGGAAAGTAGGAAGGAGGGACAAAAGCTTTCTGTGTTTTGAAAGGAGATTTAACCAAAATGTGTTTGCTTCCTTTGTGGATTTTTGTTGGCAGATTTGAAAGGCAAGTACATTTGATGTTCTTAGCAGGTTCTAGTTCTCTGCATTGTGTGCCCAGACTTGTAGAAATAAGAGATGTAGAAGTGCTCCATTATAAATGTATAAATGAAACTAGCTTTTTACTAATTCAGATAGAGTAGTACATTCTTTCTTGTTAACTATGAATTTCCCCCTCTTGACTAATGAATTGTGTTTATGGTTTCCAGGTGTTCATTTTTTTCTTCTTCTTTGAAAGTTTTTTGAAATCTTTAGGACACCAAGGGAAGGAAGTTTTAATTTTCCACCAGCTACCTTCAAACTGTAGCATGCACTTTTACTATAGCAAGAGTGTCCCCTAGTGTTGCCCTGCAGTATTTTACTTCTATTAAATGAACTCTGATTACATTGATCTAACCTCTTTCCATATAACTATTAGGAGAAAAAAACCCGAAACATCCACTGCTCGGAAAAAGGTACCCAACTTTGTGCATGCCTCTCAAAAGTCAGTCAGGTGTACACTTTGAGATGCCTTTCTAAGGATTCCATTATTTACCTGAAACTTTCACTTAAAGCTACAGTAAAATGGGAAACTGATTTCTGGCTGATATCAAGTGACTGCTTTCGAGAATAGATCACATTCTTTAGTCCTAGAAATCAAAGGTGACTCCTGACACTTATTGAGTATATCCCCTTAGGTCATTCATTGAGGCAGGACACTTGTTGGCAGAGTTAGCCCTGGGATAACCACTGGGATTGTGAAAATGAATTAGAGTTGTTCAACTTGGGCAACTTATAGTTGAGTATGAGAAATAGATGAATATAATAATCATTGCCTGACAGTGTAATGAGTGCAATATTAGAGAGATGTGCTCAGAATTGTGTCACCACAAAGGAATGTATGAAGGAGGAACTGATGAAGTCTGCTTGGTGGGAGAGATAGCATGACGGGAACCATGAGGTAGGGCTTGTGGAGAAGGAACACGAGTTGATCAAGGAAAGAGAGGCAAGGAGAGAGAAGCTGGAGTGGCAGAGAGGGGCCCAGTAAATCACAGAGGGCATCAGACACCAGCTAAGGAGCTGGGATTTTATCCTGGAGGCAGTGAGGAGCCATTGAACAATTTGATATACGGAATAATATGAGATTTGAGTTTCACAAGTTCACTCACAATCTGTAGCTATGATCTGCCTTTTTCTTCACAATTCCTTAAGATATGCTTCCAGCTCTAGCCCAAGCCTTCTTTTTGTTCAACGGTTCTCACTGAACACCTCTTTGTGTCAAACCCCTTACCAGGTACTTGACAAGTGACATGCGTCTCTTAGTCTATTACCCACCTTCCTTTCCTTATTTTGAATTGCTGGCCCCTTAAAGGGCAGATGAAGGAAAGAAGACTAGTGGGCAAGCCAGAATCTTCTTTACCCAGCAGAGGGAGCAAGACCTCACTTTAAACCTGTACTCCATATTGAACCAACTAGACAGTCATATACCTTTAGAATAAGTAAAGACCATGAAAGAACATGGGAAAAAAGAGGGCACTAAGCTAACCTCTGTGGACGAGAAACTGGAATTATAGTAAAGGCATATTGATTTGGAGCTGCTAGTTAGAATTTGACAATATTCATCAGGACCTAGGCTTAATCCTTTGTGTTGTCCATATTAAGAGCAGGACATGCTTAAGAGAAACCAACTGTCAAGGGCAGGAAGTCTCAATTTTTTAAAATGAGTTGTATTGGGGGAGCAGATGTGGCTTAAGCAGTTGAGTGCCCATCTCCCACATGGGAGGACCCTGGTTTGGTTCCTGGTACCTCCTAGAGAGAAACAAAAAAATAAACAACAAGCAAACAAATAAAAAAACAAACTCAGAGGAGCTGATGTGGCTCAGTGCCACATACGAGGCCCTAGTACCTCAAAAAAAAAGAGTTGTATTCCAAGTTTGTTTGCTTGTCAGGTTTTTTCCCTATGTAACAGTTCTATAAGTAATAGAAGTTGGAAAAAACTACAATTGATCTAGCTGTGGCTTTGTGGCATTAAGATTGACTCATAAACTAACAACTTTTTAAAATAGTGGAAAATAACATAAAATTTTAAGACTTTTTCAAATAGATAATATATGTACATACTATACTTACACCCTTGATTTCTGTATCTTTCCAGAGATAGTCCACGTGTGTGTATATTTTTAACCCATATGGCAGCATACTAAACCATGTATAATACAGTCTCATTTTTGTATGAATATATTTTAATATATATCAGTCCTCTGTGGACATTTGTGTTGTTTTCAGTATTTCACTGTTACAAACAGGGTCTTAGTGATTTTCCTTGTTTGTATCTAGGTGAGAGTATACTGGTGGGTTGACTCCTAAGAATAAAACTGCTGGATCAAGGAACATGTATTTGTGATTTTGATCAGTGCTACCAAAATGCCTTCCAAAGAGCTTGTACTAATTTGCACTTTACCAGCCGTGTTAACAAAGTGCCTATTTACCCGCCCCCAATGTAATGTTTTTGTCATTCCCCCACACTACCCACTGGCCCCCAGGAAACTAGTTTTATTGGAGAACTCCCAGAAACAAGCAGCGAAGGAAGAGGATTGATGACAGCATTACCATGTGGCAATCGCACACATAGTATCTCTGTGACCTTACAAGGGGTCTGTGCATTAAGGAGAGAGGCTGCATAGCACTGAGTCTTCTCTTGGCATATTGCACTTGTTTTGCAAAGTGATCATTCCTTGCAGTGGATTCTCTTCTGGCCATGGAGCTAGACACAGTCACACTATATGGGGACCAGAGTTTCTGGTTTCTCTCTGAGGTTGTTTGGACTGTTCACTTGAACGTCAAGAACCACATCTAGTTCGTGAACTACATTTCTCATTCTAGTTCAGAAACTTAGCCCCATCTCTACAGTGTTTTTTTTTTTAATAAAATTTTATTGGAGTATATCATTCATGCATGAACATACATAAACAATAAATGTATAGTAAAATTTATGTATTTACAAAACAAATGCACATATCATCCTACAAAGGCTCCCATACATATCCCCATCACTAAAACCTTGCCTTGTTGTGAAACATTTGTTACAAACTATGAAAGAACATCATCAAAATATTACTACATCTATAGCCCATATATTACACTTGGTGTATTTTCCCCCCAACCCACCCAGTTATTAACATCCTATATTAAGGGAAGTGGATTTGGCTCAACTGATAGAGCATCTGCCTACCATATAGGGGGTCCAGGGTTCAAACTCAGGACCTCCTGACCTATGTGGTGAGCTGGCCCACGCGCAGTGCTGATGCGTGCAAGGAGAGCTGCCCCGCTCAAGAAAAGCACAGCCTGCCCAGGAGTGGTGCTGCACACATGGAGAGCTGACGCAGCAAGATGACACAATGAAAAAGAGACACCGATTCCTGGTGCCGCTGACAAGAAAACAAGAGAACACAGAAGAACACACAGGGAATGGACACAGAGAGCAGACAACTGGGGAGGGGGGGAGGGGAGAGAAATAAAATTTTTTAAAAATCTAAAAAAAAAATCCTATATTAGTATATATATTTGTTATCATTCAGGAGAAAATGTTCTTATATTTGTCCTGTTAGCCACAGAACATCATCTATCATTGGATTTTCTGCATTATACAGTTCCATGCTTTATACAGTCCTTTCAAAGTGTATACTCAGTGGCTCTCATTTTTATCAGAGTTATGCTGTCCTCGCCTCAGTCAATTTTAGAATGTTTTCATTACTTCAAAAGGAAAAATCCCATACACCATTATGCCCTCCTATTATCCCTTATTATTGAAGAATATCTTCTTGCCATTGCTGCAAAATATTACAGTATTACTGTTAACTATTGTCTATACGTTGCATTAGTTGTAATATTCCCATGTATCACCTTATTTTTGGCACTTTATAAAAGAAGAGCATTTTTATATTTATACTCTTCACTACACTACAGTCTTCATCAACCACCAAAATCACTATTACACATACCCTAGATTATTCTCTAGTTTCCTTTCAGTTGTCATTTTACTTGTACATGCTACCCCTTTCAGCCATAACTACATTTATAAATCAGCAGTTATTATCATATTTTACTCTCAACTCTTCATTTTCACATTTACAATTAAACCTTATTAATAATGCTACATACATTAAGAATCATCTCCCCTTCTCAACCCTTCTATTTCCTAGTAACCCTAGTAACCTATACTCTAGAGTATACCTCTGTGAGTTTACTTATCGTATTTAGTTCATATTAGTCTATGAACAGGATTGCTGGATCATAGGGCAGTTCTATATTTAGCTTCTGAGATACTGCCAAACTGTCCTCCTCAGAGGCTGCAGCTTTCTCTACTCCCAACAGTGAAGGAGTGTCCCTGTTTCTCCACATCCTCTGCAGCCTTTGTACTTTTCTGTTTTTTAAAAAATAATGACCATTTTATAAGGTGTTAAATGGTATCTTGTAGTTTTGATTTGCATTTTCCTGATAGCTAGTGATGGTGAGCATTTTTTTTGTGTGCTTTTTGGCCATTTGTACTTCCTCTTTGGAGAAATTTTTTTTGCCCGTCTTTAAAACTGGGTTGCTTGTCTTTTATCATTGTGGTAATATTCCCCCTCTCATTTTTAATTTTATTTGCATCTTCTCTCTTTTTTTTTTTTTTTCTTTGTCAGTCTAGCTAAAGGTTTGTTGATTTTGTTGACCTTTTCAAAGAACCAGTTTTTGGTTTTGTTGATTCTTTTTT
Source organism: Dasypus novemcinctus (assembly GCF_030445035.2). Taxonomy (NCBI): domain Eukaryota; kingdom Metazoa; phylum Chordata; class Mammalia; order Cingulata; family Dasypodidae; genus Dasypus; species Dasypus novemcinctus. The sequence goes on along the minus strand of NC_080680.1, from coordinate 86,313,072 downwards.
TTTTTTTGGTTCTCAGTTTCATTTATTTCTGCTCTGATCTTTATTATTTCTTCCCTTTAGCTTGGTTTGGGGTTAGTTTGTGGGTTTTTTTCTAGTTCCTCCAGGTGTGCAGTTAAGGTCTTTGATACTGGCTCTTTCTTCTTTTTTAATGTAAAAATTGAGGGCTATAAATTTCCCTCCCAGCATCACCTTTGTGGTTTCCTGTAGTTTTGATATGTTGTGTTGTTTTCATTCCTCTCAAGATATTTACTGAATTTTCTTGCAATTTCTTTTTTGACCCATTGATTATTTAAGTGTGTTTTTTAATCTCTCCATTTATGAATCTTCCCTTTTTCCACCTGTTATTGATTTCCATCTTCATTCTGTTATGATCAGGGAAAGTGTTTTGTGTAATTTCAGTCTTTTTACATTTATTGAGACCTGTCTTATGTCCCAGCATACATTCTATCCTGGAGGAGGATCCTTGAGCACTTGAAAACAATGTATATCCTGCTCTTTAGGGGGTACAGTGCTCTATAAATGTCTGTTAGGTTTAATTCATTTATCATATTATTCAAGCTCTCTGTCTTTATCCTCTCCAGGTATTCTATCCAATGCTTGGAGTGGTGTATTGAAGTCTCCAGCTATTATTGTAGAAACATCTCTTCTTTCCTTCCTTCAGTTTTGCCATTGTGTTTGTGCCTCATGTATCTTGGGGCACCCAGGTTAGGTATATAAATATTTATTATAGTTATTCTTGATTAATTGCCCCTTTTTATTAATACATAATGACCTTCTTAAAAGATCCCTTATAACAGTTATATATGTTTGTTTGTTTGTTTTTGAGGTACTGGGCCCGGAGATTGAACCTAGGACCATGCATGTGGGAAGCCAGTGCTCAATCTCTGAGCCACATTGGCTCCCCCAAGTTGTCTCTTTCACTTGTTTTGCTTGTTGTTGGTTTTTTGGGGGTTTTTTTTGTTCGTTTTTTTTTTTGTTTTTTTAGGAGGCACCGGGATCTGAACTTGGGACCACCTATGTGGGAAGCAGGCTCTCAGCTGCTTGAGCCACATCCACTCCCAACAGTTTTGCCTTTAGAATCTATTTTGTTTGATATTAGTATCACTGCTCCAGATTTTTTTGGTTACTATTTGCACAGAGTATCTTTTTCCAGTCTTTCACTTTCAACCTGGTTGTGTCCTAACATTTAAGGTGAGTCTCTTATAGACAGCATATAGATGGCTTATATATATTTTTATCCATTCTATCATTCTGTCTTTTGATGGGGAAATTGAAGCCATTAACGTTCAATGTTATTATTGTAAAGGCATTATTGTTCCATTTTATCATTTGGCTTTCCATTTTCATATCTTATGATTGTCTGTCTTTTTACCCTTTAATTTACTCTTCCTAATAATTTTCATTTCTCCACTCTTCTCCAAGTCTCTTGCCCTTGTTTTTTTTCCATTCAGGCTGCAGCACTTCCTTTAGTATTTCTTATAGATGTGGTCTTTTGATAACATACTCTCCCAGTTTTTATTTGTCTGTGAAGACTGTAAAATCACCCTCATTTTTGAAGGACAGTCTTGCCGATTATATAATTCTTGGCTGGCAGTTTTTTCCTTTCAGTACCTTAAACACATCATACCACGTTCTTCTTGCCTCCATGGTTCCTGAGGAGAGGTCAGCCCTTAATATTATTGAGGTCCCCTTATATGTGATGCTTTTCTTTACTTTTGCTTCTTTTAGAGTCCTCTTTATCTTTGATATTTGTCATTCTGAATAGTAGGTGTCTTAAAGTAGGTCTATTCAGATTTATTCTGTTTGGGGTGCATTGTCCTTCTTGGATATTGACAATTATTGTCTTTCATAAGAGTAGAGAAGTTTTTGGTCATTATTTCTTTAAATATTCTTTCCCTTTTCTATTCTCTTCCCCTTCTGGGATACCAGTAACTCATATGTTTGTGCATTTCACATTGTCATTCTTTTCTTTTTCTGTTTTCCTGTCTTTTCAAGTTCAGGTGTTGTGTCCTCAATATTACTAATTCCATCTTCGATCAATTCAAATCTGCTATGAGTCTCTAGTGTATTTTTAGTATCATCCATTGTGTCTTTCACCTCCATAAGCTCCCTTACTTTTCCTTGCAGACTTTAAAATTATTCTTTATGCTACCCCAATGTTTTCTTAATATCCTTTATCTCTAGATTTTCCTTTAATTCCTTCAATTTTCCTTCAGTTCTTTGAATTGATTTAGGAGATTTGTGTGATTACCATTGATTAGTTGTCTTAAGTCCTGTATCTTGTCAGGCTATTTGGTTTGAGCCTTTGGCTGAACCATCTCTTTCTGTTTCCTAGTATGTGATTTTTTGCTGCTGTCTAGGCATCTGAATGTGTCAGTTAATTTACTCTGATGGTCATTTTCTCAGTCTTGCCTATTGTTGTTGTTTTTTCCACAGCTCTTTGATTTTTGATCCTGCTTATTCGGAGTCTTTAAAATTGCTGAGCACAAATTATCAAAATTGGGCCAGGGATTCCCTAATGGGATGCAGATTTTCTTCCAGGAGTTTGGGTTAAGAGAGACCAAAAAGTAGTTTTTCTCTTTCAGTTTCCTGGATAGCCAGCAAATGGCACTAGTTGGTGAACCTTTCCACAAAGGTGTTTCTTTCCACCTCCACTTGCCTGTGTTTCTGATCCAGCCGAAGCTTGGATCCAAAGCAGGCTCTGCTGGCCAAATTCACCAAAGAGAAACCATTCCTTCCTCAGCTGCACCCTCCCTTTTTCCAGGGAAGAGGACATGTGTTCCCCTCTGTCAGCTCTAGTAAGCCACGGGTTTTATCCAGACTGCATGCCTTCAAGGTAGGGAATGGGTGCCCTTCCTGGCCCATGTGGAGATTTTGTAACTCAGAGTTGTCATTTTGGGTTGTCTCTCTGTCCCTCACCCTCCTGGGTGTTGCACAGCACTGTCCTGGTCTACTGACCACCCCCACCACCACCACCAAAAGCCAGGTCCCTTGGACAGCTTTTCGCCCTTTCTCTGTTGTTTTTGTGAGAGAGCTGAGCCCTGCCTGCCTACTCACGCCACCTTGCCAGAACTCCTCTACAGTGTATTTTTAAATGTGTTGATTCTTGTCTGTCTGATAGGTAAATTATGGTACTTCAGTGTAGTTGTAACCTTGTTCACCTAACGTTTGGTTAAGGACCAGAAACAGATGTGGAAACTAATCTAATCTATCTATAATCAAGAGCCCTGCTCAGAGGCCAAAGTCTCCCTTCTGTGAAAGACGTTGAGAACACTAAAGACTGTCTAAAAACAGTGGGGATAATTTTTTAAAAAAACAGTGCTCTTTTTTAATGATGTAAAATGCTTACACAATTGGGTAAGGCCAGTGAGCCAAAAAGGATAATAAACTTGATTAGAAAATACCAATGAGACTTTGTATCTGGGAAAATGTATCTGTGGGAAAGACAAAAACCTAATATTAATGAAAGAACCAGCCTTTCTTTCATACCAACATTATGTTTATTTTTCCTCTCAGTAATAGAGATCAACTCCCTTAGTAATAATGGTAAATTATTACTAATTAATTCTGGGCACTGTACTTGGTTGGCACTCTTGATGAATGAGGGTAGACAGTGCTGTTCTCTCCATTTTGTAGGTGAGAAAACAAAGGTTCAGGGAAAGTAACTCCCTAAGGACATGTAGTAAGTGCAGTAGAGTCTAGTCATTGTAACTCAGAAGCCATCCTACTCTTTTATCCAAAATGTTTATTCACATCTGCATTGGGCCAAGGCAGTCGTGAAGAGACCCCTCTCCCTCCGTAACACAGGCTCAGCAGAGACATGGCTCACAATTCAAAGCTTTTACTCATGTTTCCATCATCCTGATTAACCATAGTTGTATTTTATTGTGTAACTAAAAGAACTCCCCTCAAAAGGATGATGGAAATTTTAAAAATGAAAGTAAAGGAATATAACAAGGTAGCATCAGAGACATTCCAGTTTAACAAAACTACAAGCTTAAGTGGCTGTTAGTAGTTTAATTATAAATTGAAGAAGGTCTGATTCCAGCAGGGGGAGACAAGGTCACACTTATTTTCCAGGAAGGAAAAAAAACAAGGAATTATATATACTGTGTGTGTATGTGTGTGTTTGTGTAGAGAGAGAGAGAGAAAGACAAAAATTTTATGCCTTTCAAAGTCATATTGTTCCTCTTGCATGTCCATGCCTCTTAAGATGTATGGAATGGTTCTTTTGGGAAAGGCTCAGTAGCCATAAGAGCAAATAAAATTTTTGAAATTATTTCTTTGTATTTGGTTTATTTTGTGGTGCTTTTAAAATAAAAAACTCTACCCGTGTAGAAAGCTTCATTTTAAAGGTACTTTTTGAGCATGTTTTTGGGCAAGCAAGATTCTTCAAGCCCCCAGTTCTGTATGTGAGCAGCATTGAATTCCCTGATTTCGGCTGTCACTCTCCAGCCTTAGACATTAGTGTGCCACCCTGGTAAATCAGAGCACTCCACGCCAAAAATGGCATGGTCTGCTGAGCATGTTAAGGAGCAGAGAGGACTCAGAAGAATTAAACAGCCAATGGGATAGTGGCAGGGATGAGTTCTTTTCCCCTGTACAGCTTGACACAGTGACTGCCAACAATGTTTAATTGACATTAAGGGCAGCTCACCATTTTTAAAGAGCAATAAATTGTTTCTAAGTTTCAGTCTCATGGAGCCCTAAGCTTAAATGATAATAGACTGGCACTTACTCTCATTGGTCATGCTTCACTTGTAAACATGATTGAGACAAAGTATGGTAGCTCTAAGTAAAGGTTGACCTGTCCTCTAAAAGTCTTCTGCACATGGTATAGGGATGGGGTGGAGGGGGCCCGTAGTGGTTAAGAATTGGGGCAACCATGATGAGTACCATAGTAAGGACACTTTAACTCTTTGTCTCCCAAAGGGACAGGTACAATGTATAAGGTTCCACATTTAAAATAAAGTTGATAGAGGGTTTCCTCCTCAGGAAATCTAATTTTCAAGAAGTCTACCTCCCTATCTCCCACGTCTGTAATTTTCTCTTCAGACAAACTCAAACTCCATGTGGAAACTTGGAGGATTGGTATCTTGCTCCATTTTTTGGCTTTATAGCCAGGTTCTCATGACTGAACAGACCATATCATTTATCACCTACCTGCTTCTTGTTTTAATGCTCCATTCAGAGAACAGTGGTCTTTTATTTTTTTTAAGTGAACAAGAGGCTTACCAATGGTTCACAGGTGCTGAACCATTTATAAGCCAAAGCTTATAATAGGGTCCACCTCAGGATCCAAAGGCCATAGTTCTGACTTTGAGCCTAGAATGAAAATGTAGAAATATTATCAATTTTCCTCTGGGCATTTGCTAATATCTTTTTGTCCCTCCTGGCATTTAGATACAATGAACATGCTAAAAATCGTGATGTGTACTGATGATACTTGGGAAATCCATTGTTAGGGAAACTACTATTGAAGATTATTTGAGAATATGAGAATTGACCTGACTGATAGTGGTGATTGCTTCATTAAGAGCCTTTTGATACCACGTTCTTAAACAGTTGAGCATCTTCTGTTTCTGCCATATTGTGAGATATTCTTCCTTGGTAATGCAACATCTTATTGTGTCACCAGGGCATAAAGGTCTCTTCCCTTAGGTTTGGGTATGTTTCACATTCTCTTTTTTTTTAATGTTAAGGGTAATAGTGCCCTTGGAAACCAAGTATTTCTTAGTCAGTTTAATGCCAGAGCTGACATCATGGAAGTACATGTTTATGGTATTTGCCTGTACACATCTTCCCCATTCCACCCTACCCCTCCAAACTTTAAACAGTGATGGAAACAAATGTATTCTGCATAGTAGTCACTAGAAACAAGTCAACAACATGTACAAGCCAACTTTGATTTGTTGCTGTGGGTGGGAAAATTCAACACCAAAGGGGGAAAGTCTCTGTGCCATTGGGGTAATGATGATTGCTGCCACTAAACATGTCCAGAACAATGTGCCAGTGGATATCAGGCGACCAGGACAATTGCACATTGAAGCTCCAGTTTGTCTTAACGATTCAAGTCATACTCTTCCACTTAAACATTTTCCTTGCTCAAATAATTTCACTACTTTTTTTTCTGCAGGAGGATACCATGGAGGTAGAGGAGTTCTTGAAAGAAGCTGCAGTAATGAAAGAGATCAAACACCCTAATCTAGTACAGTTGCTCGGTAAGTGTACAGAACTCGTGTACAGAACTCTTGACTGGAGGTACTTTTATTTTATTTTATTTTTGTTTTTATTTTTTTTAAAGATTTATTTATTTATTTAATTTCCCCCCCCTCCCCTGGTTGTCTGTTCTTGGTGTCTATTTGCTGTGTCTTGTTTCTTTGTCCGCTTCTGTTGTCGTCAGCGGCACGGGAAGTGTGGGCGGTACCATTCCTGGGCAGGCTGCTCTTTCTTTTCACGCTGGGCAGCTTTCCTCAGGGGCGCACTCCTTGCGTGTGGGGCTCCCCCACGCGGGGGACACCCTTGCGTGGCACGGCACTCCTTGCGCGCATTAGCGCTGCGCATGGCCAGCTCCACACGGGTCAAGGAGGCCCGGGGTTTGAACCGCGGACCTCCCATATGGTAGACGGACGCCCTAACCACTGGGCCAAAGTCCGTTTCCCAGGAGGTACTTTTAAGTAAACCCTCTGGAGTGATGCAGGTGCTATTAAAGAAGAGATAAGTAGTTTTATTACATTAAGATTTCTGATTTGGACATCTGTTATCTACCAACATGTAGCCCTTCGTAAAAAGAACCTATGTGTGTGTGTATACAAGACAAAATATGTTGTAACTTTAAATTAATACCTAATAGCTGTCAGAATGCAAATTTCAAACTGGCTTCTGAAACTTAATTTTCTTTAGTTTTCTCATTCAAGTGATTCTGTAAACCGACATACTGATTTGGGAATAAACTGACAGTGATTTATATTGTTTGATGTGGGGCCTTATCTTTGCTTCTGAACTTAGTGGTACCCTCTTTCTGTATAAGCTCAAGTTCATTGACTTGAACAAAAGAGCATGGCCATGTCCCTCCCATAGGAGCATAATCTCAAGTCCCAAGTGCTTGGAGCCAAATTAGAAATTAGAACCATATTAGAAGGGCCCAGGACATAGGAGCAAATCAGAAATCTATTTCAGAAAGCTTTTTCTTTAGTGCTATTCCTTTTTTTATGTCTGTTCAGTCAAGAGTAGAGCAGCATGCTAAAGCCCTTTATGTCTTGTTGGCAGGGGTCTGCACCCGGGAGCCCCCATTCTATATAATCACCGAGTTCATGACCTATGGGAACCTGTTGGATTACCTGAGAGAGTGTAATCGGCAGGAGGTGAATGCTGTGGTGCTGCTATACATGGCCACTCAGATCTCATCGGCCATGGAGTATCTGGAGAAGAAAAACTTCATCCACAGGTAGGAGCCTGACCCAGGCAGCCCTTCCTATAGATCTACAAAGCATGGAACCCAGGCATTTTTTAACAACTAAATCCAAACCTTTGAGGTTTTATGGCTTAGCTTCTGACTTTAGTGCTGGCAACACATTGGACCTTGGAAGATAGGCAAATGCTAGATTCCTGGTGTAGCCGGTTGTAGGCATGGATCCAGGACTAAATTCAGCCAGACCTAGACCCTGGATCAGTGGAGCAGCTAATTGGTGGGGTAAAAAATATTTTACTCCTGAACCATTTTTTACTTAAGTGTAATATTAAATGAAGCTCATAAAAGGTATCTTCCTAATAATCACAGCTCCCTCTGAAAATTAGTGCTCATTGTTCCTCCAAGGCCAGTGTTCATCAGTAATGACCTCTTCCCGGGAGCAGTTGGCATTGATCTTACACAGACTCATGGTAACAGCCAATGTATGGGTTTTGTTTTTTTGTGGGCTTCCCTCCACCCCCTTCTCTTTATTAGCATTTCATTCTCCACTTAACTTGCTGTCACTTGGTTCAGGGATGTTTCAACTCTTGTCAGAATTGATATGTGGAGGCCCTGAATTAAGCATGTTTGCTATTTTAAAGACTGGAGTGTTTTGACCTTCAAGTGTGCCACAATTATCTTGGTCTTCGCATTTTTTTGCCAGTGGAAATGGCTTCCTAGCAAAATAATAACATATCCGGGACAGAACCTGATGGGCTTTGCCTGAGTGTTTTATACGAGGTGTTCTCCACGCCACAGTTGTGACCTTTCCTACCCAATTAGCTAACGTGTGAAACCTGTACATGAAATTTCATAGTGAGGAATAAGAGTATCATGTATAAAACATGGTGGTTCCTTGTAAGACAGACTTTCTATGCTCCATAAGAGCCTGATTCAGATGCTCCTGTCACTCAAGAAATTGAACCCTCTGATGCTGCAAATTGAGATTCCTTGACTTCTGGTTTGCCTTGTGTGGTTAGATGCATTCCCTCTTCATTCATGCAAATTTAAAATGCTTTACCAAAATCCTATTAGGCACAGCTCTTCTATATTTAATTTCTCTCTGATTATGGATGATCAACCTATCTTACACAGCCATCATCTTAAGCTGCTGCTACTTCTCATTCTTCCTGTCTAGTTTGTTTGGTGATTTCATGGTTAATGTTCATGAACCAAAGATTAGACTTCTACCTCCCTGGGAGAATCAGGAAGCAAGAGGAAGCTGATCATACAGGAGAGAGTTTTTAGGATACATTTGGGTAAGCATCAGGAAGAAAGAAAAATAAGAAACACAGTTTGGATAAAGAATGCTGTGGGCTTTAGATTCTGGATAAGACAAGACAAGACTCACTCTGCTCTAAGTTTCTTGCAATCAAAGATTGTGTTTGTTAATAAACCCGCGCTTGGCATATAATCATAATAACATGTAAAATACTATGCTCAAGGCATCAGTCAAAAGCACTTTACGTCTCAGTTCATTACTGCTTATGACAATTCTAAGAGGTCGGCACTCTTATTATTATCTTTATTTTCTGGGTGAGATAACTGAGCCCCAGGTTAATTAACTTGTTCCAGGTCATAAGGCCAGGGGGCCTGCCCGCAATGCATTCATCTCTCGCCTGTCACCCGGTAAGAACCCCTTGTATGTTTGCTGAGGGGATGGCATTGCTCCCTGGTGAGGGGATTAATGCAAGTGTTTTGGGGACCAATCTGTATTTTCTCATTGTCATTATTGGAGCTTTACTCAGCAGTGGCAGATTTGTGAATCTGGGAAGCTACCCAGGAGCTTTCATGGATAAACTTTTTCCTTTCTCAGGGACCTTGCTGCCCGAAACTGCCTGGTAGGGGAAAACCACTTGGTGAAGGTAGCTGATTTTGGCCTGAGCAGGTTAATGACAGGCGATACCTACACAGCCCACGCCGGAGCCAAGTTCCCGATCAAATGGACTGCACCCGAAAGCCTGGCTTACAACAAGTTTTCCATTAAGTCCGATGTCTGGGGTAAGGGTCTGATGCTGTACTGGTACCATCCAAACCAGCCTAAGGGGGCTCCTTTTCCCCTTTTTTTCCTTCCTTTTCTGTTTTTTTTTTTTTTTTTTTTTTTTACTGCCTCTTTCTTGCCCTTTTATTTCCTTGTCTTCCTTACTTAATTCTCTTCCTCTTTTTGTTTCTTTCTCATTTTAAAACCTCTTCCCCGTTTTCCTTCAAAATGAAGTAAATGTAAGCTTTCTCTTCCAAAGTAATTCAGATGCAGATTAACTTTTTTCTTGTTTTAACTTATTTTTATGTCTTAATTCTAAGTTTGCTACTTGGATTTGCTGGAACCCTACAGATACCCAGAGTCTTCCTCTATACATAGAATGCCGTTTAGTTTAGTTTAGTTTAGTTTAGTTTTTTTTTTTTTTTCTTAAGATTTATTTTTTTAATTTATTTAATTCCCCTCCCCCGGTTGTCTGTTTTCTGTGTCTTTCTGCTGCGTCTTGTTTCTTTGTCCGCTTCTGCTGTCGTCAGTGGCACGGGAAGTGTGGGCAGCACCATTCCTGGGCAGGCTGCACTTTCTTTCGCGCTGGGCGGCTCTCCTTACGGGGCGCACTCCTTGCGCGAGGGGCTCCCCTACACGGGGGACACCCCTGTGTGGCAGGGCACTCATTGCACGCTTCAGCACTGCGCATGGGCCAGCTTCACACCGGTCAAGGAGGCCCGGGGTTTGAACCGCGGACCTCCCATGTGGTAGACGGACGCCTTAACCACTGGGCCAAAGTCCGTTTCCCAGTTCAGTTTAGTTTTGTTTCGTTTAGTTTGATTAGATATTACCCTCTGAAGCCTCATGTGACAAATTTTTTCTTTTAAAAAGTTTTTTTTTTTTTTTAAGGAAAATTGTAATCATATGCTAAAGAAGACAGACTGTGTAATAAACCCCATATACTTATCACCCAACTTTAATAATCATCATCTCATGGCTGATCTTGTTCATCTATAACCCCCTAATTCCCTGATCCTTATTATTTTAAAGCAAATCCAAGACATGTTATTTTGTCCAACAATCTTTCTAATATGTCTCCCTTAAAAATAATTTTTTAAATCAACATAACCACAATGTTCCTCCCCCCAAAATTGACAGTAATTTCAGAATATTATCAAATATCCATTCAGTGTTCTCTTTCCAGTTGAATCATAAAAATCATTCTTTTTTTTTACAGTTTGGATTGAAATCCAAATATGGCTCACATAATACAATTATACAATTAGTTGATCTGTTTCTTAAGTCTCTTTTAATCTGTGGGTTACCTCTCTCTCTTATTTTCCTAAATAGATGACAAGACCCAGTTGTTTGTCCCTTCGAGTTTCTTACATTCTAGATCCCAGTATGTAGATATAATTTAATATGTTCCTCTGTCTTCAATTGATTTCTAATAAATTGGTAGTTGGATTTGGACAATTTGATCAAACTGAGGTTTGACTTTTTTTTCCTTTGGTAAGACTGCTTCATAGGATATGGTGAGATACACAAGTTGTTGATAGCAGTGTCTGGATTCATTACTTTCTTAGGTCTTGTAAATGGTAATATTCAAATTCTGTCATTCTTTATTCACGTCTTAACTGATTACCTCTATAAAAGGGACTTCCCCTCATTCACTGTTTGGTTCTCAGTGGTACAGTTCGTAGGAAATGCAGGATAAATGCTGCCTTTATTTACCAATTTTCAAAATAATCAGTTGGTTACCTAATACCCTCCAGTGGTGACCAGTTAGGTTTCTGTGGTTTTTCTTTTCTAGTATTATGAATTCATGCATTTAAATATATTTGATGTGTTTCAGTCCACTATAGTTAACTTTTCTTGTAGATATTCAAATTGTGTCATCTGTGGCCAGTGGGAACTTCTTCTGATTAGCTCCTAGTCCTTTTGACAAGACCCTGGTAGTCTTTGATAGCTTTCATACCACCTGCAATGACAAGATGGTCCAGGTTCATCTTGTGCATTTCCTGCCCCCAAAGCAGAATCAGACATTTCTCCAAGGATTCCTGGTTCCTTTTAATGGGAAATGTAATTTTAAGATCATAATCTGGGGGTAGAAGGTACTCATTGCTACATTATTTCTAGGCCTTTTCAAAGGACAGAGCTAGGATTTGTTTTCTATTAAAAAATAGATTTGGGCAAAATCACAGTTAACAGAATGTGCCCAGGTTGCTAGGGATGGAGTTCCCAGGTTGGTAGGGGCCATACCACCTGTGCTCCAGGCCTGCTCCACTCCGCATCAAGGTAGTGAACCTGGCGGCCATAGTGTGGTGCAGGCTTCTGTAGAAGAGGAGGAGAGGGCAGTGAGAGATTGGAATCTTCTCTAGGTTCAAGACCATGATCAACCTATTCCCTGGAAAGTGAAGTTTAATCTGGGCAATAGCAGTCGACCAGGCAATCGATGCTGTAACTTCATTCAAGGGAAGTACTTAATCACGGAAGAACTAGGATACATTTGTGAGAGGAAGGATTTCCTGGTGACAACTGCTGTCATTTCCACATCCCTAACACAAAGCAATAACTTGTGATGGCTGTTTGTCCAATGACTGATGTAGCACCTATGAGTATTGTGTCTCCTGCTGCCTGCAGCCCAACAGGAAACTTCTGGAGAGCTTCCTCAGCTGGGCAGCCATGGCATTCCAGAACCTCTTAATGGCAGTGGAAGATCACTTTTTTTTTTAAGATTTATTGTTTATTTCTTTCTCTCTCCCTCCCCCCATTGTCTGCTCTCTGTGTCCATTCGCTGTATATTCTGCATCCACTTACATTATCAGGCGGCACTGGGAAACTGCGTCTCTTTTTTGTTGGATCATCTTGCTGCGTCAGCTCTCTCCGTGTGTGCAGCGCCACTTCTGGGCGGGCTGCACTTTTTTGACACGAAGTGGCTCTCCTTGCAGGGTGCATACCTTGTACGTGGGGCGCCCCTGCATGGCACAGCACTCCTTGCACACAGCAGCACTGCACGTGGGCCAGCTTACCACATGGGTCAGGAGGCCCTGCGGATCAAACCTTGGACCCTCCATATAGTAGATGGATGCTCTGTCAGTTGAGCCACATCCACTTCCCATGGAAGATCACTATGAATTGTGTTTGGCTGAATGCAGGACCTCGTCTCAGAGTGTGCAGCGTGAGAACATTTATAGGGATCCCATAGCAAAGTATTGCTATGGTGAGAGCACTCCCAAGCTCTTCCCACTGTGATGGGCACAGAAAGATGCCCTGCTCAAGAACTATCAGCCTGAACAGGACTTCAGCATTCAAACTAGTGCATTGTTCAGAGGACAAAAGCCTTGTGGGAATCTGCTTCTCTTGTTGTACTCTTGCTTCACTCATCACCCAGCCCTTACCAGTTGGAACTGGTAAAACAACTTGGAAACTCCAGCCATTCACATTTGCAAAAGACGAAATGACAGACCAAGCTTTGGGTGATGTTGACATTCTTTGATGGCACAACCAGTGTACCTGTGAAGAAGTTGTAACTTTTGTTTCCCAGATGTTACTTATTATTCTGATCCAGGCTTTTTGCCATAAAATTATGTATTGGATTTCTTTGGAATAGTGAGAAGATGATAATGTTTTGTGTAGGAAAATGCTTTGCCTTTCTAATTGACTATATTCAAGGAATTTTTATTGTTGTCATTGTTCTTGTTTTCTTGTGTTCTTGAGTTTCATGAGTTAAATTATCTTTTTGCCCAGATAAAATGTTTCGTCTCTTAGAATGTGGATTTTCTTTGTAGGGGGTTAGTTTTTATTTTAACCACAGGAGTAGGCCCTGAACACCAAGGAATTAATCATAAAATTACCTGAAAAGTCAAAGACACTGTTCCATTCTCATTCTATGCAAAATTTCTAGCAGTTAGCACCACATACACACAGGTTCTTTCCTAGTGGTATTTGAATATGCTTGTATATCTATGTGAGAGAATGGTTTAACCAGAAATTCCAGCTTAGTGTCCTGGAGGACTCTGTTCTCATTTCCTTTGGAATTGCTGTGTTCTACTCAGCCACAGTACAGAGGGAATCTTGGGGAAATCATGGACTGCTTCATCCCCTTGTCCTGTTGGAGTTTTAAGTCATTTCTTAAATGGAGCTACATCAGTATCTTGCTGGATATGTTCATTCTTTATTGCTTTCAGCTTCTACAAGTTAACAGGTGCAAAAACTCAGTTTCCCAGTGATGTGCAATTTAAATAGTTCATAGTTTTATGTTTAAAAAGTAGAAAAGAAAACCTATGGTGATGGTAAAGTTCATGTGTCAACTTGTGTCGGTTATGATGTCCAGTTGTTTGGTCAAGCAAGCACTAGCCTAGCACTAGCTGGATTCTTACTGTGAGAGTATTTCATGGATTTAAATCACCAATAAGTCAATTGCTTCTATGGCTGACTACATCTTCATCACCTAAGGAAATTACCTTCACCAATGAGAAAAGTTTCATCTAACCAGTTAAAGGCCTTAAAAGAAGTATGATTTCAGCTGTCAGAAAGAGAATTTTCATCTCTACTTCAGCCAGCCAGCTTTTCCTGGGGAATTCATTGAAAACCTTCATTGAGTCCCCAGTTGTGGCCTGCCTGTGGAACACAGACTTAGAGACTTTCCCATCCCCACAGTGGGGGCTGTCAGCTTTCTTAGAGAGTAAACTGTCAGGCAATGGTTTTTTGTTTTGTTTGTTTTTGTTTTGTTTTTATCCTTAAATTTAAAAAAATTCTCACCCTTCTTCTCCCCTCCCCTGGTAACCTCAGCTTACTTACCTCTGCAAATTTACTATTTCTAGTCATCACTTTTAAGTGCTATTACACAAATTTTGTCTAGCTTGTTTTACTAAGCATAATGTTTTCAGAGTTCTTCCATGGTGCAGCAGGTCTCATAACTTCAGTTTTTCTTGTGACCAAATAATATTCCACCTTGTGTATGTACCATATTTTGTTAATACATTCATTTGTTGAGAGACACTTGGGTTGTTTCCAGCTTTTAGCTATTGTGAATAATGCTGCTGTAAACTTTGGTGTACAAGTATCTGTGACCTGTTTTCACTCTCTTTTGGGTACATATCTAGATCAAATGATAATTCTATATTTAACTTTTCGAACTGACATATCACTTTCCACAGTAGCTATACCATTTGACATTCATACCAATAATACATTAGGGCTCCAGTTTCTCCACATTCTCATCAATATTTATTTTCCATTTTAAAAAGAGTAGCCATTTTTGTGGGTATGAACAGATATATCATTATGGCTTTAATTTGCATTTCCCTATTGGCTAATGATGTTGAGCATCTTTTCATGTGTTTATTGGCCATTTTATATATCTTCTCTGGAGAAATGTCTATTAAAGTCCTTGCCTATTTTTTTTAAAAAAAAAACATTTTTAAGGATGAAATATATGGATATTTTGATATACTCGGTATCATGAATGTTACATTTATACTCTCAATTCAAATTTAGGACTACAGAATTTTTTACTTAATCTCTTCTATCCTATCTTTAGCTCCTTTCTCCCATGCCAAGAAAAACCGATTCTCAATGTCACTAGGAAAGTCAGAATTGGAATTACTCATTTGCTCTGCCTAACAATACACATACAATGGTCATTGTCACCAGTAGATGATTACAATAACACAGGTTAAGTTTTGTTTTTGTTTGTGCAGTTCTTTTTGTCCTTAGGATATAATCTACTAGGGATATACAGTCAGATTACTTGTTGTACAATCAGTTCAGCCCTCTCTGGTAGGTGCTACTAGTTGGATACATATTTAGGTTTATTTGTTTAATTTTAATTTTCAGAGATTGCTTTTTTCTCTTTTTTTGCCATTTAATTTTGTTTTATAATTACACACAACAATCTTGCCTCATCCATCCTATTTCCTACGTACCCCTGTAGGTAATGTTTACCTATTTGTTTATGTTTATCCTTCCATCTTTTTTTCAGATAAGTATATATATTCATATACCTGCGTTTCTTAGAAGAACTATAGCAGACCAGGCATACCTTTCTTAAGTGTGCTTATAGCTTTATGGGACTACATTGTATGGATGAGCCATAGTTTATTATTGTATTGTCTTTTATTCGAATTATGTTCAATTTATAAATTAACCGATGGACAACTAACCTTTTTATGAAATTGTAGATTTTCTTATCCAAGAACATGTAAGTCTTTTCTATTTAAGTCTATTTTGTGTTTTTTCAGAAGTATTTTATAGTTTCTTTCATATAGGTCTTAGGCATTTTTTTTTAAAGATTTATTTTATTTATTTATTCTCCCTGCCCCATGCCACTTGCTTACTGTCTGCTCTGCTTTCTGTGTCTGCATTCGCTGCGCTTTCTTCTGTGTCTGCTTGTCTCCCTTTGTTGCGTCATCTTGCTGTGCCAGCTCTCTGCAGGTGCGGGCCGTCAGCTCTCCACGGGTGTGGGCTGTCAGCTCTCCACGGGCACAAGCCTGTCAGTTCTCCATGGGTGCGGGCCAACTTGCCTTCACAAGGAGGCCCTGGGAAGTGAACCCAGGGCCTCCCATATGGAAGACGGGAACCCAGTCCGTTGAGCCACATCCACTTCCCTTGGGCATTTCTTTTTAAACTTAGATTTAAGTATTTTATTTTGTTTGTCTCTGTATTTATTATCATAAATGAAATCTTCCATTATATCTTCTGATTTGTTTTATTTATAAAGGCTAGTTTTTAAAAAATATTTTATTTTTGGAATAATTTTGTATTTACAGAAAAGTTGCAAAATAGTACAGAGTTCACATAGACTCTGCATTCAGTTTTCCCCATTAACAATTTATATTACCGAAGTATATTTATGACAACTAAGAAGCTAACGTTAATACATTACTAAAACTAAATTCCAGGCTTTATTTGGATTTCACCAATTTTTCTATAATATCCAGAATCCGGTTCAGGCTACCACATTGCATTTAGTCTGGTCTGTAATAGTTTTCCAATCTTTCATTATTTTTCATGACTTTGACAGTTTTGAGGAATACTAGGCAGATATCTTATAGAGTGTCCCCTAATCTAGGTTTGATGGATACTTTTCTCATAGTTATACTGGGAATATGGCTTTTGGAAAGAATACCACAGAAATGAAGTGCTCTTCTCATATACATTATATCAGGGGTACACGCTAGCCATATGACATTGCGAGTGATATTAACCTTCATCACTTGGTTATGGTAGCATATGCCAGGTTTTCCACTGTAAAATTACCTTTTTTCCATTTTCCTACTCTCTTCTTTGGAAGCAAGCCACTAAGTCTAGCACATCCTCAAAGCGGGAGGGAAGATTAAGCTCTGCCTCCTGTGGGAAGTATGTGTATCTATTATTTGGTATTCTTCAGTGAGGAAGATTTGTATTTTCTCCCCCATTTATTTATTTATTTAATCATTTATTTATGTCAGTACAGACTCATGTATATTTATTTTATACATTGGGTTATAAATCCAATACTGCACTATTTATTTTAATGGTCAAATTGTTCCAGCTTTGGCCATTGAAAGGTTGTTCAAGTTGGTTCCTGTATTCTTTTTTTTTTTTTTTAAGATTTATTTATATTCCCTCTCCTCCCCCACCCCCCCAGTTGTCTGTTCTCTGTGTCTATTTGCTGCATCTTGTTTCTTTGTACACTTCTGTTGTTGTTAGTGGCACAGGAATCTGTGTCTCTTTTTGTTGCGTCATCTTATGTCATTTCTCTGTATGGGCGGCACCATTCCTGGGCAGGCTGCACTTTCTTCCACACGGGTCAAGGAGGCCCGGGATTTGAACTGCGGACCTCCCATGTGGTAGACAGACGCCCTAACCACTGGGCCAAGTCCGTTTCCCTCCTGTATTCTTTTGACATGTCCCCATCCTTTTGTGTTTTTTGAGCACTTCCTTACTTTCTGGTATATGTCAAGATGATCCAGTCTCATGTTGAATTTTTCCCTACCCTAGACCTAGAATCAGCCACTTTACCAAAGAGCTCTGATTTCTTTTATTGGATAATGGTATTTAGAAACCAAGATCTGGACACTGGATATGCTCATTGCTTCTGGAATGTCAGTGCTTCTAGGTCCTCTTAGAGTATAGAACTAAGTTAATATTTGTATGTATACTAACCCGTGTGTGTGTATATGTATATATGTTTGTTTCTTTATCTGTATATATACTAAGCTGAACATGAGTTCATATACTAGTGTCTCTGACCCTATTCTAGTACTAGTGTTCTTTCTAGTGAAGGCTATTGCTTTTTTTGCATGTTAATTTTAAAATGTGTTCTTTTACTGTTTCCTTATTGTTATAGAAGTTTCTCCATTGATTCTTTAGTATTTTCCAGATGCATCCTTATGTCATCTGCAGGTATAATTGTACCTCCTTTTTTTCCCAATTCTTAGGCTTCTAACTTCTATCTCTTGTCTAACTGCATTGGTTAGTAGGTCCATGCAA
Organism: Dasypus novemcinctus; assembly: GCF_030445035.2. Classification (NCBI taxonomy): domain Eukaryota; kingdom Metazoa; phylum Chordata; class Mammalia; order Cingulata; family Dasypodidae; genus Dasypus; species Dasypus novemcinctus. The sequence goes on along the minus strand of NC_080680.1, from coordinate 86,295,181 downwards.
TATTCAGTAGAAGGGGAGATAAAGGACATCCCTTACTACTTCAGGTCTTTAATGGGAAAGCTTCTAGTATTTCTTTTTATGAACGTGTTTACTTTTGACCTAAAGTGTGTATACATTTTTATTATATTAAAGATTACCCATGAAATTCTGTATTTTACCAAGTGTTTTAAAGATAAATGGGTGTTTGATTTTGTTAGAAGCCCTTTCTTTCATATGACAAATTTTAACTGACATACTGTTCTACTTCCTCTGATATTTCATTTACTACCCTCTTAAAATTGGATTAACAAAAATGCAAACTTAAGAAATATGGTGCACTGCAAAAACAACTCCTTCATAAGGCACTGCTTGCGTACAACATGTTTTCTAGGCTTTTTCCAAGTGACATTCTATGTTACCAATTTAGAAATAATCATAGCTACTAAATTCAGAGGGGTCTTAACTTCTCATTGATTGAATTTTAAGAAAAATGCACTAAAGTATGTTGAAAACCACCAGTATTTACAACAGCAGAAATAATTATCAACTCTTAAAATAGAATGCATTTTGGCCATGTTACACCAAAGAATACTTAAACAGATCAACATAATTCTTATGTAAACCATTTTCTTCAATTCTTACATGTACCAATTTTAAACAGAAACTTTAAATAATGATACAGAAGCCACAAGTATGATATCGTATACAGCGTGGTAACTTACCTTGGGAAAAAAGTCCCAAGGACTGAGCTCAGTATTTTTTCTAAGTATAGAGAATACAGAAAGACACCCAAATGAGGCAAACAAAAAGCCAGTAACTGATAGAGATGTAAAGGATTGGTCTATTTTCGAGTTACCAAGTATGGCCTTGTATCTGATGTGGTATAAAACACACACACTTTCATGAGAACTACCTTATCTCCCAGCTCTGGTAAACACAAATATTAATAGTAGCAAAATAACTTCTAGCTCAGTTTGACAATTCTTTACAGACTTGGCCTCCAATTATAAAACACATAAATAAAGAGGTAGTCAAAAAGGAAGGGGAATGACGAAGGAAGGAGAATCTCAATTTTAGTTCTACAGAGACATTCCTGGCACCTTTTCTCAGCCATTAGATGAACAACCTAACTACCATCTAACTATACTATTTGACCTCTTCCAATTCCACCCATTCTACTCTAATCAGAAAAGAGCACAGCTCTTCAATTAAAAAGCAAAACAGAACAAAAATCTTCCGTAGTTCCCTGCATTAAAATGCTATAAATCATTGAAAAATATAATACTTCATATAACTGTATTCTGCTTTTTTCTTGAAAATACTTTATAGGTGTTGTGACAGTTTGAAGTTTTTTGAGAATCCCAGAAAAGATTTTAGAATTAATCTAGTCCAGTGGGTGTGGGACCCATTGATTGCATTAGATTCAGCTAAGGGACATTTAATTAGACCACTTTTTTTATTAGTTCACTTTAGGACCTTTGATTATACTATGTCAATGAGGCATGACCCAGATTGGGTCTCCACCCTCTTGCTGGGGTCTTATATAAACTGAGAACTGGAAGCAGAAACACACAGAAAAAGACAGCTGCCATTTTGACCCTGCCACCTGAGAGAGAGGATCGCCTGCAGTCACAGAAAGACAAAGAAGCCCAGAGAGGCTAAGAGGTCCTGGAAGCCAGAGGCTGGGTATGCACTAAGTCAGCAGAGCACAGAGGCACAGAAAGAGGTACCTAAGAGGCTAAAGCCATGAACAGCTCAAAGCTGAAGAGATGAGCCCTGCAATGTGCTTCATCACCCACTGCTGAGCTCCAAGAGTGACTTGGAAGAGAAGGCAGAGACACAGGCAGAGAGCTGCCATTTTGCTTTGCCACATGGCAAAAGCCTAGGATCCAATGAATAGCCAACCTTTGGTGAAAAAGCATCTCTGATGGTGCCTTGATTTGGACATTTTCACAACCTCAGAACTGTAAGCTTTCACTTTAATTTCCCAATATAAAAGCCAACCAACCCATTTCTGGTATTTTACATCAGCAGCCTTATGAAACTAAGACAGGCATATACTATATTTAATTAGGGTGGTAGAGAAGGTAGAAAAATTAACTGTTTGATTATGAAGGTGTTAAAATTGTTCTGTCTGTAGAATTGTGCTTTATTTAATTTTTTATTTTTTTAAGAGTTAATTTATTTCTCTCCCCTTCTCTGTTGAACCCCCCCCCCTGCAGTTGTCTGCTCTCTGTGTCCATTCACTGTGTGTTCTTCTGTGTCTGCTTGTATTCTTGTCAGCAGCGCCTGGAATCTGTCTCTTTCTGTTACGTCGTCTTGCTGCATCAACTCTCCATGTGTGCTGTGCCATTCCTGGGCAGGCTGCACTTTTTTCATGCTGGGCGGCTCTCCTTGTGGAATGCACTCCTTGTGCATGGGGCTCCCCTATGCGGACATCCCTGCATGGCACAGCACTCCTTGCGCGCATCGCGCACTGCCCATGGGCCAGCTCATCACACGGGTCAGGAGGTCCTGGATTTGAACCTTGGACCTCCCATGTGGTAGGTGGATGCCCTATCCGTTGGGCCAAATCCACTTCACAGAATGTGCTTTAGATTGTAAAGTTGTTTACTTAATTTCAAGGGGGAAATCAGTGAGAGTGTGGATGGCTCAGCAAAACCCATCACAACTGCTAAAAACTAAAGTGATTGGCTAGAGGAAAGGAAATAGATTTTCTCTGTTATCCAGCCTACCTGTGAATTGAGCCCTGCATCAAGGCCTCATTAGCTTCAACACTGATCAACAGTTGTGCAAGGAAAATCACCACAGGCCCCTCATCCCCACCCCCATCACTAGATTCAATAGAGAGACCCTTGGGATTTCATACAAGCTCAGTTCTGAACAGCCCACACCACCACTCTTCCAGTCAGGATACAGTCCTCTCAACAGCTGTAAGGGACATAAATGATTATGTCCCTTTTGGTGGAGGAAACAGGCCAAAGTAGTTAAAGATGTTGCCTGAAATGAGTAAAACAAAGAATGAAAACCCAAGGAAGCCAGTCTGTCACTCTTCATTGGGCAGAAATAAATGTGAAGTCACTCAAGTGCCTGGATGAGTGCTTTCTAAGTATACAGCTCATATATGATGGTGTGGTAGACAGAGCTAGCAGAAAAGAATTGAAACAATTTAAAGACTGGGCTAATGGGTTAAATTATAGACATACATTTTTCCAAATATAATTTCACAGTTCTGATTTAATTAATCCCTCTGCATGTGAGACAAGTGCTCCTGTCCCACGATGCCTGTCTGTACTCTGTCAATAGCCACATCAAAATTACCGAAAGAGCTAAACTTAATGTACGTGAATTCCAAAGTGAACTGCATGACTAGTCTGGAGGGATAAAACAAACACAGAAATATTTCTTTTTTCACAAGAAAGTTCAGCTATAATTCCATAACATCCATGACAACTCTTACCTATTAATGCTCATGTCAGTATGTGAAAAGGTATTGGTTATATGTAGAAAAGATGACCAAGTACTGGTCAATAAAGTGTATGACTGACCCTGACAATTTTTGCTTACTTAAAAGATTAAGTAATATAAAATAAAGTGAAATTGAAAGATGCCAGTTTTCATACTTGGGAAGAAATGTCTTTAAAGTGTTTAAAAAACTTCCCAAACACCGCATACTATAAATGTATTGATATGTTTTCAAAACATTGTGAAATTATTTACCAAAAAAAAGTCAATGTTTAGAGCAAGGCATTATGTGATATACAGCATGTAAATCTGGTTTTCAGGGTAGTATCTAAACATACTGATAAAACTCTGATTGGGTGTCATTTCCTCTAAAGAGACAGCATCTTCATTAAATCTACACACCCTTGCACAAACCAAGAGAAACCAAACAACAAGCTTGAAATTCTTAGTAATTGTATTGATACAGGCAGGGCTGATAAACAACCAGCCATCATGCTTGACTTGCCAAGAGTAGCAATCCTGGTAAGATTTTGGTGGCAAAGTCTATTTCTCTTCCAAGATCGTCTCTCACTATGTTCTTTTATCCACTGGGAAGAGGAAAGACTCTCAGTTGTTCCTGAAAAGTTGCAAGAGCTGCAATATAACAGTGAATGTGCTACCCTTTTGCATGTGAACTTTCACTTCTTTACCAGTGAATCTTATATGCAGCTTTTCCTGGCCTGAGATTAGTTGGGTTATGAAATTCAGCTGTCCCACAGCTTGGCTTGGCAGAAGGTACACATACCATAGACCAGATAGGCTGGGATGTTCAATGAGAAGGTTGCCATAGGACAAGTTTCCACCTTTCTTGTGGTTAATCTACCTGCCATAAAACACAGGGGAAGAGGTGGTAAACCAGCTCTCCTCCACTGGACAGAACTCAGATTGGAGGAAGCAGGAATCAGTTGTATCAGCCAAGTACTCAAGAGATGCCAGGAAACAGAGAAAGACTGAAGGGCGCTCTGTAGGCGACTCTTCTGATGGCATTTTCTTCTCTGCTGAGAAATGGGTACACATATCTGTGAATTCAACAAGTATCCATTCATCATCTTTCTCACTAAATTCTGGTTCTTGGTTGGAAGTATACACTTCACCCACAAACATTTTCTTCAGTCTCTGGAATAGTCTTAAGGCAAGAGTGAGACTTTGCCTGGAGGTCTTGATAGCTGAGATTTCAGAACCTGTCTTTAGTAGTGCAGTAGCACTGGCAGGAGACTATAGTGCACAGGCTGTTTATTCACCTTAGGTAAGAAGCAACACGAGTTATTATCCATAGGTCCAACTTGCAGACAGCGTTGTGCAATGAAGAAAGTGGATGGTTCCCTGCAGGGGGAAATGTGCTGAGACAGCTGCAGCCAGTGGGCTGTGCCCTTGCTCAGGCTCCCCAGAGGGCAAGTGGGACAGGTTCCAGCCTTCCTTTTGGCTGTGCCATTGGCCATCACTGGGCCATCTTGCTCCTTTTGTTGTTGTCTCCATAAGATTTTTATGAAAATTTGGGAAACGGACTTGGCCCAGTGGTTAGGGCATCCGTCTACCACATGAGAGGTCTGCGGTTCAAACCCCGGGCCTCCTCGATCCGTGTGGAGCTGGCCCACGCGCAGTGCTGATGCGCACAGGGAGTGCCGTGCCACACAGGGGTTTCCCCCATGTGTGGGAGCCCCACGTGCAAGGAGTGCGCCCCATAAGGAGAGCCACCCAGCGCGAAAGAAAGTGCAGCCTGCCCAGGAATGGCACCGCGCACACAGAGAGCTGACACAACGAGATGACTCAACAAAAAGAGACACAGATTCCCGTGCCGCTGACAACAGAAGGAGGGGGGGCAGGGTAGGGAGAGAAATAAATCTTTAAAAAAAAAAGACTTTTATGAAAATTTTAGAGTTACAGGGGGCCTTGGAGATAATCTTGTTCAACCAGAAAATTGATACTTAGCCCCATAGCTAGTTGGTCACAAAGCTGTGAATAGAATGTGGCCTCCTAACTCCAGCCTAATGCTCCTTCTATGACATTCCAGCAAGACAAGTCACATGACCTAAAAGACCACATAGGGGTCAGTCAATATAGTCATCTTATTTCCATTAGTACATTTGTCTGTGGTGGTAAGTAAACCAAAAATCTAAATCTGTCTTGTTCTGTTCTGGGTTGTTGTTAATTAAGAAGCCTGTTAAAAGCTGTCAGGGCCTGGACTCTTCTGAAGGTATAACATTTGATGTCTACTGCACTCGTAACCAGTTTTAAATGCAGAGTAGTTAGACCTTACACATCTTAATCAACTTTTCTCTTTTTTCTTTCAGCATTTGGAGTATTGCTTTGGGAAATTGCTACCTATGGCATGTCACCTTACCCCGGAATTGACTTGTCCCAAGTATACGAGCTGCTGGAGAAAGACTATCGTATGGAGCGCCCGGAAGGCTGCCCAGAGAAAGTCTATGAACTCATGCGAGCATGTGAGACTTCCCAGGAAGTTTTAAAAATTCTATGTGGGCACTTTAAGAATTCCAACAGTGAAATAAAGTGAAAAATTAAAATATTCAATTTACTCCCTTTGTTCCCATTTCTCCAAAGCAACTAATATAATAGTTTGGTACACGTTTTTCCAGATTTTTTACAATGCCTCTATACTCCTTTATTTTCTTTTTCTTTTTCTTAAGCAAAAATGAAATTCATTGATAATAAACACAGGGATCTTATTAATAAATACAGATTCCTGGATCCTACCTCTAAACATTCTATTATAAATGTAGGTAAACACTCCAAGTGATGCTTACCTAGTTGGTTTTATAGCATTTATTTATATATATTTGTATTACTATATTTTTATGGTTTTATATTATATTCCCTTAACCTTTTTTGCCCCACTTAGTAGACTAGGCATATCTTTCCATGTCCATATATTCAGATATCTCTAATTTTTATGTAACTGCCTAGCATTCCATTAAATGATTTAACTTATCCAGTCCTCTTTGGTAAACATTTGGTTGTTTGACACATTTGTTTGATTTTTGCCATCAAAAACAAGGCAGGAACAAACATCCTTATGCATAAATCTCTGCTCACTTATGGTGCTTCTGTTTCTAAAAGTTGAACTTTTGGTTTATAGGGCTGTGTGCATTTTAAATCTTGATAGGTTTTTACCAAATTGCCTTTCAAAAAAGGTTGTACCAATTTATACTTCCACCGGAAGTATGTGAGAGGGCCTCTTTTTCTATATCCCCACCCAGGCTGGGCATTATCAATCTTTTAATCTTCATTTAATCTTCATTTTAATCTTCATTTTTATCTCATTTTAATTAGCTTTTTTTTTTAAATTGATGAGGTTTTCATATATTAGTAACCATGAAATAAGGATGGAATAGAAGGGGAGTTATTTGACTTAGTAATTCTTTGTACCTCCCACAGTTGGGTTGGGAAAAAAATATGCTTGTAAATGCAGTTCTTGCTGTCAGATGTCTCTGGGGTTTTACACTCTGTATTCCTGCCAATATCTAAAGTCTTTTCAAATTCCCAGTGTCTATAATAGGACACAATGGCACTCATCAGTTTAACTTGTTGAAGCAAAAGATGGTTAGCAGGACTGGAATGAGTCTTTAATTTTCAGACTATTTCCTGGAGAATTGCTAGCCTCAAGCTTGTAGCAAAGTCTCATGGATGATCTGACTTTGATCTTACCTGTCTAGGTTGGCAATGGAATCCCTCTGACCGGCCCTCCTTCGCAGAAATCCACCAAGCCTTTGAAACAATGTTTCAGGAATCCAGCATATCAGATGGTAAAGTTCCCAGCCCTAGGGTGCTCTGCAGTGGAATGGAAGGTTGGGATAAGAGGGATAGCCGTGTTGGACTGTGGCCCTCCCTGGTCCTTCAGCTTACTTCCTAGTAGAAGTACACAGGCAAACAAGCAGTCTGAGACCAAAAAGCTGGGTAGAGGTGTGTGTTGAGTTCAGTCTTTTGTAGCCATGCACAGTTCTTCAGGAAAACGATAAGAGGTGTTATTTCAGCACCCTATCTCTTTTCTGTAACTGTATAGATGATTACTGTTACATTAAAAAGGAAAAAAAAAAACTAACATCAAAATGGTACCATTACTGATGGTTACTGGTTTTGTGTGTGTGTGTGTGGTCCTTAGAAGTGGAAAAAGAATTGGGAAAAAAAGGCTTGCGGGGTGTTGCAAGTACTTTGCTGCAGGCTCCAGAACTGCCCACCAAGACAAGAACCTCCAGGAGAGCTGCAGAACACAAAGACACTACTGATATGCCTGAGACGGCCCATTCCAAGGGACAGGGAGAAAATGGTATGTATCCACCCTACTTGTTCCCCCTTTCCCCCCCACCTTTTCAGCTCTTCTCTCTCCTCCCATTGGACACTCAAGAAGAGTCAATACCCTCAAAGGCCACTGTAGTCAAATGGAAAACAGTTAAGTGGGAACCTGCAGAGAAGGGCAGGAATGTCCCACCATAGTGGTCTAGTTTGTGGAAATGGGAAGGTTCTCATCTCCCTATAGCATACCTCACCCCTCCCTCTGGGAACCATTTGGAACCATTGACTTTGGCAGTTAGTTTGGTCAAATAGGCAGAGGTGCTTATGAAACCTATTGAAAAGTGAATCCACTTTTTCATCTATTCAAAACATTTATAGTTTTTTCAGGGTAGAGTCTATATTATAAATATTGACACAAACAAAGAGCAGCTTTTGTGAAAGTACTATATTAAAAAGTTCCCTGAAGGCAGAGGCTTAATTTATGTAGAATTTATAAAAAGATTTATTGTAAATGTTTGGAATGGAATAGAGGTGATTGTTAGTACATTAGAGTAAATGTAATTAGCAGCACCAATATAGGGTTATGACTGTGGTTGAAAGGGAAAGTTTAGGGGTTGTGTATGTCATTAGAAGGGAAGCCAGAGAATGAAATAAGGGACTGTGTAACATAGTGAATCCTATAGCAGACAATGAGTGTGGTTAATAGTACAAATATAAGAATGCTCTTCTAAGAATCAGAACAAATGTATATTAATATTACAAGATGTTAGTAATAGGATGGTATGTGGGCAAAAATACACCTAAAGCAATCTATAGACTGTAGTGAATGTAATATATTAGTATTTTTTTCATCAATTACAAAAAGAGAGAGAGAATTAACCTAAGTAACAAAAATCAGACACAAAGTACTGCGTGTTGTTTTACTGCATTTATATAATAAATAAGTGTATAGAGATGGAATTAGATTAGCAGATATATGTATGGTAGAGGAAGGACTGAGGGATTGAGAGATGACTGCTCAGGAGTGGCAGGCATTTCATTTTGGAGTAATGAGAATGCTCTAATATTGATTGTGGTGATGAACGCACAACTCTGTGATTATACCACAAACCATTGAATGTACACTTTAGACAATTGTATGGTGTGTTAATATATCTCAATAAAATTGCCAAAAAAAAAAAAAAGTTGTTGGATGGATAAAAGAGAGGCATAGGGAGATTACACACAGACAGAAGAGGAGACAGTGACCACCAGAAACTGGAAGAGGCAAGGATGGATTCTTTCTGAGCAGCTCTGTAAGGAGTGCACCTCTGCACCTACCTTGATTTCAGCCCAGTGATACTGATTTTTGACTTCTGGTCTCTGGAACTGTGAGAAAATAAAATTCCATTGTTTTTAAGGAAAAAAAAAACACTTCCTGAAACAAAGCACACCTGTAGTACAGAGAAACCTCTCATGGTTTCTAGGAAGAATGTCTTTCTGATACTATTCTCTAAGCAAGCAAGAGAAATAGAATTGGTTCATATTGTGTCTTAAGATAATAATAGCAAAAGTTTATCTAGTGCTTCCTATGTGCCAGGCTGTCTTTTGAGTTAAACTGTTCTGACCTGGCAATTGCCCACCAAAGGCAGAGGTCTGGGTTTGGAGAAGCTCCCTTTTGGGGATGCAGACTATGGACTCATCTCTAACGGACCACAGATCGTGTAAGTAGAAAGGAACAGGATAAAGGCAAATATTAATGGAGAATTATGGGATGTTTAGCCACAGCAGGATCTATAGACCTGTGATTCTCCAATTTTTTAAACATGTATCCACAGTAGTAAAAAATGAAAGTTGAATACATAGCCTCTATATGTATATCTGTTTATGAAAAAATACATAAACTACTGAATGAACATATTGTGTATATTATAAAACAATACAAAAACATACATTTAAAAGAATTATGTAAGATGTAAATGCAAATTATACTACTTTCTTTCCACCTTCCACTGGATCATCTTGTTCACCCTATTTGGGAGGCACTGGTGGATAGACTATCAGAATCTTCTGTTAGTTGTCAGGTGGTCGAGCTGTAGGGAGAAGGAAAGACAGCTATGGAAATGTGCTTCCTAATGGCCCAGTGATAAGAAATAATGTTCATTTATACCTGTCAGTATTCATCTATGGAGTATTTTGGTAGGTAATCTCATGGTGAGTCAAGAATGTGTCAGCTGTTCAGCACTGAAATGGAGCTGCATATAATTCATTAGAATTTCACTTTCTTTGCATTCTTCCACTAGTTTAAAGTTTTGGGAGGTCTTTGGCTATCCCTGATTCAGATGTCCTGCATGCTTCCTGATATTACAATAAGTGCTCACTTTACCTCTCTTGAGAATGACAGGGTGCCAACAGAAAGCCCTTCTTCTTACAGCTGACCTCTGAGGGAGAATTCTGTTATTCACTAGGGGGGAGCTTGGCAACACCAAAAAGATTTCTTGTGAACTATTATTTATATTTTAAAGAATGCTCATTTAAATTTTTTTGAAAAGTCTTTCTTTCTTGTTTCTCAAGCATAATAGCCCATTGTCCCTGAACCTCTGTGGTATGCAGCCCCTTTCCTGCCAGGTTATACCTTGTAGGAACCTTAACTGGCTAGATAGTCTCCGGGTCACAGGTTTTGATCCTTTTCTTGGCCTTGTTATTGTTTTTTATTCATCAGATAATGGGGAATCAGAGGGTGGAATGAGGGGCTTTGCTGTTCAAAGTAAATGAATGAAGGGATAAGGAGACTAGGGTCATTCCAGTGTTGTGTTTCTCTGTCTTCAGTAAGTGAAATTTATGCCTTTCCAAATATTAGCACCAAAAACAGCATTTATTGAGAAATTTTGTGGTAAGAACTATGAAAAGTGCTCTACATTCATTATCTCATTTACATTTTCACAACAACCCTGTGGATAGGTTTTATTGTCTCCATTTTATAGATGAGAAAACTAAGGATGAAAGAAGAGAAGTTAGTTGCCCAGGTCTCCTGGATAGTGAGTGGCAGAGCTAGCAGTCAGACCAGGCCTTTTCCTCAAACTCTTAGTTGCTCTTCTGTGGAGAACAGGTGGCCAGCCTGAGGTAGCCATTCATGAGCCTTGGGTCTACAGTTGTTAAATTCTTCCCAATGTGTTTCAGATCCTCTGGACCATGAGCCCACTGTGTCTCCACTGCTCCCTCGAAAAGAGAGAGGTCCCCAGGATACCGGCCTAAACGAAGATGAGCGTCTTCTCCCCAAGGACAAAAAGACCAATCTGTTCAGTGCCTTAATCAAGAAAAAGAAGAAAACAGCCCCAACCCCTCCTAAACGCAGTAGTTCTTTTCGTGAAATGGACGGCCAGCCAGAGCGCAAGGGGGGCGGTGAAGAAGAAGGCCGAGAAATCAGCAATGGGGCACTGGCTTTCCCATCCGTGGACACAGTTGAGCCAACCAAGTCCCCAAAGCCCAGCAATGGGGCTGGTGTTCCCAATGGAGCTTTCCGGGAGTCTGGAAACTCAGGCTTTCGGTCTCCCCACCTGCGGAAAAAGTCCAGCACACTGACCAGTAGCCGGTTAGCAACCAGCGAAGAGGAAAATGGCAACAGCTCCAGCAAGCGCTTCCTCAGATCTTGCTCTGCCTCCTGTGTGCCCCATGGGACCAAAGACACAGAGTGGAGGTCAGTCACACTGCCCCGGGATTTGCAGTCCACAGGAAGACAGTTTGACTCTTCCACATTTGGCGGGCACAAAAGTGAAAAGCCAGCTTTACCTCGGAAGAGGGCAAGTGAAAACAGGTCTGATCAGGTGTCCCGGGGTACAGTGACTCCCCCACCCAGGCTAGTGAAAAAGAATGAGGAAGCAGCTGATGAGGTCTTCAAAGACACTGCAGAGTCCAGCCCAGGCTCCAGCCCTCCCAGTTTGACTCCGAAACTCATCCGTAGGCAAGTCATGATGGCTCCTTCCTTTGGCCTTCCCCACAAGGAAGAAGCTGGGAAATCCAGTGCCTTAGGGACTCCTGTTACAGCCGAGCTAGTGCCCCCCGCCAGCAGAATGGGGTCAGGTACATCCGGAGGTGCCAGCAAGGCCCCTACTGAGGAGTCTAGAGTGAGGAGGCATAAGCACCCCTCCGAGTCACCAGGGAAAGAAAAGGGGAAATTGTCCAAGCTTAAACCTGCCCCACCCCCACCACCGGCCTCTGTCGGGAAAGCTGTAAAGCCCTCTCAAAGTCCGAGCCACGAAGCAGCTGGGGAGATTGGAGCCAGCACTAAAACAAAATCTGTAGATGCTGTAACAAGTGACATTGCCAAACCAAACCAGCTAGGAGAGGGCATCAAAAAGCCTGCACTCCCATCCATTCCAAAGCCACAGTCATCCACCAAACCGTCAGTGACCCCAACCAGCCCAGCTCCTGTTCCTTCAACATTGCCGTCAGCCTCCGCAGCCCTGGGAGGGGACCAGCAGCAGTCTTCCACTGCCTTCATCCCTCTCATATCTACCCGCGTATCTCTTCGGAAAACGCGCCAGCCTCCAGAGCGAATCGCTACTGGCACCATCACCAAGGGCGTGGTCCTGGACAGCACTGAGGCCCTGCGCCTCGCCATCTCCAGGAACTCAGAACAGATGGCCAGCCATAGCGCGGTCCTGGAAGCCGGCAAAAACCTCTACACATTCTGCGTGAGCTATGTGGATTCCATCCAGCAAATGAGGAACAAATTCGCCTTCCGCGAAGCCATCAACAAACTGGAGAATAATCTCCGGGAGCTTCAGATCTGCCCAGCAACAGCAGGGAGTGGCCCAGCTGCCACTCAAGACTTTAGCAAACTCCTCAGCTCGGTGAAAGAAATCAATGACATTGTACAGAGGTAGCAGAAGCCAAGCATCAAACCAGCTGGAGCTGCCTGCAGTGTGTGAGGGGTTACCTGTGATGGTGACCAACAAAGGACCAGTGAACCAGGACCTTGGGCCCGGGGGCTCTGCACAAAGTGGAACTGAGGAGCCAGTGTGGAGTACTGCCCTACTACCTATGTTGTGCACAAACTGTCCACATGCACTTTTCCCCTCCTTAGTCAGGCTCCCTGAGCCGTCTCTGTTCCTGAGTTTTATCTGTGGAGTTCCTTCTCTGTGGACTGAAATCAATATGCCAGGGTCGCACCAGGCTCTTTCACACATATTACTTTAAATCTGAGCTTTCTGGGGCAAGTGGGAGTGGCAGATAAGGATTTTTGTTTTCATTTTTCTTTCTGGAGAACTTTTTCTGGTAATGTCTTTTCCTTCCATTTCCCCCAAGAATGAGTGCCCTGAACTTTAATGAAACGTTTTCACCAAGGCTTTGTGATTAGTCACCTTTTCTCACCCCGTGGAGGGAGACTTTGCACTCAAATTTTCTTAAACCTCTCAAGGTAAAGACACATTTCGAAAACTGCATCCCGAAGAAGGTTGTGTATAGTCAGTGCTGCCAGGTGCTAGAACACTGCCCCTCCACTGTTGCCTGGGGACTGGGTGTACTCACCATTTCCTCATGTGAAGGACTGCTCCTGATCTCGGGGATAAAGCAGAGTGATAAAGAAAGCCAGCTTCTAGTTCGTGTGACAGATGGGGGAAAGCCAAAGAGGACCATAGTATGGGGTCATGTTATCATCCTCTCTCCATGTCCTTGGAGCCCAGTTCCTTGCTCTCTTGTGACATGCAGTGCTGATATTGGATAGAAAGCTTGAGTTTTAAGGGTGGCAGGCTCACAGTTGCTGCTGAAGAGGAGCCAGGGTAGCAGGAAGCTGGTAGCTAGTGCGTAAACAGCCAGTACTGGGGTCCAGGGTTTCCATCCTTTGATATTTCCAAGTGTCCTGCAAAAGTTTTGATTTCTAAGTTGTCTCCTGCCCTCACACTGTACTACTCTGAGACAAAGTAGAGTCTTGCAAGGCCCTTTCCTTTGTGACAAGACAGTCTTTCGTTTTCTGGAGTTCTTGAAGCATTTCAAAGCTCTGCCCCTAGCACAGCTGCCTCTGGTACAGAAAAGAGCCACCATGGGTGCAGACATACAGACAGAGGAGGAAGAGAACTGTTGGCCCCCAACAGCCCTGACCAGTTTTGGCTGCTCTCGTGAATTTGGCAAATATCTTTTATTTAATTACCATGAGCAGCAGGTAGCCTAAGGTTTCTATAGGGTTGTCAGGGGCTCAGCAAATCACAAACAAATGAAACCCAAAAAAGTATTCCAAAGAGGAGGCCTTTGTGTTTTGTGTCATGCATTTCTCCTGTGGGATTGCAACTGTGACTCCTGGGGCAGGGGCTCTTAGGTTTCCTTGAACTTGACCCAGAGTAGGTAGTTGAAATGTAGGGAGGCATCTGCCTGGGCCTCACCCCAAAGAAGCCAGGAGTAAACCACAATTCCCGCTCACCATGCCTTTTCATGCCTGTGTCCTAGCATAGACCCTATTTTTATGCTTATTACCTAACCTCGTACTTTATTTTTCTGGTAGAGATGGTTTCCTCTGGATTATTCTGTGCTATTCTCACTGTGCATCACCTCCTTGCCCCTCCCCAGGCTGCTGTGTTACACAGACTGAGGGAGGTGCTAGAACACCACCAGCAGCCTTGCAGAGCTCAGCCAAAACAAATTCCACCCAGAGTCCCTCGGACTGACTGTTCCTATAAGGTACTGTTCTCTCTTTTTTTTTTTTTTGTTAACATGACGTGCCACTACATTTTGCATTTTATCATGGTATTACATTCTTTTATAGTCTTGCTCTTTTATAAATAATGTGTACATAGTTTCCCAGTGTCCTCCTTTCTGAAACGCCTATGGTGTGTTTTTGTTTTTTGTTTTTTTTGGGGGTTTTTTTGGTCCAGTACATTTTGTTTCTGTATATGACTCGTGATTTTTGAATCCAAATCTTTCCTCTGTAGTATTTTTTAAATAAATACGTTTACAACATTTGAATCTTTGGCTGATTGCTTTGGTCTAATTCTTCCCTCTTGTTCAGAGTCATTGTATGCTGTGAGGAGTGGTGAAATTCCTCTTTTCCTAAAGGGGCTAAAGGTTCAGTGTTAGATTTTACAGAACAGAAAATGGCAGAATTGCTGCAGGAGTCCCAGGTTTGCTGCCCAGCTGCCCACACTTATCTTGTATCCTGTGTCATTATTAGCCATTTCTCAAGCAATTTCCTTGCTCTGATCTCAGGCCCTTCCTGCGCCCTTGGTACTTATTAGCCAGCAGCTAGGCTCTTGTCAGCATCACTGAGAAATGGGCTGTGCCACTGTACAGGCCAAGTTTGACCGGCAGTAGAAAAGGAAGTGCCTGAGGGCCTGTGCTAACTTTCAGGCCATCAGTGTCAATTAAAAGGGGTGGGAGGAGGTAGTGTTTTGAATTCCTTGCTGGCCTAAAAGGATTTCATACCTTTACAAGTACATTTTCCCCCTCCTCTTTGCCTTAGAACCCACGTTCTGCCACTGCCCTCAACCCCCAAAGCATCCCTCATTTATTTGTTTTGATATGCTGGGTATCTTGTTTCATGGCGCGAACAAGGAGAAGCTGAGTATGCCAGCCTGCGAGGGGCTGGAAATGCCACCAGGACCCCTTTAAACCCCCCACTAAGGAGACTGTCAGGTGGGGTGTGCTGACTCTTCCTCAACTCCATCTCCATTTAACGCAAGCTGACAGCTTGGAAATTGGAAGTTGGGGAAGTAAGTAGTGCCTTCTGATAATGATACTTATTAAGCCAGCAGACTTGTCAAAGGACACAGAGCCTGCTCACGAAAGCATATTGGAGAGCATGGTTCAGTGAAACCTCTTTACAGGAGACCTCAGCAGCAAGATGTGCTGAATACCAGGAGACGTGGGTGAAACACTTACCTGGGACAAGAACTGGTGAAATCCACCTCACCATGTTCAAATTGAAAAGCTGCAAGCCTCACTAGTGACAAAGATTTTTTTCCCACTCATTTCACAAAGAAAAAAACTGACACCCAGGCTCACATAGGTCATTAGTAGTTGATCTGGGCATTAGATCTTCCAAATCCAGGGCTTTTCCAGGGGTGACAGGGTCTTTCTTTGAGTGGTCACTCCCAAGTCTTGACATGGAATAATTAAAATAACAGCTACTACAGATGGTGAGTTTCCTCCACGTCAGACGCAGATAATTCATGAATCTTTACGGTAACCCTCTTAGGCAGGGCATGTTGTTACGCCATTTTCCCGTGGCTCAGCAATGTGGTTACTTGTCCTGAGACATAGCTTACACGTGGTAAGGCCAGGATGTAACCCATCACATGGCACCAGTCGCCTTGATGCAATGAATATTGGCTGTACAAGCGTGCAGTGAGAAAATTCTTGTCTCCCAAGTAAGAATGTTCTGTGTGTGCCATGCAAGCTTAAGAAATTTAGTTTGATCTAGTCGTTCTAAGACAGGGGTTCTTAATCTTTTCTAGGTCACAGACCCCTTGAAAGCCTAATGAAGGCTATGAATCATAGCCCTGGGAAAATCATATATGAGCACACACACAAGTTTCCAGGTAGCTGTGAGTCTTGCCTAAAGGGTACCCAAGGACCAAACCTGCCAAAGGGGGCAGCAACTACTGTTGATACTGTTATCTCAAACTGTGAGCCAAAAGTGTCAAAATTTTTTAAAAAATGAAACATTAAAGCCAAAAACTGAAAAAGTCCAGATGTTCATCAACAGAAGAAAAGATAAGGAAACTGTAATGTGTTTATGTAGTAGAATATTATATAGCAAAAAAGAACTAACAAATTATTACTGTATAACACAATATGGGTGAATCTCATAAAAATAATGTTGAGCCAAAGAAGCCAGACTTAAGTAATACTGTAACCTTTTGTTTATTAAACTGCATAACTAGTCCCTGGTATTTGAAATCAGGATAGAAGGTGGCCCAGGATGGAGGGGGTCAGTGCACAGGGGCGGTTAGAGACAGGTAATGTTCTGTGTCTCAATCTGGGGGCTGCTGGCTAATGGGATTGTCACTTGGTGGAAATTTATTTAACTGTACACTTCGGATTTGTGCACAATCACTGGTAGTTTTCTTAAAATAACAGCTTGCATGTAAGTGCTTTCAGCTTCTCAGGTACTGTACACATGCTTTCTACATCACCACATGAAAGCCTCACACCTCTTGAAGAGGGAGGTTTTGCCACTGTCCTCATACGATGGGTGAGGAAACAGACTCAGAGTTGTGAAGCAGCTTGCCCAAGGCAGACAGCTTGTGGCTGGCCAGGCCTGTCTGGCTCTGTAGTGTCAAGCTCATACTCACTGTGCAGGACTACTTTTATCCCATGCAGATGGCTCCATGTTACCAGTAGAGGGTCGGGCTTCAGGGCCAAGCTTCTCATTAAGGAAGAACAAGCCAAGAATTGCAGCTAGACCAGCTTCTCCAGATATTTGGGATATTAGATACAATGTCTTCCTGATCTGTATGCTTTGGGGACTCGATTTCCAAATTTTGTCTTAGTACAAAAGACATAATTAGGTGGGACAAGACTAACCATGGTGTTCCCTTGTCAATAACTGCTCTTGTCCCTGATGGTCACCCAACATCTTGGGCAGGGCCTTGAGTCCAGTTAATGTCACTGCTGCCATGAGAGAAATCTCTGCAATATCATCTGGAAAGGCATTCCCAAGGGGCTAAGGGAGATTCAATGTACAGCAGTCCTGACGTCATAGGTGAATGCTCCAGCTGCCTGCTTGAGGGTGAAAAGTACCTTGTTGGGGTTGGGCCTTAAATGAAATTTGTCATGCACCATCTTTGGCATTGGAACAAAGTTTGGGATGAGGTGGTTTCCCTGTTGTTTACTACAGTAACTGTCTCATAGCTTGCTGCCCGTACTAGCAGCTTCTTTGCTTTTTTCTTAAACATTTTAATAAATATTTCAAACATACAGGAAAAAAATTCCCCTTCCATTTAAATAGCTAAATACTCTGATCTACACATCCAAAATGAAGAGTTTTTTGGGGTCTTGCATAAATACAACGAAGAGATGCACACAGCTCTTGTGCGACTCTGGGTTGGAAGCAGGAGAGAGCTAACAAGGTGTGGTGAGGAGGGCCTGCTTGGGGGAGGGTAATTCTGCTCCCAAAATAAATGCTTTACCAAGAGCCTCGCCTTCACTAATCTGGAGAGGAATCTTTCCCAACAAGGAGAAAGCTGGCCAGTGGGTGGCATAGCGTGAGAGGGCCCAGAGACCTTGACAGAAACCCGTGGGATGACATAGAGTTGGGGCAGGGAGTTAAAGACTGAATTTAGCCAAATATAGTAGGAGTTGATTTAACAGATCAATGCCCTTAACAATTTGATTGTTCTGATTTTCAGGGTTATTGAGCTTGAGTGTACAAGCAAACTGGAAAGAAGAGTTGTGTTGATTTCTTTTAACGATGAAAGCCTAAGGACAGTATATCCACTCCTTTGAAGGCCTTCTTCCCTACCCCCCGCCCCTTTTCTTCATCTCAGATTTCTCCATCAAGGTTAATGTAATCCTGCTAAATTAAAACAAAATGAAACAAAAATATAACAACCAAACAAAAAAACAGTATGCCAAAATGTGTGTAAAGATATGTGGAAGTAGTTCAGCATTGCTTTCCTCCAAATTCTATTAGTGACCAGGAGAGCAGCTCCCTTTTCTACAAGTGTAGAAATAAGTCAAGCCTGCTTGCAACCATGCTCCAGGGCATTCATCCCTCCGTCATTGGTCTTTTTTTCCTTTTTAATTCCCCCCATTGTTTTGCACTCCCTGACTGCTCTCTGTGTCCATTAGCTGTGTGTTCTTCTGTGTCTGCTTGTCTTCTCTTTAGGCAGCACCAGAAACCAATCGTGGGACTTCTGGAGTGGGAGAGAGGCGCTCTATCTCTTGTGCCACCTCAGCTCCCTGGTCTGCTGCATCTTTTATTGTCTCTCCTCGCTGTCCCTTTTTGTTGCGTTATCTTGCTGCACCAGCTCTCTGCACAGGTCAGCACTCCTGCACAGGCCAGCACTCCCCATGGATCAACTCGCCACGCAGGCCAGCTTGCCACCATTGGTCTTTGGTCACCTGTGTTTCACCTGGTTTTTCATGAGTCTGGTCACTGGCTTCTTTTTGTCAATGAATTAAGGGAAGGGTTGCTCCAGGTTACTGCCCTCTTAAAAAACTAAGCAGATATAAGCGCACAGGGGTGAGAGTATCGGCTGGGATTTGTACATTTGTGGCATGACATACATTCGCAATGCCAGAACTGTCTATTATTGACAAACCAAAGCTAGTTTTCTTAGAGGTTTGCCCTCTGTGGTTGAGGGTTATTTCCTTTATTAATCATCAGACGATGACCCAAGAGATGTGCCCATCCCTGTCAGTGTCACGTTAGCAAAGGGTGACAACATCCCTTTGCAAGAGGCATTCCGAATCACCCCCTCCTCGCACAGGGTGAGAGGACAGAGAGAGTATCTGTGCCTTTCAGAGTCTGGTGCCATTGTCTTGTCCCCATCACAGCAACTCAAGGCCCTGGGCACATGTACCAAGGCATAAGGGAACCCTCATTTTGTGTAAGAAGAAGCAAGAAGCTCCAAGAGAAGGCAGCTTGCTTTAATATAAGATTATATATATTAAACATTATGGTAATGTTTTTGTGTTCCTCGCCCATCTTACCACCCTCATTTCAACTCCCCAGTCAACTTGGTTCTTCTGTGGCTCAGATCTGTCACCCCTTAATGAAGTGGCTTTCTGGCTGCTAGGGATTGTGGGCTGCCACTGGGGGATGCAAGTCACTAGTGGAATGGAAAACACTGTGAAATACTCTGAGGTGCCAAGCTGTGCCCAGCACAGTGTGGTTCTAAAAGGCTAATAAAAATCCACCAATTAATGGTGACAGCTCAATGGAAAATTATTCAATTGTGAACAGGGGCAAGCTGCAGCTTGAAAAGAGGAGGGGAAATGTTGCTATAGTAACATCAATATAAGTTCTCATCTCGACAGTAGAAGCTGGTCCGGGTGTGAGCAGCATCAGACTGCTGTATCTGACACGGGATGGGAATCAGGAGACACCAAAGCAGTTTTTGAAATAGATGGTCTGCCTCGTCCCAGGCCTGCAGCCACGTCAGGCCAAGCGCCGGCTTTCCCCAGGGTAGAGAAGTTGTTTTCCAATGCTTTTTGCTCTGAGAAAACAAGTGAAGGAGCAGTCAAGTGAAGGAGAAAAGCACAACATGTATTGTGTTTCCCTGTACCTTTCGACCATGGGTATTTTACCAACAGCCAATTAAGGGATGCTGAGAGAGGTATGTGACTATGCAACAGAATTTCCATCTCCCCAAAGATAAGGCATTTGCAACTCAGGAAAATGAAGTTCCCAGGGCGCTGAAGACCTGTAGCTTAAGAGTCAGGTGAGTTTTCCATTATGTTTTTGCAGTTGATACAACTTTTATTTCAAAAGATACACACAACACATCCATATTTTGAACATTTGGAATGCCACCTTGCCATATTAAAAATGTATTCCTTCCCAATTCATCTCCCAGGAGGCTTTTGACTTGGCAAACTGTACCATAGAGGACAGTCATCAGAAAGGGATGGGAAGCCAGTTCTGAATGGCATCTCGACACTAGAGCAGTGTTTTCTTGCCAGAGGGATCTTGTGTTAATGGGATAGCGAACAAGATTTTATTTTTCATTTTTAACTTTCAGAGCCATACTCTGTACCCGGTGGAATATATTCATTCACAGTTGCTTTTTGGATGTCAGCTACAGACGTCCCTATGGAGACTGTCAAAACTTTGATTACCCCACTATAATCACTCAGTCCACCTACCTCAACTCCGAGCCAGCACAGCCAGCCCTGCCTATTCATATTCATTGCTGAAAAGCATCCTCAGCTCTGTGCCACTGGGGCCAAGGGACTGCTCCGAATCAGACCACTTGGGGAAGGAGAGAGGCTGAAACAGACAAGTCCTTGTCACTGAGCTGGAACAGCAGCATTTTTTTTTTTGTTAACCAAGATATCACTTGCTGTTTGGTCACCTTTTTGATGCCATCCAGTTTTCAAAAAAGTTGGAAATAAAAAATAAGCACTACTGCTAATGAATCATTGTAATGATACCTAAGTCTTCTCAATGTCTTGGTCTTTGAGGTTTGAGGAGATGAATGGAGTTAAAACAGATGGAGGATGGGGAGTCCACAGAGAAACCCTCTCCAGGTGTCGTGGCCCCTTCACCGCCGGCCAAAACGGAAGCTGAAGCCGCCCTTCTTCCTACTGTAGCCACTGAGCTCCTCAGCCAACATCCCTAAAGGGCCACTTGCCTTCTCGCTGTCGGCGGTGAAGAAGCTGGTGGCCTCACTGCCGTCGTCCTGCCTCCCGAACCGGAGCCTGAAGGCGGCAGGCTCTTTGCCAGACGTCTGCAGCTCCTTGGCTGGCATGAGCAAGGAGTGCGGGAGTGGCGCTGTCAGCCACTGAGAGGAGCCCCACAGGAAGTTGGGTTGGTGCAGCTTGGCCAGGTGGGCCCAGTTCATTTTGGCTCCAATGCGACCCATGGTATCTGCAGGTTCTTTTCTGTCCACTCGAGGGAAGCAGGCACCCAGCGGGAGGAGGAGGAGGCAGGACAGGGAGTAAGGGCGTATCATCTGATCCAGAGGAAGACAGGGAAAGAAGTTACAGTCTGTGCTCGTGGGCCCTGCACTTGTCCACAGTACTTCCCAAGGCCTGGGCAGCTGTCAGAGGCGTGCTTCAATAAGCATGGGGAAGTGTTGCTATGGTAGGTTAGGGGGCCACGCCTTTAGTTTCCTAGCAGGCCCAGGAGCTGAGTGACCGTTTAGGCTGGTTCTCACTTCCCTGAAATCCCCTGGATTTGGCTGCCTTGACAGCTTAGCAGTATAATACCACAGCTGCTGGAATGGCTTACAACAGTGTGCAGATGGCCCCTAGAGAGCTGAGCAAATCTGGGTTCACTTTTCTTTTATTATAATTATTGGCTATTGACTCATGGGCCATATTGTCTCATAGCCATTGGGTAGAAAGTTAAAAGCATTAGCCTCTCTTAGTTTTCGATTTGATAATAAATGGGTCTGGCTAATAATCTGTTTAGCTGGGACACTAATATCTCTTTAACATGGAAACAAATTGCTCATGAGACCCAGTAACAGATTTGATGGGCCTCGCCTAACTTGTAGAGACCCACCGGGGGAGGAGCATGTGCCTGTGGTGGAGGCAAACTCTCCTCTATTGCACACTGGTGATGTGCCAGGCTCTAAGCTGGAAGCTTTACACATACAGCTACCTTCATCTTCACAATAAACTTACTTGTAGCTACTGTTTTTCCCAATTTTCAGGCAAGAAAACTGTCAGGCTAGGAGATTCTGTTCAGGTCCCACAGCTAGGAAGCGGAGGCACTGGAATTCATGATTCTAATGGCCAGAGGGCTTCTTGGTGCCCCAAGCCTGTGCAAAATGCTTTCTATACCTCAGAACAATCCCTTTTGCAGAGGAGGGATCAGTCTCTAAGAAATGAGGTGACCTGCCCAAGATCTCACAGCTTTATAAGTGGTAGAGGTGGGATTTAAGTCCAGGTCTAATTGGGCTTGCTCTGGAATGCACACATGCTTTAAATTGCTACTCTATGCCACATGTGATGGTCCACAGGGGTTTTGCAACAGAAATGGAGCTTCCCGGAATGCTCCTGTCTTGGCAATAATTGCTGTCTTTCCTCACAGAGGAAGCCTTTTTGGTAATGACCATGGGTGAATGGGAGCTGGCTTGTCCTCTGAGGAGTAGAACTGATGCTAGAATAAAGAGAGTTGGTGCTGGTGAAGATAGGACAGGACTTCCCAGAGCTCTTTCCAGAAATGGTTCCCTTGAAAACATTTCAAAGAAGCGAACTCAGCCAGAAAGCTTTATAAAAAAGAAAAGTAGTCCTTCTCATCAAACCCATCCCAGCCTTCCGGAGCCCTTCTAGCCCCTTGAGGCTGGGGCGACCTCTCATCTGCTGCTGGGAAAGACTTTCCATAGGGGTCTGGGCCGAGTGGGGGGCCTGGGCTTTCACAAGGTGCTTTTCTCCTTCACCAATAGCTGTCTACACGGAGTAACCCACCCTAGTGGATGAATCCACGATGGGGATGGCCTCTGGGTCTTGAGAAAGAAGGCGTCTTAATGCAGTAGAGAAGGGGTCCTTCTTCCTTCGGGGCCAGTGGGGAATATGGTGTCACAGACCCTGTTTAAGGCCAAAAGTCTAGCGTGTGGCAGGGAAGTACAGGATGAGAAACCAGGGCAGTTTTCCTTGTGGCCATTTCAGCCTCTGCACAGCCCTGGGCTGTTGTTTAAGACGAGGTGCTGACCTCCGTCTCTCTGGCCCTTCCCCGCCCTGCGGTCGCGTGTCCCCTCTGACTGCCTGTGCCCAGCTCCTAGCCTGGATGAGGGCTGGAGCGATTGGACTCACCGTGTGGCCGGGCCTTCTCCCAGGCTGGCTGGTGGCTCTCTGGGCTCGGGGGCTGGACAGGGGCTTCTCCTTTGGGTTTCTTGTCCAGGAAGTGCGGGTCCTGGGTTCTCCCTGCTTTAAATAGGCCTCGTGGGTGTACTTGCCACTCGTGCAGCCTGATTGCTGCACATTCCAGACTCTGGGATTCCATTGAGGACACTGGTGGTGAAGGAGGGGGTGGTGCTGCTGATTAGACTGATAAAAGACCCAACATAAATGCAATGTGCTCTGATGAGGGGACAGATGGGGCTGCCCTTTGCCCAGCAGGCCGCCTCATTTGTAGAAGAGTTGGCGCATCATTAACCGTGAACTGCGGACACTGGAGCCGCGAGTGCCTTGGAGGAGGCACTGATGCCCATCTTTAATAACCTGCCTTTGTTGGTCTGTCACACTCTCTGAGAGGACCTGGGGTGCAGGCGTGTTCACCCCTGGCATGCCTCCCACCCAGACAACCTGGCCTCTCTCCCCGTGAAGCCAGCGACTGTCATTCACTTTTTAGTAAGGTTAAAAGTTGTTTTGGTGCTGCATTTCTCCTGCTCTGGAGCCTCACGAGAGGCCTGTGGGGCCAAGAGGCTGAGCCGCTCGTGGGAGGGTGTGGAAGTGGGCATGGAGCCACCCTGCCAGCAGCAAGTACTTCCCTCACGCCCGTGGCCCCAGCACCGACAGCTTCCTCTATTCCTTAGAAGAAAAGCTCTGTCTTTCCCATCATTGCAACCCCAGTGGCTGGCTCAGTGCCTGGCGCCTATTGGGAAAAGGACGGGCAAGCACCACTGTCCTCTGCTCCCCAGCTGCCGGGAGTGAGCACTTCCGTCTTTCTGAACGGGTGGTGGGAGAGCGATCGCGCTAGTCCCTCCGGCCAAGGGGCTGGGTCAGGAAGAGGAGTGTGGTAGCCCAGTGCTGGTGCTTAGTGAGGACAGGATGGAGGTTCCCTCCGCCACGGTGCCCGCAGTGGGGGCCACCAGCGTTCATGGTCCACAGGCCACTCCCAGGTAAGTTCATGGGCCAGGATGGGGAACGTGTGTTTTTACCTACTCTGCATTTCCAGAGTGTAGCATGTGTGTGTGTGCACACACACACCAAGGGAAAGAGGCAGTGACAGGCTAAAGTGGGTCCTCTAGCTGGTCCAGCGGCCTGCGGGCTGCAGGATGCATTCCCAGCCCCGGCCCCTCCTCCACTGCTAAGCATGGTGTCCTGCTGGGCCTGTGCTCCAGGCCTGCTTTGTGTCTGGGGAGCACCTCTGGGGAAACCAGCAGGAGGTGCTAAAATGACAGCCATGACCCCCAGCCTCTGCTTTTTCTTTCGCTGTTTCTTGCCTGGCATAGACTTTTCCTCCACTGAGCAGGTGCTTTGTGAGGCTGCAGCCGCCCTAGAATTGTCTGACAGCTGCTCAGCCCAAACCGAGAACTGAGCACAGAGGATTTTTCTCCAGTCCCAGGGGGCTTTCACCCAGCTGCCCTATCACCTGTGCCTGTGGGTGCTGTGGGGAGGGCCTGGGAAACCCAAGCAGGGCTGCCCAAGGATAGAGACAGCCTCCACATCACTCTTCACCTCCCCAGGGATCTGAGGAAGTGGGCTGGAATCTTTCTCTCCTCTGAAGGTGTGGGGAGAGGGAGGGGGAGACAGAGGCTCAGAGGGCGAGAGGGCGCGGAGGTGGAGGGGAGGCCCAGATGCCCCCGTGCACGCTCTGCTCTCCAGCATGGTTTTTGTTCCCCACTGGTCCCCCCTCAGCTTGTGTGGAGGGAGCAGGGCCAAGGAAAGGGCAGACAGTCCCCGGGTTGATTTGGGGCCTCTCCTTGGGTTGTACGCTGGCCTCCCTCGGAGAACAACACAGGCAGAGTGAGCAGAGGGCTTGCCCATCTGCCGACAGGAGCAAACGCCGGCGCCACGCTGGCCCCGCGGACTCGACCACCGCGGCTGGAGCTACCAGTGAGGTGCTCCCTGTTCCCTCCCGGCTCCGCTTCCCTCGGCGGCATGTGCATGTGTGTGTGCGCGCGCGTGTGTGAGGTGGCCGGTGTCGTTTTATCTCCCTTTTTAGTGCTGGTTGGCTGAGGAGTGCAGTGGGGCCTGTGAGGCCTTCGATCAGATGCCCTTGCTGTGCCTCAGTTCCCTCGAACGGAAACTGTGAGGATAGGGTCCTGGTTCCCAAGCTGCATTCTGCAATATTCCTCAGCACAGCTGTGGAGGGTGGGGAGAGCAGCGTGGGGGTCGGGCCCTCGGGCCCCTGCTGCGCCCAAGGAAGGTAGCTCCACGCGGTTCTGTCTGACTCCGTGGGCTCTAAGCAAAGGTCCGCTGCCAGAACAGCTATTGGCCTGGGTCACCAGAACCCCTCTCTGAACCAAGGCCTGTGGTCCTGCAAAGTGGCCGCAGAAGTCCAGAGTATTGGTTGCTGGTTTGGGATAGGTGCAAAGGGAGGTCCCCTAAAGGATGAGTGTGAGGAGACCCCCCCATGTAGCCCATGTAGCCCACAAAGCTCAGAACAGCTCAGGCCCCCACCCACCCCACCCCCAACCCCTCTGGGTCCGGGTCCCTAGAGCCACGACAGAGCTGGTGCCAAACAGATGTGGAGATTCAGGGGACTTGCCAAGTGCTCTCCAGACACCCAGCCTGAAAGGTGTTGTCAGATGCACTTCCTTGGATGTGCGGAGCCTCTGGGCCCCCAGAAAATGAGCCCCCAACTCTTGCGCAGATGGGAGGTGGTGACAACTGTGTTACTGCTCTGTCACCACGGAGGCGCCAGGCTTCCAGCAGCACCTGACGGCTGGGGTCTGGGCTCCCTGAAAGCTCAGGCGTGGCCAAGCCTGTGAGAATCATGGAGCAACAGGATTCCTTCAGGGCCAGCTTTGTGCAAAAAGGCCTTTCGTGTTGCCTGAGCAAATGCAGAAGGCGGTAGAAAGGCCTTGGCGCAGGAAGAGCTGTGGGAGGGAGTCCAGTGGCGCCGGCTTGCCTGCAGGTTGGAAGCCGCCCAGGTGTGCTTCCCTGGAAGCCAGCCTGGGGGTGGGCCAGGGCCAGTGCCAGGATGTCCAAGCTGACCAGCAGCCTGGGCTCCGTGAGACTTGCCCAGGGCTCCTGGCTCTGCTCTCGCGACCTCGCGCTTCTGCTCTGCCCTTCGTCCACATGTGAGCCTCCCTAGACTTGGTTCGGCCCCTGTCTCGGCCACATACCAGCTATGACCTGAGACAAATCACTTCACTCTCTGAGCCTCCATTTCTTCACCTGTGAATGGCAGTGCCCACATCACCCAGGTGCTGTGACACTGTTGGGGAAGGCAAGGCAAGGCAGGTGCGCGGTACATGCTCAGTCAGCGTTAGCTGCTGCCACTGCTGAGAGCCCAGACAGCGCCCTCACCGGGAGCACGAGCGCGCTTCCTGAGGACTGTTAGCAAGTGCCGTTCCCTCAGCGCTTCCCATCTTGCTGGCCGAACCCCTCCTTGCCGTGGTAAATATCTTCCCATGCTTTATTGTGCATTGTTTGTGGCTAAAATGCAAGTGCCCCTGAGCGGGTAGCACTTGTCAGCTCTAAGAAGTTCTGCATGACTGAGTTGCTGATCTTACTGATTGGCCAGGTGAGCGTGGAGCCAGAGCAGCTTCCTGTGGAGGGAGCCACTGTGGGCAAGGTTTGGAGATGGCAGAGGAGGAGCCGAGCCAGACACTGCCCTCACCCCGGGGGAGGCCCTGGGGCCGCAGGCCTGTGGAAGGAGCTGGGGCAGTGCTGGCCTCAGTAACTCCTGGTCGCCTGGCCCAGGGGTCCCATTCGCAATCCCAGGCTCCCCCACGTCTGCCCCTCAGACCCTGTGAGTCCCATATGCAGCTGGCAGGTAAGCAGGTAGCAGGGCAGGGGTGCCAGGTCAGCCTTCATGGTGCAGCCTCTCGGGAAGGAGCAACTTCAGGGCATGCTCTCCCATGGGCCTGGAATCTCCCAAGAGGAGAGATTGTGTTCTGCTCATCCCTCTGTCCCCAGTGCCGACCCAGGGCTGCCGGCCCAGAGTAGGTGTTGGTGCTTGTTTGATTGGCCTGTGGGAAGGGGTGGTCTGGCATTGGTGTTTTCTGTCTCCTGATGAGGTCCCATCCGCCTACCCTAGGGTCCTGATCCCAGCTCCCAGGGAGAGCCAGGTCCCCATTCTACTTTGCTCATCAGACTGCGGGCGAGTCCTCATGTTGGTGTGTGCTGTCTGCAGGGGCCCAGAGGCCCTCCCAGCCCAGCGCTCCCTGTGAGTGGGGAACAGGGCAAAGGAAGAGTTGTAGGGCAAGGACACAAATGGGCACAAGACAAGGTAGACAGTGGCCAGGTAGCATGAGGAGTGCAGCCCTACAGGCTGGGCTGTGAAGCGGGGAGAGCACAAGGCTCTTGGGGAACAAGACCGGGGCTTACCAGGGACAGAAAGAGGAATGTACATCAGCTTCCCTCTGTTTAAAACCCTCAGTAGCTCCCCATGGCTCCCCCTCCCCATGCCACTCCTTGATCACCAGCTCCAGCTGCATCCCCCTCTCTTCCAACTGCCCCAGGGCCTTGGCACAGGCTATCCCTTTGGCCTAGAATCTTTGCTCCTCGGCCCCCCCTTTCTTTTGTCAACCCCCTTTTCTTTCTGTAGATCTTTGCTTAGACATTGCCTCCTAAGTTTTGGTTCCCCAATCTTTCTGACCTGGCAGTACCCACCCATCCTCATGACTTCTGTGCTCTCTTGCCCACACCCCCTGCTCTGTATCCTCTTCTTCATTGTGCTTTTCTGGTCTCAGTTGTACCTGTGAAATCATTTACTAATTTCCTGTCTCTCTCCCTCCCTAGACTATAAGTTCCAGAAGGGTGAGGCCCTGTCTGCTCTGCTCCCCAAACTACACCCCGATGCCTGCACAGCCTGGCCCATCCTGATGCACAGCATTTTTGCTGTGGTGGTGGTGGAAGGACAAGTATGTTTTGACCAATCCATTCAAACTGGACCATCCTCTATGATGGACCATCATCTGTTCAAGATTTACTTCATATGTGGGGGTGTCCCACACTATGTGAATGATGGCAAGGGACATATAGGGGCCAGCGGGTCAAGTCTGAGCACGGTCATGAAAACATGGAGTTTAGGCAGAAACCTAAAAATGGCCATTTGGATAGGTGAGAGGGTCAACCAAATTCTTCCCAGAGAGAGGCACCATGGCCAGAACAGGGAGGTGTCCAGGGTCCCGTGCAAGAGTGGAGTGCGACGTGGGCTCTACCCTGAAGGCAGGGGTGCCTGGGAGATTCTAGGCAGGGCAGGTGCAGGGTCAAGCTGCTTGGGAAGATCTTGCTGTCACAAAAGATGGAGTGTGGCAGGACATCAGGGGCACGGCCGAGGTGTGAGGGGATGGCACCTGGGCAGGGTACAGCCGTGGAGGTGGGGACAAGGGGCAAATTCCAGAGCAATGGAGAAGGTTGACTCTCCAGGACCAGGTGGGGGCCAGACAAAAGGGAAAGGAAATTGGGAGCCCTGGGAGCTGGGAAACAGTAGAAGCGACAGCTGCTCTGGTAGCAAATGGTTCACTCTGGTGAGAACTTCAGGGGCTGTTGGGGTGGCAGAGGCTGCAGAAGTTGGGAGGGGCTGCCTCCGGGCAGGAGACTCGAGGTTCAGAAGAATACCGCAGGTGCACGGTGGATCTCGCAAAGGGCTTTGGGGGAGGGAAGGTGGTGTGACTGTCCTGTCAAGACATGGTTGAGTCCCTCCTTCGGAAACACTGCAAGCATTTTATGAGAACAGGTGGTGCGGTCAAGTGCATCTGGGAGATGTTGGGTCAAAGAGCAGCACTGGATCTTTTCCCAAAGGAGCCTACACGTTGAGCCCCCAATCGGGCAGAGCAGGCAGGACTGTCCACACTTGCTTGACTGAGGATGTTTTGTGGCAGGGATGAGAGAGGGATTCGTGTCCTGTGAGCCTGGGCTCGGGCACCCCCAGCCTTGGTCTTTGGCATCTCGTTGCACAGACCGAGCCCCCTTTGCCACCCCGGCGTTAGGTGTGGCGCTGCGTCTCCAGCCGCCTGCCCCCAGGTGCAGGGACCCAGGGCTGGGACTAGAAGCTGAGTGAAGGCAGAGTCCACGCACAGAGCCTCTGAGCTTGGGGTTTCATTAAATAAACTAAGGGAATTGTTTTGCCTTAAATTG
Source organism: Dasypus novemcinctus (assembly GCF_030445035.2). Lineage (NCBI taxonomy): Eukaryota > Metazoa > Chordata > Mammalia > Cingulata > Dasypodidae > Dasypus > Dasypus novemcinctus. Next base: position 86,265,889 of record NC_080680.1, on the reverse strand, counting down.
GTTTTTAAGCATAAATAGCCATTAGGGACTGTTTGTTCTTAAGAGACTGAACTCCTCAGAAAGGCAGTCCCCGCCCCAGGAGAGACCACCGGGCAGCCCCCAAGGAGGATTAACCCCTTCGGGTGCAGCCAGTGTGGACGGCATGCCTTACCTCTATCTTGGCAAAACCCAGAACGCGCCCTGCCAAAGCACCCTGTGGGGGGACAGCTATCTGGATGCTCTAGTTAAAACGGGGAGGGGGAGGAGTTGTAGGGAAAGAGAACAGCAGGGGTCCTGGAACACTAGGGTGTCTGGCCGTCCTGTGTCCTGACTCGGGGTGCCAAGTGGGGCCGGAGGCGGAGGCCAGGGCTGGGTCACCAAGAGACTTTATTGGAAACTGGAACACACAAGACACCAAGCACAAACAGCCTAGAAGAACGACAGTGTCATGCCATGAGCCCTCCCAGCCCCAGCCCGCTCCCTCTTTGCACAGGGCCAGGCATGCCTGTGGGTGCTGAAGGGAGGTAGCACAGCCCGCCTCAGGCCAGGGCCCTCCCCGCTCCCACCCCGAATCCCATCGAGGTCCAACCTCAGCTCTCCAGCTGCTTGGCCCACTCAGAGTTTGCAAACAACCTTCTCCCTGCAAACCGACAAAGGAACAGGTCCTGGGGAGGCCCTGGTCACTGGGGCCAAAGCTCTGGTGGCTCCTTGTTCTGGTGCCGTGAGTGCCCTGCTGCACCCTCCTGCGGGGATGCCACTCTTCACAGGACAGAGGGCTGCACTGGGCCACAGGGCTTGCTCTCCTCCCCTGCCCTTGGCACCCCTTCCTAGCCTGCGTCCTCTTGGTTTGGTGGCTGCAGGCTGGCAGCTCGTGTAGACACCCCCTCACTGAGCCTCCAACTCTGCCCACTTAGAGATGGGCTCCTGGGTGGCAGGGTCTCCAGCCCCAGCAAGCCAGCCAGAGGGCCTGTGTGGAGGAGGGCCAGGGGGAGCCAGGAAGAGGCGGGCACTCAACGCATCGCTCCTGCCCCAGACAGACCTGAAGCCTAGTTCATGCAGCTGCAGGGGTGAAACGCAACTGCAGCGCTTGCATACAGCTGCCCTTCTCTCCCAGCTGGCCAGCGGCTCCCAGGCTGGCCCTGCGGGGACCGTGAGGGTGGAAACTGAGGTCCTTCCACCTGCTGGACTCGGGTTGCTCCGTCAGCCAGACGGGTGGCCTCTGGTTTAACTCTCAGAGTTTGGGGGCAAGCAATCCAAAGTTTGGGGGGCAAGGAATGAGACCACTTGCCGAATGCACAGAACCCAGCTGAGGAAGCTGACTGGATGTTTCAGCTGCTTTTGGGGAGAGGGAGGAGGCTAAATGCTGTGCCTCAAGATCCCAGAGAGGAGCTGGACCTCCCCGCCCCCCAGACCCAGCCTGCTCTTCTCATGCAATGAAGAGGGAAAGAAGGAGGGGGCTTGGCCAGGTGGCATGGTGACTAGCAAGGCCGACCATCCCTCCCTCAAACCATGGAACCGGGCCCAGGGTCCAGGGTCCAGGCCCTGGTCCCAGCGAGGCCCCTTTGCCCCTGTGGCTCTCCCGCTCCCCTTCCTCCTGTGGTTACCCCATCTCAGCAGATCACCTTCCACACTGACATCGGGGGGCAGGCTCCGCAAGGTCAGGGCCACGGCCTTGCTGGCCCCAGCCTCCCCCGCCCTGAGGGGGCGCACAGTGAACTCTGCTCTCAGCGCCAGCCCTGCCAGGCCCGCCCTTGAGGCGGGTGGGCGGAGGGGCTGGATCTCCCCACCACGGCGCTCTGTGCCCATTCAGCCAGCACGTGGCAGGGCCCCAGGCCCCAGCCCTGAGCAGGGAACGGCCCTGATGCTCCAGGGCAGTAACGGGGGCTCTGGAAGGAATGGGTGTCTCCAGCACGGGGGAAGTTGAGGCTGCACACAGGCCCGCGCAGGCTCCTCACCCCATCCCCGAGCTGTGGGTGCGTCTGTTCTGCAGCCAAGCTTCTGGCAGGGCCGCCTCTGTGCTCCTGACGCGCATGTCTGTGAAGCCATTCCCTTCACACTCACCGGGAGTTTGTTTGATGACAGATCAGAAAGCGCTTGGCACTTTCTAAACAGTGACTGGCACTGCCGGCTCCAGACTAGGGCCAGTGGGGGAAAGGGTGGCCTGCCTGAGATGAAAACTAGGGATTGCAGACCAGCCTCTGGCCTGTCACTGGGGACCCTGGGGGCCGAGGTCGGCTGGCTCTTTTGCTTTCTAGAGGGCATGAAGGGGCCAGGGGGTGGGAATGTCCTTCAGGTCGGCTGGTCATTCTCCACACATCTGCTCACCCACTGCCCCCCCCACTTGAGCCACCCCCCCCCCACCATCCTGGTCAGCTAGACTGTCATCGCCTGCTTCTCGGCTGCCTCCTCCTCCAGCTCTGAATGTTGAGGGCAGGGACGCTGTCGTGTCCAGCACCCAGGGCAGTGCCTGGCACATGGCAGATGTCCTGTAGACACTGGTTGCATGCTGATGACCACGGTGGGGGTAGAGAGGGGGCTGTCAGAGGCACCCCGGGCCCTTCCTGCTGCCCCTGGCAGACTCCAGTTTATTATTACGTAAGCGCAAACTTGGGCGGGAGGAGGGAGAGCTGAACCACACATCACCACCGCTCCTTGCCTGCCTTCCCCAGACTGCAGTGTCCTTCCCAGCACCCACCTCCCGGGCGAGGAAGGGTGGGTTGGTGCTGCCCACTGTTGGCTTGCTGAGGGTGGCTTCCTGGGGTCCCTGCCTTTCCTCCACAGCAGGTCCCAGAGGTAGGAGCCTGGAAAAGCGCCCCGCACTGGGCTCTGAGAGCAAACACGTCAGGGTCCCAAGGCTGCTGCCCAGGAAGTTAAGGGCCGCAGTTCTGGACCCAGCCCTGCCCTTCCTGACCTGGTGGCCTCGTCTCCCCTTCCCCTTCTCACCCACTGGGGGCCAGTGTATAATAAATAATCCCTTGCGTGTTGGGAGGATTAAATGAGAAAATGCCTGGGAGGTGCTTGGCTTGATGCCTCAATTTCCCCATCCCCATTTGCCCAGTGACACCGCCCTCCCCCCCATGGCCCATGCAAGGGACAGCCTCCCCAGGAAGACAGAAGCCTCTGGAAATCCCTCCAGCCCCAGGGCCCGCGCCCCACGGGAGGCCTTAGGATCCTGCAACCCCTCGGAGCTGGTGGTAGCCGGGAGGGTGGCGGTGGTACCAGGTCCACAGCAGCCTGGCCCCAGAAAACCAAAAGGTTCCCAATGGCTCGAGGCAGACCCATGTGCAGGGGCAAGAGACGTGGCAGGGCGGGGGTTCCCGGCTGCCCGGGGAGGGAGGAGAGCAAGGAGGCTGGGCGGGAGCTGGCCTGGATCTCCTTTGAAGTTGGTGGCTGTTTGGGGTGGGCACAGCAGCCCATGGGACTGGAGGCCTCCCAGGCCTGCAGGGACCCTGGGAGAGGGGGGAGGGCACGCTCCAGGGAGCCAGCTCTGCCTGAGTCCTGGTCTCTGGGACCCAGCCCTCAGCACCAGCCCCGCATGGTCCTCTGGGGAGAGCTGGGCTTTCCAGGCACCACGAACCGGGCCCCGAGGGTCCAGGGTGGCTGCCCGCAGACCCCCCTTCAGCACGGCCCGACGCTCCGCTGGGATATGCTGAAAGAAGTCCCGAGGTGCGGCCTGCCCCGCCCCTCCACATCCCACAACGCTGGCAGCTTGGCCGGGCACCGGGAGGGGCTGCCCGGGGGCAGCGTCCAGAGCAGGGCACAGGCGCTCACTCTCCGTCCTGGCCAGGAGACAGCAAACACTTGGCGCAGGAGTGAAAGTCTGGGCAGGCAGAACTTGGGAACGTCAAGGTTGCCTCCCCTCAGCAGCAGCAGGAGAACTTTCGCTGCCAAATTGGGGGAGGGGGACAGTGAGGTGATATGTGACCTCATCTGCCTGGGGGGCTTAGCGTTGGGGCTGGCTTGCCCTCTCTCCCCGCCCCCCACTGGAGAGCGGGTCAGCAGCGGGGGCCTGACCACGGGGCGTGCGCGAGCAGGGGCGGGGGCGCGGGGCGCGGGGCGGAGGGCACAGGGCGCGGGGCGCGGGGCGGAGGGCACGGGGCGCGGGGCGCAGGGCAGAGGGCATGGGGCACAGGGCGCGGGCCGCTCTAGCGGTCCTCACGGACCGGCCGGATCTTCATCTCGGAGAACTTGAGCGAGTACTGCCAGCCGGTCCAGGAGGACCACTCGACGCCGTCGGCATAGGAGGCGTGGGCGCCGCGCAGGTACTGCCCGTTGAGGTTGGACGTGTGGCAGTTGCGGTACCACCAGGCGCCGCGGTAGAAGGCGGCACAGTTGTTCTCCGAGTGGTCACTGTCGCGGTCCTTGGTGGTGAACCTCATGCCGCTGTGCTTTAGGAGGGAGTCACCTGCGCAGGTACGCGCACACAGGTGAGGCCCCCGGGGGCACAGGTACGCACATGGGAGCACCGTGGTGCCCATGTTACACATGTGAGGCCAAGCTCCCACATGCACACAGACCACATGCCAGCGTGCTGCACTCCCGTGGACACACGTACAGTGCCCCAGCCTACACACACACACCAGTGTGCACACACAGCATCCCCTCCACATCCACGTGTGCCCATGCAGGCCGGCATGCACTCCCGGTGCCAACTTCGGGGTGCCCTTGGCTGTCCCTGCGTCTAGACAAGCTCTATCCCTCCTTCCAGCTCTTTCTTACGCCTCAGTTCCTTGCTTTTCTGCCCCAGTCTGAGAGGAGAAACCCCAGAGAGGTTTAGCCTCAACACTTCACAAGCCTGACGCTGGCTGTGGGCTCGGTTTCCTAGTGTGCAGAGGGTGGGGCTTGAGAAGTGGGATTGAGAAGCCTGACCCCCTAGCCCCAGGTGGGGGGGACACCTGGCCCGCAGGAAGTGCCTCTGTCCTCCCAGGTGGAGAGACGGGTGGCTTGCTCCCCACCCGGCCCGCCCCGGCTGCCGCTGGCGCCTCACCTGCAGTGCCCGAGTAGTCGGCCACGGTGAGCGGGTACCCGTCCTCCTCGGGGTCCACGGAGAACAAGCCCACACCAAAGCTGCCGTAGTGCGCGTAGGCCGTGCCGTTGTCGAAGTCCTCCAGGTCCACGTGCAGCTCGTACGCAGCCTGCGTGGTCAGGGCGTGCAGCCTCCTGAGCCCTAGAGCAGGGGCCGAGAATGACGGGCAAGTTGAGAGAAACTGGGGAGCTTAGGAAGTGACCTCTGGGAGAAGAGTGAGAGCTAAACTGCTGTGGTTGGTGACAGAAAGGGACAAGCGTCAGGTGCATTCTCCCTTCTTCCTGTGGGGCTGTTTGCCAGGAAACGGAGGACGGACAGTTTGTGGTGTTTTGGCTTTCTCTAGTCTCTCTAAGTTGGAGTGTGCTTTCCAAACACAGAGATTTTGAGCTGAACACCGGTAGAAGGATTGCAGGAGTCAGGGAGTCTGGAAAATCTTCTGGGTTAGGGGTGGTGGCACCCTTATCCTCCCTTATGCTCTGGGCTCCTGCAAGATCAGATTTGGTATGCCCACTGCCTGAGCCTTTGCACATGCTGCTCCCGCTGTGTAGGACTCTTTTCCCCACTCCCCCCCCACCTGGCTACCTTTTGCTCATTTTTCAGATCTGACACCTCAGGAAGGCTGGCTGACCCCTGACAGGGTTGGGGACCTCCTCTGCCAACCAGGTGCTCCCCTCTTGGTGTGTATCGTTCTGCGTCTCGGCTGCCTGTCTCCAGGTCTTCCCGCCCCTCCCAGGGACACTCTGTGAGAGCCATGCATCTGTCCTATTTGCTGCCGAAGCCCAGCATCCGGGGTGGGAGCCAGGGCATACTAAGTGCTCAGTAAATGCTCGCTGACTTAGCGGGTGGCAAGCGACAGGAAGTGCCTGCATCTCCTTCTGTCTCCAGAGCCTGGCTCTGTACCCACCCTGTCCCCCTCTCCTCCGTTTGTCCCTCCTCTCTTCCGTACTCCTGCACCCATCCCGGGGGACTCACCTCAGGCCCCTTTCTCTCTCTCTCTCTCACACACACTCCACACACCCTCCCAAGGTGCTTCCCTGAGGGTTTGATTACCTCTTGATTAAGAGGGCATTTAATTAAATGCCTTGCGAGTTATCAGGAGCAAGTGACATTTCATCAGCCTCTCCCCCCTGCCTGCCCTTCCTGAGATCCAAGCCCCCCGTGGGTCAGCGTGCGCATTCTAAAGGGGCACGAAGGCTGCGTGACCCTTCCCCAGCCAGCCCCCAGGCCTGGGGACCAGGACAGGGGCCGTGAGAACAGTCACGGCAGTAACAGCAGACTGCGCCCGGCACTGTCCCTGCATCTAGAGAGTGCGTACACGGGCTGAGAGGGCACAGGGGTCTCCCCAAGGCCTCCATCTCCCCGCCCCTCCTCGGGCTGGAGCCCCAGGGCCAGCTGCTCTCCCTCTCGGTCCCCGGCTCGCACACCTGTGCGGGGGCCCAGTCCCGCCTCCCTGGTCTGCCTCACAAGGCCAGAAGGGCTGTAAGGGGGCAGGCAGTAGGTAACGACGGCGGCCACCACCACTGCCACCTGGATGGCACTTACTATTGCCAGGCACTGTCTGAGTGCTTCAGGTGGATTAACTAATCAAATCAAATCTGAATGAGTCAAACTTAATTTAAAAATCCCCGTACACCCCTTAAAACAGGGCCTGGCTCATCACATGCATCATCCAAGTGCTTGCTGCCGCTGTCACGACGATCCAATGAGACAGCTACTATTATCCCTGTTTCATGGTTGAGGGAACTGAGGCTCAGAGAGATTAAGTAACTGGCCTAGATCACACAGCTGGTAAGTGGCAAAGCTGGGATTTGAGCCCAGGCAGAATGGCTCAGACTTCTTGCTCTTACTCAGTTCATACCCAGGGCAAATAATATGATGCAGGAATAGGGCAAGAGGGACACTGGCCCAGAGGGGATGCCGGAAGCCCCCTGCCCATTAGCACACTCTTCCTTTGGGTTCTGCAGTGCCCTGCTCCGGAGGGGTCGGCTCAGTCCCACGAGGAGATGCTGGGAGGGGCGGATTCTGGAGCCCCTGGGGCTCCCCTCCGATTCAGGGTTGTCCTCATCGCCCTTCGTCCCTCTGCACCTTTCCTGCATCGCTGCTCTCCAGGTTTCTCCAACCGTATCGATTGGCTAGACTCCCTCTGCCCAGTTAACTCCCCTCCCAGCTTCCCTGCATGGGGAGCTGATCCAACCCCCCTCCCTCAGAGGTAAAATGGCAGAGGGTGAGGGAGATGGAGCAGGGGCAGTAAACAGAAAGGCCCCATGCTCACATCACCACCTCGGGGAGCTTCCCGAGGGATTGAAGATCTGACTCTAAGATGTCCAACGAAAGAATCATAAGAAGAAAATACAGCAGGCATTTTAAATAACACTGGCTAGGAGAAAGCCTTGAACCTAGCTTAAAACCCAGAAGATTTGAAGAAAAACAACTAGCACAATCGACTGTATAAAACTTTAAAACTTCTAGGAAATAATGTTACCAAAAGTACTGAAGGAAAAGTGACTGGGAGTATGTATCATGTGTGTCAGACAAGGGATCAATATCCTTAATATATAAAGAGCTCCTATAACTCAATAGGAAAAGACAAAGCAAAAAAAAACTCAATGGGAAGGTGACTGGGGAGCGGGAAAAGCAAAAGGGAGGCAACAGTGCAGGGAAGCCAGAGGGCTGGGCCCGCGTTGACATTCTTGTCAGGGCTCCTGGCGTCTGCCTGCAGCTAATCAAGGCCCTGCTTAAATGCTTCCTCCCGCACCTTCTGCGGCTGCTGATAGATTTCAATTAAGATGCTGAGGTGCAGCGGAGAGCCAGCGCTGCTTCAAGGGGGTGCTGGCGATGTGGGGAAAGGGCCTCCCACCTGGCCAGCTGCTCCCTATCGCTTCACATCCCTCTAGGTGGCGGGGGGGAAGGGTCGGCACCCCCATCTTGCCCTGGTTTTTCTTTAGTACAGGGTGTAGTTAAAAGCTTGGCTGGGCTTTGGCGGGTGAACCCTGCCTGACTTCTCCCTACACCCCAACGTGTGTGCACACACACACTAACCTGTGACTTGCGCAGGTGACTTCATCTTTCTGGACCTCAGTTTACTCTTCTGTAAATGGGAGTGGCCATAGCAGTGGCTGTCTCTAGGGTGGGTGTGAGGTTTCAGGGAGCGCCCTTGGCTCAGTGCGAGGCTGGGCTAACAGGAAGCACAGACTGCAGCCACCCAGTCTCCCTTTTTGCGTCTGGCCTGTCCTGTGGCCAGCACACATCTGGGCACCCGGGACCCAGTGCCGTTCAGGGCTGAGAGTCTGGGGAGATGCACGTCAGTAAAGGAGGGCACAGAGGACCGCCTGGGGCTCCCGTGTGCACGCTCCCTGCAGTCCGATCCCACCTTTGGGCCACCCACCTCCCCCTCTCCGTCCTGGCTCTGCCCTCCCCCCCTCAGCCCCTCTGGTGCTCCCCCAGCTCGCTGGCCTCGGGCCTCTGCCCACAGTCCCCTCCCCTGGGCCAGCTGCTCCCTTACCCCCTGGGCACTTCCCTGACATCTGAGGATGCTAAAGGGAGGCAGGTGTGCCCCGGGGGCATGGGACGGGTGCACAAGACTCGCAGGTGAACATTTTCACTCCAGCGCCTAAGCATCTATTTCAATGTATGCGCAAATTAGAAATGGGGAGAGGCGGCTAATGGGGACTAGCTTCTGGGGGCAAAGAAAATCTTCTGGAATTAGTGGTGATGGCTGCACAACCTTGTGAATATACTTAAAACCACTGCCTGGTCCACTTTAAAAGGGTGAATTTAGGGTATGTAAATTATCTCAAAAAAAGACAATCCCACCTCACCTCCAGCCACAGACACCCTTCCCCATAAAATTTGGATCTCAGACCTGGGATTCTTGAGCATATTACTGGCTAGAATGAAATGAAATAAGCTACTCAAAATTTTAAATATTGAGTCAGTTTAAAAAGAGATAGTAAGTAAATAGTAGTAATACTTGTACTAATATTAACATAAACTTTTGAGCCTTTTCTTCATGCCAAGCACAGACTACATGTGAAAAATGGGGAAACGGCGCGGTGTGCCGCCAGGGACCTCGCCGGGGACCGCGCCTTGCCCCGCTTCGGCAGTCACGGCCTCGGCGCCATCGGGCATTGCCGGGCTCCCCCGCGCTCGGGTCCTGCCCCGCAGCTCCAGCAGGAGCCCCTCGCGCCCGGAGCGGCGCTGGACGGCCGCGGGCCCCCGTGCCGGGAACGGTGCCCTGCACCTGCCCGCTGCTCGCCAGACCCAGGGCAGCGGCCATGTCCCATGTCCCACAGGAAAGGCCTCCTTGCTCCCCGCAGCGTTTAGGATTTTTTACAGTTAATTTAAAACACTGAGGTGAAATCCTCACGATACGAAGCTAACCATTATAAAGTGAACAATTCAGTGGCATTTATTACCGTCGCCATGCTGGGCGGCCACTACCATGGAGTTCCAAAACGTCATCCTCCCTGCAAAGTAACACCTCGTACCCAGGGAGCAGGTCCTGGCAGCCGCAGCTCTGCCTCCTGGCTCGAAGGATTTCTAAAGATTTCCCTACTCTGGATATTCCATATAAATGGAAACCGACCCGTGACCTTCTGGGTCTGGTTCTTTCCCTCAGTGTAATGTTTTCTAGGTTCGTCCTTGGAAGCTCGTTCCTCTGGGTGGCTGGGTGGGACTGCATTGCTGTAGACCGCCTTTGCTTTGTCCATTCACCCACTGAGGGCCACGCGGGGGCCTCCACCTTTCACTACTGTGACTAAAGCCGCTCTGAACATGGAGTACAAGCATCCGAGCCCGTTTTCAATCCCTTCGGGTATACACCTGGGAGTGGGCTTGCTGGGTCACATGGTAATTCCACGTAGAACTTTTTGAGGAACCACCAACTTGTTTTCCCCTGCAGCTGCACCCTTAGCAAGGCGGGAAGCTTCTAATTTCTCATATTCTCACCAATACCCAGTAATTCCCATTAAAAAATACACATAGACTTGTTATGGGTGTGAGGCGGTACCTCACTGTGGTCTTGCTTTTTACTTCCAGTCATTCCAGTAGCTAGCGCCGAGGCTTCCAGGGGCGCGCAGGGCCCCCCCGCCCTGGTCTGCCTCTCGCCGGCGCCCACGCTACACTGGACACACCTTTGCTCCGACTTCCTGTTCCTCGACCTCGTGCGCTCACACACTGACTCGCGCTGACTCGGGTGTGAGCAGGCCAGGGAAACCCAGCGCCACAGCCGTCGAGGGAGGGGCCTCAACCTGGACAGCGACGCCCCGCGGGGGGCTGCCGGCGGCGCTCACCTAACCAGTGCTCCCCCGTGAGCTTGCCGAAGCCGTCCCGGTAGGCCTCCCAGCCTCGGAAGAAGTTCACGGAGCCGTCCTCCCGGCGCTGAAACACCTGCCGGGGCAAGAAGAGGGAGGATGGAGAGCTGGCGCCAGCCACCCCAGGACCCCAGACCCCGCCCCTGCCCGCCCTGCCCCGGACGCTCCCCTCACCCCGCTCCCCACCGGCCGGCTCGGTGAGGGCCGGGGCTGGGCCAGCCGAGTGCCTCCATGGCAGTGGCTCCCTGCACAGCGCCTGGAACAGCAGGGGCTCAGAGGCTCGTGGTGCCCAAGGCGGGCTGGCCGAAGGCCCACCAGTCCCTGAAATGCCTTCTTAAGAAGGAATCGGGAGTGGGTGTAGCTCAGTGATGGAGCACCTACTTTGCATGTATGAGGTCCCAGGTTCAATCCCGGGTACCTCCGAAGAATAATAATAAAAATTAATTAATTAAAAGGAAGGCATCACCAAGGACTTGGGCAGGGGTGGGGAGAGACCCAGCTTCCAGTCCCATCTCTGCTCAGGACCTCAGTTTCCCCACTGAAGAAATAAGGGGGATGAGCAAGGGTCCTGCTATCTTTTTCCAGATCAAACAAAAGCAAAGCCCCAAGTCTCAAGTTTCTAAAAGCTGAGAACCACCTCCCTCTCCTTGGGCTTGACCTTCAGAGCGCCATCTCTCAACATGCTTCCGCAGACCCACGCAGTACCACCGTCCTCCAAGGAAAAAGCCCGGGCAGCAGACCAGGGCGGGGGGGGGGGGGGGCTTGGGAAACCAGAGCCTGAGCCGCCTCTCAAGGGGGGATGCGGAGTCCGCAGCCAGGCTGGGCTGTGACTTGGGTGCCAATGAGCCTCCGAGCTGCCTCTGTTCTTCATTTTAATAACATTCTTGATTTGGGAGTCGGGAATCCCATCGGTTAAATTGCTTTGAAATAAGTACCACGCTGGTCCAGGCCAGAGCTGCCTTGAGTATTTACAAGATCCGCTGACAATCCTGTTCCCAGCTCGCCGCCCCCACCCTCCCCACTTCAGCCTCTTTCTGTTTAACAAGCCCTTTCCTTGCTCGTTTGCCGAGGCAGCATCTAACTCCTGCCACCCGACCTGCCTCCGTCTGTGTCAGTGTCTGATGGGTTAGAGATTTGGCTGCGGTGGCAGCGAGCTGCCAGTTCCATTACTAAGCAGCCCGATTTCAGTCACTCGGAACTGCCCCGGTGCTTGTCTGGCCGGCGGCATCTGCTAGGTGAGCGTTTGCCGGATGCTTCGTGTCCATGGGGACCTGTCAGTCACAGCACTTGGGCAGCTTTGACGTCAAGGAGCTGGAGGGAGATGACATCTTTTTTTTTTTTTTTTTTGCTCAGCTTCCTCAAGTGTGGCCCCAGCCCTGAAATTTAAAAATCTTCAGAAGGGGACTGGCTCGGTGCAAAAGGAAATGCAGTAAGGCTTGGAGAGATCTGAGAGGTGGTGGAGAGAGGTATTGATGGCTGGAGATTTGGACCCTGAGCACGTGTCCTTTGAAAGGCCTAAAGGCTTAATCCTGGCAGAAGCTCGGGCACTCCCCCGAGAAGGCACTGTGCAGCCATCAGCCTATTTCCACCCGAGGAGGGGAGCTAAGGGGGCTGGCAGGCTGGGAAGTCCCCTGGGAGGCCCAGCTCTCATCTGAGATCTGCTCGGGCACTGCTAGTGTTGAACCAGGCCCCGTGACGGGAGGGGGTGCAGGGGGTAAGGACTTCAGCCGCGACAAGTCACTCTGCCTCTTGAGCTTCGGTTTCCTCGTCTGTGCAGCGGAGGGCATGCAGCACCTCCCTCATGGGCTGCAATGCTGTGAATGAGCACAGGGGCTGGCCCGCAGGCGGTGCTCGGGACAAGCGAGCCGGGTGGCAGCTGCCCCTGCTTCTCGGCAGGGCCCACCCATGCTCCCCTCTTCTCCCTCGGCCCCTTGACCCAGGTCACTCCCTGTTCTTCACTCCAGATCAAGCCCTGCACATCCCCTTCTCAGCCTTTCCCCGGGCGCTTGTCCCAAGCCTCCTTCATTCATTCCAATGTCCCAATGAGTACCTCTGTGCCAGGTGCCAGCTGGGGAAACCGAGTCAGGGGCCTGTGGCCAGGGCCTCAGAGACAGAGACATGGGGGCAAGGTATGTGCTCAGGGGACCTCACACACAGAGCAAGAAGCCCTGATGGGGGCAGAGGGAGGGGAGAAGGTGGGTCTGCTGCAGGGCCTGGGCCCCGTGTGTGTCCACCGTGCGGCCTGGGCTAGCCGCTCTTCCCCACTAACCTCACCTTCCCCGACAGGCGATGCCTATTCCACTCAACCCTATTTCATTTAAAAGACAATGCCGATCACGGCCCATTAGGTTGCTTCTGCCCCCTTCTAGCGGATCACGACCTACAGCTGGAGAAACGCTGTCTGGATCTTGGCGGCCTTTGAGGTGAGCTGTCCTTACTCATTGACTGGTTCAGACGCTGAGCGACTGGCGGGCACCAGGCTCTGAGCGAGGATGGCAGAGCGCAGAAGCCCTGGCCGCGCCCTCAAGCCAGGTTCAGCCCAGTGTGCCCAGCAAGCAGCCAGTGCCGGGGGCCGGTCAGATGAGGCCCAGGTCTCGAGGCGTGCGGACACATTTACTCTGACTCCGAGGTCCACGGCAAATGGCAGCTATGGCTTCAGATTTCCAGAAACCAGTGGGACAGGAGGCAGAATGTCACCGAGTGGGAAGGCCTTTAATTACAGCCGGATAGGAAGAGACGCAGGAAAGGAAGAGAACAGAGGAGCAACGTGTCCCCTTCTCCCTTCTGCCCTGCCCATAAAATAAGAACGCCCGCTTAGGTCAAAAAAAAGAAAAAGGAAAAAAAGGAGAGGGAGTGGGCAGATAATTAAACCCCAAAATTATTTCTTTATCTTGAGGCTAAAACATTCATTTATCCAGCCCCTGGAGCACCCCCTTGGGTTCCGGCTGCAGAGCACTTGGAGCGAAAGCTCTCGTCTCTGCGCCCCTCCCGGGCGGCTCCGCGAGTGGGCAGCAGACGGCGCGTGCATTCCTGGGGAGGATGCTCGAGAGCCAGCTGCCGGCTTCCAAGCGCCTGTGGGGCCTCTGCCAAGGGAGCGCCGCTCCACGCGGTCCTGCAGATGGTGCTGGGCGGTTCCAAAGAAAGGAGAGACCGCACGGAGTCGCGGAGGGAGCGGCTTTAGAGGACACCGTGCCGCCCCGCCGCCGCCCGGGAGGAGGGGGCTGGGGACAGGCGGGGCGCCCCGCGCAGAGCCGGGGCTGCCTTAGGGCCGCGGTGCTCTGGGCCAGGCTCTCCCCGCTGAGAAGGCCAAAAGAGGGGGGACTGCCGACACAGAGACACAAAGAGGGCTGGGGGCGGGGGCGCCACAGCTTGGGGGGATGCACGTTGCGTCCCACACCCGGGAGCCCACTCGGCCGCATCGTTAGGTGAGCTGGGCCCCAGGTAGCACCCCGGGCTGGCCCCCAGGAGACCGCTCCATCCAGAGCTGGCCCCCAGGCTGCGCGCCCGGGCGACCGTCTGAGGGCAGCCTCCCCCTCTGCAAAGCCAGGGGCTCCCCGTGAGGCGAGCTGGAGCTCCCTGGCGTGACTGGTCCTCAGAAACCTCACAGCCCCAGGAGAGAAGGGTGCACCAGCCAGCAGCCACAGGGAGAGCAGCTTCCCAACCTGGCTTGTCCCCGAAGCACCCTGTTCCTCAGTTTCCTCATCTGTGAAACAGGATTACAGTAGCCCCTACCCACAAGGATTTGGTGAGGACTAAATGACCGTGCTGGTATGCAGCACTCGATAATGGTAATGAGCACTGTTAGGTGTCTGCTGGGGACTTAGAGGGGGCGCAGCTGCTTTGCTCTGTCAGGGAGGGGTGGTGGTAGTCCAGGGGGGCTTCCTGGAGGAGGAATCACTCAGGTTGGACTATGGCTTGAATGGGACGTAAACGGCTGGTCAGAGGGGCTGAGGCCCAAGGGATGGAAGAGAGGCGGATGAGTCTTGCAAGATGGGGTGAGGGTGGGGTGCTGTCACCTTAGGAAGGTCCCCAGGAGGTAGCATCTGAGATTTTTCCTAGATAATGAAGAGGCTGCTGCAGAAAGCAGGCTAGGCCATGGAGCAGCTGCGGCAGCCACCAGCCTCCTGGGCCTCCTGGGCAGGCGATTCTGGGAGGGGAGATGGAGGGGCTGTGGCAGAGGCAGATTCTTGTTGTTAATTTAAAGAACAAAGAACTTGGACTTGGACATGTGAGGGAATGTAGCTCTCAAAAGGTGGTCCCCAGGGGGACTCTGCCGGATTCCTGGGAGACTGTCGCTCCTTTAATCCTTTCTGGACACCTTGGTATGTGCCCTCGGGAAGCCACCGAGCTTCGGGCAAGGGCACTGGCTTTGTTATAAAGCAGCGCTGAGTTCAGATCCTAGCTCTGCCTCTCACAGCTGCGTGGCCTTGGATAAGTCACCGAAGCTTATGGAGACTCAGTTTCCATCTCTGCAAACAGACCCCGTCAGCAGCCCCTTCGCCACACCTCCAGGCCAGCGATGAGAATGCAATGAGGCAGACGGGCTAATTGGGCGGCGCACAGTAGGTCTAGCCCACGTCACCTCCTCCCCTTCAGACCAGCTGCCGAGCCCAAAAGGAAGTTGGACCCACTCCTTGTTTTTGACTGAAAATGGTACCCCCAGGCTTGGCACCCCGCCCCATTTCCTGGGCTTGGCAGACAGCGCCTGCCAGCTCCTGGCAAAGCACTGATCAGAGCTGCCATTTATCAAATGCTGAGCCACGCGCCAGGGCCGGGCTGAGCACTTCACATGCGTTACCCCATTCATGTTAAATTTCGAAAAATCCAAACTGCTCTGGATGGAGCAGGCCTTCTCCACCGAGACTGGTCACGGGGGCACGGGGTTGCTATCACCGGTCACCAAAGCCATCGGGAGTGGGTGTGGGCCCTGGGGCCACTCTGCAGGGGAATGAGCAGCCAGCCCCGGGCCGGCAGCAGCATGGGGACGCGGTGGCCCAGGTATTAGGCGGGGCCCTCTCCCAGCACAGCCGCTGGGCCAGGAGGTCTGGCCACCGCCTTGGCCCGAGCTGGACGGAGCCAAGACCCACCTGGAGGGCGCTGCGTCCCCGCTGCCCACCCGGGGGCGCTCCGTCTCTCCCTGGGCCTGATCCCTGGCCGCTGGGCTGCGCGCAGCTTGGTGGCAGCCCCTTTGATGTTTTCCAAGCGAGGGAAGATTTTCCTCCTCTCCTGGAAGGCTCAGGTGGGGAGCGAGGGGAGGGGACAGCGGGGAGAAGGAGGCTGTTGCTCACAGCAGAGCCAATTAGAGGCAAATCTGAACCGCCTGACCCGGCACGACAGTGAAACGCCCGGCAGAGCGCGTGGCTGTCGTGCCGAGCCAGGCTTTGGGCTCGTCGGCGCTGACGGCTGGGGGAAGCTGTCTGGCGGCGAGCAGTATCAGCTCCACTCGCAGGGCCCTGCCGTAGGCGATGCTGAACAAAACCTGATACGCTGTGACCCAGCCAGGGCTCATGCAAAGACGAGGTTGGGACAATTAGGCCCGAGGGGCAGCGCCACCCCGGGCCGGATCTCAGCCGGGGCGAGGTCGGGTCACAGTCCAGAATATTGGGTGCACAGAGGGGCAGGTGGCAGGGCCGGGGGCCTGTCGGGCGATGCAGAGCAGAGGCCACGCTCTCCCACCCCTCTGGGCACGGCCACCCCGCTCCCCAGACCCTGCAGGCCAGCAGCCCAGGGTACGACGGCCACCCCCACCGGCCAGAGAGGACGGGGTGCCCTGAGAGGGGCGCAACCTGCCAGACCCGCCCAGCCTCACACAGCTGGTGGGGGGTGGAAAGCTCTCGAATGGGGGCACTTGCAAAAAGCCAGCGTGCCTGCCAGGCCCTGAGCGTGGGGCCAGCTCGTCTGCTCACAGGCCTGCCCCGGGCCCAGCAGGGGCCTTCCCACCGCCTCCCGGCCCTGGCGCTCAACAGCCTGCCAACCACGCTGACCCCCCATCTGCGAAGCGGCTCTAAACCATCCCCATCTGACAGAGGAGAAAATTGAGGCTGAGAGAGAGGACGTCGCACTGCCCCAAAGGTGCCAAATATCACCCCACCAGCAAGGACATGGGGAGTGCCAACAGCCGGCAGGCACCGCGCGGACCCACGGACGCAGGGTCTGCCTGGGAGACAGACGGGAGGCAGGACGGGCAGACGAGCAGCACCGGTGGTGGGTACCAGGCAGGAGCAAGACGGGGTTCACCACAGGAAAGGGCACCGAGCTGGGCCCGGGGTGGCGGGGCCGAAACGTCTCCTACTGGCACCACAGGCCCCTCCTGCAGCGTGAGCAGCTTCTCCCCTCCCCCCTTTTTGGGTCAGAGGTCGGGGTGGCTGCATATGTCAAATCAAGAACAGTCTTGACAAGCAGCATGACCCCTGTGTGGCTCCGGCGTGGCCTGAGCCACCGTGGCCTTTGGGGAGAGTAGAGGGGAAGCTTTGGCTCAGCCAGGGCTAGCAGCCACGTCAGCTGAAGGGTCACCAACAGGGAAACGGACTTGGCCCAGTGGTTAGGGCGTCCGTCTATCACATGGGAGGTCTGTGGTTCAAACCCCGGGCCTCCTTGACCCATGTGGAACTGGCCCATGCGCAGTGCTGATGCGTGCAAGGAGTGCCCTGCCACGCAGGGGTGTCCACGCACAGGGGAGCCCCACGCGCAAGGAGTGCGCCCCATAAGGAGAGCCACCCAGCGCGAAAGAAAGTGCAGCCTGCCCAGGAACGGTGCCGCCCACACTTCCCTTGCCGCTGACGACAACAGAAGCGGACAAAGAAACAAGACGCAGCAAATAGACACAGAGAACAGACAACCAGGGGAGGGGGGAATTAAATAAATAAATAAATCTTTTTTAAAAATTTAAATTAAATTTTAAAAAAAGGGGGTCACCAACAGGTATTGGTCAATCGTCCCGTGGCCTCCCCACCCCAGTGAGCCACAGGTGGCCCCATTCCCAGACACGGCAGCTCCCACTCTCTGCAGCAAGGACTCAGGGAGCCAGCCGGTGGGCCCACAGAAACCACGTGTTCCGAGCTGCTACCCCACACCCACTGCACCCCTAGGCCCTGCCTGTCAGGGTCACTCCCCTCCCGCAGAAATCCTGTGGGTCTCAGGAGCCCGTTCTGCCGTCAGAAGGAGGCCCAATTCCTAATTAGCCTGTGCTACCCGCGACCCAGGACCCATGACCTTGGACTTGGCACACCAGTGACACTGAATCACCTGCAGTCCCAGAACAAGCCATGCCATCTCCCTAACGACCTGCACGTGTGCTGTCCCCTTTGCTTGGACGAAGTCTCCTGCCTAACTCTGCTTCATTCCTTGGCACTTAGATGTCCCCCATCTCTCGGCTGCCCAGGCTGGGTTAGGGGCCTGTCTTCTGGCCCCCACTGCCCACTCCCTTCACACTGCTAGGCAATTGCTGGCCGGCTGGTCAACCTTCCCACCAGGCTGGGTGCTCACTGGCCTGACTTGTTCCCTGTGTGGCCCCATACCTGGCCCACTGCCAGCCCTCAGGAGGCCCGGGCGCTGCCCTAGCCCAGCCACGCACTTGCTGGGTGGCCTAGGACAAATTTCCTGTCTTCTCTGAAACTGGCCCTCTGGCCTGCAGAGCTGGAGGGGGTTGAGGCAATGCCAGGTGAGGCACAGTATATAACCTGTGAAGTGCCTCTTGGGTGGGCAGGGCTGCAGAGCCAGATCCTCGTCCACTCTGGTATACAGGCTCTGGTTGGAGTGTCCAGTCCCAAGGTCTCTGGGGGCACCGCTCCAGGTAGCTTGTCTGTCAGGGAGGACGATCTGGTGTTGGCACTTGAGGCCTGGCAGTTTGGACGTGGGGTTTAATGAGGATCGATGGTCTCGGGGTCCAGAGAGGCGGTGGCCAGCTCCCTCCCAAACAACAATTGAGTTTCTGAGAGATTCTGTGTGGCAGGGCAGTGATCCTGACAGATGCCTGTGATACCTGGGAAAAAATTGCTCTTGACGGAAGCCCAAATGGATATTAACGTTTATGGGCCAGGCAAGCACTTCTCAGGCTCCCATGCTTTCCTTCTGCGGCGTCTCAGGACGGGAGACCGATCTCGGCGTCTGAGCATGAAGGCTGAGTGGGCGGCGGTCCTCCTTGACTTTCCTCTAATCGCCCGGGTCCCACGTTGCAGGATGACCCGCCTCCCAGCCCGGAGCCTGCCCGGCTTCCCCAGAGGTCAGTCTCAAGTGCGCCCGAGTGGAAGCCGCACGCCCTGGCCTGGCGCCTGCGTCCCACCCCGCGGCGCTGAGCTGCGGCGGCCGCATCACGCCTTGCTGCCCACGGAGGGCTTCCGAGGCCGACGCTGTAACTCAGATGTTCTCAGAGTTGGCAACACGAAAGAGCTTTTAACCCCCAGACATGGACCCAGCGCATCTAAAAGCTTCCCTCCGGAGCCTGAAGGCAGGTTGAGAGCTATGTCTGTTTTCCGGGTCTTCGGGGGATTCTTGTCTGCTCTCTCGCCAGCTCCCGGTGGCGGGCTCTGCCCCGTCTGCTCTCCTCGCCCCTCTGCCTGTCTCCCCCAGGACGGTGGACCCCTTTCAAAATTCACCCCGGCTGCCCTCGGCCGGTGACCCACCAGCAGGCCCCTCCGCAGGCTTCCCTCTTCTCTGTCACCTGTTTTGTCTAAAGTTAAACTGAACACGTGTAGGCCCGGAAATCAATATGCTAGAAATAGCCGACACCCATCTCCTTGGTGAGAAAGCAAAGCTTCCGACTGGCCTCTCCTCGTGCCCCAGTGCCAAGGTCAGAGACTGGGAAGCTGCACCTGGGCAGGTCTGGAAGCAGATGCGCCCCCATCACCGTTCCCTGGACGAGGGTGCGGTCCTCCGTCTCGGGGCAGCTTGGAGAGGGCTGAGGTTCTGTGCATCCGTCCCTGCCGAGCTGCTTGGGGCGCGGCTCACTGTAGGAAACAGTCACTGAACCAGGCCCTGCGCTAAATGCTCCACGAGCGTTTGGTAATGGAAGCGCCACCCCATGAGGCTAAAGTGGGCAAGTGTTTTTTGGCCATTCTTCCCATGAAGAATTCCCATCTTCTGAGGTTTGGTAGGAGGCAGAGCTCAGCTCCCACTATAGCTGCTAAAAACACCAGCGGTTTGCTCTCCCAGCCTCCCCAGTGGCGTACAACCCAGGCTCACCATCAGAGGCTCCCAGTGACTAAATCAAGAGCTGGGGACTCTACACAGAGACACGGGACCTCCTCAAAGCTAATGGGGATGTGCCCCACCGCCCCAGCTGGGGCCTGGCAGGGGTGACCGTGTCCAGGCTTAGCTGTGTCCGACGCTCGTGGCAGCAGCCCTGGGGCAGTGGGCTTCTCACCAGGCCCGCCTGTGGCCTGGTCTGGGGGCTCTGGGCTGGCATCTCGGGTCTCCAGTGTCCCGTGAGTGCTTTCCTTTTCTGCTTAAATCAGCTCCTGTAGGGCTTGCTGTGAAAGACTTCCGACTGTGCAGGTGTGTATCCCCCTTTCACAGCGGAGGAGACTGAAGCTTGGAGAATTTAAGTAACTTCCCAAGATCCCACAGCAGGACTGAGCACCATGCCCAGGTCTCTGGATGACGGGGCCCACGCGTGTGCCCCCCGGTGCCTGTTGGCGGAACGAGGGTGCCACCTCCTCCCTCCCCTCCCTGCTCCAGCCAAGGATACACACACTCAGCCTCAGGTTCCGGAAGCACAGCTCTCATTCCCATCGTCCCTCGACCACTCTCGACAGCTCCCAGTGCCTGCCCCAAACCCACAGCCTGGGGTATTGACAACTCTAGGTCATCTGGCCCCTGTGCCCCAGGTCCCAGAGGACTCTCTCTTCCCCAAGTAATCCACATGCTTTCTGACTCCCAGGCCCTTATCCCTCTTCCTGGAATACCTTCTCTTTCCCAAACATTCAGAAGTCCCCACCCTTTAAGGCACATCAGAAACGTGCAGGCAGTGATGACTTCTTCCAACCCCAAATCCCGCGAACTCTAAGTTGTTTGGAAGCACCTGGACAGGGACTTCCCCATCTCCATACTTCCTTGGTCCCCAGTACACAGTGGGTGCTCGGAAATTTGTCCAGGTGAAAACAAATGTGAGGTTGAGAATCCTTATAGAGTCAGATGCTACTGGTCCCCTTGCTTTTGTCACTGGGTGTCCCAACTACAGCCGACTTGGGGAGCCAAGCAGCTTTCAGGGTAGTGCAGAGACCTCCATGGACAGTGGTGCAGACTGTTCACTGCTCAAGGACACCCGGCCAAGGGGACAGTCAGGGTTGAAATACGGCTCACATCTGCTCTCCTTGCCAAGCCCTGTGTCTTCACATGGGATCACATCTGCCCTAAGGAAGGGGTATCCAGTTTTTAATTTGCATAAAGTCACCCAGTGGTCAGTGGTGGCCCTGCTGAAGGAGGTCCACCCCCAAGCTGAGTCACAGGAGAAGTTCAAAAGCCCACCAATCTGGGAAGCGGACTTGGCCCAATGGATAGGGCATCCGCCCACCACATGGGAGGTCCGCGGTTCAAACCCCGGGCCTCCTTGACCCGTGTGGAGCTGGCTCACGTGCAGTGCTGATGCGCGCAAGGAGTGCCCTGCCACGCAGGGGTGTCTCGGCATAGGGGAGCCCCACACGCAAGGAGTGCGCCCTGTAAGGAGAGCCACCCAGCACGAAAGAAAGTGCAGCCTGACCGAGAATGGCACCACACACACGGAGAGCTGATGCAGCAAGATGATGCAACAAAAAGAGACAGATTCCCGTGCCGCTGACAACAACAGAAGCGGACAAAAGAAGAACACACAGCAAAATGGACACAGAGAACAGACAACTAGGGGGGGGTGAGGAGGGGAGAGAAACAAATAAAAAATAATCTAAAAAAAAAATAAAAAAAAAAAAGACCACCAGTCTGGAGGTGAGGGGAGAGGCACGCTCATTTCCTATTGTCAGGAATCTCCTGGCTCTAAAATGGGGGTATGCAAGCTACTGCTCATGGGCCAAATCCCATCTGCTGCCTGCTTCTCTAGGGCCTGTGAGTTAAGAATGTTTTTTAACATTTTATTAGCGGTTGAAAAAAAATCAAAAGAAGACTACTTTGTGGCACGTGAAATTTACATGAGATTCAAATCTCAATGCCCATAAATAGTTATAGAACACAGCCACGCCCATGCATAATACATTTTGTCTAAGGCTGCCTTCACCCTACAAATGCAAAGTTAGGTTGTTGCTACAGAGACTGTGGGAGACTGCGTGGCCCACAGGCCTAAAATATGGCCTATGGGGCTCCTGCTCCAGAAAGGGGATCCTCAATTGCAGATCTGGGGACTTCCTACAAGGTTTTCAACCAGGGACCTCTGGCCATTCCCTCTCAGCTCCAGGGCAATTTCAGGGCACTTTCAGCTATCCCGCCCCTGCCCTTCAATTCGCAGTAGGGACCTTTCGCTGCCCAACCTGTCCTACCCTGTCCCACCCAGGCGGGAGCCAGGAGGCACAGGGAAAGCACAATAGCTGCTCCCCAGGAAGCAGTAGGGGTCTCTACTTGAAGCAGCTGTGTCCCCACTTTGTTTCTCCCACACAGGCACAACGAGCGACTCTCACCATCTCCACTCCCCTCCCCACCCCACCCCCCAGCCAGGAGCAACTCCTCCCACACGCCACGTGCCACACACCTGCTATTGAAAGCTCAGGAAGGCCCATCCCCACGCAAATAATAGGCAACTCAAAAAGTCAAGCACTAACTCAACAGCAAAAAAAAACCCAGTTTTAAAATGGGCAAAAGACTTGAATATATATTTCTCCGAAGAAGATACACAAATGGCCATTAAGCACATGAAAAGATGCTCAAAATCATTAGCCATTAGGGAAATGTAAATAAAAACCAGAATGAGATACCATTTCATACTAGAATGGCAATCATGGACAACAACAGCAGCAAAAAAATCAGAAAATAACAAGTGTTGGTAAGACTGTGGAAAGACTGGAATGCCTGTACATTTCTGGTGGGAATGTAAAATGGGGCAGTTCCTCAAAAAGTTAAACACCAAATTACCATATGGCCCAAGAATTTTACTCGTAGGTACATACCCCAAAGAACTGAAAACAGGAACTTGTGCGGTCACCCCTCGGGCTGAAGTGTGGCCCGGCGGGGGAGCGGCCGTGGCAGGCCAAGCCGCTGCCCCCATAATAGGGTGGCTGGTCGGACTCACCGCCACCCCTGAGGGAAGCTCGGCATGGGCGCAGAGTGCCCTCGGGTCTCCCCTTCTCGGCAGCCATGCTTTCGCGGCCGCCCCTCCTCCCGGATGGCGCCACACGATGCCTTGTGGGGCGGCACCCCTTCTTCTTCTTTCTCCCTGCGCAGGCGCAGGGCGGAAAAATCCAGTCTGCCCTTTTCCCTCCCCCCCGACAGCAGCAACAGCCAGGCGTGGGCGGGAAACTCCAGTCTGCCCTCTACCCCAGCAACAGCAGCCACCAATCCCTAAACCCTGCCACTTCCCCCAGCAACAGCAACAGCCAATCCCTAATCACCACCCCTCCCCCGTCCAGTACCGCCCACTGACCTTTCTCCGGCAACCAATCAGAACAGGGCGTGGCTTCGACCAATCAGCCTTCCCCAGCCCCTATAAAACTGTTGCCTCTCCCTCAATAAAGTGGACTTGCCTGTTTACCTTGTCTCCACGGTAGTTCTTCTGCCGTGGCGCCCTCCAGTCCTGAGAGCCCCCGACAAGGGCCTGGCTTCCCTTGTCCCCAGTTCGTCGCCTGCTTCTCCGGGCGACCCCTTCGTCGCCGGCTTCGCCGGGCGACCCCGTCAGCCGAACCGCAGCAACCCCTGTGAGACCGACCCCTCGTCTGCTGCCAGACCGACCCCTCGTCCCAAGCGGGACCGACCCCTCGTCCAGAGCTGGACCGACCCCTCGTCCGCAGCCAGACCCCACCTCTACCAACCGAGCAAACCGTCGCAAACTTGAATAAATACTTGTACACCAATGTCCAGCATTTGCAATAGCCAAAAGGTGGGAACAACTCAGGTGTCCATCAACAGGTGAATAGATAAACAAAATGATACCTACTTACAATGAACTAACACTTGGCTATAAAAAGGAATGAAATTCTGGTAGCTGCTACAACACGGATAAGCCTTGAGAACATGCTGAGTGAAATAAGTCAGATACAGAAGCATAAATAGCATGTGGTTTCCCTTGCATGAACTACCTAAAATAAGCAAATTCATACAGACAGAAAGTAGATTAGAGGGAATGGGGGGAATGGGGAGTTACTGCTTAATGAGCACAGAGTTTTGGTTTAGGGTGATGAGGAAGTTTTGATAATGGATGCTGCGGATGGAAACACATTGTTAATGGGAAATTTTGTGTCATATGTATGTTGCCACAATAAAGATTTTTAAAAGTCAGGCATCCACAGGCGTTGGCTCTTGAACTCACATTAGCAATAGACTCCTGCACCACATCCCAGGACCCTGCCCCGACTTGCACAACATCCAAGGAGAACCGCTGTGAATTCAGGGAGGGCTGGGGGCTCAGGGCGCCCCAGGGTGCCAGGAAGCCGGGGCCTGGCTGAGCCGGCCCTGCGGCCTGGGAGACTCACCGTCCAGCCGCCACCGTCAGTGCTCATGTCACAGTAGACCTGGAAGCCGGCCGGGTAGTGGGTGGGGAAGATGGAGTAAATGCCATCCTCCTGCTGTCCACTCAGGAGAACGTCCAGACAGTCCCGTGGCCGAAAGCCTGACACAGGGCAGGCCCATCAGGGTGGCCAGGCGTGGGCTGTGGGGCCCGGGTTCCTGTGTCCCGCCCACCTCCCTCTCACATTGTCCCCGGGGCTGACACCTCTGTCCACCCGGCCAAGCCTCATGTCATTGAGAGCTCGTGTCTTGGAGACCTGGGTTCAAGTCTTGACTCTGCTGCTCCCTGTGTGAGTTTGGGTGAGTGAATTGCCCTCTCTGAGCCTTGCTCTCCTCATGGGGAGAATGGGCCTAATAAGCCCTGCCTTGTAGCGTTGGGCGAGGGCTCCATGGGCAGGTACAGATAACTTGCTTGGTGATGCCCGGCCCGTAGTGACCCCTCAGGAAACAAAAGGGATTGGCATGGTTGTGGGGTGTGGGCTAGAGGGACAAAGCACGGGCAGCCGTGGAACCAGCTTGGGGTGCCCAGAGTCTCACTACAGGGTAAACCGCACCTGAGCTCCCCGCTTCCCAGGGCCAGGCACCCGCGTCAGCAGGGGTGGGCGGCCCCCTCACCGTTGGCGCAGCCCCGGGGCCGTGTTCCCCTGGCGGGTGCCCTCTGAAGATCGGCCTTGATGCGGGTGTGGCCCGGCCCCCGGTCCCGCTGCAGCTCGTCCAGGACGTCACCGACGGAGTTCACCAGGTGAGCCAGGTGGCCTCGGCTCTCAGAGAGGAGCTGTGGGACGCAAGGGTGAGCAGAGGTGGGCAGGGGCTCTGGGGGGGGGGCTTGGGGGAGCGCCTGGCACGTCGCCTGCCAGGATGCCTTCCTGTACCTTCCATGTGTCCCCCAAGGCAGAGGTGGGCGGCTGGCCAATGGCAGCCCCAGCCCTGCTCTGGCCCCAGATCCCCATTCCAGGTGGTCTGAGGGGCCGTCTGGGCTCTGACGGGGCCTGCTGGTCTGGGACCACAGGCGCTCAGAGAACAGGGGGGCCCCGGCTCTGTCCTTTGGCCCTTTCTGTGCGTTCAGCCTAGGCAGGGGTTAACTGGCAGAAGGACTGCTGCGCAGGGAGAGGAAGCACCTGGCGTCAGGCAAACCTGGATTGCACTGAGCAGCTGGCTGGCTCATCCATTTAGCAGTTACATGACTTTGGGCAAACTCTGTGGCGTGCCTTAACCACAACACACTTCCTTACCCGAGAAAGGGGCTATCGCGGCCTCCCTGGCTGAACTGCTTTGGGAACCGTGCGGGCAGTCCCGGCACGGCACAGGCCCACGGCGGGCCGCTCGGTGCACGGTCTGTGGCCTGTGAATTCGTCTGGCACTTCCCAGTTACGAAGCATCCTCACCATGAGCCTTTTCTGATCCCCCAGCAAACGGCAGGGATGACTGATCTGCACTTGACTTGCGAACCCTGAGGCTGGGGAGGGGCCAGGAGGCTTTGTGCAGATCCCCGGGCTGCGGGCTGGGCCTGGCAACGAGCATGATACCCCACCCACCCCGCTCCACCCCCCACGCCAACATCACTTTGTCTTTCCTTGGCTCCGTGACGCCCATGACCCACCGGCCCCTCTCCAGTGCTGCACGGGGTGGGCCTTGAGTAGTTGCCCCCTTGTTCAGAGGGAAAAACCGAGGCCCAGAAGGAGCAGACCCCGAGCCTGAACGACAGCACAGGGACCAGGACTCGGGCCACGTCCCCAGGGCCGAGGGGCAGGAAAGGCATGCAGGGCTGTGGCCGCCGTCGGCAGCCGGCGTGGAGCTTGCCGGGCCTTTATGCACGAGCCTGTCGCTGGCCAGGTAATAGCCCAGTTGAGGAAGGAAAACAGAAGTAAACCGCGCCGGGCGCTCACAGGGTCGGCTGCTCCGCCTCATCTGCAGCTGAGAGCCCTGGAAACCATTGGCATCCCTGGCAGTTTCCCCTCTGCTAAGGGGTAAAGTGGTGAGAGCAGAAGCCAGGGGGCGCAGAGGAGGGGAGGCAGGCAGGGGGAGGTGGGGTGAGGCACGGGGGTCCTCCCTGTGCTTCCCTGCAGTGGCCGTTGACCCCACTGGGGGTGGGCGGAAAAGACCCCTCGGGCTCAGTACTGGGTGCTGCCTGGGAACCGTCCTTCTGAGTGGGCTCAGCCACTGAGGCTGAGCACACGAGACACGCGTGGGAAACTGTCACGGTTCCCTCTTGCTAATGGGCAGGAAAAACCTCAGTTTAAACGAGCAAAGGGTTAAAGCTGAAAATATTAAACACGACCCAGATTAGTAGTGAAAGTCAGTCCCTGCTCACAGATGCACCAGACAACTGGGCAGCATTTTAGAGAGAGCGAAACCAGACCTGCTGCTCTGGGCACTCAGCAGGTGTGTGCCTGGGCTTAACCAAGGCGTGTCACCACTTTGGCCACTGCCTGCCCTTCTATAGAAAGGAGTGACCAATCTCACCTCCTGGGGTTATCTGGAGACAAAGAGTGTGGGCTTGGCAAATGGCGGTGCCCCTCATTACTATTTCAGAAGGAATTTTAAATGGCATCTCCCTGTAGCCTTCAACTTCAGTTTACAATTTCCACCATAATAAAAAAGATGCTGATGATGTGGCCAGACCAAGCCCTGTAGGGCCAGGGAGCTCACAGCATCCCACCTGTGTCATCCCCATTTTACAGATGAGGAAACCTGGCACAGAGAGGGGAAGGGACCTGCCTGAGGTCCCACAGCTGGTACGTGGTGGCGCCTGGACCAGATCCCAGGTCTGCGTGTCGAACCTCCAGGGCCAAACCTCTCCGCCGTCCGCTCCCACCAGGGCGGCTTCAGATGTCAGTGCATATAGAATCACCCAGGCCGGCTCATCTGCAGGTTCACTCCACCCACCAACTGGGACCCAGGGGATTTGCGGTGGGACCCAGGAGCCTGCCTTTCAACAAGTATCTCTGGCAATTCTGACTCAGGGTGCCCAAAGCGTTTCTCTTTGAGAAATCCAGGTGTGTGCTGATCAGGCGAACATCTGGGAAACTCAGAGAAAGGGAGTTAGGAGCCACGGCTGGCTGCTTATGAGCAAGACAAAAAGACAAATCGTCTCTGAAATCATCCTGAGTCTGTGGGAAATGAGTCAAATTAGCCATTTTTGGAGAAGTAAATGTATCAGGTGAGCCAGGGCACTCCTGGGCTCCAGAAAGGCTAGTAGTTTTGCAGGAACAGCTCCATGCCTCCACGCAGGTTGTGGGGCAGGGGGACCCTGAGGCCCCTCGGCGCCAGCCGCGGGGTGAGCATGTTTGGGGGCCGGGCCCGAGCTGACCGAGGGCTGAGAGAGTTGGAAAGCAGGTGGGGGCCTCAATCACCCAGGAAGCCGAGCCTGGCTGACGGCGGCTGAGGAGGCACGGGCGGAGGGGCAGCGGGAGACTGGCTCATCACCCCACCCGGCCCAGGAGCGGGAAGCTGCCCGCCCATCCGTCACCCAGACAGGGTGATGAGAGCTGTAATTTCTCCAGCTGCAGCCCTCAGAGGGAGGGGATGGGCCCATTGCTCACGAGCTGTTGGGTGACTAGCCTGGTCATCCTCGGGGCCCAGGGGCAAGTGCGAGGGGCTGGTGGGGGTAGGGGACCTGCCTCCCACTGCGAAGGAGCCAGGTCCCCGCAGTGGCATGGTGCCGGGAGGCCAGATGCCAGCCCGACCGGGCCACTGTACCTTGTACAAATCACCATCCCTTCTGGGTCTCGGTTTTCTTTTCTGGAATGTGGCAGAGGGCGTATGAGTGGGTTCTAAATCCCAGATCCTAGAAAGGGGGAAGTTTGCGGATGCCCCGGGCATGATCTCTGAGCCGATGTTGTCAACTCGTCACCCACACCTCGCTGGGGCTTGATGGGACCTGGCTTGGCTTGGGGTGGGGAGGACGGAGGGGGCGAAGGTGGTTGTGGCCGGTGAAGGGGCTGGCTGGCCCTCAAGTGGTCGCTCCTTCCTGGAACGCCGTGGGCATTAGCTGGCAGTGATCAGGAGGGAGCTGAGGAGAAGGGGTCTACCGCTTGGCTTGGGGACAGTTGGGACCCCTGGCCATGTGACATCCCTCTTTGGGCCTCCATTTGCTTGTCTATTGATGAGGGCAAGGTCCTGCCTTCCCTGAATCCCATCTGCATCTGGGAGTGCCTGGGAAGGCCCTCCAGTCCCGGATGTGGCCTGACTGTTCAATGCCACAGAGTATGACAGAAATACCCAGAATCACCAGGACAGCCTAGCAGGAGAGAATTGGGTTTGAGTCCCTGAGCGGCTTCCAGCAGCTGTGTAGCCTTGGGTAGGAGACGTCACCTCTCTGAGCCTCATTTGCATTTATGTAAATGTAAAAATCCCAGCCCTATGTCCCAGGCCACGTAGGGATCAAGGGAGGTCGTGGACACCAAGCGCCCAGCCCAGGGCCAGCATGCGGTGGCAGCAACCCCACACCATCGCCCAGACCCCGCCCCTTACCTGGATGAGGCGGCCCTGCTCGCTCTGCAGGGCGCTGAGCCCCTGGCCCAGGGTGCCGTGCCCCTTCCGCAGCCCCACGCACTCCGCCTGCAGCTCCGAGGCCAGGGCCAGCAGCCGGGGCAGCTGGTCGGCGAGCGCGTCCAGCAGCGCCTGCTCCTGTTCACTCGCCAGCCGGGGCTTGGCCTGGTGCTGGGTCAGCGCCTGCAGCACCGAGGCCTGGGCGCCCTCCAGGCGGGCGAAGCCGTCGGCGAGGTCAGGGCAGCGGGGGTCGATGAGGATGCTGAGACGCGAGCTGTCGGCCCTCTCCACGGTGACCAGGGCGCTGTTGGCGCCGGCGGGCCCGGTGCTGACGACGGGCGGTGGGGCCGTGCCGGGCGCGTGGGCGTGGTTCAGGAAGAGCACGGCGCCGGTCACGGCCACGGCCAACAGCACGGCCAGGGACAGCAGCACTGTGCACAGCACGTAGCCACAGCTCGGCCTCTGCGGGCCAGGCCGGGGCACGTGGACACAGAGACGGACAGACAGGCAGAGAGAAGGGGCACAGCATTAGAGGCAGGCCTTGGGCTCCGCTCAGTGGGAGGGCCCGGGCAGCCCCAGAGATGGGGCCCTCTTTTGGGGGATGGGGGGAGGGAGTCACACAGAGACAGCAATGACAGACAAGCACAGGGGACAGAGTCCCAGAGAGGGGCAGAGGGACAAAGAGGCTCTCCCAAATAGAGGGAGAGTGAGTGAGCGAGAGACACAGGGAGACAGAGGGTTGAAAAGAGGGGCTGACCAATGGGGAGAGCGGCTCGTTTCCTGTGGCTGCCCTGCCCCACGTGGTGTGGGCACGATGACCCCTTGGCCAGCTGTGCAGCCCTCCTCCAGTCACCTCTGCTCCTGCAGGCCACAGACGGGCGCTGCATGTGTGCAAAACTGCAGGCACGGCGTCTGAGCTATCTGAGGCTGCCGGGTGCTCCTCGCTGGGCTGGGCCCGGGTGGCCTCATAGGCACCGAGGTTTGGGTGGGCTAGGGAGAGACTGGGGACTTCAGAAGGGGGCAGGAGGTGGGCACCATCCTTGGAGCCCCTCCTCCCCCCCCCGGTCTGGTCAGGCTATTGAAGACTCAGACTCTGCAGGCAGGGAGGACTGGGTTTGGGTCCCTGCACTGCCACTTCAAGCCCTGACCTCTGAGCCTCAGTTTCCACACCTGTCAAGTGGGGGTAACAATGACACCCGCCCCTCCTGGTTAGTGAGATTACATGGATGCACGCTGCAGGGACTCAGAAAGAAAGCTGTAATGGTGACAGCCACGAAGTTAAAAATCTTCACACTGTCACTGCGGAGTGAGTGCCTTGGGGCAGGAGTGCTGCAGGTGCCTCCCGGGGGAGCAGCCACAGGCCACGGGTCCCCCAGCCTCTGCAGGCCCACGGGACTGGCTCCCAGTCCCCAGGGAGAGTGGCCGCCTGAGCAACTCGCCCCCCCTTCCTCTCTCTTCAAGAGCAGGCCCCTGGCGGGACAAATACCAGACAGCTGGGCTGGGGTGCCTCCCAGAGGAGGCAGGAGCCAGGGCCGGGGCCGCAGGCGGCTGCACGTCCCAGGACAGGGAGTGAACAGAGGCAGGGCAGGCGTGGGAAAATCGGGACTCGGGACAGGCCGGGCTCATGCAGGGTCCTAACAACAAAGGAAGCTGAAGCCTGTGTTGAAAGGAGGTGGGGTTCCTCGAGCACTTGGTGGGGGTGCCCAGGCGGCAGGAGGTGCCACAGCGTAGGAGCAAATGCTTTGCGGGCCCAGATCCTTCGGACCGAATCACTCACAGTCCAAAGGGACTTGGAGAGCAGCCACTGAGCTTTTACACGGGGAAACCGAGGCCCAGAGAGGGCAAGGGGCTTGCCAGGGTCACTGAGCAAACTGGAATCCGACTCCAGCCGCCTTCCCAGGCACCCTCTACAACAGAATTCCCTCAACTCTTAGACACACACTTTCCCTCCACACTTCAAACATCCTGAATTCAAGATGCATCTTTAAATGAGTTCGTGTATTAAAGCACGTGGAGCTGTGCCTGACACATTGTGTGTGTGCAATAAATATTAGCAGTTTTTACTATCTCATGATCAATGTGCACACCGCATCTGGAAGTGATTTTTTTCCTACCCCAAGTGTTATTTCTCTGTGTCACTGATGCTGAGATGCACTTGCTCCTTTTTCACATTTTAGCACCTCTGACACTGGGGGACACCATACCGCTGTAACTGGCAGCTTTTTTTTCTTTCTTAATGATACATAAAATGCCTCTTACATCATGGCATCTCACTACTGAGAAAATATGGTAGAGCAATCAGCTTCTTCCCCATCAATTCAGATTCTGTGAGTACCTCCTGAATTTTCTACCTGTCACCAAGGAAGGAAGTGG
Organism: Dasypus novemcinctus; assembly: GCF_030445035.2. NCBI lineage: Eukaryota > Metazoa > Chordata > Mammalia > Cingulata > Dasypodidae > Dasypus > Dasypus novemcinctus. Next base: position 86,235,070 of record NC_080680.1, on the reverse strand, counting down.
GAGGCTGGCTTGAGGTGCCAGTGGACAAGCAGATCCCAAGGAAGGGGCCCGTTTTTCAGGCAAGATGAGGGAGAGAATTCCTTGGCCTGTCCCTGCAGCAGTGGCACTCCCAGAGCTCAGTGGCCTCCCCTCCTCTCTCCACACACGGCCCTGGCTCCTTGGGGAACACACACCTGGACTAACCACCAGACCTAAGCACGTTAACTCGCCCTCTGCCTGGTGCATCCTGCTCCAGCGGCTCCCTCCCACCACCCGCCTATCCATTCTCTTCCTTCAGGTCTCAGTGGAGACAAGGTACCTCCTCCAGGAGGCCTTCCTTGACTGCCTCTGCACTTCCTGCCCCACCCCCACCCCACCCCCAGCTTTGGAGATGCTCCCACAGTCCTCTCTGCTCCCCTACGATGGTGCTTATCAGGACTGATATTCGTCGACTTTGACTTCATTCACTCCTTCAAACATCCATTTGACGTTGGCCAGGTCTCTCCATGAGCCGGGCTCTGGACCATTTCCCCTGCCCGTAGGAGCTCATGTCCCATGGACTGTGACCTTAACTTTAAAGCTAAGAGGGTGCAGATCCCTTTGGAAATCTGATGGAAGCTGTGGATACAATTTCTGGGGACTGCGGCCCATGAACCTGCCCTGGACCGTGAGGCCCCTGATGGCAGGGACCTGGTCAACAGATCGACTCGCTGCCTGGCACAGAGCATCCTGACGGCTTACTGTTGGCGGGAAGGAGGAGCGGAGGGCAGGTGGACTAGGTGGCGTGCCTGTGGCAGTGCTGCCACGCAGCAGGGGAGTGGGTGCCCCTGGGACTGCAGTACTTTGGTCCGGAGGAGGCGCATGACCTCCTGGATCCCAAGGCTTCTGACTCGGTGCCCACCTCCGACAGTGGCGAGGAACGAAGGCCACCTCCAGGCCACCCCAAGACCCCAGCCCCCTGCGGGTCAGCAGCTTCCAGAGCAGCGGGCATCACCTGACCACTGTCGTTCCTTGTTCCTTACCGTGTTCCTACCAAATAACCCCCAGGAGTTGGCACTCGGGTTGAATTCATCTTGCAGATGGGAAAACCAAGACTCAGAGAAGGAAACCGTGTGCCCACGGTCACACAGGGAGCAGCGCTAGAGCCTGCATTCGCACCCAGGGCTAGGTGACTCTGGAATTCTAGCCCTGTGCCAAGGCTACTTCCTGCGTGATCCGACATTGCTCTCTCCCCTGCCTAAAGCACGACTGGGATGTGAGAGACAAATCCCTGTGTCAGCAAGCCCCTGCCGTGCCCGCTCCCCCTGTACATCCACCGGGAGAGGCACCTTGCCCCGAGCAGCTCAGAGCCACATCCTTAGACCGAGTGGCGTTAAGGTGTCCCAGCTGCCAAGGGCTGACCCGGCAGAGGAGGCCAGCCATCTCCAGGGCCCCAGACCTCTCGGGCGCCCTCCTTCCCGGCGCACCCCTGCTCCCTGGTGGGAAGGCAGAGGATCAGGAGAGGCGAGGGGCTGGAGCACGCTGCGGGGGTCCACTGAGGGACGGCGGATGGGCAAGGGGTCGGTGGAGCTCGGCGAGGAGCAGGCCACTCAGCACAGAATGCTCTTCAGAGACCACCTTAAAGATGGACTCTTCGCTTTATAGGCTGTCGTTCACGCGCCTCACCAAGAAATCTGCCCGAGCTAATGAGGGTGAGCAGCCCGCGGGAGTCGTGGGGCTGGAGCTTCTGACTCAGCCTTGGAGAAGGGGGCAGAGCCTGGGGTGGGCCGGTGGTGGGCAAAACACGCAGAAGCCCCTGCCCTCCGGGGCAAGGAGCGGGGAGCCCGGGAAGGCTTACCTGACTCCTGCACTAACCACGTGCGTGAGCTCCTGGCTGGAGGGGCCTGGCTTCGTGACCCCCAGGACCCAGCCTGGGGCCAGGGGCTACCTAGGAAACCCTGGCCAAGCTGAGGACAGATGGGTTCGTGCCAGGGTGGACGCAGGAGGCGTGACGCCTGGAGCTGTCCCAGTTGCTGTTGAGGCTGGGGACTCCAGGGCGTGGGGGTCTGGAGGAGGAAAGGGGGCGCAGGAGGGCTCCCCAGTCCCGCATCCTCCCCTTCTTCCTTATCTCCTCTGAAGGGCTGAGAGGTCGTACTGCTTGGACACAAGTGGAAAGAAGGACGGTTCCCTGCCTCCGTCTCCAGGGGTGCAGGCGGGGGGCGGCTGTCCCAAGGCAGGGCTGTTCATCCCGAGGGCGGCGAGCGCGGGCTGGGCGCCGGCGGGGGTCCTGGGCAGAGCCACGGGCGCAGCTTGCGGGGTCGGTGGGGAGGGTGGGCGGCTCAGACCCGCCCCAGCCCGGGGCCCCGGGGGGCCTCCTCACCTCCTCCCAGGCTACACGTGCTGCCACAGCCTGGGTTGGACTCTGTGGGGCCTGGAGACGCCCTGGGGCGAGGGCTGGGTGTCTGTTCTCCTTGCTATTTGGAGGTCCCAGGGCCTTAGGGAAAGGGTCAGCAGGCTTCTGCCCCAAGCGCTGAGGAAGAGCCCCCCTGCTGGACCTTTTAAAGGGGTTCCTGCGGGGAGTGGCTGAAGATGTCCCAGGGGACAGAGGGACACTGAGCTGCCCTCGCTGTCCCCCTCCTGGAGCCCCTAAGCTCCCCAGGCTCTCTCTCTCTCCAGGGAGCACTCGGCTCTGGGCCCCTTCTGGGGGTCTCCAGGGGTTTCCTGTGAGGGTCTTTCCCTCCGCCCCTCCCGACAGCCACTGGCCTCCTGGACGCTGCTCCCCGGCCTCTTGCCCAAACCAGGGGCTCTCCACCCCACGCCGAGCCCTCCTGAGCTCCCCAAGCGGGGGCTGGCACCAGCTGCCCCCTCCGAAGTCGGGCACTGCCCCGGGCGCCCCTCTCACCCCCACACGCAGCCACTCACCTGGCTGTCCCGGCCACCGCCCCCTCCCTCCGCCTCGGGCTGTTTCTGCCCACGCCCCCCCCCCACCCGTCCATCGTAGGCCCCTGCGTTGCCGGTGATGGCCCTGCTGCCTCCCCGCCCGGCTGAACCATCCACGCAGCAGCCGGGGACCTTCCTAAAAGCAAAGCAGACCAGGACTCTGCCCCCCCGGAACTCCTCCAGGGCCAGCAAGGCCTCGGGCGCAGGCCCTGCGGAGCCCCCCGCCCAGGGCCCACCACAGGCTCCTGCTCCCCAAGCCGCAGCTCCTGCCAGCCCCATCCCCCCTCTTGTTCTCTCTGGCTGTCCTGGGCTCCTTTCATTCCCCCAACATGCCTTGTTCTCCCTTGGCACAGGCTGTTCCCTCCTCTGGAACTATCCGTTTGCGTTTGACTTGGTCTTGGCTTAAACATCACCTCCTCCAGGAAGCCCTCCTTGCGCCCCCACTCCTGGCTGAGCCAGGAACCTCCTCTGGACTCCTATCCCCTGGCCTCCCATCACAGCCCACACCATTGGCCTAGAGAGCTCCATGGGACCCAGAGGGGGGAAAGGACAAGCAAAGGAAGGAGCCCTTGACTTGGAACCCCTTCACGTGCCCGGCTTCTCTCCTTTCACGCTCCGTCCCCAGCTTCAACACAGTGGCTATCTGGTGACTTCAACCAAGACTCCAAGGAGCAAGTGGAGGGAGGGCTGTATCTTTTCCTCTATTGCGCCCCTCACGGTTTTTAATAATACTTGACTTGTGAGTTTGTTTCCTCCATGAGACTTCCACTTCCCTGAGGTCCAGCCCGTATCTGCCAGGTCTATGCCTGTGTCTCCTAGCACAAGGTGAGGACTCTACAAACAGTTGTCAAATGAATTAAATGCAGAAGGGATTTAGGTTCGACATCAGGAAGAACTTCCCAGTAAGTTTTTTTTTCCTTTATGGGATGTTTTTAGGACATTTTTAAAGCATTAGAGAATAAACACACTGCTTGAGATGGTTGGTCTTGAACCACAGAGGTCGACCTTCCTGCAGGCCTTGTGGACTGAGGACTGCTCAGCAGCAGGGCCCCTGTGGAGGGGTTTACAAGGCGATTTCCTGCCCCACACTCAGGGACTAGAGGAATCATGCCTATTTCTACATCTTTTCCTCCGAGCCACTCCAAATTTCTGGCAAAGATTTTACCATCATCTCCAGCCCCAAGGACGTGAGAGCCCCTTCGGTTTGCAGGAAGAGAAGGGATAGCCTGAGAAAGCAACGCACCTGGTTCAAGGTCACCGAGCAAATAAAGTGCTCGGGCCGCACAGGGCAGGGACCGAGCCAGCCCGAGGCCGTCCACAGAGGCGGCCGCACGTGGAGTGGCAGTAGGTGCCTTCAGTGCCCCGAGAGCCACACAGCCCGGCACCAGAGCCTCTCCTCCTCCCTCCTCTTCCTAGAGAGGTGCTCGTCTGCTGCCCAGGAGGGCCCAGGTTCAGCTCCAGCTCTCTTAGTCTTGATTTCCTCATCTGTCAAATGGGTTGACGTCCCTGCTGTCAACCTCCCAGGTGGTTGTACGAAGAAATGGAAGATGTGGACGTGAGACCAACAGGTGCTGAGTGCGGCATCAGCATTAATTTCCCTGGAAGAAGCGCACATTACAGAACCAGGGCCGGCCCTTCTAGTGGGAGCCGAATGATGGGATTCCCTGGGAGGTGGAGGAAAGACCAGAACACCGACAACCTGTGAAAGGAGACAGGGTGCCTTCAACGTGATCCTCCTAACAGGTGTACCGCGCTTTACAGTTTGCAGCACACACCGGTATTTCAGTTCACCCTTATAATACCTTGTGAAAGAAGGAAGAAGCAGAGATGGCTGTTCCCATCTTACAGAGGACAAAAGCCAGGCCCAGAGAGGGGGATAACTTACCCAGAGTCACACAGCATGTCAATGGCCTAGATGACACTAGAAATGAGGGTAAGAGAAGCAGAGGGCAGACCCAGATGTTGGCAGGTTAGACAAGCCTCCCTCCTTCAACAGTGGACACAGGAAAGGCCTTGCCTCTTGTCTGAAGCTTCAAACAAACCTAGAGCTGTGTGTGTCTCCAAGGGGTGGGGAGAGGAGGTAGTGTTTGATACTGGCCCAGGACCCTGGGGCCACCACCGTCCTCTGTCTCCAATGCCAGGGAGCTGACAGCTGGGCTCTGGTCTGTCGGAAACTGGAGTCTCCAGGGAGAAGGGGAGGGAGGCTGGACCTGGCCCAGAAGGCCTTAAGGCCACATTTCAAACAGACCCCCAGAAGCCACCTCCCCTTGAGACATGGCAGCACTTGCTGGCTTCTCTCCATGACTGCTCCAAACCAGGACTTCACGAAGTTCAGTCCAGCACATGCCCCTCCACTCTTTCACATGCTGCATGGAAGGGCTGAGGTCCAGGGGGGGCACCAGGAATGGGAGTCCAGAAAGACTGTGTGTGCAAAGGGAGCTCCTAATGGGGTCCTGGGGCTGGGGTACAAGGCAGTGAGATAGAGGCAGCTGAGGGGCAAAGGTTAAATGCCGCAGGGACTTCAAGGTACATCTGCGGGGTTAAAGGGAAGGCTTCCTGGAGGAGGCGGCATTTGAGCCAGATCTGAGCTAAGTTTTGATGTGTATGTAGGGTTTCGCCGAGTGAGGGCTTGTGTGTGTGCATGCACTGGGGAGTTTGTTGATGCCCACAAGATGACATGAGCAAAGGTCTAGAGATGGGACAGCCTGGTATGGGGGCCAAGGTTGGGAAATGGTCAGTATCTGTAAGAGAACTAAAACAAAGGGAAAATGGGCCAGGCTTGAGATGACCTTGAGTGACAAGTCCCAGAGTTGGACTGTTCTTGCTAAGAGCAGAGAAAGTCTGATCTCAGCAGAAGGTGATTAGTTATCTGGGGACAGCTTGGGTGTGGACCTGCCCTGAACTGGAGGACAGCCTGCCCTCAGGGAGGCATCAGGAGAGGCCTGGGGTCAAACCCAGGTTCAAATCCCAGCTCTCCTGCCAACATGCTGTTGACTTGGGCACATTCCTTAATCTCTCTGAGCTGCCATTCCCTGGAAGCGGGAGTGACATGGAAAGTGAGGTGGTACAGATGGATGCGAAAGGGCTTTGCAAACTGTAGAGGGCTGGATCCCCACACCATGGCACTGTCACTCCAGAAAGTATGAGCAGGTTGCAGCTCCTGAGAGTGAGGGGCCGCCAAGCCCTGCCCCCGCCGCCCCCTCCTGCCGCTGCAAACACGAACTGTTCCTTCCTCAATGACATCTGTCTGGGAGAAATTTAAAATTTAAAACGAGGAGCCCCATTATTTCCTCTCCTTGGTAAGTAGGGCCTCGTCATCTAGCCTGCCTGTCCCAATCCCTTGGCGACCCCGCCTGGGGCAGCCCCGGGGCTCCCCTCTGTCTCAGTTTCGCCTCTCCAGCCCCTTCTCTGGCCAGCCTTGGCGCTCTGCCCTCAACCCCAACTAGGGGCACAGCCCTGGGCACTCTCCAAACCCCTACACACACACTGCCCCTGGAGAGTGCGCAGACCCACGTTCAAATCCCAGCAGAAACGAGTGGCCTGGGGCAGGACCCAGCCCTCTCTGAGCCTTCCTCTCCTGCGCCATTAGAGCCGCAGCATCATGATAGCCAGTGTCCCATACCAGAATATTTACCCATATCCACATCCTACTCCATGCCCGGCCCTGGCGAAGGCGTGAGGATTCAGAGGAGACTCAGGGAGTCAGGTCCTCGTCCCGAAGCTCAGGTTACTGGTGCCAGGTGCCCGGCACAGGGTCGCGGCTCGAGTGGGGGCTCAGAAAGTGATGAAGACACCCATTATAAAGGGGGAGGAGATGGAGGCTCAGCGAGTGTGGGGATCCGTCTTGACTAAACGGTCCGTCTCCTACACCCCCACCCCCAACTCCTCCGCGCGCGTCTGCACCAGAGGTCTCTGCCGGGGGCGCCAAGGCCCTGGCCCACAGCCATGGCTCCTGCAGGGGAGCTGTCCCCCAACCACACCCCAAACCCGGAGCTCAAGCCTCTGAGGGGGACGGAGGAGAGGAGGGCGTTCGCCCCGCCGCGGTCCTCTGGAGCCTCCCCGCGGCGCGCCCCAAACTCCAGCTCTCCGGTTCGTCTCCCACCCCGCGGGCTGGAGGCGCCACCAACTCGCCAACAGCGCGGACCCCGCGCTCCGGGTGCCCGGGCCCCGCGCGTACCTGCGGCTTCTCGCGCGGCCCGTCCTCAAGTTGCGAAGCGCCGCCCACGGTCTTCCACCGCTCGCTGGCCATCTTCCCGCTCGACCGGCCCGGGCGCCCGGCGAGGCGCGCCGCTGCGGAGCGCAGAGGCGCCGAGGTGGGCGCGGGCTCGGGCGCGGGGCGCGCTCTGCCCTCCAGGTCTCCGCCTCGAGGCCCCGCGCCGGAGCGGCCCGGGCGAGCGGGCGTGCGCGTGTCGAGTGTGAGTTGTGAGCGCCGGGATGCGCGCGCGGGGGGTCAGGGCGGGCGCGGGCGGGCGCGGCGCGGGAGCGCGAGAGCCGCCGACAGCCAGCCCGCCGCCCGCGCTGCGCGCCGTCCCCGCTCTGCGCTCCCGCGCCGCCCCTGCGCGCTCCTCTCCCTCCCTTCCTGCTCTCCCCTCGTCCTCCTCCCTGCTTCGCGATCTCCGTGGCTTCTTGTCTCGAACTCGCTTCGCCTTGTACTTTGCTCCCCCTGGTTTTCCCAGCCCACCCCCGCCCCCAAAGCCCACACCCCGCGGACGGGGAGAGCTAAACTCCACCCCCCCCAAACTGCCCGGGTGTGACGGGGGCCGGCCAGGGGGCGCGCAGACAGCCCCTGGCAGCCGGGCTCCCGCCGGCTCCGCAGAGGAGCTGCCAACCCCCGGCGACGGCTCCGCACAAACTTCCTCCCGAGCCGGACACGCGCCAACTCACCGCGCACCGGGGGCGCGGCGCCCGGGCGGGTCTCGTGGGCGCCCCCGCCAGGCCGTCGGGCGTCTCCGGGGAGCCGCGCTCCTCCCGGCTCCCTCCAGGCTCAGGGCGGAGGGGTCATCCCCGGACCCGGGCGGGGCAGGGCGGGGGCCGGCTGCGGTCTGCCCCCTGCAGGTGCCCCAGGCCGCGTTCCGGGCCCCGGGGCAAGTGCGTTCCGCCTGGGAGGCTCCAGCCCGCGGCACCTCCTCCCTCCAGGACCCCGCCCCGCGGGCTGAAGGGGGGCCCCGACGGCGCGGGAGCGGCCGCGCTCGCGAGTACGAGCGGCTGCACGCCCTGCCCGCGCTCGCTGTCCCACGGTCCCCAGGCGCGCCCCGCCGCCTCCTCCGCCCGGGAGAGGAGGGACTGGTGCCGGGAGGGGATTTGTGAGGTGCCCCCTCCCACCAGCAGCACATTTAAAAGCATTTAATCCGCCCGGGCAGCCTTCGGTGGCAATTGACAAAGTCCTTAATCTGCGCTAACGAGCTGCTATTGTGGCTTCTGACCGGGAGGCGCCCACTCGGGCCCGACGCCGCGTTCCCGCCGACTCCCACCCCCCTGCCCCTTTCTGCGGCCCCCTATCTTCTCCCCCCCCCCCCCAGCTCCAGAATAGACATCCCCGTTCCCCGCCCCCGCGCTTCTCCCCAAAGCTGCTTTCCGGCTCCCGGGGCTCGTTGGCCCGCCACGCTGTTCTCTGGCACCGTCTTCGTCTCTCCCCCACCGGCTGCCAGTCTGTCGTCCCGTCCTCGTCCCTCTCCCCGGCCCCTTCGCGCCCCGCGCGGGCGGTGCAGGTTGTCTGAATATGGGGCCCCCCCGCGCCTAGGCTGGGCGGGTCGGGCCTTGGGCAGTGAGCGCTGGGGGCGGGGTACCGTGGCCCCACGTTGTCTGAGGAGACTGTCACCCACCCAGCCAGCTGATGGCTTCACCGCCGGCCAGCTGTCCGTCCTCAGCCTCCTCTCCCCTCCAGGGCGCCCCACTGCTTCGGCTGCAGCCACAGCTCCCCAGCCCACAAGGGGGCTGCCCGCAGGGGAAGGGAGGCTCCCATGGCACTAGCTAGGAGCCAGGGGACCTAGTGCGAGTCCCGGCCCCTGTGGCTCTTTCTGACATCAACTGGCCTCCTGGCCCCCACGCCTGTTGGTTAAGCAAGGGGGTCAGCCCGTGACCCGAAGGGCCCTGGGCTTAGGCCCTTGGGCAAGCCACTGCACCTCTCTGAGCCTACTTCCCCATGTGTCCCCTCTTCAGAAGGGCTCTTGTGAGGTGCCCTTTAAAGCACAATGCCTGCCGCAGAGTGAAGCCTCACACTTTAGGGCTGGGATTAGCCGTGTGACCTTGGGCAGATTTCATGTCCTCTCCAAGCCTGTTTCCTTCTCAAACAAGGAAACGCAGCCTGCTTCCCCCTTGTTGTGAGGTTTGCAGGCCCTTGTGCAGCACCTGGCACAAAACAGGCATGTGGCTGAGAGACTGCCAAGTCTGTGATTCCACAGTTTGGGGAGATGGTGTAAACTCCAGACATGTCTCTGCACAAAGAATCACCCTGGAACACCTGAAGTAACGAGGATCTGAGGGAAGGGGCGCTAAGGGCCATTGGAGGTCGTGGGGAATGTGCTCCCCGGGTAGCTAGGGAAGGCGAGCTGCAGGAGGTGGGCACGAGCGGGGCACGGAGGCCGGGAGCCGCTGGACGGATGTGGGGGAAGGCATTGCAGGCGGCGGGGCTGCCGGAGCTCGGGCAGAGCGTGGGAAGTCGACGAGAGCAAGGCCGGGGCGGGGGGCAGGGTGCAAACAGTGGACCCGCTGGAGCGTCTTCACTCACGCCTGCAGCAGGAAGGCTGACGGGTAGGCTGGGGCCACCTAGCGGCTCCTCCGGGCACTGCTTGCTATCAGGTCATCTCACCTGCTCAGCCGCAGGTTCTTGGACTTTCTTCCAGCGGGGGTGTGGGGTGGCAGGGATGGGGCAGTCCTCAGCCTGTCGCCCCCTCTGCAGTATGCCTCGCTCCGCAGCCCAGGAGAGTCAGGACTTACGCAGCACTAACATGAGCTCTGCCCTTTACATGCTGCACTCACCTGGTAAGGCTTGGGGAGAGGACAGGGCGCCGAGGGCTTTTTGGCCCACCGGGCGTGGCAGAGGGGGAATGAGATGGAAGTGGATCCCAGGAGCGAGTGCCATTTCGGCCCTCCACTGGAGGACCTGTGGGACAGGAAACGCAGCTGACCCCACAGAGCCGGTCTCCCCACCCTCCGGTTTGCCTTGACAAGGCTGGTGGCCACAGAGCCCCAGGATGGGTGTGAGTGTCTTCAGCGGGCCCGTGGTGGAGGGATCAGGGCTCTCCAGGCAGCCCAAGACAGGGGGCTTGGGTCTCAGGGACCACCAGCCAGGACCTTAAGGAGCTCGAACCCAGGACCCACAGGCCACGTAGCTGGCCCCGAGGCCGCCCGGGGCCCTGGCCTGCTCCCCGTGCACCCACTTGCCTTCCTCTCTGACTCACGGGTTCTCACCTTCCTAACTCGTCTGCCTGTGGCCACCTAGACATGACAGCCCCACCCCCAGCAACGTCCATCTGGGGTTTTGGTTTAAATTCCAGAGAGAAGGGCCGTGATCTGTCCTACTCGGCCTTCTGAGTGGGGACATGTCCATCCTTGGTCCCTGGCTGACCAGGGGTGGCTGCCCTGGTGACGTGTGCACCTTGGCCCGTGGCTGCTGGGGTCCTGGGCACTGGCGCGGGGCACCCCTCCGAGCAGGGGCGGGTGCGGTGCGGCAGTGAGGTGCACCGACATCGGAGGGAGGAAAAGGACGAGAATTGACAAGGGAGACAAGAAAGAGTGGCCAGATGTTGGGTGACGACATTCAGCGCCCCTTGACCAGCTGCCAGCTGCTGAGCTGCACCCTCATCGTCAGTCCCAGGCCAGGCACTCCACATCCGATCTGTGACCCTAACAAATGTGAGCTATTGTTATGCCCTCTTTATGGATGAGGAAACTGACTCAGAAAGGTAAATTATGTAACTTGGGGAACTGATATTAATGTGATATAAATAGTAGCCACCTTTCAGTAAACATTTCCCATCCGATGAAAGCAGTTTGTTACTAACACCACCTAATTTCATGTAATCATCACCAAAAACTTCTGGGTATAATTAATATCCTTATTTTTAAAATGAGGCACCTGAAGCTCAGAGGGGTTAAGCAACTTACCCAAGATCACACAGCAGGTGATGGGGTGAGAATTTGAACCCAGATCCGTATACCACTGGAGCCCACCTCTCTTTCCCAAGTGCCTCGCCAGTGCCTCTTGGTCGGCTGGAGCCACGCTGAGATACCCAGCGAGCACTGGCGACCTGACACGTGGCCGGGGCTCAACAAACGTGGACCAAGTGTTTAGTGCAGTTGCCTCACAGGCCCTGGGGCACTGGCTGGCCAGGAGGTCAGGACCTCTGGCCCTCATCTGCCCAGCTTCTGCCCCGTATGGCCCAGGGCACTCAGCTCTCACCGTCAAGCTGTTTCAATTTAACTCTGACAGTCACATTTATCATTAAAAATAAATTTATCTTGGCTTCCTGTGGCATGGAAAGCTACCGTGCAGTGATTCAATGGGCTTGTCACCCCTCACAGTTAGGCACGGGGAGCTGAACAACTGGACGGTCTCCAGCACCAGCTCCTCATTTTCTGCAGCTGGAGCCAGAAATGTACAGTGGGCTGACGTTTAATTTAGAATCCAACATACCTTGACATAAACCCAGAATACAAAGGCGGAGATGGGGGTGGGGGCCGCTGAGCCCGAGTGCGTGGGGGGGGGCACTGCGGGGCGGGGGGCAGGGCAAGTGACAGGGTGAATTTCTTTCCTTTTATTTTGCTTTCTCAACACTGACTGATGATGACAGCAAAGAGGCTGCGCTCAAAGGCGAGAATCAGCATGGAGTGGCTGCGTGTGCGCGCGCCCCTCTGTGTGGCCGCGCTGTGCGCGGGCGGGTGGGTCCTGCGCCCAGTCCCCTGGGATGCTGCGTGTGGCCCCTTGTGGCGAGTTCGTCAGATGTAACCAGAGACACGCGTGCCGAGGCCGGGCCCGGTCAAGGCTACGCCTGAAAACCAGGCAGCGTCCTCCAGGCGGCCGCGCCTGCCCTGTCCCTGCCCGACCTCCGCAGGTCCTCGCGCCGCAGAGTGCTCCGCGAGAGCGTGGCAGGACCTGAACGGGGTGCTTTAGAAGCTGGAAGCAGAGTCCCCTTGGCGGGGGGGGGGGGGGGGGCTGCTTTCTTAGCAGACATCCTGATGGACTGCTTGCGTGGGAAAAGCAGGGCTCGAGCTCAAGGCCGGCCAGGGAGGAGAGGGCAGAACCCAGGAGAGAGGCAGGAAACCCAGGGGTCGATTTGGTTTGGGCATAAGCTGCAGGAGGGGGAAAGGTTGGAGGGGAGAGGAAAGAGAGGCCAGGAGGGCGCAAGGGAGGAAGGGCCCAAGCTCACCCCGTGGGGCGGGCACCCGGCAGAAGGCTGGGCCGGGAGCCTGCAGGATGGGTGTCGGGGGTGCTGCCGGGACTCCCCTCGGTTAGCCGCCCGTCTTTGCTAAAAGTCTGCCTTGCCCACGGGCCTAGTGTTTGCAACATTTTGGGGAAAAGCGAGGAGTGGACCCCGCTCCTCACCAAGGCCAGCGCAGGACAGAATGCAGCGCCCGGCGACAGCGGGGGGGCGGGTAAAGCTACAGAGGCCGAGAACTCAGCCCAAGCAGGAAGTCCTACCAGGAGCCAACAAGCAAACACAGGAGTCTGCACCGTTTTTATTTGCACTTGGGAGGAATCAAGACAGCTGCTGTTCTACTGAAAGCCTACTAGGTGCCAGGCACCGGACAGGCTGCTTGGATTTTCTCATTGAAATCCTCAAGGGAACCTAAGAGGCAGCTACTGTTATTTATTACCCCCATTTTACAGATAAATAACTGAAGTACATGGAGGTCAAGTATCTTGCTCAAGGTTATACATCTTATAGATGTCAGAGCTTGAATTTTAGCTCCACAGTCTGACTCTAAACTCACAGCTGCAGGATTTGGAAACAACTGAGCAGCTAACACTCAGGTTGCAAATATTTGTTGTGTGAAACAAAACAAAACAAAAAAAATCACAAGTCTGATGCAACCGGTAACCCTATAACAACCCATAGGTGAGCAAACTTTCAACAATGGAATTCCTTCTTTTCATCCATCTTTTATATTCTGTGTACTGTAATCCCAGTGGCTGAAGTCCTTTGGGTGCTAATCCCATTAATTGCGACTTCTGCTGACTCTCCCTTGTGGTGGTTTATCTCCTCGTGTTTCATAATTTTGGATTCTGAGTTCCATCTGTTTTTCAGTGTGTTCTGGGCTGGGAGATTATCCTTCCATGGAGGATTTGCCTTTGCTTCCACTAGGGAACCTGAGGGTGCTCCAAACCCAGGGCCACTCTATGTTCTCATCTCACATGCAGAAGAAATTCACAGCCCAAGTCTTCATGAGAACAGGCCTGTTCATTTGTAGGAAAATGAGTTTCCTTGCCATCTTCCTCCTCTGTTGGTGGGGTAGCTCTGGCTCCATGTTGGGTTCTGGCTTCCACCTTCCTTGAGCCCGAGGCCTTGTGCCTGGGCTGTTAGAACCCAATGACATGTTCCCACAGGTGGCACATGCCCTAGGGCAGCACGGCTCCAGCTTAGCTCCTCTCAGATTTTCTCCTCCCTCTTTGTTTTCTGGTCCCTGTGGATTTCCCTCATTTTTGGGTGACTCGCTGTGCATTTAAAAGGATGTTTGTGGGAAGTGGATGTGGTTCGAGTGATTGGGCTCTCACCTACCACATGGAAGGTCCGTGGTTTGGTTCCCAGTGCCTCCTAAAGAAGACAGTGAGCTGGTGTGATGGGCAGGCACGACAAGTTGATGCAACAAGATGAAGCAAAGGGAGACTCGGCAAATCAGAGAGCAGAGGTTCCTGGTGCCTCCTAAAGAGGAGAAGCAGGACTGCAAGCTGGCCCAACGAGTGGGCACAGCAAGCTGATGCGACAGGATGATGCAGCAAGAGACACAAGAGGAGAAACATAATGAGAGACACAGCAAAGCAGGTGTCTTAAGCTTAAGGTGGCTTGAGCAATTAGACGCCTCCCTTCCACACTGGAGGTCCTGAGTTTGGTGTCCAGTTCCTCCTAGAGAAACAAGGAAGACAAACAGACACAGCACGTGCAAACAGCAAGAGGGTGGGGAGAGAAATATAAATAAAATAAATCTTAAAAAAAAAAAGGATGTTTGCAATATCCAACTTTTGTACATTTCTGTTGTTGTTGTGAGTTTCTAGTTTACAATATTGTTGAAACCAAAATTCCCTTCTTATCTCATGCCCTATTTTTCTTCTATTTTTTCTTAACTTTAAAAATAATTAAAGTCTAATTTACATATAATGAAATGTTCAGACCTTAAGAATACTGTTTGGGGAATTTTTTTTTTTTTTAAGATTTATTTATTTCTCTCCCCTCCCCGCCCCCACCCTGGTTGTCTGTTCTCTGTGTCTATTCGCTGCGTCGTCTTTGTCCGCTTCTGTTGTTGTCAGCGGCATGGGAATCTGTGTTTCTTTTTGTTGCGTCATCTTGCTGTGTCAGCTCTCCGTGTGGGCAGTGCCATTCCTGGGCAGGCTGCACTTTCTTTCGCGCTGCGCGGCTCTCCTTATGGGGCGCACTCCTTGCACGTGGGGCTCCTCTACGCGGGGGACACCTCTGCGTGGCAGGGCACTCCTTGCGCGCATCAGCACTGCGCATGGCCAGCTCCACACGGGTCAAGGAGGCCTGGGGTTTGAACCGCGGGCCTCCCATGTGGTGGACGGATGCCCTAACCACTCGGCCAAGTCCGCCGCCTGTGGGAAATTTTGATCACCATACAGAACATTTCCATCGCCCTAGAAAGCTCCCCTGTCCCCTTCCCATCACACCGACCCTCCCAGAGGTAGCCACTGTTCTGATTCCTTTCACCAGAGCTGAGTTTTGTCCTTTCTTAAACCTCGTGTAAATGAAATAATATAGAACGTATCTTTTGTGTCTGGCTTCTTTCATTCAACGTTAGGCTTTGGGGATGCATCTACGTTGTTGTGTATCTAGTAGTTCACGTGTTTTCCTTGCCAATAGCGTTTCATCATGTGGCTTTGCCACAGGTTGTTTAGCCATTCTCCTGTTGATGGACGTCTGGGTTGTTTTCAGTTTGGTGCCTGTAAGAGTGCCGCCCCGAGTGTTTGTTCACACATCTTTGGTGCACACGTGTACACGTTTGAGGGGCATATATGTAGGAATGGACTTGCTGGATCATAGGGTGGAAGTATTTAACTTTATAAGAAACAACCAAATTGCCTTTCAACGTGTGGTACTGCTTGACAGGCCACCAGCCATGTGCAGGGGCCCCTGGCTCAGGCTGGCTTTCTCGCGTTGCTCCTCGGAGCGCCGTGGGGGTAATGGGGCCGCGGCGTCTGCCGGGTGCTCCGCTCCTTCCCTCCCTCCCTCAGCTGTCAGCCCCCCTTCACTGAGCTTCTCCCTGCCGGCCGGCCCCACCCAGCCTGGCTCCACAGCCATCTGGGCTGCTGGGGGACTGGATGGCCTGTCTCCAGGTGTGGCTTGGTCCCTGGGGGGTGTCCTTTCCCAGCACGCCTGCCAGAGGGTACTTCATCAAGCTGTGGCAGGGAGGGCAGTTCAGCTGGCATCCACGCCCCAGAGAAAACTGGCCTGTGGGTCAACTCTCGGGAACGTGTCGGGGTGTGGAAGGGCCCAGCCTCTGTCACCGTCAAGGACCCGAGGGCCTGTCCTTCTCCCACCCCGCACGCCCTGGGTCTCACACGGGCCCACCCCCCTGGCCAACGGGGCAATGAGGCCTTGTAGAGGGGCCAGGCCAGCAGGCAGGCCTCCGCCAGGGTCCTGTCCCTACTGGACCTCAGGGTGAGGTGGTCACACAAGCTCCTGAGCCTCAGTGGAGATTATGACCACCGCTTGGTAGGGCCCAGCGCTCAAGAGCTGCGGCTCTCCTGGAATTCTCACCCATATCCGCAGAACCACCTGCGAGCTTCCCCAACCAACTCAACTCACAGGGTGCTGTCATACAAGTAGTTGGGTGAAGGGGACCACTGAGGAGGATCCAGCCATGGGACACTCTGAGGGAAGAGTCCTCAAGGCAGAGAGAACAGCAGGTACAGAAGTCCTGAGGCAGGAACTGGATGAGCATATTTTAGACCTGAGAAAAGGTCATAGGGCTGGAGCACAGCGGACAAGAAGGGGGAGTACAAGGGGGGAGAGGGAAGCAGAGGTTACCCAGAGCCTTGCAGGCCAGGGAAGGAACTTGGATTTTACGCTGGTTGCAATGAGAAAGTAGACAGAGGCGTGCGGTGATCTGATTCACGTTTTTGCAAGCCCATTCTGGCTGCCTTGTCATGGCTGGACTCCAAGGAGGCCTGGGGGCAGGAGCAGTAGGGGCTGCTGTAGTCGTCCTGGTGAGAAGATAGAGGCAGCGCGGAGAGAAGTGGACCAAGTGGGACAACACTTGGAGGCAGTCAGGAGACCCAGCTGATGGAGTGGATGTGAGCAGTGAGGTAAAGAAAAAGAACAAGGTTTGGGGCCCAGGGAACAGGTGCTGCTTACTGAGGCAGCGAAAACGCAGGGGGAGGACAGGGGAGGGGCTCCCATCAGGAGTTCTGTTCTGGCCACATTGGGTTTAAGATGCCTGTGGGACCTCCAGGAGGAGTGTGGAGTGGGCAGTGGAATACATGAGTCTCAAGTTTGGGGGAGAGGATGGGGCTGGGGACATGAACTGGGAAGTCATCAACTCTGAGTCATGAGCCTAGAAGAGCTCATGGAGGGTGGTGGGCTCTGGAAAGGGTGGGCTTCTTTCTCCCAGCCACTCCTTCCCTTTTAGAGAATTACATGTGAACACCCCCTGCCTGATGGTTCCACTGTGGCTCCCACCGCATCAACATTGGACTTGGCCTTGTGACTTGGCTGATAAATTGTGGGCAGAAGCACAGAGTGGCAATCTAAGCTCAGACCTTAAGACGTGCCCTCTTGCATTTCTTCCATGGCCGTGAGAAGAATATGGCCTGTGAAGCTGCTCGACCCAGAAGGTTGAGACATGTGTGGTGCAGGCCTAAAGCCATCAGAGCCACAAGCTGGAAAAATAAATGCTGTTGTTGTAAGCTACGGAATGTTGGGTATGGTTATTACACAGCATTATTGCAGCCACAGCTGACTAATACACAAGCGGAGGCAATGCTCTTTCCTCCTTCCCAGGGCAGTGGGAAGGAGGAAATGAGATTGTGCACTTTAGGACTTAGCACAAGACTTGGCATACAGTAATCCATTAGTTATTAATTCACAATTAATAGCTAATATCTTAACTGTAAATCTAAAAGAGCAAACCTTCCCTTTGTGTTGCAACTCTGGATTCCTCATCACCTGCCTCGGTCTATTCCTGTCTGCGTTAGTTTTTAAATTTTTATTTTAGCAAATTTTTTATTGTCTTTTTAAAAATTTCATAAATATTTTTCCAGTTATAAAAATCATTGTTATCATGTACCTAAAAACAATCCTGGTTACCACTTTGGGATGCTTCCTTCCAATCTTCTTTCTGAGTAGTTGCCAGAGACTATGTAAATATTGAGTCAATGGGACCAGCAACTTCTTGGGAATCTATGCACTGAAACGTAACATGGGTAGAGGAATTTTCATGTTGTTTTTGTGGGCAGGCCGTTGGGGTTGTTATGGGAAAACATCAGCAGCATTTATTGAGTATTTAAAATGAACCAGTGCAGTGGACGCCGCCAGTTGGTTCTCCACCCCATTCCCCAGTACTGTACCACACCAGGACGAGCCAGGACTTGCTACTGTCCCGCCTGCCCTCTAGGGCCGGTCCTTGGCCAACAACGGATGGGTGCTGGAAGAGTGAGAGGAGAAGCACCCCAGCTCCCTCCCCCTGAGAGACGTGTTCCATGCTGTTTTCCCAGAGCCCCCAGTGGGTCTGAACTGCCACCTGCTACGTGACACTCCCAGATCCCTCTCCCCTTCAGCACATCCTGGGATCACTTCCCCAGCAAACCACTTGCGTTTACCTCTGTCCAGGGTCTGCCTGTTGGGGAGCCAAGGTAAGGCTACCAGGTGCTGCCTGAGCTGGCTTCACCTGTGTCTCCCCTCCCGCTCCCAATTACTCAGCAAATTCTAATCTAGTCCAGGTTTTTGTAGCACCTACTGCTAGTCTCAACCAGAACCAGCCACTCTGGAGGCGGTGATGGGGCAACACAGTGTTGGTGCGCTGGCAACGCCCCCAACCAGAAGAAAGGCCTCGGGCTAAATCAGGGGTGGCCGTTTCTGGCACACATCAAGTTTAACCAGATTGAGGTTATACAGCACTCACCGTTTGTATAACCTTGGTATATTTGTAAGAATTTGCCCATGTTCTTAAAAATTCAAAAATTCATTTTAAGAGTCAAGCCTGGGGAGCAGATGTACCTTGAGTGGTTGAGCACCTCTTCTCATGTATGAGGTCCTGGGTTCAATCCCCAGTACCTCCTAAAAAAAAAGTCAAGTCTGTTTAATAACGTTAGCTATACGCATCCAACAGGGACTGTGGGCCGGGAGCTGAGTTTAGCACGCTCCATGTTCCCACTCTTCTAATCCTTACAGAGACATCATACCTAAGTCCTACTGTTATCCCCATTCACAGCTGAGGAAACGGAGAAGTCACACAGCATCTCACTTCAGAGTTTGGGGTTTTAAACTTCCCTTACTTGGGGGCATTTACTTCTCCTTTCTGGTTCCTGTAAACAACGTGCAGGGAAGAGCCTTGACCTCAATTGCTGCCGGCCTCGCTAATTATTTCCTTAGTGTGGATTCCCAGGAAGAGAATTATGGGTTCAGAGGGCAGGAGCGCCTTTAAGATCTTCGCCTCGTTCCCAGCTCCGGCCTTGCCTGCGGAACCTCCCGCCTGCTTTCCCACACGTCTAGAGCCGAGCATCGATGGGAAGCGTCCAGCCGGGCCTCCCGCCGCCTGCCCCCTGCCCGCCCTTGTCTGCACCTGCAGACGTGGGGGCACCCTCCAGGCCGATCTCCGGGTCCCGTGCTGCCTCCCAGCAGAGATGCTGAGGCTGCAGTGAGGCAGCTTTCTCACCGAAAGGGCAGGGATGGGGGGCTCTTCATGGAAGTGCTGTGACCGCGCCTGGCACACAGTAGGGGCTCGGTTATGATTTATTGAATGAATGAATGAATGAATGAATGAACAAGACCCCTGGGCTGCCTGCCGGGTGCTGAGCGGCTCTGGGTGAAGCAGCCTCCCCACGCTGGGGTCCATGGGGGGCAGCCCCGCGCTGAGAGGGCAGCTTCCTGCTAGGGCGGGGTGAGGGGGCCCAGACACCCATCCTAGTTTGTAGTCAGAACCCTACCTGTGTCCCTGGCCGCATCCCCTTCTGTGCACCTTTCCTGACAAGTGCTCCTCTTGCCGAGACAGTGTGGGGTGGGGCCCTCCGTGGGTGCTCAGGAGTTGGTCTGTTGCTAGAAGACACGGACTGGGAAAGGGGGTGGCATGCCCCTGCCGCCCCCCAAAACATTCAAGCCAGTTGAAATTCCTAGGAAAGACTGGGGGCCTCTGCACACTTCAGTGTGCTGGGGGCCCCCGGGGGTCAGGTTCAGCTCAGGCCGGGGAAGGGGCCCTCTCCTTGTGTCAGCTCTGCGATGTGGTGGCAAGTCCAGCGGCCACACGGCACCAGGGTCCTGGTCCCCGCAGAGCTTGGGGCAGCCGCCTCCTTCTGGGTGCTGGGATAAGGGCCGTGGCGAGAAGCCTCCTCAGGGGGCTTGTGGGTGGGACTGTAGGAGCAAAACTTGAGCAGCCTGACCTTGAGGCTTGAGAGCCCATGCTGAAGACTCCAGCAATAACTGGGAGTATACGAGTAAGGGCCAAGTCCTGCCCTGCCTTGGGCTGACCTCTAGAAGCCCCGGGCTCAACGTGGAGTGCAGGCAGCGCTGTATCATGTCATCACCACCACCACACCCACCACCATTTGGGGAAGGGGTGGGTAAAAGAGGCTCCTGCAGCTCCCTCCTGCAGCAGGCTCCATCCACTTCAGGCCCTGCAGCATCACGACGGGCCATGGGTGGGCACAGGCTTTTTGCAGGGGAGAACCAGCCTTACCAGGCCCGCCTCGACCCCACCTGGAGCCAGAGGACCTCTTGCTCTCCCGGGCGTTAGCACCCCTGCCCTCTCAACTCCCCCCATCTCTTCCTGAACCCCCAGCTCCCAGAGGCCTGCCTGGCCCGGGCACAGCACCACCATGGGGCTCCCGGCTCTCCCCTTGGGGGCTTGCCATACCCCCTTGGCCTAAGCTTGGGGGCGTCAGAATCCCCCAGGAGAACACCGCTAGGGCAAGCCCACCCTGCCAGCCCCACCCCCCTCTCAGAGCTGACCTTGCTGAGTCCCGTCTTGCAAAACCCCTGCCTGGAAGCTCGCCCTGCTCTGAGTTCACTGGGCCTGGCGGTGAGCAGGGCAGACTGTCCCTTCCCTAGAGGGTTCCCCGGCGAAGGGAGAGAACAAGGAGCATGGGAGCTGTAGAGACGGGCTCAGGGCTGGGCAGACAGAGCTGGGGGCCTCCTGGACTCCCCCGTTCCCTGGCACTAGCTCTGTCCTGCCCGGAGTCCCGAGGCTGAGCCATCGGCTCAGAGCAGCCGGCTGCACTAATCCCGTCCCAGGCCGGGGGCTGCCCCAGCCGGAAGGGCGAGCGGGCTGTGGCAAAGCTGGTGTGGCGTCCCGGTGAGCCGAGGATCACTTCGAGGTACCACCCGGGAGATTATCCCCTCCCAGCTGGTCCCCAGCGGCCGGCCCCAGGGCCCCAAAAGAAGGCAGCTAGCTATTAGGGAGATTCATGGGAAGGGTGAGGAGGGGAGGACGGCTAATCAAGCTGTCCTGATTGTAATTGTCCGAAGGTGCCAGCCTCCCTCATAAACACGCCGACTGCAGGCCTGGCCTCTGCGCCGCAGCAGGACTTCTCCCTGCTGGGACCGTGCTGGGTAATGTTCTTTCAACATAACTCTATTTAAATTCACATTTCCATCATCCCCCAGAGGAGCCGGCGAGAGAGCTGAGCTGCGTGGTGTAAGCCTGGAAAGGATTAGATGGGTGGGTGTTATTTTTTCCCTTTTATTTCCCCTTAGTGACGGCGATGCGGTGTGGTGGGGATGGGGGGCTGTTCCAGAATCCTCGGGCGTCAGAGTTGGAATTGCTTCTGAAGGCCATCGGCTCAACCCCGTGGCTGGACGACAGGATGCAGAGCCCACGGAGGCCCAGGGCATCCCCCAGTACCACCCCGTTTCCTCCCGCACCAGACCCTGGGGCAGGGGCAGGGGAAGTCGTGGGGGTGGGGACTTCCGAGGCCGGGAGCCTGGGTTTTTGCCCCTGTACTAGGTGGCAGGTGGCACAACTTACCTCCCAGCCAATGTGCGTGGCCAGCTTACCCCCCGGAGGCGCAGTCCCTTCTCGGCTGAGCGGGGGTCGGGGGGGCAGGACAGCAGCCCAGCCCCGTGTCATGAGTCACCTTTCTCGGGCACACAGCCAAGGCCTCGTTTCCTCTGTGGGAGGTCCCGAGGGGCTCGCAAAGGCCGTGGCCTCTCTGCAGCCGAGGAGGGGGCAGGTCGGGGGGGCAGTCAAACGTGGGCCCAGGCACAGTGCCAAATCCAGTGGCCAGGAAGGTGGTTCCCCGGGGAGGCAGAAGCCCAGATCGAAGGCTGAGCTGCCAGCGAGATGGAGCACTGTGAGGAGAGCCGGGCATGGGGGTGGCGCTGGAGGCTCAGGCTGGGTGACTGCACCCTGCAGGGCGGTGCAGGTCCGCCTGTCATTCAGGGCTGGCGGGAAGGACAGAAGGACAGGGAGCAGCAGCAGGGAGGGCGTTAGCTCTGTTAGGGACAAAACTCCTTGCCTTTTGCAATGTTCAAAGAAGCATCTAGTTTTTGGCTTTTGGTTTCCCATTCTCCCATTATGAACAGCCTGGGTGCTGGAGAAGGGGCTGCAGCCTGGCCCAGATGCCTGCTCTGCCAGGCAGCCTTGCCACCAGGGTGGTAGCGGGGCAGGGGAGGGCACCCCTGAAGCAGGCCAGGCAGAACTCTGTACTGCCAGGTCCCAGAGGAAAGGCAACGATTCAGCCATTGGCCCAGGCTGTGTGGCCTCAGGCAGGTCTCACTGCACCTCTGGTCTCATCTGTCAATCTGGTAGAAGGGGAGGCTCTGGGTGCTGTCTCCTGTTGGACTCTACCCAGGTGGAAGGTCCTTGGAATGCTCTCCTCCAGGGGTAAAAGGACGCTCCATTTTGGGCAGGGGGGAGAGGAGTGGCCTCCCCCACAGAGCCTCAGGCTGTGGGTCACCACCACTGTGTCCATGGCCAGTTTGCTGACTCCCATGGACTGAGCTTCTCTCATGTGCCAGGTCCTGCGCTAAGTCCTGACCAAGGCTCAGGGAGCTTGAGACACTTGCCTGAGGTTGCACAGCCAGAAAGTGTCCTCCTCATTCCCTTATCTCCTCCTCTCCCCCCACCCCCTGCCCCATCAGGGAGGTGACACCTGAGGGTCAGGCACCCTGAGTTCTTGGCCAATCACCTCCTCAAATGTGTTCTGTGACCTTCATGAGGTCACCTCCCCCTGTGGCTCCAGAGCTGTTCAGGCCTGCCGTCCACCAAGGAGGTCAAGGCAGACAAGAGTGGCAAAATCACTTTGCAAAGGGCGAGGAGTCACAGACTCAGCTGCAGATAGGGCAGTGGGTGAGCAAGAGCACGAGGCAGTCCAGGGAGGGACAATTGGGACGGACAGAGATACGGGGTGGGCTGGGTGTCCCTGCTGGCCCTGCACTCTGTGTCCTGCAGCAAGGGCTGGATGTGAGGGGTGGCAGGATGGTGGAGGCAGACAGATGTGGGTGCCAGTCCCGGCCTTGCTGCTTAATAACTGACCTCGGCAAGTGACTGTCTCTCTGAGCCACGGTTTCCTCCTCTGTAAACGGGGAGGATATTAATAAGGCAATGAGGCCCATGTCCTTGGTGGTTGTGAAGAGGCAGTGAGATAAGGCATGTCAACCCAGAGCACGGGGCTTGGCACATACAGGGGCTCCGTCAACGCTGGCTGCCGTCGCTATTATTACCACTACTATTATCCGAACTACTATCCCACCACCTCCTCCGCCTCCACCACCTGCACTGCCGATTTAACCTCCACCAGCACCGCCAGTACTTCCGTATCAAGCCCCTGATTCACCCTCTTGTACCCTGACCCCTCTCTTCCCTCAGACCAGATCTGGGTCAGATCTGCACAGGCCCTGAAGCAGTGTCTGAGGAGTTAAAATTCCCTGCCCTGCTCACAGGGCTCAGCTGTTAATTCCTTGATTACCGAGCTCCGAAGCCATCCCGGCTCGGGCCTGCCCTGCGGGGCCTGATTACAAAGCAGGTGCCTGTTTTCTGCCCAGATTCGCTGCTGGCACCCCCACCTGCCCCCCCCCCTCAGTGCTTTCCCCCATAAATTATGACATCAGAGCTACGAGCACACAAAAGAGTGGGAGAGCATAAACTGTGGTCATTGCCATCCCCTTGGCTTTAGCCCTGAAGGTGTCCATGGGGCTTGGGGCAGGAGCCACGCCGTGGGTCCCAGGGACATGGAAAAGGGGTGAGATTGGGTCTCTAATGGCCCAGACCCTGGCGGTCCCATCCCTCAAGCCCCCCCGCCCCCCTCCCCCGTGGAAGATTGTTTCCAGGAATGAGGATGCCAAAATGGGGCATGAACTGGGACTTGACTGTGCACCCAGCTCCAGCGATGCCTTGGAAAGTTCTGTTGGGACCAAAGAAGGCTGGGAGGTGGCTCCTCACTTCCCACGAGCCCACCCTGCACCTGCAGGGCCCAAGAGAGCCGGGTCTGAGCCCCCGGGCCAAAGACTTGCCCTCCTGCCTGGGGCTAGCCACCTGCCCTGCCCACCTGCTTTTATGAGAATGGGGGGGGTGGTTCTCCAACCCCAAGAAGGAAGAAAGGAGAGAGCCATGGTTGTGTGCTCTGGAAGTTCAAAGCGCGGTGGCTCTGTCCTTGAGCAAGGGGGCCCATTTGGGGCCTGGGATCTGTCCAGACCCACTGGAGGCTTCCTTCGTGCTACTGGGAGGGGAGTGGGCATGAGGGTCTTTGAACTCCCCTGGACGGCCGCAGCTGAGGTTTTGCCCAGGCACTCTCTTTCAGCTGATGCCCCTGGCTGGAAGGGCTCATGCCAGAGAGGGAAGAGCAGGTGACCTGCGGCCTGGACCAACTCCACTGCCCACATGGCCGTGGGCACTTGGACGAGTGGCTGCCTTCTGTGTGTCCACCTGTTCTGAAAGGGGGATCTCCGATTCCTAGAATCTTAGAGAACCACAGGGTCTCGGGACCAGAGGATAAATCATAAAATCACAGGCCTCCCAGGATGTTTGGTAGAATTGAAAACAGAGAGAGAGAGAACAAATGGCAAAGGAATTTGAAAATGCTTCCCAAATGTGAGGACGGCTGATTTCTTTGTGCCGTCTTGCAGGGTGGGTGTGGAAACACGAAGGGGGCTGGAGAGACATCGAGAAGCTGCCAGGCACCTGTTTCTTCTTGAGTGAGAACCCAGAGGCATGACACACCACTCCAGATGTCCCCAAGCTCCTGTCTGCCTTCACCGGCTCACTTCTGTCCTCACTGCTAGGTCCCCACGAGTTTGGGACTCTGCTGTGACCTGGAGGACCTACCCCACCCCCCACCCTGAGCTGCACTTTTCCCATCTGTCAGTGAGGTGCCTGGATTCCATCAATGGCTTGCAGAATCTTTCAGTGCAATACTCTGTTTAAGCGAGATATTACACAGAACCCCATGTCTGGCATCAGAGCTCTTCTGGTTGGAGAGGGGTTGCTGATGGGCTTCCCAACTTCCCCCTTAGACCCCCTCGCCTTCAGCACCCCCCAAATCACTGTGGAACCCGAAACTGATTAATGCCTTTTAAACCATTGACTTGGGTGGGTGCTCTGTAGGTACAACATTCCAAACTTCACGCTGGGAAACCATTAAATCTAAGGCAAGGAATCGAGGTCCTCAGATTCCAAGTGGTCCTGGGCTCCCTGTCAGCCAAGGATTCTGCTTATTTCATGAAAAGCTGAGCTCTGGGTCCCTAGATGTCACCTGGGGGGAGACGACTAGAGTGCAAGAAGGGGGCCATGGAGGGAGCTTCTTGCTCAGTTCCTCGGGGCCGAGATCAGAGAAGGGGAGTATGGGGTGGGCATGTCTGCTCCGTGGAAGGCCCATACTGCGGGGGGACCTTGGGACACTTGGGGCCTTGCAATGCTGCTTTGGAGTATGGGTGACCAGGGCCCAGCTCACAATAGGTGCTCAAAAAATAGCAGTGGAGGGAAGTGGATTTGGCCCAAAGGATAGAGCATCCGCCTGCCACATGGGAGGTCCAAGGTTCAAACCCAGGGCCTTCTGACCCATGTGATAATCTGACCCACGTGCAGTGCTGATGTGAGCAGGGAGTGCCATGCCACGCGGGGGTGTCCCCCGCATAGGGGAGCTCCACGTGCAAGGAATGCGCCCCGTAAGGAGAGCCGCCCAGCGCGAAAAAAGTGCAGCCTGCCCAGGAATGGCGCTGCACACACGGAGAGCTGACGCAACAAGATGATGCAACAACAACAAAAAAACGAGACACAGATTCTGGGTGCCGCGGACATTGAAGAACACGCAGCGAATGGACACAGAGAGCAGACAACTGGGGGGGGCGGGAAGGGGAGAGAAATAAATAAAAAATCTTAAAAAAAAATAGTGATAGAGTAAATGGTATAGAGTTGGGGTGGCCAGCCCTGCATGTCTCTGCACCCGGGTTCCTGGTGAAGCAGGGTGCAGCACCCCGGGCCCCGGGAGGACCAGCCAGGCTTCCATCTGGGGTCGGGGGCTCAGACCATAATCAGTCACCCAAGAGCTGTCAAGTTGCCTCTGTGATGAAGGGCCTGGGTGGGGGGGTCCCTCGGGGTCTAACCTGGTCAGGGAAGGCTCCCCAGGAGACGCCGAGGTGGGAGGAGCTGGTGGGTCCGTCCCTCGGTGGGCACCTGCCCAGGCACTTCCCCGGAGGGGCTGCCGGCCACATCGGCAGGAAGCCTGGGCGAGGCCAGCGTGAGGGTGGATCTGCGGCTCCGCGTGGCCCTGCTGGGTCGGGGGAGGCTTCGCGACCCTCCAGGGGGAAGTCCAGGAGGCCTTGGGTCCCAGGCCTGCACTCTGGCAGCAGCTGCTCTACAGGAACATCATCCTGTGTCATCTTCGGGTTACAAGGGTGAGAGAGACCCAAGAGTGCCAGGGATGGGGGCGGGGCGCGGGTGAGTCCCAGGGCTTGCGGCTTGAGAACTCCAGGTTTCCGTGCGGCGCAGGGGATTGTATGCAGGCCAGGGGGCTGCATGCGGGGCAGGGGCCTGCGTGCCCAGGAAGGTGCCTGTGCGTGCTCCAGAGAAGGTGCCCCTTGTGGGTCCCTTGTGAGAAAACCTTGGGGTCCCCCAAGGGCAGCTCTGAGAGTGGCTTGTGGCCCAGGGTAGTACAGATCGGGGCCCCTGCTCAGAGCAGTGACTGCAGCTATCGTGACTTCGTCAGAACTCACCATACTTCCAAGACGCCTTGATTCTAAGAATTTACGAGCACTGGCAGGGAAATCAGAGTCAATGATTTCCCACGGTCTCCTGGGTGACCGTCCCTGCACGTCCCTCCTGCCAGAGGCCCCCTCAAGCCCTTCTGCCGGGGATGGGGGTCTCCAGCTCACCTCCCACCTCCAGCAGAGACCGTGACACAGGCTGAGACCAGAGGGATGGCAGGAGAAGGAGGGAGAAGCTCCCGCTGAGCGGGTCCCCTGCGTTCGTCCTGCAGAGGAGCGGCTTCTTGGAAGGGGGCCAGGCAGCCCGAGTCCGGGGCCGCTCCGGCGGCTCATCAGCCATCCTCCTAATATTAATAATGAAAGGGCAGCTCCCTCGGAGACCGCAGGCCCCGCGCTTGGCTCTGGCAGGAGCTCGGGATGCCAAGCCATCCCGGGGATGTCATCGCAGACAGATGAGGGAGCTGCTGCTCTGGGCAAGGGCCGCTCTGGCAGCAGCCAGCCTATGCCCCTGGGGAGCTGTCTGGGACGTCTTTAAAGATGCTTTGTTAAGTCTCATTAAATATGCATGGCCCCAGTTAAACTTTAATGTCCCACTTCGAGGTGTCACATTTTTCACCTCCTCCTGGGATGTGGGACTGTTGAGCCTCAGAGAGCCCAGTCTGACCCAGGGGGCCCAGGGGGGTGCCTCGGCTGGAGGGAGCCTGGCAGCGCGCCCCTCGGCCAGCGCCGCGGCCTTGGGCAAGTCTGCCTGAGCGGTGGGACAGAGCCCGGAACCTCCCACCACTCAGCTGCCCCCAGGCCAGAGCTCTCCGCTCCTGCCTGGGCTAAGCAGCTTTTTCTGGAAAGGGCCAGGCAGCAAATATTTTAGGCTTTGCGGGCCACATACCAGTCTCTGTCACATATTCTTTTTTGTCTTCTATTTACAACCCTTTTAAAATGTGGAAACTATTCTTAGATCCCGACTGAACAAAAGCAGGCTGCGGGCCAGATTTGGCCTGAGGGCCGTACTTGCCAGCAACTGGGCTACGACAGTGAGCCTGAGAAGGAGGAAAGGGGCTCTGGACTCGGGCGGACCTGGGCCAGGGGTGGCACTACTTAAAATATTCAGCAAGCCGCGCACGTCTGCTTCAGCCGAACAGAACAGGTGCCACCGCGAACGGTGCATGGCCACAGCTTCCCTTGCCTGGGCCCCTCCTGGCTTTGCTGCTCCAGGCTGGGAGGCAACCTTGCCTCTCCAGGCTGCACCTTTTTCTCTGTACAATGGGTTCACAAACAGCGACTCAAATGACTGTTGTGAGAAAATACATATGCAGGGTGGAGTAAGATGCTTCAGGGCTCTGTCCTTTCACAGAAGCTGTGAAAAACCATCAAGAATTGGCAGAAACATCTCTCTCAAAGCTCCGGAAAACAGGGAAGCAGACTTGGCCCAATGCATAGGGCGTCCGCCTACCACATGGGAGGTCCGCAGTTCAAATCCCGGGCCTCCTTGACCCGTGTGGAGCTGGCCCATGTGCAGTGCTGATGCACGCAAGGAGTGCCCTGCCACGCAGGGGTGTCCCCGTGTAGGGGAGCCCCATGCACAGGGAGTGCGCCCTGTAAGGAAAGCAGCCCCATGCGAAAAACGCGCAGCCTGCCCAGGAGTGGCGCCGCACACACGGAGAGCTGATGCAGCAAGATGACACAACAAAAAGAGACACAGATTCCGTGTGCCGCTGACAAGAATAGAAGCGGACACAGAACACACAGCGAATGGACAGAGAAGCAGTCAACTGAGCGGGAGTGGTGGAAAGGGGAGAGAAATTAAAATAAATAAATAAATAAATCTTTAAAACAAACAAACAAACTCCAGAGAATAGGTCTAGGACTTAACAGGGCGAGGCTACTGAAAAGAGGTAGGATCTCCTGGTGCCCAGCTGAGCCCCCCCACCCCCGCGCACCTGGTTGGCACAGAGCCGGCTGCTCCCAGGATGGTGCAGATCCCTGATCCCTCTTCCAAAGGGAGCAGAGTAACCCTCATGCGTGTACTGGGAGCACATATGTCTGGTCCAGGTGGCCTGAGGCACTCATTGTCCCCAGACTTGCTCTGCCTGTAGAAGGAAGCTGGCAGAGCTGTCCAACAGGAAGCTGTGGGAGAGCAGTCAATGGCAGCTTGGGGCAAGGGATTGCTGGCTGTGGGACATATAGAGCAGTGCCTGGAACCATGAGGAAACTGTCTCCTAGGGAAGAGGGGATGTTTGTTGAGCTGCAGAGGGCCCAATCTGACACTGGGGGCCCAGGCAGGGGCTGGGGCTGCACGGAGCCTGGCAGTGACCCCCTGTGTAACTGGTGTCAACAAGGGATTTTGTAACTGTGTCTACAAGGGAATTCCTAGGGCCACATGCACATGCCTGAGACAAGCTGTTTCTGCAGAAAGGACCAGGGAGGCCCCTATGCTTTGGCCTGGAGCTATTCTCTAAACTCATTGTATGAATAAGCTTTGAAGGAGAGCGCTCACACAGGTCAATCTGCAAAGGCTGGGAAAGGTGCTTTCTTTTTTTCCTTCCTTTTAAAATTTTTGTTAGCTCCTGGCATTCAAGAAAAGATCTGTCATAACACTAGCTGGATACAAGCTTAAGGAACAGATGTCTCAAAGTCTAAATTCCAGCAATAAAATATCAAAATATCAAAATGTCCAGGTTTCTACAAAAGATTACAAAACATTAAGAGATACAGGAAATGATGACTGAGGCAAAGGAGAAGATTAAAACTATGGAACCATCAAAGGGGAGGATCAGAACTGTGAAATTCTAGACAATGTCTTAAAAAATGGTCATAAAAATGCTCAAAGGGAAGTGGATTTGGCTCAACAGATAGAGCGTCCACCTACCATATAGTGTTGTGGAATTTAAGAGAAGTTCAATTATTTGAGTATAGAGAGGCCAGGACTCAGCAATGATTTTGAGAAGGAAAAATGGTTTATTGACGGCCGGCCGGACTCGGGAGCTTTCAGTTTGAATCCCGAGCCCTGAACAAGATTTTCAAACGTCTTTTATACAGAGAGGAAAGGCCAAATGGTCCCTTTGTTTCAGTTCTCAATAGGCTTCAATTAGCATATATCTTCCACATCTTAGGTAAGCTTTTAGCATGGACTCCAGACATTCTAGATAAGCCTTTAGCACATTTGGTTTTTGCATTTCCCCTAAATACTTAAAGTTTATAGCCCCCGCATTGTTAAACATTTCCTGGGACTGGAGCCGCTGCCAGTCCCCAAGGGCAGGACTGCAGCCCCCCACCGTTCCACACCCACAAGTCAAACAACTTAGTTATCTCTGAAGAGACAAAGAGCCCTCCACCCATAGCCCACATCATTCCCCCCTTTCTGCCAAAGTTTAACTTGCTAAGCTTTGGCATAATTATTGTTGGAGCTATGAGGTGGATGGCTGTTTGTTGTCTTGATTGATTATTTATCAGTCTTTAGTACAGCATCCAGGACTGTTTTTAGAAGTTTAGAACTTTTCATTCTGGACAGCAGAATCTTGGGCAGGGGCCTCCCGCAGTTATTCTGCTGCCACTGGCACTCACGTGGATTTCCAGTCAGGTTCCAGATCCATCTATTACTTTTATTTAAAAGAGTTTACACCTTTAATTTAAAAGGGGTGCTGAAGGGAGACGATCTCTTTTCTGTAACTGCTTCCTGCTGGCCATGGGCTGTAGTCATTGCCTAATAAGGTGTAAAAACTCTTTAATTTATTCTAACTGGAGGAAGATGGATCTGGCATTCTGTACGAAGTTGGATGACGTTTTCATATGGTTAATAAGATGTTCACTCTGAAAGAAACAAACTTAATTAAAAATTTGGAATACCTGTTTTTAAAAGAGGACACATTGGATTACAGAGGTAGACAAGGTTAGGTGCCTATAAAGATGGCATTCCTTAAAAGCTGGTGGAAACAGCATATATATTCTTTTTTAAGTTATCCATCTTTAGAGAGAAATTGCAACAGACACTTAGCTTTGTCTGAAGACACATTCCAAGTTGTTTAATGATTGACACTCATTCGCTCTGTCAGATGCTCCTGGTGAACTGGCACTCCTTGGGCAACTGGCTTCACTCAGGATTAGAACACTAATTTGGAAATACTCTTAGTTTTCACCTGTGGGAGTGATCAGAACTACAGAATAAAGATTTTTACACCTTGGTTTTCATTGTACAATTTCTAGCAATTTTGACTTGTTCAATAGGTGACTCACCATCAGCAAGCAAGCCTCACTTTTGCTACACAGCAGAATACAGCGGAATATAGAAGTTGACTGAGACTGGCTGAGACTGCCACCTTATTCTATAGACATGTTATTAACTGTTTAGAAAATGATTTTACCAGGAATTTAACATGTCTAATATACTTTTGCACTTGATTCAAAATAGAAAAGATAACATTACAATTATTAGGCATATATTTAGTACAGGATAAAAGGGCAGCACTTAATATTAACTAATGTATTACTTAATGCATAAGGATTCAGAGTTGCAATTATTAGTTTTGAGTTTCAGGTTTGTAATACTTTACATGTTATCTCTCCATGAGAGCAGGCCATAATGCCAATTGTGTTTAAGTTTTACTTACAGTATCCTGGTATCATGGCTCCACTTAGCATGTTCTTCAACGCAGTGAGCAAGTTGCAGCATCCTTCATCTTAGAGAGATTTTCCAGTATTCTACTAGCCTGGTGCATAGTGCTCTCTGGCACCATGGAACAGTGCCAGTCTGGAAGCGATATCCATTGTACACTTGGCTGTACTGAGTCATTATTGGCTGCAGGAGCTTGAAACTGCAATATAGTTTCCATCAACTTTAGGAGCAGAACCAGAGACTGATATAGCACATATTTTTAATTGAGGGGTCAGTGACCAGCCTAGCCAATAACTCACATGGAGAGGCCACCTGTAATGTATACAAGGCCTGGTTCGAATGCACAAGAGTTTGACAATGTTAAAGTTTATTCTTTGTTTTATATATATTTTAAACAACTTAACGCAATACATATATCAAATGACTATTTACTTACACAATTTTACTATGAAGATAACAGTAGGTACTTTACTTTAGTAATAGAGATAAAATATTATTTTTCATTGTTAGAATGAAAACAGAATATTTCCAATAGAATCAAGACAACTTTTTATTACCATTTACTTAAATGTGTATTTTGCAGTGGCCTTCAGACAGGTTTATTATCATGAAGTTATTTCTGCTACCAATACTAATTTAAGTTTCTTTAGTTAACAATGACTTCTACAACTAGAACTATTTAAACATTTTCAGTTTGGAAGATGTTTTACAAACTCTTTATAATTGACTATAACCACATTGACTAGCCACCTCATGTTTAAATAAACTTACTAAATTACAATTACCAATGAAAGAAATTTACTCTTTATTTAAGAGAGCATATCTACAATCTTTTTCCTTTAGCCTAATTTCACCAATGTGAACTTACAACTTTCATTACTGTAAAGATTTTGTACATATAATGTTAGTTTATAAATTAACTATGGGAGATTACACTCAAGTTAAATAAAATTGAAACCATAATAGTTTATGCAAGGAATGTTCTCTTTTTCCCTTACAGGAAGCTAAAAACTTCTTTTCTTTAAGTTATGAAAATTATTAATTTAAAAGCATAACTGACTACCAGGTTTTAAAACACATGCATACTGACTACCAGGTTTTAAAACACATTACACAATTACTTAATTTTTTTAAAATCATAACCCAGGAAAGATCTCTCCATAGTTTTTATGGACTTTCCTTTACTTACTGAAATTTGTTAATAGAGCCACTAATTACCTTTATTTCGTTGGAAAGAAATCTTCTGGAAGAATTAAGGCTCACCAGATTGTGGAGAAGAAAATAATTTATTCTCAATCTTGCAAGAAGGGGTGCAGAGCCAGATATGGCTGGTGCCACGAACAAAGAAAAATGACACAATTTATACCCCTAAGCCTAGCATGCAAGCTCTTCCTGTTTTTCCATAGATTGGATACTTCAGAAGTTACAGCTTATCTGAGATTTAACTTTCCCACGCAAAAGTTTGATTTAACTGCTTCCTCTATCACATTCCAACCATTTTAGTTTTTACCTGCTCCCCCCTTTTTCAAATAAGGAATAGAATTTAGTGCTGAAATGGCACCGACTTAGTTAGCTCCTTCTTGGGCATCCTTCCACTGCCCATAGGACTGGCCTAAACTGGTCTCCTCCACTGCTGTCCAACCCGGGAGTGGGAGACTGAGGCAGCAGGCCGCCAGGTTACATCAACTTTTTTCTTATGTGAAAATTAACCTAATCTTTGTGTGTTTTTTTTTTTTGCAATTTATGGCTGACAAAGGTTTAAACTGGGAAATTACCAGGCAAACTGATTCTTAATTCCCTAGCCTAGTAGATAGGTTTAATCTGCCACACCTAGTCTTGCCTTAAAAGCTCTTGCAAAGAGGAGGCCCTTTCCCAATTGTTTCCATAATCAGATTTCTATGACTTTTACATCCTGCTTAGTTCAATTTGGGCTTTAAGAATATTTATAAATATAACTGCATATTTAATTTTTAACAATTTGAATAGACCTCTTTTAAGAATTTTTATTTGTTAATTTGATATTATCCTGATGTATGAAGGCATACATTGAGCATTTTTTTAAAAATGGGCAGACACAAAGAGTTAGACAAACACAACTCATTGATATTACTTGTAATTTGCATTATTTTATATACTGTTTAGCTTAATTAATTAGGGGTCCAGAAATACATATTACTTATATAACTGCGTATTTAACCTCAACAATTTGAGCAAATAGGCAGACATGAATAGTTTGACACAACAACATGACTTTAGTTACTTTAAACTTTTCAAAGACTTTTGAAACTCTTCTTAATTTGCACTATGACCATGCAGTTTACCACAAGAATTTTCTTTCTTACTTAATGGATTGTAATAACCAAAATGTTCTCAATGCCTTAGCACCATTTTGTTTTAGAACTTTATATTTTACTTTGAAATTATCAGAGTTTTGGATAAGCAACAAGATTAATTTTATATATATTTACTGAGGCTATTTGAAGCCTCAGGGAGACAGACTGCTTTCTCTCATGAATTGCCACTCTTAGGAACACTGACCGTCAAGGCAGGAGACTTCTCCCCCTCCACCCCCCTTTTTGGTTTTGGAGATAATAAAACTCCAGTGGCCATTTAACCTTATTCTATCAGGCAGCAATTTATTTAGTTTACACTTGAATTCATGAGAGAAAGGGTTACTAATACCAGGAGAGGAGACAGTGATGTCCCAGCTCTTCTCAATTATGAAATAACCATAGGCAAAGGCAAAGGGTGAGGTTAGGCTTGAAGTAACCATAAACAAAGGAAAGGTTAGTGTAGAATTTACACTTAAATAATAGTTTCAGGCTAAATTCACCCAGCTATAATCTCAGTTATTGTCTTTCCACTGTTTTATAATATAAATGCATTTATAAATGATTTTAACTCTTAGTTACAGTTTTTATTAATTTTTTTAAAACCTATTAATTTTATAACACCTTTAAATACCTTTCATTCAACTTATAACATATTAAATGAACTTAACCATTACTTTAATTTTTCCTTTAAAGTAAAAGAATAAATCTCTTGCAGTTAGTTTGAAATAAAAGGCTACTTTTCAGGATTTGATTTCTAGAACATAAAATGTTCTTTTAAAAGAGCTAAGACTCTTCTTCAAACATTGAGGATATGATGAGGTTAAAGCACAAGAAGCTATTGATAAAATATTTTCTTTGTATATTGATCTTACTCAATTTAATCATAAAAATTTCCCTTCCACAAACCTTCTACACTTTCAGTATTCATTCAGGTTCTGTCCCACACTCTACTCTTTCCAATAATCAATCATTTTATCTTAGGACAAAATCATCTTCTGTTGCCTTAACAATAAAAACACACTCCATATATCCCACATACTAAGTTACCAGGCAAACTTCTTACAACATATAATTGCCATTAATACTAAACAAGTTTGTTAAAATAATGAACTTTTCTTCACTTTAAATACTTAGTAGCATGTAATACCAGAAACAGTTTTTTTGGAAGCAAGTTGGCAGGGGAGATTGGCTGCCGAATAAGTTTGTTATAAAATTGCCTTTTATTATTATTATTTATCAATTCAGTTTTGTTAAATAATGACTTTCTGCAATTAGCCACTTAAATACCTTAAACAATGCTTTGTAAAACTTTTATAATTATTTATACCCTTAAGACAAATTTTACCTTCACAGAACACATTCTCTTACTTAAGGTTACTACAATACCTTCTAAGAACCTGAGCAGAATGCAAATGTATTTTGGCTTTGACACCCTAAGGAGGGAACTTTACTGCATTTATTCTGATTCTGCTTTTCACCTCCTTCACTTCCCCCCCTTCCAGGCAGTCAGGCGCACAACAAACAGGAATGCGGCTTATGAATAGAATGGTGGACCCCCTGGAAAGGGGCAAGCCGCTCCCCCCTTTCCAGCTTTCAGCCAAAATGGGCAGACAGAACCTACTCAAATTTGGCAACTCTCCCAGGGACCCAGCCACCCTGACTGGGACATCCCCAACAAACTTGGGTGTGTGGCGCGGACACAGATGGCCTCCAAGCCCCGGCAAAGGGCCAGACCAGAGACAAGACAGCAGAGCATGCACAAACATCTAGACTCCGCAAACATCCAGACTCCTCAGCTTTTGCCCCAGAATCATTTCACCCCCTTGCCAATGGCAAGGGAGGGCTCCAGCTCAGCTGTAATTCCACTCTACATAAGGACACAACTCCAACACTAGCCTTGAGCTGACACAGACAGAAGCACAAAGGTCACTAATCTGACCCACAAGTTTATATATTTATTTTCACCATGGCTGCCCCCACAGCCATCACAAACCTCAGAACACTTAACATTTGGTATAAAGCGAATTCATTCACAAATTAGCACCATAACAAAAGATTTCAGCTAGACTTTTCCACTGTTTAAACTTTACACCCAGACCAAGCTCCACCAGAAAAGCCGATCCATTTTCCTGTAACCAAGTTTTGTTTTCCTTAATCTAGACCAATTTCCAGGACATTAGGACTTGAACCTATAAATAGCCCTTCCTATTAAAATCGAGACTCCACTCCTTTAGTGGATATAAGACCAGTACCAGATTCTAACATGCAGTTAGACAAACACAAAACACCAGCGCTTTTCCCCGGTTTTCCTCCTTTTCCCAAGCCTAGAGAGAACGGCTTCCCCCCAGCCTTCTGGGGCTACTAGGGTTCTCTCGGGAGGTGATCAGCCTCCCCTTCCTAGCAATTAAAGCTAGGGCCTTCCAGACTGTGCTCACCCGGGGAGTCTTACCTTCTTCCATGTTCGGAGTTCTTTTTCGTTCCCAGAATCTTTCTCTTCAGACCTTCCATTGCCCTCGATTTTGTCGGGAAGATTCTGGTGGAGCCCACATCTTTTCTGGATTAAATTTAATCCAGGGGCGCCCAGATTTGGGGTTCACCCGAGTCCTCCCGGCTTCCTCGGGGATTTGGAAGGGGAAGCAAAATGCTACCGTCTCTGGCCTTCATTTATTGTCCCATCTGGGTCGCCAAAAATGTTGTGGAATTTAAGAGAAGTTCAATTATTGGAGTATAGAGAGGCCAGGACTCAGGAATGATTTTGAGAAGGAAAAATGGTTTATTGACGGCCGGCCGGACTCGGGAGCTTTCAGTTTGAATCCCGAGCCCTGAACAAGATTTTCAAACGTCTTTTATACAGAGAGGAAAGGCCAAATGGTCCCTTTGTTTCAGTTCTCAATAGGCTTCAATTAGCATATATCTTCCACATCTTAGGTAAGCTTTTAGCATGGACTCCAGACATTCTAGATAAGCCTTTAGCACATTTGGTTTTTGCATTTCCCCTAAATACTTAAAGTTTATAGCCCCCGCATTGTTAAACATTTCCTGGGACTGGAGCCGCTGCCAGTCCCCAAGGGCAGGACTGCAGCCCCCCACCGTTCCACACCCACAAGTCAAACAACTTAGTTATCTCTGAAGAGACAAAGAGCCCTCCACCCATAGCCCACATCAATAGGAGGTCCAGGGTTCAAACCCAGGGCCTCCTGACCTGTGTGGTGAGCTGACACATGCGCAGTGTTGATGAACACAAGGAGTGCCGTACCATGCAGGGGTGTCCCCCGTGTAGGGGAGCCCCACGTGCAAGGAGTGTGCCCTGCAAGGAGAGTCACCCTGTGCAAACAAAGCACAGACTGCCTAGGAGTGGAGCCCCACGCACACGGAGAGCTGATGCAGCAGGATGATGCAACAAAAAGAGACAGAGATGCCCAGTGCCACTGACAAGAATGTAAACGGACACAGAAGAACACACAGCGAATGGACATAGAGAACAGACAATGCAGGTGGAAGGGGAGAGAAATAAATAAATAAATAAATCTTTTTAAAAAAATGCTCAAAATGCTAAAGGAAAACATGGGCAAAGAATTAAAGGAAATCACAAAAATAAAAATGAACACAGATTATCAATAGAGAGGTGGAAATTATGAAAAGGAACCAAACAGAGCTGAAGACCACAGTAAAAGAACAAATTCCCTTGAGGGGTTCAACAACAGATTAGAGCTGGCAGAAGAAAGAATCAGTAAGTTTGAAGATAAAATTGAAATCATCCTAAGGGTGAAAGAAAGAAGAAAGAATGAAGAAAAGTGAAGAACCTGTGGGATACCATCAAGAATACAACTATATATAGTGTGGGGTCCCAGAAGGAGAAGAAAGAAAGTTGCAGAGAGAATATTTAAAGAAATAATAGCTGAAAACTTCCCAAATTTAGCAAAAACATGAATGTACACATCTAAGATGCTCAGTGAACTCCCGACTGAATAAACCTAACTAGACCCTTACGGCACCTGTTATAATCAAACTGTTAAATGTCAAAGATAAAGAAAGAATTCTAAAAGTTGTAAGAAAGAAGGAATGTGTCATGTGTAAGTGATCCTCAATAAGATTAAGTGCCAGGAAGTGGATTTGGTTCAACTGATAGAGCATCTTCCTACCGTATGGGAGGGCCAGGATTCAAACCCAGGGCCTCCTGACCTGTGTGGAGCTGGCCCGTGTGCAGTGCTGATACATGCAAGGAGTGCCGTGCCACGCAGGGGTGTCCCCTGCATAGGGGAGCCCCACGCACAAGGAGTGTGCCCCATAAGGAGAACTGCCCCGTGCGATAAAAGTGCAGCCTGCCCAGGAGTGGTGCTGCACACACAGCCTGCCCAGGAGTGGTGCTGGCACAGCAAGGTGATGCAACAAAAAGAGACACAGATTCCTGGTGCGGCTGACAAGAATGCAAGTGGACACAGAACACACAGCAAATGGACACAGAGAGAAGACAATGGGGGGAGGGCAGGGGGAACGGGAGAGAAACAGATAAAAAATAAATAAAAAAAAAAAAGATTAAGTGCCAATTTCTCATCAAAAACCATGGAGGCAAAAAGACAGTGGGAAGACATATTTAAAGTGTTGAAAACAAAAAAATGCCAACCAAGAATTTTATATCTGGCAAAACTGCCTTTCAAAAGTGAAGGAGAATTATTTTATCTGTAGCAAATGACACATCACACTGTGGTGTGTTGATGGAGGGATGTTGTTTGGGAATTCTGCACATGTGCATGATTGTTTTATAAGTTTACAAATTCTGTCATAAAAAATAAATATTTTAAAAATAATAATAGGGTGGGTTGGGGGAAAAACACACCAAATGTAAGATAAGGACTATGATTAGTAGTAAGATTTTGACAGTGTTCTTTCATAGTTTGTAACAAACGTCACCATGACATTGCAAGGTGTTGGTGGAGGGCTGATGTACGGGACCCCTGTGTAATGTTATGCATGTTTGCTTTGTAAGTTCACAACTTTTACTATACACTTAATTGTTTATGTGTGTTCATATATAAATGATATAAAGATAATAACAATCGGATTGGTTAGGGGAAAACTTCTTTGTTTAGTAATATATTTTGATAATGCTCTTTAATCATTAGTTTAAAAAGTTTAAAAACAACGCAAGTTTTGGTGGTAGGGTGAGATGTTGTATATGTTTGTTTGATGTCATGTATGTTTGGTTTGTAAGTTCACAACTATTATACACTTATTGTTTATGTATGTTTATGTATGACTGATATATTTCAGTAAATTGAAAAAGAAAGTGAGGGAGAGATTAAAGGGTCAGGGCTTCCAGCCACATCATATCCCCTGACCTCTGGGAAGGGAGGGGTGATATAGATTGAGTTCAGTCACACGGGCATTGATTCCATAAATCATGCCAAAATTAAGACAATCATTGCTAAGTCGGGAGGGTGATATTTTCTGACTCCATGTAGAAAGGACATGGAAACTTGTGTTTGAGACCCTCCCAGACTGCCCTACCTTTTGGCTTCTTCTTATTTAAATCCCTTTACAATAATAAAATTATAATTGTAAAAAAAATGAGGGAGAGATTAAGACATTCCCAGATAAACAAAAGCTAAGGGAATTCATCACCACTAGACTGACCCTACAAGAAATGCTAAAGGGAGTTTTGCAGATTGAAAGGAAAGGACAAGGGAACTGAGGTGGCTAAAGTGATTGAGCATCTCTTTCCCACATGGGAGGTCCCAGGTTCAGTTCCCAGTGTCTGCTAAAGAGAAGACGAGCAGACACAGACAACACAGAGCAAATGGACAGAGAGAGCACACAGAAAGCACAAACAACCCAGGGGGGAAGGGGGTAAATAAAAAAATAAATATATTTTCTTAAATTAAGAGGACACTCTAGCAGTGTGGTTGAAGAAGAAGGCAGTAAAGGGGGAAGGAAATAAATAGTTGCAGCTATTGGGAAAAAAATGAAAAAAAGAAAGGAAAGGACACTAGACAGGCTGAAGCCACATGAAGAAAAGATCTCTGGTGAGGATAACAGTATGGGTAATTATAAATGCCAGTACTGTTGTATTTTGGGTTTATAACTCTACTGTTTACTTCTTACAGGATCTGAAAGGCAAATGCATAAGATGTAATGACAAATCATAATGCATAAACATGTAGCTTGTGACAAGAACCACATAAAAGTACGGGATGGTGAGGTAGAGGAACAGTGTATGTATACCCCTGAAGTTGACTTGGTATCGAAGCAGGCAGGATTGTTACCGATTTAGGATGTTAAGTTTAAGCTCTAAGCTAACCACAAAGAAAATATCAGAGAATATGCCAACTCATAGAGACAGAAAGTAGAACTGAGGTTACCAGGGTAGAAGGGAGGGGCAATGGGAAGTTAATGCAAAATGAGTGTTGGGTTTTTATTGGGGGTGAAGGGGAAATTCTAGTAATGGATGGTGTTGAAGGTACCATAACACTGTGAGTGAATCAATCCCACTGAATGGTGTGCCTGGGAGTGCTAGAGATGGGAAGATTTATGCTGCACATGTTTTTACAACTTAAAAAAAGAAAGAGAAACTAAAGAGATAATGACAGTTAAATTCAATACATCTACCAGACGGGAACTAAGAATGGAGGACAAAAGGCTCAAAAGGACATTACTGGGACATAAGAAAAAATGGAATATAGAATGTAAGCTTTATATCAGTGTTAATTTTTAGAACTCTATAATGGCACTGATGGTGATTCCATAGTGAACATCCTTGTTTGTAGGAAATATATATGGAAGTATTATGTATTCAAGGAGTATGATGTGTGCCACCTGCTCTCAAATTTTCAGAAAAATGGATAAATGATTAATGATAGATAGGTATGTAGATAGATAGGATAGGATAGGGTAGAGTAAAGGTGGTAAAATGTTAAAGTTGGTGGATCTGTGTACCTGGGGATAGGGACATGTTAGAGTTCTCTATATGGGGTTTGTATTATTTTTGCAACTGTCCTGTATGTTTGGAATTATTTCAAAATAAAATGTAAAAAACTTGTGAGAATTAAATGAGATGAGGTGGGGAAGCCCTGAGCAAGCCAGGACCTGAGCCTGCAGGCTCCCACCAGAGCCACCGCACCCCAGGTCCTTAGACAGGCCTGTGCTCACACAACCAGAATCTGCTGTGTGAGTCCAGGAATCCCGACTTTTAACTCTTCCCAGGTGACTCTGATGTACGGCCAGCTTTGGACATGGTTTGTCTGGGTGGCAGGAACCTGATGGAATGAGTTTCAGGAAGGGAAACTTTTTTAAGTGAAAGCTGTAGAGGGTGGGGTTAAAAATAGGACAGTGAATGAGACACTGAATCTAAAACCCTCTGTTCTGTTGAGCCCCAGGGGCCAGGCAGGAAAGGCCCAGGGCCACCGAACACTGTGCACAGCTTGAGAGTGGCCGAGTGGCTGGCGGGGTGTGGCTGCTGCCCCTAAGCCAGCAGGCCTGGAGGCCGGTGTTCTGCAGAGGAAGGGCAGGCCAAGAGGCACGCCTGCTCCGTGGGTGGTCAGAGGGGAGGAAGACCTGTGGCTCCATAAGGAGACAGGACCCTGAGACCAAGCTCTGACGTCTCCAGGCATGCCCATGAGAGAAGGCATGGGACATGGGTGGGAAGCGGGACTGGGGATGAGGACCCGGCCAGACCGGAAGGCAGCCAAGAGCCAAGCTCAGATCCCAAGTCAGATCCCACCCTGCTCCTGCCAGCTGCGGGACCTGACGTCTTCCTTGTCCAGTCACTAAGATGAAGCCGTTAAAATGCCCTCCCTCCTGGAGTGGCAAAGATGAAAGGAGACAGCGTGTGTGCCTGGCAGGCGCTGAGCCCCCGGTAACTGCTACCTGACAGGAGCTGGAACTGCAGCCACTACGGTGTTGTGTAGGCAGGGCCCTGACACGGCCAAGCCAGGTGGGGGTCCCAGGAGAACCAGCTCCCCGGGCCTCCTAGCCCAGCCTTGGGCACTCAGCCTCCAGGCTCCTTGGCCAGAGTGAGTGCATGGATAGCCGCGGCTCAGCGTGCTTTGAAAGCCGAGAGAAGGAGGCCTGGGGTCCGGCTCTCAGTGTGGGGCCGAGAACACTCAGAACATTCCTGTGAAGAACAGTGGAAGGAACAGAAGGCATCTATTTTTTAATTGAATTTACCAATAATCTACTTTAGCCAGGCCTTGTACCAGACAATTAACAGGTTCCAGAAGTGAATGAGTGAGTGAGTGAAGGGCTCTGAGCCTCCAGTGGGGGCTCTGCTTGGCCCACCTGCCCGTGACTTTCAAGAGCACAGACTAGGGGGCTACCAATACAGGTTTGAAAAATTGGGAAGACAAAAGGCCTGTGTCCAAATCCTGTCCCTGGAAGCCCAGTTATACGGACTTGGGCAAATCACTGGGCCTCTATTTTCTCATCTGGAAAATGGGGATTCTCTGTGTCTAAGTCACTGATGGTTGTGAGTCTTCAGATAGACCTGACACATTGGAAGCTTCCAGGAACGGAAGGTACTGCTGGACGCATGGTTGCTGTTGTTTTCACTATTACTGCTCCTCACCTATTTAACCCTTACAACCACCCTTGAGGTGGGAATTGGGACTCACCCTGGAGGTTTGCCCAGGGTGGGAGTTGGCAGCCCCGTTGCTCGGGCCCTTCCGGCCCCTCTTTCTTAGGCATGGCTGTTATTCTGTGTCCTGAGTACCAAGACATGGTGTGACCCACACA
Source organism: Dasypus novemcinctus (assembly GCF_030445035.2). Taxonomy (NCBI): domain Eukaryota; kingdom Metazoa; phylum Chordata; class Mammalia; order Cingulata; family Dasypodidae; genus Dasypus; species Dasypus novemcinctus. Next base: position 86,192,981 of record NC_080680.1, on the reverse strand, counting down.
GTCCCTTGTCACACAGTCAGGGTCAAAGCCCTGGTGAGCTGGGAGTGGTGGTGGGTCCAGCACTCAGCAGCTCTGCCCCAGCTCCCGGGCGGCCACCAAGAGGGTTCAGACCCCTGGCTCTCCCTTCCTGGCCCCTTGACCACTTCTCCAACGTTCCTCTGGTTCCCTGGTTTTCTCCCACTCTCTGAATGTCCGTGGGCATCTCTGACTCTTTCTCTGCATCTCTGTTTCTGTACATGAGTGTGGACGGGTCTCCACTCTTCCTCCCTCTGTGTTTCGTGGGTGTCTGTCTCTTTTACCCATGTTTTTCACTTATTGATCTGTCTCTCTCCCCTTTCTCTGTGTGTTTCTGCCTTTTTCTCTCCTACCTCTGTGTTCTGTCTCTGTAGGAATATGCCTGTCTGTCTGTCTCTCTCCCTCTCCCTCTCCTTCAGTGGAATATTGATCAGCCTGGCTTACTAAGCCCGACTATTTCTCAGAGCATTTGCCTTTGAACAATTGGCAGATGGGCTGGGGCCTTGGCCAGTGCCTCGGGCTGCTCCGGCCCCACAGCTCACTGAGGGCTCAGCCAGAGGGGCGGCCAGTCCAGCTGCACTCTCCCCATTTGTGCAGACAGGCCTGCCTCCCCTAAGGTGTCTGCCCAGCTCCTGCCCCTCCCCGGCGTGGGGCAGCACTGCCTGGGAGGGCGCCTGGGCTGCCAGTTCCCACCCTCTGGCTGGACAGCCTTGAAGAAAGGGCGTGGCAGGAGGGTGGCTGAGGGTGGCTGAGTCTGCCACTGTGGCCGGGGCTTTGTTTATAGTTTGCCCAGGCCTGAACCCTCACACAGTTACGAGGTGTGGAAGAGGGATTAATCTGGTTCTATGGGCACCCAGGGGTAAACTGAGGCACCAGGGTGTCAGGCACAAAGACGCTAACACAGGGCAGGGTACGGGCAGCCTTTCATGCGGGTGCAGCCGCCCACCCTGGCTCAGGGAAGGGTGAGTTCCCTGCTCCAGTAGCCTTCAAACAGAACCTGCACTGTCACCTGAGTATCCCACAGCTGTTAAAGGACAATCCCTCCACCAGGCCTGGGAGGGCGCAGGAAATAACTGGACACTGCCGTCTGTTGGGGGGCGCTGAGGGTCAGGGTGGCCAACTCTCTTCTAGAGCCAAGGACAGGGAGTGGAATGAGCCCCAGGCTGGAAGCCAACGGCACAGGCCCTGCGGCCCCCCCAGGCAGGACAGGAGGGGCGAGCAGGGCGTGACCCCACCTCCAGGACGAAGCCCACGCTTGTTCCTGGGCCCCAGGGGGCTGCCCCCTTGCAGTCCCCTGGCTCATCTCCCGCACCCCGAGTCCTGCTCTCTTCCTCAGCTCCCCGCACACAGGCCTCCCCGTTTTTCTTTGCTCCAGGCCTTCGCACAAGCTGCTGCCCTGCCTGGAACGCTCTCGGCCTGCCCCTCGCGGCCGCCGGCTCTGCCGTCCTGCGTCCCTGGCAGTCTTCCCCGGCCCCACCCCGCCCTGGGCTGGCTCAGGCAGCTCCTCTGCTGCACGGGCCTGGCTTCCCGTCACGGCTCGTGTCAAAACACCGTCTGCTTTCCCGTCTGCGCCCGTCAGGCTGTGGCGGCCGAGTCCCGTTGTGTGGTTCCCCGCAGAACTGCCCGCTCCCGGCTTTGGCTGGCCCGGTGCGGGCACTTGCTGAAGATGCAGTGAAATCGCCTTCAGGGCACGTCGTAGGAGACCCGCCTCCACAGCGCTTCTCCAGGCGGCTGCACAGCCCCTGTCCCCAGCCTCCAGCCGGCGTCCCCCTCCGCCTGGCACTGCACTCGCAGAGCTTGGTCGTAGCTCTGCCCTGGAGGCGAGGCAGGGAGCAGGGGACTCAATGGGACTCTCGCTGCCCCAGGGGCGTGTCGGCGCCTGGCGTGAGAGCTGACTCCTTTCTAGGCAGGGGAACCTGTGGGGACCACCCACAGGGCCCAGGAGCAAGGCAGCAGGCCACAGGCCCCCGTGATTCCAGCTGCCCCCGTGCCCCCCAATCACACTCCCACCTCCCCAACCTCTGGGGACGATTGGTCATCCATAGTCAATGATGGCAAAAGGGCCACATGTTTGGAAACATGGAAAGATTTTAATATAAAAAATTGCACCAAAGGTTTAGATGCAAAGCCCCTCTCTGAACCCAGGGAGAAGACAGGAGCCTTACCTAGCAGCCCAGACGCCACTCTTCACCCCACACAGCCCCTCCAGGGGACTGCTGGCCTCGAGGGGCACCAGGCTATCTCACCCCAGGAGAGCACACCAGGCTCTCGGTGGAGCCATCTCAGGGCCGGCTGCTAATGTGCCTTTGACAGGTGCCTCCGCCCCAAGGATCTTCCAGATGCGAAACCTCCCGGATGAAGGCTCCTGCAGCTCCTCCCACTCCTCTGTCAGGGAGAAAGTCTTTCCGCATGTGTATGAGATCCGATTTCCCACTTTAACCACCTTCAAGCATGGAGTTCAGTGGCACTGATTACATTCACAATGTGGTGCTACCATCCCACCATCCATTACCCAAATTTTCCCATGACCCCAAACAGAAACTCTGTACCCACTGAGCATTGATTCTCCTTTCCGCATTACATCCCACCCCACCCCACCCCATCACCTGCAATCAACTTTCTGTTTCTATGGATTTGCTTATGCTGGTTATTTCATGTAAAGGAAATCGTGCGATAGCTGTTCTTTTGTGTCTGGCTTATTTCACAAATGTGTGTTCAAAGTTCATCTATGCTGTCACGTGCATCAGAACTTCATTCCTTCTCATGGCTGAATACGATTCCATCGCATGGATGTTTCACACGCTGTTCATCCATTCACTCATCTGCGGGTGTATATTTGGGATCCATGCCCCTTTCAGCTTTTGTGACCAGCATTGCAATGAACATTGGTGTACAAATATCTGAGCCCTGCTTTCAATTCTTTTGGATGTATAACTCCAAGTGGGACTGCTGAGTCATTTACTAGTTCTGTGTTGAACTTTTTTGAGAATTGCCAAACTTTTCCACAATGGCTGTGGCACTAACCCTTGTTTATTTATTTATTTATTTGTTTATTTATTTCTCTCCCCACCCAGTTGTCTGCTCTCTGTGTCCATTCGCTGCGTGTTCTTCTGTGACCGCTTCTATTCTTATCAGTGGCACCAGGGATCTGTGTTTCTTTTTGTTGCATCACCTTGTTGTGTCAGCTCTCCATGTATGCAGCGCCGTTCCTGGGCAGGCTGTACTTTCTTTCACTCTGGGCGGCATTCCTTACGGGGCACACTACTTACGCGTGGGGCTCCCCTACGTGGGGGACACCCCTGCATGGCACGGTACTCCTTGTGCATGGGCCAATTCACCACATGGGTCAGGAGGCCCGGGGTTTGAACCTTGGACCTCCCATGTGGTAGGCGGACGCCCTATCCACTGGCCAAGTCTGCTTCCCACTAACCCTTCTTTAACACCCCGTGAATCTCTCTTACTCAGCGTGTCCAGAGAGCAGGACAGGGTGGCTGATACCATAAGGGTATCGGCTGTGTTACTAGGAGGTGGGGCCTATTATTGTGCCCTCTAGAGAAGAGGAAACTGAGCCTTCCACCAAGACACTCAGCAACTCGTCTAGGAACACTCAGCTGGTAAGAAGGGCCAGAACCACAGTGTCTCCTGTTCTAAAGCCTAAAGCCTTTCCCACCCACAACACTGCACCAGTGTGGAACCATGCTCCAGCATTTGAGGTCTGACTCCTGGAAGGGCACGAGGTTTCTTTGCCTCAGAGGAATCCAGATCCTGAGCACAGGGACACTGGGTGCAGCCAGGCCTGTGGTTGGAGGGAGGATGAGCTCATACAACCTGGCACCTCCAGGAGGGACCCCGGCTTGGGTGTGGACCACAGGAGCGGGGTGGCTGGGTCTATGTACTGGCTTGGGATGGGGAGAGAAATTCAAGTATATCTTCCTTGACTAGTGACCACTCGTGGTGCCAACAAATGCAGAACCTTCGTTCATTCACTCATTCATTCATTAAATATGTATCAAATGCCTCCCCTGTGCCAGGCACTGGGCTAGGCACTAGGGACCCACAATGGGGCTCACGCTCCAGTGGGAGCTTCTGCACGGAGCTGCATGGAGCTCAAAAGGGAAGGTGGTCGTGATCAAGCAAATACAGCATGGCTTGACGCAGGAAGGACGGGGCCCGGGCAGAGACTGACTGTCTCCATCTCCCGACGATGCCCTCAGTGCCACGGGCACCCAGCGTCATCCCACCAAACGCCACTCTCGTCTTGGATGTAGAGCTTCTAAAACCAGAATGACTGGAATGGCGTCCTCCCTGCACTCCCTGTACTTGGATGTGCCACGGAGGGATCTGGCACCTCCAGACACGCGCTTACACACACGCACGCGTGTGCTCACACACGTGCCTCCTGGTTCCCGGCTCCCGACTCTGGGCACTGGGGCTCCTGGGCACCCTCAGCCCTACACGTATTGCTCGGCAGAGGGGGCTCAGACTCCCCTCAGGGCACTGGGGGGCCCCCGGTGAGCTTGGAACAGTGGGTGCAAGCAGACTCCTGTTTGGAAAGATGACCCTGTGTGGAGAGCAGATTTGCCAAGAGCAGGAGATGGGGAGCAGCCCTCGGCAAGGCTGGGGCAGCCGCCCTGAGGCCCAGCGGCCCGGGGTATCTAAGACGGAGCAGGTGGAGGTGAGCAGAGGGCCTGAGAGGTCCCCGGGAGGTGGTTCCCCAGAACTGGTGCAGAGCGGTCTTTAAAAAGCCCCTCTTTCTCAGGGGCAGCAGAGAGCCTCCGTGGGGTGGTGGTGAAGGCGCTGGGTCTGTCGCACTGCCCTGCTTCCGGGAGTGTGGCCTTGGGCACGTCGCCTGGTCGCTCTGGGCTTTCGCCCTTCGTTTATCTGGAAAATGCCGTATCAGCCTGGCAGGCTGGGTAACACCCCCAGAATCTCAGTGGCTTAAAACCACAAGGTTTATTCTTCACTCCCTCCACACGTCCACCCCACTTCAGCTCTGGGGGCCAGGCTAACGGGACCTCTGCCCTGTGGAGGGGCCAGCGGCGCCCGGGGGCTCCTGCTGACGCGACGTGCCCTGGCCCTGAAGGGGCCACGTCCCTCCCCTCGTGTCTCATGGCCACACCCACCTTCTAGAGGGCGGCGGTGGGGGTGGGGGTGCGTGCCTCCCCGTGCCTGGTAAGAGGGGGTGGAAGCCACCACCAGAGGGGGTTCCACAGATCCCGCTGCCCAGGTTGGTGTGCGGGTCCCAGCAAATGAGATGCCGTAGGTGAGGTGTTGACTCGTACGTAGTTGATGCTCAATACAGGACAGAAGTGGTTATGATACAAGCACATCTCTGGACCCACCTGCCTTCCCTGGAGGTCGGTGTCACCGCCTTCAAACGGAGTTTTCCCAAACCTCCGTCTCCCGTCCTGGTCTGGCCAGCTCCCTGGGCCAACCGCAGCAGCCTTTATAGAACCGTTTTCTGTAAATCAACACACTTTTGTTTGCTTTGCCACCCAAGGAGAGGGACCCTAATTCAGGAGTGTCTAATTGTTCCTCTGTGCACAGGGAATTCTCCAAGTTTGCAGAGCCACTTGTGTGTATATCTACTGCTGCCCTCACTTTACCCCAGCCGAGCGTCCCATTGCATAAATAATACATGAGAGACTCTGTGCTATATTTTCTGTGATGAGACCATGCATTAGAGCTCGATACGATACATGGTATAATAAAATCATGCAATATACGCTCGTGTCATTTTGGCACCCAGAACGCGCCTCTCGGCTTGCAGCGGAGATGAGAAACTGAGAGGGAGCCCAGTGCCCGGTGGGGAGAGAGCGCCAGCCGCGCTTAGGCGTCGGGCGCTGGGGTCAGCAGCGCTGGCTTTGAATCCCGGCTCTGCGGCTTGCTGGGGGCATGACTCAGAGCAAAGGCAAATGAAGTGGTGGAGCCCTTTGGCGTCCTGCCCAGGTCCCCTCGAGTCCCCTTTCCTGCACTGTGACCCTCCTCCAGCCTGTCGGGGCTCTTTTTTTTTTTTTTTTTAATAACATTTGCAGCCACTGGCTGGTGCACAGGTGCAAGCACCCAGCCGGTGGCCTCGGGGTGGGCCTAACGCTGCGGGTGCAATCTGTGCTCTGCAGCTCCTGGAGGGATCGGGCTGAGCCTGGAAGGCGCCTGAAGCCTCGCCCTCATCCAGCACCTTCCCCTCCCTGTCCCGCTCCCCTGTCTCCCTCCCCGGCTTCTCCTGGGAGCGCTTGTCTTGAAATCCTTGACTCAGGTCTGCGCATGGGGGGAGCCCACCTAAGACTGCCAGTGACTTTGCCTCCCTGAGCCTCACTCATCACATCTGTGAAGTGGAAACAACATTCCCTGTGGCAGGCAGTTAGAGCATAGGGCCGCTCGCAGAGCTAGTGCTCAGTAAATGAAATCTCTCATGGTAATATACTAAGGGACGGGCAGCGGTGGTCCTGTGTCCCCTGCACAGTGATAAGGGGAAGGAATCTCAGAAAACTTCTCTATCCTGTCCTGGTCCCACCCCTCTTCCCATCAGAGGCGTCTTCTCTTGACCCCAGGGGCTGGGTTCTCGGCACAGTCCCTCAATGCTCAGGTCAGGGGTTGGTGCCTCGAGAGCGGTCAGCTACGAGTCCAGCTTTAGCCTCGGACGCTGTCGCTTCCCTGGAGATGTGGCCGAGGTCACGCAGGAGCTGAGTGAGAGCTCGTGGACGTTTTACTGCAAAGCCGCCCTCTCTCCAGGGGGCCTCAGAGGTTCTCTCCACACAGGGGACAGAGCGGACTGGCTGGCCAAGGAAGGAACAACGAACCCCACCCCGGGCCCCCCACCAGCCACCCGGGGCAAGCCGTGTCCCCTGCTGGGCCTCTGCAGCCGCATCTATACGAGAGGAACAACCAGAAGGAATGATGGATCGCAGCGGGAACCGCTCTTGCCTGAGGGCAGGGCAGGGCCCAGCCTCCCTTAGAAATGAGTTAGCAATTCTGTGAGCTGGTTGAAAACAGACCAGTAAAAAGGCGAGAAGGGAATCTCGCCTCCCTTTCACCCCAAGTGCTTTGGGTCGAGCTGGGCTGGGGTCCGGCTGGGTGGCCCCTTCCACGCCCCCCGCGGAGCCGCCCCCCGCGGGCGCTAAGGGCCGCAGCAGCGCTGCCCTGTTTCACCCAGCGGGGAGCCGCAGGATTTCCCAGTTTCTGATGAGCAAGGGGAAGAGATTCGCCCAAGGCCCCGCTCTCAGCCCTCAGGAGCCGCCCCTGCCCCCTCCCCTAGGTGTCCCCAGGTTTCCCCACCCTGCCTGGCCCGGGAGGGGCTTCCTGCCCCGCAGATTTCCCCACGGGACCAAGGCACCTGGAGGGCAGGTCAACTCGCCAGCCCGCCACCACACCTCCAACCCGGGCGTAAGGCTCCCCGCAGACAAGCTTTGCCCTCGGCTCGGAAGAAGTCAGCAGCCCGGAAAGGGGGGCACGCCCCTTCTGTGTCTCCCCCTCTCCCGCCCGCCCTTCCTGGCTGCACCTTTCATCACAGGGAAAAAAATCCCCGGCAAGATGACTAAACCGTCAGCTCAGCCGAGTTACCAAGACAACCTCCCCTTCCCACCACCGCCGGGGAAGCGAGAAGAGAGGCAGGGGCGACCCCACTCCGCTCCTGCCCTCCCCGCAACCCCCACCCTTCACGCGGGTCACACACGAGAGGTCCAGGCTGGGGCCAGCGGGGGGGCGGGTGCGTGGGGGGCCCCGCCGTGGGGCCGTCAGCCTGAGTTTCAGGCCGAGGCTTTCACGTGGGAGCTGCTGCCTTCACAGTGGATTTGATTCTCTCAGGTTCCCAGTGGCAAGATAATCGAGGAGGGGAGTGACGGAGAGATGGAATGGAATCCTCTCTACTGTGGAAAAAGCTCAGTCACGGCTGCCTCCTGCAGCCTCGTCTGGCCCAAGCCTGCATTTGGGGGTCCAGGGCCCAGGAGACCGGCCAAGATGAGGGGACTGAGGAGTCAGACCAACCTGGGCACGAAATTTGGCTCTACCGTTTCTAAGCTGTGTGACTTTGGGCAAGTTACTTAACCTCTCTGAGCCCTAGTCCTGAGAGGGCATCCACACTGCCTTCTCAGGGCTGCTGAGAAGATCAAATGAGAGAGTGTGAAGGCAGCCCCTCCCATGGAGCCTGGCACCTAGTAAGCGCTCAGAACGTGAAAGCTGCTCTTAGGAATGCCAGGATCTCTTCCTGGCCCAACCCCAGCCTCAGGCTCCCTGAAGGCAGAGCTCAGGAGGAAGCTGCCCCAGGGAAGAGCAAGGACATTTACGCAGAGCTCACTGGGCAGCAGGTCCTGGGCAGGGTCCTGCTCAATGCTCACACCTGCTCTGGGCAGGAGGAAGCTCTGAGGCCCTATTTATGGCTGGTTTGTAACAGGGGAGGCTCAGAGGGGGCCAGCCACTTGCCCGACGGCGCTCAGCGGGGCGGGCGAGGCGGGCGGCATCCCAGGTCTTCCCCAGCCTCCTCTGGACTTGGCTTCCACTGGGGAAGGGAAGGCGTTCCCGCCCCCTGGCGGCAGCCCGGCTGGAAGCACCGGCAGCTGACGCAGGCCCCACAGAAGGCAAGGGTGGGGAGACGGCGACTCCCCTGTCCCCCCGCGGCCCTCGGAGCGCCCCCAGCCCCTCACAGCCTCCCCTGCTCCCGGCCTCTGCCCGGGGGGGAGGCGGTTTCCTCCTCACCACCTACCACCCCCACGTCATCCTTCGTGTGACCTCAGAACTGTGACCCGCAGCCCTGCGACAAGAGCCCCGGAGACGCGCAGAGTCCATCACCTGTCATTGAATGTTCTCGACAGCGGCAGCCCACACTGAGAGGGCGAATAAGAGTTCAGAACAGAGCGAAGCAGGAAACCCATCAGCTGAATCCAGTCGGATGGGGGGCCCTGGGTGTGAGGTGGGAGCCGGCGTGCGCAGGCGGGAACGAGGGTCTCAGAGCCCCGCGGGCTGGGAGCCTGTCGAGGCGCGACACCCCGATGGCCGCCAGGGAAGAACGTGGGTAGCCAGGGCCACGCTGGGCACCGAGACAGCCACCCAGCTGGGAAGGAACCCCCAAATCACAGGGTCTGGCAATATTGCTTCTGCAGTAAGTTTTAGAAAATTTAGAATTACAGACATGTTTAAGAGAATCAAAACAATAATATTTTTGTCTCCAGTGTGAGCGTGTTGAGAGGTTTAAGCATTTGCACAGTTCAGGAGAATTTTGCTGATTAAAGTACTAGGTCAGCTGTGGGCTTTTAATTTAAAACGAGAAGATGAACACTTGATCTAGAGTTCTTAGGAAGTTTGTAAAGGAAACTAGAATCTACCGCATTCATAAGTTCAGTTTATTAGTGCATAAAAGATGTGTTTAAATCTGTAGAGAAGCTGGTTTCTCAGACAATCGAAGTGCTTAAAAAGAAAACTGAAATATTCAATTTATTCATGCAGTTTAAAATGTCTAAAGGAGTTTGATTAACCAGTTTTATAAGTGAACCCAAATGGTAAAGAAATGGCCCTTAAAAGGCATTGTTCAAATTTGCTACATTTATAAATACAAGAGTAAGATATGTAAAGTGAACTTCAAAGCTGAAGACAGAAGGTTTTCAAATGTGTAATATTCAGGAACCAAATGTTAATTTTTAAAATCAAAGTCATCATCTGAGTAATCCTCATGCACAAAAGCCACCGCAGAGAACATGAAACCACTCACAATGTCCCATCCCTGTCCCTAATCAAAACGGGTCCCTCCTGAGAACCGCACCGGCATTTTCCTTCCCAAGAGGTCAACCCGGGGTGACAGCCTCGGGCGGCCACGGGCTGTGGCAAGGGGTAATGACAGGCCCTGGTGGGAAACCTGCCGCAGACAGCCCGCGGCTCTCCAGCCGAGGACGCTGCCAGCCACCCTTAGTTGCCTCCGGTTCAGCAGGGAAGTAGCGGTGGAGCTTGTGGAAACTGCGTTTCCATCGACTCCCTTAATCCTGGTAAAGACCCTGTGACTGGAGCCTGGGTCTCCCAGACAGGAAATGGAGACAGAGCTGGAGAGAGAAGAGCTGGCCCTGCCCCAGAGGAGCCTGGCTGCAGCGCCGACCCTCCTGACCTCGCCCCTGTCCTGCAGCCTCTCCCTGAACCCTGACACCGCCCCCGTGCCCTGGACACTGCTGTCCCCGTCCTGCGGATCAGGCCCCGGAGGCTCAGGGCGCCTAGAGCCTCACCCGCCCAGCCGGCGGAACAGAGGCGATGAGACCTGGAGTTTTGTCCCTTTTGACGCCTGTGGAGCTGGAGCCCAGTGGGGGACAGACTTTCAACAGACTGTACTTAGAGGGTTTTGTAACTGCAGCTGAGGCCAGGGTTTTGCAGGCCAAGGGCGGGGGCTCAGCGCCCACGCGGCAGGGCGACCTGGCCGGGTCAGGGACATGTGCCGGGGCGGTGCTGTTTACGCCAGGACCTGGGGTGCTCCTGCCAAAGCAGGCGTGCGTGCGTCTCCTGGGAAGGGCAAGGACAGAGCGTGCGGTGCCGGCAGAGGAACAGCCGCGTGCAGCCTGAGGCAGGGGGACGCTGGCAGGAGGCCGGCGGGGGTGGAGCCCGGGGGAGAGGGGGGGGCAGGCTGACAGGTGCGGCCCGTACGGGGGAGCACCTTGACTGTGTCTGTGACTTCGGACTTTTCCTGAGAACTGGAGGTTGCCGAAGGGTTTTTTTTTTTTCCTATTTTTTTTTTAATTAAAGTTAATAGATCACAAGGAACGTTACATTAAAAAACATAAAAAAACAAAAAACATGAAGTTCCCGTATAACCCACTCCCCACCCCCCAACCTCATCATTTTTGTAAATTGTATTCTTTTGAAGATATAAACATCACACAAAAAATGTTACATTAAAAAACATAAGAGGTTCCCGTATACCCCCCACCCCAAAACCTCCCCCATCCTTGTGGCACCCTCGTAGCATGCCAAAGGGTTTTGAGCACGGCAAAGACATGACCAGATTCGCGTAGATAATCGACCCCTCCCAGGAGGGCAGGAGGGCGAGGCGGGAGATCAGAGCAGGGTTCTCGCAGGCGCCTGGCAGAGGGGGCGGGCTGGAGGCGTGACACGGAGAGAGGTGGGTGTTGCAGAGTTGTTTAGGTGGCGGTGCAGACCGGGTTTGGTAAGGGTGGGGAGGACTGCGGCCTCAGGCAGGACCCCAGGGCCAGGGGTGAGCCTCCCGAGGACCTCCCCGAGCGCACCCCTGGCCTGCCCTGGCCTGCCACGCCGGCCCCCGGCCCGAGGTCCTCCGCTGGACAGGAGCGCATGTGGCAGGCTCCCCGGGGGACAGCGAACCCACCGGCAGCTGCTGGGGCCAAGGGGGACCCCAGCAGGGACTGCGGCAAAGTGGTGTCAGCCGCGCCCCCAGCCCAGCCCAAGTGCCCTGGCAGCGACCTGAGCTGCGCAGCTCATCCCAGAGGAGCCCGAGTCATTGGGTCTCTGTGTTTACTCCTGCAGTGAGCGCCTCTGAATCTGTCATCTTGACTGCTGACTGTATCAAAATTCCCGTGGTAATTGGATCAGGTGCAGTCTTTTCCATGAGGATATTAAATCAGGCCTTCTGCCCGCGTCCAGAATGATCCGTTTCAGAATATAAAGACGCAGGAGATGGCATTACCCAAGGTATTTTTCCTCCTTTAACCCCCTCTCCCCCACCTCTTAATCATGGCAGCTCTTTATTTGCTGCCAAATAAATCGGGCCGTCTCCCCCTCCTCCCCCTTATTAGCCAGAAGAAAGGAAGGATTCTTGTGGATTAGGAAAAGCAGACCAGGGGGCGTGAGGGAGAGGGGTAGGGGCACAGGGTCAGAACTGGACTCACCACTACCAGCCCAGCCCAGGCGCAGGACTATCCCACCTCCGGGGTCCCCACGGGTCCCCACAGAGCCTCCAGTGGAAGATGACGCCCCCCCCCACCCCCCACCTCACCCCCCACAGTCCCCCAGGCTTCCCATCAGGCCCCAGGGATGACCACACTGCAGGCTGGAGAGAGGCTCCTGGACGCAGCGAGACGCGAGGCCGGAGGGAGTGGGAAAGAAACCTGAGAGACTTTTAGGTGTAAAAAGAATAGAGTATTAAGGCCACATCGGATAGGGCACCCCGCTCTGTTAAAAAGCTGTGCTACCTGACACTAACTTATTTTCAGTTGTTCAGCCAACATTGACTGAGCCTCTGCTACGTACCAGACACGGAGCCAGGCCCTGGGCACGTAACAGTGAGCAAAACAGAGAGCTCTGCCCCTGGGCGGCTGACAGCAGGGACGGGACAGTGGGTAAGCTGAGTACCTGGTGCGCGGATGGTGGTAGGGGCAGGGGAGAGACACGAGGCAGGGAAGGCGGGGAGGCAGGGAGTGGGAGTCAGGGCAGAGCATCCGGCTGTCGGGAGCAAGGACCCAAGGGTGGAGGGGCCCAAGGGCGCGAACGGGTGAGCCGTGGGGGATGAGGCCGAGCTGAGCGGGGCCCCTCTGGACGGCATCGCGCAGAGGAGCTGCTGGGCAGGATGAATTGTAGAGGGCGAGGGCGGCCAATGCAGTCATCTAGGTAAGGGAGGTGGTGGGAAATGCGCATGAAGACCACAGAGAGGTATCAGGACACAGCCACCAGAAGGTTAAAGTTTAAAAGACACCACCAAGTGTTGGCAAACTACGGAGTGCCTGGAACTCTCATACATTGTCGTGGGATTATAAAATGGAACGGCCACTTAGAATTACTATTTGGCAATTTCTTAGAAAGCTACATATACATCCTATGACCTAACAATTCCACTTCTGCATACTTACCCAAGAGAAATAAGTGCTTATTTTCTAAAAAGACTCACACTGTTTATAGCAGTTTTATTCACAGTTGCCGAAAATTAGAAGTAACCCAAATACCCATCAACAGGAGATTGGGTGAGCAAACTGTGGTATGTTTATACCATAGAATAGTACCCAGCGATGAAAAGAACGAATCCCAGATACACGTGAGGACAGTATGAATCTCACATACTTTAATGTCAAGGAAATAAGCCCGAAAACAGATACAGAGTTATGTATTGTGGGATTCCATTTATCTGAAGTCTCAGACCCTGCAGAGTGATGTATAGTGATACAGGACAGATAGAAGTTTCCTTGGAATGATGGTAAAGATGGGGGAGTGGGCATGGGGCTACTTTCTGGGGTGACAAATGTTCTTTGCATTGATCCACGTGGCTTTTTCGCATGTACAGACATCTGCAAACATTCAGCAGGCTATACACTTACAATTGGTGTGTTTTACTGAATGTAAATTATACCTGTTCACAGGTGGTGCCATGCTAGGTAGGCAGGTAGGGGACGGAGAGCCTGGAGAGTGACCCTGGGGCAGCTGAAGTGGGGCTCTGGGACGGGGCAGGGAAGGGCTGGGCCCCTGGCTCACTGCGTGCGAGCCGGAGCGTGGGACCCTCACTGCCCCCTGATGCCAGCTACCGCCTTGCCCTCGCCTGCGGGCTCCGGCTGCTCTCTCCGGGTGGAGGCAGCCTGGACGAGCAGATGCCTGCTTGCATGGTGGCAGGTGGTCTGAGGAAGCGCTTATTTATTTTTGGGACCCGGCCTGTTTGTCTAACGGGGGAGGGGCTGGCAGTGAGCATCACGGGACCAGATTCCTGATTATAACTTCACAACCGGGCCCGGCTATTCGAGAGGCGCGGATATTTATGGAATAAATACGGTGCGATTTACGGCCGTATCTCCCTCTGATGTCCCATCTGATATGCAATTCAATTTCTTTTATTGTTTTTGGGCTTTTGCCACGGAGGAGAATGCATAAATAAATAAATATATGGGCAAATGGCAGCCGGCAGGCCAGGCTGGGGCTGCCAGCCCGCCGTCTCCAGTCCCATATTAGGTCCATCGATCACGCGTTATGAAGCTGGAGCCTCTCCCTCGGCTGGGGTGGGGAGCAGACGTGCCGGTCACTCCCCGTTATTTAGGGGTCTCCGCTGGCGGGCTTCCCTGCCTGCCCTCTGCTTACCACTGGGCCGTGGCATCCCTACGTGGGACCGAGCTGGGCTGCTTGGCCGCTTGTTAACGTGGACCCCTGAGGCCTCCCCCTGCCCGGGCCCCAGGATGGAGGTGTCTCTGCCCTTCTGTGGGTGGAGAACACCACGCGCTCCTGACACCTGGCCCTCGCCTGGCTCTCCCCTGGGACACCACGGCATGCCTTCCTGCTTCCACGCCAAGCGGCTGAACCAGGGGTTCTGCTTTGGGGTCAGACCGTGCCTTTAACACCAAGTGCTGGCGCCTCCAGCCTCGGGGACCCTGGTTAAGTCACCCCATCCCTGAGAACGGGGTTAGCACCCATTGTTCCAGGGCTGCTGTGAGGAAGAGAGGAGGCCCTGCGCTCATGGCGCGGAGGCCACAGGGCCACCCCTTTCCCCAGGCCGTGCTTACCGAGCACTTTCTGGATGAGGTGCTGAGTGCAGTGGGGACAGCTGACAGCGCCCTGCCCTCAGCCAGCCTCAGCGTGGGGGCTACAGAAGGCGCAGGGGCTGGGCCTGGGGTTTTCACTGCTGACGACAGGACCCCCACCTTAGGAACCATCTGCCGCGTCTCCCTCAGCCCAAGAGTGTACCCTGGGCAAGTGGCAACTGTGGTTCCCACTGCTCCCCCCACCCACAGCGGGCTCAGAGCCCTGCGTGGCCCCCAGCCTGGGCCAGGAGGCCCCATGGCAACCCCCAGCTGCGGCCCTCCCTACCCCTCATCCAACCTGCTGTTTGGGGTCCAACCCTCTATTCCTAGTGCCACACAGAGCCTTCCTCTGGCCAGGTCCCTCTTTACCCCAGAGATCTCGGGGGCCCCACAGCCTTCAGGCTAATTTTGTGGCCATAAGCAGCCCAGGTTTTCTACCCCCCCACACCCCAGCTGGTCCAAATTCACAGCTCGAACTGCTCCCAGCATCCCTAAGACACAGCAATGTCTGAAAGGTTATTTGTAAAAAAAAAAACATCCCCCTTGTAGAGATGAATGACAGAGAAATTGTCCCTGCTCGGTGGGGAGGGGCAGACAATAAATGATAGCAAGTCTCAGCGGAGACCTGAGCGGGAGGAGGAGACAGCCAGGAGGTGCAGAGGGGCGTTCCAGGCAAGCCAGCAGCGGAGAGCTGGAGGACGTGCTCCCGGGCCGGCCGCACAGGGCGCCCTTCCAGGTAGAGGGAGCTCAAATCTGGGCCCCTGCTGTGGACCCTCCGCCTGGAAATCGGGGCGTGTGGAGAGGCAGGGCCAGGAGGCTCATAAAAGAAGCAAAGAAATCGAGGTTCATATCTTGCCTCTAAAATCTCCTTGGGCAAGTCACTGGGGTTCCCTGGGCCTCAGTTTCCCCATTTGTAGCATGGGGCTAATACCCCGTCCTTAATAGAATTGTCTTGAGAAGGAATCTGGATGACTGTACCTGAGATGCCGTGGTATAGGGCCTGGCCCGACGTGAGCGGGGGCAGTGACGGGTGAGGGACCACAGGTCAGCAGCCACCGCCACCTCCTGACAGGGACAGCCCGGGGGCATGACCTCCAGGTGAGGCGGGGTGGTGTAGGGAAAGGGGAAGATAGGTCTCATCTGGGACCTGGCAGAGAGCATGGCTGTGGAACCCCACCCGGAAACCCCCCGAGGGAAGGCTGCTACCGAGAACAAAGCCCAAGACCCCTGAGACCCCGGCCACCAGGTTTGGAACCCCGCTGGGGTCAAGCGGAAGCCCCGATACCGCCAAACAAAAGGCCTCCTCCCTGGTCCCCTGAGAGCTAACAGGTGGGGGTCACATGGCAGCCTACAAAACAGCACACAGCTGGGCCGCACCCCAGCATTAGGGAAGGGGAGGAGCACAGGCCTTAAAAAGGTTTAGCTCAGGGCCCCGCATCTCACGCATCTCACGCTGTGGCCCACCCACACCCGTGTCTGGGGTTGTGTACTATTTTTCAGTTTTTTGTTTTTTTTAAAAAGATTTATTTATTTATTTATTTATTTCTCTCCCTTTCCCCCCCACCCCACCAGTTCTCAGTGTCTATTTGCTGCGTCTTCTTCTTTGTCCGCTTCTGTTGTGTCAGCAGCACGGGAATCTGTGTCTCTTTTTGTTGCATCATCTTGCTGTGTCAGCTCTCCGTGTGTGCGGGGCCATTCCTGGGCAGGCTGCACTTTCTTTCGCGCTGGGCGGCTCTCCTTACGGGCTCACTCCTTGCACATGGGGCTCCCCTACGCGGGGGACACCCCTGTGTGGCACGGCACTCCTTGCGCGCATCAGCACTGCGCATGGGCCAGCTCCACACGGGTCAAGGAGGCCCGGGGTTTGAACCTTGGACCTCCCATGTGGTAGACGGATGCCCTATCCACTGGGCCAAGTCCGCTTCCCTTTTTCAGTTGTTTTTTGTTTTTGCTGTCTGTGTCCATTCGCTGTGTGATCTTCTGATCTATTTCTCTTTTTGTCTTCTCATCTTTCTCCTCTGGGATTCGATGTGGAGAGAGTTTCCCTGTCAATTATGCCACCTCAGTTCCTGGTCTCTGCTGGACTTCACCTTGACTCTCCCCTTCGTCTCTCTTTTGTTGCTGCGTGACTCACTTGTGTGGGCACTGGCTCACTCTGTGGGCACTTGCGCGGGCACTCGACGCACCGCACGGGCTCTTGGCTTGCCATATGACACTCATGTGGACACTTGGCTCACCATACAGGCACTTGGTTCGCCGTGAAGGCGCACTTTCTCTTCTTTTTCACAAGGAGACCCCAGAGGTCGAACCTGGGTCTTCCCATTTGGTAGGCAGAGGCCCTACCACTGGAGCCACATCCGCTTGCCTCTTGTTTCTTAATCGACTCTTTACTCCCTTGTCTATCCTATGGAATGTCCCTAAATTCCTTTATGTGACACAGCCAAGAACCTAGAGGCCCAGAACCCAGAGCCTTTGGCTAACACGAGCCAGGCCACCCCCCTCCCCTCCACCACGTGTCCTTGGTGGCCCAGCAGCTACTCCCCTCTGTGGGAGTCCCACTACCCCGTCCTCTGCGTGCCCCCCAGCAGCCCTGCGCCCTCCTGGCGGAGGCATATATTTGTCAGCCTTATGATTTTATCTTCTAGGCTCCCCTTGCCTTGGCCTTCGGCATCGGCCCCGCAGGCGGCATAAATTTCCACGGCCTGCGCGTAGCCCCATTAGCGCGGGAGCCAGGAATGCTAATGGCTCCGCCAGGTCCCAGGCCGAGGATCCCGCCTTTCCCTGACATTTGTAAAGTTCACATTTTCAAAATAAAGCCACGTGAAGGGCAGGTGCTCTCGTAGATCACTCCCCCTTTCCTGGGCTTTCCAGCTCCTTCCCTGCCCTTGGCCTTCACTCCCCTTAAAGGGCCTGCGTGATCCCGGGAGAGGAAGCCAACAGCACTTGGGCCTCACTGCCAGGTTTCTTACTCCCCGCCTCCCACCTGCTTCCTTCTTTCCTCCCTCCTTTCCCCTCCCTCCTTCCCCCTCCCTCCCTTCCTATCTCCATTCCTTCCTCCTTCTCTCCCTTCTCTACTTTTTCCACTCATTTACTCATTAATTCATTCCATGTTATTTATTGACCACCTAGTGTATACCATGCTTAAGGTATATGTCAGGGACCCAGCAGGGAACTCCAGGTTCTTGTCCTCTGGAGCTGACAGTCTAGTGGGAAAGAGGGGAATGAAACTACTCCCAAGAAAGCACTTGATGAGTCATACAAGTACAATGGAGAGGAAAATGTTGCAGGGGACAGGGCATCAGGGAGGGCTTCCTTGAGGAAGTGACATTATGCGGAGTCCTAAAGGAGGAGCTGGAGTCGGCTTGGTGAGAAGAGGCAGAACGTTTCAGGCAGAGGGACCAGCAGGTGCAAAGGTCCTGGGGAAGAAGGAGCCTGGCCTGCCAGAGTATCTGGAGGAGGCCGACAAGGCATGAGCTCTGGGACCTTTGGAGTTGAGGGCCAAGAGATGCCTTTTACCCAAGGGCCATGCGGGCCCCTGCAGGGTTGTGCCATGCCCTGGGTGGGCAGAGGTGCGGTTCGGAAAGCTCCAGTGCCTGCTAGGAGGGGTGCATGGCGGGACCTGCGCTAAGGTGGAGAGGGCAGGTGGGGCTGCCAGGTGAGGGTGTCTGACAAGCGGCTGTGGGGTGAGGCCGAGGGCAGCCCCGAGGGAGGCTGCAAAGGCCGCAGATACCTTGGACTTGGACCCTTGGGGGCCGCTAGGGTTCACCCAGGGCTCCGGGCCCAGAGGTGCCCTCGGAGTTTGGATTTGAGGATCCCAAGGGCAGGTGGCCTTGGATTGTTGCTGTCTTTGTGCCATCCCTCCCTCAATGGGATCTGCTGGGACTTAGAGTTGCTGTTTCCTTGTCCTCAGCAGAAAGCGCTCAGAAGCGAAATCCTTGTTCAAGGACAGCTGCCCTGCAGCGAGAAACATTGGTGAGGGCCAGGGACCACCAGGTGGACCTGGTCACTCTGCTGGGGACTCTGCACCCTACTCCACCGCTTCGCCCCCATGGATCTTGTGTCTCCATTCATCCAGTCCAGAAGTCTCTATGCCAGGCATTGAGGTGGTGGACGGGGCAGAGAAGACAGCTGTGAACGGGGCTGATGAGCCCCGTGCTCGGGGAGCCCGGTCTGAGGGGGGAGACAGATCATGGACCAACAAGCAAGGGAAAAGAGGCCATGGCAGATGTGATGAGGGTTAGGGAGAGAAATAAGGCAAGGGCGGGTGTGGGGGAGTCAGGGAAGGCCTCTCCATACAGGGACACTGGGGCAGAGAGAGATGCAGAGATGTGTGGTGAGAGCGCCCCAGGCGGAAGGAACAGCACATGCAAAAGCACCGCGGCGCTCTGCCTGCGTGGGCAGCAGCTCTTGCGGCCAGAGCAGAGGGGGCCGGGGGGAGAGGGTGGCAGGGGTGGTCAGGGACCTGGGCAGGGAGTGACCAAGCACCACCCATGTGAGCCAGGGCCACAGAGCTAGGGGCAGGAGAGGCCTCCCTTCAAGCATGCATACATGCATTCGTCCATCCCTTTGCTCATTCATTCATTCATTCATTACACTTTCATGCATTTCTGCTTTCATTCATTCACTCCCCCATTCATCCACCTACCTATCATTTGTCCAGATTCACTTACTCTTCAGTTTACTATTCATTCATTTATCATCCATACAGTCATCATTCACTCACTCACTCGTTCATTCCATTGCTCATTCACCAGTTATTTTACAGCCCTTATTCTGTGGCCCTCCCAGGGGAGGAGTCGGATCCCTCCGTGCCCACCCTCCAGGGACTCCAAGCCTGGGAGGAGAGGAGGGGAGTACAAGAAAACCCGCAGTAGGGAAGCTGAGCCATATACTCTCGCCACGGGGGGCGGGGGGGGGGCCTTGCCCCGCCCCACCCCCATCCGGGGGCCTCTCCGCGGTGCCTGTCTGCAGGCCACACGTGGGTACATGGCAGCGGTGTGTGGGCAGCATCCGGGCCGGTCCGCCCATCATTTCCTATTGACTCCTTGGGGAGCCACTGTCGACCCTGGGTACCTAGAGGAGGTGGCAGCCAGAACCAGCAGGGGCCAGAGGCTGGGTCTAGAGCTGGAGCCCCTCCCTGGGGAGCAGCCTGGACCCCTGAGAGAGGTCTGGGGTGGGGAGGTCATTCTAGACAGACCTCAGAGGCCAGTTATGCTACCCCTTTACTGATCAGATGGGAATTCTGAGGCCCAGAGAGGGGAAGGGATTTGCCCAGACACGCACAGCAAGGGAGGGGCCAAGTCAGGACAAGTCTCCAGGATGCCTCCCCCAGATGACTGGAGCTCACAGTTGCAGCATCTAAAATTGACCTTGTCTTCGCCAGGCCTGCTCCTCGGCCCGTGACCCCTGACTCAGGGATGGCACTTTCCATCCAGGAGCCCCAGGCCAAGCCTGGGCTGCCACCCTCTGTCCCCCTCATCCTCTGGTGCTCTTCCAAGGAAGTTTGCTCACTTGTCCCCTGCCCGGCCCCATCACCCCTCCCTGCCCCCATCACCCCTCCCTGCCCCCATCACCCCTCCCTGCCCCCATCTCTCTGCTTCCCCGGCTGTCCCTGAACCCCATTCTCCCCACAGCTGCCACCGAGAACTCCCCACAATCAAGCCTGCTCTGTTACTCCTCAGCTGCTCACTTCCCACGACTCCTCCGGCCCCCCAGGGGAAGTCTGGGCTTCTCAGCAGGGCACAAGGGGGCTTCGCAGCTGGGCCCACCCCGCCAGCTCCACGCCTCTCCTACCCGCACCGTGCCGCTTCACACACTCCCTTTCCAGCCACACTGGGCTTCCTTCAACCCCTCATTCTCTTGCCTCTGAGACTTTCGCATGCTGCTCCTTCTGCCTAAAATGCTCTTCCCCATCCCCTTTCTGGCTACTTCCTACCCCTTCAGGTCCCAGCCGAGACCCCACCTCCTGCAGGAAGCCTTCCTTGACCTCTTCAGGCTGGGTTAGGCACCTCCTCTATACTCTCACAGCCCCGGCGCTTACTCTGATCACCCCATGTTATAATTACTGGTTCATTGTCTGGGCTGCCCCACCGCAGGGACAACTGCCATCATCCATCACTCTGTCCCCAGTGCCCATCCCTGGGCATGTGGGCTCAGAAAACGTCTGTCCAGTGAATGAATGAATGAATTGCTTAATCGATGGACACCCTCTGTTACCTCCTTCCCAGCCCAGCCTATGTCCCCTGAACCACCTAGAAGGGGGGCACTCTTTATCCTTCTGGGTACCCCCCCGAGAAAGACTGCCCGGGTCTGAAGCATCCTGGGCCTGAGGCCACAGCAGAGCGGGGTGGGATGGTTGCAGGACAGACGACATGCCCGAGGCCGGCCTTGATCCTCAGCCCATCTGGACTTAACTCCAGGGCGATGCATGCTGAGGGGAACAGCTGAGGCACCCCTGTCAGCTCCCATCAGCATGAGACCCCCTCTTCACCCTGCCTCCCATCTCATCTTGCAGGTCTCCACTGAGCTGCCACCTCCTCAGAGAAGCCTCTCCTGATTGCCTGAACTGAACCTGCTCCCTTCCAGAGTCCATCTTCATCCTGACCCCTCATTTATTTCCTCTGCGGCCCTTACCATGACCAGTCACTGCCCAATTCAGAATTCTTTTCTGGGTCTCTCTCCCTGATTCTCCGGGAGACCCCTGAGGTCACAGACTATACATTCTCTGCTCCACAGCTGGCCTGGTGCCCAGCACAGGACAGGCCCAGAGCAGGTGCCCCTTAAAGAATGGATGGATGGATGAATGAATGAATGAATGAATGAATGAATGAGATGAGAATAACGTGGAAAAGAGCACAAGCTGTGGGGCCGGGCACACCGGGGTTTGAAACCAGCCCTCAGACTAGCCGGGTGGCCTTGAGCTTGGGGCTGCCTCTGGCTGGCCCTCGGTTTCTCTGCCTACAATACAGGGAGAATAAGGCTACTACTTACCCGTGCAGGTGGCACACTCAGCCAGGCCCAGCCCACGAAGCCTCCACGACGGCTGCCTTGTCCTTGCCCCAGACTGTGACCGCAGAGACCAGAGAAAGGCTCAGGCCCGGCGGCAGGGACCTGGAGCACCGGAGTTTAGCCAGCCACTGAATTCCTTCTTCCCACGGTTCCCCACACACCCTCTGCAGACCCCCTGTTCTTGCCTCTAGCCCTGCCCACTTGACAGAAGGGAAGACTGAGGCCCAGGCATGTGGACAGAGCAGAGCCTTAGAGCAGCCAGGAGCTGGATAGGACGGGTAGGGAAACTGAGGTGTTCTAGAGGGTAGGGCGCTAGCCTCGGCGAGTCTGAGTCAGGGCCAGCCCAAGATTCCTTCAGAGGCTCCGGAGAACAGGGCCCCCAGGCTCGGGCAGCTGCCTTTTCCCTTGGGCTAATCCCCTCCAACTACGTCTCCAACAGGGCTAAGGAGCTGTCAGGTGGGATCCGCAGGGCCCTGGCCTGCCCACACAGATTTAATTCAGGGCCTTTCATCTCTGTGCTGAAGAAATCTGCTATCTTCTGTCTTCCTAATTAGCGTTCATTAAGCAAATCAGAACAACACAGTTTTTCTCCCTCCTTTCTTGCATGGAAGGTTTTAACCCTTGGTGGGTGGGCTTCAGAGAGGGGATCCCACCACCTCAACTGGAAGGCCAGCCTCTGAAGGGTCTCCCCAAATCCTCACGAGGGCAAATCCTTGTCAGCCACACAGGGACGGTGTCCCCTCCCAGCCTCACCACCTCCACGCTGGCCTCCTGGCCTCTGCCCCATTTATCTTCCTAAAGGGAACTCTGGGGAAGCGGACTTGGCCCAGTGGTTAGGGCGTCCATCTACCACATGGGAGGTCCACGGTTCAAACCCCGGGCCTCCTTGACCCATGTGGAGCTGGCCCATGCGCAGCGCTGATGCGCGCAAGGAGTGCCGTGCCACGCAGGGGTGTCCCCCATGTAGGGGAGCCCCACGCGCAAGGAATGAGCCCCATAAGGAGAGCCGCCCAGCGCGAAAGAAAGTGCAGCCTGCCCAGGAATGGTGCCGCCCACACGGAGAGCTGACACAAGATGACGCAACAAAAGGAACACAGATTCCTGGTGCCGCTGATGAGGATAGAAGTGGTCACAGAAGAACACACAGCGAAAGGATACAGAGAGCAGACAACGGGGTGGGGGGGGGGGAGGGAGGGGAGAGAAATAAATAAAAAATAAATCTTTAAAAAAATAGAATAAAATAAAATAAAGGGAACTCTGACCAGGGAACTCTGCTGCTCGAGAGCCTTCTCTGGCTCCCCACCCCAGCTAGGACAGTGGGTAGACGCCTCACATCTACTTGGCTTCTGCTCTGTTTGGCTTCCGCTCTGCTCTCCAGCCTCATCTCCCTTGTGTCAGGCCACAGGGTGAGTGAGCAACCCAGCTTCCCACTTCCTTGCTCCGCACACAGTTGTCTCCTCAGAGGCGCCCTTACTGCTCCCCCGTCCCAAAGGCCACTAGAACACCACTCCTGTCCCTCCTTAGCATTAGCTCTCTGCGCTGTGCTGGGACAGGTGGCAGCTCCCCAAAGCCCCGGTCCCTGGCCAGGCCTGCCCGGTGAAAGCTCTACAGAAAATAGTCAGCGGCTGCTGCTCTGGAAGGGATCCCAGGCAAGGGTGCTCGAGGTGGAGGGCACAGCCACAGCCAGTCCAGGTCCCCCCCCGCCCGACCCCAGGGCTCCTGTGCCAGGTGGCCGACCTGCGTGGGCACGTGGAGAGAGGACTTGGGCTGCCGCCCTGGGGAGAGGGCTGTGAGGACTGCTACCCAGCTCCCAGGCAGCCAGGCTGGTGGTCTGGTGGCTTGGGGTCCGGGGTGCTGGGAGGCCGAGGCCCTGTGGCCTGCGGCTTGGGTGGCCCTGCACAGCTCTGGGTTTCGGGGCGTGCGTGTGCAGAGGCAGCCGTGGCTGAGGGGGACGGATGTTTTTGCTAGGGTTGTGGTGGGGCCTGCTGGGAAATGATCCTTGGAGTCTTTTCTGATAGAGAGTTGGCAGCTTTCAGCTTGCTACTCAGTGGCCCAAATGGTAACTTCCACAATTCTCCTGGCTGTTCTGAGTCCCTTGGACAATTCATTCACCTTTTCAGCAGTTACGAAAGTGTTTTTTGTCCCTTCGGCATGCAGATTTTGAGAGTTAAATGAGACTTTACGGTGCAGAGAACCCCCAGCCCCAGGGGGTCACCCTGTGCTGCCAGGGTTCTGTGGACCCCAGGCCCTCCCCGACCCCCGTCCTAGGAACAGCCAACCACAGAGGTGGGAGAGACCTGATCGTGTTCTGCCGTGAACGTGTCCTCAGCAAACCACTTCCTCTCTCTGGGCCTCAGTTTCCCTGTTTGTACAACCAGTCCCCTGGACCCAATGACCTTTACAGGCTTATCTTTTCAGATCCCAGGGCCGAGGTAAGTGGGGGATGTTTAGCTGCAAGCCCTTTACCAGACAGAAGGATAATAACCACCCTGCCCCTACCCTTTCTCCCCTCCCCAGTCCCTTCACCCCTGGTTCCGGCTGTCAGAGCACAGAGTCGGTGATGAGACGGAGGTGTCCGCATCCCCGCCAGCCTGGGAAGGCCATGCTGCGCCAGGTCTGCGTGAACAAAGGCCGAATGGGGACTCCTTGGCAGTGGGCGGCAGATGGGGCACCCAGGGACTTGGGGAGGGCCTTGCTATCCCTCTCCCAGGAGAGGCCAGCATGGTACCGGCCCCTCCCCACCCTCCACCACCGCCTTCCTTGCCCCTTGGCCTGCAGCCTTGGAGAAAGCTCGGGCCAGCGGGACCAGCGAGCACGAGCCCCGGGGCAGCCGGGGGCCTGGGGCCCAGCACTGGCTCTGTGGTCTTGGCAGGCACTCCCCCGGCTGGGAGGTCTCCTCTGGGTTCCGTCGGCCTGGGCGCCCCCCACACAGTGCTCTGGGGCGGCAGGTGGCAGAAGGAAAGGGAGCTGGGTGAGGGGAGTCGGGCGGCAGGGTCCCCGTGTTCTCAGAGCCTGAGACCCGCCGGTGCCTGGGCAGTTAACTAAGGGAAGGCAGCTCTTGGGGAAGGGTCTCGGGGTTGCTTTGGCCACACGGTGCTGGTCAGCTCCTCCGCGGACGCGCAGGGACTGCCCGAGGCGTCCTTGGCCACCAGGGGGCGAGAGGGACCATTCCCTCTATTGTGGCCGATATCGCTGCTTGTCGGAGGATCAGGAGGGGACGTGAACAGTGGGGCATTGGCACAGGGAAGAGAAACTGGGAAAGCAGGGGAAAGGGGGGGCCTGGGAGGGGGCGGGGCCCAGGACCTTGACTGGAGTCGCCAGGCAGCCTGGTCCACAGGGGCTGAGCTTGGAGCCAGGAGGAGTTGGTGTCCTCTCCTTTTCTCTTCTTCAGTCTAGCTAAAGGTTGCCAATTTTATTGATCTTTTCAGAGAGCCAGCTCCAGTTTTGTTGAGTATTTCCATTTTTAAAAGTTCTTTATTTAATCTATTTTGGCTCTAATCTTTGCTACTTCTTTCCTTCTGCTCATTTTGGGTTTAGATTGTTCTTTTTCTACATCTTCCAATATTGAGGTTAGGTCTCTGGTTTGAGATCTTTAATTAGAGAGTTGTGGGTTTACAGAAAAATCATGCATCAAATAGAGGGTTCCCATATACCACCCTATTTATTAACACCTTCCATTGATGTGGTACATTGTTACAATTCATGAAAGCACATTTCTGTAATTGTACTATTAACTATAGTCCATGAATTAACTTAGAGTTCATTGAGTTGTGCAGTCTTTCTCCTTTTTTTTTTAAGGTTTATTTTATTTATTTAATACCCTCCTCCTTGCCCTCTCCCCTACGCCTCCCGTTGTTTGGGCTCGCTGTCTGCTCTCTCTGTTTGTTGTATGCTCTCTGTGTCTACTTGTCTTCTTTTTCTTTTTTTCTTTTTTTTTTTTTTAAAGATTTATTTATTTATTTAATTTCCCCCCTCCCCTGGTTGTCTCTTCTTGGTGTCTGTTTGCTGCGTCTTGTTTCTTTGTCCGCTTCTGTTGTCGTCAGCGGCACGGGAAGTGTGGGCGGCGCCATTCCTGGGCAGGCTGCTCTTTCTTTTCACGCTGGGCGGCTTTCCTCACGGGCGCACTCCTTGCGCGTGGGGCTCCCCCACGCGGGGGACACCCTTGCGTGGCACGGCACTCCTTGCACGCATCAGCACTGCGCATGGCCAGCTCCACACGGGTCAAGGAGGCCCGGGGTTTGAACCGCGGACCTCCCATATGGTAGACGGACGCCCTAACCACTGGGCCAAAGTCCGTTTCCCTGTCTTCTTTTTCTTAAGAGGCACCAGAAACTGAACCTGGGAATTTCCATGTGGGAGGGAGGTGCCCAATTGCTTGAGCCACCCCTGCTCCCTGCTTATTGTGTCCCTCATTGTGTTTCTTTGTTGCATCATCTCATTGCGTCATCTTGTTGTGCCAGCTCACTGTCTTGGTCATCTTCTTTCTGAGATACTGGGAACTGAACCCAGGACCTCTCATGTGGTAGGTGGGCACCCAACTTCTTGAGCCACCTTTTCTTCCCTGAGATCTATTTTTTTAAATTTATTTCTCTACTTTCCCTCCCCCGCCCATGTTGTCTGCTTTCTGTGTCCATTCGCTGTGTGTTCTTCTGTGTCCCCTTGCATTCTTGTCAGCGGCACCAGGAATCTGTGTCTCTTTTTGTGGTGTCATCTTGCTGCATCAGCTCTCCATGTGTGCACACCACTCCTGAGCAGGCTGAGCTTTTTTCATGCACAGCAGCTCTCCTTGTGGGGTGCATTCCTTGCAAGTGGGGTTCCCTTACATGGGGGACACCCCTGCATGGCAGGGCACTCCTTGTGTGCATCAGCACTGCATGTGGGCCAGCTCACCACACGGGTCAGGTGGCCCTGGGTTTGAATCCTGGACTTACCATGTGGTAGGCAGATGCTCTATCAGTTGAGCCAAATTCGCTTCCCCTGAGACCTATTTTTTCTTTGGGGGGGGATTCTTTTTTTTTTTTTGTCTTTATTTTTTTAATGTTACATTAAAAAAATGAGGTCCCCATATACCCCCCACCCCCCTCATTCCACTCCTCCCCCCATAACAACCTCCTCCATCATCATGAGACATTCATTGCACTTGGTGAATACATCTCTGAGCACCGCTGCACCTCATGGTCAATGGTCCACGTCATAGCCCACACTCTCCCACAGTCCACCCAGTGGGGAGGACATACAATATCCAGTAACTGTCCCTGCAGCACCACCCAGGACAACTCCAAGTCCCGAAAACGCCCGCACATCACATCTCTTCCTCCCACTTCCTACCCCCAGCAGCCACCATGGTCACTTTCTCCACACCAATGCCACATTTTCTTCGATTACTAATCACAATAGTTCATGAATAGAATATCAGTAAGTCCACTCTAATCCATACTCTATTCCTCCATCCTGTGGACCCTGGAATGGTTGTGTCCACTCCACATCTATAGCAAGAGGGGGCTTAAATTCCACATGGATGCTGGATGCAATTCTCCTGCTTTCAGTTGTAGGCACTCTTAGCTCCCTGGTGTGGTGGCTGACCTTCTTCACCTCCATGTTAGCTGAATGGGATAAGTCCAATAAATCAGAGTGTAGGAGTTGCAAGTCTGTTGAGGCTCAGGGCCTGGCTATCACATGGACAGTCCAGAGATTCAGGTCCCCTGGGTATACACTAAATTCCAGCACTAACTACAGATCTGGTAAAGCAACAGAAGAGGCTTGTGAACAAAGATCACACCTGAGTCCAACTCCATCACACTCAGGACCACAAACTACAAAGTAGGGCAAACTGACATGGCACTGAACTCCATCTGCCATGACCACAGAACCTGTGGATCTCTGTAGCCCTCAGAAGAACCAATACCTGAGGTTGTTTCTACCTTATCTGTCTCTGGGACTCTGCTGAGGTGTGCATAAAGATGACCCCTCTGATAACCTCCTGGTTCTTTTTGGAGACTCATAGCCATATAAACTCATTTGTCCTTTCCATTTCCCCCTTTTGTTCAGGTCAAAAAGCATTTTTAACTCCTGGTATTATATGTAGACTGAGATATTCTGCTGGTCTGAGTTGACCCTTTTATTCAAGGTCATTTTCTAGTTACATCATCAGCTGGTACTTGGTAGTAATCCCTCGGCGCCAGGGAGGCTCATCCCTGGGAGTCATGTCCTACGCTGGGGGGAAGGCAACGCATTATATGCTGAGTTTGGCTTCGAGACTGGCCACATTTGAGCAACACAGAGGCTCTCATGAGGTAACTCTTAGGCACTCTGCAGCTCTAGGCCTAGTTCTTATTTCAGGTGCACAGCTCACAAGCATAGTCATTAGTATCAAGGGCTCATTGTTGGACCTTCCTTCTTTTTTGGTCTTTGCTGTTGCACTTGGGGGATTGTTGCTGTTCCTTTAGGGAATGTGATAGAGCTCCCCTGGCTAGGAACTCAGTACTCCCTCAGTTGTTGTTTTCAATTGTAGCCACTGTGAAAATATCCAAACATTTTTATGTACCCTGGATATTTGCCCTGGAGAACTCTCTGCTAACCATGTGTCCCCTGTCTATTTTTTATTTAACATTGGATTATCCTGTAGAATGATCCATGTGTACTCAAGAAGAATGTGTATTCTGCTGCTGTTGGGTGAATTGTTCTATACATGTCTGTTAGGTCTAGATGGTTTAGAGTATCATTCAAGTCTTCCATTTCCTTATTGGTCTTCTTTCTAGACAGTCTATCCGTTATTGAAAGTGATGTATTAAAATCTCCTATTATTAATGTAGGACTGTCTATTTCTCCCTTTGAATCCATCAATTTTTTTTTTTTTTTTTAAAGATTTATTTATTTATTTAATTTCCCCCCCTCCCCTGGTTGTCTGTTCTTGGTGTCTATTTGCTGCGTCTTGTTTCTTTGTCCGCTTCTGTTGTCGTCAGCGGCACGGGAAGTGTGGGCGGCGCCATTCCTGGGCAGGCTGCTCTTTCTTTTCACGCTGGGCGGCTTTCCTCACGGGCACACTCCTTGCGCGTGGGGCTCTCACGCGGGGGACACCCTTGCGTGGCACGGCACTCCTTGCGCGCATCAGCACTGCGCATGGCCAGCTCCACACGGGTCAAGGAGGCCCGGGGCTTGAACCGCGGTCCTCCCATGTGGTAGACGGACGCCCTAACCACTGGGCCAAAGTCCGTTTCCCTCCATCAATATTTGCTTCATATTTGTTGGGGCTTTGCTAGTAGGTGCATATATATTTATAATGATTACATCTTCTTGTTGAATTAACCACTTTATCAGTATATAATGAGCTTCTTTGTCCCTTGTAACAATTTTTTACTTAGTCTATTTTATGTATTAGTATAACTACTGCAGCTGTTTTTGGCTACTACTTGCATGTTATATTTTTTCCCATCCTTTCACTTAAAAAAATTTATTGAAGTATATTTCTCATATATGAACATACATAAACAATAAGTGAATAGTAATAGCCATGAACTTGCAAAATAAACATACATAACATCATACGGGGCTCTCATAAGTCAACCTACCACCAATACCTTGCACTGTTGTTAAACATTTTTAACTAAAGATTGAAGAGCATCCTCGAAATATTACTACTATCTGAAGTATTTTCCCCCAACCCACCCTATTATTATTTTTTATATCATTTATACATGAACATACATAAACAATAAGTATATAGGAAAAGTTGTGAGCTTACAAGGCAAACATGCAAACACTCTACAGGGGCCCCATACATCAACCCTTCACCAACACCTTGCATTGTCATGAAACATTTGTTACAAATTATGAAAGAATATTGTCAAAATCTTACTACTAATTATAGTCCTTATATTACATTTGGTGTATTTTCCTCCAACCTACCCTATTATTATTTTTTAAATATACTTTTATGACAGAAGTTGTAAACTTACAAAACAATCATGCACATTGCAGAATTCCCAACAACACCCCTCTATCAACACACCACACCATGGTGGAACATTTGTTACAGATTAAGAGATAATTTCATCCAATTATTACCAGGTCCCTAGTGTACACATTTTCCATACTCCCCCATTATCAACACAGTACATCTTTGGCATATATGCAAGAATATTAAATTATTACTATTAACCACAGTCCAAAGGTCACTCCAGGTGCATTTTTCCCATGCTTCTCCACATTCACACCACCCCGCAATAGTGATGTACATTTGCTCTAGCTCACAAAGGACACTCTTGCATTTGTACCATTACCACAATTCTCATCCACCTCTGGGTTCACTGTGCTTTTCAGTCCCTAGATTATTCTCTAGATTTCTGTCAATTGGCATTTACATCCCTAGACTACCATTTTCAGCCTCATCCCCATTTATAAACCAGCTGTTACTCACTATAATGTGTTACAATCAACTCTGTACATTTCTGTACTTTCACACTAAAGCTAATTAAAACTTCTACATATGTTAAACTTCAGTAGTTTACTAAACCGAGTAGTCTCAGTCTTCCTGTAATCTCCTTTAAGAATCCACCACATACCATCAGGGCTTGAAGATATTTTTCTACATTTTCTTTTAGAAGCTTTATTGTTCTTGCTTTTATGTTTAGATATTTTATTCATTTTGAGCTAACTTTTGTATAAGGTTTGAGATAGGGGTCCTCTTTCCTTCTTTTGGCTATGGATATCCAGTTGTCTAAGCATCATTTGTGGAGTGGACTGTTCTGCCCGAGATGGGTGGGTTTGACAGGTTAGTAAAAAATCACTTGACCATAGATGTGAGGGTCTGTTTCAGGACTATCAGTTCAGTTCCATTAGTCTATATGTCTGTCTTTATGCCAGTACCATGCTGTTTTTACCACTGTAGCTAGGTAATATGATTTAAAGTCTGGAAGTGAGAATCCTCCAACTTTACTTTTCCTTTTAAGATGTTTCTGTCTATTCAGGACACCTTTACCTTCCAAATAAATTTGATAGTTGTGTTTTCCATATTTAAAAGCTGCTAGGGAAGCGGACTTGGCCCAATGGATAGGCGTCCGCCTACCACATGGGAGGTCCGCGGTTCAAACCCTGGGCCTCCTTGACCCGTGTGGAGCTGGCCCATGCACAGTGCTGATGCATGCAAGGAGTGCCGTGCCACACAGGGGTGTCCCCCACATAGGGGAGCTCCACGCACAAGGAGTGTGCCCCATAAGGAGAGCTGCCCAGTGCGAAAGACAGTGCAGCCTGCCCACGAATGGCGCCGCACACACGGAGAGCTGACACAAGATGACACAACAAAAAAAAGAAACAGATTCCTAGTGCCACTGATAAGGATAGAAGCAGTCACAGAAGAACACACAGTGAATGGACACAGAGAGCAGACAACTGGGGGGGGAGGGGAGGGGGAGAGAAATTTTAAAAATTAAAAATTAAAAAATAAAAGCTGCTGGTGGAATTTTTATCAGTATTGCATTGAATCAGTATATCAATTTGAATAGAATTGCATTTAATTATATTTAGTCTTCCAATTCTTGAGCATGGAATGTTCTTCCAATTATTTAGGCCTTTTTAAATTTCTTTTAACAATGACCTGTAGTTTTCTGAATACAAGTGCTTTAGATTGTTGGTTAAGTTTATTCCTGAATGTTTGGGTTTTATCTGTCATTTTATTTTCACCACTCTTTTGACACTTTTAGGTACTTTTATTGATATAATCTTCATTTCTAGACTCTCTTCCAGGCCTCACTCTCCTGTCTTTTCTTTTCAGGCTGTAGCACACCCTTTAGTATTTCCTGCAAAGCTGGTCTCTTGGTTACAAACTCTCCCAGGTTCTGTTTATCTGTGAATATTCTAAACTCACCTCATTTTTGAAAGACAATCTTGCTGGATATAAGAGTCTTGCCTGGAAGTTTTTCTCTTGCAGTCTCTTAAATATAGCCTACCACTGTCTTCTTGCTTTCATGGTTTCTGGTGAGAAATCAGCATTTAATATTATTGGGTATCCCATAGATGTTATGCATTGCTTTTTCTCTTGCTGCTCTCAGAATTCTCTCTTTGTCTTTAGCATTTGACATTCTGATTAGTATGTGTCTTAGAGTTGGTCTATTCAGACTTATTTCTATGGAAGTATGTTGTGCTTCTTGGACAAGATGTCCTTCAATAGGGTTGGGAAATTTTCTACCATTATTTCTTCAAATATTCCTTCTTCCTCTTTTCCCTTCTCTTCTCCTTCTGGGACACCCATGACACATATGTTTGCATGTCTCTTGCTGTTGTTTAGTTCCCTGAGGCCTTGTTCAATTTTTTTCCCTTCTTTTCTTCA
This sequence comes from Dasypus novemcinctus, assembly GCF_030445035.2. Lineage (NCBI taxonomy): Eukaryota > Metazoa > Chordata > Mammalia > Cingulata > Dasypodidae > Dasypus > Dasypus novemcinctus. Next base: position 86,161,199 of record NC_080680.1, on the reverse strand, counting down.
TCTGTTCTTTCATATATTCAATTTCAGAGGCCATTTTTTCAAGCTTACCAATCTTTTCTTCTGCCTTCTCAAATCTGCTATTACATGATTCCAGTATATTTTTTATTTCATTTATTGCACCTTTCATTCCCATAAGATCTGTTATTTTTCTATATATGCTTTCAAATTCTTCTTTGTGCTGATCCAATGTCTTCTTAATATCCTTAATATCTTTAGCCATCTCATTGAATTAAGGAAATTTGTTTGACCATCTATGATTAGTTGTCTCAACTCCTTTATGTCACCTGGAGGCTTATCTTGTCCCTTTAACTGGGTCATATCTTCCTATTTCTTGGGGTGGATTGTCATTTTTTGTTGGTGTCTTGGCATCTGGCTTACCAGAGTATTTATTCTGGGTGCAGTTTTTCTCTTTAGTTTTGGGCTTCCTGCTGTTTCTCCCTTGCTGGTTATGTAGTAGGAGCCAAGGATGCAGTTAGTGCTATAAGCTGTGGAGGCTCAAGCTGCCTTCATTGCCCCAGAAACTGATGAAACTTCTCCCAACTTTCTCCTTTGCCAGGGGTAGGGACAGAGCCACAGCTGTGTGGAAAATCCAAGTGGTGCAGGCCTAGGCTGTAGTTACCCAGAGAGACTGATGAAGCTTCACACCCCTTTCTCCCCTGCCTGGGGCAGGGCTGGAGCTGCAGGTGCAGGCAGCAATCTATGCTGTGCAGGTCCAAAATGACCACAGTTGCCCCAGTAGACTTCTGATTATTCAGTCTGTGCCAGCCAAAGGTACCTGCAGTTACCTGGATAGGCTGGTGCAGGGCCCACCAGCCTCCTCCCTGCCAGAGGTGGGGCTGAAGCCTAGGCTAGGGCTGCAGGCCAATCTGGGTCAAAGAAACCAGTCTCTACCTTCACTGGTATTTTCAACTCTAGTCTCAGAATAGCCCCTGAAGAGGCTTGTACCACCAGAATAGGATGATTACTGGCCTCCTTGGTGTGGCCTATATTTTCCTGGAGAAGCTGGTGCTGGTCCCCATAGCTTCCTCCCTGCCAGAGGTGCTAGACCTGAAATATGATCTGGTTGGAAAAGAAGCCGGTTTCTACCAGCACTGTGATTTTCAGTCTGCCCCGCTTCCCCTCATGCCAGGTTCAGAGTTAAGATGGCAGTTACCAGCCTCTTTTTGACTTGGACAGGTTCAAACTTTAGCTGTTCTTAGGATTATGCTTTAGCCTGCCAAATTTGCTAATCAGTAGCTGAGGTTGGTGCCCAACTGCCCTCCCCCCATTTTTGGGAAGTGGAGTTTCCAATTCCAGCCGCAGAATAGCTCCTGAGGTGGCTTGTGCCTGCCAGGGAGGATGGGCACCAGCCTCCTGGGTGTGGAGTGCTCTATTTACAAGTCTTCTCTGCAGATGGGCAGTCTCCTGCTTCCATTCTTTCAAGGATATTGCAGGATGCTCTTCTGGTCTCCTGGAGCTCCCAAACAAGTCCTTAGATAGCTCAGTGATTACTAACTGCCCTGACGCAGAAGCTGACTCTAGGAACTCCTTACTCTGTCGCCATCTTGCTGGTTGTCCCATCCTTTCACTTTTTAAAAAAGATTTATTTATTTATTTATTTATTTCTCTCGCCTTCCCCCACCCCCCACCCTGGTTGTCTGTTCTCTGTGTCTGTTTGCTGTGTCTTCTTTGTCCACTTCTGTTGTCACTGGCACAGAATCTGTGTTTCTTTTTGTTGCGTCATCTTGTTGTGTCACATCTCTGTGTGTGTGGCACCATTCCTGGGCAGGCTGCACATTCTTTCATGCTGGGCAGCTCTCCTTATGGGGCACACTCCTTGCGCGTGGGGCTCCCCTATGTGGAGGACACCCCTGTGTGGCACGGCACTCCTTGCGCGCATCAACACTGTGCATGGGCCAGCTCCACACGGGTCAAGGAGGCCCAGGGTTTGAACTGCGGACCTCCCATGTGGTAGACGGACTCCCTAACCACTGGGCCAAGTCCGCTGCCTCATCCTTTCACTTTTAACCTACTTATGTCTTTGAATTTAAGGGGAGTCCCTTGTAAACAGCATATAGGTGGATTATGCTTTTTTTATCCATTCTGCCAATCTCTGCCTTTTGAGTGGAGAGTTTAATCCATTTACATTTAAAGTAACTACTGATAATGCAGGACTTTTCTCTGCTATTTTGCTATTTTGTCTTTGTAAATTTTATACCTTTTTGACCTTCAATTCTTCTGATATCTACTTCCATATTTATTTGGTTTTTCCTTTTTGTATTGTACAATTTTGAGTCCCTACTCATTTATTTCTGAATATATTTTTCATATATTTTCTTTGTTGTTACCATGGAGTTAAAATTTAACACCCTAGGCATCGGACTTGGCCCAGTGGTTAGGGCATCCGTCTACCACATGGGAGGTCCACGGTTCAAACCCCGGGCCTCCTTGACCAGTGTGGAGCTGGCCTATGCGCAGTGCTAATGTGCAAGGAGTGCTGTGCCACGCAGGGGTGTCCTCCACATAGGGGAGCCCCACGCGCAAGGAGTGTGCACTATAAGGAGAGCTGCCCAGTGTGAAAGAAAGTGCAGCCTGCCCAGGAATGGTGCTGCAAACACGGAGAGCTGACACAGCAAGATGATGCAACAAAAAGAAACACAGATTCCCATGCCGCTGACAATAGCAGAAGTGGACAAAGAAGAAGACACAGCAAATAGACACAGAGAACAGACAACGGGGTGGGGGTGGGGAGAAATAAATAAATAAATCTTAAAAAAAAAATTAACACCCTAAATCTCTAGTGGTCATTTGTTTTGATACCAACTTATATTCAATAGCATACAAATACACTATTTCTATACTCCTCAATCCTTATACTTTTTTTTTGTAATTGTCACAAATTATATCTTTGTACATTGCGTGCTCAAAACCATCACTTTACCATTACTTTTTAAAAAACAGACTTTATCTTTTTAAAGATATATTTTATTTATTTATTGTCACCCCTCATTGTTTGTGCTTGCTATCTGCTCTCTGTGTCTGTCTGTTGTATGCTCTCTGTGTCTCCTTGTCTTCTTTTTAGGAGGCACCAGAAACCGAACCCAGGACCTCTCATGTGGGAGAGAGTCATACCTCTGCTCCCTACTTGTTGTGTCTCTCATTGTTGTGTCTCTCATTTTTGTGTTTCCTTGTTGCATCATCTAGCTGTCTCAGCTCACCAGGCCAGCATGTCAGGTCAGCTTGCTGTCATGTTCATCTTCTTTAAGAGCCATCACTGAATCTGGGACTTCCCGTGTGATAGGCAGGTGACCAACTGCTTGAGGCACATCCAATTCCCTACCATTACTTTTTATACATTTGCAGCTTAGCACCTTTAGTGCAGGTCTTTACCTCTTTTTGCCACTTTGATTCACTGTCTAGTGTCCTCTTTCAACTTGAAGAACTCCCTTTATCATTGATTATAGGGAGGTCTAGTGGTAATGAACTCCCTCACCTTTTGTTTATCTAGGAGTGTCTTAATCTCGCCTCCATTTTTGAAAGAAAGTGTCACTAGACACAAAATTCTTGGTTGGCAGTTATTTTCTTTTAATGCTTTAAGTATTTCATACCATTGCCTTCTTGCCTCCATGGTTTCTGATGAAAAATCAGCACATAATTTTGGGGGGATTTCCTTATGCATCCCTTGTTATTTTTTTCTTGCAGCTTTCAAAATACTCTTCTTGTCCTTGGCATTGGAAAATTTGACTACCATGTGTCTGGGCAAGGTTCTCTTTGAGATTACCCTGTTTGGGGTTCATTGGGATTCTTGAATGTGCACATTCATGTCTTTCATTAAATTTGGGAAGTTTTCTGCCATTATTTCTTTGAATATTCCTTCTGCCCTGTTTTACTTTCCTTGGCTGCTCAAACAAATACCATGCAATGAGTTGGCTTAAACATTGGAATTTAATGGCTCATGGGTTGGAGGATAGGAAAAAGTCCAAATCAAGGCATCATCAAAGCAATGCTTGAATCCCAAAGACTGATGTTCTGGGGCGGCCTGCCCGGAAACCTCTGCACACAGCAATGTGCGTGGCTGCCTCTCCTGGCCTCTCCCTTCTTTTTTGGATTCCACTGAATTTCAGCTTCTTGCTTCCCATGGCTTTCTCTCAATCCGTCTGAATTTCATTCTGCTTATAAAGGACTCCATTAATAGGATTAAGACCCATCCCGGGCCACATCATAAATAAGGTAACCTCATCAAAAGGCCCTACTTACAATGGGTTCCTGCCCACAGGAATTAAGTACATACAGCTCCAAACCACTCCATGCCCTTTCTTTTTCTTCTTTTCCTGGAGTTCCCATAATGCACATATTGGTATGCCTGATGGTGTCCCACAGGTCTCTTAGGCTCTGTTCATTCTTTTATTTTTTTGCTCCTCATCTTTGAGATCTCTGGTGCTTTCTTCTTCTACCTCCAATCTGCTGTTGAAAACACCTAGGAATTTTTTCATTTCAATTATTATGTCCTTTGGCTCCAATGTTTCTGTTTGCTTCCTACTGAGAATCTCAAAAAGATTCCCATATTGTTCATTAATTGTTTTGCTCATATCCTTCAGTTCTTTCTCCATGTTTTCCTTAATTTCTTTGAGTATATTGAGTATCTTTCTTTCTTTCTTCCTTTCTTTTTTTAAGTCTCTATCCAGAAAGTCCAAAACCTGGTCGTCTTTGTTGATGGTTTCTGGATGTTTTTGTCAAAAACACTTTTTTTTGTACTTTATCCTATAGCTAGCCATCTTATTAAGCTCTTACTATTAATAATTCTATTAATAATAGTCTTTTAATAGAATATCTTAGATTTTTTTATAATACATGTAGCTTCAGATAAATATAAGGTATAATTATCTATACATTTTTATTTTTCTTGTGCTAATGTATTAGCTAGAACTTCCCACACAACATTAAATATCATTGGTGATATCATATACCAACTCTACTTGGGTCAAGTTTTCTTTTTCTTCTTATTATTATATTTTTACTTCTCTCCCCTTTCCCCCAGTTGTCTGCTTTCTGTGTCCATTCGCTGTGTGTTCTTCTGTGACAACTTCTATCCTTATCAGTGACACCAGGGAATCTGTGTCTCTTTTTGTTGAGTCATCTTCTTGTGTCAGCTCTCCATGTGTGTGGCGCCGTTCTTGGACAGGCTGCACTTTCTTTCACGTGGGCGGCTCTCCTTAGGGGGTGCACTCCTTGCACGTGGGGCTCCCCTACAGGGGGGACACCCCTGCGTGGCGCGGCACTCCTTGCGCACATCAGCACTGCGCATGGGCCAGCTCCACACGGGTCAAGGAGGCCCGGGGTTTGAACCGCGGACCTCCCATGTGGTATGCGGATGCCCTAACCACTGGGGCAAGTCCACTTCCCGGATCTAGTTTTCTAATCTCTATGTATCTATTCCGAAGCCCTTTCCAGAATCATATTGTTTTAATTATATTTAATTATCTGTTAGTTATGCCCCCTCCAGCAACAGTAATCTTGTTTTTTCAAAAATTTCTTGATTACTCTTCCCACATTTTGTTTCTGACCTTAATGGAAATACCTTTAGAATTTTACTGTTTAAGTAAGGATTAGAGTGGACTTAATGATATTCTATTCATGAACTATTGTGGTTAATAATCGAGAAAATGTGGCATTGGTGTGGAAAAAGTGGCCATGGTGGCTGCTGGGTGTGGGGAATGGGAGGAAGAGATGAGATGTGGAGGCATTTTCGGGCCCTTGGAGTTGTCCTGGTTGGTGCTGCAGGGACAATTGCCAGACATTGTATGTCCTCCCATGGCCCACTGGATGGAACGTGGGAGAGTGTGGGCTATGGTGTGGACCATTGGCCATGGGGTGCAGCGATGCCCAGAGATGTACTCACCAGATGCAATGGATGTGTCATGATGATGGGGGAGAGTGTTACTGTGGGGGGAGTGGTGGGGTGGGGGTGGTGGGGGTGAATGGGGACCTCATATTTTTTGAATGTAATATATTTTTTAAAAATGAATAAATAAAATAAAATAAAAAAGAATTTTACTGTTCAATATGGTGTTTGCCAAAAAACCACCTCTGGTATGTTTATAAAGTTCATTTCCATTTTCCTTAATTTTTTTTCTGGGACTGGCTGCTAAATTTTATCAAATGCTTTCTTCAGCCTCTATTGATATGAACATATAGTATCTCCTTGGATTTACTCATTTTAATAAATGGACAGTAAAAAGGAGCATCTCCCTAGGGGAGGAGCAGGGAAGGCCTCTCTGAGGAGGTGATACCTGGGCTGGGACCAGGAGCTCTTGACACAGTAGGTTAGAATCTCTTTGCCTTGAGAACAGAGAGAAGTCTGCAGTAGGAACACTTTGCAAAATTAGCAGAGACGTGAAAATGTAAAGAGCCGTCTAGGATGGGCTTTCCTGCTAGGAGGAGTTGCACAGACAGTGAAAACCAAGAGCTCCTGATGGAAACTTTATGTGCCCTTTTTTCCCAGGACTTCAACAGCACTGATAAGCAGTGTCATACTACGGCAGTTTTCATTTCATGAGCAGCCACAGAAAGAAACGGACCTGTATTATTACAAACCCCATTTCACAGACGAAGAAACTGAGGCCCAAAGACAGGAAGGTGCCGCCGCAGAGCCGGTGAGAAGACCGCTCCCGCTCACTCCGCAGCCGGGCACTCCCGGGCACGTCCGCCAGGTGGGGCGAGCGCCAAGGGCCGCGCGCTCGGGGCGGCGGAAGGCTGCCGGCCGCCGTCGGTCCCTCCCCAGCCAGCCCCGGGTCCCGCCCGCCGGGGAGAGGCGGGTCCCGGCGCCCCTCGAGCCGTCCGCGCCCACCCGCGCAGAGCAGAGCGGGGCAGCGGCGTCCTGCGCGCGCGGCCGTCGGTGCCCGGACATGGCGGGGGCCGCGCTGCTGCTGGGCCTGGCGCTGCTGGCGCCGCGGGCGGCCGGCGCGGGCCTGAGGCCGTGCTACGACGGCGCGGGGCGCGCTCAGCGCTGCGTGCCGGTGTTCGAGAATGCCGCGTTCGACCGGCTCGCCGAGGCCTCGCACACGTGCGGCCACCCACCCGAAGACTTTTGTCCGCACGTGGGGGTGTCGGGCGCCACGGCGCAGTGCCAGCGCTGCGACGCCACCGACCCCAGGCGCCACCACAACGCCTCTTACCTCACCGACTTCCACAACCCGGAAGAGAGCACCTGGTGGCAGAGCCCCACCATGGCCTTCGGCGTGCAGTACCCCACTTCGGTCAACATCACGCTGCGACTGGGTAAGTGCGGGCTCGGGCGCTGCGGGTGGTTCCCGTCTCCACCGCGTCCCGGGCGGGAGGCAGAGGCTGCTGCAGCATGCTGCACACCCTGGCTGGGAGGTGGGACAGAGATCTGGAGTCCCCAGGAACAGCACCTGTACCTGCCTAGTGGCGGGCAGCGTAGACTGAGGGGTGCCCCTTGGCCCTGGGAGGGGCCCGGAAGACTTCTGGGAGCTCTCTGCGCAGAGGTAGATCTGGGTGCAATGGCCATGCCCTGTAGTGGGTTTTCATTCTAGACCCGGAACCGTTGGGGGAGGGAAAAGGGAGATGACCCGCCAGGGACTGAACTAGTCCACCTTCTAGGATCTCATAATCTTGGGTCTTTCTGGTCTCCTTCTGGGGCTCATTGAACCCCCAGACTGTGCACAGTCCCTGGTTGTTTTCCTGGGGGCAGAGGAGCCAAGGCATTCATTACCGGGAGATGTTTAGCCCTCTGGGCAGGAGGGCTGTTTTGTCCTGCTGTTGGGTAGCTGGATGGAATGGCATGTCCTCTTGGCCTGCCCATGCCTCCCTTCACCGGACTCCATGCCAAGGGGCAGGAGCCTTAGATCCCCAGGAATCCGAATCCAGAGGTCTTCACTCTGGTGCCCTCCCCCCAGGGCAGAAACCTGGAATGCCCCCCCCCCCCCCCCGCACAGCCCCTCCCACCTCCCTGGGCCCCCCTTTTCTCAGCGCAGAGTCTGACCTGTGGCAGCCACCGCAGCCCTTTCAGGGAGGGAGTGTTTTCACAAGTCCACACTCCCTGATCTGCAAGGTCAAAATTCCCCCAAAGTGCTGAAAATCAAAAGATTTTTCTAACTCAGTCTGGCTGCTAAACCTAACCTGAAGCTATTTATAATCTGTTTATCCTCATTTAGTGTTAATATTCAAATATTTTGCTACTGAATTCTCATTTGAGTACAGCCTGCAGCCCCCTCCCCCAGGGGGGAGGAGGGCTATTGATGCAGAATATGGTGTAATCACTGTATCATCTTTCTAAAATCTGAAAAGTTCTGAATTCCAATGCACATTTAGATCCAAGGACTTCGGCTAAGGGGCTTTTGCTACATATCCCTATTTAACAGATGAGAAAACTGAGATCAGAGATATTTAGTGTTTTGCCCAAAGACATACAGCTACTACATGACAATGTGGACGTGAATTCATGTGCATCGAGGTCAGAGCACAAACTCCTTGACATGAGTTCCACCACTCATCAACAGAGTGGCTCTTCCTAACCCCTGGTGACTACGCCATGGGGGAGGGGGGAGGTTGGGAAGTGACATTGGGGTGTGGGGGGGGACATGAGCTGCTTGTCAAGCAGGCAGGTGCTGGCAGAGTGCTGGCTCCCACCTCAGAAAGCTCATTTCCCAGGCTACCATCATCTTCTCTTGGCCTCTCTGGCCCAGGGGATGGGGCAGGGACTCGGGTCTCTACCCAAAATTGGGGGTGACGGGAAGCTGGTTGGGGGTGGGGAGAGACTGAGGAGCCGGCTGGATGGGCTGGCAGAACCCCAAGGCCGCAGTGGAAGGAATCTGGGACAGGGTTGAGGACTGTGGGGGAGATGCGCTGTTCTATGACAGAGGATGCGGGTTTGGCTGATGGGTCATGGGACTCAGGGCCAGGCAGGAAGGGACTCAGCCCAGGCACAAAGGGGGATGGGTGATGGAGTCGGAGTCCAGTGTTTCGGATTTTTGGACTCTTCTCATTTACTGAGTGCTTATTGTATGGTTTATCTGTGTGACCTCGTTGACCCCTAGCTAGAACCTTGGAGGCAAGGTGGTTCTCATTCCTCTATAAGCAAGGAAACTGAGGCTCAGAGGGTGGAGCCAAGATTTCACCCCCAGCAAGCCTTACCCTGAGCCAGTGTCCTGTTCATTGTGTTATACAGCACCAGGCACATCGGAGGCGCTTCAGAAGCATTTGTAGAACGAAGACTGAATGAATGGATGGATGGATGAATGAGTGGATGGCTGAATGGCTGAATGAATGAATGAATGAATGAATGGTGAATGACCTTGTCATCTTTGCCCTGTATTTCTGGGTCCAGCTCAGGGTTATATTTGGTCTGCTCTGGGGGGGCAGAACAGGATAGAAATCATGAAACAGGCTTTGGATTCAGGCCCAGCTCATCCCCTCACTGGGCAAGCTGGTATGCCTGACTGTGCCTCAGTTTCTTCAGCTGTAAAATGGGGTAAGAGTCTCCACCTCCCGGGGTGGTTGTGCAGGTTCCGTGAGCTCAGGCCTGCCAAATACCTTCAGGAGTCATGACTTCTCCCGTTGAGATGCACCACTCTGCTGAGAGTGGCTTGGAGCTGAGCTTCCCGGCTGGCTGGACGCTATCTAAGGATTGAGAAATGCTCAGCCCAGCTGCCCAGCCAACCTGGCTCCCCTGAAAAAGGGTCTGTCCCCAGCTCTGGGACCCTTTTACGCCTGAGGAGCACTGAGAGCCCACAGCAGCCCTAGATTCGGTTCATTTTTGATTCCTTGCAACTCTGGATTGCTCTAAGCCAAAACATGGATTGCATAATATTGGGGGAAGGTTGTCAGGGCTACCCCAGAATCCCCTCTGCTATGCCATTGTCAGGGGGGCTGGGAGCCTTTCCTCTCAGTCCTCAAGCCACCTCTGCTGGCCCCATCCCCCTCTCCCCGCCACTCCTTGAAGGCTTAGGTGGGAGGGGAGAGGGCCTGGTCAGCTCTGGCCCAGGGGCCCCTGGAGGGAGTGCCCTGAAAGGCAGGGGAGGGAGCAGCCGCCGGTCAGCCAGGGATGGAGGTCGCTGCTTTCCCAGCCCCCTGTGAGCTCCCGGACATCTGTTCCAAATCCTCCAGTCGCTAAGCTGAGCCTTCCTGTCTGGGATGAAAGGCTGCAGTGGGGTCTGGCAGCTTCTTGTCCTCCACTGAGATCCTGGGAAGTAGGCTGGGCTGGGGCCTTGTCGGGGGAGGGGGTCATGGGAGGAGGCGACAGTCATCAGGGGAAAGGGACAGTGTTCAGGGGGTGCTCACCGCGTGCTGAGAACTCTGCCGAGTCAGACCCAGCCCCGCACGGGGCGTTCTTTTTCTCTTTCTTCTCTGTCAGTATGGAAACATCTCTAAAAGATAATTAAAGAAAAAAGGAAATTGTACAACTACACATTCAGTCTCACTAACTTATATTAATCATTAATTATCATTATATTAATTATAAATGCATTTATTATAATTAATTATATACTTAATTTATATTCATTTTTAAACATAAAGACCCACATGCTATGCTCTTGAAGGAGACTTGCTTATGTGGGAAGGTATAATTGCCCAAATCAACTTCAGGATCGTGGTTTCCTAGAGGCGGGGGGCTAGGGAAGGGTTCCAACTCTATCTATAATAACTATTTTTTTATTAGGGAAGTTGTGGGTTTACAGAAAAATCATGCGTAAAAACAGAATTTCCATATAGCACCCTATTATTAACACCTTGCCTTCCTGTACATTTGTTACAATTCATGAAAGATATATTATTGTTAATAATTATAGTCCATCCTTTACAATAGAGTTCACTGTGCTGTACAGGCCTATGTTTTTTGTTTTAATGTTTATTCTAGTAACATACATACCTAAAATTTCCTTTTTAACCACACTCAAACATATAATTCAGTGCTGTTAACTGCGTTGACAGTGTTGTGCTGCATCGCCACTATCCATTCCGAAAACTTCCCCGTCAACCCAAATAGAAAGTCTGTACAATTTAACCACTGACTTCTTTCTCACCCTTCGCTCCAGCCCCTAGTCACAGTTCATTCTTTTATATGTAGATGGAGAAACTGAGGCTCTGGAGGTCACATGGCCAGTAAATGGCTGGTCTCTGCGTGAGCCCAGGACGCTCCGCCTAACTGTGCTTCGTGGGAGTGGCGAGAAGCCAGTGTAGCCTGGCCGTGGGGTTCAAGCTGCTCCTGGGGAGAACCCCGTCTGAGCCTCCGTTTTTTGGTGGTATGGGAGGAATCCCTCCTTCCAGCTTGCACCCTTGCTTGGATTCCTGAAAGCTTCTGGAACCAAGAAAGCCCCTTGAGCCCCCGAGCAGATGCGTTCTGAGCCCCGCAGCAGTGGGCAAAGCTCAGGGACTGAGGTGGCTCCACCCCTGCCGCCCTCTCCTCCCACCGGGGTTCCTGGCCTCCGTGTGCGACATTCACTGCACGTGTTCATTCACTCCTTCCCTCGGTTTTTACTGAGCCCCGACTGCCCGGCCCCAGGGATGTGGCTGTGAGCAAGACCCTCACACAGTCCCTGCTCTCGCAGGCTCACAGTCCCCCAGGAGGAAGGGCTGTGCCAAGGAATTGCCCGCATGAAGAGTCGTGCTCGGAGAACACCTATCAGGGTAACGAGCCTTGTCGGGGAGCCAGGAAGGGCTCCACGGAGATGTGAAGGGTGGTAGGAGTTGACAAAAGAGGGAGGGGCGTTGCAGGCCCAGGGGACAGCACGGGGGAGGCGGCGGAGGCAGCGGGGTGTTCCTGGAGTGAGTAAAGACAAGGGGGAGACGGGGAAGCACTTGGCCCGGTGGGGCCTGGACGTCAGGCGCCCCCGCCGCCCCTGAAGAGTCCCAGAGCAGGCAGCTCTCCTGTGCTTGGCTCCCCTGTGCTTGGCTCTGCTGCGTCTTCCTGTCGGGTGTGTGGCCTTGTTTGCCTTGGCTGGGGCCAGCACTGGGGGCCAAGGCCTCCTTCCTCTTCCCTGGGGATTCCAGCAGGAACGCCGGGCCCAGGCAGGTCAGGGGGTCCAGACTACGGCCCTGGTTAGCCTGCATTCCCAGAAGCAGCCCCCGCACACCCCCCAGGCCCAGCCGGCCAGGGCCACCTCTCCACTTTCTCAGCCTCCCAGGACTGACTCAGGAGGTGAAGAGGTGGGACGTGCTAAAGCTGGGGTGGGGGTGGTGAGGGCAGCCGTCCTCCTGTGGACCTCCCAGGCTCCGCTCGTCCCTCCCCCCAGGTCCCCCCTGGCTGCAGCCAGCTGCCCTTTGCAGGGTTGTAGTGGCCACTTCTGCTCTTTCCTTGCTTCCACCCAGGAGGCTTTCTCTTCCCACTGTATTCAGGCTCACCCATATCTCCTTCACTCAACAACAGTCTGTGCCCAGCCCTCGGGGTGCAGCATGGACCAGCACCTGTCTGGCCCGCTCAGCTTGGAGACGACCACCTCTAGGAAGCCCCCACCCTCCGAGATTGAGCAGAACCAGCCTGGGTGGCCCCACTGTCTGGCCACCCTCATGCCTCTGCTTCCGCTCACCTTAGCTGCCCTGCCCTTCACCATCTTCCTCTCAGCAGCCTGCCGGGGGCCGTACTTGCCCTGCACGCAGCCGCCCCCTCCACCTCCTTTCTCCTGCCCTCCTGCCAGGCATGCCCTCGCTCCATCTCACGCCCCTGGCTTGGCCTGTTGGAATCGCGGCTGACCGTTGGGACTCCACCTGCACCCCTTGCCCAGGCCCGTCACCTCCCCCCTAAGCCCTTGACCTGGTGTTCAGAGAGCCTGCTAAATATCAGGCTTGAGTGTCACATGAGGGCACATTTTTCCAAGCAGATGAACAAGTGGCATCAGTCACATGAAAAGATGCTCAATAGTATTAGCGAAAAGGGAAGTGAAAATCAAAGCCACAATGAGATACCCCTTCACAGCCACAAGAGTGGCTACTATTAAACAAACGGAAAATAAGTGTTGGAGAGAATGCAGAGAAATTGGAATGCTTTTGCCTCGTCGGGAATGTGAACTGGTGCAGCTGCTGTGGAAAACAGTTTGACGGTTCCTCAGAAAGTTAAACATAGAATTACCATACGACCTGGCAATTGCACTCCTACGTCTATACCCCCAAATAAATTGAAAATAGGGACTCAAACAGATACTTATAAAGCAGTGTTCATAGCAGCATTATTCATAATCTCCAAAAAATGGAAACAATTGAGGTGTTCATCAACAGATGAGCAGAAAAACAAAGTGTGGTACATGCACAATAGAATATTATTCTGTCATGGGAAGGAGTGAAGTTCTGAGACTTGCTGCAATGTGGATGCATCTTGAAAACGTTATGTTGAGTGAAATAAGCAAGGCATTTAAGGACAAACACTGTATTATTCCATTTATATGAAATGTCTAGAAATAGCAAATTTGTAGACAGAAAGTAGATGAGAAGTACCAGGGGATGGGGGAATGGAAGAAAGGGGAGTTACTAGCGGGGGGAAAGTAAGGGCATCCTCCTCCCTCTCTTCTCTCCATGCACTGAAACTAGAAACTCAGAGTCAATCATGATTTTTCCCCTCTCCTTAGCCCTTTGGTGCCAGCATTTACCTGATCATCAGATCCTTCTCTGAACCATTCTTTGTGTTCTTCCTCCTCTGTCATTCCCACTGAACCCCTGATCCATTCCCTGGTTTATTGCAATGGTCTTGAACGCCTGCCACTTCTCTTTGGAAACTTGTGCCTTCAGTCACGTCTCAGCTTAGACTGGAACTCAGAATCCTTCTTAACAGAAGCTGTAGGCACTAATCAGTCAGATGAAATTAGTTTGCTTTCTGCCGGTTAAACAATGGACTTGACAGTCTTGACTCATCTTTGGGGCTCAGACTATTGGTCTAAAGATGGGAGAACTGTGATGGGGCCAGCCCAGATTCAGCCAGACTCTCACCATGTCTGGCATCGATCGTGACCATGGGAAGTTCCCAGCTCCTGCAGGTATTCGCTGTGCCCAGAATTGCCAGGAGGTAAGGTGGGAAAGGAAGGATGGCATGATGGGTGGCCAGACAGCAGCGGCGAGGGCCTGCTGAGATCTGCCCCCAGGCTGGTTCTGATGCCTGCAGTAGGCAGGGCCCCTTGCCCACGCATCTCCAGCTCGGCTCCCCACCCCCCCCAACCCCCCCCCCCCAGGCTCCCCAGATGTCTCCAATTAAAGAGGTTAGTTTTATTTCCATTTTCTCAAAATGAGCCTCCCCCGAGTTCATTCTGCTTGGTCAGTGCCAGACGTGAGCCCGCTTGGTTTTATGACTGGCCGCGATGTCTTTCTCGGTGGGCCTTATGTCCCGGCCGGTTGTATAGGACATGGCTTGGTGCTTGCCTTGGGTGGGGACCAGGTCACTGGTGAGGGCTGGAAGTGGGTGAGACCTTTGCAGTCTCCGTGGGCACCAGCTCCCCTTCCTGGGCATCCCCTTCTCCTTGGGGACACACAGGAGAGGGTGGACTGCTTTGGGGTAGTAACTTTGGGGCGGAAAGCCCGTGGTCTAGTCGAGACTCGACTGTTTTCTGCATGACATTGGGCAAGTCCCTTCTCTTTTCTGAGCCTCAGGCTCCTCATTAGTCAGATGCACAGTGATGGAACTAGATGGGATCTCAATGACGCAGTGCGTGTAAATCTCTTAGCAAGGGGTCTGGCACACAGTAGGTGCTCACTAAATGTTGGTTCTGTAAAACAGAGACTCATTTGCAGAGCATAACTTGGTGACACACCTTTGGTGTCAGTTATATTGACAGACCTTACAAATCATGCTTTCTCTTGCTTATCTGGCAAGCACTTATTAAGCACCAGCTGTATACAAATCACTGTGCTCAGTTTAAGGACTCATAACCCCTGCCCCAAGAGAGTCACAGTCCAGTGGGAGAGATGGATGGGTCTCTACGGTACAGGTTAAAGAGACTCAGGGAATCTGCCACAAGCTGAGGTTCCAAGATGCGTGGCAGTTAGCCAGGGAGGGTGGGAGGAGGGTGTTCCAGGACCAGGTGACTGACAGCAGAGCTGTGGCCTCTTTGTGGTGGTTCATTCTGCCTGGAGCACAGAGAGGGAGGAGGGAGCAGTGGCAAGAAGTGAAGCTGGCATGTGGACGCCCAGGGGTGCATGGGACCCAGTGGGGTAGAAGCGGGGAAAAGTGTTCTAGGGAAGAGGGAACAGCATATTGGGCAGCCAGGAGGTGAAGCAGCCCCATGCTCCCAGGCAGTGCCAGCCCCAGTTAACAATTGGGGATGACGTTTTGGCTCAGCTCTCCTGACAGGAGCCTCATTGGCCCCTGGAGCTCATGAGGGAATGGGATAGGGCGTCAAAGCTAATTCTTGTTACTGTTTAGAAAGATATTGAGGCTGTTTCCTTCTCCAGCCTTCGGTCTGCCTTTGGTAGAAACTATTTCATCACAAAGCGGGAATTGAATTGCTTTCTTGGCCCTTCTAATTAACTCTTGTAACCAAAAGTCCCTGCCGTGTGCCTCTGATGTTCCTGTGTCTTCTCTCGTCTCCTAGCTCTGCAAGGAGGAGGAAAATCCCGCTTCCTAGTGTGTGATATTGCTCGTCTGCATGAGATCCCAGCCACTGCCTTCTTCTCAGAGCAGTTTTAGCTGCCAGCTACCTTTTAAGTGGCTCCCAGCTCCCCTCCCGTGAGGTGCCTGTCTGCTAGACGTTTGTCGACGAGTCTGCGCAGGTCGGCCGGCACTTGCTCCCCTTCAGCCTCCTTTAATGAACCCACGTCTGAGGTAGACGCCTGCCTTGCTCAGGAGCCTGAAGCCCCAGCAGACACCAGCCACTCCCAGACACCCGCTCGTCTGCTGCACGTGCTTCCTGTTAAAAGGGACTTGGGGTGATGGTGCCAAATCGCACTGCAACTTGACTTAGAAAAACATCTTAGGACATGTCAAGGCAGTTGCTTTTTAAAAATATAACGGTATTTTCTCCAGTTTTTAAATTAGAACAGGCTTTACGGGAGAAAATTTGGAAAACGTAGAAAAATGGAAAAGGGAAAAAACGTTACTCTAAGTCCTGTGCCCCGAGGACAACCACACTTGTCAGTGTGCTGTCTTTCTCTCCTACTGTTCTTTGGGGATTATAAAATATAAATGTGATGCTTTGGCATGTACAGTCGTGTCTTTTTCTTTTTCGCTCAACCTTTGACTTAAACTTTCCCCATGTATGACAGACTCCTTGCCGGCTGTTTCAGTGCTGGCCGCAAACACACACAGAGTTATGTCCTATAATTCGCTGGACTATTCCCTTATGGTTCCAATTTGTTGCTACTATTAAAAATGCCTTGATGAGCATTTCCATGCGCTTAGACTCCTTTTTCCTTGTTTGAATTCCCAGAAGTGGGATTCCTCTGCCAAAGCCCAGGAATATTTTTATGCCTCTTCATCTACATTGTCAAACTCCCTTCCCAAAGGGCCAAGAATTTTTTTTTAAATACATAACAGCTTTATTGAGATATAATTCATATACCATACATTTCCCCCACTTAAAGTATACAATTCACTGGTTTTTAGATGATTCACAGAGTTGTGCAACCACCACCATAATCAGTCTTATAACATTTTCATCACGCCAAAAAGAAACCCATACGCGTTAATAGTCACTTCCAATTCTTCTTCCCCCAGCCCCTAATAATCCGCTTTCTATCTCTATGGATTTGCCCTTTCTGTACATTTCATACAAATGGAATCATACTATATGTGGTCTTTTGTAACTGACTTCTTTCACTTAGTATAATGTTTTCTAGGTCCAGCCACATGTAGCATGTATCAATACTTCATTTTTTAATGCCAGAATAATATTCCATTGTAGGGATATACCACATTTTGTTTATCCATTCATCAGGTGATGGACATTAGGGTTGTTTCTGCTTTTTAGCTATTAAAAATAATGCTGCTAAGGACATTTGTGTACAGTTTTTTGTGTGGACATATATTTTCATTTCTCTTAGGTATGTACCTAGGAGTGGAATTGCTGGATCATATGATAACTATGTTTAACCATTTGAGGAACTGCGAGACTGTTCAACAGAGTGGCTGTGCCACTTTCCATTCCCACCAGTAGTGTATGAGGGCTCCCATGTCTCCACATCCTCGCCAATGCTTGGTATTATCTGTCTTGTCTTATTATAACCATTCTAGTATGTGAAATAATATCCCTTTATCATCGTGATTTGCATTTCCCTGATGACTAGTGACGCCCAGTGTCTTTTCCTGTGCTTGTTGGCCATTTGTACATCTTCTTTGGAGAAATGTCTGTTGAGATCCTTTGCCCATGTTTAAATTGGGTTGTCTTTTTGTTATTGAATTGTAAGAGTTCTTTATATATTTTAGATGAAAGTCCCCTATCGGATGGATATATGATTTGCAAGTATTTTCTCCCACTGTGCGGGTTGTTTCTTCATTTCCTTGACATTTTTCTTTGACACATAAAAGGTTTTTTTTGTCTTTTGATGAAGTCCAGTTTATCTATTTTTTCTTTTATCACTTGTGCTTTTGATGTCACATCTAAGACCCTGCCTGACCCAAGATCACAAAGATTTACTCCGAAACTTTCTTCTAAGAGTTTTATAGTTCTAACCCTTACGTAAAGTCAAGATGTTTAAACAGAAGATTAAGATATTGTTCCTCGTAGTAAGGAAGAGCGTTGGCACACCACGGCAGGCTCCTCGGGATCTGGTGCAGGGAAGGAAGGGCCAAAGGCAAGCAGCAGACCTGGGAAGAGGGTCGGCGTGGTCTCGGGAACACGGCAGAACTCCCTGGAAGTGCCTTCCTGCGCACGTCAGCACGGGCACATCCTGTGCACATCAGCGTGTGACTTCTTGCTGGATGTCAGCCCCTGTGCTAGGCACTGGGCTGGCGAAGATTGAGAAAGAAAAGTCAGTTGCTGCCTCGAGGCGCGCCGCGCAGCCATTGCCCCGTGGGGAGGCGAGTATGGAGAGACGGTGCACTCGCAGCTGCCCTGTGGAGCCAAAGGGGTCGCCTCACCTGGCTGGGGCAGGACATGGGGGGAGGGGCTAAAGGAAAGCTTCTGCGAGGAGGGGGCATCTGAGTGTGAACCTAAAGGAGGAGGCAAGCCAGGGGACCCCGGCTGGTGGCATGTCAGGCAGGTGGGAAGTTGTCTTTTAAAATTAACCCTGTATAAGAAGAAAAAAGAAAAAAACAAAAAATATATAAATCAACCCTTTATTTTATTTTATTTTCCTTAAGACAGATTTTTTTTCCTCTATTTTTTTAAACTGTTACATTAAAAAATTATGAGGTCCCCATATACCCCCCCACCCCTCTCACCCCACTTCTCCCACATTAACAACCTCTTTAATCATCGTGGCATGTTCTTTGCATTTGGTGAATACATTTTGGAGCACTGCTGCACCACATGGATAGTGGTTTACATTGTAGTTTACACTCTCACCCAGTCCACCCAGTGGGCCATGGCGGGACATACAATGTCCAGCGTCTGTCTCTGCAGTACAACCCAGGACAACTCCTAGTCCTGAAAATGCCCCCACATCATATCTCTTCTTTCCTCTCCCTACCCTCAGCAGCTACCATGGCCACTTTCTCCACATCAATGCTACCCTTTATTTTTATTATCAAAGTCACACATTTAGTTTAAGAGTCCAGCACGGAAAGTGGATGTGGCTCACGTGATTGAGCTCCCACCTACCACATGGGAAGTCCTGGTTCAGTTCCTGGTGCCTCCTGAAGAAGAAAAGCAAGACAGTGAGCTGATATGATGGTAAGACATGGTGAGCTGACACAACAAGATGGCGCAACAAGGAGACACAAAGAGGAAAGACAATGAGAGATACAACAAAGGAGGGAGCTGAGGTGGCTCAAGTGATTGAGTGCCTCTCTCCCACATGGGAGGTCCTGGGTTCAGTTCCCAGTGCCTCCTAAAGAGAAGACGAGCACACAACGAATGGACAGAGAGAGCAGACAGTGAGCACAAGCAACAGAGGGTGGGGGGAGAAATAAAAAGAATAAATCTTAAAAGAAAAAAAGTCCAACACTTCTGTAGAGTGTCCCATGGAAGGCAGCGGTTGCCTCCCCAGCCCAGTCTCCCTTCCCCACGCCCCACTTCCCAGAAACCTCTGAGCCTCGCTGTTCCTGTGCCTTCACATCTCCCATTCTCATGTTTCTGTTCCTGGCCATTGTCGTTGGTTGACGTCCCAGGAGGGAAGGTGTTCAGCCCATTTCCCACCCCTCAGGGACCCTTCCCACCTCACACCCCACCCTCCCAGTGTAGTTCCAAGTAGTTGTAATAGATCTGGGTCCATTGCTGACTGCGGTGGGCACCCTGGAGCCTGAGCTGGAGTTGGGGGAGCAGGGAGATGAGGCTGGAGCACTCCCAGGTTCAGGGAGACATTAGAGACCAAGAAACAAGAGGCAGCAGGGAGCCCCTGCCGGATCTGAGCGGAGCGACAGCTTCGGATTTGTGTTCTAGAGAGATCCCCCTGACTGCTGCGTGGGAAGTAGGGTGGAGCAAGGCTGGAGGCGGGAGGAGGCAGGTGCAGGCGGGTGATGGCGCAGCCTGGATGGCATGGAGGCAGGGCAGGTGCTGAGAGTGTGGAATATGAGGTGCCTGCGGATGGCCTGTGGGTTCAAGCTCTGGAGAGAGGCCAGGGCTGTAGATCCCCATCTTGGTGTCACAGCATGGGTGGGAAGGGGGGTGGGGGCAGAGGGCACCCCTGGGGGATGGGGAGTGAGAGGAAGGGACCCAGGGAGGGCAGGGAAGAGGAGCCCAGGAGCAAGACGGAGGGGAGGGGTCTTCAGAGGTGGCGGGGGTGATCAGAATCAAGGCGGGTCCCCTGGCTGTGGCCATGAGGGGCTTTGCCTGAGCAGTTTCCATAGAACAGCAGTGTGTTGAGGGTGAAGTTGGAACTTGAGCCTGTGGGGACAGCAGATAAAGACCCCTGTTGAGAAATTTGCATCAGAAGTTAGATGGAAGCTAGAGCAAGTAGGGGGTCCAGGAAGGATTGTATTAGAATTAGGGGAACTTGGAAGGGGGTATCCAACAGACTAGGGGTCTGGAGTCACTGGGCTGGAATGAGGCCAAAGGCACAGGTGGAAGGGTCAGCTTCTTGGGATATAGTAAAAGAAATAACTTTCTAACATAGACTGGACTTCTAGAGCTACTTGAGCAAAAAGAGAAGTCTGCGGTCAGAGGTGTTATCCTGCAAATTCTTGTGCAGGGAGGGAAAGGGAGTTGGCCTAGATAAGGGATGGCATATACCTGGGAAGCCTGCACAATTGTCCTCTCCCTGTGCGGTGACAGGCATCACTAATTGATCACAGCACCCCAGCATGCTCTCCAGACAGCCTCTAATAATCCATCCAAGTTCGCCTATGAAATGCAGCCTTTCTGCTCTTCCTGAACTAGGCTTCCCACTGTCCTTTCCCTTCTCTAAAATGGGTCCATTTCTTCCCGGCTGCAGGGAAGGCTTACGAGATCAGCTACGTGAGGCTGAAGTTCCACACCAGTCGCCCTGAGAGCTTCGCCATCTACAAGCGCAGCCACGCGGGCGGCCCGTGGGAGCCCTACCAGTACTACAGCGCCTCCTGCGAGAAGACCTACGGCCGGCCCGAGGGCCAGCTCCTGCACCTAGGCGAGGACGAGCGCGTGGCCCTGTGCACCTCCGAGTTCAGCGACATCTCCCCGCTGAGCGGGGGCAACGTGGCCTTCTCCACCCTGGAGGGCAGGCCCAGCGCCTACAACTTCGATCAGAGCCCCGTGTTGCAGGTCAGGGAGGAGCAGGACTTGCAGGGGCCAGGACGCGGCTGCAGGCAGGGTGCCTGGGTCACGGGGACCCCGGGAAAGTCTCAGTGGCAGGGCACGTGCGGCCCTGTTCCAGCATTAAGTAGCAGAAGCCTTTGTCACCTCTAAATCTTTTGTGGATGCCCGATGATAAAATAGATGAGAGTTGAGCAGAATTGTCCCCTCCCTTGTCCCCGGTAGTAGCGCCCTGTGGCCCTAGGAGCACCTGACAATCCCCTATTAACTGATCCCTTCCTTATACAGGTGGGGAAACTGAGGCCTGGAGAAGGGAAAGGATCTACCAGGGCATACATGATTTGGTGGAAGGGCCCAGAGCAGAACCCAAGTGCCCAGACTTGCAGCTGGTGCCCTTTCCAGAACTCCTTGCCTGTAGGGCTTTGGTTTCTCCCTCTGTGAAATAGTGATAGCACCTGCCTTGTGTGTCTGCAAGGGCTTTTATGAGGAGAGCATGGAAAACGTGAAAAGAGCATGAGCTTTGGAGCCACAGAGTCCTGGGTTCAATGCTGTAAGCAGAGCTGCCCAACAGAGCTTTCTGTGATGATGGAAATGGTCCAAGAGAGCAGCCACCAGTCACACGTGGCCATTGAGCTCTGTGACTGAGGAAATGAACTTTTCATTTTAATTACCTTTAATTTAAATATTTGCATGTGTCTAGTAGCTGCCGCATTGGACCGCGCAGCTAAAGGACAATGGCAGCGTCTTCCCCAGGTGGCCAGTGCCGTGCGTGGCACATAGGAATTGCTCACTCATGCTTTGAAAATGAGAGTTGACCGCAGCTTGCTGTTCTCATTGTTGGAGCAGAGAGGGCGTGGGCTGGTGGCTGTGTCCTTTGATGCAGGGCCCCCAGCCCACATGGCAGCATTTATGTCAAATTTATGCCAAGAGCCGCCACCTGCGGCCAAGTTGACCTGTTGACGTTGCTGGGCATGCTTGGGGAGCCGTGCCCCCCTGGTCCATTTCCTTGGTGTCCCACAGGCCTCTGCCCGAGTAGGACTCACTGCACCTCCTCTGCCTACCTGGGTCAAGGAGGGGGCTGGGGTTAGGGCCCCATTTGTTTCCAGAGGGGACCTGTGGCCCCAGAGGGCAGTTCTGTCCTGCCTGGCTGCATGGTGTAAGCTGCAGGATCCCATCTCCAGACACCCAGGCCCTGCTTGTCCCATTAAAAATGTTCACATGCCATCACCATGATTTTGTTGAACACGACAGTTTCTCCTCCGTGGGATCTAAGATCTGTAGATTAGGAAACATAAACAGAGGTCAAGCGCAGAGGGCCAGGCCGCCACTCAGCCGATGCCTGTGCTGCTGCCACCCCCCAGAGAGGCTCAAGCTGAGACGCCCAACTGCAGGGCTGTTGCCTCCTATGTCCTGGACATGGTCCCTGAAGGAGAAACAGCCTTTGCAGAAATGTCTCCCTGCTGCTCCCAGGCAAAGCTGAAGTCAGAGAAGGACAGAAAAAGGCAAGCAAGGCTCTCTCTCGTCATCCTCCCGGGCACATTGGTGTGACGCTTTCTCGGAGAACATGGAGCCTTTCTGGATGGGAGGCTGGGAGGTCACGACAGATGTGTGGCTGCTGGGTCTCGGGCTCCTCTGTCCCCCACAGGTGGGCCGAGCACCTTGGGAAGAAGGCTGGTCTGGCCAGCCCCGAATCAGGCCGCCGGGGTTGAGCAGCTGCCTCAGCAGCTCAGATCCACCTCTCTGCGGTGCTGGGTGGGGCACAATTGCTGCTCTGTAGAACCAAAGCTCTCCGCCTCCTGCTTCTCCTTAACATCACCTTCTGGAAACTCCAGAACCCACTCGTGAGTTTAGCTGGGTCCATCATAAGTTGCAAAAATCAGTTGCCTGGTTACAGCTTCAGTTTGCCCTCACATGCCCTCTTTTAGGCACCAGGGAGTGCGCCCTACAGTCTGGGCAAATTCCTGGTGTCTCAGGACAGCCTGATGCTGTTCCTGCACTGCCATTGGCCCTGCATCCTGGTGGAGTAGCTCATTGGCTGGAAAGCAGATGCAGGCACCAGGAGGAGGGGTCCTGCCCAGCTCTGCCACTGATGGACTGGGAGCCCTTTGGCAGGTCACTGCCCTGGTACAATGAGGGTGTTGGGGTAGACAGTGGAAGGCTGGTTAGCCTAGTGGTTAAAGCCTGGGCCCTGGGGTCAGATAGAGCCAAATCCCAGCCCTGCCATGTACCCACCGTGCCACTTGGAGCAGAATACTTACTCATGCTGAGCCTCAGTCTCCTTGCCTGTAGATGGGGATAATAACGGTACCTGCCTCACCGGGCGGTCGTGACGGGCCAGGGAGGTGGTGAACGCAACACACCTGAGCTGTAACAGGCACGCAGTCAGGGCCAGCTGCTACTACTCCTGCTGGCCTGCCAGCGCTGACATCCAATTGAGTTTTCTAGGTGGCACTTTTTCTGGAGAAAGACTAGAAGAGCAGTGCCTTCAGCTGTGCCCTGCTGGATTTCCCCAGCCGAGGCCTTAGGTCCTCACTTCCCAGCTGATCCAGTGGCCAGCAGTTTCAGCATCACCTGGGCACAGTAGAAATGCAGATTCTCAGGCCCCACCCCTACCTCCTGAATCAAGCTGAAGTCTCGGGTGATCAAAATGCATGGTAACATTTGAGAAGCACCGCCTTAGGTGATTCGGGAGTGATGGGGACCCACAAACTCTGGCACAAATTCAGCTTAGTACTGAGACTCCCAGGGAAGTTTCTGGTCCTGGACCCCTCCTCCCTGGCTGCAGTGTCCTCGGGCAGACGCCCTGGGCCCCAGGCAGTGGGCTCGAGGGTTGCTGAGTTCAGGGGGAGCTGGAGAGGCCCCACTGGCCTGAGTCATGCTGGGGAGAGAAGACAGACTTCTCCGGGAGCTCGTTTTCTGTAACGATGGGCCTGATTGCTAAACCAGCGGCTCCTGGGCTGAATTAAAATGATTAAAATTCAGCCGGAGCTACCTCTCATTATAACAGCAGGCAGATGAAAATGTCAGCCTTCACGTGGCTTCTCCTCCACTTCCCACCCAAGGCTTCTTCCAGGGGGTTCTGTGCGTTCAGGCGGTACGGTAAGCACGGCCATTTCCAGTAGAAAGGCCCACCCGATCCCGCGAGCAAAGGAGAAACGCGCCTCTCAGGGAGAAGGTGATTTACTGCGAGTGCACGAGCAAGGAGCTGGGGGAATCTTGCCCCCAAACCAGCTCAAAGTGAGAGGGGCTGGGGTTTTCAGGGGGAGTGAGGGTTGAGGATCAAGTGATGGCTGAGCGATGCAGTCCTGGCGTGTGGGTGATGACGCTGGAGTTGTTTTCCAGGGTCTCTTGTGTTGTCTCCTGTACGCAAAACTCCTGTTTGCTGCCCTGGTCCACAGCCTTTTATCAGGGAAACTGCGGATTTCCTGGGCTCGAAGTTGCACCGGGTACCATTCTGTGATTTAGCTGAGACGTTAACTTATTCCCGACTTTCCTGGGAGAACTGGGAAGTTGTGGTGGTTATCCTTCTAGGAACTAAGAGCAAAGAGTAAATGCCTCAGGATAGGTTAATAGGAAAGCAGTTCAACTAGATCCGCGGAAGGTATTTGAATTTTTCAGAGCTCCTGAAGAAAAGACCTTTGTAATAAGCGTATTTTCCAGCTATCCCAGTGCTCAGCAGGTGTTATGGAGGGCCTGCTCCGTGCCAGGCAGAGGCTGGGAGCTGGAGGAGCACAAGCGTGAGAAACCCCCGCCCTCACCCGGGCCTGCTCTCCTGGGGCTGACATCCTGGTGGGAGGGACGTCCGCTGGCGCAGATGGCCTTTCTGTGGGCCTGATCCTCAGCACATGAGGAGCCTGGGGACCTGGGGCCTGCCCCCAGGGAGCCCAGCTGAGCAGGGGAGGGGGTGCCGGGACACATCCCCCCCCCCAGCTGACCTCTAGAATGGGGTTCAGGAGCTGCTGGAAAAGTCGAGTGACCTGCAAAACCAGGGTCATGGGTGGGCTGCTTTGCCCCTGCCCCCCATCCCCCCCAGCAACACCTCCACTTCTTCCCTACCCTGTGCCAGACCCTGCTGCCAGCTGCTGGCCTTACCATGGCTCTCCAGACGCCCTCGAGGGCTTGGCACTATTCCTTGTCCCATTTCCCCATCTGGCTTCCACGGGGTTCTCTTCATTCAGAACAGAGGCGGAGACATGAAGCCGCTTCCCCAGCTTCCCCAAAGCTGCGCAGCCTAAGTGGCCCAGAGCCCAGGGTGGCACGACCCCAAAGCACAGGCCTGGTATTTCTGCAGTGTTCTTGGGATCTCTCAGGTCTCGGCCTGTCGCTGTGTGCCAGGAGCCCTCCAGGGCAGCCAGGCCGACCTGCCAGCAGCGTGGGGTGGGAGCAAACACTCAGACACCTGACGGTGGGATCCCTTCCCCTCCCCTGCACCCCAGGAGTGGGTCACCAGCACCGAGCTCCTCATCTCCCTAGACCGGCTCAACACGTTTGGGGACGACATCTTCAAGGACCCCAAGGTGCTCCAGTCCTACTTCTACGCTGTGTCCGACTTCTCCGTGGGCGGCAGGTAGGTGGGAGCTGGGCACTGAGGCCCAGAGCGGAGGTGGGGGGACAGCGGGACTCCCGGGCCTGGAGTGTCCCGGCGGTTGCGTGGAGGGGCGAAGGAGCCAGTTTGGGTGGCCCAGGGGAGGAGTGGAGCTGGGACCTGGTCCCTGGCCTGGCCTTTGAAGCCTTCGCAGCCCGGCCGTGTCCCCCCTGCACCAGGGGTGGTGTCACCGCAGTGCACCGCCGGCGTTTGCTGGAGACCCGGGCTTTGCTGTCCCCTCTGCCTGGAGGTCCCTTCCCCTTTCTCATGTGGGAACGTTACCTCCCCACCCCAGAGAGAGCCGCTCGCCTGCCGGGTGCTCTGGTCTGGTATTCGCACATCCGGTCCCTGCACATTGCAGCACCTATCCTCTCCAAGGAGCAGGGGTCACCAGAAGACAGGGCTCGCCTTTCTCACCTCCAGGGCCCCTCTCTCATGGGGCCGCCCTGTCCTAGGCGCTGGAGGGCTGTGGAAGGAGGGGAGGCACCAGGGATGATGTTCTGTAGAAAGTCTATCAGGTTCCGGCTCTGAAAGGAAGGATGAGCGCGTGGAGGAAGAAGGCGGGGGAGGTGGAGGAGGCCTCTACCCCGTACACTTGCCACTGGTTTCCCTGAAGAAGCCACATTCATTGAGCTCCTCTCACGCTCCAGGCACTGGGCTGGGAGCTGGGGAGACAGTGGGGGTGGGGGTGGGGGCCGGTGTGTGTGTGTGTGAGACAGACACGCCCCTGCCCTCGGTTCCTGACACCACCAGCGGCCGGGAGTGGCCTGGGAGCCCTGCAGAGGGCATCTGGTCAGAGCTGCGGGATTAGGGAAGGCTTCTGGGCTTCTTCCTGTGGGATTGGGAGGGAATAAACTGGGTGACAGGGCGAAAGAGACAGCTGGACCCTCTGGGTCCTTGAGGATGGCCCCGAGTGTGGGGAGGGTTGGTGGCGGCAGTGGTGAGGCGGGACCCGGGAGGGGAAGGCAGCGTCAGGAGCTGCTGCAGGCGGGGACTTCTTCCCCAGTGCCCACCCTCCTTCCCCAGCCCGCCACCGCCATCTCTCCTCCGAGGCTGAAGTGCCACCTCTTCCCAGAGCCTTCCCTGCCACTCCCAACAGAATTCCTCCTTCTAATACCTCGGACTGTGTCTCTCAGCCACGCCTCCTTCTTCTATTCTTGTTCTGTACGTCCCCACTTGGTCCAAAAGGCAGGCCCTGTCGCGCGAACCCCGATGCTGTCCATCTTTGACCCTCCCCTGGGTCTGGAAGCCTCTGCGCTCAGGCTGGCCTCCGCTCCCGTGTTTGGGCCTCGTTATCCGAGAGGGGCAGTGGGGAAGCCCCCTTCTCCAGGTCTGCTTGGCCTGGGCGTCCTCCCCTCCCCATGGGTGGATTGGTACTAATCCCTCTGATTTTTTTTTTTTGGAGAAGTTGGGAGTACAAAACAATCATGCCTAGCATACAGGATTCCCACACATCACCCCACCACCACTGCCTCGCATCGTTGTGGAACTTTTGTTACAAATGATGAAAGCACATTGTCAACCTATTTCTGCTAATTGTAGACCATAGCTTACGTTCAGTGTATTTTTCCCACAAGCTACCCCATTATTATTTTATTTCTCCCCCTTCCTCCCCCACCAGTTGTCTGCTCTCTGTGTCCATTCCCTGTGTGTTCTTCTGTGACCGCTTCTATCCTTATCAGCGGCATATGGAATCCATGTTTCTTTTTGCTGCGTCATCTTGCTGTGTCAGCTCTCTGTGTGTGTGGCACCATTCCAGGGCAGGCTGCACTTTCTTTCGTGCTAGGTGGCTCTCCTTACGGGGCGCACTCCTTGTGCATTGGGCTCCCCTAGGCGGGGGACACCCCTGCGTGGCACAGCACTCCTTGTGCGTGGCAGCACTGCACATGGGCCAGCTGCACACGGGTCAAGGAGGCCCAGGCTTTGAGCCGCGAACCTCCCATGTGGTAGGCGGATGCCCTATCCCTTGGGCCAAGTCCGCTTCCCCCCATTATTATTAACACCATGTGTTAGTATTGTACACTTGTTATTTGAACTGTTAACCAGCCCATCATCCACCACAGGGTTCACTCTTAGCCAGTCCCTTGCCTTGTACAGTCCTTCCAAAGTGTACACTCAATGACTCTGTTTCATCACAGAGTTGTGCAGTTATCACCTCAGTCAATTTTAGAACATTTTTATTGCTCCTAAAGGAAAAATACCATACCCCCTTGTATACCCTTAGCATTGATATAGTTCCTTCTTTGCCATTGATGCAAAACTTTTTTTTCTTCATTTTCTTTTAAATGTTACGTTAAAAAAATGAGGTCCCCATATACCCCCCACCTCCCCTACCCCACTCCTCCCACATCAACAACCTCTTCAATCATTGTGGCACATTCACTGCACCTGGTGAATGCATTTTGGAGCACTGCTGCACCACATGGATAGTGGTTTACATTGTAGTCTACACTCTCCCCATTCCACCCAGTGGGCCATGGCAGGACACACAATGTACAGCTTCTGTCCCTGCAGCACCACCTAGGACAACTCCAAATCCTAAAAATGCCCCCATATCATATTCTTCTTCCCTCTCCCTACCATCAGCAACTACCGTGGACACCCTCTCCACATCACTACTACAATTTCTTCCCTTACTAATCACAATAGTTCCCCAGTAGAACACAGTAAGTCAACTCTAATCCATACTCTATTCCTCCATCAGGGTCATGTCCAGTCCCCCTCTACAACAAGAGGGGGCTTAGATTCCACATGGATGCTGGATGCAATTCTCCTGCTTGCAGCTGTAGGCACCCTTGGCTCCCTGGTGTGGTGGTTGACCTTCTTCACCTCCCTGTTAGCTGGCCGGAGTAAGTCCAATAAACCAGAGGGTAGGAGTTGCAAGTCTGCTGAGGCTCAGGGCCTGGCCGTCACATGGACAGCAACACTTTTACAGCGTTGCTAACTCTAGTCCATAGTGTCCATTAGTTGTGCTTTCCTCTTTGGTCGGGCTTCCACCCACTCCTGTGTTTGGTCCTCTTTACCCAAGAGGGGCAGTTGGGAAACCCCTTCCCCTTGGTGGCGTCTTCAGGTCTGCGTGGCCCTGGTGTCCCACCTTGCTTGTCTTCCTCTCCTCTCCTGTGGATGTAGATTGGTAATATCCCCTCTGAATTTAAAAACACTTATTTTATTAGAGTAGTTGTAGATTTACAGAAAAATCTTGCAGAGTACCAAGGTCTCGTATACCTCCCCAAACACGGGCCATTTTCCCTATGAACACTTGGCATTAGTGCGGTATCTTTGTTACAGTTGATAAAACAGTATTCTAATTATGTTCACAGAGCTGTGCATTCTCTAGTCTGCACTTTACGTTAGGGCTCACTCTGTGTTGCACTGCTCTATTGCGGTAACATGCATAACCTCAAATTAATCATTTTCAAGGGTACGACTCAGAGCTGGTAAATACATTCACAGTGTTGTGCCCTCCGGGGTTGTGAGCGCTCGCCCCGCCCACAGGAACCTCTCCTTGGAACTAAAGGAGAAGCTCTGTCTCCTTCTCCTTTGCTTCTCAGCAGGGCTGTGCAGTCAGACCATGCCTGGGGGACCGGGTGCGGGCATGTCTTCTGGGATGTAGGAGGCCAGGGAGCATCCAGGGGCTTGCCCCACCCTCCCCTGAGGGGTGCCACGCTGTCCCTGCAGCTGGCAGGAGACCCTGGGCCCAGCCAGGTCTGCCCTGACCTCCCTCTGCCCTTCGCAGCTCCAGTTCAGGGGAGCAGCCCATGTGGGTTTTATTCCACCCATGTCGATGCACAAGGAGGGCCAAGTAATTCTTCTAAATTCTGAGCGAGTCTCACCCCAGACCTCCCTGCCTCAGGTGGCACCGAGCCCCCCTCCCCTCCCAGGGCCTGGCCCAGAGCAGGTCACCTGGACCCCCCTCACCCTGACAGTTCACAGCCCAGGCTCTGCGTCCCAGGCCAGGAGTCCAGCCTCTCAGGGCCCCATGCAGCCACTCCGGCTGGGGTCCCCAAGCCTTCCGGTCACCGCGGGGGTCCCGGTGTACATGTCAGAACTCCAGCTCTAGGGACCCCCACTCCTGCCCTCCCTCTCCCTCCCCCAGGCCCCGTCTCCCTTCCTGCAGCCGGATGATCCTCCGTATGCTCAGGCTTCTGAGAATGAATGCTGGCACAGTGGCTGCCACTGGTAACTTTTTTCCCAGTCAGGAACCCCAAGGCCCACCTCTCTCCCTGACTTTGTGATGAACAGAGCAAGTGTCCCCTGGCCACAGTCCTGCTACAAAACGCAGGTGTTTGTAGAGTGTGTTCTGCCCACCAGGCCCGTCCAAAGCCAGGAGTTCTTTGAATCTTCACGCCCACCATTTGTTCTTACCCCCATTTCACAGCTAAGAGAATAGAGGCTCAGAGAGTTTGTGTGCCCTGCCTGAAGCCCCACAGCCAGGAGGGGCAGTGCCAGCACCCTTTTCTCCTTCATTCAGAGCATGCTCCTTGCTCATGCCAGGTCCTGAGAGAGGGAGACAGCTGTGTTCCAGCTCCAGGCTCATGGGGTGGCAGGTGCTGCTTGGGCCATCTCCCCATCAAACTCGTAAGCATGCACCCCCACAGCAGCCCAGGGGTGTGCTGCCGAGGTCAGGGAGACTGCTCTGAGACTGGTGGGTGGAGCCAGAGGTGGAAGAATGAGCGTATGCCGAGGTCTGGGGCTCGAGGAGCAGGAGAGGGCTGGCGTGGCTGGGACGGAGGTTGTAGGCTAGACAGGTGGAGCTGAGGCCGGGAGATTGTCAGGGCCGCGGAGTCTAAGCTTTCCCCACAATCAATGGGAAGCTGGTGAAGGATTTGATCAGGGCAGAAACAGGGTCAGATTTTTAGAACACTCCAACCCCCAACATCTGTGCAGGAAAGGATAAGAGAGGTGAGATGCTTATGGGATAAATGAAAATTGCCATGATCTGAAGAGGGAGGACTTGGTCTGTGTGTCCTCCTCCCATATGAAGTGGCTGGGCAGGAAAAAAAGAAAAAAGAGGTAAGAGAGGGAGCCGGACAGTGAGGCAGGTGTTAGGGCATCGGGATGGGAGATAAAGTCAGATGGGACCAGGGAGGCGGTGGTAGGGGGGGGCCAGGCGCGGAGCCCTGCGGGCCTTGGCACGGCGACCTGCAAGCGATGGGCCATGGGGTGAGCAGCATCGGCTTCCACAGACCAGGGAAGCCCGGGCGACCTTGAGTGGGAGCAGGGGCTGGAAGGGAGGCCCGGGGCCCAGCTGCCTGGACTTTGGTGTCTGGGCCCTCCGGCATCTTGGAAGTGAAGCGGGCGGCAACAATGAGGGGGGTGGCAGGAGGTTCTCTCTGTCCCTCCTCCCCCCAGCCCCACGCTTGTGTCAGGTCAGACCTCCCGGGAGGGGCTCGCCGGGGATGGCGGGTGGTGGTGAGCTCCAGCGCCTGCCGTCGGGGGGCTTCAGGCCAGAGAACAGCTGGGCTCCAGCTGGCGGAGTCAGACCACCCTCAGCCCAGCAGCTGGCTGGGCAGGCTGCTCACGGGTGGGGTCGGGTGGCCCCAGCGGCCCGGAGATGGCCCCACGATGGCCAGCAGGAATTTCACTCTCCCCTGGACCCAGAGAGCTTAATGCGGGAGGGAGAGGCATTTGTGACGTGGCAGGTCCTCGGTCACTGCCCAGGTGGACTTGTTCTCCTGCGGCTGCCTGGTCCTGTCTCATCCCCACCAGAAATGCCAGGGTGGTACCTGTCCACTTGGGGCTCTAACCGGAGGCCTGGTGAGGCCCCGAGGCCTGTACCTTCCCAGTGTCCCCAAATTAGAGAAAACACTGTGCATCCCAGCAGTGGTCAGTGAGTCTCTAACACCTGCTGAGGCCAGAGCTGGGACCCAGTTTATGGGGAGCTACCAAGTGGTCACAGAGAAGTGGCCAGGAGCTTGGGGTCTTGTGGAGTTGGAGGGACTGGGGTTCAGATTCTGCTGGCCTGGGCCTCAGTGTCCTCCTCTGTGAAATGGGGATAATAGCGGTCTCTCCTGCCTCAGTGGTGAGGGTCCGGTGAGAAGAGGTGAGCTGCTTGCTCAGCCTGGGGCCGGGCAGGGAGAAGGCTGTGGGCTGGGAGCCGTGGTCACCCGCTGAGCCTGGCTCGCTTCTTGGGACAGGGTGATGCCGCACCAGGTCAGGCTGGGCCGAGCATGTGGGGTGCCTGTGCCCGGAGCAGCTCACTGCTTCCACCTGCCCACCTGTCTCCTGCCCCTGTGGCAGGCTGGGTGAGATGGACCCCCGGGCCTGGGGCTGCCCTCAAAGTCACTGGCCCTGCTGGGAATTTGGGGTGAGTTGGGGGCTGTCTCCTGGAAGGGGCAGTTCTTTCTCCTCCTTTAGACACACTTGGAGGGAACTGCACGAGGCGGCCTCCCGGCTGCCCCCTCCCACACCCACTGCTCGGTGACCGCCCGGCCCGGCTCTTGCACGGGGACTGAGGTGATTTCTTCCTGGCTCCTGCTTGTCCCTAGGTGGGGCTTCTCAGGCCAGAAGCAGCCTTGCTGACGGCCCTTTACCAGCTGTGGTGGGGCAACCTCTGTGCCTCAGTTTCCTCATGTAAGTGGGGACAATAAGCTGCTCATGGGGTTTGTACACGCACAGCACTTCAGACAGCCTGTGCCCACTTGCTCTCCAGGGTTCCTGCCCCAGGCCACGTGGCAGGAATTCAGTCGAGGTTCCCAGCCAAACCGTGGAATCGGGGCTCACGCCCGCAGCGGCTCTCTGTGCTCACCCCGCGGTCTCCAGCTCCCCCTCCTCGATGCCCTTCCCCAGGTGCAAATGCAACGGCCACGCCAGCGAGTGTGGCCCCGACGCGGAGGGCCAGCTGGCCTGCCGGTGCCAGCACAACACCACGGGCACGGACTGCGAGCGCTGCCTGCCCTTCTTCCGGGACCGCCCGTGGGCCCGCGGCACCGACGAGGCCGCCAACGAGTGTCTGCGTGAGTGACCCTGGCCTGGGGGCCGAGGCGGGGCTGCAGGCTGGCCCTCGCGTGGGTGGTGGCCTGGCTGCCAGCCGGGGCCCGCCCCGCGCCACCGCGGGGATGAGGGAGCTGAGGGAGAGCTGGAGGGACGCTTACGCACGCACGTCCTCTCCCCCTCCGCGGACAAACCCACTGCGGGCTGCAGAGGCCTCCACAACTCGTTCCTTGTTTTAACTGTTCCGTCCCCAGCTGCTAATCAAAGCCAGGTGGCCCCAGGTCCAAGGCGGGTGCTGGACCGCCCGCCCTGGCTCTCCCCAGGGCCCCAGCCCAGCGGCTTGCAGACGTGGTAGGGATTCTCACGCACCCAGAGCTTCCATGCCTTGTGCTCCAGAGGTCCTGCCCTGAGGAACCTAAACTCAGAGACACGCTGAGGAGAGGTGCCATTCCCTCTCCAGGGGCAGGGCCGCTCAGGGAGCTATCCCCTCCGCCCCCCGCCCGGCGTGCCCCCCACCCAGCGTCCCGCTTCTCCCCCAGCCCTGCCCTGTGTCCTCCGAAGCAGTCATCTGGTTTGCTTTAGGTTCTCCCGTGTCACCAGGGACTGGGCTCCCGGCCGGCGCTGCTGCTGTGGGAGTGTCTTTGTATGTAGGCGCCCTGACAGCCGGGCCTCTGGCGGCCAGAGCCGGGCGGGAGGGGACAGCCTGTTCCTTGGGACAGGATGCTGTCTGCAGGAGCTGCCCCGGGGCGGCCGTGGCCCTAATGGCTTCCTGCTGCCCTCGCTGGCCTGCCTCCACCAGGGAGCCCTCCGGGGTCGAGGAGGCTGTGCTGGCTGCTTGCCTGCCTAAGCCCACGGCTGTGTCTGTGCCGAGGACACGAAAGGCCAGGCTGCTTCTCCTGCCACGTCTTCACCCCTGCAGGCACACCGCTGTCGTCCTAGCTGCCCAGCCTGGAAGCTGAGGCCTCTTGCTTAACGCCTCGTCCCGGTCATCCCCGTCCTGCCAGCCCCCGAGCTGCTGGATCCTGTCTCCTGGGTCTCCTTCTAGTCCGTCTGCCCTGTCCCTTCTGTGCGGCGGATACCTCTCCTCTGGGGGTCTGAAGCTGCCCCACCCCCCGCTCTCCCCCCCCTGGCCTCCTCTGCCCACAGCTCCAAGTGCACATCCGATTATGCCCACGCCCTCCCTAAAACCCTTGCACGGACTCCCCGTGCTCAAGGTGAAGTCCACTGCCCCGGCTGCCCAGCCCCTCTGGGCCAAGCTCGGCTGACCTCTCTGAGCTCACGACTGCCCCGCCGTCCCCTGCCGTCCTGTCGCGCTGCACGCCGGCCCACCTTCCCCCTGCCCGCCTGGTGGCCGCGGCTCGCCGCCGCCCTCACGGCACGCCTCCCCACCCCCGCCACGGCGTGGAGCTCCTTTCTTTGATGGTTCCACACTTTATCCTCTGGACTTCCGCCTCCTGCCTGGGACACACCTCCTCCCCACCTCCCTCGCCTGGCCAACTCTTTCAGCTCATCCTCCAGATGCAGCTTAGCTATGACTTCCTCCAGGAAGGCTTGTCACCTCACCCCAGGGCAGTGGAGGGACCCCTGCAGGGCTTTCCGCTCCCAAAGCCCCGGCGCTTCTCCTGTCGCAGCGCTGCCTGCACGGGGTTTTCACTCCCTTGCTCGGTCTGGCCTCCACCACACTGTGGTCCACGTGGGTGCAGGAACCGGGGCTGCGTCGTTCTCTGGCCCAGCCCCCTGGGCTCACCATGGGACCTAACGCAGAGCGGATCCGCAGGGCCTAGTGTTCTAGTGTGTGAAGAGGGCACGTGTGTTGTCCACGAGCCTGGAAGCACGAGGACCAGAGTCACACCGTTCTTATGGCTAGGAGGGTCCGCGGGAGGTTTTGGAGTGAGCCGGGTGGCCATTCTGTGACCCAGTGACCCGATGGCCTGCCCCCTGGGACGGCCCTGCTTGTCCGGGTGGATTCGTTCATGGTGCACTCTTTGCTCTTACGAGTGTCCTGGTTTGGATGATCCTGCCGAGCCTGCCTCCCATCCTGGGCTGTGCTCTTGCCCCTCCCTCGCGCCGCCTGCTTGCTGAGTACAGAGAAGCCGGCTGACACGTGCTGCACTTGTGCCAGGGGCTGTGTGAGGCCCCAGCCAGGGGGCAGCCGGGCAGGCCTCTCACACTCGCCCTCCCCGCCTCCCGCACACAGCCTGCGACTGCAGCGGCCACTCCGAAGAGTGCACGTTTGACCGGGAGCTCTTCCGCAGCACGGGGCACGGCGGGCGCTGCCTCCGCTGCCGCAGCCACACGGCGGGGCCGCACTGCGAGCGCTGCCAGGAGCTCTTCCACCGCCCGGACCGGCAGACTCCGTGCCAGCCCTGCAACTGCCACCCGGCAGGTGGGTGACCCACCCCCTGCGGGCCCCGGCCCCACGTTCACCCCACCCCAGCCCTTGCTGCCCTGTGCCCTTCCTCCCCCAGGCTCCCTGCGCCTCCAGTGTGACGACTCGGGCACCTGCGCCTGCAAACCCACGGTGACGGGCCGGAAGTGTGACCACTGCCTGCCCCGGTTCCACTCGCTCAGCGAGGGCGGCTGCAGGTGAGGCCGGCAGGAGGAGCAGGGTGCGGGCAGCCCAGCGCGGGCCTGCGGGAACCAGCCTGTCGCCCGTGGCCGTGGAATTGAACAGAGTGAGGAGGAGCAGGAGGGACGGGATACTCGGTCCTCCCTCCCTCTATTCGGCATTTTCATGCTCAGCAGCTACTGTGCCCCAGTCCCAGGTGAAGACTGGAGATGCCCAGCTCCTGCCCTCGTGGAGCTCTTAGTCTGGGGAGGCAGAGAAACGCACAAGATGATTACAGGCTAGTCCAGCCCGGGCTTGGGGCTCGAGGGCAGCTGCCTTAAGAGGTGCTGAGTCTAGGGCGCGAGGGAAGGCACAGGTGTTCCTGGCAGGGCGCAGCCCACAGGTGGAGGCTCAGAGGGGAGCGCAAGGTAAACTCGCGACGGCTGAACGTGGAGCGCAGGCCAGGAGTCTGTGCAGAGGAAACGGGCCTCGAGGCTGCAGGAGGAGCTGTGGGCTGACGAGGAGCAGGAGGGGGGCATGGTCAAGGGCTGGAGTACAGGACACTGCAGTAACACCCAGCCTGGACTGGTTCGCCCATGGAGAGCGAGAAAACTGGGCAGATTCCAAAGAGCCTCGGAGGGCAGACGTGGTGGCCATGGTCACGACAGAGAAGAAGGGATCGAGGCTGACCCCCGGGGCTCTGCTCTGGGCCCCTGGGTGGAGGGGGGGCGCGGTTGGAGTCGCTGGGGCAGGGAGAGGCTGAGCACAGTCCAGGAAATGCTGAGTCTGCAGTGCCTGTGGGACAACCGAGGGGGGAGAGGTAGGGAGAGGCAGCTGAGGGCTGGACCTCAGAAGAGGACTCTAACAGGGACACTTTCACTGTCACTCGATTGAGAAATACACAATGACCAAAAAGAAAAAAACTGTTATGAATTCAGAGGCGCTTTTAAATGAATTTGGCTTTCATTAATTGCAGTACTCTCGTATTTGAAAGGCATGGGTGTGAGAAGTCTCAGATCTTTCACAAAATACTTGGTGGTTTGGGATACAAGACTGACCATTGGACAGTTTTGTCCACTAGGGCTCTCTGCCTCTGGGCCTTTGCACATACCACTCCTCCCAATTCAGAGCTTCCTACCCCTTCCCATATAAGCTTCTCCCCAGCTCTAGCAAACTCCTCCTTCTTCATTTCCCAGCCAAGGGACTTCCCCCAGGAAGTCTTCACCTCCACCTGCCCCAAGCTTCTACCTCTAGGCTGGGCCAGATGCCTCTCCTTGGTGATGCCACAGCCCTCTGTACCATGTCACATGTCACAGTACAGTGTCTGCCCGTTTTCCTGCCTGTTCTCTGTGGGCTTCATGAGGGAAGGAACCCATGTCTTATCGGATGGGTGGGTGAGTGGATGGATGGAAAGAGGCATGGAATATAAATGAGTGGATGGATGGATTGATGGATAGAAAGATGGTTGGATGAATAGTGGAGGGTGAAAGGAAGCACGGGGGATGAGTGAGTGGATAGATGGAAGGAAGGAAGGATGCGTAGATAGGTGAGTGGGTGGGTGGGAAGATGGACGACTGTGTGAGTGGGTGGATGGGTCACTTCCTTGTCAAGATGGGAATTGTACAGCTAGCGGGCAGACCCTTGGGCATTCCTGCCTCCTGGTCCTCTCAGGGACAAGGAAGGGGAGGCAGATTTCTTCAGAGAGGGTGGACAATTCTAACTCTTGAGTTGCTCCTTGGACATTTTCCCCCTTGTCCTCTGTCTGGCAGACCCTGCACCTGCAATCCTGCTGGCAGCCTGGGTACCTGTGACCCCCAGAGTGGGCACTGCCCCTGCAAAGAGAATGTGGAAGGCAACCTGTGTGACAGGTAGGTGAGCTGATCCTCTTCTAAGCCTGCTGGAAGCCACCTCAGGGGTCACTGATGAGACACTAAGGACAAGGGGTGTGTGGGGGGAGAAGCAGGGGCCATGGTCCTCATGGATTTAGGCTTCCCCATCGCTCTGCACCCTTCCCAGAGCTCCATGGATCTGTCAACCAGGAAGTTATTCAAAGGGCTTATCCTCTGACCTGGCACCACTAATGGTACAAAAGCCTAGAAAATACATCTTTTTTTCTAGCTCAGAACCTAAAAAGAAAGCTGGAAAGGAGAGGAGAATTCTAATCTAATCCAGGGATAGCCAATGCATAGCACTCATACCATACTCTCCCATCTTACACCCATGGCAGACATCACTAATGGAGCACAGTGGTCTTGACACTGAACCCTACTGTAGCCTCAGAATCCTTTTCAGTGCCTTATTCCAAGAAGCCCATACAAATTGAACTGATATTTGAGTCTATTTGCCACCCTGGCAACCCTATCATGTTATAAATGGGCCATCTGAAGCTCAGGGAGGCAAAGGGGCTTTTCCAAGGTTACACAGCCCTTAATCCTCCCTCAAGTGTCCAGGAGCCAGCCTCCTCCCTCCAGCAGGCATGGACACCGCCTCTTCCTGGCTTTGTCTCTGAGCCCCGAAGGCCTGACACACTTAGAGCAGGACTGCTGGCCCCCTCGTGTGAAGGGCCCGACCCACCACTGTACTATGAGCTCGAGCATGTTAGTCCATGTTGGTCCAACCCATTCAGCCAAAGCCCTGTGGCCGGTCCTTGGCCTTGACTCTCACCTTCGTTAGCTCCAGGCTGCCGCCTCGTCTTGTCTGTGGTGGCCTGTGGGTACCTGGGGAGGGAGGCCCCCAGAGGCTCCTCAAGTGAGGAGGCAGGGTGGAGACCTGAGAGCCGGAGACCCAAGGTGACCTGGAACAGGTCCTCCCCTCAGAACCTGAGTTTGCGCTTCTGTGAAACGAGGGCTTGAGATGTGTTGACCTGAACTGGCTGGGCATCAGCGCTGTCCACCGCTTCTTAAGAACCAGAGTCCTCCAACAGGCCTGCTCAGCCTGAGTTGTCCCAGGGTGGAACCCAGGAGTCGGTAAAACATTTCCCCAGGGTTCCTTGGAGAAACGGCCAAGGCCATGGAGCATCTGGTAGTGCCAGAAAGTAAGAAGTGCTTAAAAACAAAACCCACCCAAACCAACCAAAAAACCAAGCCAGGATGGGGCGTAGCCAAAGGACACGGGCCCTGACCTGAGAGAGCTCCCAACCCGGGACAAGCTGAGCGACAAATAAATGTTGAGAGTATTGGATTATAACCCGGAGAGTAAAATAAATATCTGTGAGCCCATACTGATATAAATAGATGATTGAATAAATAAATAAGCGGGGACAAAGGGACAAATGATCCTTACAGAAGAATTCCAAATAATAAGTGTAGGAGGAATGAGGGAAATTGAAAACCGCTGTCTGAAGGCGGTGGTAATAATCAGTGCAGGCAAGACCCCCTGATGGCTGCCGAAAGTAGTGGGCGAAACTGTAAGGAGAAGCAGGATATTTCCGTGGCCTCAATAGCCCCCTCAAAATACTTATTAATTAGTGTGGTGGTTTCAACATATGTCCAAAAATTCTTTGATACCCCCTCCTCCAAAGATGGAACTTGGTTCCCCTCCCTCGAGGGGAATTTGGAGTTAATGACTTGCTTCTAAGGCTAGAGTTTAGAAGTTTAGCAGTGGAGAAACTTGGCAGACGCCACCTTAACCCAGTGGCCAAGGTAGCCATCGTGTGGATGTCACGTACCCCTGGCAAAACGTGAGGAGGAGGGCACTTCCCCTCCTTGGGTTCTCTCCCAAACCCCTAGCCCCCATCTAATCATGAAAACCATCCACCAAGCCCAAAACCATCCACCAAGCCCCAAGATATCCACCAAGCCCAAAACCATCCACCAAGCCCCAAGATATCCACCAAGCCCAAAACCATCCACCAAGCCCAAAAACATCCACCAGCCCAAAGCCATCCACCAAGCCCCAAGATATCCACCAAGCCCAAAAACATCCACCAAGCCCAAAACCATCCACTAAGCCCAAAACCATCCACCAAGCCCCAAGATATCCACCAAGCCCAAAACCATCCACCAAGCCCAAAACCATCCACCAAGCCCCAAGATATCCACCAAGCCCAAAACCATCCACCAAGCCCAAAACCATCCACCAAGCCCAAGCACATCCCACGAAATCCCTGACCAGTACTCTTCAAGTGTCAAGGTCACAAAAGACAAGGACCGAAACTGTCCCAGCTTGGAGGAAACAAAGGAGACATGAGGACTCAAGGCAACACCGCATCCCGGATTGCATCCTGAGACAGACAGAGGGTGGAGCAGGAAAAAAGAGGAGAAGTCCAAATAAAGTCTGGAATTTAGTGAAGGGTATACCAATGTTTATCTCTTAGTTTTGAGAAAGGTATAATGGTAATAACCTCTGCTGTTAACATCGGGGGAGCTGGGTGAAGAGTATATGGGGACTCAGTATTTGCAATTCTTCTGGAAATCTAAAATTATATATATAAATTGTATAAATTATATATATATGTATATAAAGAGCCCCCAGTTATTCTGGACTCGCATTAGGTCAGCTGAGATCCCCTGAACCTGCCAGGCTGACCCCATCCCCACACCAGCCAGTTCATTTGGCCCCAGCATCCACGTCCTGCCCCGCTTTCAGATGCCGCCCGGGGACGTTTAACCTGCAGCCCCACAACCCGGCTGGCTGCAGCAGCTGCTTCTGCTACGGCCACTCCAAGGTGTGTGCAGCCGCCCCCCACTTCCAGGAGCACCACATCCTCTCCGACTTCCGCCAGGGTAAGAGGCACCCCTCCAGCCACCTCAGAGGTGGGGCGGTCCACCCTGCGCCAGAGGGATGGAAGGGAACAGCGTTGGTGGTAGGGGCAGCTGTGGAAAAGAGGGGGCGACTTCAGGCCATGCCCGAGGACTAGCCGTCTCCCACACCCACCTCGGAGCCACGTGGGGTTGGAGGTGAGGGTGGCTCCTCTGCCCTTGAGCCCACCCCAGCACCTGCGACCCCTCAGCCTCTCCTTGGTCCCTGCCTTTTTCCTCAGCCCCCGGCAGAGTTTGTACTTGTGGGCAGGGTCAGGGGACTAGATAGGAAGCATTCTTTGGATCCTGCAAGGAAATTTCCAATCCCTCTGTCAAGATTAGTCTCTGCAGGCATAGCCAAATACTAGAGATTCAGATTCAGTTCCCTGGCCCCCATTTATTGTGCACCTGCCGTATGCCAGGCCTTGTACTGTGCTCTTCACATGTACGGCGCCTCCTCTTGGAGACACCTGATAGGTAGGTATTGTAACTGCCATTTTATAGGTGAGGCAACTGAGGCCCAGGAAGGGTAGGTCACTTGCTCAAGGTCACATAACTCAGTCGTTGACTCCTGGGTCCGTCAGCTCCTGGGTTTTGCTTTTAACCTCTTTCACCCTAAGGTCCAGGCATGTTGTGGCATCCTGGGTCCCAGACTCGAGTGGCTCAGCCACTGCTTTGGAGACTTGGTAGTGAGACCGTGGTGCAGGAAAGTGGCTGAGCTCTGAGCTCTGTGTTAAATCCCAGTCTGCCATAGACTTCACGAGGGACCCTGGAGGTGAAGTGCCCCGGCTGTCCCCAGTGGAACCGCTTCCTGGCCTCTTCCCTGGGGTGGAATGGAACGCGGGGCTCTGGATAGAAACTCACTGCGGGCTCTGGGACGCCCTGGATGCTGGGCCGGTGCGCCCTCTGCTGGACATCACGCAGAAAGCAGGTTGAGAGGGCCTTGGAATTCTGGCCGGGCGTTCTCGTCAGCCTGGGATGTTAGCGTCGGACACGGCTCATT
This sequence comes from Dasypus novemcinctus, assembly GCF_030445035.2. Taxonomy (NCBI): domain Eukaryota; kingdom Metazoa; phylum Chordata; class Mammalia; order Cingulata; family Dasypodidae; genus Dasypus; species Dasypus novemcinctus. The sequence goes on along the minus strand of NC_080680.1, from coordinate 86,120,650 downwards.
TTATAGATCATAGGAATATTATTATCTCTTCTCAGTTTGAGCCAGGCCCTGAATTTAGTGCTTCACTCACATCATCTCATTGTTATCTTTTTTTTTTAAGATTTATTTTTTATTTATCTCTCCCCCTCCCCCACCAGTTGTCTGCTTTCTGCGTCCATTTGCTGTGTGTTCTTCTGTGACTGCTTCTATCCTTATCAGTGTCACCAGGAATCTGTGTCTCTTTTTGTTGCTTCATCTTGTTGTGTCAGCTCTCTGTGTGTGCAGCACCATTCCTGGGCAGGTCGCACTTTTCTTTCGTGCTGAGCGGCTCTCCTTACAGGAGCACTCCTTGCGCGTGGGGCTCCCCTACACGGGGGACACCCCTGCGTGGCAGGGCACTCCTTGCGCGCATCAGCACTGCACATGGGCCAGCTGCACACAGGTCAAGGAGGCCTGGGGTTTGAACCACGGACCTCGCATGTGGTAGACGGACACCCTAACCACTGGGCCAAGTCCGCTTCCCTCATTTTTATCTTAAGATCACTCTCAGCCAGCAGTTCTCCAACTTTTTGGTCACAGGATCCTTTTATACTCTTGAAAAGTATTGAGGACCCTAACGGTTTATTTCTGTGGGTTATTTTCATGGACATTTGCTGTATTTGAAATTAAAACAGTAATTTTAAAATATGTTTTATTATTTCATTTAAAATAGCTGTAGTAAATCTACTTATAACATAAATAACATACTTCTATGAAAATACCTTTTTCAAAACAAAAATATTCTGAGAAGAGTTGCATTGTTTTATATTTTTTATGATTTCGTTAAGACCTGGCTTAATAGAAGTCAGCTGATTCTCTGTTGATATCGCATACCTTGTAGCATTTGTAAAATGCCACTGTATACTCATGAGACAAAATGAAAAATGAAAATAACATCTTAGTATAATAAGAAAGTGTTTTTGATCTCTTTGGCCCCCTGTAGGGGTCTCCGGGATCCCCCAGGGTGCTTGGACCACATTTGGAGAACTGCTGACCCTGGGCTATGTGAGAGAGGCTAAATAACTTGCTCAAGACCACACAACCAGCGAGTGGCCGAGCCTCATCTAGCACCCAGGAGCCCCAGGCCTCCCCTTCTGATCGTTCTCCCCTTTCTTCAACCTTCCCTCCTCACTTCTTAGTGCCCCAGGTGCTTGGCTGCCACCTCGTTCCCCTGCTGCTCCTAGACTGTGTCCCCTTGAGGTCATTTGCTCTGCCCAACTATGCTGGGTGTACCGCTGTGGCCAGAGGGAGGTGAGCTGAGCCGTGGCAGTGGACAAAAGGTCATTTCCTAACCAGGTGGCCTCCCTAAGGACAGTGGGGTGAATGACACATGCACCTCGAATGGCGGGTGAGGTCGCGGGCGAGCATGGTCTCGGAAGGCAAGGTCTAGTCCAGTATTGCTAGAGCTGACCATGATGTCCTGACACCCCATGTCGGGGTCTTCGGCCAGGTCCCCCACGTTGTGTTCAGAAGCCCACTGAAGGGTCACAGCAGGACTAGAGGCCTGGCCTCGCCCCAAACAGAGCCAGCCTCAGAGCTTTCTAAAGTCCTGGGGCTCCCTCCCACCCTAAGACCCCCACCCCAGCTCTGAGAAGGGGAATCCGAGCTGCCTGGAAGAGGGCAAAAGCCTTTGCTACCACCAGCTGTTCCTTGTCCCCACAGCCAGCTGTGCTCAGCCTCATCTGAGAGAAGACTCCCTGGGTGCTGTCCTTGGGACCTATGAGAGGGTGTGAAGTGGGAGGGGCCCTGTCCAGCCACCCTCCAGCGCCTTACACTGATGAGCATGTGTGTGTGCACCCATGTTTGCTACCTAGGAGCTGGGGGCTGGCGAGCCAGAAGCCTGGGGGGCCCAGAGCACCCAGCACGGTGGACTCCGAGTGGGATCCTCTTGAGCCCAGAAGATGAGGAGGAGTTTACGGCACCAGGTACCCGCCGGCCCCGGGCAGGGCACACCTGCCCTGGGATAGTCTGCTGCTGTAACAGATGACGCCTGATGGCTTAAAACCACACAAAGGTCTTCTCCTACAGGTCTAGAGTCAGAAGACACAGGTTTCACGGAGCTAAAATCAAGGTGTTGACAGGGCCGCGTTCCTGCTGGAGGGGCCATCTCCTTGCCTTTTCCAGCTCCTAGCAGCTGGGCTCATTGCCTCCTTCTGTCTTCAAAGTCAGCGGTGGCCAGTTGGGTGTTTCTCATGTCACATCCCTCTGACGCCGACTCTTCTGCTTCCCTCTTCCCTTCTTTCAAGGTCTCAGCTGCTTAGATTGGGCCCACTTGGATAATCCAGAATAATCTCTCTATTTTAATGATTAGCAACCCTCCCTGGTCACAGCCTTTCCACCCAGGGCTCCTTGAGGGCTGCTGAGCCCGCAGCCACTGCTGCACCGACAGTCCCCTGCGTTTCCCACCAGGCCCTCACCCCACCAGGCCCCAGCACCGCCTGCGCAGGGCGGGGATGCCTGCAGAAGGAGGTTCTCCGATTATTCTGAATGCCACCCTCTGATTCGGTGAACCTTGGTCTCCTGGAAATTATGCCAGACCCAGGCCCAGGAGCCCAGAGCCCGTTCTTAGCTCACTGTGGCCGGATTCGGGCCCCACTGACGCCCCCTACTCAGACCTGTCCTTCTTCTCCTGCTCCAAGAGGGGCCTGGAGAGTGGATTCCAGAGACGTCTGAGGTCTGTGGGCATGCAGCGCCCTGCGTGCTCTGCGCTGGGGCAGGCGCCCAGGAAGGGAAGAACCTGGAGGGATGAGGGGTTGCTGAGAAATGACCCAGGCCCTCCCGGGAGCAGGTCCCCGAGCTCAGAGGCCCTGGAGCAGGTGTGCCGCCTACTCCCTTGCTGTTCTGTCGACACATTTAAGAAGAATGAGCTCTTCATTCAGGCTCATCGGACTCTGTGCTGGGAGCTGGGCACACGGCGCTGGGCGAGACTGACGGACACCCTGCCCTCACGGTGCTCTCTCCCTGGCTCTCCCAGTGAGCCCGCGGGGCGGGCAGGCAGGAAAGTCAGCCTGTGCTCCCTCTGCTTGTGGGCTGGTTGGTGACAGCTCTCAGAGTTAAAAAGGCACATATCCTTTGGCCCAGCCATTCTGCCTCAATGTTCTGTCCTACGGACTCCCCACACGGGTGTGAGACAGGTCTACCGAGGTGCTGAGTGCAGACGAGCTCGTGACAGGGAAAACCTGGAGGGGCCTGGTTAAATAAGCAATAGCTCATCCATTAGAAGAATAGTCTGCAGCTGTTGCAAAGGCTGGGGGTTCTGTCCCATGGGATGTCCCACTACAGATCAGTACATAGAGTATAATACAATTCCTGAAAAGCAATCATGGGCTTGGAACAGGTATAGAAAGTGGAAAGATGAGTATAGACTATTGCTGGTAATTGGTTCAGGGGGTGAAGTTGGTGTATGGATGTCTTACTTTGAGTTCCCCCCAAAGCAAACCCTAACACAAAGGTGTGAGGACAAGCATTCTCTTCACCAGCTGACCCTGGGAACATGGCGAGGGAGTGGGGGAGTTGGGCAGGGAACGGGGCAGAGCTGGTGAGGGTTATGGATTAGCCAGTTCCTGCCAAGGGCAATTGGGGCCCGGTCCTCCTGGGGTCTCAGGCTGCAGAGAATCCACCTCAGAACCTTCTCCCTGCGGAAGGGGGATGCTGGGTGTTTGTCCACCAGCTTCCAGGGCTCCCTGAGCAGCGAGCAGTTCCTTCAGCCTCAACACTCCTGAGCAGAGATGTGGGAAACCATGAGGGCGCTCAGGAACGGCCCAGCCCTGGCAGAGCTACACAATTTGTGAGGCCCAGTGCAGAATTAAAATGTGGAGCCCCTTGCTCAAAAAGTTGGGGGTGGGTGGGATGCTGTTGAAGGCACTAAAATATAATGGCATTTTCCTTTTGCAGTCTCACTCTTGATCTGTCGTGTTTTTGTTTGCTATTCGATGCCATTCTTGGTAAAGAAAAATTAAAATTATTAACGTGAATTTTACTGTTCATCTTTATATTGTGCAACGCTGACACAAATTTAAGAACATTTCATCCACCTGTGAAGTCACCAGAATAAGTTTGTTTCTTGTAGCTCATACATGGTTATGTATTTTGTTCTAACCAGAAGGGTGGAAACACGACACAAAACTTGCTCAGCTGTTCTATTTCGCTTCGTGACACGTTCTTTTACCAACACCCTCTCCCTTTGCCTTACTTGTAAGGAAGGCCTGAAAGGCAAGGAACTCTGGTTGCCCTCTTGCTTGCGTCTATGCATCAGGTCAGCCTGGGTGGTTGGCAGCACAGGGAGCTGGCAGGAGGAAGCAGGGGTATGCTGGGGTTCCTCGGGTACCCCTGCTTCTGAGCGGGCTGCGGCCTCCCTTCTTTGTTCAAGTTAGCATTCAAATAGCAAGCGTGGCCTCTCGGGCTGCCGCACCCACCTATTCAGTCACTGATGTCCCTGCTCACCTTGCACTCCCCTGGGGTCTTAACTCTCACGCCCCGTGGGACCCCCGGAATTCTGAGCTCCCAGGGCTTCGCGGGCACTGTACGGGAATGGGGCAGTGAGGACGCACAGGAAGAGCGGGCCTGGATCCTGCGTGTGCATTCTCTGCTCGTGAGCCTACTCCCCTGCACCACGGGACTTCATGCACAAAACACAGGTTCAAAGATGGAAGAATTACGAATGTCAAGATGCGACATCAATAAAATGAAGAAAAAAAAAGAGACGATGACATCAGAGCATGAAAGGGAGCAGGGGTCCTGTGTGACTGACTGCACAGGTCCCACGCCCCTGGCAGCGGGGTGGGAGGGATGTGGGCTGGGCAACCACCCGGCGTCCCCGGGGAGCCTTTGTTTTTTGTTTGCTTGGAAGCTTAATTGCCAATAAATTGAATAGAGACACTCAGGCTAATTAAATTTAAGAGTGTTAAAGACCTCCTCTCTTGTCTGCAGGGAAGTTCCTGGGAGACCAGCGGTTCAGCTACGGGCAGCCCCTCACACTGGCCTTCCGGGTGCCCCCCGGGGGGTCCCCGCCCCCCGTGCAGCTGAGGCTGGAGGGGGCAGGCTTGGCCTCGTCTCTGCCGCGCTGCAGCCTGTCCAGCGCCCAGCACGCCGCGCCGCTGGGGGAGGTGCTCCTCAGGTTCCTGTGAGTGTCGTCCCCTGTCCTGAGAGGGCGTGGGGACGGTCAGGGTGCTCCTGAGGACTGCAGATTCCCCTCGTGTCTGGGGTGGGGGGCATCGCTCATTCCCCAGCCCCCCCACCCCGGGTCTTGGTACCACCTGCCCATGCACTCAGGTTCTTGTGGGACCCCGTCTCCCTGCCAGGCTGCAGGAGACCACCGAGGACGCGGCCCCTCCGCTGCCCGCCTTCCACTTCCAGCGGCTCCTTGCCAACGTCACTGCCCTGCGCGTCCGGGCCAGCGGCCGGAGCCCCAGCCCTTCTGGTTAGTGATGACGGCCACGTCGCCCAGGGTGGCACCTCGTCGGGCCTGGCGCGGCGGGGCTCCTTCGTAGCGCTCTGGCGGACGCCTCACGGGAGGGTGGCTCTCGTCCCCGTCTTCTCAAGGAGGCGCCTGAGGCCTCTAACTAGTAAGGGGGGGGTGGGGGGGCTGCCGAGGGCAGGTGGGGGTCCTGAGGATGGAGGGCTCTGAGGGGCAGGACTGGCCAGCCAAGCAGCCAAGAACCATCAGGTACAGGCACTGCACCATCGCAGAATCTCCACGGCCAGGATGGCTCCTTGACGGGCCCCTCTGTCGGTGCTGGCTGCAAGGGGGTGCCCGGGGGAGGGGAGCCAGAGTGCCCCGGAGGATCGGGTCCCCTGCTGGAGGCCCGGCGGTATCACACCTAAGCCACTCAGCTCGTCCTGTTTTCTAAGCCTCCTAAAGAGAGGGCTAAGTCATCAAGCATCCTTGAAGGTTATTTGTCTCCACCTCTTACCTCGGTCACGTGGTGAGTCTGAGTCTTGACTCCTGTATTGACATCATCATTCTCTGCCCTGTTCCTGGTTCCTCTCTCCTTCCATAATGTGCTTCTTCCTCCTTCCTGCCTCGTACCTGGATGAGCCTGGCCCGGGGATTCTCAGCCTTGCCAGACCTGGTGCCCCTTTTTAGAACAGATGTTTTATTTCTAATGCCCTTTTTATTATCTGGAAATGAAATTCATAGGTAGTATAGCCTGCCTACACACAATTTTAAAAATCAGTATAGGATCCTAATTTTAATACACAATAAATAAAAGTAATTTTTTTTAAAAAAAAGTGAATTGCAGGAACCAGTTCTCAGGCATGACCACAGTAGAAGACATATAAAGTGGTCCGAGCTCCCCCCACTCTAATGAATGAGTTCGGATTCAGGAGTTCAGAAGCCTGAGCTCCTTACGTGGGCTTGTAGCAGGTCTGTGCGGGTGTGGACGCGTGGGCGGGTACTGCCAGAATGAAAACCAGGACTAGCGTCAGTAGGAACCGGGCAGCCTTGTAGTAGGGTGCGGTCACTCGGGAAATAACCCGCACTCCAGCTGGCTGGCCAGGCCCGGCCACCGACAGGCAAGGGGGCGGGAGGAAGGGGTGGCGTGGGGAGCTCTGCCCGGATTGGCAGGGCGCTCTTAAAAGCTTTACTTAGTCTCGACAGTTTCGTTGCTTTGTGATGAGGGAAACCCTGGGCCGAGTAGTCATACTTTCGTGAGTGAAGCCACATTTCCTGCCTTCAGTTGAATGTGGTTGACCTTTATTCTTCATTTTTATCATTTTTGAAATCACAACTAACTGGGAGTATTGGCAGGATCACTACAAAAGCAGATGAGACAGGGCGTGATGACGATGACTGAAACCTGCACGCCCCACCTCAGCGATGTGATTTTCCAAGTGGCGAATGACTGTTGGGGAAATTTCTGATCGAGCAAAGTACAGCGTTCCCTCGAGGAATATGGTACTTGCGTTCCTGGGCGTTTCTATGGACTCTTGAAACATTCAAGCATACCTTGTGTTTGTGTGTAACGCAGAGTCAGGTTCTAGGCTCAGATATTTACAAAAGGGTTTTTCCTTCCACTCCAACATTGGCAGGACTTTTGAAAGTCACATGGGGGTGTTTTCTGCACAGATGAGGGGGTTTAGCATCTCTGGTCCCTGCCTCCCAATCTTTGTGACGACCAAAATACCCAAGATTTTCTTCCTGGTGGGTGATTTTGCTCCTTTTGAGAACTACTAGCTTAGATGCTCTAGTTTTCCTGGGTCCTTTTTGAGTCCATGGGCTGGGGTTATAACTGGAGCCCCCTCTGACCCCAATTCCTCCTTCCTTTTTTATCATGACCCTGTGGGCTCCTTCTCTGCAGCTGAGGTTTAATTGCTTTCGCCCCACCATCCTTATCATTTCTTTGAATGTCACATAGTTTTGGATCATATCCTGTGAATGAAACATCGTATCTTGTGAATGAAACATTGTAAAAGCTCTGGCTAAACTAAGTAGTGAACTCTGTCTCCACTGCAGTGGGCAGTGGCAAAAATTTCTGTTTGATTCTTTCAGCCTTAGCTGGGCTGCTTGGAGTATTCCTGGCATGTGTGTGGTTCAGAAGTGAGCAGAAGATTTGGGCAGAGTTTATACGCACAGGATCTGGGGCTTTGCCTCTCTTGGTCTCTCCTCTGCAATATCCCCCTAACTTTCTAGCCTCTGTGGCCACCCAATCACTGTTTCCAGTTGGGTTTTTTAAATTATTATTTTAAATATTTCTTATTTATTTCTCCCCCCTCCCTCCATTGTCTGCTCTCTGTGTCCATTCACTGTGCGTTGTTCTGTGTCTGTTTGTATTCTCATTAGACAGCTCTGGGAACCAATCCTAGGACCTTCCAGGGTGGGAGAGAGGCGATCATTCTCTTGTGCCACCTCAGCTCCCTGGTCTGCTGTGTCTCTTCTTATCTCTCCTCTGTGTCTCTTTTTGTTGCATCATCTTGCTGTGCCAGCTCTCTGCATGGGGCAGCACTCATGCACGGGCCAGCAGTTCTGGGCGGGGCAGCACTCCACACGGGCAAGCTTGCCACGTGGGCCAGCTTGCCTTCACCTGGAGTCCCCAGGCATCAAATCCTGGACCTCATATATGGTATATGGGAGCTCAATTGCTTGAGCCACATCCACTTCCCTGTTCTCCAGTTTTTGAAGCTAATAAGACTGTGGGTTTCTATCCAGGATTTACCTACCTGGTGTGGTGCAGATGGAGCCTTCTCTCAGGCTAAAAGTCATTAAATGGGAAGCTTACCCAGTGCTGTTCCTGTCTTCTGTGTCAGAACTCCTCTGCTATCTGCCTGCTTCTGGTTACTCTCCAGGGTTTACAGACAGTTGTTTTTATATTTTGTCTAGAGTGCCTAGTTGTTATCTGTGGGAATGGTGGTCTGATGTTGCTATTCCTGTATAACTGGAAACAGAATCTCCCAGTTTATATTCCTACATCCAAATCCTCATCCTCCACTGTAACTGGTCTTGGAAATTTTTATCAGTGTGAGCACTGTGTATGATTTCATGTTTGTTTTAATTTACAAATCACCAATCACTGCTGAGAGAGAACATCTTTCCATAAGATTCTCAGCCATGTCTGTTTCTTTGTTTCTTGTTCTGAAAATTGCCAGTTTGTCTCATTTGCCCTTTATTTGTCTGGTTTTTTCCTCTTTCATTGTAATTGGCTCATTGGCTGCCTTCACATATGTGGGCCAGTACCCCTTTGCCCATTACATATGTGAACAGGAGGGATTGGGGGGACCATGTGCATGTAACTCTCCCCCCCCTTCTCTCTCTGCAGGCCAAGTGTTCCTGACAGAGGTCCGGCTGGTGTCCGCCCAGCAGGGGCTTTCCCCACCAGCCTCCTGGGTGGAGACTTGCTCCTGTCCCAAGGGGTACACGGGCCAGTTCTGTGAATCCTGCGCTCCAGGGTACAAGAAGGAGACACCGCTGGGAGGTCCCTATGCCAGCTGTATCCCTTGCACCTGCAACCAGCATGGCACCTGCGACCCCAACACAGGTGAGCCTCCCTGGCACTCCCCTCCCCTAGGACCACCTGGGCTAAACCAGAACAGCAAGATGAGTGCCGCCCTGCACAGGGTCAGCCTGGCACGGCCGCGAGGTGTTTGCAGAGCTGTGGGGAGGCATCTTGTATTTTAATAAAAGTAGCTAGAACTTATTTATGTACGAGGCGCTGTGCCAAGGACTTTGTATGCAGAAACTCAAATCCTCGTGCAACCATATGGTGTGACATAGCTATTGGTATAATTTTGAAGCTCTCAAAGGTCAAGAAACTTGCCAAAGTTGACCCAGCTAAGAGTATGAAAGCCAAACCTGATGGGTTCTTGCTGGGTGCCAGGCCCCGTCCGCAGCGCTTGATACGCAGCTTCCCACTGAGTCTCCACTCTGGCCCTGCCCCCTACTGTTCTCTCCGTTTTATAGATGCTGTCCAGTGGCATCAGCTTAGAGCCTTAGCTGGCCACTCTGCAGGCTGTCTGTCCATCTGCCCACCCCCTCCCTGCACTCGCCCCTCCAGAAAGGACCAGAAAAAAACCTTGGGGGATCCTGCCATGCAGAGATGTTATTAAAAAAAGGGCAAAGGCATTGGCATGATGGGCGATGGGCGGCACAAAAGCTCTTGGGTTCACGCAGGTGCCAACAGCACCAAGGAGTCCAGTGAGCCAGAGACCGACCACCCCTCTGCTTAGTGGCTTGTAGCCTCGGGAAAGGCACTTTCCTCCCTGAGCCTGCTTCCTCTTGTGCAAAAGGGCAGAGTAATAGTATATGGAATGCACAACTATGTGATTATACCAAACACCATTACCTGTACTCTCTTTGGATGAATTGTATAATTTATTAATATGTATCAAGAAAATCTATTTGGGGAAAATTAAAGATAATCAAGATAAAAGAAAAATAGTATATACCCTGCCTAGGTTGTCGAGATGAGGCCACGTCGAAGTCAGGGGCCCAGGCTCTGAAAACAGCCATTGCTAACTGGGTGGGCCTTGGGTCTTCCCCTGGAAAGGGCAGATAATGAAACACATGCTTCACAGGGCTGTGGGGAGGGCCACACTGGCCGACGCACGCAGCGGGCCTGGTGCCCGTGTGAGAGTCCCTGAAAACCATACTAATAAAACAGTGTTCCCCGGTCCTCCTTGAGTCCTGAAAGGAACCCTTGGGTACCGGGACCATAACTGCCCCATTTTACATGAGGGGCATTAGGCTCTGAGATCCGCCCCACCCCCCAGCCAGTAGGTGGCAGAGCTGCTCCTCTCTCAAGTCGGTGGGCTCCGAGCCAGCTGTCCACTACCAGTGGTGACTGTCATCCCTGTTTGTAACTGAGGAAGCCCAGAGAAAGACCCCACCCAGGGTTCCACAGCCAACAGGGGCTGGACGGGAGCTGACACACAGGCCTTTTTTTCTGCTTTGCCAATGCCTCTCCCACCAGGAGAAGAGAAACTCCTGCTTAGCTTATCTAGGAGTCAGAACGGGAGTTGACAACAGCAGAAAGGACAGTAAGCCGGGAGTCAGCAGACCCAGCCAGAGAGGGCACTTACATACCACACGTGAAACCTCTTGCCTTCTCATGCCCATGGCAGACATCACTAATCGAGCCTGGATGGAGACTCACCATCCCTCCTCCCCATGCAGTGCTCCAGGCAGCCCCTACTGAAGATGCAGAGTTGTCTCATGAGATGGGACCACTGTGTCATTCCCACAGAGCCCCTGTCCCTGCCACGACTTTTGGCTCAGTTTGGGCAAGTCCTCATCTATAAAATGGGCAAAGCAGCCAGTGCTGCCACTGCTGGTAGGAACAAGGGCATAGTAAGCTTATGAGTGAGGGCCAAGGCAGCGCCTCATGGAAAGCAGGGCAGTCGTGACGGTTCCTCTCGGCTGCCACCCTTGCCTTGCTTGTCCCCCACCCCCCAGGTTCTCTACCCCCACCCTGTTCCCCTCAGCCCCTCTGGGTCCTCGGGGGCCTCCTGGAAGTGGTGGTCTTGGTTAACCCCTTCCCAGCCATGCCTCTCACCCTGTCCCTGGCAGTCCCTTCCCAAGCACCCCAGCCTCTGAGCAGACTCCAGGTGCTGTCAGGCCAGAGAAGGGGGTTTGCAGAATCCCCCACCTTTAGAAACCAGTGGGCAGGGAGGGAGGTTCCATCCGTGGGTCTTGGCAGCCTCCAGAGATCCCATAAAGGGGGAGCCTCTTTGCAAGACCATGGCAGGGCCAGAATCCTGGGACTATATCTTCCTTAGGGCCAATCTCTTCCCCTTTTGGTCTCTTGAAGTTAACAGGACATGGAAGGAGGGGAAAAGAAAAAAAAAAAAAAAAAACCAGCATGAGAGCAAAGGCTAGCTGTGTTTTCCATTGGTTCAGTTACAGGTTTTGGAATAAAAAATTCTAATATAGCAATAGTAATAATAGTAATGTGTCCCAGGGACTATGCAACGCACTTTAAATGAGTGGTCTTGTTGGATCCTGATGAAAACTCTTTGCTACCAGTGCAATTCATATTCCCATTTTGCAGATAAGAACCCTGGGGCCTGGAGGAAGTTAGACTATTTGCCGAGGTTCACATGGTCAGTATGTGGTGGGTGTGACCTCAGGCTGGTCCGGCTCCAGGGCTGGCCTCTTCCTCCCCAGGTCGTGCTTGGAAGGGTTCCCATCCCAGTTCTGCTGGGGACGTGCTTGAGTCCCAGGACACTGCAGGAGTGGGACTTTCGCACTCGGCCCCCATTCCTGGGGTGTCCTGAGCGCAGGTGGTTGGTAACCTGGTGTTTGCCTGGCTCTGCAGGAATCTGCTCATGCAGCCATCACACCGAGGGCCCAGCCTGTGAACGCTGCTCGCCAGGTTTCTATGGCAACCCCTTTACCGGCCACGCCGATGACTGCCAGCCCTGTCCGTGCCCTGGACAGTCGGCCTGCACAGCTATCCCAGGGAGTCAGGAGGTGGTGTGCACCCACTGCCCGCCGGGTCAGAGAGGTGAGTAGCTTGTGTTCTGGAGCCCGCCCCAGGGGATGACCAAGCCCTGTTGCCCAGACTCTGCCCTGGGCTCAGGGCGTGGGGTTCTGTGTTCAGGATGTGGCAGGTGGGAGAGGGCCTCACTTAGGGGTGGTGGGCCTGACCCCTGTGGCAACTTGAGTCCCCCAGGCCCGTAAGCCAGGGCCCCTAGGCTGCTGTGGGTTCCAGGCAGAGAGCTTGGACAGTGGAGCACATCCAACTGTGAGCTTTTGTCCCAGGGACACTGATGGGGCCTGAAAATCAAACCATGACCCGTGCTTCTCTTGCTGGCCACATGCTAGAACCAACTCATTAGTTGAGCCTTTTAAAAATACCCCATGTCATGCCCCAGGCCCATAGAGCCTGACTTAGTAGCTTGAGATGGAGCCCAGGAATCTGTATTCCTAGCAAGTACTCCGCATGATTTTGATATACAGTTTAGGTAGAAAACCTCTCTGATTAGACATTCAGCTTTTTAAAAATGCCACCAGGTCGTGTGTGAAGCAGAAATTCCCACCATCTCTCCAAGCCTCTCCCTATTCTTCATTCCTCCGCCAGGCCCCAGGGATATCCTAGACCTCTGATTTCACATTTTGTGTCTGTGGCTGCATCGAGCACATTGAAAGGGTCCTGTCTGTGCCCCACTTTGCTGGGGACTGCTCTGACAGCAGCTCCCCAGCAGCCAGCTCACCTGGGCAACGGGCCCCAGAGCAGCCAGCCCAAGAACTGAGGGAGCAGGGCCCCACGCCAGGTCCCTGCACCCCACCTCGCTGCACCTCCACTTTCCAGAGCCATCGCCACAGTTGCTGGCTCCCCGACTGTGGCTTGCCCTGGCCTACAAGCCGAGAGAAGCCCAGGCAATGAGAGGGGTGCTGCTCGACCCCTCTCAGGAGTCTCAGGGAAGTTCTGCTCGGCCCAGGCGCTGCAGGGGAGGCTGTAAGGAGCACGGCATTGCCGTGCACACAGGTAGCTGTCCCTGGGGGGTTGCCTGGGGTGGGCTTTCCATCCGGAACCTTCTCCATCCTCACCAGTGCGCTTTGGGTCTGGTAGGGGTCCAGTGCACAAGCTCTCCTGGACAACCTGAGTCAGGACGACCCCTGACTCTCCAGGATTTCTTCCCAGGGACCTCCAGGGCTGCCTCCTGCCTGCAAGGTGTCCCCTGGTTCAAGCAAATGCCGGTTAACTGCGGGGGTCACCTTCTTCACCACCAGCATCATCTCCCCCTGCCCTATCTACTTCATTTTGACTCGAGAACCCCAAAGTCAAGCACAATCCTCTACCGGGAACTCTATTCAGATTTTTCTTTTCCTTCCTTTGCTTCTCTCTTCTTAATACTCCCCTCTCCCTTTCTAAGGTTACCCTTGGTATCGTGAACTTGATTACAACTGGACTGATTACAAGGGAGGACATGGGAGCCCACAATTTTTTTTCATAATGTTTTAGCTATGGTTTTTAAAATATTAGTACATAGTCATTGTAACCATTGGAAAATCTCTGTAAAAGTATAAAGAGAAATGTGAAAATGCATGTGAACAAGAAGACAACTTAAGCAGCCTACCCTCCCACCTCCATGCACCCCAGGATCCCCCCAGACATGTGCTTCCTGCAGATATACACAGCGAGATGGGTGTGTCTACCAAGGGTGGGCTCCCAGTGCATGAGGTGTATGGTGCAGGTGTGTCCTATGCCTCACCTGTGTCCAGAGCGGACCTCCCCGGCCAGGACCCTCCGAATGTTTCCTCACACACCGTTTCTTCTGGGGCTAGAAGATGAGGCAGCAAACCCTGTACAAACCCAGAAAGCAAGGCAGGAGTCAGAAATGAATAGCATAGGAAGATGAGAAACCTTGAGACAGAGAAAAGGAACAGGAGCTGCGAGTGAGAAAGCAGCCACAGCTAAGAGGGTGGGATGAGGGAGATGCGGGCAGGGATGGTGAGGAGGGTGACGGTGACAATGAAAATGGTGCCGATGAAGAACGTGATGCTGATAACAGACGTAAGGATGATGATGATAGAGATGATGAAAGTTAAGATGATAAACATAATCAAAATGACGATAATCAGGTCAACATGTTGACACTCAAGGATGATGCAGATAGTGATGGTGAAATTGAAGATGGTGACAAGATGATGGAGATGAAGAATGTGATGACAATTAAGACACCAATGAAGATAATGGTGATAATGAGGATGGTGATGACGGTGATGAATAGATGATGACAGCCGTCACTCTTGAGTGCTTAGGATGTACCAGGCTAAGTATGTTGCACAAAGTATCTCGCCAAACCCTCAGCTTACTGTGAGGTAGCTGCCATTGTCCCTGCTTTACAGATGAGGAGCCCGAGTTCAGAGAGGTACCAGGGCTTTCCCAAGATCACACAGCCAGCTAATGGCCAACCTGGGAGCTGGCCCCAGGTCAGCCTGACTCTTCACCTCCACAAGGAGACCTGGGGTTCACGCCCACCCTCCCCTCTCCCCAGGGCGACGCTGTGAGATCTGTGATGACGGCTTTTTTGGAGACCCGCTGGGGCTCTCCGGCTCCCCCCAGCCCTGCCGCCAGTGCCAGTGCAGTGGGAACGTGGACCCCAACGCTGTGGGCACTTGTGACCCCCTGTCTGGCCACTGCCTGCACTGCCTCCACAACACGACGGGAGCCCACTGTGAGCGCTGTCAGGAAGGCTTTTACGGGAACGCACTGGCCCCTCGACCTGCAGACAAGTGCGTGCGTGAGTGTCCACCTGCTGGAGGCTCGGGGTGGGGTGCGGCGGGCACCCTCTCCTCTACCCTGGCTCAGCCCCCAGCCAGCGTGACCGAGGGGTCCACCAGAACCGCATGCCCCTCGGGGAAGTGGTGCAAGCCCCGGCAGGTTACTTACCTTCTCTGTCTCCTCATCTAGACAGCGTGAGGGTTTGCTGTCTCCCAGGCCTCTTTCCACCTTGAAAGCTTATAAACCGTGGTCTTGTGATTTTTTTCTGCCCCGAGAATTTAGCATGTCTTACGCTCCACAGTTGACACGTAAGGACTGTTTTAGACGGCAGCTCTCGTCACATTGGTCCTGTCCTTGGGCTTCTAATCGGGCTGTGCCTTCCCCCTGAGAAGCTGTCTTCTCCCATCCCGTCCCCACCGTCTGGTTTAACACTCACCCCTATGTCTGCCTCTCCGAGAGCCACAGACACACCAGCCCCTGGGAGGCTCGCGGGAGTCCTGCAGGCGAGGACCTCGGCATCCACCCCAGACGTCTTGGCCTCTGGAACCCCTTTCTACTAACACCTGCCAGCACCCTGCTGGGGTCTTGTTTTCTGGAACCCTCTCAGGAAACGCTGCTCTGGCTAGAGCTAGATGCTGCCGCTGTGATGTTCAGGAGCTCAGGATCTCATGACCCGAAGCAGTGGCTGCAGGGGGTCTTCCTGAGACCCCTAGCCTGAAGCCAGGATGCAGGCCAGCAGGGTGCCTGGAGCCTCTGGTCTACTCTTCTCCCTGTGAGAGCTCAGGGCAGGCTCAGAAAGGCCATCTGCTGCCAGGAGCCTTCCGAGCCTTCTCTCCAAGGAGATGGCACATGGGCTGAGATTTCAACTCTGCCCTAGAGCCTTTTTTCCAGAAAGGACCTGGGAGATGGGCAGGGGAGTCAGGGCTGAATGTGACTCATTTCTGTGGGCTCCCGCATCCTCTCAACCTTGAATGGACCCCCGAAGGTTGAGTTGATGATTTGCATTGTTCCCAATACCCTTTTTTTTTTTAAAAGATTTATTTATTTATTTCTCTGGTTGTCTGGTTGTCTGTTCTCTGTGTCTATTTGCTGCGTCTTGTTTCTTTGTCTGCTTCTGTTGTTGTCAGCGGCACGGGAATCTGTGTCTCTTTTTGTTGCGTCAGCTCTCCCTGTGTGCTGCGCCATTCCTGGGCAGGCTGCACTTTCTTTTCATGCTGGGCGGCTCTCCTTTCGGGACGCACTCCTTGTGCGTGGGGCTCCCCTACGCGGGGGACACCCCTGCGTGGCAGGGCACTCCTTGCACGCATCAGCACTGCGCATGGGCCAGCTCCACACGGGTCAAGGAGGCCTGGGGTTTGAACCGCGGACCTCCCATGTGGTAGACAGACGCCCTAACCACTGGGCCAAGTCCATTTCCCCCCAATACCCTTTCCTGCTCCCACCCCAGCCTGTAGCTGCAACCCCAGGGGCTCGGTCAGTGAGCAGGGACCCTGCGACCCCGTGACCGGCCAGTGCTCCTGCCTGCCTCATGTGACTGGAAGGGACTGCAGCCACTGCAGCCCAGGCTTCTACAGCCTCCAGCCCAGGAGGGGCTGCCAGAGGTAGGTGGACAAGGTTGTGGGTGTCCCTGTACCTGGGGGTCTAACCTGGATGGAAGAGGGTACCAAGTAGCCTCCAGGGAGGGGCCTGGTTTGGCATGTGTCAGCCCAGGCCCACTGCCAGGTACACTGTGACCTTCACCAAAGGGAGACAAAGGGACAAACCCTTGGGGTCAGACTCACAGCCTTGTCAATTAGGATACAGGCCAAGAGCAGCCCTACGGGATGTCCAGGTGAGCAGGTGGCCAGCGTGATCTCTGGTTTCCTTCTCAGCAACGCCCGTCACTGGGTTGACCTTTTCTGACCACAGCAGCACCTTACACAAGTGTCTTTAAGCAGCAGTGGAGGACCCCAGGGAAAACAGAGTGAAGCAAATGGGTTTCTTCCTTGCAGAACATCTTAGAGTCTTTAAGATGCTAATTGGCATGGTGACTTTCCAACAGAGATCTCTAAGACCTATTTGTACACAGCCTTTTTTTCCCCACAAGCATCTTGTGAGACTTGTGCTCCCCAGAGCATGGCTGGGGAAAGCTGCTTTGCAGGCACGGCTGTTAAAATGGGGCCTTGTCAGCCGAGGGCCTGGCTCTGAAGGCCCCTCGCCAGCTGCAGCCAGCAAAGGAGGCCGGTCCGTGCTGTGCTGGGAGGCGGCCTAGAGCTTGCTTCGGACTCAGGTTATTTCCTTTCTTGCAGCTGCCAGTGCCACCCGTTGGGCTCCCGGGAGGACCAGTGTGACCCCGAGAGTGGGCAGTGCCCCTGCCACCCAGGCGTCGGGGGCCAGACCTGTGATCGATGCCAGCTGGGTTTCTTCGGCTTCTCCACCAAGGGCTGCCGTGGTAAGGTGGCTGGGTCCTTCCCGGGCTGCCCTTGCCCGCAGAGGGCAGGAGCAATGGCTGCCTGGAATGTGGGGCCTGATGGTTTCTTAGCAAAGAGGACCAAAAGGAAAGATGGCTGTGTAGCAGGAGAGAGCAAGGTTAGACTCAGGGCAGGTCTCCTGAGAGTGGCCATGAACACGTGGAGTGAGTGAGCAGAGGAAGCCACAGAGATCCAAGGCCTTGGAAGAACGGTCTTCGTCCTTGGGCTGGCCTGGGAGCCTAGTTCCAGACTCTACTGCTAAGTTCCTGTGTGCCTGAGACCATCCTGTCTCCTCTGTGGGCCTCAGTTTCCTTGTTTGCACAGTTGGACTGGTTTGATGATTCTTAAATCTGGCTGGTCCTCAGAGTCCCCCGCCCCCAAACCTCTGTGGGGTACAGTTTAATAAGTCAGTTTCTCAGTCGTCACCTCCGACTTCTGAATGGGAATGCCCCGGGAGGGGCCCGTGACGCTGTTGGAAGCCATCCAGGGTGTTCTGGGGAGCAGCCAGATGTGAAGGCCTATGGGGGGCAATCCAGAGGCTGCAGGGGACTGTGGGGGCGCCAGCTGGGCCTCTGCAGACATGAGGGGTTCTGGGGTGGGAGGGGCAGAGGGCAGCCCAGCACCCTGCCTACCCTCCAGCCTGCAGGTGCTCCCCGCTGGGCGCCGCCTCCGCCCAGTGCCACGAGAACAGCACGTGCGTGTGCAAGCCCGGCTTCGTGGGCTACAAGTGTGACCGCTGCCAGGACAACTTCTTCCTCACGGCTGGGGGCACATACTGCCAGGAATGCCCGTCCTGCTACGCCTTGGTGAAGGAAGAGGTGAGGCCGCGTGGCCGGGGCCCCGCCCGGGCCCGGCTCCTCCGCTCACTCATTCCCCGGCAGGGCCAGAGCTGCCCGTGAGCACCACACCAAGCCCTGCTCTGTGCAGTGCACAAGCCCGTCCCCGAAATCCATGCGGCCGGGTGTGTTTGAGAATTCAGAATGCCTGGTATGGTAGAAAGATAAGATGATGTACACGAGCTGTTAGGCAGCACCCTCGGGGGGTGTGAGCCAGCCCTCCCACCACCCATCAAATCATCGGTATTTCTGCAGGAAAATACCAAAGGGGTAAATAAAGACCACGAGGAGGCTTTTTCAGAACAATTTTGCTTCCAAATGAGTTCCAGTCAGGTCAGATTTTCGCCATCAAATAAGGAATGGAAAGCCTTGCAGTTTTCAGAGCTTTTAAAACTGTAATCAGGCAGCGCACTTGGCCCAGTGGTTAGGGCGTCCGTCTACCACATGGGAGGTCCGCGGTTCAAACCCCGGGCCTCCTTGACCCGTGTGGAGCTGGCCCAGGTGCAGTGCTGATGCACGAAAGGAGTGCCCTGCCACACAGGGGTGTCCCCCATGTAGGGGAGCCCCATGCGCAAGGAGTGCGCCCTGTAAGGAGAGCTGCCCAGCGCAAAAGAAGTTTAGCCTGCCCAGGAATGGCACCACACACACAGAGAGCTGACACAACAAGATGACACAACAAAAAGAAACACAGATTCCCCTGCTGCTGACAACAGCAGAAGTGGACAAAGAATACGCAGCAAATAGACACAGAGAACAGCCAACTGGGGTGGGGGGGGGAGAGAAATAAATAAATAAATCTTAAAAAAAAAAAAAACTGTAATCAAGGAGAGGGCTGGGGAACCTGTGGCCCCCGCTTCTCGAGGTGGTCACAGGGTGTACGTGAGTGGGTGCATGGCAGGATTCCCTCTGCAGCTGCTCTTAGCAAATGCACTATGATTAAAAAATCCGTGCTAGGAGATGTTTCATAACACAGTCATTCTGCAAGTATCCACAGAGCACCTGCTAGGTGTCAAGTCCTGGAAGTACAGGAAACAGGACAGAGAAATCCTCAGAGAGTTCCGTTCCCATCATTCATTCGCTTGCTCACTCTGTCGGGCAGATGTGTGGGCGGCTGAGTGACAGCAGGTGCCGTGAGCATGAGGAGGGAAGGGACAGCTATGACAGAACGGGCAGGGGTGGTTCTCGGAGGTGTGGCACGTCCTTACCTTTGAATCCCAGGGTAGGATTTGGAGGAGGGAACCCACGGGGAGGGCAGGCCAGGCAGAATTTGCAGGCCGCCAGCCTCACCCGCCCTTCCTTCTCTGTCCCCTCCAGGCTGCCAAGCTGAAGGCCAGGCTGATCCTGATGGAGGGGTGGCTGCAGGGGTCCGACTGTGGCTGGCCCTGGGAACCCCTGGATGTGCTGCAGGGAGAGGCCCCACAGGGGAGCGTCTACCAAGGCCTCCGCCTGCTGCAAGGTATGGAGCGAGGGCAGCGTGGAAGATGGGAGGCAGGGGAGGGCTGGCTGCTCAGACTCCCCTGGGGGGCCCTGCAGCCTCATCTGGATGCTTTGCGGGCCCTGGGCTTGATGGGCCCGGCTGGAGCCCCTGGGCTGGGGAAGCCCGCCTGAGCCCCTGACCAGGTGGGCTCCTCCTGCCGCCCGGCGGACCTCTCCTGCAATGGCCTGGACCCAGTCAGACCTGGGGCTTTATTAATGTGCCTTTGACTAGCAGGCCTGTCCTCACACGCCTCTGCCCCACCCAGACTGTAAGCTCCATGAGGACAGGGGCTGGGTTCATTCATTCATTCACCCAGGCGATACATAATTCCCAAAGTTCTGCTCCAGGTGCTGAACAGGGAACGTCCACGCTGCCATATCCCCAGCACAGTCCTGGCACCTAGAAAATACATGTGTACATAAGAAAAAAGAAGGAGAACTGTAAAGCCCAGTGACTGCAATTTTCCCTCTGGGCACTGAAAGTTAGAGAGCCTATGAAAGTGGATCGATTATTTTGTGAACGTTTATAAGCACCTGTATCACTTCTCGGCTTTTTGGCTAAGATCAAGTGTAGTATAAGCACCTGTGCATTTTTAGCAGCCAGTCCCAGGTGAGCTGAGCACCTGTTAGCAAGAGTACTTATCAAAAGAGAGAGCTCTTCAATGCCAGTCAAAATGCCATGTGTCAACTGCATTGCAAATGATAAAGCAGACTCACGGTGGAGTTTTCCTGCTGTCCCAGATGTCCCAGATTGTTGCTT
Organism: Dasypus novemcinctus; assembly: GCF_030445035.2. Taxonomy (NCBI): domain Eukaryota; kingdom Metazoa; phylum Chordata; class Mammalia; order Cingulata; family Dasypodidae; genus Dasypus; species Dasypus novemcinctus. The sequence goes on along the minus strand of NC_080680.1, from coordinate 86,100,447 downwards.
GTGGCCCTAAAAGGCCTAGGTTTCTGGCAATCCCTCGTCTGTGGCTTCCTGACTGCAGGACCCTGTGCCACAATTGGCCGAGGCAGGGCCTCAGCCTCTGCACCTCCAAAATGGGAAGGGTTTTTCTTTGGTGCTCAGTGCTGGTGATGGAGTTAAGCTGTGCCCCCTGAAGACTGGTGGGCACAGGTGGGGACTCCCAGCAGCGGGGGTTCTCGTGTGATTTCCTGGCTGTTCTGTGATCCATGGGCTGGGGCTTCCTTCAGCAGCCCGGAAAGCTTTCCTGGAGCAGATAACGGCCCTGGAGGGTGCCGTGAAGGCGGCCGGGGAGCAGCTGCAGGTGCTGAGCAGGAGTGCCCACTGTGTCCAGGCTGGAGCTGAGAAGATCTGCACCCAGCTGGCAGACCTTGCGGCGGTGCTGGAGTCCTCTGAAGAGGAGATGCTGCGTGCAGCCACCGTTCTCTCATCTCTGGTATGCCGGGGCTGAGTGCCAATCGCCTCTGAGCCTGGGCACCCATCACCACTGAGCCTGGGCAATGGAGGGGACTCTGGACCAGGTGGCAGAGCCGACATCCTCTCTCCAGCCCTGCCCAAGGCCTTGTGACCCCGAGAATGCATCTCCCCTTCCCTAAGGCTTGGTTTCCTCATCTGCATAATGGGCGTCATCGGCCCCTCTCTCTGGGATAATTGACTGAGCCACTGTCCGCAAAGAAGGAGACACATTCCAGGTTGTCAATGAGGCTCAGTTAAGCGACAGGCGTCATTGTCCATACCCCTGCTCGCTGGAGGCAGCTCTGTGGCTAGCTTCGTGCATTTATAAAGGGACTGTTCTTCTGCACAGACTGTTTAACCAGATGTGGCCCTTGTCCTTCAGGGATGGGTCATCAATTTCCTCCTCTCTTCCTTTTTTCCTCTAAAGGTGATTCCTCAGGAAGCACCCAGCCGGCACACCAACTGGAGCCAGCTGGCCACAGAGGCCCATGCCCTAACCAGGAGGTGAGACCTGGCCCCCGGGGAGTGGTGAGGTCAAGGTCACAGTCTCCTGGGAGCTGGAGTCCTGGAGGGTAGAGGGTACCGGGGCGGGGCCAGCCCCACAGGTGCCCCCATCCCAGGAGCTGGGATCAGATGAGGATGAGCACTGCCAGGTGGGGCGGGGAGCTGTCACCAGCCTGGGAAGCCGAGGCGGGCGTGGGGGCACAATGCCGGGGGCAGGCCTGGGGTCGCCTGAAGGGGCCGACAGCATCCACCACCTTTTTTTCTTTTCACGAAGCCTTATCGAGGTATAATTCGCATACCGTACATCGCCCCCATTTAAAGTGTACGAATCAGCGGTTCTTAGTATAGTCACAGAACTGGATCACCACAATCAGGTTTAGAACATTTTCATATCCATATCCATTAGCAGTCACTCCCCATTTTCCCCAGCACCCTCGGCCCAGCTCCTGGCTGGGTGGAGTGGTCACTCTTTCTCTCTCTATGGATTTTCCTATTCTGGACCTTTCTTTAAATGGAGTCAGACAATGTATGTTCTTCTCTGAGCCAAATGGGCGTTTGGGTTGCTTCAATCACTACCTTTTAAGAAGCAAGGCCCTAAAAACACTGGTCTGCAGTGATTGTCCTATTTCACTGTGCTCTAGAGATCCTAGAATCATTTTATAGATGCAGAAACAGGCTCGGAGAAGCTAAGAGACTTGTTTAAGGACACACAGCTTGAAAGTGATAGACCAAATTCAAACGTAAGCCATCTTAACCACTCTCTGGTGATTTTGTTAGGGTGACCATATAATTTATTGTCCAAACAGTGATGTTTTTACATGTGAAAAGGGGCCCTGTTCATCACCCTGCCAGGACAACAGGCATGAACTATATGAACAGGGGCGTGGGGCCCACTTCCTATCAAGCCCCCTCTGATGTCAGGCGGAGGCAGGAAAGGAGTCCCTGTCCCTGTGGCCACATCTTGGTTGGGACCACGAGAGGTCCTCACAGTAGAGGGGGCAGGCTTGGGTCCAGGCCCCCCTGCTGTGTGCGTTCCTGGCCATGGTCCAGCGGATATTCCCATACAGCCACCGAGACACCGCCACCAAGATTGAGGCCACTGTTCGGAGGGCCCTGCTTGCCTCCAACACCAGTTACACGCTTCTCCGGAGTCTGGTGGAGGGTCGAGTGGCTGTGGAGACCCAGAAGGAACTGGAAGACAGGTGAGACCTCCCCAGGTGGGGGCAGAAGCCGGGGGCTGGCCTCCCGGAGCCGACAGGGCGTGGCCAGCACCTGCCGATTCCAGAACTGGCTTCCTTCCCCTCCGTCCTTCCACTCTGGGTGGTTGGTTTGGGGTCTGCATCTCACTCGGGGTGGGACCATGGGGTCTTGGGCCCACATGGTGAGTGTCGGGAACGCCGCTCGTGCCTGGGGGATGTAGCTCGGTTCCTGGGGATGCGGGTGTGGGATGAGACCTGGAACAGGCAGGGCCCAGAGCGGGACTCACTCCCCCTCTGCAGCATCCCCCCTCCCCACAAGTCCACAGGGCATCCCCTCTCAGCTTCTCTCTGCCACTGGCTTGCTCTGCTGCTCTGCTCTCCTTAGAATCCTCTCAGATTCAAGGGTCAACAGAGACCTACCAATGTCTCTTGTGTCTGAGCTGATACTTGTAGTTGCGAGACACTGATTGGCCCAGTTCAGACCAGGGGTCTAACCCTGAGCCAGTCAGCATGGCTGGATAAGTTCACATGACCTGGTCACAGGTGGTGGGAGCTAGCTCTTGGAGAAGGGCTGAGGGATGGGAAGGGAGCCAGGGGGGCTCCCGTGGTGGGGTGGGGAGGAGGGCTGGGTGGGCCAGGGGCCCCATTCTGGTTGGTTGATTGAAGAACTGTGGGTCATCAGGGCTGAAGGGGCCGGCAGATGGTCCATCCAGGCGGCAGCTCCATTTACCTGGCCAAGGTCACATAGCAAGGGCGTGGCTGAGCCGAGACAGGGCCTCTCCTTTCCTCAACCCCAAGCAACCCCTCCCCTCCCCCGGTCTCCTCCTCACCTTGCAGCCAATGGTGCCAAACATTGGCAAAACTTGGGACTCTTGAGTGGAAACAAAGCGTGGGCCCGTTCAGGAAAGTGTGATTGCACTGAGTGCAGAAACAAGCGCTTGCCCCTTCACTGCCACCCTTATTCGCTTGAAAACTGCACAGTGGTGGTCACCTTCCAAGGTCAGCTGCTGGCTGCCCACCTGTGGAGCGGGGCCTCTGCCTTGAGAAATTGGGAGGGGCCTGTACACAGCAGGGGCCCAAGGCAGGGGCTGCAACAGCGACAGAGAGGGACCACCCCGCACCCGGCTCCGTGGACCCTGCTAGTCTCTGTCTCCTCCCAGGTACCAGGAGGTCCAGACGACCCAGAAGGCGCTGGGCACGGCTGTGGCGGAGGTGGTGCCGGAAGCTGAGAGGGTGCTGGGCGCCGTGCAGCAAGTCCGCACAGACGGGGCCCCGCACCTGGCCCCGCAGCCTACCCCCGGAACGCTGGTCAGCTCAGCCTCCTCAGAGCTCTGCACGGGGCGTGGGGGTGCAGCATCTGTCAGCTGGAGAAACCAGTGGGACCCAGCCAGAAGCAGAGGGCATGGTTTATTTTTAACTCTATAGCAGTTGATTAAAAGGAGATAATCCACACACAGGGCTCGGCAAAGTACCTGGCACAGGGTCAGAGCTCAGGGAATCTTTGTTGTTGATAATAATACTATTGAGGCAGGGTGGACTTCTCCATTGTAGTGACTTTAGCAGACCAGCACTGTGTGGCGGAGTCTGACAGACACGGGATCAAATCCCAGCTCCACCAGTCCAGCTCTGTGGCCTTGTTCTAGTCCTTTACCCTCCCTGGGCCTCAGTTACTGCATCTGCCAGGTGGAGTTCACCCATTATATTATTTTAAGGCTGCATTCACACGGGGCAGAGGGGTGGGGGGTTCATGAGTAAAGTGCATCAAGCACCCAGCCAGGCTCTGGCCCAGGGGAGCTCTGGCCTTCTGTGCCCATCCCTCTACACCCAGCACCTCTGGCCGTGAGCCCCTTCCAGGCTAACTCAGGTCCATCATCCTCTCAGTACTTCTGAAATCCCAGAGCTCGGAAAGCAGAACTTAAAAAAAAAAGAATAAGTGTGGTGCACATGTATTTGGGACAAAATCTGACCCTGACGGGTTGGCATGAGGCTATTTATTTGTGGTATTTGCTTACCCCGCTGCGTGTGAGAAGTAATTTGCAAATAGTAACCTGTTTGATCCCTGGGGCTGCTCCACATCCCACCTTGGGGTTAGAGAATGTGTAACACCTGCACGGTTCTGCTTTCTACAATCCAGAAAGTTCTGGACTCTGAAGTACACCCGGCCCCTTATCAGCCAGAACAGGGATTGTGGACCTGGGTGAGCAGCCTTACTTTGCCAAGGAGGGAAACGGCAGGTGGGGGAGGTTAGCTGAGGTTCCCGCTGCCACACAGCTGGAAATTGGTGCGGCTGGAGTCTGAGCTTAAAGCGACAGGCCCCCAGCCCAGTTGCCTCCCCTTGACCGCTCTGCTTCCCACCATCCTTGCCCCTGAGGCTTTCCCCTTGCCTGGGGCCCGCTGGCTTTGCCGGGGTCCTGGGCCGGCAGCCAGGGTCTCACCTCGCAGGGCAATGCCCTGCCTAACCGTGTTTCTCTGCAGCCTCTGGAGCCCCTGGCCAGGGACCTGCGCGTCAAAGTGCAGACTCTGGAGAAGACAGTCTCATCGAGAGAGCGTGTGGCCACCGAGGCTGCCCAAGCCCTCCAGGCCACCGCCCAGGTGCTGCTGCAGAAGACGGAGCCCCTCACCCAGGTGAGGCCTTCCTGGCAGGGAGAGGGCAGGGCTGCGGGTGATCTGGGGGCGGGCGGTACAGGAGAAGGAGGAGAGAAGGCAGAAGGTAGCTCGTTTCATCCCTGAAGGGCAGGGGTTCTTAACAAGGGGTCCATGAGCTTGGACTGAAATTCAAAACAAACCTTATTCTTGTGAGGACGAGTTGGTGTGGGTTCGATATAGTTATTAAATAACATTCAATATAGTGTGGACTTAGTAAGGGGTCCGCGGTTTTCATCTGACTGGCAAAGGGGTCTGTGGAACAAAAAAGGTTAAGAACCCCCACTCTAGTGCCTCCCCACAAAGCTTCAGAGAACCTCTGGGGGCAGCCAAGGCAGGAGTTGCTGATTTCCTTGAGAAGGGCTGACAGCACCTGAAGCACCCATGGCCACGCCCTATCCTTATGCAGGAGCAGTTACAAAACTGCATGGGTCTTGTTTGCCCTTTCATTCATTCACTCACTGCGTATTTCGCCAGCACGTCCTTGAGCTGTCCCTGGAGCTCACGTGCTGAACCACACAGTCTGCGCCCTTATGGCATTTACCACCCAGGAGAGGAGGTAGATATTAAATATGCAGGGAATCCAAGGAGAATTATGCCCAGTCGAGTGGTTTCTAACCCATCAGTTATAAAGACCCCTTTTACAACATTTACTCTTAAACTTCTCATTTGGAAATAATTTTAGATTTGCAAAACTGCAAACAGAGCACAAAGAATCCCCACATACTCTTGGCACAGTTGCCCCTTCTGTTAACATTTTACCTAACCACAGTCCAAGGATCCAATCAGGAAATTAGCCTGATCTAATTAACCCACAGAGCACATTCGTAGCGCACAGTTGCCGCAGTAACGTCCTTTTCTTCTGGTCCAGGCCCACGCACTGCATTTAGCTGTCCTGTCGCCTTTAATCTGGGAAAGTTCTTCAGTCTTCCTTTGTCTCTTATGACCTTAACACTTTTGAAGAGTACTGGCTGGTTCTTTTGTAGAATGTCCCTCAATTTGGATTTGCTTGATGTTTTGTCATGATTAAATTCAGGTTATGCCTTTTTGGCAAAAAAAAAGAAAAAAAAAAAACCAAGCAAACAAAACAAACCCCAGCAGTGATGATTGTGCCCTTCTGAGCATCCTGCAGGAGGCCCACGATGCCCACACCCTTAGTACTGGTGAGGCCAACTCTGGCCTCCTGTGAAGGTGGGAATAGCCAGGTCTCCCCACCGGCTACTAACTGATTTCCCCTTTGTAAGTAAGAAGTATCGTGTGAGGAGGTACTTTTAAACTATGTGAAACATACTGTTTTTCACCACACTTTTACAGACTAATTGCAGCATCCATTGATTTTTGCCAGAAACAAGTATTATTGTGGTATTTGCCACATGGGTAATTTCTGTTGCTATCATTCCCTCGACATGTATTAGTTGGGATTCTACTATGAGAACTTTCTCTTCTCATTTATGTGTTTATCCAACTCTATTTATATCAATATGGACTCACAGATTCTTTCTCTATTACTGTCATCATTTATTTTCTTGCTCAAATTGCCCCAGATTCGGCCATTGGGAGCCCCTTCAAGTTAGCCCCTATGTGTTTTTGACTTACGCCCATACTTTTGTGAGTTTTCCTTACTTTCTAGCACCATGAGATGTTCCAGGCTCGACTTGTACCTTCCTGGTGCCTCCTTGGAATCAGCCATTTCCCCAGGGAGTCATTTTTTCCTTCATTGCAGAATTGTATTTAGAAACCAAGATCTGGACATTCAGTGTTCTTGACACTGAATATGAATCACCGTATCCAGGTTCTCCCAGTGGGCAGAGTTAAGAAGTGTGTGTGTGCGTGTGCATGCGTAAGCCTCTACATCTATTTCTGTATCTCTCCACCTGTGTGTGTGTATATATATATATATTAAAAAACATGAGTTCTCACTGATACCGCTAATTCCAGTCCAACACCACAGGGTTCATGCTAGCCTTTCCTCTTCCTTATTTGTGATTCTTTTCTCCAAAAGTGAAAAACCTGGTTCTCATTTTCCACAATATATTTATTTGCTCAATTATAGAATATACTTAAAGTAATAGCAGCATTGCTAACCCATGCCTCTGTAAAAACTAAATCTATAACCTAGAGTACAATAATTATATACAATTCTGGAGTACATAGTCTGCCCCCACCCCACTCTGGGGGTAGATGTGTGTTCATTTGTATTCACTGGATTCATTTGTAATACAGTTAGATTCGCTTATTCCTGTTTATGTTACATTTCGTCGATTTTAATTTTTTTAGTAAATGAAGCGTTATCTGATTCTAAAAATCAGAACTACACAAATAGGCGTATTCCAAGGGATCAAATGACAGAGTCCCACGGTCCCTTCTCCAGCAATTGCTGCACCCTTAATATCTATTGGTTCAATGCATTCCCAATGGACTTAAGCTACTATGAGTTCAACTGCATTTTTAAGCAAAATGGTATTTATTCATTATAAACAGTGCCTATGTATATTTGAAAATAATAATAGCCATATATGGGAGTCATATTATTTATTTAAAATTTCTTGATGCCATGTGGATTTGAGGACCCTGTAAAATAAGTTGGAGGACCCTGTGAAATACCAATAGCTTCAGAGTCTGGCAGACCTAAGTTGACACCTCTTGTTGCTTCCTCTCTGAGCCTGTATTGTCTGTCTTTAAGGAGACATCTGGGGAGGCTTAAGGGAGGCTGGGTGTGAAGAGTTGGACCCAGTGCCTGACATGTGCTGGGGCAATCTGTGCTGCATCAGGCCCCCAGGGTAGTCACCCCTCACCTGGGGCCACACCTGAGGCCACTCTGAGCCATCGCAATGTCAGGGCCAGACCTGGGGTCTGGACGCCCGGCCTGGCCAGCGCTCAGCCCCACCGCCCTGCCTCTCGCCTCCCTCGCGCCCACCTTCCTCGCCAGCTGACCGCTCAGGTGACGCAGACATGACCCTCCTGTACAGGCTCATCATTTGGGAGCTCCTCAAACCCAGATTCTTTAAATATCTGCTCTACCTTGTTTACTGGGTGTGGAGAAGAAACTAATTTTTATGAGTAAAAGTATAATAAGTAGACCCTCTATTTCACGTCAGCTGGCTGAGACATGAGCAACGTTCTGAACAGAATTCCATGGTATCCAATTTTCCTTTAGTTCTGATGTTCCAGTTTTCCTCTGAGCTTTTCCGGAACAGGCGACTCACTGGCCGACATCAAGGGTTTCACGTTTGTATGATAGAATAAATCAGGAGTTCCTGTATTCCATGCCGCGTCCAAGTTTTGCTGATGTTCTAGGACTCTGCGTGTGGCTTGGTGCCCACCTGACCCGCCTCCAGGCAGCGCGCCTGCAGTGCCACCCGCCCACCTTCTCTCTTCCCCTTTCCACAGCTGCACAAGGGGGCCAGCGTCGCCCTGACCCGGGCTTCCTCGTCCGTCCAGGCTGCCACAGTGACCATCGCGGGGGCCAGGAATCTGCTAGCTGACCTGGAAGGTATGAGTGGCCTGTTGAGCCACAGGCTCTGTGGTCACAGATGCCCACAACAGCCCCCTGGACTCTCGCCTCAGCCCGGGCAGGCTGGTTGCAGGGGACGGGAGCCCAGTGGTGTGGGCTTAAGCCACACCAACCGTTCGCTCCCCCCTTCAGGCTCTCCGCCATGGCTGCTCATTTCTCCCTGTGCCCCACTTACGCAGCACTTACCCACACGGACATTCCTCCCCTAACATCACCAGACCACAGGGCAGAGCCTCTGGTGCCATCAGCTGTCTGCCCCTGGTTCCGTGCCCCGTGGGTCTGGGCTACCTGGTATAAAAATGGCTGCGGGTCCAGTCTTCAGCTGGGGCTATGGGGAGGGAGGAGAAGTTTCTCTTTAGAAGGGGTATGCACTGGTGCCTGTCAAGATCTCCTTTGAGCTTTGGGAAGATGAAGCCAAATGCCCTCATTTTACAGATGGTAGACCAAGGAAAGGACCTGATGTATGTCGCTGGGACAGAGCTGAGCCCCTGGAGTAGAAACCAGTTGGTATTACCGTTCCCTGCCTTGGTGCGCCCCTGAGTAACGGGCTTCTGAGAAGTCCTCTCTGCTCCTGAGAGAAGCCCCTTTCCCCCTTCTTTGTGGCTCTGCATCAAAGGGCTTGGTGAGGCAGGAAAGTACCCTGAGCTCCAGCTGTCTCTTGGGATCTGAGACCAGAAGTCGTGCCTCTGCCGTCGCCTGGGTGCTGCAGCCCCCTCCCCCTGCCCACCTGTCGGTGATGTAGCTCCAGCAGGGGACCCAGAGCCCCGGGCAGAGGGTGGGCTGGTCGGTGCCTCCTGTTTGCCAGTGTCCTTGGTGGTCTGAAGTCATGGTCACCCATTGATGTGGGGATTTCTGATAGGAAAGGTGTCACATGGGTGGCTGTGTCTCTAGAGTGGTGATTAGGAAAACGTGATCAGTGACATACAGTGATGGAATATTGGGATTTTTAAAAAAAGATTTATTTATTTCTCTCCCCTCCCCCCCAGTTGTCTGTTCTCTGTGTCCATTTGCTGCGTGTTCTTTTTTTTTTTTTTTCTTGTCCACTTCTGTTGTTGTCAGCGGCATGGGAATCTGTGTTTCTTTTGTTGCATCATCTTGTGTCAGCTCTCCGTGTGTGCGGCGCCATTCCTGGGCAGGCTGCACTCTCTTTTGCGCTGGGCGGCTCTCCTTATGGGCGCACTCCTTGCACGTGGGGCTCCCCTACGCAGGGGACACCCCTGCATGGCAGGGCACTCCTTGCCTGCATCAGCACTGCGCATGGGCCAGCTCCACACAGGTCAAGGAGGCCCGGGGTTTGAACCACAGACCTCCCATGTGGTAGACGGACGCCCTAACACCGGGCCAAGTCCGCTTCCGGCGTTTTGGGATTTTAGAACTCTAGAATTCTAAAGGGTGTGAAAGGCAGCTTCTGCAGCCCCCGCATCTGGCAGTGGGCTCATCCACACCGGCTCATTGCCTCACGAGGCCTCACCTGCTCGTGTTGGGCGCTCTGAGAATGAGAAAGTTCTTGTGGGTATTGAACAGGAATTTGTCTCCCAGATGCTGCCTTGCTAATCCATGTGAGGTCTAACCTCACCTCTCTAACCCCAAGTACTGTTTCTCATTCCCACCCCATCAGAGATGCCTCCTCTTACCAGCAGTTGTCCTGTGCTCAGTCAGGTGTTCAGATGAAAAGGAGAATTCACTGAATGAAAAGAAGAGCAGCCTTTCCCAGGGTGCGGCCCAGGGCCTCCTAGACTCTGATATGCTCTGCCTGGAGAAGCTCGTGTTCAAATAAATCTGGGAAATGCCCTCTTGAGGCCTCACAGTACATATCTGAGGATGTTAAAGGCTCTGAAAAGTCCTGCAACAAACCCGGTTCACTTTATTGAAATTTCATTGAGGGGAGTGCATGTAGCTCAGTGGTTGAGCTTCCCATGTACGAGGTCCTGGGTTCAATTCCTAGTGCCACCTAAAAATCACCCAAAAAAAACAAACAAAAAATTAAACTTAATTGACATTTCCCCCAACATTTCTTACCCTATAGAATTAGGATTCCACAGAAAGCACTTTAAGAAACACTAATTTCAGGAAGCAGATTTGGCTCAATGGAGAGAGCGTCCGTCTACCATATGGGAGGTCTGCGGTTCAAACCCTGGGCCTCCTTGGTGGGTGTGGAGCTGGCCCACATGCAGTGCTGATGAGCGCAAGGAGTGCTGTGCCACACAGGGGTGTCCCCCGCATAGGGGAGCCCCACGCACAAGGAGTGCACCCCGCAAGGAGAGCCGCCCCAGGTGAAAAAAAAAAAGAAAAAAAGAAACACTAGGGAAACGGACTTTGGCCCAGTGGTTAGGGCGTCCGTCTATCATATGGGAGGTCCGCGGTTCAAACCCCGGGCCTCCTCGACCTGTGTGGAGCTGGCCATGCGCAGTGCTGATGCACGCAAGGAGTGCCCTGCCACGCAAGGGTGTCCCCCGCGTGGGGGAGCCCCCACGCGCAAGGAGTGTGCCTGTGAGGAAAGCCGCCCAGCGTGAAAAGAAAGTGCAGCCTGCCCAGGAATGGCGCCGCCCACACTTCCTGTGCCGCTGACGACAACAGAAGCGGACAAAGAAACAAAAGCAGACAAAGAAACAAGACGCAACAAATAGACACCAAGAACAGACAACCAGGGGAGGGGGGGAAATAAAATAAAATAAAATAAATCTTTAAAAAAAAAAAAAAGAAAGAAACACTAATTTTTTTTGGTATAAAAAGCAAAGTAGACCTAATTTTGGATTATCTTCATAGAATAATTATATAATAGTGTTCTGAATATTAGAAAGTATGATTCTTTATAAAATTTGACTTTATCTCCTGTACTAAGTACTCATTATGTTAAATTTCCCTTAGAATTTGCTGCAAGGGAAAAGTCTCTTTCCTCACAAAGAGGAACCACTTCTTATTAGATAAAACCTATGCAAATTGTAACATTTCCATTTTTGTCTTGGCTGCCAGGAAGCTCAAAGGTAAAAGGCATATTTTGCTATTATCCTAATTTTTTGGCACTTCTCAATCCTCATTTTCCACTCCTCATCCCTCCAGTTATATAAAGCTCTTGGTTTTTCATTTTAACAGTGACCTGTCACTATACACTGACACGAATGCTTTTTAAAAATAGGTGGTACATGAAAATAAAGAGCTGCCTGGAGTTTTCTGCGGACAGTGCCATGGCTCCCCACCCCAGCACTGGCCCAAGCATTGACCACCCCATCATTTTGTGGCTCTAATATAAGACAACTCATTAGAGTCACTGAGCAGTACGTCCTGCTTGTTTTTCCCCTGCGTAAGCCTGAGAAAGTTACAGAGAGAGCTCGTGCATTTCGAGCCTCCGCTCACAGTGTCTGCGGGTCTGGCGGCTGCTGGTGACTGCTCGGCGGGCCCTTTAAGGCATGAGCCTGGCTCTCCTGACACAGCTTTGACCGGTTTGCAGGAATGACGCCCCGGCTTCCTCTGCCCAAGGAACAGGCCGCGCTGAAGAGGAAGGCAGGGGTCATCCAGGATAAGCTCTTGGCAGACGTGAGAAAGAAGACCAGGCAGGCGGAGAAGATGCTGGGAAACGCGGCATCTGCCTTCTCCAGTGCCAAGATGAAGGGCAGAGATGCAGAGCTGTTGGCCAAGGACAGTGCCAAGGTTAGAGCCACAGACCTTCCCTGCCCTCTGGGCCTGGGAGGGCTGTCGTGGGAGCCGGCTCTGTAGATCTGCTCCTGGTATACCTGTGTCCGATGCTGGCTACTTGGCACTTACTAATGCCCAGTGGGTGCCAGGCGCTGAACGCAGGGGTTTCACATGGGTGACCTTGTTGATTCACCATGAGGCATGTCCCTGCTGCCTCATGTTACAGATGAGGACACGGGGGCCCAGTGATTTAAGTTTCTGAAAAACTGTCTCACTAGGACTTGCACCTACTCCCGTTTGGCTTTACCTGCCTACACCTCTAGACTTTCTCTTTTAAACTTGAGGCCACATTCTGATTGATGTATGTCTCCTCCGGGCTGTTGCCTGCTTTGTTGTCCAGGCCCTAAGTAAACTACCTTTACGGTTGTCTGGAGAAAAGTGCTGGATGTGAAAGGGGAGTTACCAGGGTTGTGTTCTGGTCCTGCCACTTGGACCTTGGCTAGCTCCTCCTTCTTTCTCTGCCTCTGTTTTCCCATCTGTGAAATAGTTGGGGTCTCTTTTCTGGAGGCAAATAAGTAGTATCCGGCAACGTACATAAGTACCCAGCTCCTAGCTGGCATCCGGTACGTGTTGGTTAAATGAATGAAGAAACGAGTGAATGAGTAGTGAGTAAATAATGAATGGGACAGATGGCTGCTTGGCATTATTGCCATGAGAGCTCATTTGCCTCTGAAAGGACTTATTCTACTCGCCCTCTCCTTCCTGCCGATGTTGCCCACCCTGTAGCTTGCCAAGGCCTTGCTGAAGGAAGGCAAGCAGGAACACCGCCGTGCCAGCCGGCTCGCCAGCCAGACGCAGGCGACGCTCCGACAGGCCTCCCGGCAGGTGCTCATCTCTGGAGCACGCAGACGGGAGCTGCAGGAGGCTGAGCAGGTACGTTTCCCGAGGCCTGCACCCTGTGTCCTGCCCATGGGCAGCCAGGAGGGAGCTGCTCCAGCGCGTTTCCCTCTCCCTGGAAGGTGGGAGCCGGGCTGAGCGAGATGGAACGGCAGATCCGAGAGTCGCGCCTCGCCCTGGAGAAGGATGTCAAGGCCTTGTTGGAGCTGCTTGCCAGGCTGGGTAAGGGACCCTGAGGCCGGGCCCTGGGCCCCGGCCTCCAGGATCTTCCTGGGAGGCTCTTCTCTGGTCCTGGGGAAGATTTCGTCTTGTCCTCTTCCCCACGGCTGCTCCATCCCACCGCTGTCCGTCACAAGCGTTTGTAACTGCCTCCGGCCCTCTGCAGAAGGCGGCCCTGGCCTCTAGACGTGAGTTTACTTTGAATACTTCTGTGCCTTGAAGGGTCTCCAGCCTGGTTGGGGAGGGAGACATGGAAAAACCACTACAGTGAGAACTGCTCTACTTTCATCAGTACTCAGTGGTTGAGGGTCCCAGAGAAGGACAAAGAATGCCAAGAAGCCAGTGTGGCATCGAGCATCAAGCACTGGTTTTGCAATCAGTCCAGGATTCAAGTCTGTCTCTGGCTCTTCCTGGCCATGAGACTTTGGGCAAGTCACACCAGCCTCTGAGCGTCAGTCTCCCCATCTGTAAAATGGGATGATTTAGAAAGTGCTTACCACTGTGCCCGGTATATGATGTAAAACTCAGAAAGTCGCAGCTCTGATGGAGGAGGTAGAACCGAAGCTGTACCTTAACCAGGAGACCACCCTGCCCAGGCTTGGAGGACCTGGAGGTCGAGTGGGTTGCGGGAGCAGCAGGCACAGTAGTTGGGCGGAAGTGAACAGTATGCAATTTGTTTTAGTTTTCTAGGGTTGCCGTAACAAAGTACCGCAAACAAGATGGCTTAAAATGACAAATTAGTCGCCTCATAGTTCTGGAGGCTAGAAGTCTGAAATCAGAGATTAGCAGGGCCCCGTGCCCTCTGAACCCTTTCCGGGAGGATCCTTCCTTGCCTCTGGTGTTTGCTGGCCATCCTTGATTCCATGAGAAATAACCTTACTTCCAATTAAGAGCACGTGCACAGGAATGGAGTTTAGCATTTGAACTTGTCTTTTGGGGGTGCACAATTCAACCCATAACCGCACTTGAGTTTCATTAGTAAGAAGAGGAAGAACCGCCGTGCCCTGCGTTTGGCCTGGACACCAGGCGTGTGCTAACGTGTCCGCGTGTTTGATCTTACAAATCTCATAATAACCTCTCAGAGCAAGAACAGTCCTTTTGTTCAAATGTCACAGGAGGTAACTGAGACCCAGAGAGTTTAAATTATGTGCCCAGGGTGACACAGCCTGTCAGCAGTGACGCCGAGGTCCGCACGCGGGGCTGACTGTCTCCACGAGCTTGCTAGTAGCCGCAAGGCTGAACCGAAGGCGAAGCCCTCGTGCAGTGCCTGGCGTGGAGCAAACGCTCTTCCAGGGTAAACCACCCGGTTGTTGGGGTCGCTATTGCCACCACCCATCATTCCTTCCTTCGGCAGATTCCATGCCTGCACTGTGCTCGACCTGGGAATGCGGGCGTGACCGGCCAGCCCCTGGCCTCTGCTGCTGCCCTGGGAAGCCACAACTTGGGCAGCTAGGGCAGTGCTGTAACCTGACCCTGAAACTCCTCAAAGGCCAGGCCATCTGGACTTCCCTGTGGACAGTAGGGCCTCTCGAGGATTTTGCTGGGCCTCAGCTCCCCTCTGCCTCTTCCTGTCCCCGGGCTTGGCTCCTGTAGCTGCCTGCTCTCTGACCTGGCTCTCGTTGCCCAGGAAATGCGGGACCTCGGGGAGGCCTGGGGCCCAGCAGGATCCTGTGAGGTTAGAAGCCACTTGGGCTGTCCCGTCCACCACTCCCCCACCTGGCTGAGCTCTGTCCTTCTGTTGACTGTCATACTTCATGACAGGATGACAAGGGCCAGGCGGAGCGGCAGCCCGTGGATTCCATGCCTCTGCTGTCACCCGCCATCACCATCACATTCTAACCTGAGCACCAGAAGGCCCCTGCAGGGCACCCTCAATCCTTGGAGATAAAGCCAGTAGCCCCAGGGCCAAGACTGGAACGCAGGCCTGCAAAGCCTGTCCCTATCCGCCCCTCCAGCTCTCATTCTGTAGCCAACTCGTGGGGACAGACACCTTCTGTTCACCTCGGTGTCCTCCCGTGTCCCAGCACACAGGCAGTGCCTGTAAATGTGCACTGTTGGTGAGCTGATACAGCAGAAATCACAGCCGCCTCATACACATACTGCTTTGTAGATGAGGAAATGGGCGCTCAGGGAGAACTTATCCGAGGCCCAAGGCCGCCTTTTTTTTTTTTTTTTAACATAATTATAACAACAACAAAAGTTCGCAGGGGCTGGTGCCACCCAGCTGGAAAGTTGCAGAGTCTGCATGTGAGCCCAGTGGGATATGCAGACCAGGCCCTCACCCCCCTCACCGCACTGCCTTCTGGGGTCTGTGCTTTCTCTGCTAGATCTTGGGCACTTGGAATCCTGGAAGGTTTGAGCTGGGAAGAGTCTTGGCTGGGGCAGGGGGCCTGAATGGGTTCCTGGGGCCCGCAGGGAAGCCAGGCCAAGCTGAGGCTGTTTGTGCCCCTCTGCAGGGTCACTGGACACCCATCGAGCTCCAGCCCGGACCCTGAATACATCTCAGCGTGCACTGGAACACCTCAGGCTTCGCCTGGGCCCTCCAGGGGCCCTGCAGGGGAAACTGAGGCTGTTGGAGCAGGAATCTGAGCAGCAGGAGCTACAGATCCAAGAGTTCGAGAACGACCTTGCCGAGATCCTTGCTGACAAGCAGAACTTGGAGGCCATTCTGCACAGCTTGCCCGAGAGCTGTGCCAGTTGGCAGTGAGGACCTCTAGACCCCCAGCGCATCCCCCAGCTGCCCCTGGCTCTGCACCCAGCCCAGGGCATGCAGGGCCCTGAGTGCACCCACACAGGCACACCCACCAGGCACCTGCTGCATACCCTCCCTGTGTGAATATACTCACACACCCTCCCGAGGTATGTCAGGATCCACCTGCATGCCAGCAGGGTGTGCCCACACAAAGGTGTGTGTGCATACACAGTTCACCCTGGCAGCTGCTCAGGGCACACCCCCATCAGTGAGCACTCCCACCCCATACGGGCATAAGCTGCACATCCTCAGTGTCAATATGGAGCACACACCTGCACATGTGTATGCTACGGGTGTATACCCGTATGTATGCTGTACACATGTACAAGTCCATCCATGTGTACACACATTACAGCCAGACCACAGTTATTTATTGAGAGCCAGCTGTGTGGCACACACCCTCTGGATGCTGGGTGAGTTAGTGACATTGTTATACTAAGTACTCTATGATGCTAATGAACCCCCTCTTACTCCAGAAAGAAGCAGGAATCCAAGCAGGGTCAGTAGGGTTGGAGAGATCCAAGGTGGCTGGAAGCCCTCACAGGGAGACTGCTCTGAGACCCGGGGTTCAGCAAGAGCCAGAGTCCCTAGCCCAGAGCTGCCTTCTGTCATCTTGCAACGTACGTTACCGCCCATCGCCCACCACGCACACCACGAGCTCTGCCCACTTGAAGGACTTGGCAGGCCAAGAAGTGCAAGATCCTGGGAGATTTTTCAGCAGAGACTCCTGAGGCCGGGGCACAGCCCGCTAGGCCAGCCAGGAGCATGGCCCACCCCTGGCAGGGTTATCACTGGCTTCATCGGGTGCTTCATTCTCAGGACCTGGCTCTAGACCAGACTCACCGGAGGGATTGCCCTGCCCTGGGCCCGGTGCCCCTTTCAGCCTGTGGCCTGTTCAAAGAGCCTGAGGGGGCTGGGTCAGAAGGGCTCCAATAGGCTGCCAGGCCCTCCCCTTTGGGACCCTGCCAGCCCCAGTTGGCCTTTGACTGAGTGACACCTCCCAAACTGACCTGGCCCCCAACCTGCCCCGAGGGAGGCCGCCAGGGGCCTGGTGTCCTGGCTGTGCTTCCCAGAGGTGTCCCCAGGTGGCCAGAACTCTTGTGGCCTCTGCCCAGGACTCCCCTGCATTTCCTCCTGGCGCTTCCGCCTCCCCTTTCTCCTGCTTCCAGCAGACACCAGACTGTGTGGCCTCTGGTGGGGGACTGGTGCCTCGGCAGGCCCGGCCCACTCCCAGGGCTCTTCCTGCCCCCAAGCTGTGCCCCATCCCCCATGTCTGGCCTAGACAGGCAGGGGGCAGTGCAGCGCTCTTCGGTTTACGTGAAATAAAGGACCCCTTACAGAGCTGAGTGATGTGCCTTTGATCCTCCCCTGCTGGTTGGCAGAAGGGCCCTGGTGTGGGTCAGACAAACTGCCCTGGCTGTGCACCCACACTCACCCACAGAGCCCAAGGGTGTGTGAGCACGACCACACCTGGAGTGTATGAATGTACACCCAGTGCCCAGCGAGTAGTGAGAGGACATGTGCCGTGGTCCCTCCTGGCCTTGACAGTAGTTGGAAGTTGGCAAAGCTGAGCTCACTGGCTTTGCCAGTGAAGTCCCACTGGAGCACTTGACTTGGGTCCTGCAGCCACCTGCCCTCTCCCCTCTGCTCCTGGGGACTTAGTCAAAAGCTGGGGGCTGGGGGAGTTTGGAGGGTGGGGAATAGCCAGGGCCTTTGCTGACCTCTGCTTCAGGGTGGAAACAGTGAACTCAAAACCACGTGTCTGACATGGATGAATGTTGAAGATATCATGTTGAGTGAAATAAACTGATACAGAGAGACAGTGTATGGTCTCACATATATAAAGTAACTAGAATATGAAAATTCATACAGTCAGAAATTAGAGGGAAGCGAATTTGGCTCAACTGATAGAGCATACACCTACCACATGGGAGGTCCAGGGTTCAAACCCAGGGCCTCCTGACCCATATGGTGAGCTGGCCCATGCACAGTGCTGATGTGCGCAAGGAGTGCCGTGCCACGCAGGGGTGCCCCCGCATCGGGGTGCCCCACGCGCAAGGAGTGCACCCCACAAGGAGAGCTGCCCCGTGTGAATAAAGTGCAGCCTGCCCAGGAGTGGCGCTGCACGCACTGAGAGCTGACACAGCAAGATGATGCACCAAAAAAGAGACGCAGTTTCCCTGTGCCACTGACAAGAATGCAAGTGGACACAGAACACACAGCGAATGGACACAGAGCAGACAACTGGGGGGGAGGGGAGAGAAATAAACCTTTTAAAAAAAAGAGTATAGGTTGGCAGGGGCAGGGGTGAGGAATGGGGAGTTGATGCTTAGTTGGTTCTGATTTTTGGTTTGGGGAAATGGAGAAAGTTTTGGTCATGGATGGTATTGACGGTAGCACAACATTGTGAATCGAATGACCAGCGATGGATTGTATGCTTGGAAGAGGTTAAAATGGCAACTTGTAGGTTGCGTATGTTAACACAATGAAAGTTATTCCCCTGCTGCTGCAAGGAAAAAACCCCACCAAGTGCCTGATGTCACAGTGAGGGGCAGGTAAAGACATGAGTGAGAAGGGAGGGAGGGCCTCATGGAGGAGGAGGAGGGGAAGGGCCTCATGGAGGAGGAGGAGGAGAAGGGGGGAAGGGGAGGGCAGAGAGGGGGAGGGGAAGGCTTGAGAGAGTCTGGAAGGTTGAGAAGACAGAGGCAGGCTGGGTGGGGGCCTGGCCTGTTGGCAGCACGGGATCGCACTGGGAGCCCAGGGCAGGACCTGAGCCCCAGCGGCCAGGGCCCCTCCTGCACTGGTTTAAGCAGTAAAAGGGAGTTCACTGGGAGGACACAGAAGGTCTCCTGGAACCTGGGGTGGAAAAGGCTGCCAGGCCTCTTTGGAGACTTCCTGGGGGCCTGGAGCCCTGCCTGGACAGAGTAGCACCCCTCTCCCCTCCCCAGACCTCCCTCCTGGGTCTCTGCTCCTGCTTCTCTTTCCACATTGGCTTCATTTTTTTAAAAAAATTATTTATTATTATTTTTTAATTACATTAAAAAAATATATGAGGTCCCATTCAACCCCACCGCCCCCGCCCCCCACTCCCCCCACAGCAACACTCTCTCCCATCATCGTGATACATCCATTGCACCTGGTAAGTTCATCACTGAGCATCACTGCACCCCATAGTCAATGGTCCACATCATAGCCCAGACTCTCTCACGTTCCATCCAGTGGGCCCTGGGGGGATCTACAGTGTCCCGTAATTTTTTTCCTCTCTGCCTAGCAGCCTTCTCTGCCTTCCCATGCAAGAGATTGAAGAGGAGCCCCCACTGCCCCCCCAACCCTCAGGTCATCCTGTCATCCGTTCATGTGCTTGAAAGACAAGATGGACACACTGCCCTGATTCCAGCTCCCCAGGAGACAGGATTGACCCTGGGCTCAGGGTCACTTGGGAGATGGGCTCTGCTCACCCGGTGGGGGAGAGTGTTCAGAAAAGGGGAGACGTTCCTCCACAGAGAACCTTCGAAACCAGACAGCTGGGAATTGGGTTTGACATGGTGGACGCCACTGAACCCAGGAGTAACTTGGCAGATTTGGTGGCAAGAGGGGAGGAGAGGCTGAGGCAGGGAGGCTGTTGCTCTGCAGCGGATTTGATGATTGGCATCTGGTCTGGCTGTGCCGAGGACAAAGGACTTCTTGAGGACCTCTGGAGTGGAGTCCCATCCCAAACCCAGTGTCTTAGCTGTCAAGGGCACACGGCAGTTCTGACGCCTGCTCTTTGCTATGGGGCTCGGCAAAGCCCAGTCCCAGCCTCCCCGATGGGTGGAGCACAGGCATCCTCTCCATTCCACAGTGACGTGGCCCCCGCAGTCTGATCATGCCTGGTCTGCGGAGTCACTCCTGGGCCCCAGAGGTGGGGCCACTGCTGGGTGGAATGTGGCAGCTGTGAGCATCTGGTCAGCAACACAAACCAGCCGCTGAGCAGGGGAAGTGGGGCAGTCCCCACGCTGTGGAACGGCTGACTGGGGCTAGCCGGCCAGCGGGACTGGACACTGCCTTCCGAGGGACCTGTTCTAAGGCCGCCCCCTTCTTGGCCTCCAGATGGAACACCTCATCAACCGAGGGCTGTGCCCCCGAGCCTTCTCCCCTCCAACCTTTTACTCTCTGCTTAAACCACCTGGGAGGTAATCCACGTACGCACAGCCCCTGCGCAGGGAGCAGTGGTTGGAGGCCAGGCACTGATGGGGGCTTCCTCTGCGGAAGCCACGGCGCCTCGCCCTGACTCCGGAGGGCAGGTGCCCTTGTTTCCTCCTCTTGCAGAGCGGGAGCCCGAGGCTCAGATAGGTCAAGGGCCTTGTCCAAGGTCCTCCAGCTTGGTCACATCCAAACCCTAGGGGTGAGTGGGCATCGGCGCATAAGCTGGCAAAAGGAGCACTCACTGTGCCGGGGAGGAGGGGCCTACCCCGCTGAAGTGCTGTGCTGCGCGGACCCACCTGGGGCCATCCCATCCTCCCTCGCCCCTGTCCATCATCCCCTCCCTTGGGGCAGCCTGGCAATTCCTTCCCCAGGAGCAGCCACAGGTGGAAAAACAAGAAGGAAGGAAGGAGGGAGAGAGGGAGGGAGGAAGAAAAAGGGAATCGACTAGTACAGGGATCCTAGGGGTTGAAATGGAGACAAGTCTGGGGGAAAGGAGACTTCCCGGATCCAAATGCCCAGATGGTGGAGGCTCCAGGTATGTGGTGGGACCGTTACTAGCCAGCAGGTGTCCCGTTGGCCCAGGACAGTCGCAGTCTATGCCTGGCCCCAATATGGTTATTAGAAGTGCCCCTTTCCCAGGATGTCCCAGTTGGGACAGTAGGCTCTATGATGGCCCGTTAGGGCTCTCCAGTTCCCGTACCCCAGAGCCCCACTCCTCCTGGAAGTTAGAGGCTTGGTGCAGAATGCTGGTGGCACCCCAGCCTTCAGCTTCCTGCCTTTTCTGTAGAATTGGGATGACATGTCCTCTTTTGGAGAGTTTTGAGGATTAAACGATGTAACCCATGTATCCTATACTAATTTGGCTAAGTGCCTGCCACAAAGGAGTGCTCAGTGAATAGTTTTTTATTAACAAAACAATAATTCACTCTAATTGATTTAAAGTGTCACTGATGTCATGGTTGCAGGTTTCCATTATGCATTTTCTCAATGAAAGAAAACTCAAAATGTGTATATTTTTCTTTCAAGAGTTAAAAATGATGGTTGGGAAGCCGCATGCTTCCCTTTCAAAAGTGCACACTGCAAAGGGCTGTCATCACCATCATCTTACTAGTCTGTCTGTTGAGCACTTACTCCCTACCGGGCCCCGAGAGCGCCCCCGTCTGATCCCCACAGAGACCCCGTGAAGTGGGTACAAAGACAGTCCCCGTTTGTTTATGAGGACATCGAGGAAGGGACTGGTCCTCGGTCCTCGGGAGTCCCTCCGAGGTGCGGAGAGCGAGGGCGCCGGCCGGGCCCGCGGGCCGTAGGGGCGCTGTGCATTTTCGCGGTCCTCCAGCAGAGGGGCCGGCGGGCCACTCGCGTCCCGCATAATAGCCGCTTTGATGCCCGCGGCCCGCCGCGGCGGAGGGGCGGGGAGCGAAGGCAGGGGTGTGTCCGGCGCCCCGCGCGCTCCCGCCGCCCCCGCGGTGCCGCCGCCACACGCCGCCGCAGCTCGCGCCGGGCTCGGTCCCCGCCGCTCGTCCCCCGTCGCCCCGAGGCCGCCGCGCGCTCGGGAGCCGGCGGAGCCCCGCTCGGCATGTCGGTCGCGCTCAGCAACAGGTTCCAAGGTAGGCGCCGCTCCCCGCGCCCCCGGCCCCCGCCCCGCGCCCCCGCCTCGCGCCCCCGCCTCGCGCCCCTGGCCCCCGGCCCGCGCCCCTGGCCCCCGGCCCGCGCCCCTGGCCCCCGCCCCGCGCCCCCGCCCCGCGCCCCCGGCCCCCGCCCCGCGCCCCCGGCCCCCGCCCCGCGCCCCGCGCCCCCGCCCCGCGCCCCCGCCTCGCGCCCCCGGCCCCCGCCTCGCGCCCCCGGCCCCCGCCCCGCGCCCCGCGCCCCCGCCCCGCGCCCCCGCCTCGCGCCCCCGGCCCCCGCCTCGCGCCCCCGGCCCCCGCCCCGCGCCCCGCGCCCCCGCCCCGCGCCCCCGCCTCGCGCCCCCGGCCCCCGCCTCGCGCCCCCGGCCCCCGCCCCGCGCCCCCGCCTCGCGCCCCGCGCCCCCGCCCCGGGGCACCACCCGTGCCCGCGAGGCCGGCGGCGGGGTCCCCGGGGCGCGGGCCGGGGGCGCGCCGGCGGCAGCCCCGGCTGCCCCGCCGCCTCTTTGTCTCCTGCAGGAGGGAAGGCGTTCGGCTTGCTCAAAGCCCGGCAGGAGCGGCGGCTGGCCGAGATCAACCGGGTAAGCGCGCGGCGCCCGCCCGCACTTTCCGGCGGGGGTCCCGCCTGCGCGGCACTGCGCCGGGAGCCGGAGAAACCCCTCTTTCTCTCCTTCCCTTGGGCTTCCCCGGTTTCCTCCCTCCCCTCCTGCCCTCCTCCCCTCGACACCAGGTAGGTCCCCCTCACCCCCCCCCCCCCCCAGCTCAGGTCGGGACGTCTCAGGTTGCAAGTTGTTACTCTCAAAGGAGGGAGGTGGGGCCAGCCGTGGGCTCCCAGGACACCGGTTTGGGACCAGCTGCGGGGCATTTGGCCCAGAAAGGGGCCTTCCCGCCTCCCGGTCCCCCCCCCCCCCCGGGTCTCAGTACAAACCCTATTTTACACCAATGGGAGGGATAAGAGGCCCAGAGAGGCAAGGCGGCTGCACAGAGATAGCACAGCAAGTCTGGGACAGACTGCTGTTAGAACTAGGGTTCCGGGGCCCAGGCGAGTGCTCTTTCGTTATAGAACACGGGCGCCTGGTTCCCTGGCAAATGTTGGTGTTGCACGCGGCCTCTGCCTCCCTGCCCGCCTTACTCCCCACGTAACTCTTTTTCACTCCAGTTTTTAGGAGATTCCCTAAGAAGGTCGATGCTTTTCTTGTGAGGTGTTAGAAGGGACTGCTCGCCCTGGTGGGTCCTGCTGGCTGTTGCCAGGTGCTCAGTGGGTGCTCCACTGAGTCGTTTGCTTAATGACCATGAGATTCTAGCCAGAAAGGTAAAGAGGGGGGGCCTGCCTGGAGGGGCCAGACCTCAAAGGCGGCGCAGCCGTGGCTTTAGGGTTCCGCAGCCCTGGGCGCAGATCCCATTCCATCATCTACCGGTTCTGTGGTCCTCAGTGAGGGGCCTGCCATTGAGGAGCCCAGTCTCCTCCCCTGGGACTGAGGGTGACAGTCCCTTTTCTCAGGGTCACTGAGTGTGCTAAATGAGAGAAGGCATGTATTGTGCTGAGTACAAAGTGGGAAGACCTTTGTGGATGGTGTTAGAATTATTTCCTTGGACAGCGACGCCTCCCAGATTCCTTCGTTAGTGGGGGCAGAGGCGTGCGCACTGGGCACCCCGAGTCTGAGCCCAGCTCAGAGCCCCAAAGTGGGAAGCTGGAGCCATCAGCAGAGCCCTGGTGGAGGCTGTGCTGGGGGGTCCAGGGGTGGGGCAGGGTTGTAGTATTTCCTCTTGCCGGGGGCTGGCAGTCTTGATTTCCTCCCTGATTTTTTGGACTGCCTAGAACAACGCAGCTGGTCTGTTTTTCCTTCCGCTGGCTGCAGGGGTCCCACGGTGGGCTCTGGGGACTCCAGGTGCCTCCAGGTATACTCTGGCTCCCTCCCTGCCGTCCTCACCCTGCCTCTTGGTGCCACCTTGAGGACAGCTGTGAGGCTGGCTAGACATCTGACTGGGGGTCCAGGCTTGCTGGGCTTCCTTCAAGTTCACTCTGTGGACTTGGCTGCTCTTGCCCTCTGGCCAGGAGCCTGGGACCCTGACCTCATACAGCCCCCTGGGCCACTTGGCTGGGCAGGTTCCGAGCTGGCTGAGTCCACCCACAGCTAGCAGGACCCTGAGCCAGAGACAGCTGGAAATGAGGTGAGGTGACCATAGTTGGACAGGCCAGAAGAGCTGAGTGTGTGGGGGTGAACTTTCTGGGCCAGCCCTGCCCTTGGGGAGGCTGAGAGTGAGTGGCTGTGGGGGGAGGTTACAGGGTGGTTTTGGAAGTGGACTGGCTTTGCTCCGTAAAGGGAGGGACTGTGGCTCTCAGGATCTGATTGGAAAAGTACCTTTGGACCAGGGAAACTCAAGGGACCTGGTCAGAGCAAAGGCTGTGATCTAACCGCATCAGGACACCAGGGTCCAGGAGGGGCAAGCAGCTGGCCCAAGGCCACACAGGAACCAGTGGCGGAACTTGCAGTTGAATGCCCTTTGCCCTGTTTGAGATACTGTTCTGAGATTAGCTATGTGAGTCCAGGCTGCCCAAGAGCTGGTGGTGCCTCAAGTCTGGGCCCTTGGAAGGAAGAGGCAACAGGATCAAACCAGACCACTTCCCACCCCAGATAGTCTAGGCGGCCCTACCAGCATTTAGAATTGTAAGTGACTCCAGGGCAGCTCACCAGCTCTGTGCCCTTGGACTAGCCACCTCATCTCTCTGAGCTCCCTTTCCAAAAAGATGAGAGTAGCTGGGTTGTGATTTTTCAGGAAGATTACCTGTGTTATCAGAGAGCTGGCTGTTATCCTGATTGCTATCATTTATTTGTTGGAGGCTTTGAGGGACAGGGAGTGGAAGCCTGGGGCTGAGATTTGCCTTGGTCTATCCTGGCTGCTCAATCTGGGCCAGATCCTTTAATCTGGCAGAGCCTTACTCTTCTGTCTGAAATGGGAGCAGTGACCCCTGCCCTGGCTCCTCTCAGATTCCTTACAAGCAGCAGAGAGGAGCAGACAGAAGCACTTTGCAGAGTCTGGGGGTGTTGCTCTGTTTGAGACCCTGACTCTGCTTCATCTGTGGCCTTGGGCACAGCAGAGAGTCCCTGGGGTAGGCAGTTTTCAGAGGGGACCATGTTGGCAGCCCAGATCGCCTTCCTCGGGGTGCAGCTTCATTGAGTGGCTTCCCAGCGGCCTGGGCGGAAGCAGGATCGTTGTTCTCAGGACAGGGCTTCCAGGCTCGCTCACTGATGGGGGGTCACACGCGGGGCTGCTGTGCCTGGCAGCTTAGGCATTGCTGTGGCGGGGCCTGGGGCAGAGCCTGGCTTGCGTGGCAGCTCTGAGGCTTCTCGGGTACAGCACCCCAGTGCCCTTTGTAGCCTTTCTCCTACCCAGGGGCAGGCCGGCTTCCAGAGGACAGCAGGGCTGCTCCGCTTTAGCTATTATTATTCTAAGGGATTCAAGAGTCAAAACAGGAGACATAGAGGTTCTGGTGGAGGAAGGGAAAGGAAGGAACTTAGGAAAATGCATGCTCTTTTGGTTTTGGTGTTTGCTCTTGTTTTCTGAGCACCTGCACACTGTGGGCATTAACTTATTTCAGCCCTACAGCCCGGTATGAAGTAGGTACTGTTACTCCCATTTTACAGAAAACAAGACTCAGCGGATTTGAGTTAATTGCCCAAGCTTGAGCCACGATTCAAACCCAGCCCATTCTCTCTCCCAGCCTCCGAGCTTGACTGGGTCTCCTCGGTGGGTGCTCCCTCCCTGCCCTGTTCATGCCGTGTGCATGCGCGCGCTATTGGAGCGGTCAGGCCTGGCACGCACCTCCCACTCCCCCCACATAGCTGACATTCCCTGCGCCCCGATGGCATGGCGGGTGACCCTGGGACAGCCAGGCCTGGCCTTATATGGCAAAGGGAGAAATTTTCCTTAGCTTCCCACAGGGACAAGCGAAGCGATGGGCTGGGTAGGCTGCCCCTTAGAGAACCTCTGCCCTGGGGCCCACCAGACAGTGAGGGCTGCAGCTTGAGCGGGCCAGGGGCTGGGCTCTTGCCCAGAATCCCATGAGCGACACCCAGCACTTGACACGCCTCACCTCACTGAATCCTCTCAACATCCTGCTCAACTAGATCAATCGCCAGTGAGTATCTGCAGACTTCCCCATGGGACAAGGGTTATTATGACTCTCATTCTAGAGATGAGGAAACGGGGGCACAGAGAGGTGAAGCTATGCCTAAGGTCACCAGCCAGGAAGTGACAGCGCTGGGATTCGAACCAGATCTGACTCCACACCCTGCCTGTGGCCCTTCCTCGGCCCTGTCCACCAGGTGGCTGTGGTCTAGCCGTGGCACGGGCCTCTTTTGCTTACATGAATAAAAATCTCTAGCTCCATCCTGACACCCTAGCCCTTCTGGGTTGAATGAAGGGCCCTCAGCATCCCCTGTAGCATTTAGGTGCCAAATGGTTATTTCAGAACCCACATGCCATTCTTACCGGGAAGAAAGCTGGGCACAGCAGACTGGGTATCTCTGCCCAGGGTGTATACATCCCCTGCTTTTCACCCAGCAATGGGGGACCTCTGTGACCTGAGCCAAGTCATTTCACAGGTGTGTCTCTTTTCGTGCATACCTGGCAGTACCATTCTGCACCTACCCAGGTGAATGTACCCAGTTGGCATCACCGGGCACCCATCTCTCTTGCTCTTCCTTAATATATTATAAGGGAGAAAGTGATAAGCGGCCACGTGAGCCTCTGAGGATTCAGTGTCCGCACAGGTCTGGACAGTGGTGACCTCGGTGTGGCCATGTCACAGGAAGCAGGAGATGGAATTTCTGCAGAGTTTGCTGCATTTGTGTCATCGGTGGGGTGTTTTTCTTGAGTGGCCCTGTCTGTTGGCGAGGACACAGTGTCCAGGTGAGGCTGTGGTGGGGAACGTGAGCCTGCTGTCCTTGTAGGTGCATGTTACAGGCTCTTGCTACGCGCCAGGTACCAGGCTGGGCATTTGTGACTTGGTCCTGGCCCTTTAAGAACCTGCAAGCTGCGTCAGAGGCCTCACAGCCTGGGCCGGTGCTGCCTTTCTTTGGGGTTCTTGCCTAGGGCTTCAGCCTCCAGCCCCTTGGATGGCCTCCAAGATGGTGATATCTGCCAGCCCCAAAATTCTGCTGCAGCTATTACAGAAAGGCAAGCCTGGAGAGCCAGGAGCAAGCTCCCGTGAACAGGTGCTAGAGGTACCAGCCCAGGAAGCATCAAGTCAGGGAGGAGTGGCAGGATCTAGAGGCTGGGGACACGGCAGGGACCACCAACCTCTGATGGACCTCACCCTTGCCAGGGAGCTTTGGGAAGTAGCCACTTGTGGTCATGAACCCTTGGACAGAGCTCTCGGGGGGATTCAGATGTGCATCAGAGGAGAGGTGCCAGTGAGCAGGTGCAGCTGTGGGCACGGTGCCCTGGGGCCGAGATGGAAGCTGTCTGTCCCATGTCTGTGCGGATGGCCCATTGCTGCCAGGTTAGTGAGGAATCCAAGGACCACAGTGAAGTCTGGAAGCATGCTCTTGATGAGGGATAGCCGGAGGGTCAAGGCTCACCAGGAGGACTTGTGGCACAATGTGGGGCAAAGAGAACTGTGGTTGGGTCTCTTCTCTGTCCTTCCCCTGCACATACTTGTCTGGTGGTGTGACTTGAGTTTGGGTGCTCTGAATGGAAAAGGATAATTGCTAACATTTGGTAAGTGTACTAGGAGCCAGGCCCTTTTTATGTATTAGCCCATTGAAGCCTCATAACAACCCAATGAGGAGATTGGGTCTTCCATGATGACCCCATGGGTCAACCCATGATGACCCCAGGTTAGAGATAAGAAAACTAAGGTCCAGAGTGGTAAAGTAAGTTGTGCAGGGTCATAGAACTGGTACGTGGTAGAGCTGGGATGTGAACCCAGGCTGTGTGAGTCAACCCCCTTCCCCCCATCCCCCCATCCTGCACAGTTTGCACCCAGAGAATTTATGTGGGGCTTCCAACCGTTGCGGCTTTAGCAAGAACCTTCTTCTCTGGAGCCTCGGTTTCCTCAGCTGTTAAACAAGGAGGCAGGCCAACGCTCTGAGGAGGCCCTCCAGGTTCTGTGACTGAGCGGATGTCTTACCAGTTCTGCCCCCTTCCCAGGCCGCACCCGGGGACACCCTGACCCTCAGGGACTGACTGGAGGGCTCAAGGCTTCCTGTTCTTCACCCCTGGGTACCTGTACTCCCTGGCTCTTTGCCAGGTACTGACCAGGTCATCGAGACCAGACGTGTCCCTCTGTGATTCAATAGTCACTCTCCTCTCAGCGCTCAGGGGCAGTTTCCTCAGTTGGAAAAAACTTGTCTTTTGGGGCAGGAGAGGGGGCCCTCCTTCCCCAGGGGGCTATAGCATGGTTCCCCAGCCTCTGAACAACCTCCTCCTACAGCTGCCCAGAAGGAAAGGTAGCTCCCAGGATTGGCTTTCTTTGCCCGGAAACCTGTGACTTGACTACCTTCTCGTAGTTTGGGGCAGGAAGGGAGCTGGGATGGTGAACGGAGGCAGACTTGGAATTGTTAAGGTTTTGTGGTCTCTCTGGGCCTAGGATGTTCCACCTGTCAAATGGGTATACCCAGAGAGGGGAAGGAGAAATCACAACTGGTCTAGGCTGGGGAGGGGTGCTTTTCATTCCTAATTCATCCTAGTTGATGAGCGTCTGGGGTTATAGGCTGATTGCGCAGCTATGAATATTGGGAAATAATAATAAATGGCTGCTGTCTATTTAGCATTTACTAAGTGCCAGGCAGGGTATTAAGCATTTTGTGTATATTTACTTATGTATACTGTAATTTAATTCTCAGGACAAGCCTGTGAGGTAGATAGAATATTTTTATCCTTTCTGGTTTGCACATGAGGAAAATGAGGCACAGGCAAATGAAGTCATTTTCACACAACCACTAAGTGGATTCAAACCCAGGTCATCTGACTCCAGTGGGCTTTCTTTTTGCTTCTTTCATTTTTCTTCCCAAGCAGCTGGGGTGACATCGATCTCCTTCTGTGGGCCGAGGGGCAGGGCAGCCAGGGGTCCTGGTGTCTGGCTGTGTCCTGAGGCTGGGCTTGGGTGTGGGGGGATGATCCCTGGAGGGAGCCGCTGTGGGCTGTGCCTGAGCAGGAACCAAGAATCCAAAGCCGGGGGGGCGCCGGCAGCCCAGCCAATGGAACTCTGGTTTCTGCTGCCCGCCAGCCGCCTCCTGCCACCTACACTCCCTGCCAAGGACAGGGTCGGCACAGCTGCCTTATGCCCAGGGCCAGAGGGGACTGCCTACCCATGCATGAATAGGTCAGCTGTTTCTCCTGCCCCTGGTCACTCGGTGGCTCAAGCATTTGTCATTTTTGGCTTTGAGGAAGAATGTGAGTCCAATCCCCGAGTTCCCTCCAGTGTCTGTCACACTTAGGCATGCATCTTGGCAAAGCTGCCAGACCTTTTCTAGGGTGAGTTTGGAGAAGGCAACTCTGGGCTGTATGGGGGGCTAAACAGCAGGCTCCTCAATTCATTCAACCAATGTTTATTGAGTACTTACTATATGCAGGGCCCTACCAGGTGCTAGACAAGCTGCGGGACACGAGACAGTCAGCCTAGGACCTGTGGCTGAGAACCTGCCTCCTCCAGCATCTTCCCAACACCCACTTCCTCAGGTCACTTTTATTCCTCATCTCTGTGCAGGGAAGGAGCCGGAACAGCATCTGCTATGGGGGGACAATCCCAGCTTGGCTACTTTCTAGCTGTGCTTCTTTGGGCAAGTTCTTCTCTGTCTCAGTTCACCTGCTTATTCTCAAAAATTTATTGAGTGATTACTTTGTGGAGCTACATTCTAGTAGGGGGAGATAGACAATGGACAGTAAGTTTCATAATGACATTAGGAAGGGATTCATCCTATGGGGTAAAAAAAAGAAAAGCAGAGCAAGGTAAATTGGATTGGAAGGAAGGTGGGAAGGCAGGGTGGGCCTCATGGTGAAAAGGCTTGAAGGAGGTGGGGAAGAGAGCCATGCCTGGGGGTGTGTGCTCCAGGCAGGGGCATGCCTAGAGCCTGGTCCTGAGATTGGACCATGCCTGGCAGGTGGGAGGCCTAGAAAGGAGGCCAGGTAGCTGGTGTGCCCTCTAGTGATAAAATAATATGTTAGATGGTGATGAGTGCTAAGGGAAAAAAGTCATCATCAGTGAAACGGTGATTATCCTGGGTTATACTAGACATTTCGCCCCCATGGCAGCTGGGATGATTCACTGGGTTAATAACTGCTGAAAGCCTGGCCCAGAACCTGGCCCAGGATCGGGTCCAGTGGACAGGAGTTGCTCTCCGCC
This sequence comes from Dasypus novemcinctus, assembly GCF_030445035.2. Lineage (NCBI taxonomy): Eukaryota > Metazoa > Chordata > Mammalia > Cingulata > Dasypodidae > Dasypus > Dasypus novemcinctus. The sequence continues at coordinate 86,070,440 of NC_080680.1, read as the reverse complement.
ACTCTACAGTTGGTGCTGGGCTCTTGCCTGCTTTTGCTCTCAATCGCTGCCTGGTGGTTTTGTGTTCGTGTGTGAGTCATCTCTAAGACCAGGGACCATCTCTTTTTGAACACAGAGTGGATCTCCAGGGGGGATGGGTGCATGCGTATATCCAAGGGTCAAGGCTGGTGGCAGATTTCTGGGAAACCAGAATGTGGAACTGGGAGGGCCCCACCAAACCCCTCCCCAGGGCTTTCAGATGCTGGGCCTCACTTGTGGCTCTGCACCTCCCCCCAAAGTTTTTCCAGTTCTTCGCAAAATGAAGGGAACATAGTGAGTTGTACATAAGCTAAAAAAATTCAGTTTAAAATTCTGAGATAGTACTTCCTACTTTTATGAAATGTCCTTTTCTGAACTCATAGCAATAGTCAATGGTAATTGTTTAAAAAACCTTTACTTGGCAAAATAAAAAGGCAACCCTATATTACCACCCCACCCCACTCTGGAAGAGGTGTTTCTTGTTTGCCTTACCCAAAATCTGGGAACCACGGACCTAATTTGTCCTTCCATTGGACAGACATGGGATCTGTGACCCAGGAGGTACTTGCTTTGCTCAGGGTCACAGACAAGAGTTAATTGTCCTCCTTTTGGTCAGAGAATGGGGTGGGTGGAGCAGCAGAGAAGACTATGAGAGGAAGCTGTCAACAGAGCCAGCTGGGAGGAGGGCAGCCTCTCAGGCCACAGAAGGTTCCAGCTCCAGCTGGGAGGAGCAGGGCTGTGCCCAAGTGAGGCAGTGGCCGGGCCAACTGGACCCCATGGGCCCTGGGGCTGCGACCGCAGGAGGGCATTGGCCCTGGACAGACCAGCTTCCTGCCACCCTGCCACTCCCATAGCTGTCTGGGGACTTAGATGTGTTATTTAACCTCTCCAGGCCTCATGTTCTCTCCCGTAAAATCGGAGTCGTAGCAATGTTGAGGATTTAATGTGAAACACAGTGCCCATTGCAGTCAATCTTTTAGCAAAAGCCAGGGGGCAGTCAGACTCCCCGCCACCAGTGAGGAGGGCCACCTTGGAATGCGTTTCTCCTGCTGTCCAAGGGTGTTAACATCCTGCGTGCTCATAATCCTACCCTAGCTTGCGGAGAACTGATGCGCTGAGCTCAGTGCCAAGGCTCCCCCAGGATCACCACCTTGAAGGGCAGTACCCAAGGAGGTGGGTACTTTTGTGCCCATTTCACAGATAGTAGGTGGAGGCCTGAGATAAGCCTAGATTGTTATATTGTCATTTGGGTTCTTGTCATCCTTCTCTTCTACTTGAAGCTTCTTGGGGGCTTACAGCATCAGGCAGGACCGGGCTAAGAAAGGTGGTGAGTTCTCTGTCCTAGGAGATGTGCAAGTACAGACTTCATCACCACTTAGTGAGATACGGCAGCTGGAGTTCAGAAACAGATTGGGTGATTGACCTAGATAACCCTTAAAATGATTTTAAACGCGGACTCTCAGATTTTAGGATTGGGACCTAATCTTTTTCACCTTGGTCTCACCCCCTCTCTTGGTGCCTCGCACAGTGCTCCGTGCGCTGTAGTCCCTCAAAAAAAGGTGAATGAGGGAGTGATGCCCACCCATGTCCAGACTGCTCAAGATTGGAGAGTGAGGCCCGGAGAAGCGGGGAGCCTGGGAAGACAGCCTCTGCTTCCCCATCTGCGCACAGGTTCTAGGGCTGTGGGATACTGGTGCTGTCCCGGTATATAGCAGGTGCTCACTGACGGGCAGCTTCTTGTTTGAAGGCTGGACTCGGATGGACACCTCTGGACAGCCCATCTTCCAGGGTCAGGATTGAGGGTGCAGGCTCTAAATGAGGGGGAGCCAAGTTGAAGCTCTGGCTGCGTCAGTCTCAGTTTCCTCTTCCGTAGAATGGGTGTATTAACAGTAGCTACCTCTTGGAGCTACTGGGAGATTAGAAAAGAACGTGGGCAAGATGCCGAGCACCAGGCTTCATTCTGGAGGCTCTAGCTAGTGGCCGCCAGGCTCAGCCCATCTGGTTCTGAAAGGACTCAGTTGGTTCTCTCCAGGCACCGGAGAGGAAGGCGAGTCAGGGATTGAACCCCCATTTTCAGGTAAGGAAAGAGGTCAGAGGGTAAGTGACCTCCCAAGCATTGCACAGTCATTTTCTGGCTAGGGCAGAGACCAACGACGGCTGCTGGTTATTGAGCACTCCCTACACACCAAGCCTTATGTGAACCTCTCATTCAAATCTCTTCCAAAGCCCGGAAGAAGCTGTAATAATTATCCCCATTTGACACATGAGGCGATAGAGGCGCAGAGAGGCGAGTTAATCATCTCAGGATTGCATACTAAGAAGCTACTGATGGAACCAGGTGGCCTCTCTTTGGTGCTCACTTCACTTACACTGGAACGGGGTGCTCTGGGGAGAGGCTTGGGTCCCCGCAGCCATAATGCTGTTGCTGACTGAAGGTGTTTAGTCTTCTAGCACAGAGCTGGGGCCCCGCTCCAAGCTGCTGGGCACACTTCCTCCCCCCAGGGTGGACGGGGCAGATCTGCCTCCGAGGCTTGACAGGCAGCCAGGACAAACACTGCAGCCTCCTGGCCAGCCCAGCCAAGCCTGGCCACCCGCCAGAGAGGAGGCACCCGGGCTACTGTTGGTGAGTTCTTGTCCACTGACCCCTCACTCAGCACTGCCCTCTTGCCTCTGTAGGAGTTTCTCTGTGACCAGAAGTTCAGTGATGAAGAGAACCTGCCGGAAAAGCTTGCAGCCTTCAAGGGTAAGCTGGAGCTGGCAGCCCTCCCATCCCAGGAGAGCTGGGCTGGCCTCTCCACCCCTCACATCATGGCACTGCCCCTTAGTCTCCCAAGGCTGAGCTGCCGCCCTAGCTCCTCCAGAACGCCCCTCTTCCTGGCTGGCTGGGAAGCAGGGGTCCCCCGCAAGGTAGAGGCAGGGCCGTTCATGGGTGTTCGAGCCCCCGCAGGACCCTGGGCTCCTCGGCCAGCAGGCCCCGGCCTGCCCCTGCCTCTCTCTCCCCTGGTTGCCCAGCAGGGCTCAGGTTGGCTCCTGCCAGCGGCTGCCCAGGCCTCGCTTGCTCCCAAGGCTCCAGCACACAATCAGCCCTTTGTGAGCCTCCCCTGCCTCTCCCCCTCCACGGTGGAGCGTCTCGGGAGCCCCTGTGGAGAATGGACGTTTGTGTCGCCACAGTGGGGCAGGGGGGCAGAGTTTCTGCCCATTGAATCCCGGCAGCATGGGATGAAAAGAAAACAGGGCCTGGGAGCCGCATGGGGAGAGGGGCGGCATAAAGCTCTCTCTGTTTGGGGCCCTGACACTTGGTTGCCAGCCAGTGGCCCGAAAGGAGGGGAGCCATGCACATAGGGAGTGGGGGGGGGACACCCACCTCTCCTAGCCAGGTGACGCGTGCAGGGCACAGGGAGCCCTGGGTTTGTTGGGCCCACGATGAATTTCCTTGAGACTGGATCACCCCTCGGACGTCTTGGCCATGTGGGCACCCTTCCTGCTCCAAGGCAAAGAATGTGCCAAACGCTCCTCAAATTACAGTTTAAGTCGGGAGGCACGACCCAGATGGCATGTGTTGAGCATCGACCATACCAGGTGTGATTATTCGCTCCCTGAATCACCCCAGTACGCCCAGGAGGGAGACTGTGCCCATTACCAATTTACAGATGGCTCAGAGAGGTGGAGTCATTTGCCTGATGTCACACAGCTCAGCCATGGCAGAGTTGGGATTTGAACTTATATAATTCTGAATCCAAAGATCCTATTTTTAACATTTAGGCTATGATGCTTTTTATATTAAAAAAGAAAAAAAGAAGAGAAATAGAAAAAAGATACCTCATCTCTACCCCATCCCAGCTGCCTAGGGGGAGGAGTCCATTCCCTCTTCAGAGATGGCTCTGGAAGGAGGGACAGGGGTCCTGGGAGGCCTAACGTCCACTCAGCTTGTCCTGATAGGGATATAGGATTGTGATGGTCGAGACGGACCGGAACCACAGGAAGGTTTGGGACAGAAAGTGTGGAAGGAAAGGAACCATAGAGGTCTTTGAATCATTCCCTCGTTTGATCTGCAGATGAGCACTTACTATGTGCCAGGTGCCATTCCAGGCCTGGGGATACGCAAGAGGGTTGCTTTCCAGTGGAGCTTGTGTTCTGGTGGAAAGGCATATGGCAGAGAGCAAGGACGTATAAAGTACGTCGGGTGGCACTAGGCCCTTTGGTGAGACGTGAACCAGGGAGGGAGGTCAGCAGTGCTCAGGGCAGGGAGGGGTGCCTGTTTAGGAAGGGCCGGGGGGGGGGGGGTGCCGAAGGCATGGGGGTGGGCCATGGGACCCCTGGGAGGAGCGCTGCAGGCAGAGGGTCTGCAGGTGCAAAGCCCCCAGCAGAGGGTGCGAGCACTGCGAGGCCCGTGTGAGTGAAACGGCAGGGATGGTGGGGGCGGTGCCCAGGAGGAGGAGGGCCGACGCGCGTGAGGACCCAGGCCGCGGGCAGGGCTTGGGCTTCCTCCCTCTGCAAGGAGCAGGATAGCTTGCGAGACGCCACTCGCTCTCCCATGGAGTGGGTGACTTGCCCAAAGCCCCACTGGCACGCACTGCCCTTGCTAGAAAGCACTGAGCTCATTCCTCTGTGCCGTCCTCCCTCACTATTGGAGGTTTCCCTGGAGTCCTTTGTCAGGTATTTTTGACTTTGTAGTAAGTCTGTAGGTGAGGTTTGGGGGAGGGTGTGTGTACCCCTGGAAAACGAACGTTCCATTTGGTGGGCAAGGGCAGTCCTGCGGGCATTTCTCCTGGTAGATGCTCAGTGGTGTCCGTGATCCCCCAAAAGGCTCAAGGCCACAGTGACTTAAATCAGTAGTTCCCTCACTTGGCCGCCCACCGGAAGCACCCGGGACACCTTGAAAACTCACTGATACCTGTTCCCGTTCTGCCCTTCCCAAGCCCTCGGACTCCGAAGCTCCAGGGCTAGGGACCTAGTCGGTCACTCCCCAGCCAACTCGGGTACCTGTGGAGTCGGGGCAGAAGCCGCCAGACTGCCCTCAAACGAGCTCAGATTTGCCCCTTTGAGGCCCTTTCCTTGGGGCCCCCGTGGGAAGGGTCTGGGGGTAACGGAAGGTGAGCTCTTCTCCAGAAACAACGGCTGAGCTGACAGGACTTATGTCCTCAGCACCCATGTGGAGTCAGGAGGATAGTGTGGGCTCCCCAAGGGCCTTACCAGTCTCCCTCAAGGGAAGTCCCTGGGTGCCTGCAGGGAGTGATGCTGCTTCCAAGCTAACACCCGTGTTTGCTCTGTGATTTCCAGAGAAGTACATGGAGTTTGACCTGAACAATGAAGGCGAGATTGGTGAGTGAGGCCTTGAGGAGTGTGTCAGGTGTGGGCAGGGGGCGTGAGGGTCCCAAGAGCCCTGCCGACTCCCCTGTGTGGGTCGGGGGGCAGGTGGCCACCCGTGAGTGGAACAAGCACATGCCGAAGCTTCCCTGACGGGCTGCAGGCCTGCCGAGCAGCCTGAGCTCGTTTGCCTTCCGTCCTGGGTCCCCTGCACACTCGGCTCGAGGCTGTTTCCTCTCCAGCCCTCCCCATGTGTCCCTGCCCAGGCCTCAGCCTCCCACCCCAGGTGCACCAGGGACTCAGGCCCTGCCCAGAGCCGGAGACTCTCAGGCCGCTCCAGCCTGGACAGGCAGTTGACCTCCTGACCCAGAAGACTGGCATTTCCTTTGTCCCCAAGCCTGTCCATTTGTCCGGTGTCCTGGAGCAGGCGAGGTGCTTTCCCCTCCAGCTGACACGCATCATGTCTTGCTGTCCAGGCCCTGGGCGTGACGGGGGCTGCGGTAACAAATACCTACTACACACTGGCTGCCTGAAATAGCCGGAATTAATTGTCTCGCAGTTTTGGAGGCGCGATGGGCGCCATCAGGGTGTCGGCAGGATCATGCATCCTCTGAAATCCGTAGCATCCTGGTGGTGGCTTGCCAGAAATCCTTAACTCAGTCTCAGCCTCGGTCACATGGCCATCTTTCTCTCTGTCTCCTGACTGTGTCCAAAGTTCCTCCGCTTATCAGGACACTGATCATCTTGGATAAAGGCCCACCCTGATTGTTTGGCCTCATCCTAACTAATCACATCTTCAAAGATCCTATTTACAGATGGGCTCACAATCAAAGTACTGCAGGTTTGGGGGGGGGGGGTATGACTCACCCCAGAACAATTCTGTTCTGAAGGGAGAACACACCTTGATCTTCACCGGTATCTCTGTGATGTGGTCAGGGACGGTTCAGTCACTCCCATTTTACAGATGAGGAAACCGAGACTCAGAAAGGTGAAACGACTCCTGAAGTGGCAGACCCAGGGCCCAATCCCAGCCATTGGTTTCCTGAGCGGGTTCTCCCTCCTGTTTCACCCTGTTCTTTCAGTGTCACTGCTGCCACCAGTGTTCCTCCTTATTTTCCTCAGTCCTCTCTCTTTTTTCTCTCTTTTGAATGTTTTGATCCTTTTTTCTTTAGAAAAAAATTTTTTTGATTATCAAATCAATACATTTTCATCATAAAAACTTCTGGAAAACACAGCAAAGCACAATGACAGAAACACATCACCCATGAGCCCATGTCCCAGAAATAACAGCTCTAAGCATTTTGCTTATATCCTTCCACTCTTGTTTCTAATCACAAATACTGGGGGGGGGGGGGTTGTTTGTTTGTTTTTTATTTCCCTCCCCCCACCCAGTTGTCTGCTGTGTGCATTCACTGTGTGTTCTTCTGTGACCGCTTCTATCCTTATCAGTGGCACCGGGAATCTGTGTTTCTTTTTGTTGGGCAGGGTGCACTTTCTTTCGCGCTGGGCGGCTCTCCTTACGGGACACACTCCTTGCACATGGGGCTCCCCTACGCGGGGGACACCCCTGCATGGCACGGCACTCCTTGCACGCATAAGCATTGCACATGGGCCAGCTCCACACGGGTCAAGGAGGCCTGGGGTTTGAACCGCGGACCTCCCATGTGGTAGGCAGACGCCCTATCCATTGGGCCAAGTCCACTTCCCCAAATGCTGTTTTATACATCATTTTAGAACCTCTTTTTTCAAACTTATATTGTGAGCATTGTGATATTATTAACTTTTCTTCTAAACTACAGTTAATGGCAGCACAGTGTTCCACTGTAGGAATGGCCTATAATTGATTTAGCCCCCTTGTATTCAGCATTTAGATGATTTCCGATTTTAACTATTATTGATAATTCTGTCAAGAGCATCTTTGTACACGAATCTCTATCCACAACACTGATTGTTTCCTTTAGAGTAAGTCCCAGGAATTAGACATTCTGGGTCAAAGAATTTTGAAGCTTCCTGCCCTATTGCCTTCTAGAAAGGCTGGGCTGATGTAGTCTGGCCAGCAGCGTGTGGGAACCCTTTCACTTCTTCCTGAACAACGCTGACCGGCTTTCTTTGAAATGCTCTGGACATCCTGGCACCGAGGGTCTGGCACCACCACTCCCCTCAGCCCTAAAAGCAGCCCCTCCACCCCACCCCCAATCCCACTATCCCTTGCCGATCCATTGTTCACTGAAGAACAATCTGAAGGAAATTGCCTCAGATCTTGGCGGGAGCAGAGAGCCGATGGGCGGCAACTCCTTGGGGGTGTAATGACGTTTTGGTGCCTCCCTTGTTTTTCTTGAATTTTGTGATTTTGTTGGTTTTCCTGCTCTGCAGGATATTTTCGGGCCCCTCTCCCTTCCAGCCTGGGTGGAGTCCTAGGACTGCGGAGGTGGAGATGGCAGGTGGAGAGAAGCTGCTGTTCCGTTGCCCTGGACAGTGGCTTTCAATGCCTGGGGTCAGCCTGCTTCCCCATCCCACCTGCCCCAGCAGTGACTTCTCGGGTAGCAGGAGGCAACAGGCACAAGACTTCCCCTAACCACAGGGGGTAGTAGAGATAACAATAAGTCAAGAACATGTGCTCCTGTATGTCATCCCTCTGAATGACTGTGTCCATCCCATTTTATAACTGATGGGAGCAGGGGTTCAGAGAGGTTAAGTAATTTGCCCCAAGTCCCACAGCTAGGAATGGCAGAGCTGGATTCCAGCCCAAGTCTGCTTGACTCTAGAAGCCCATGTCCTTAGCACTGGTCTATAGTGTCTCCATAGAGAGCGGTGAACAAGTGGTGGACCTGTTCTCCCTGGAGGAGAAACACCATATGCAGTCACTGGGTGTAGGCCCCACAGAGGGGTCTCCCAGCCCGCTTCTCCTGTGTGGGGGTGGGAGTGGGAGTCCCAGGGGAGAGCTTTCCCCAGCTTTCCGGCTCGGCCCCAGCAGCCTGGCGACACTTAATTCATCTGCCTTTCCTCCGGCAGACCTGATGTCTTTAAAGAGGATGATGGAGAAGCTTGGGGTCCCCAAGACCCACCTGGAGATGAAGAAGATGATCTCAGAGGTGACAGGTGGGGTCAGCGACACCATCTCCTACCGAGACTTTGTGAATATGATGCTGGGGAAACGGTCGGCTGTCCTTAAGCTGTGAGTACCTTCCCCACCTTTCCTGAAAGCAATCATTCTGTGTTCAGAGGCCCTGGCCTTGGAGCACCCCAGCCGTTCCTCACCCAGTAAATAACTCATTTTGTGACCTGCTGGGCAAGGTACTTAATCTTTCTGAACTACGGTTTCTTCTCTCAGATGGTCACAACAGTGTGTACCTTGCAGGGAATATTAAACGGATCACTCATGAAAGCAGCAACAGTAATGATAACATTGGTGACAAACCTACAGTGGAAACTTTCCAAGCCCTGGGCTCCTCATCTGTAAAGCCACTCCACTACCCCAGAAGGTTGTTGTGTGCATAATATAGATTTAAGACCCAGCTCTAAAGGGAGGTAGATTACAAATCTATCACCTGTGACTATCACCTGTGACTAATATGGCCCTGGGCAAGTTACCTGAGATTTCCCAGCCTCAGTTTCTTCATCTGTAAAATGGGGAGGCTAAGAATTATCTTCCATGAAGTGTTGCCCTGAGGGCCAATGAGGGAGGGAGCACATATGAAGCTTCCAGTCCAATGCCTGGCTAATGTTAAACCCCTAATATGTGGTAACTACGTTTGCGCACTCTAGGTATTTCCCATGAAGAGAAGCAGAGAAACCTCAGAGATGTTGACAGAGCTGAAAAGGACCCTCACTCAGCCTTTATGAAATCAGTCAACTTTTTTGTTTTTTAGGCCCTCAGCTCAAGGAGGCTAATTAACCTGCCCATGAGCCCACAGTTCAGTCTGGCCAGAGCTTTTGGTGTGGGGTGGATCAGGGTAAGAGTTGTGGTGGGAAAACCGTCAAGGTCAGATCACAGCCAAGTAGTAACAATGAGAGTGATTATGCTCTCAAAACAATACCTAATGTTTCATGAAGGTTTACTGTGTGTCAGGCATTAGTCTAAACATTTATCATGCATTAATTCAGCAAATATTTATTGAGCTCCAAGAATTACTGTAGGTGCTGGGGACACCATTGAGACCCTGGCCTTGCGAAGATTACATTCTAGTGGCAGGAGACAGGTATAATAGCAGCAGTAGTAGTAATATAATAATAATAGATTGTGATGGGATACTGCCAATGAAAATAAAGTAAGAGGAACAGAGAAGGATGGGAAGTGGGAAGGGGGGCATGGAGGGTCTCACTGAGAAGGTAACATCTGACTGGAGCCCTGAGTGAGGAGGGCAGTGAGGCATGTGAAGATCTGAGAGAAAAGCATTCCAGTGCAAAGGCCCTGAGGCAGGACTGAACTTGTATGCTCAGGGAACAGCATGGAAGCCAGTGTGGCTGGAATGCAGTGAGCAAGGGGGTGAGGTTGCAGAGGTAGTCAGGTGCCAGGTCCTGCGGGGCCTTGGAGGCCGTGGTCAGCCTTAGCATTTTTTTTTTTTTAAAGATTTATTTTTATTTATTTAATTCCCCTCCCCTCCCCCGGTTGTCTGTTTTCTGTGTCTTTTTGCTGCGTCTTGTTTCTTTGTCCTGTTTCTTTGTCTGCTTCTGTTGTCGTCAGCGGCACGGGAAGTGTGGGCGGCACCATTCCTCGGCAGGCTGCTCCCTCCTTCGCGCTGGGCTGCTCTCCTTATGGGTGCACTCCTTGCGCATGGGGCTCCCCTACGCGGGGGACACCCCTATGTAGCAGGGCACTCCTTGCGCGCATCAGCACTGCGCATGGGCCAGCTCCACACGGGTCAAGGAGGCCCGGGGTTTGAACCGCGGACCTCCCATGTGGTAGACGGACGCCCTAACCACTGGGCCAAAGTCCGTTTCCCTGGCCTTAGGATTTTTAAATAGTGAGGGATGCCAGTGGAGGATTCTGAGCTGGGGCTCGACTTTTGAAAGCCCCCCCACCCCCACCCCGGCTGCTGTGGAGATGAGAGTAGAAGCAGGGAGTCCTGTAGGAGACTTGTGCACTCATCCAGGTGAGGGATGAGGCCACTTGGTCTGGAGAGGCTGCAGTGGAAGTAGACAGGGACCATTCCCTGTCTGGGAATGTATTGGGATTGATTTTGGAGGTAGAGCTGGAAGGATTTTCTTACAGGGCCAGATTGAGGTGTAAAGGAAATGAGGAGCCAGATGAGTCAAAGGTCTGGGGTCTGAGTAACTGGACGAATAATGGTGCTGTTTGCTGAGAAGGACGTGTAGGTGGGGAAGGGAGGAATTAAGAGTTCAGTTTTAGATGTGTCAAACTGGAAATGCCCATTAGCAGCCAAGACGAGAAGTTGAGGAGGGAATTGGGTATGTAAGTCTGGAGTCAGAGATAAGACAGCTGTAGACCGTCAACCTTTAGATGGGATGTAAAGCCAAAGGGTTGGGAGAGCCCACCCAGGGAGTGACTACCGGCAGAGAAGAGGAGAAGGTAAGACCATGGGGGCTGAGGCTCAGAACAACCCAGCTTGTAAGCACTGTCCACACCCCCACTTACACATGGAAAAGCCGAGGATCAGAGAGGTCAAGTGTCTTGCTTGGGTCACCTGCTGGGACATAGTGGGGCAGGAATTTGAATCCAGCCTATTTCTCTGAACCCCTACCTATGCCTTCAGACTTTAAGAGCAATGGGGAAATTTCCAAAGATCTTCAGGGTTTTTGAAGAGTCTCAAGTAGGGCATTTCTGGGTTAGGAGGTTTGCATTTAAAAACCCACTTTTGGGGTGGCGGACTTGGCCCAGTGGTTAGGACGTCCGTCTACCACATGGGAGGTCCGCGGTTCAAACCCCGGGCCTCCTTGACCCGTGTGGAGCTGGCCCATGCGCAGTGCTGATGCGCGCAAGGAGTGCCCTGCCATGCAGGGGTGTTCCCCGCGTAGGGGAGCCCTACGTGCAAGGAGTGCGCCCCATAAGGAGAGCCGCCCAGCGCGAAAGAAAGTGCAGCCGGCCCAGGAATGGCGCCACACACATGGAGAGCTGACACAGCAAGATGATGCAACGAAATGAAACACAGAAACCTGTGCTGCTGACGACAACAGAAGCAGACAAAGAAGACACAGCAAATAGACACAGAGAACAGACAACCGGGGGAGAGGGGAAGGGGAGAGAAGTAAGTAAATAAATAAATCTTTAAAAAAAAAAAAACACTTTTGAGCAGAGCCACAGCCCTGGGCCACGCAGTGTGTGCAGGGCAAGGTGCATGCCCAGAAGTCAGAGGTCTGGAGTCTTGTACTACCTCTGCCTTGGACAGTTCTGTCACCACTTTGTACCTCGGTTTTCTCCTCTGTAAAATGGGACCAGCAGCACCTTCTACATCACCACCTCCCTGGGCTTCCGCAGGATCCTACTGGAGAATGGCTGCTAGGACATTCTGTTGATGACCCTGCAGACTTGAAGGCTGGGATGACCTTTACCTCGATGGGGGAACGAGTCCTAATCTTGTTTTGTTTTTGTTTTTTTTCTCTCCTCCTCCAATTAGAGTCATGATGTTTGAAGGAAAAGCCAATGAGTGCAGCTCCAAGCCAGTTGGCCCCCCTCCAGAGAGAGACATTGCCAGTCTGCCCTGAGGACCCCTGTTGGACCTGCGCCTGCCCTGCCCTCTCCAGCTGCCCACCCTGCTCCTCCCTCCAGATCTCCTTGGCTTTCTTGACGCATTGTGATTTGTTGTGTTTGTTTGTTTGGTCGTTGTGGGTTGGTTGGTTTGTTTTTTCATGCAACAGAATCAGCATTCTTTATGGAAAGCACAAATTATCTGCCTTAAAAGGGTTTTGGATGGGGGAATCCTGAGCCTTTGGTCTTTTTCCTCTCTTTTTCCCTCCTTCCTCCCTCCCTGTGCAGAAGGGCTGACATCAAACCAAAAATTGCAGGGGACAGAGACAGGGCAGTGAGGCTGGGAGCCTCTGTTCCCCACCCTTGGAGCTGGCGCTGACTGTCCTTCCAGGTCTCTGAGCCAACCCCAGGCTTGCTGGTCTGGACCTGGTGAGAACCACCGTCCTCTTTTGGAAGGCCCTGGAGGAGGGACAAGGTTGCAGGGCCTAGGTAGGTTTCCTTCAGACAGCTCTGAGATCCTAGTGTTCTTAGGTTAACCTGGCCTTTAGGTCACTGGCCACTCAGTGCCCACCCACCCAACTGACCTGTCCTCAGCCCATGCCTCTTCTCATCCTCTATAAGGGGCCTCAAGGAGGTGGTGGAAGAAGAGGAGGAAAAGGGCTTGGCAGTTTGAGCCCTTTGGAGAATTTACCAGAAGGGACCCTTCTGGCCTTGCCTCCCTGGCAGTAGCCGCAGCTCCAGAGGGAGGGTGTAGCACCCCTGGCCCTTGCAGGGTAGGGAAAGGGCTTCAGAAGGAAAGGTGAGGGCAGGGATGTTGGGGGAAGGGTCAGATCAGCCATATCCCACCTTTTGGGGAGGAGGCTGAACAAGATAGAATGAACAATAAAATGCTCGTGGCAAAAAGTCTACCCCATCACTAAGCCAAGAGCTGAGAAATAGAAGGGTGTCTTTCTTATCTCAGTCTGCTTGAAACTTGACTATAGGTGCCCATTTGCCTTACCCTATGCACACCATTCATTCATTCATTCACTCGTTCATTCAACAGGTATTTATAAGCTTTAAGTCCTCCCATTTTTTCCTGACGTGCTGTGTCCACTGTCTCTCTCCCTTTCCGAATCACCCAGACTTTGAGTTTGGAGACTGGATTGGGGACATCTGTGTCCCTTATTATGGACTCACAGGATTTAAGAGCCCAGTCTACCTTGTAGATTAGCTGGGCCAGTCTTCTTGTTTCACAGGTGAGACAACTGTGGCCACCCATAGGGACAAAGTGCCTTACCCAAGGTCAGGTGGTTAATTTGGAGATGGAAAAGTCCATACTGAAGGCTAGGTCTCCTGATCCCCTGCCCATGCCTCATGTCTGCTCTGGGCTGCCTCAGTCTGAGATGAAAACAAGGGAAGGGGCAGGTAGGGGCAATCTCCTAGGTCCACATTTGAGTAAAGCTTCCCTCTTCTGAAGGCCCAATGTTAGGACTAACCTTCCCCAGCACCTCAGAGTCACCATCAGACCTAGTGTAAAGACCAGACCTTCCTCTTCAGTTCTGCCTTCTGCCAAGCTTCCTGGCCAAGCCGTGGAGAGCTACTTCTCAGAACTCACACAGAAGAGTGTCAGACTTGGCTCCTTTTGGGCTGAGCAGGGGTCTTAGCCTTGATATCCCTTCTGTTCTGGAGTCCTTTACCCTTCCTTGTACAGGACTTAGACACACTCATTCATTTAACATTTTATTAAGCACCTGGGGCTATGGGCCAAAAACTGAGAATCCAACAGTGAGGTAGGACAGACTCATGGAGTTTAGAGTCAGACACAGACTATCATGAATGAGAAGAATATTAGGAAAAGGGGCAAGAGTGGGAAATAGAAGTGACTGCCTTGTAATTTGGGGGGAGAGGGAGGGATAAGCAGTCCTAGACTGGGCAAGAATTTTGGAGAAGACTTTGCAAAACTTTTAAGTGGGCCTTTGGAGGTTGGGCTCCCTGCAGGTTCCTTAGTAACCCATAATCAATGGTCCAGTGTGCTGCCCTACAGCAGCTTGACAGGGTGAAGCAAGGAGAGGATGGAAAATGGCCAGGTTTGGTTAGTCCACTGGTCTCAACCAGCTCAGGGGCAAGTCTATTTGGTCATGACTAGCTGATCTTCACCCTAAGAAGCTGCTTCAAATGTATAGGCCTAGTTGAAGATTAAATCCCAACAAAACATTTGTCATTGTAAATGTAAAACCCGATCCTCCCCCCCTTTTTTTTTTATTTCCTGAGATCATTAGATTAGCAACTGCCTGTCCCTACCCCTTCCCACTACTTCTCATGTCTGTGACTGAGACCTTTGAACAAGATAAAACCTCTCTTGACTACTCATCCTATTTGGTGTTCCTGTTCCTAACTCAGAGAGGAAGACAGAAACAACCTGGCTTATTGCAATGGGTTCCATAGCTTACAAGTCCACAGGAAGCGTCCTTAAGGAAAGAGAGCAAGTAGGTAGGTCTGGCTTCCAGAAAGGGCAATAAAGAGGGTTCTCTTATTGGTTGGGGGATATTCCGGGAAACCCCAATAGTTCCTTTATGACTTCTTTGAACTCAGCCCCTGGGGGTGGGGGGAGAGGGCCTCAAGTATGGTCCCTGGCAAAGGGTGTCTGTGTCTTCCAGGTTGTGGCTATCAGCTCCAGGGCTCTTATTTCTCTTGGTAAGGGCTCAGCTAGAAACCTCAGCTGTCTTATTTCTGAAATACCAAATCTAATTGTAATGTAACCAGCAACTTGGGAACTGCCAATTATGGTTTTGTCCCTCTGACTCAAAAGGAAGGAGTTTGTTGGGCAAATTCAAGTAGCTGAAGTATGTGTGTGTGTGTGCACGCGTGCTTGTGAGTGTGTGGAGTGGAAAGATCGTTTCTACAGATTGGAAATAAACCAGACAAACTTATCAATATCGTGACTGGTGTATTTTGGGGATGGTTCCAAATTCATTAGAATTGGAAATTCATTAGAGCTCTCTAATACAGTAATACAAATGAATGTGTCCCATGTGCCAGACTCTGTTAAGCTTTGAATTTCATTTATTCCTCACAACAAAGCCATGAGATAGGTTTTATATTTTTATCCTTTTTCTAAAAATTTATTTCTCTCCCCTTCCCTCCCCCCAGTTGCCTGCTCTCTGTGTCCATTCGCTGTGTGTTCTTCTGTGACTGCTTCTATCCTCATCAGAGGCACCGGGAATCTGTGTCTCTTTTTGTTGTGTCAGCTCTCTGGGCGGCACCATTCCTGGGCAGGCTGCACTTTCTTTCGCGCTGGGCGGCTCTCCTTACGGGGCGCACTCCCTGTGCGTGGGGCTCCCCTACACGGGGGACACCCCTGCAGGGTAGGGCACTCCTTGCGCACATCAGCACTGCGCATGGACCAGCTCCACACGGGTCAAGGAGGCCTGGGGTTTGAACCGCAGACCTCCCATGTGGTAGGCAGATGCCCTATCCATTGGGCCAAGTCAGATTCTCTATATTTTTATCCTTGATTTACAAATGAGAAACAGCCTTGCAGCAGATAAGCAATTCTCTGGAAACCAAACAGTTAAGTGGTAGAACATACTGCATGGGAAACAGTGGGCTTCAAGTTAAGAACTGCTTTCCTAGAGCTTTTATAATATAATTGCTCTGCAGAAATTTCTTCTACATAGATCTATGTAATGTTTATCAGCATATCCAGATAATCAGAATTCTAATTCTGCCTCCATTTTCTGACTGCTGGTCGTTGGGGAGTTTTCTTAACTTGTTTCAGCGACCTCATTAATTAAACGGCAGTAATAATTCGTAGGGTGGCTAAGATGTCTTGAGGATTAAATGAGATAACATACCTGAAGTGTTTTGTACAAAACTCGGAACAAATTCTTTTGTGACCAGAGGTAGATATGGCTCTTGCTCTTGAAACTATTGCCTTGAAAGGAGTAAACAAAGCTGGTATTTGGTCCCTTTAGCTGCCTTTCCAGCTTTCATCCTTTGACATACAAGGGTCTCCCGTGGCTAGGTCCCACTTCATCCACTTTCTGAACCAGTCTTCCCCGCCCCATCTCCTCCTTCTCTGCCTGCCAAAGTTTCTCAAGAGCTGTGTCCTAGAAACAGTTCCTGGAGTAATCTCCTAGAAGTTAAGTTCCTGTCTGACTTTTAGGTATTGGGAATAACTACCTACATCCAAGGGTTACCAGAATTTTCCGCGGAACAATGAGCGTAGAGCCCTTAGGCGTGAGCAACTGAATGAATGAATGAAACCAGTAAAAAAAGAGCGGCCTCAGCCAGCGGGCGCCCAGGATAAGCCCACAAGCTCCACGCCTCCGGCGCGCGGACCCCGAAGCGACGCCCTCTATTCGAGCGGGCCTCTGAGAGGAATCGGCCAGGAGGGCGCGCAAGACTTCACACAGTTTCTCAGCCGGCCCTGAGCAAGTCGGGAAAGAGGTGGTGACGTCATCAAAGCGCGCCGGAAATGCAGGGTCCTCTGAGCGCGCTACCGCTGAGGGAAGGAAGTTGGCTTCCGAGCAGGCTGGGTTGTGTGTGCAAGGCCGCGGGCGGCAGCGGCGGCTGCTTGGACAAACTTAGTGCGGCGCGATGGGAGACGAGATGGATGCGATGATCCCAGAGCGGGAGATGAAGGTCAGAGATTGGCCGGGGCTCCCTCCCTTACGTAGTCCTGGCGTTGCCTTGGAGTCCCGCGGCAAGGCGGGGTGCCCCGCCTCCTGCTTGAACATTTACCGCGTTCAGAGGTCTCATCAGCGTGTCCTGGAGGACTCTGCCGTGCCGCTGACATGGTGGCCCCACTGGATGCAGTTTCCCGTCCCTTTTCGGGCTTGTACATTCCACTTGAATTATCCTAGCTCTTTTCATGTGGTGGTCACAGTAGTGGTATTAACTTATAGTTATTAAGCGTTTACAGTGTGCCGGGCACTGTGGTAAGCATTATCTCCCTGTATCTTCGCAGCATCCCTAAGAAGTAATTGTTAATATTCCCGTTTTACAAAGCAAATCAAGGCTCGGAAAGTAACGTACTCAAATTCACATTTGACAAAGGGGCTGAAATCCATGTTTAAGACTCTCTTCTTCACCCTCACGGTGCTGCTTCTACAGGGTGGTTCAGACTTGCCTAACCTATGAAACCTTTAGTTAACTGGAGTAGGACGACTATTTTGGCACCGAAAACCAGCTGGGTTTCTTAACCTTTTTTGTTCCACTGGTCCCTTTGCCAGTCAGGTGAAAACCACGGACCCCTTACTAAGTCCACAGTATACTGTGTATTATTTAATAAATATATCACACACCAACACATCCCCACAAGAATCTGAATTTCAATTTTTGGATTTCAACTCAAGCTCACCGTATACCCTGGTTAAGAACCCCTTGCCTACAGTCAGGAAAATTCAGGGAGGAGCAAGTGGTCTGAATGATGATTAAATGGGAGTCCCTAGGGATAGCTACCAGGATGGTTGTGTTTGATATTTCTTTAAAAATGTTCTGACAGAATGATGGTACAGTGAACGAGCTACATTTCTTTTAAATAAGAAACAGTTAAAAAGAAATAAGTTGCAGGAAGATTTCAGGCGTTTGTGTGAACAAAAATCACTGAAATGCATTTAGGGAATTGTAATTCCATATATTTAGAGTAGGGATTCCTTTTCCTTTTTGAGAATCACTGCTCTAGTGAGCTTGAGTAGTAAGCTACTCAATGGGGAGTGTGTCAGTTTCCTCAAATATGCTGGGAAATTTTAGGATAACTAACTTAGAAAATGATAGTCTCCCTTTGAGTTACAGAAAGGCAATCTCCTGAAGAGTCATTCCACTCGCCCACTACACCCATATGACCAACACCCAAATGTGATGTTTGGGATTGTCACAATGAAAATAACGAAGAGTCTAAAAGTTTTATTCTGCTGTGTGAAGCAGAATATGTTCTTACTTGGAAAGCTGTGTAAATTTCTGATCACTATATTTAACTGAAATTGAAGAAGAGTATTTCAATTGATCTTTGAGCAAATATGTATTAAACATCTAATCCAAGGAATTTGTCAGATGTGGTAGGGATCCTGTATGGAACAAACTGAGAATCGAGTGGTAGAAAAAAAATGAAGGCTGAGAAAGGCTTTCTTTGGTTTTTACAATTTTGGATTGTGAGCATAAAGTAGATTCACACTTTTTTCACTGAAAACTTGAAGATAAATTTAGAACTGAAGAGAAAAATAAAGCATATACAGTACAATTTAACACGGTGACTGGTAAACTTGGTAAGTAGTACGCTTGTGTTGTGAGGTGAGGCTGGCAAGGTGGACTGGTCAGGCTACGTCTTGCCTTGTAGACTGTCTTAAAGATTCTGGGCTTGTGTTTTAGATGCTCTCATAGCATCTTGGTTTTGTTTAAAGGTCTTGAACTCTAAGAGATTGTCCATATCCTTTTCTGACATGGAATTTTGTTTAGCATTAGATACATGTATTCCATTTCTCGGGTTTTGATCATATTTCTGTGGTTGTTATTTCCATATATATATTTGTTAAGATTGCAGCAGAAGTTAGAACTTATGGTGTAACTGGGTGATGCTTTCAACTTTTAACAAAATATTAAGTACTATTCTGGCTCAGGGGACAATACGTACTTTTTTTTTTTTTTTAAGATTTTATTTATTTATTTATTTATTTCCCCTCACCCCTCCCCCTCTGTGTCTATTTGTTGCGTCGTCGTCTTTGTCCGCTTCTGTTGTTTCTTTTTTTGTTGCGTGTTTTTTTGTTGCTGTGTTTCTTTTTTTTGTTGCGTCATCTTGCTGTGTCAGCTCTCCTGCGTGTGTGGCGCCATTCCTGGGCAGGCTGCACTTTCTTTTGCGCTGGGTGGCTCTCCTTACAGGGTGCACTCCTTGCGCATGGGGCTCCCCTGTGCCGCACGGCACTCCTTGTGTGCCTGAGCACTGCGCATGGGTGAGATGCACACGGGTCAAGGAGGCCTGGGATTTGAACTGCGGACCTCCCATGTGGTGGACAGGCGCCCTAACCACTGGGCCTAGTCCGCTGCCGACAATACATACTTAACATGAAATAGAACAAGATTATAAATAATAAAATGCAGTTTGTTTAGTGATTAAGACAGCAAATATACTAAGAATTAAAAAGAGAACAGGTCAGTGTAAGCCAGATTAGTCAAGGAAGTCTTCATGATAGGTTTTTTTGTTTTGTTTTGTTTTTTCATTTATTTCATTCAACAAATATTAATAAACAATTACTATGCCAGTCACCATAAGTGCATTTCCCTTTTTTTTTTACCCTTAATGGAAAAGTATATTACTATACACTACTGTCCATATTTTACTTTGGTTGTATTTTTGCCTGATATTAACATCTTGTAACATTAATGTACATTTGTTCAGTTTCAAAGAAAAAGGTCATATATGCATTATTACCCATAGTCATATTTCACATGAGGTGTTGGTATGCTATATAGTCCAATGTTATATTTTTTAGCTTTCTTTCTTGTAATATACATGACCTTAGATTTTTCCTTTCAACCACTGTCATACCCATATGCACTGTTAGTTACGAACACTATATGTTTTCACCATTTCTATTCATTTCCAAAGATTTATGAACCACCTTTTCACCAATTCTGTACAGATTAACCATCAGCTTTCCATTATCTAACCTCATTCTATTTTCTGGCAACCTACATTCTAGTTATAAACCCCATAAGTTTACACAATATATTTGGTTCATAATAGCACAGTCATACAGTATTGTCCTTTTGTGTCTGGCTTGCTTCACTCAACATTAATGTCCTCCAGGTTCATCCATGTCGTCATGTGCTTCACGACTTCATTTCTTCTTATAGCTGCATAATATTACGTAATGTATATACACCACAGTTTTTCCATTTTTTGGTTGATAGACACCTGGGTTGTTTCCATTTTTTGGCAATTGTGAATAATGCCTCTATGAACATTGGTGTACAGGTGTCTATTCATGTCCCTGTTTTAACTTCGTCAGAGTATATACCTAGTAGTGGTATTGTTAGGTTAGGTAGCGAATCTATATTCAAGTTCTTTAGAAACTGCCAAATGTCCTCCACAGTAGATGTACCTTTCTACATTCCTACCAACAGTGAATAAGTGCTCCTATCTCTCCATATCCTTTCCAACACGTTTTTCTGTCTTTTTTTAATAGTGGCCATCTAATAGGTATGAAATATCTCTTTTAGTTTTGATTTGCATTTCCCTAATTGCTCGTGATGTTGAACTTTTTTCACCATTTGTGTCTTTTCTTTGGACAAATGTCTACACAAGTTTTTTGCGCTTTTTAAAAAATATTTATTTTATTTATTTCTCCCTACCCTCTCATTGTTTGCACTTGCTGTGTGATGTGTCTTTAGGAGGCACCAGAACACCACCCCAGACCTCTGATGTGAGAGGGAGGTGCCTAATCGCCTGAGCTCCCTCTGTTCCCTGTTTTGTTGTGTCTCTCATTATATATTTTTTTTCCTTATGTCTCTTGTTTCATTTTATTGCATCAGCTTATAATGCCTGCCTGTTACATCAACTTGCTGTCTTGCTTCTTTAGGGACACTGGGAACCTCTGCTTCCTGCTTTGTTGTTTCTCTTATTATGTTTTTCTTCTTGTGTCTCTTTTTGCATCATCTTGTTGTGTCATCTAGCTGCACCTGCCCATCACACCAGCTTGCTGACTTCTTTAGGAGGCACCTGAGCCATATCTGCTTCCCTTTTGCCCATTTTTTAATCGGGTTGTTTGCCATTTTATTGTTGAGTTGTAGAATCTGTTTATATATCATGGATATTAAACCCTTATCAAATATGTGATTTCCAAATACTTCTTCCCATTGAGTCGGCTGCCTTTTCACCCTTTTAACAAAATCCTTCGAGGTGCAAAAATGTTTATAATTTTTAGTAGGTCTCTTTTTTATCAATTTCTTCTTCTTTTGTTGCTTGTGCTTTGAATGTAAGATCCAAGAAACCACCACCTACCACAAGATCTTTAAGATATTTCCCTACATTTTCTTCTTGTAGTTTCATGGTACTGGCTTTTATATTTAAGCCTTTGATCCATTTTGAGTGAGATAAGGGTCCTCTTTCATTCTTTTGGTTATGGATATCCAATTCTCCCAGCACAATTTGTTGAAGAGACTATTTTGTCCTGTTAATGTGGACTTGGTAGGTTTGTTGAAAACCAATTGGCTGTAGAGGTGAGAGTTTATTTTTGGACTCACAATTCTATTTCAGTAATCAATGTGTCTGTCCTTATGCCAATACCACACTGTCATGACCACTAACTTTGTCCTTTTTTTTTTTTTACACCCGCCCACCCAGGGTTCCTGTAACTTTGTAGTATGTTTCTAGATCAAGCCGTGAGAGTCCTCCCAGGTCGCTCTTCTTTTTCAGGATATTATTGGCTATTTGGGTGACCTTTCCCTTCCAAATAAATTTGGTAATTGCCTTTTCTATTTCTGTAAAATAGGCTATTGGGATTTTGATTGGTATTGCATTGAATCTATAATCAGTTTGGGCAGGATTGACATCTTCATGATATTTAGTCTTTTAATCCATGAACACGGCATGTCTTTCCATTTTTTTAAAAGTCGTCTTTGATTTCTTTTAGCAGTGTTTTGATGTTTTCTGAATATAGATCCTGTATATCTTTGGTTAAATTGAATCCCAGGTATTTTAACTCTTTTTATTGCTATTATAAATGGATTCCCCGCCTCCCCGTACCGATTTCCTGCTTATATTGTTCAGTACTAGTATGCAGAAACATTACTGATTTTGGTGTGTTAATCTTGTATCCTGCCACTTTGCTGAACTCGTTTATTAGCTCAAGTAGCTTTGTGGTAGACATTTAGGAATTTTCTAGATTTAGAATCATGTCATCTGCAAATAGTAAGAGTTTTACTCCACTTTTCCTATTTGGATGACTTTTATTATTTTTTTCTTGTCTAATTGTTCTAGCTAGAACTTCTATTACAATGTTGAATAACAGTGATGACAGTGGGCATCCTTGTCTTAGTCCCAGTCTTAGAGGGAAAGCTTTCAACCTTTCCCCATTAAGTATGATGTTGGCTGTGAGTTTTTCATATATGCCCTTTATCATATTGAGGAACTTTCCTTCTATGCCTATCTTTCAAAGTGTTTTTATCAAGAAAGGATGCTAAATTTTGTCGAGTGCCTTTTCTGCAGTGATTGAAATGATCTGTGGTTTTTCTCCTTCATTTTGTTAATGTGGTGTATTACATTGATTTTCTTGTGTTGAATCACCCTTTCATACTAGGAATAAATCCCACTTGGTCATGATATATAAGTCTTGATATGCTGTTGGATTTAATTTGTAAGTATTTTATTGAGAATTTTTGCATCTATGTTCATTAGAAAGATTGGTCTGTAATTTTCTTTTCTTGTTGTATCTTTATCTGGCTTTGGTATTAGGGTGATGTTGGCTTAATAAAATGTGTTGGGTAATTTTCCCTGTTCAGTTTTTTGGAAGAGTTTAAACAGGATTAGTGTTAATTCTTCTCAAAATGCTTGGTAGAATTTACCTGTGAAGCCATCTCATCATGGGCTTTTCTTTGTTGGGAGATTTTTGATGACTGATTCAATCTTTTAAAATGTGATTGATTTGTTAGGTTCTTGTGTTTCTTGTAGTCAGTGTAGGTTGTTGGTGCATTTCTCGGAATTTGTTCATTTCATCTAGATTGTCTAATTGATTGACTTGCTGCTCTCAGAATTCTTTATCTTTGGCATTTGATACTCTGAGTAGTACATGTCTTAGGGTAGGTCTATTTGGATTTATTCTGGGCTACGCTGTGTTTCTTGAACATGTAAATTCATTTCATGAGAGTTGGGAAACTTTCAGCCATTATTTCCTCAAATACTCTTTATGCCCCTTTTCCCTTCTATTCGCCTTCTGGAACTTCCATGACTTGTATGTTGTTGTGCTTAATGTTATCATTCAACTCCCTGAATCCCTGCTCAATTTTTTCCCATTCTTTTCTCTCTTTGTTCTTCTCTTTCTTCTATTTCAGCTGTTCTGTCTTCTGCATCACTTATTCTTTCTTCTGTCATTTTGAGTCTGCTGTTTTATGCTTTTTTGTTCCACGGACCCCTTTGCCAGTCAGGTGAAAACCATGGGCCCCTTACTAAGTCCCCACTGTACTGTGTATTATTTAATAAATATGTCATACCCGCACCAACATGTACCCACAAGAATATTGTGTTTTTGAATTTCAGTTCAAGCTCGTGGGCCCCTTGTTAAGAACCCCTGCTCTAATTTTTTTTTTAAGGAGATACCAGGGATTGAACCCAGGGGCTTGTACATGTGAAGCAGGCACTCAACCACTGAGCTACACCTGCTGTGCTCTAATGTGTTTTTTTAAAAAATACTTTTATCAAAGTATATCATTCATACATGAATATGCATAAACAATAATTGTATAGTAAGGATTGTGAGCCTACAAAATAAACATATGTGACATCATATGGGGGTCTCCTACATCATCTGCCCACCAACACTTTACATTGTTGTGAAACATTTGTTACAAACTATGCAAGAGCATTGTCAAAATATTACTACCAACTATAGTCCCTATCTTACATTTGGTGTATTTTTCCCCCAACCCTATTTTTTAAAAATATATCTTTACTACAGAGGTTGTGAACTTGGAAAGCAATCATCCACGTGTGTAGATTTCCCATACAACACTCCTTCACCAACACACCACACCATGGTAGAACATTCGTTACAGATTTTGGGATAATATCATCAGACTATTACTATCAACCATGGTCCATAGCATACATTTGGCACATGTTTTCCATTCACCTCCATTATCAACACAGTACATCTTTGGCATTGATGCAAGAATACTATAGCATTGCTGTTAACCACAGTCTATAGGTCACACCAATTGTAGTTTTCCCATGCTTCTCAATATTCCTACCACCTGCAATAGTGATGTACATCTGTTCTAGCTCACAGAAGGACTCTTTTGCATTTGTACCCTCAAGCACAATCTTCATCCACCTCTGGGTTCACTGTGTTATTCAGTCCCTAGATTATTTAGCTTGCTTTCTTCTAATGTGTTTTTTATCTCACCTATTATGTTCTTCATTCCCATATGCTCTTTTATTTTTCTATTCAGGTTTTCAAATTCTTCTTTGTGCTTGCCCAGTGTCCTCTTAATGTCCTTTATCTCTTTAGCCTGCTCTTTCAACTCAGTGATTTGATTTAGGAAATTTGTATGAACCTTGTTGATTAGTTGTCTCAAACCTTGTGTCTCATGTGGGACTTTGATATATTCCTTTGTGCCATTTCTTCCATTTTCTTAGTATGGCTTGTAATTTTTTTCCTGATGCCTGGGCATTTGATTATGATGGTAAGTTCACTCTGATGCTCAATTTCTCTTGTGTAGGGATTATTGGTGGGAGGCTGAGTGTTACTGCCATTCGCTGATTCTTTGTTCAACCTGTTCTAGCTCTTTAGTATTATCCCTGTTTAGTTGCTCAAGTCTGTACCATGGACCCAGTAATGGGTTGCAGACCCATCTCCAAGGGCCTTTGGGCGGGAGGCTATAAAGGCCTGAAAAAGCCTCTCATTTATTTATGTTTAATTTCCTCACATGCACTTGCTTTGCCCACCAGCAGACGACGCTCCGCAGCAGCCCTCTCTGTTCAAACTCTGGGTCCGAGTGTGTTCCCTGCAATACTGAACACTGACCACAGTGTGACAGAGGATCCTACCTCAAGGCTATTCAGAGCCTCACAAATCAACTTTCTCAGAGGTTCTTCTCCAGCCTTTGCTGGCATCCCCCTCCCTTTTCCACCCCCCTCTGCATCCTTAATAACCAGTCCTGGTTAGTAGGGAGGATGTTTGTGAGAGTTGGATCTCTTTTGTCCCCTGCTGGCTCCCAGGGCAAAAAATGGCCTGGAAGGACTTGTGGGACATAGCAGACCACATTTGTTTGCCAAAAGCAGAATCAGCTTTAGCCTCTGGCCCTCTGTCCTTTGCCACCAGCCAGAGACCAGAGAATTCAAAGCTGTGTGCAATGGGAGTGATGGAATGGGCACCAGCAACTGTAGCTGTAGCTTTTACTCACAGTTTCCCCATCGAGAGTCTTTTCCTTTGCCACTCTCTCTTCTGGGTAGTGTCCAGCCTTACCCTGATGTCCTAAACTCTAAAACATTTTCTTCCCAGACCTGTCGTCTATTTTTCTGGGAGAGAAGTGAGTCCTGTGTCTCTCAAATTCTCCATCTCCCCGGAAGTTCAAGTGTAGGATTTAAAGCCTGCTGAGACACACAGTCCTTGACCTCAGGGGATTATATATTTTTGTTAGCTTGGGGTTGGATCTTTTGGAATATAATGACAGAGATGATTTCATTTCATTTCATTTTTTTGCCCTGAATTGGTCTTTTTTTTTTTTCTCCTTACAATAGGATTTTCAGTTTAGAGCACTGAAGAAGGTGAGACTCTTTGATTCCCCTGAGGAGTTGCCCAAGGAACGCTCGAGTCTGCTTGCTGTGTCCAATAAGTATGGTCTGGTTTTTGCTGGTGGAGCCAGTGGATTGCAGATTTTTCCTACTAAGAATCTTCTTATTCAAAATAAACCTGGAGATGATCCCAATAAAATTGGTAAGTTATTTGATTTATGTTGCATAATAGACAGAGAGGTGTGATGAAATGCTGACGTGGTTCCTTCCCAAGAAATCATTCTAATGTTAAAATTAAGCTGCTATTAGTCCTGAAGTTGACCTCTAAGAAGAATAAGTTCCTGACGGGCTGAAAGCTTTTCTAGGTGTTCTCTTTGCTCCTTTTTATTTCTCTTCAGATGAGTAGTTCCTTCAAGCTTAGAAGGAGGAAGAACATTCCATTATGCCATGCTTTTATTTCTGCTCAGTTGAACTTATGGCTTGGCTCTCTAGAAGGGTTTTGTTGCATAGCTTTTTAGTTGGTACAACAGTACCATCCAAACAAATGTGAATGTGTAGTGTTTGGAGCATTGCTACAAAAAATGTGGGCACAGGACACTATTTTCAAAAAGAGCAACAACCAAAGTTAGTTTCCCTAGGTTGTTTGAGAAAGAGTCCCTGGAATACTTAATGCATTTTTTGAAAGTTAATATTTATCTTCATAATTAGGTATCAGGTAGGTATGTGTGTGTGTGTGTGTAGAGGAAAAAATAATTTAACAAAAGAGTTGTGGCTCTATGCTTAAAACATGCCATTTTCTGCTTCTCTTCTGTTTTTCTTTTTGTAGTTAATAAAGTCCAGAGCTTGCTAGTTCCTATGAAATTCCCTATACATCACCTGGCCCTGAGCTGTGACAACCTCACACTCTCCGTGTGCATGATGTCCAGTGAATATGGTTCCATTATTGCTTTTTTTGATGTTCGCACATTCTCAAATGAGGTAAGGTACTGGCAAACCATAATGTCTACATGGGAACCTAGGGGCATGTCCTGGTATTGCATCATGACTTGGAAGCTTCTTGGGTTGATTCTTGAAGCCTTTGACAGATTAAAATACAGTCATACTTTTAGATAATGCAGGTTTGGTCCCAGACTACCCCAACAAAGTGAATTTTGCAATAAAGTGAGTTACACGAATTTTTTTGTTTCCAATGCATATTTAAGTTATGTTTACATATACTGTCGTCAGTTAAGTGTGCAGTAATGTTATGTTTAATACATTGAATATAGACTTGCTCAAGGCAGAGCTACCACAGAACTCCAATTTGTGAAAAAACAGTCTCTGCAAACCACAATAAAATGAGATATGCCCGTATGGGTAAAAGTATCCTTAGAATTATAGAATCTTAGATCTTTGAGACAGAAGAGCCTTCAAGAGGTTATATAACAACACCACCTGCCCCAAGGTATTATCATTTCTCATTTACACATGAAATAGCCAAAGCCAAAGGAGGCTTAGGTGACATGCCCAAGGTCATAGAATTAATAGATAATGGCACAAGTTCTTATATCCTAGTTCTCTGGCCTTTTAATGTAGTGTTTTTCCATTCCAACCAATTTAATAATGATAATAGTCAGGAATATTGAGTATTTATGCTGATTGTGTATCAGGCTCTGAACTAAGTACTTATTTGTCTTGTTCTCATTCATTCCTACCACAGCCTTATGAAGTAAATACTATTATCTTCATTGTATAGATGAAGAAACATGCTCAAAGAATTTAAGTAACTGTCCAAGGTCCCAATACTATTAAGAAGCAGAGCCAAGACTTTATTCTAGTGTCTGCTATTTTTAATTTGTGTATTCCCTTGTTGGGAGTCCCTCTTGAGTGTGCTAGAATAATTGATTGCCATTTTCCAAGTTGAAATTTTCTGTAGTAAATAGATTGTTGTGTAGAGGTAAATCATTTTCATAGTTGTGGAGAAAAGCAAACTATGATTTGAGAAGACTTACATATTCAATAATTTCCCTGAATATTTAGTGTCTTTATATATTTATTAATTTATTTTTGCTCCTTTGCAATTGTTTTAAAAGGCTAAACAGCAGAAACGCCCATTTGCCTATCATAAACTTCTGAAAGATGCTGGAGGCTTGGTGATCGATATGAAGTGGAATCCCACTGTTCCCACCATGGTGGCAGTTTGTCTGGTTGATGGCAGTATAGCTGTCCTACAAGTCACAGAAACAGTGAAAGTGTGTGCAACTCTTCCTTCCACAGTAGCTGTAACATCTGGTGGGTAATAAAGGCTTTTACTCTATAACAAATAGTAATGGTAATCTACTTAAAATTTAATTTCTGGAAATAAAAGTAGTCTGATTTTTTTTTTTGCAGGGGTGAGGTAGAAATGGAAAGAGTATTCTTCATTTTCTATAGTTAATGTTCTTGGAGCAAACAGATTACATGAATTAACCTATAATTGTTACATTTTTCTGGGGAAAGAAATATTTTTGTGCTACATCTAAAAGGGTTATATTCTGAAAGTCATTTGTACTTTCGGGGAAAAAGAATAAAAAATATCAAATAGTAGAATGATTTCTTGATATTTAAAAACCTCTGTTTTCCCTGTCTCATCTAAAGACTACAGAGCTTTATATACTTTATACCTTTCTGGGCAATATGCCATTGAAAAAGTTCTTAGGTGAATGGCCCAGTGAGGAATCATAATTGCCTTGCATTGTTAAGATGGATTTTATTTTATTTTTTTACTTTACCAAGTAAGAATGATACTTTGTGGACTGAGAGAAGGAATAAGACGTGATGACTATGTATCTGTTTCATAACAGATCTCATTGGTTTGCTCTGTTTTTCTCAGTTTTAAATTGGTAGCATTCTCTTCTTTGTTCAGTATGCTGGAGCCCCAAAGGAAAGCAGCTGGCAGTGGGAAAACAGAATGGAACTGTGGTCCAGTATCTTCCAGTAAGTTCTTAACTTGAATTTAAGAACTTTTCTTACTAAAGTTACCCACGTTTTTGGGGGGGATTTGGAGGTATCTTTGTTGTTTTTTCTATTAAAAACTAATTTATAATCATTGTAACAAATTCATCTTCCCTTCTATCACCAGTCTTTCTTCCAGAGGCATCCACAGTCTATGTGTAGATGGCATGAATTTTTTTTTTTAAGATTTTTAAATTGATTTCTCTCCCCTCCCCCCCTCCCCCCGTCTGCTCTCTTTGTCCATTTGCTGTGTGTTTTTCTGTGTCCGCTTGCATTCTTGTCAGTGGCACTGGGACTCTGTGTCTCTTTTTGTTGCATCATCTTGCTGCATCAGCTCTCCATGTGTGCAGTGCCACTCCTGAGCAGACTGCGCTTTTTTTTTTTGCGCAGGGCAGCTCTCCTTGCAGGGCGCACTCCTTGCACGTGGGGCTCCCCTACGCAGGGGACACCACTGCGTGGCGTGGCACTCCTTTCATGCATCAGCACTTTGTATGGGCCAGCTCACCACAAGGGTCAGGAGGCCCTGGGTTTGAACCCTGGACCTCCCATATCATAGGCGGCCAGGCGGACGCTCTTAACAGTTGAGCCAAATTCGCTTCCTGGCATGGATTTTTTAAACATAAAAATATGATCATAAGGCCAAAACATTCTGAATAAAGGCACAGTATTATTTGTTTCTCTAACAAAGCCCATCTTAAAGGTTCAATTTCTCTACCAATAGACAACAAGAAAAAAGAATGCTTCCATTATTGCACATTCACTCTAATCCTTTCCTTGTGCTTTTCTTAAGATAATATTTACAAATATTCTTCAACATAAATTGCCTTACAAAGAATATAAGTGCATTCAAGCCTGAACACGAAGGAGGAGTTCACTAGGTGACACTGAGGCCTGTGCTGTTGTACATTCCTCCTTGAGAGACTGTTCTCTGGGTGTTGTATTGGGTGGTGGTATAGATTTCCAGTTAAGGTTTTGTTTCTTTCTTGTTATTGCGAAAAATTCTGTGAAATTTGGTATATATTCTTTTAGGGCATTATTCCCTAAAAAGATAATGGAATTGATTTGAATATATTGGTTTGCCGTTTGCCTTTATTTTTTAATTTTTAGTTTTTTGAATAATATTGGGGTCCTTTTTCCAAAGCAGTACATATAGAGCTGCTTCATTTCTTTTTAATACCTGTGTAGTAGTCCATTGAGTGGATGTACCACAATTTACTTATCTATTTCATTATCGATGGCCATCTATATTAGTATCAGTGCTTTTGTTATTATAAACACCCGCATTCCTACATCTGAACATGTTTGTGTGAGTATTTCTATAGGATAAGGTCCTTGAAGTATATACTTCACCTGTTTACCTATTCAGGCTCTTTTGGCTAGGGAGATGAAACATAGGTGGCTTCTAGGGAAACATGTAGTATTTACAGAATTTCACTGGTATAGAGATTGTTTCATTTGATGCTTTTTCCCTATGTCTCTTTCAGACTTTGCAGGAAAAAAAAGTCATTCCTTGTCCTCCATTTTATGAATCAGATCATCCTGTTAGAGGTAACACATTAGCTTTTCTTAATGGACTGACTGTATAATCTGACTAGGTGTTTATTACAGAAATTTCAAATCATGATGAGTTGAACTTACATACCTGCTCAGGGAAGTGTTGATACTTCCTTTATGAATATTCTCATTATTTCATTTACCTGATTGAATTAATGATAATCCTCTGATAGACAACTGTGTATCATGGTAAATTCTATGAAATGGATCCCTACTTTTATTAGAATTCTTCATAATTTGCCCTGATTGTAATCCATCAGAAAAAAATACCACTTTAGAATGTATTTGGGCTTCTTGAGTCTTTGTATCTGTGAATTATATTTAGTCAAGAAACCTGGACTTTTGTTTTAACTGTAGTACATTTTATCCATAGAATGCTAATTTTATAATGTACAGTGGCTATTCCAAACATAAAATTTTTCTGCTGCATCTGGTTGCTGTGATTTTCATTACTGACTTCTTAAAATGTGTGTCTTTCAGTTTTGGATGTGCTATGGATCGGTACATATGTCTTCACAATAGTATATGCTGCTGCAGATGGGACCTTGGAAACTTCTCCTGATGTAGTAATAGCTCTACTACCTGTATGTATATGGAAGGAACATCTTTATTTGCTCTTTGGAAATTATAGAAGCCTTCTAATAAAGTTTGAGCCTTAGGCTTTGGGTTTTTTTTTTTAACTTATTGGTATGATGGTATAGTTTCAGGTGTCAGGTTTCCGTGCTGTATCTGGGGACCATGATTATGATGTTTATATTATATTCTGTTAATTTACGAGTTGAAAATTGTAAAATTTGTCCTTAAATCGCTATAAACCGTGAGTCTTGATAATGTTAATTTGTTAAAAAAATTTTTAGAAAAGCAAGAAAATAACTTGATTTTTAAAATTCATCAAATATTTATTGATTGACCACAGTATGCTAGGAAACTGTTTTGAAGCTCAGAATATAGCGGTGACCAAGACAAAATTCTTGTTTCTGTGGATCTTACATTCTAATGAATGTAGTAGTCAATAAAGAAATAAGTATAGGATCAAGAAATGAGAAATGGGATAGAGAAAATTAAGCAGTGTAAGGGATGGATGATTACTGAGGTGCTGTTTCAGATTGGGTGTAATCACCTTTGATCCTACCACTAAGAAATAACTATAGTTGATATTTGATAAATAAATCTTCGGATTTTTAAAGAATATTAGTAAAGTATAAACAAAATAAAATTGGGAGTTATACTAGTCATTGTTTTTTTTTTGGGGGGGGGGGCAGAGAATGAACCTAGGACCTTACGTGTAGGAAGCCAGCACTCAACCACTGAGCCAAGTCGATTTCCCTGAGTTGGTTTTTTCGTTTGTTTTGCTTGCTGTTTGTTTCAGTTTTTTCAGGAGGCACCGGAAACCGAACCCAGTACCTCCCATGTGAGGGGCGCTCAACTGCTTGAGCCATAGCAACTCCCCTAGTCATTCTTTTTTTTACAGTTTTGTTTTACTTAATGGTAAATTGCAAACATTTTTCTCTATCAGTAAATGAAATCTGTTTGTTTGGGTAGATATCAGTTTATTTAGCTGTTCTCTATTGTTGGATATTCAGGTTGTTTTTAGTTTTTCCCTACTTTAAAGAATGCTGTGATGCTTTTTTTATGTATGTTTTATGTAATTATGTTTATTTATTGACTTTTTTTTTTTAGGATAAATACCTTGAAATGAAATTTCCTGGGTCAAGGGTCGTATGCTTTTTTCTGATAGGCTTTTGAAAACATTGCCAAAGTATCTTTCAGGAAAGTTTTATCAGTTTATACTCCCATCACTACTGGGAATACCAGTTTCTCAATTCCTGTGCCAATATTGGGTAGTACCATTTTTAATCCTTTCCAATCTGATATCTTTTCCTTAGCTCTTTTGGGTTCCTGAAAGGTTGAATTTTTGATGTTTATTAAGATGGCTTATTTCAAGATATCATTAGGATTTTCTTATTCTTAGGGATAATATTAACTCTGGCATTTATTTAACTACTTCTTGTGTTTCAAGTACTGGGCTAGAATCATTTCATTTCACACTTACAGCATCCTTTAAAGTAGATTTAGTAGGTCCTTTGTACAAGTGTCGAAACCGAGTATCAAAGGTTCAGTAATTTGTCCATGCTTGTCCCACAGCCAGTTAGTGGCAGAACAGGGTTTGAATTCAGTTCGATTGATTGCCAGAGTTTATTCTCGTATTACTCAGTGGTGCCTGAGTAGTGTGTCCATATTTTGGGACTTAAATTTTAGTGAATTTTCTCATAAAACTTAAATAGTTTTATCTTTTGAGATCTGTAACTGTGTAGGATTAAGGAAAAACTGCACATGAGCTTTGTTTTGTTTTTTTTTTCCTCATCTCTGTTCATTGTAGAAAAAAGAAGAAAAGCACCCGGAGATATTTATGAACTTCATGGAACCCTGCTACAGCAGCTGCACGGAGAGACAGCACCATTACTACCTCAGCTACATTGAAGAATGGTGAGTGTAGAACTAAGAAGTTGATTCCTGCTCTCACTGTCACATTACACTAGAGGAACTTTTTTTCCACTTTGAATTTTTTTCTTTAAGAGGAAAATAGACTTGAGATGCCCTGAACATATTTTTAGCTGATGCTAAATAATGCTTTTTTGAGTACTACTTCTCCTTCCTCAATTTTGAGTTATTATAGATTGAATATATAATAATTTTAAAAATCCAGTTTTCTCAAAAATCCCTGTGACTACTTATGCAAAAATCTCCCATGGAGAGCAAGTCAATTTGAAAGGTAGATTACTTGAAGCAAAACTTCTGTTCCTATAACTAGATTATTCTACTTATACAATGGTGTATTTATTGTGGATTCTGTCTTTCCTTTGTCTTTAAGTGGATAGGCAGTTAGCTCATTCTCCAGTGTTTTGTCACATGAACTAAAAAAGTTAAGCTTTACATCTAAAATTTTCCTGCTTTTCTTCCACCATTTAGAAAACCTAACCTTCTTGACATCTGGAGAATATTGTCATAGATATTACCAAAGACCCAAATCAAGTTGTAACTGTTGCTGTGTTTGAATTTAATGGTCTTCTGGTTTTATTCTTTGAAGGGATTTAGTGCTGGCAGCATCTGCAGCGTCAACAGAAGTTAGTATTCTTGCTCGACAAAGTGATCAGGTAAAATTTCCCCTTTTGTCACTTGAATGTGAAACTTAAGAAGATTTTGGAGGAAATTAACTGTGTGATTAAGATTTAAATGAAGTTCACATCCCCTCCCCCCTTTTTTTCTTTCCATATCCCTTTTAATGAATTTCTAGATGAGAACAAAGCTTAAATGACAAAGTACCTATAAACTTGAATCTGCCTCTTCCATAGCATTAACTATAATCTACCCTTGATTATGGAAGACAGACCTGCAGATAGGAGCAAATTGCGACTAATCAGAAATAATTTGAGTTTGAAAACCATTAGAAAGAAAAATGCACCTCTGCACATAAACACTTTACTTTGTCCTCTTTTCAATGAAGAGATAGGCTCAGGTAGTCATCGTATGCCATCCATTTATAGATTATGCAGAGAGACTACGGGGAAGATGAGATGAAAGGGAAAACATTTCTTTTTTTAAAACTCTCTTGAGTTTAAAAATGTTTTGTACACTATTGGAAATAAGAAATAAGGACTTTCCTTACACAAATACTAGAACTTCTTCAACCTTTCAACATTTATCCACCATTTTTGGTGGCAGGGTGGCCCACTGTAAGTGACTTTCATAGTGTCTGGGGTGGACCTCTTTTGGAACATAGGCCAGAGTTCAGCAGTCTGATATGCTGCTCTAGGAATACCTATCTTGGATTGACTTCAGTTATATATATATATTTTTAAAGATTTATTTTATGTGTTTATTTTGCCACCCTCCCCCCCCCCACCTTGTTGTTTGAGGTCACTGTCTGCTCTCTATGTCCATTTGCTGTGTGCTCTCTGTATCAGCTCATCTTCTCTTTAGGAGGCACTGGTAACCAAACCTGGGCCCTCCCGTGTGGGAGAGAGGCGCTCAATTGCTTGAGCCACCTCAGCTCCCTGGTTTGTTGTGTCTCTCATTGTCTTTCCTCTTTGTGTCTCTTTGTTGCATCATCTTATTGCGTCAGCTCGCCGCGCCTGCCCGTTGCGCCAGCTCGCCTTCTCCAGGAGGCACCAGGAACTGAACCCAGGACCTCCCATGTGGTAGGCAGAAGCCCAGTTGCTTGAGCCACATCTGCTTCCCAACAGTTTCTTAATAGCACAAATATTTTATGTAGTCACACGTTAAAAATATACTTTTTTTTACTTTTATCAATGTTTTCTTTTTAACGTAATTTCAGTATATGCTTTAAAAATCAAATAGTGCAGAAGGGCTTACAAATGAAGAGTCATTCCTGTCCCACCCCTTCCTGTTCCTGTTCTGTTCTGTAGTGGAGACTATTTTTAACTTGTAA
Source organism: Dasypus novemcinctus (assembly GCF_030445035.2). Lineage (NCBI taxonomy): Eukaryota > Metazoa > Chordata > Mammalia > Cingulata > Dasypodidae > Dasypus > Dasypus novemcinctus. Next base: position 86,036,063 of record NC_080680.1, on the reverse strand, counting down.
ATGTTTTCTTTTAATGGTACCTCCTTATCCTTAAATAATATCTTTTTTACTAGTTATTGATGATTAATTTTAGACCTTATTGATTGTTAAGGTAAATGAGGATTTGGCTCACATATGTCCCCAAATTCTCTCTCTTCTCTCTCAGTTATAGCACTGTTTTAATTTTTCTGTTGGTTACTTTTAACTTTAGTTTTTTAAAATTTTTTTATTTTATAACTTTATTTATTGTGGAATCACCATGTACATATCTCTTGATCTTCTACTTTGTGAGAGGAGTGTCTTAGCACCTTCACCCTTTCCTTTAGCATATCTCCTCCCCCACTCCTGCCTTCCAACTATTGTCATCTAGGTCTTTTCTTTCCCAGTATCAAAATTGATGCTGTTTACAGTCTGTTCCATAACCATTATTAAGTCTTATTTGTTTTGTATAAGTATTGTTTTTAAAAGTTGAAAATAAGTTTTATTATATTATTGTGAATACATGAATGTTATTCACTGCATAACTAAGTTGTGTGGTATAATTTATATTCCTTTGCCTGGCAGCTTTTTGTTGTCATCTGTTACTTACTGAGTATTATTCCCCTTTGTTTTCATGCTACCCAGTTATAGTCAACACTTAAACTTATATAAAATGTTACTGATTTTTTTAAAGATCAGGAATCATTTGTTGGAAGACTAGAGCCCACCCAGAAAAGCCAAGTAACAGCAGAGTTTATTGAAAAGATCTAGAGACTTTTCAAGGAATGCTGGGCCAGGAAGACTGACCAGGCTAAGGAACTGACACCAGTAACTAGAAAGACAAGAACTAAGGTTATGTTCTATTTCGGAGGATGAGTTAACACAGGGCATCCGGTCTAACTTTATAGGCTTCTCTGTTCAGGTCTCCAGCAGAGATCAACTGGAGTTTTTGCTTCCAGTCCAAGATTTCTAAGGGCAGGTGTTGACTGGGCTTAGTGCGGCTCTTGGATTTGCCCTCTTTGGTCAGGAATATACCCTAGCTATGGTAAGGTGGTACCTCAACAGGTGTTCACTATGGTGATTGTTTATTTACAAGGCAGGGACTTGATACATTAAAAACAGATAGACGGGCTAGTTTGGAACATTGACCTTTCACTTGCTGGAATACTTAGGGCTTTTAAACCATTTTCCCAGATTGCAGAGCCTTACAGTCAACTCCCAACTCCTAACAAAGTAAGTCTTCTTTTTTCTTCTCATCTATTTGAATGATGCTAGGAGGAACCAATGTAAAATTCTAGTCAACATAGCATTTCCTTCTTTTTTTCAGATTAATTGGGAGTCTTGGCTACTGGAGGATTCTAGCCGAGCTGAACTTCCTGTGACGGATAAGAGTGATGACTCCTTGCCCATGGGAGTTGCCATAGATTATACTAACCAAATGGAAATTGCCATCAGTAAGTGTAGCCTGATGTTTCATGCAGAAATATTAGAAATATCTTTCTAATGCTGGTTGATATTGAAAAGCCAGTTATATATGTTTATGATAGAGTCTACCTTCGGGACCCCTTTAACTTCTGCACACTTCTATTTGCACTTCTACTTGAACTATAAAGTATATTGTGATAACACTAAACTTATTTGTATGGATACAATTGAAGAGACCAAGTGTAGGCACCCACTTTTATGTGTGTGTGCACACTCACATGCGTGTGGTACACAGCTTTAGAATATGATTGATATATAGAACATGTTCTTAGGCAGAAAAGATAACACCCGAAAATGGGAGCAGGGACTTTTTAAACCACACATGCCTTAACCTGGAATTGAGAATCAATGATCTAGAGACAAATCTTTGAACTCTAAAGATTCAGATGAGTTCCCTATGCCCCAGCATTTTATTGTGAAATGGAAAAAAAATGGAAAGAATTATACCCTGGATACCTATATGCTAGATTCTAACAATAATATTTTAATATATTTGCTTTATTATGTACCCATCTCTGTCCATCCATCAGATGAGATTTCCTTCCCCATTATTGTGGAGCAGTATATTTTTAATTCAGTATATTTGAAAAAAATATAGATAAGTATAAAGATATCAACCCTGAACCACCAAGCCTGAGTTTTCTTTTTTTTTTTTTTTAAGATTTATTTATTATATTATTTATTCCCCACCCCTTGTGGCTTGCTTGCTGTCTGCTCTCTGTGTCCATTCGCTGTGCTTTCTTCTGTGTCTGCTTGTCTCCCTTTGTTGCGTCATCTTGCTGCACCAGCTTTCCATGGGTGCGGGCCATCAGCTCTCTGTGGGTGAAGGCCAGCTTGCCTTCACAAGGAGGCCCTGGGATGCAAACCCAGGGCCTCTCATATGGTAGACAGGAACCCAGTCGATTGAGCCACAGCCGCTTCTCCTGAGAGAGTTATTTTCGTGCTTTTATTGTATCTTCCACCTAACCATTAAGCACTAAAATGACAAGTTTTCTTGTCTGTCTCTCTCCCTATTAGACTCTTATCCTCCAGGGCAGGGTCTCTCTCCATTTCACCTCTCTGCTCTCAGCCCCTACCATACATAAAAATGTATTTCTTAACTCAAAGAAGAAAATAAAAATTATAGCCATACTATTAGAGCAGTGATTCTCACTCTTTATTATTCTATAGAATCGTGTAGTTTATTAAGAATGCAGATTCCTGGATACCAGAGATTCAGACTCAGTACTTTGGGAGTGGACTCCATGAATCTTTGTTTTTAACATAAACCTGATATTTCTGATGGTGATTTGCATCCCATGTTTTGTGAATGAATAAGTTAGATGGCCCCTACAAATGTTTCAGAGTACTTAACTTCTAATTTGTGTTTTAATACTTTAATACCTTACTCATTTATCTTTATTGTTATACTTAGATAATTAGTTCACATGCAACAAGTATATAAAATATATAATTTTTTTGTTATTACTACATAAGGTATTTCCATCAAAATTGCTTCATTAAGTTGCATTTCAATATTATGTCTTGGGTTTTATTGAAGTATATTAAAAGAATCAGAATCTGTATATTGTATGTGCTACTTAAGCTATAGAAATGTTTTCAATGAAATAAATACCTGTTATCAAGAGTTTCTTAGATAAATTTCTTTTGAAATTTGGTGTTTGGAAAAACTTTGCTTCCCTTGAAACCACTGGCACTTTCTAAAAATGAGAATTATGAAACCTATTATTTCTCTTTTTACTTTGCTTTCCCAAAGAAACTTGGAGCCAGATTTAAAGCTTTATTTTAGCAACAATGTATTCTTCATTACTCAGGCCTTCAGTTTCAGTAATTTATTTATTTTTAACTGTACCAATTCTGTTCTTACTACTTTTTAAAGTATCTTTTCACTGTTAACCATCTGATCATTTTGTGGAAAGAGGTTTATTATACATAAATGCAAGGAAAAATAAAAGGGAAGCAAAAAAATTCTACCATCATTTAAAAGTCAGATAACTTTGAAACATTTTTCCCTTTCTCCCAGAGTGAAAACTCGTTTCCATAATATCATGTATCTCCTGATTTTCTGTATCCGGTGAAACAGAATTATGACATAAATACCACTGCCAACAAAACAACATAATACGTAAAAGTCAAGATTTCTTTGCAGTTCTTTTTGTGCTAGAATGTATCCCACCAGCATATTGTGTGCTAAAGTTACTTTTTTTCCCCCTGTGTGGTTTGTTATCAGTTCCACATCTAGTAGTGTTTTTTTAAAATCTTTGACTTTTAATTTTTCAATGTGTAAAATGTTTATACGTGGTTAAAAGTCAAAACTATGGAAATGTGCACTCCAAGAAGTTCCCATCCCATCCCTATCCTTCCCCATTCTAATCCTCCCCTCACCATAGGTATTTAATTAGTTTAATTGTTTTGATTAGTTTCTGGTTTATCCCTCCTTTACTTTTTTTTGCAGAAAAAGCATACACACACAGTATACAAGGCTTCCTATTTCTCTACCAACACTTGTTATTTTCTGTTTTTTCAATAATAGTCATCCTAGTGGGTTTGCAGTAGTATCTCGCAATTTTAGTTTGAATTTCATTCATGGCTAATGATGTTGAGCATCTTTTATATGCTGATATCTTTTTAAATCCTTGGCCCATTTTTTAATTAGATTTTGTCTTTTTGTTGTTGTTTCGTAGGAGTTCTTTATGTATTCTAGGTATTAAATACTTACCAGATACATGGTGTATTAGTCAGCCAATGCTGATGAAAAATACCAGAAATCAGTTAGTTTTTATAAAGGATATTTATTTAGGGTAGAAGCTTACAGTAAACAGGCCATAAAGTGTAAGTTATACCTCCCTTACCAAAGTCTTTTGCCATGTGTTGGGGCAAGATGGCTGCTAAGGTCTGCCAAGAAAGAGTTCAGGTTTCCTGTGTCCTCTCTTCCCAAGGTGTGTTTCTCTCCAGGCTCAGCTTCTGTGCTCTCCACAAGGCCAGCTGTAGACTATACAGTGAACAGGTCTATCTCTCTCCCCCGGGCTTCTGACATGTCTAAGGAGCCATCTTTATTCCTCTGTGTTCTTCTATGTGTTCACTTCCCAGGCTCCGACTCAAAAACTCCAACCTACCTTCTCTGTGGTGTGGATTCTCTGTGAGTTCCCACCCACCAAGGGGTGGAAACTCAAATCCTATTGATGTGGCCCAATCAAAGCCTTAATCATTATTTAATCAAGTAAAAGTAAAACCTCTGAATCCAGTACACTCTAATATGCCCATAGGAAAAGACCAGTCTACAAACATAATCCAGTGTTTCTTTCTGGAATTCATTGGTAATGCCGAACTGTTACTCATGGTTTCCAATTTTCTCCCTTTCAGTTGGTTGTCTTTTCACTTTGTCTTTTCTTTGTCCTTTATTTGAGATATATATTGCAGATATTTTCTCCAAGTTTATAATTTGTCTTTTGACTTTGCTTATGGTGTTTCTTACCATGCTGTGGTGTTCGTTTTAAGTCAAATTTATTTAAAGTCAGATTATATCAAAACTCTTTATTTCCTTACTCAGGAATCTGCAGAAAAATGGTGTTCTCTCTCTGTGCTCTTAAAATTCAGTGTCAGAGGAGTGAAGTAATCTTTACATGAATTGTATATATATATTTTAATTGAATATTACATTTTTGTGTGATAGTTCTTAAGCAGTTTCATTCCATATTTCCAATTTACCTTACCTTATGCATGGTCTGTTCCCATCGCCATAGTTCATGTTTGGGTCAAAACATTATGATTCAACTTTGAGTCAATATAAAGTAGCTTGACCCGTTTTTCTTTGTTCTGCTGTTTGCTTTCCAAAGAGTCTAATCTGTCACTTCTCTAGTAAATTAAGCACTCCCTAGAGAGTCCTGTCTTGGTCAGGGTAATTCTGAACCTAGCTCTTAATGGGATTGTAGCTGAAAGGGGTAGTCTAGGGATGTAAATGTCAATTGAAAGAAAGCTAGAGAATAATCTAGAGACTGAATAACACAGTAAACTTGAAGGTGGAGGAGGATTGTAGTTAATAAATAATACGAATGTAAGAATGTTTTTTGAACTAGAACAAATGTATATCATTATTACAGGGTAATAATATGGAGATGCGTGGGGAAAAATACAATTAATGTAACTTATGGACTATAGTTAATAGCAATATTGTAATACTTTTGCATCAATATAAAAGAAGGTACTGTGTTAATAATAGGAGAGTATGGAAAAAATATACCACATGTACACTACAGACCATAGTTAATGGCAGTAGTCTGTTTATGTTCTCTCATAATATGTAACAAATATACCACTTTGGTGGAGGGGTATTGAATGGGAATTCTGCACTTTTTTTTTTTTAAGATTTATTTATTTATTTATTTCTCTCCCCTCTCCCCCCCAGTTGTCTGTTCTATTTGCTGCATGTTCTTTGTCCACTTCTGTTGTTGTCAGTGGCACAGGAATCTGTGTTTCTTTTTGTTGCGTCATCTTGCTGTGTCAGCTCTCTGTTTGTGTGGCGCAATTCCTGGGCAGGCTGCACTTTCTTTCGCACTGGGCAGCTCTCCTTTCGGGGCTTGCGCATGGGGCTCCCCTACGGGGGGACACCCCTGCATGGCACGGCACTCTTTGCGCACATTAGCATTGTGCATGGGCCAGCTCCACATGGGTCAAGGAGGCCCAGGGTTTGAACTGCGGACCTCCCATGTGGTAGGCGGACCATGTGGTAGGGTAGGCCCTAACCACTGGGTCAAGTCCGCTTCCCAAATTCTGCACATTGTGCATGATTATTTTATAAGTTCACAACTTCTCTAATGAAAAATAGATATTAAAAAAAAACAACAACTGAGGGAGCTTTGGAAAAGTAAGACCACCACAGGATTGAAACAATTTCCATGCAGGGCATAGCAGGATGGTGGCCATCTGAAAATGACAGTCTCTGTCTTTAAATACTGTTGCATAAAAGGCTGTTCAGATCTGAATCAGAACAAACTGGCATAAGCTGCTATTGAGATGATTGCATCAAGCCCCTTCTTGTGTTTAGAGTGGTCTTTCCCTCCCAGGACCAGGCTTGGCTCTTGCACTTTATAATATTTTTTTCTTTTTGAACAGGTGATGAAAAGACTCTTCCTCCTGCTCCAGTTCTTATGTTACTTTCAACAGATGGTGTACTTTGTCCATTTTATATGATCAATCAAAATCCTGGGATTAGGTCCCTCATCAAGACACCAGAGCAGCTCACATTAGAAGGGGAGCGACAACCCAAGTCGTCAGGTACGTGGCTCTCTGCTTTGACAGAAAGGAAATATTATTGGCTTGTACAGGAGTATTCTTAAGGATAAAAACTCTGTAAGAACGTATAATCTAATCATTATCTGACCTATCTATATTAATAAGTCATGCCATAATCTTTTCCTTGAATATACATACATAGATTTTCTTTTCCTCATCACCAAAATTTATTCTCTTACTTTATTTTAGAGAAAAAGGAGGAACAGCCAAGTAGTTTCATCATCTTATTTACCAATGATGCCCTATTTTAAGAACTTATATTATATAATCTGAATCCTAAAGACACTGTGTTTAATTATTGGGGATTGGTTAAATAAATGATTGTATACATTTATACATACAGTGCATATAATACATGATTATAGTAAAATGCTATGTAACTATTTAAAAAGTTATAAAAATGTATTTACTAGATATTTATATATAAGGCACCTGATGTATACAGTGAAATGCCATGTAACTATTTAAAATGTTATATTTATTAATAAGGAAAGTGAGCGGAATATATTATAAAGAAAACACTATACTGTGTGACTGCTTTTCTTATTTTAAATATATATACACATAGAAAAATGACTTGAAAGATGGTTATTGAAATCTGAACAGTGGTTATTTCTAGGTATAAGGAACATGGGGGTTTTATTTTTTATCTATACTTCGAAATTCTTTAGATTTGTTTTTGCCTCCTTTTTGAAAAAAATAAAATAATCCATCTTTATTGGAGAAAAATGAGACTTTACAAAATCACTTAACACATTTGTCAGGCAACAATCACAGTCAACATTTTGGTACATATTTCTTTATGCACACTTGTAAATACTCATCAGTATTTTCAAAAATATTCACAGTGATGTTTATCACATGTGAGAAGAAAATATAAAATCTTTCCAAGAGCATTTCATGTGTTTCATATTTTGGAAGTACACAAATATTTCTCTTTTTGAACTCTATGAATATCTATATATCTTTATCTATATCTATATCTATCTATCTATCTATCTATATATATATATATATTCACATATGTAACTAATAAGGTTTTTCTCTTCTGGTATGGCTAAAAAAGTCCAGAGTGTAATCAATTCCATATCTAAAGAAAAATAGGTTGACAAGTTGGGTTTGAAAAGGTTGGCAGTACTTAAGGTGTATTTTCTTGCTCCTTCCCCATGCAGAGTGAGTTGTATATTATAAATCAAGCCGCTTAGCTACTTGGTCTCCTACCAGTTGGCAGGGTAGCTCCAAGTAATATACTGTCTGGCTTGCATATATTCTATCAGTGTTGTTTTATTAGGATATCACATTATCTACGGTGTGTGTTCTTTGAGTTGGTGTTTTCTTCCCACCACCACCTTCCTTAAGTGGTCTTGAGTACCATGAACTATCCATATGCAGTGGCCTGGTCTGTCTGTAACTGGCTTTGCACCCTGTATAACCGGGAGACCATAAGGTGAAGTTTGTTTCTGAGTACAGGTCCATGTGAGGGACTTTGTTATTAGCCCATTAAACCCCTGAATCCAGACACCAGATTTACTTTTGCATTTCCTAGAGAAAATCCCTTCATCCCTCTTGGCTATTCAAGAGTTAACAGCCATGTTCAGATGGGTGGAAAACAGCCATGGAAGGACGAGAAGGTCTGTTCTGTCAGCTTGCAGTCTAGCTAAAGCCTTGGTAATGGGTTCAGAAGACATTGGCATATAAAGATGGTTCCATTCATTTCCACTCTGTAGCTTCAAGGATGCTGTATTGAATGATCAAGAGAAGCAGTGGTACAATCATTTTCAAAATATTAGGTATTTCTCAGTGAAAAAATACCTATGGTTTCTTTAGGTCTAGTATCTGTTTTTTAAGTTGATCTACCTAATGTGCATGGAAGTAACTAATATTTTTATCTCTGGCTTTAAGGAAGGTAGTTGCTGGCTTTAAAATTACCAAGAGATAATAAGATGTATCTCCTTAAGAGAATGGATTTCCTCTATTATACTTTCATAAAAGTGACAGTTTCTTTAGGTCTATATTTTCATGAAGTGGTATTTGCCTATTTGTATCCTAAGTATTTTTCACTACTATAGACATACTGTCTTCCAGGAAGATAAACTGTGTGCTCTCAGCCAATTTACAAGAATTAAGACTCTAATTAATATAAACAGAAAATATATTGACTCAGAAATATTCCTTTCTTGTTTATTTAGTTACTTATTTAACTTAGAGAATATGTTTGCAATTCAAAATGCTTGAAAACTAGCCTTTGGTGTATTTTCTTCCATTGGTCCCTCCTCCTACTTTTCTGTTAAAATTTAAAGAAAAATCATTTTAAATATTTTAAGTGTACAATTCTCTGACATTAAGTGCATTGACAATATTGTGTAACTTTCACCACTATTTGCAGAACATTTTCATCTTACAAAACAGAAACTTATGCCTGTTAAGAAATAACTTCTCATTCCCTCACTCCCCATTCTCAGTAACTAATATTCTTCTTTCTGTCTTTGTAAATTTGCTTATTTTAAGCATTTTATAGCAGAGAAATCCTTTTTCATCTGCCTTATTTCACTCAACATGTTTTCACATTTCAACCATGTTGTAGCATGTATCAGCACTTCATTTCTTTTTATGCCTGAATAATATTCCATGTATGGCTATACCACATTTTGTTTCTCAATTCATTTGTGATGAACTTTGACTTGCTTTCACCTTCTGTCTATTGTGAATAATGCTTCTGTGAGCTTTGGTGTGCAAGTATCTGTTTGAATCCCTGCTTTCCATTTTTTGGATAAATACCTAGAGATGGAATTGTAGGATAATAGGGTAATTTTTTGTTTAACTTTCTGAGGAACCACCAAACTATTTTCAACAATAGCTGTACCATTTTACATTCCCATGAAGAATTTTGAGGGTTCCTCTTTCTCCACATCCTTGCCAACACTTGTTATTGTCTGGGTTTTTTTCCACTAGAAATAATAATAATCCTAGTGGATGTAAGGTGGTATCTTGTTGTTTTGATTTGTATTTCTCTAATGGCTAATGACGTTGAGCATCTTTTTTAAAAAAATATTTTTAAAATTTATTTTTAAAAGATACATAGATGACACAAAATTGAGCATCTTTTCATATGCTTATTGGTCATTTGTATATTTTTGGAGAATTGTCTATTCATATCCTCAGTTCATTTTTCAATTGGGTTGTTTGTGTATTTGATGTTGAGTTGTAGGCATTCTTTTTATATTCTGGGTTTTAAACCTTTATGAGATGTATGGCTTCCAAGTATTATCTCCCTCTGTAGGTTGTCTTTACACTTTATTGGTAATTCCTTTGCTTAACGAAAATTTTCAATTTGATAAAGTTGTATTTATTTTTTCTTTCGTTGCTTGTAATTTGGGTGTAAAATCTAAGAAACAATTGTGTACTACAAGGTCTTGAAGATATTTCCCTATGTTTTCTTTTAAGAGTTTTTTTAGTATTCACTCTTATATTTAACTAGCTGAGCCACTTTTTTTTTTCTTATTAGAGAAGTTGTGGATTTACAAAACCATCATGCATAAAATACAGGATTCTATATATCATTCCACTATCAATACCACGTATTGGTGTGGAACATTTGTTACAATTGATGATAGCAGGTTTTTATAATTGTACTGTTAACTCTAGTCCATAGTTTAACTTAGCTTTCACTGTTTGTGTGGTATAAAAAATAAATAAAATCCATGGATTTTAAAAAAAAATTTTTTTCTATTGCCATATATAAAATCTTAACATTTCCCCTTTTAATCATATTCACATAATATATTTCAGTGCTGTTAATTGTGTTCACTGTTGTGCTACCATCCCCACCATTCATTACCAAAACATTTCCATCATTCCAAATAGGAACCCTGTGTATTTTAATCCTTAATTAACTTCACATTCCCTATCTGCACCCTATCCCCTGGTAACCTATATTCTAGATTCTGACTCAGAGTTCACTTATTCTATTTGCTTCAAATCAGTGAGATCACACAGTGTATTAGTCAGCCGAAAGGGTGCTGATGCAAAATACCAGAAATCTGTTGGCTTTTACAAAGGGTATTTGGGGTGGAAGCTTACCATGACCAGGCCATAAAGCATAAGTTACTTTCCTCACTAAAGTCTATTGCCACGTGTTGGGGCAAGATGGCTGCCAACGGTTGCCAAGAGTTTCTCTCTGGGCTCAGCTGCTTTGCTCTCTCCACAAGGCCAGCTGTAAAATACCAGGCAAATGGCTTGTCTCTCTTCCTGGGGCCTTTGCCATATCTGCTTCTCTGTCTGTTTACTTCCTGAGCTCCAGCTCAAAAACTCCAACATTAAAACTCCAACCTCCCTTCTCTGCAGTGTGATTTCTCTGATTCCCTGCCCAACCAAGGGGGCGGGACTCAACGTCCTACTGATGTGGCCCAATCAAAACCTTAATCATTATTTAATCAAGTGAAAGTAAAACCTCTGAATCTGATACAGTCTAATATGCCCAGAGGAAAAGCCAGTTTACAAACAAATTATTTCTTTTTGGAATTCATTGATAATGCCAAACTACTACACACAGTATTTGTCCTTTTGTGCCTGGCTTATTTTATTGAACGAATTTTCAAGATTCATCCATGTTGCATGAATTGGGACTTCATTCCTTTTTATGACTGAATAATATTCCATTGTGTATATATACCACATTTTCTTTATCCATTCATTAGTGGATGGACACTTGGGTTGCTTCCATCTTTTGGCAATTGTGAATAATGCTGCTGTGAATATCGGTGTGCAAATATCTGTCACTGCTTTCATTTCTTTGGGATATATATATCCAGTAGTGGGATTTCAGGGTCATGGTAATTCTATACATAGCTTTCTGAGGAAATTCCAAACTGTCTTCAACAGCAGCTGTGCCGTTTTACATTGCCACCAGCAATGAATAAGTGTTCCTATATCTCTGCATACTTTACAACACTTGTTATTTTTTCATTTTTTTTTAAATAGTCATTCTAATGGATGTGAAATGGTATCTCATTGTGATTTTGATTTGCATTGCCCTGGTGGCTAATGATGTTAAACATCTTTTTAACATCTATTCAAAACTTTGCCCATCTTTTAATTGGGTTGTTTATCTTGTTGCTGAGTTGAAGGATTTCTTTATATAGTCTGTATATTAAATCTTTATTGGGGGAAGTGGATTTGGCTCAATGGATAGCACATCTGCCTACCATGTGGGAGGTCCAGGGTTCAAACCCAGGGCCTCCTGACTGTCGGAGTCACGGACCCAAAGGGTATCGGGAATGAAAGATAAAGAGAGATTGGGATCAGGGGATCTGAGAGCATTGATTTCTCAAGCTCATCAGACAAGTTTATTAATATCAGAGGCTTCTTTATATACCCCAAGCAACCGTGAGAACCAGCAACTATTCTAGTTAACTATTCCCATAACTTCATTAATGAAAACACAGTGCACAGTGGATAAGATAGTAACTAAAGCCTAAGATGTTCTGTTACGTTATTGAAACAAGTATACTCATAAATCTTGTTACCCAGGTTACTTGAGATATCAAGTCTGGGTTCTGCTGGAATGTTATGTTTCCCAGAGAGATTAGCCACCTGCACGTACATCTCCAGGGACAGCATGACCCAGTGGTCAGAAAGTAACTTGCTACCATGGAAACAGCATGCCTTTGTTTCCCACATTTCCCCCTTTTTGTTTTAGTCACGGTGGCTGTGCCTGTCTTAGGTTGCCCTCCTCTGAGAGTCTTACCCGTCATTGACTACCAGCCAAGCGCTCTGACCATGGGGAACTATATCAGGGTTTTAGCAAGTACCAAATTATTAGCTTGTCCCATCGCGTCAACATGGTGCAGTCTTTGACAGACTTCTCTCGTCCCAGGCAAGCAACAACAATGAGCAACAAGATTAATACACAAAATCCTATTCCTAATGCTGATAAAAAATGTTGAGACTTCCACCAATCTACTGGATTAAACTTATTAAAATGAGAAATTAAATCATTAAAGATATCTTTATCATCAGCTACATCAATTTGATTATGAGACATTTCTAATATTCTTTTTTGTAATTCTTCTATTTCTAATGACATATTACCTTTATGACCTATCAAATGATTTTTAATCTTTTCCCAATCAAACATAGAATTATTATAAGCAAGTGGAGTAATACAAAAGTTACTTTCATTCCAATCACATTTCAGTCCCCTTTGTAGATTTAAGTTATATACTTGATCTCTAAGATGTAAAACTGCTGAGTCTAAATCATTAACTCTACTGTTTAATTCTCCATCAATATGTTCTTGACTATGCCATAAGTCACTAGCATTCTTTTGCCATTCATGCACGTATTGTTTTGTCTGCACCATCTCATGCAAGGCCACTGTAGCTGTAGCAGCAGCTGCAATGACACCAATCAGTCCTAATATGCCATCTATTATCAGTCCCACAAATTGCTTTGAGTGCTTCAGGATTTCTTGAGCCATATGGAACAGCACTTGACTTTCAGGTGACGATTGCCAAATTCGGTTCAGTTGCACTGGAATCCACACTCCCCGCCGCCTTCGAGCCATTGTAATGAAATCTCCATTCTGTAAAATGTTCTTAGACAAACAGGTATGCAAGGCCCCACTTTTATAAAATAGAGCATTCTTGGTTATAGTTAATTTTTCAACCACAAACCTAAGGATCTCTTACACACACCTGAAGATGATGAATTTGATTTAAATGCAGATATTGATCCTTACTATTATTCCTAACCCATTCTATAGTAGGAGCTATTCCTAGAAAAACTTTCCACAGATTCTTCTGCTTGTGTATAGATGTAATATTACACCATCGAGAAGGGATCCATTTCCCTTTATATTTCCAAACACTATTATTTTTAGTAAAAATTATTTTTTGTTGTCCTTTACTATTTAAACCATGCCAAGTAAATCTGTCATTATATTCAGTGGGACTCCCCATAGGGGCACTTTCCCACACTGTTCTAATAGGAATCATTAAAAAGGACATATCCTCTTTCTATATGGCACTCTTGCCATCCTTCTTTATCCCTACTGTTTTTTTTGTTTTTTTGTTTTTTTGCAGACAAGCATAAGTAAGATTTTTGGTCATGATTAAATTGTAAGAGGGAAATAAAGTCACAATAAACTGAGTATTATTATTTTTGAAGATAATTATGGCCTGGTTTTTAACATACATACAGGAAGGATGGTTACCAATGCATAAAGGTCGATAATCAAATGGTAATATGAGATTATAGATTCTTTGTCCTTCCTCATAGGGTTTAATTGGCAATAGATCATCAGTTGGTCCAGAGAATATATGGGTCTTATTCAGATATATATGAAAGAATGGATCTTTCCAGGTTAACACTCTAAGTAATGGGGGGTTAGGTATATAGGCCCAATAAGTGTAATTACCGGCAGCTTCCTCATTACTTACGATCACCATCATCAGAAGTTGCAGGAGACGCCATCTCTTCATTCCAGGGTTTATCGTCTTCGCAGGTAACCAAATTTGATCTCCGTTTTCTGAAATGGCAAGAGCATAGCCTCACCCCCGTACTTTAATCCTGCCTTTTTTCCATTCATTGCTTAAAATACCTTTCCAGAATATTGGTTGATCTTCATTTCCTGCATCCACTGTAGATGTTTGACATTTTCCAAAGTGACATTCCACAGGTGTCAATGAATTATAAACAGTAAGAAAATTTAAAGTAAATAAAGCTTTTGCCAATTGATCTTTTGGTGTTATAATACCATCATCTCCCTCTTTCTGTTTTAAAAGCATAGTTTTTAGGGTATGATGGCAGCGTTCAACTATGGCTTGACCTGTAGGATTATAAGGAATACCAGTAATATGCTCAATAGCATATGTAGAACAAAAAGAAGCAAAAGACTTACTAGTGTAAGAAGGGCCATTATCAGTTTTAATTTTCAAGGGGCGTCGCATCACAGCAAAAGCAGACCACAAATGGGAACAAATATTATGAAAACATTCACCACTTTGTGCAGTAGCCCACAAAAAATGAGAGTAAGTATCGATACAAACATGGACATATTGTAATTTACCAAATGATGGTATGTGAGTAACATCCATCTGCCACAGTTGATTAGGAGCCAGGCTTCTGGGATTAGTCTCAGCCTGAAAAGGCACTGTAGTTAAGGGTCCACAGGTGGGACAGGTACGAATAATTTCTTGAGCTTGATGTTTTGTAAATTGAGGAAATTTATGTTTAAGTCCCTTAGTATTAATATGAGTCAATGCATGATATTTATTAGCATCTTGCAAACATCCTACTAATAAATCAGCTCTTGCATTTTGGGTAGCTAGAAGACCAGGAAGGGAAGAATGAGACCGGATATGAGTAATATATATGAGCTGACTTCTTTGCCGAATGAGAGCTTGAAGGTCGGCAAAAAGTTGAGATAATTCATTAATAATAAAAATATGAGCTGTTTCAATATTAGCTACAGTTAAACACACATATTTGGAGTCAGAGACAATATTCAAGGGCTCTTGAAACGTTTGTAAAGCCTTAATGATGGCTGAAAGCTCTGTGCATTGCGCAGATGAATAAGGAGTTTGTCAAACCTGTTCTTTTTGAGAAGTAACGTATGCTGCTTTTCCATTACTACTATTATCAGTAAATACTGTACAAGATGGTTGGGCTATGCACATAGTCCTGAAAAGCACTGCAAAAGTCTATTGTTGGGTTTTTTACAAATAGAGGAATGCAGCTGCCTTGACTTGTTTAAGAAGACACTAAAGAAAGTTTTAGCAAGATTTAAAACAAAGTGATAGCAACACAGCTGGACATTAACTTCTTGCAACAAACTAGCAGTGTTGGGGATTGCTGCATACTACAGTGTTGTTATTTTAATCTATGATAAGAGGTTTCTATGACACATACTCTTTTGTAATAATTAAAACCATAATTAACCACATTGTACTTCTCTTTAATATTATGCTGAAATATTGGTAACTTTATACACTCTTAAGCATTCATAGGAACCTTTTACTCATACAACTTTAATTAACAGAGGGTTAAAGGAAAGAAAAAACTTGTTCATTTTATAACACTTTTAAACACCTTCTATTCGACTTATATTAAATGAAATTAACTATTTAATTTTTCTTTCAAGGTAAAAGAACAAATCTCTTATAATTAGTTTGGAATAAAAGGCTACTTTTCAAGGTTTGATTTTGAGGAAGCAGGTTTGAACGTTATGTTCTTTTAAAAGAGATAAAACTTTTCCTTCTTGGAACACCGAGGAAATGATGAGGTTAAAGCACAAGAAGCTATTTTGATAAAACAGACTTTCTTTGTGTATTGATTATTCAGGAAACTTTTACCAAAACAGATTAATGATTTGAGAGGCTCTGATAAAGAACAAAATTTTAACTTTGTATTAGTATACTACTTGATACTAAACCTTTTAAAATTTTATAGATAGACCCATCAAATTTTATTTAATTTTAATCATAAAAATTTCTTTTCTACGAACCTTCTACATTTTCAGTATTCACCTAGGTTTTGTTCCACACTCTACTCTTTCCCATTAATTAATCATTTTATCTTAGGACAAAATCATCTCCTATTTCCTTAATAAAAAAACACATTCCATACATTCCACATACGTAAGTTACCAGGCAAACTTCTTACAATGTATAATACCATCAACACTAAACAAGCTTGTTAAAATAATAAACTTTTCTTCACTTTAAAGACTTCGTAGCATGCAATATTAGAAACAGTCCCCTAGAAGCAAGTTGTCGGGGGAGGCTGGCTGCCGTCAAATTTTCCCATTATAAAATTACCTTTTATTATTATTATTATTATTATTATTAATTCAGGTTTGTTTAATAATGACTTTTTGGAATTAGCCATTTAAACACTTTAATTTAAACAATGCTTTATTAAACTTCTTATAATTATTTATAACCATATAGACTATAATTATTTTAAGACAAATTTTACCTTCACAGAACACATTTCCTTACTTAAAGTTACCATAATACTTTCTATAACTTGTTACATGCATTTTAGTTCCAAGAGTTCATGAAAATTAGCCATCCTACTTTAGGACAAAACACACTTTTTAAAAAAAACTTATTAAATTTCAGTCAGCATTTCCACAAACTTTTAATCTTTAATATTCATTTAAGTTTTACATCCTTCATTTTATCCTGTGAGGAAAAATAAGCTATTCATTTCAATCTAGGCAAGAACAACTTTTTATGAAAAGACTTATAGTAATTTTGTTAATCAAGACTTAAAATTTTTATCATTGTAGAAATCTTATTAACATTTAAACTTAAGTGTTAATATAAGCGCTTATTTAATTTTTGGCCATTTGAATAGAGCTCTTTTTAAAAAATATTTAGTAATTTATATTACCATCTGGAGGTATCAAAATATACACTGACATTGAACGAACAGACAGACACAAAACAATTACAACACATTAACAGAAACATACAGTTTGCAATTAACTCATAATTCTTACTTTCTTGGTATAGCTGTTTTTAAGTTCTTATTAAGATTTCTTCTGGAATCCATGTTGCCTGTAACATGCAAGCTTGTACTTGGAAACATTTTTATTAGTTATCAGAAATCAATTAAGATAACTTGAGCAGCATAAATGTAGTTAAGCTCTAATTTAGCAGTTTAGACAGACTGTTAACACATATTTCTGTAAGACTATACTGAGACTTGAAATTCAGGAGTAAACAATTGATTTAAAACTGAAAATTCCTTTTTAAACCTTGATAAAAATTTTGTACTAATTTTATTATCTTGGTTAAATAAGCCCAATCAGAATTAGCATGGAAACATGGCTTAACTCTGTTAACCCCCACTAGCCCACAGCTACATTGTCATGTAGACAGCAGGGGGTTTGCAGAGTTGCTGCCAGAACAGTTTCCTTATCTTAGTTAACACTTTAATAGAGAATTTTCTTACAAGCCTGATTTCACTAACAAGGACTTTGTTTAGTATCTTTGCCCGTTTTAAATCTTTCAATAGTTTAAAAGGTATTGGCTCAGGATGAAACTCGACACCCCCTTGCAAATTATTTGTATCTGGTGGTATCACATGTAATGTTACAGGGAAAGCAGATTGTAATTGTTTAACATAAGGCAAAGCATCAGCAATATCTGAAAACATTTCTAATTTAGTCTTAGTAACAGAAGGCAATTCAGTAGGTGCAGAGGGTTGTACTGGATACACAGAAGATATTTCATTAGGACACTTCACTGAGCTTTTAATGATGAAAGGGTTAATATCAGGATGAGGGAAAAAACCTGATGATTCCCCATTCGCCTCAAGTTCCTGTTCTTGTTCCAATTTACTTTCTTTCATTTCAAATTTACGTATGGGCTTAGAAAATATAGTAATTTCATCTTTCTCTCCTTCTTTAGACTGTAAAGGATCTAAGGCTGCTACAATTTGTTGTCCTAAAGCCCACACTGACGGGTATAGTTTTTCTTTTTTGGTATGCTCTAAGTGGCGCCTTCATTACTTGTTTCCACTGTTTAAGATTTAAAAGATGTTTTCCTTGTGGCTGAAACCAATAACAGTGTTTTTGTACTAGAGCAAAAAGTTGAAGTAAATTAGCAGTTTTTACTGAGACTCCAACAGTATTTAAAAGAGATTTTAGTACCTGTGAATATTCTTCCAGCCGTCCTGGTTGAATACCCATACCCTGATGCTAGTGGAAAACAGGATTAATTAAAATTCTTACCACTGTGTGCTCAGACTCGAGTCACCCTTTGATGGACGCCTCAGCCTTTCAGGAAGGTTTTCAGTTCCGCGTTCCCAATACTGTCGTGGAAGAATCTCTGCTGCAGTCACTACTTCGGTCCCCACGTTGGGCGCCAGATGTCGGAGTCACGGACCGGAAGGGTATCGAGAGTGAAAGATAAAGAGAGATTGGGATCAGGGATCTGAGAGTATTGATTTCTCAAGCTCATCAGACAAGTTTATTAATATTAGGGGCTTCTTTATATACCCCAAGCAACCGTGAGAACCAGCAACTATTCTAGCTAACTATTCCCATAACTTCATTAATGAAAACACAGTGCACAGTGGATAAGATAGTAACTAAAGCCTAAGATGTTCTATTATGTTATTGAAACAAGTATACTCTTAAATCTTGTTGCCCAGGTTACTTGAGATATCAAGTCTGGGTTCTGCTGGAATGTTATGTTTCCCAGAGAGATTAGCCACCTACACGTACATCTCCAGGGACAGCATGACCCAGTGGTCAGAAAGTAACTTGCTACCATGGAAACAACATGCCTTTGCTTCCCACACCTGACCTGTGTGATGAGCTGGCCTATGCACAATGCAGTGTGTGCAAGGAGTGCTGTGCCACACAGGGGTGTCCCCCACATAGGGGAGCCCCACACACAAGGAACGCGTCCTGTAAGGAGAGCCTCCCAGCACAAAAAAAGTGCAGCCTGCCCAGGACTGGTGCTGCACACACGGAGAGCTGATGTAGCAAGATGACACAACAAAAAGAAACACAGATTCCCGATGCCTCTAACAAAAATACAAGTGGACACAGAAGAACACACAGTGAATGGACGTAGAGAGCAGACAACTGGGGAGGGCCTGGGTGGGGAAGGGGAGAGAAATAAATAAAAAATAAATCTTTAAAAAAATAAAAAATAAAACTTCATTGGACATGTGGTTTCCAAATATTATATCCTACTGTGTAGGCTGTTTTACATTCATGATAAAGACCTTTGAGGCACAAAAGTTTTTAATTTTGATGAGGTGTCATTTACCTGTTTTGTTTTTGTTGTTGCTTGTGCTTTGGATGTAAAGTGTAAGAAACCGTTGCCTAACACAAGGTCCTGAAGTAGCTGCCCTACTTTTTCTTCCAGAAGTTTGGTAGTCCTAACTCTTATATTTAGGTTTTTGATAAGTTTTATGTTGATTTTTGTATTTTGTGTGAGGTAAGGGGTCCTCTTTTTTTTTGTAAATAGAGATCCAGTTTTCCCAGCACCATTTGTTGGAGAGACTGTTCTTTCCCAATTGAGTGGCCTTTGCTGTCTTGTCAATAATCAATTGGCCGTACATGTGAGGGTTTATTTCTGAGCTCTCAGTTAAGTTCCTTTGATTTATATATTTGTCCTTGTGCCACTACCTGCTGTTTTGATTTCTATGGCTTTGTAATAAATTTTAAGATCAGGAAGAACTTCATTCTTTGTTTTCAAGATGGCCTTAGCTATTTGGGGCCCCTTGCCCTTCCATATCAATTTGATGATTGGTTTTCCATTTTTCCAAAGATGGTTGGGATTACATTAAATCTGTAAATTGCTTGGGTACTACTGTTGACAACTTAACAATATTTAGTCTTCCAATCCATGAACATGGAATGCTTTTCCTTTTATTTAGGGTTTCTTTGATTTCTTTTGGCATTGTTTTGTAGTTTTATGTATACAAGTCATTTACATCCTTGACTGGATTTATTCCTATGTATTTGATTCTTTTGGTTGCTATTGTGAATGGATTTTTTTTTCTTGATTTCTTCTTCTAATTGTTCATTGCTTGGGTATAGAAACACTAGTGATTTCTGGGTGTTGCTCTTGTACCCCTACTTTGTTGAATTCATTTATACATCTTAGAGCTTTGTTATGGATTTTTAAAGATTTTTTTTTATGTACAGGATCATATCATCTGTAAATAAGGAAAGTTTTACTTCTTTCTTTCTAACTTCTGAATGCCTTTTATTTCTTTTTCTTGTCTAATTGCTTTAGCAAGAATTTTCAGTACAATGTTGAATAACAGTGGTTACAGTGGGCATCTTTGTCTTGATTCTGATCTTAGATAGAAAGCTTTTATTTTCACCATTAAGTAGGATGTTAGCTGTGGGCTTCTTGTATATGCCTTTATTATGTTGAAGATGTTTTCCTGTTCCTTGTTCTAAGTGTTTTTATCATCAAGGTGTGCTGGATTTTGTCAGATGCCTTTTCTGCATCAGTTGAGATGATCATGTGATTTTTTTCCTTTGTTTTATTAATGTAATATATTATATTAATTGGTATTCTGATGTTGAGCCACCCTTGGATACCAGGGATAAATCCCACTTGATCATGGTGTATAATTCCTTTAATATGCTTTTGGATTAAGTTTGTGTGAGGATTTTTGCATCTATATTCGTAAGAGATATTGGTTTGTAGATTTCTTTTCTTGTAGTATCTTTTTTTTTTTAATTATATTTTTTTCTCCCCCTCTTCCTCCCCTGCTGTTCTGCTGTGTCCATTCACTGTGTGCTCTTCTGTGTCTCTTTTTTTTGGTTTTGTCTTCTTGATTTTCGCTCTAGGCTTCGCCAGGATTTGATCCTGGGGAACTCTAATGTGGGAGAGGTACCCTGTTTGCACCACCAGTTTTCTGGTTTCTGTTGCATCTTGCCTTGACTCTCTCCTTCTCTCTTTTTGTTGTGTCGTCATCTTGCTGCATCACTTGCTGCTCAGACTTGGCACATCTTTTTACCAGGAGGCCCTGGGGATCAAACCCGGGTCCTCCTGTATGGTAGATCTACTTTTATCTTTGAATTTAAGGGGACTCTCTTACAGATTGCATATAGTGGGGTCATGTTTTTTTTCCCCCTGTTCTGCCAGTGTTTGCCTTTTTTTGTCTGGAGAATTTAATTCATTTACATTTAAAATCACTGTTGATAATACAGGACCTCTGCCATTTTATTATTTAACCATTGAAAGCCTTACATCCTTTTTGTTCCTCACTTCTTTTAATACCTCCTTTTATATTTATTTGTTTTGTGTGTGTCGTAACATTTTAAGTGCCTTCTTGTTAACTTCGATAGTATACAATATACTTTTCCTGTAGCTCTCTGTCCCCCCATTTTTTGTACTTGCTACTACTTATATCTTTGTACATTGTATATCAAAAATATAGAGTTATCACTACTTTTTATGCATTTGTGTTTTAGTACCTGTAAGAAGAAAGAATTAGAGTTCCATTCTAAGCAATATGCTGCGGTAGTATTGGCATTTATAATTATCCAAATCGTTACTTTTACTACTGGTCTTTCCTTCTTTTTTTAAGGAGGTACAGGAATTATACCCACATTTTGTATGTGGGAAGCATGCGCTCAACCACTGAGCTACACTTTCTCTCCAAGGAAAGTTGGTTTTTTCATTTGCTTGTTTGTTTGTTTTTAGGTGATACCAGGGATTGAACCTGGGACCTCGTTTATAGGAAGCAGGCACTCAACCACTTGAGCTACAATCACTCCCTGGTTTTTATTTCTTTATGCAGCTTTGAACCACTGTTTTGCTTACTTTCAGTCTGAAAAACTCCCTTTTGCATTTGCCTATAGGGCAGGTCTGGTGGCGATGGATTCCATCAGTTTTGTTTATCTGAGAATGTCTTAATCTCTCCCTCATTTTTGAAAGAAAGTCTTTTCACTGAACATAAAATTCTTGGCTGGGAGAGCAGATGTGGCTCAAGCAGTTGTGTGCCCACCTCCCACATGGGAGGTCCATGGTTCAGTTCCCAGTGCCTCCTGAAAAAAAAACAAACCACAAACAACAAGCAAAACAAACAATAAAACCAACTCAGGGAAGCCAATGTAGCTCAGTGGTTGAGCTTTGGCTTCCCACATACAAGGTCCTGGATTCTATTCCCAGCTGCCAGTACCTCAGAAAACAAACAAACAAAATTCTTATCTGGCTGTTGTTTTCTTTAGCTCTTCCAGTATTTCAGTCTACTATCTTCTTGCCTCCATGGTTTCTGATGAGAAATCTACACTCAGTATAATTGGGCATCCTTTGTACATAACATGTTGCTTTTCTATTACACTTTCAGAACTTTCTCTTTGTTCTTTGCATTCAATAGCTTGATCAGTGTATCATGAGGTGATTTTTTTTCATGTTTTCCTGTTTGGTGTTCTCTTGACTTCTTAGATGTGCATATTCGTGTCTTTGCTAAGTTTGGGGAGTTCTTTGTCATTATTTCTTTGAATATTATTTGAATATTCCTTCTGCGCCTTTCTCTCTTCTCCTTTTGGAATGGGACTTCCATAATGTGTATAATGATGTACTTATGCTATTTTTGCTTTTAGTATTTCTTTTTTTTTCTTTCTGTTCCTCAGCCTGACTCATTTCAAGTGTCTTGTCTTCATATTTACTGATTCTTCTGCCAGCTCTAGTGTGCTCTTAAAACCCTCCTGGACATTTTTCATTTCAGATATTGTAGTCTTCAAGATCCAGTAGTTCCTTCTTAAAATTTCTGTCTCTTTACTAAGACTCTCATATTGGTCATTCATTGTTTTCCTGATATCCATTAGTCCTTCCTCTGTATTTTCCTTCATCTCCTTGAGTGTTTTTAGGACCATTTTTTTAAAAGGCTTTGTTCATTATATCCACATCCTCATCTCCATTGTTGATGTTTTCTGGATTTTTATCCTTGACCATTGGATGGGCTATTATTTCCTTTTTCTTTGTCTTGTACTCTTTTATTCAAAATGTTAAAATTTTAACTCTGGAGTCCTTGTCCTGTTAAATACTACTGTCTGCAAAGTCAGTTCATTGCTCTGATCTCCTCCAAATGAGCATGGTGCAGACTAATGCAAGCAGTGTCCCAGGCACCTACTGAAAAGTAAGTGGCTTCTTGATCCCTCAGGAAGGTGCTTGACTTCTTCACCTCTGCCTCTCTACCTCTGCCACTAACTCCATGTCCCTTTTGTCACAGAAAGCTGAAAATAAGTATGGAGTAGGGAATTCAGTTTGTGTGCTTCCAACGCCCAAGTGGCAAAAAGGAATCAGAGAATTCTTCAGGCTGTCCCCTAAATATTCTGAAAAACAGAAGCAGATTCCTGAAGAGGCAGGAAGCAGTGGCATAGGCAGATCAAAGAGAACAGCATATCCTTTGCAACCTGATCACACAGATGACAAAAAAGAATAGAACTTTCTTATTCCTCTTTCACTAATGTTCCCTCTATACTCTGGTATTCTAATTTAGGATGTAAATTTGCATAAATACATTTGTTCCTATTAATTGTGTTGAATGGGCATTTAATTTAAAAATTAGGCTTTAATTTAGTATTCAAAAGCAAGTTGTGGGAAGCATATGTGACTCAAGTGATTGAGCTACCACCTATCACATGGGAGGTCCCTGGTTCAGGTTTGGTGCCTCATAAAGAAGACAGTGAGCTGGCACGATGGGCATGTGTGGCAAGCTGAAGCAACAAGAGTCTCAAGAAGAAAAACATATTGAGAGACGCAATAAAGCAGGGAGCGGAGGTTCCCAGTGCTTCTTAAATAGGACAAGGAAGACAGTGAGCTGGTGCAATGGCAGGTGTGGAAAGCTGACACAACAAGAGGCACAGAAGAAAAACAGTGAGAGGTACAGCAAAGCAGGGAATGGAGGTGTCACAAGCTGTTAGGCGCCTGCTTCCCATATTGGAGGTCCCGGGTTCAGTTCCCAGTGCCTCCTAAAGAAGGACACAACAAGTGCAAACAATAAGTGGGTGGGGAGAAATAAAGAAATAAAATATTTTTTTAAAAAGGCAAGTAATTATGAGTTTGTAAGATTAATATATGCTTTTTTAGTATTCCGTGTAATGCAGTATTTTGTTTCCCTGTTATTAAGCTTGTTCTTGCTAACAGCAAATTATTACATGGTGTTCTAATTATAAATCTGTATTTTAGATCTGCTTAGATCTTTGTACTGCTGCCATTTTTATTGGCATTTGCTTATTGGAATGGTGCCATATTTTTTTACTTTTATTTGATTAAAAAAGCAGAGTTAGATTTTTGCACATTGAAAAAATTCAGTATTAGTTAATACTGCACCCCCTTCACGGATCCCTGGTTTAGTTTTGGCCAGGAAAGGCTGACTTAAGAAAGTCCTCTCAGGTGGGCCCTCCTCTCAGAATTTGCCCTCCAGACAATGAAAGGAGTATTAAAAAAAACTATTCAGGTGGACCGTCTGGGACAAAGGCTTGCCTGCTTCAAACGCTCTGGAGACTCTCACTGCCCCTGTTTGACATGGGATAAAACATTGGCAAGCCTCAGAACCGGGCAGGCCCCCCCAACGATCTTGAGTGCCCTTCAGAAAGGGCACCAAAGATCCAATGTTGAAAAAATTTGGATGTATACCTTGTTTAGATAATTTAAGGGGAATTTGGTTGCTAATCAAAGCCTTTTACAAGAAAAGATAAAATATTAGCATAGAAACAGGTAGGAAGATTCCATTAAGTACATTTAAAGAAAGAAATTTTCCTAGGATATGGGTTTCATTCAATATAATAAGAAATTACCCTTTAGGCCTGTACTTTTAAAGTTGGAAATAAGTCAATAATACATGAAAGGCAAATCAAGCCATAAATCCAAAAGTTTATAATCTTTTCGAGATAACTAAGGGTATAATTGAAGAGGTAATATGACTTGATAACTTGGTAACTTGCTTCCTCATTACACTTTTTGCTCTGACATCCTGTTTTAAAAATTAAATGTTTTAACAGGCATGTTTTTCTGAAGTTTGTTTGCAATAAATAAATGAGTGCTTATTTTCATAAAAAAGAAAAAAAAAATTTAACTCTGGGATTTATTCCCTGAGATGACTGTCTCTTGGTTTTGTAACCAGCTGGTGATCACACAGATTTTCTTGAGCTTCAGCCTTCCTATCTGAAATATCTACCAAGGGTTTGTTGCATTGTACATGGTTTTCCCTGTCTTTCCGGACCTCTGTCTAGTCCTGGCTTTTACTTGTTAGTTGTTTTGGAGTTCCCCTGCTTACATGAATTTGGTTGTCCCCTCTGTTCCCCAGGGACAGATCTCCCTCTCCAGAGCGTTTGAAGCAGGCAAGCCTTTGTCCCAGACTGTCCACTTGAATAGTTTTTTTTTATACTCCTTTCATTGTCTGGAGGGCAAATTCTGAGAGGAGGGCACACCTGAGAGGAATTTCTTAAGTCAGTCTTTCCTGGCCAAAACCAAGCCAGGGATCCATGAAGTGGGTGCAGACCAGCTCCAAAGTGTTCTGTGGAGGGGATTAGGAAGGGTGCCAAGAGCTTCTCTGATGGCTCAAAGCTGAGCTTTCCTGACACCTGTCCAGCAAATGCAGCCCTTCAGCTAACTCTCCCCCAAAGCCCTGAAGAAGTGCATCATCTATAAGGCTTCATCATCACTGCCCCTGTCTGACATGGGATAAAACATTGGCAAGCCTCAGAACCAGGCAGGCCCCCCCAGCGATCAAAATGTGCTAATCAAAAGCCATGATGAGTGATCGCCCACCCCTTGTCTTAGGGAAGAGAAATTCTTTGTCCTTTTTTGTCACCACCAAACTAGCCAGGGCCTGGTCCCCACAGCAGCCTTCCATGAGGGTCAGGGATGGGTGCTAGTAGCTGCTTTGTGGAGAGAGCAATTTACTATTCTTTATCAAAAAAGTTATCAGCCTCTTCCTCCTGCTCTTCCCTCAATGATGTACAGTGTTCTTCTTGCTTCCAGAGTTTCAAAATAGCTATTACAGACAGTTCCTGCCTGTTTAATAGTTGTTTTGGTGAGAGGATTAAGTCCTGGAGCTCCCTACTCTGCCACCTTCCCATAATCTGCTCTTTGTTGATCCATTCTGAGTTAATATTTGTATATGCTGAGACTTCTGATCTAAATGCCTTCCTTCGCATGTGGACTTCCAGTTTGTTAAAGAGACTGTTCTTACCTCATTTAGTGGACTTAATGCCCTTGTTGAATATGTCTATTTCATTTATCGCTGCTCTTACTTTCTATTGGTTTAAGTTTAGTGTGTTCTTTTTCCAGTTCCTTTAGGTGTGAAGTTAGGTTACTGATTTATGATCTTTCTTCTTTTTTAATGTAGGTTTTTGTAGCTATATATTTCTGTCTGGGCACTTCTTTCTCTGTATCTTGTACATTTTGGTATGTTGTGATTTTGTTTTTATTCATCCTGAAATATTTTCTAATTTCCCTCGTGAGTTCTTTGACCCATTGGTTCTTTAAAGTCTGTTTAATTTTTACATATTTGTAAATTTTCCAGTTTTCCTTTTATTATTGATTTAGCTTCATTCCTATTTGGCATAAGAAGATACTTTGATTTAAGATTTGAGTTGCAGCCTACCATACAGTCCATTCTGGATAATGATCCATGTGCAACTTGAGAAGATTGTATATTCTGCTTTTGTTGGTTGGAATCGTCTGTATACATTCATTAGCTCTTAAGTGGTTTATAGCATTAAATTCTCTGTTTTCTTATTGATCTTCTGTGTAGATGGTCTATCAATTATTGGGAATGGGGATTTGAAACCTCTAACTTTTGTAGAAATATCTGCTTCTCCCTTCAGTTCTGTGTATTTTTTATTGCTAAGTGCATATATATTTATAATTGTTATCTCTTACTGTTAGATTGTACGTTTTTATCAATATATAATATCCTTCTTTGTCTCTTGTAACCTTTTTTTGACTTAAAGTATATTTATTTTGTTTGATAATAATACAGCCGCCCTGGCTCTCTTTTGATTACTTAATCTGCTACTTATCCATTAACTTTTTTGTTGTTGTTCTTTTTTGTTAGTTTGTTTTGGTTTTAGTCTTCTGTCTTTATCCATTGACTTTTTTTTTAATATAATTTTTTTAAGGTTTATTTTATTTCTCCCTCCCCACCTCATTCCCCCTGTTGTCTACTCTCTGTGTCCCTTCGCTGTGTGTTCTTCTATGTCTGCTTGTATTCTCATTAGGCAGCTCTGGGAACCCATCCTGCGACCTTACGGAGTAGAAGAGAGGTGATTACCCTCTTGGGCTACCTCAACTCTCTGTTCTGCTACGTCTTATTTTCTCTCCTCTGTGTCTTTTTTTCTTTTTTAAGATTTATTTTTTATTTATTTCTCTCCCCTTCCCTGCCCCCTAGTTGTCTGCTCTCTGTGTCCATTCGCTGTGCGTTCTTCTGTGTCCACTTGTATTCTTGTCAGCGGCACCAGGAATCTGTGTCTCTTTTGTTGTTGCATCATCTTGCTGTGTCAGCTGTCTGTGTGTGCGGCGCCACTCCTGGGCAGGCTGCACTTTTTTTGCGTAGGGCACACTTCATTGTGCGTGGGGCTTCCCTATGCAGGGGACAGCCCTGCATGGCACAGCACTCCTTACACACATCAGTACTACCCGTAGGCCACCTCACCACACTGATCAGGAGGCCCTGGGTTTGAACCCTGGACCTCCCATTTGGTAGACAGACACTCTATCTGTTGAGCCAAATCTGCTTCCCTTCTCTTTGTCTCTTGTTGCATCATGTTGCTGCACCAGCCCTCTGCATCAGCTGGCACTCCTGCATGGGGCACCTTTCCCATTCTGGACGGGATACCCATGCAGGATGGCACTCCTGTGCAGGGTGGCATTCCCACGTGGGCTGGCACTCTGCGTGGGCCAGCTTACCACGTGGGCCAGCTTGCCCTCACCAGGAGGCTCTGGATATCGAGCCCTGGACCTCCTATATAGTAGACAGGAGCCCAGTGGGTTGAGCCACATCCATTTCCCTATCCATTGACTTTTAATGTAATATCTGAAAAGGGAAGGATTTATTTTTGCCATTTAGCTATTTGGTTGTATAAATTTGTCTTGTATGCTTTCTTTTTCCTCAGTTTTTCCATTACTTTCTTCTTTTGTATTGAGTTGGTTCTTCTGTTGTGTCCCGTTTTAATTCCTTTCTACTTTCCTTTTCTCTGTATTATTTAGTTATTTTCTTAGTAGTTATCTTTGCAATTACAGTTAGCATGTTAAAATTATTACCAACCTAGTTCAATTAGTATCAGCCTGGTTTCAGTAGTATATAAATAACTGTATTTCTATGTGTATATATATATATACACATATATATATGTATATATATATCTGTCATTATCCCTTTATATTCTTATTTTCTAAGATTGCATCTCTATGTATATATGCCTGTTATCATAAATTTTAATACTTGCTTTATACATATGCCTTTCAGGTCATAAAGGGGAGTAAAGCAGTTATAAATCAAAAGTACAATAATACAGGATTTTATATTTACCTATGTATCTACCTTTATGAATGTACTCTGTTTCTTCTTACTGCCTTGAGTTACTGTGTAGTGACCTTCTCTTTCAGCCTGAAGGCTCCTTTTTTTTCTTTTAACTAATGAAGATTTTTTAAAATAAAATCAATTTTATTGATACCTATTAATAAATCGTAAATCCATCCAAAGTGTAAAATCAGTGGTATTTGGTGTAGTCACATAATTGTGCATTCATCACTTCAGTCATTCATAGTGTACTTTTATTATTCTAATAATAGTAATGAAAACAACAAGCAAAAGTCATCACCTCTTACTCTCTCTATGCTTCCTCTGCTGTACATAGCTGCTATTCTTTTTCCTTCTCTCTAGTATATTTGTATTTATATTTTGTAAAAACAATTTGTATATGCAATATCACACATTCATTTTTACATGAGGTTCTACTATCTTATACAGTCCCATGTTAAAGTTTTTAGCTTTCTTGCTAGTAATATACATGACCTTAGACTTTGCCTTTCAACCACTGTCATTTACATATGTAGCTCTGCTAGTTACAAACACCATGATATGCTTTCACCATTGCTATTCATTTCCAAAGATTTACAAACAACCTTTTATACCAATTCTTTACAAATTAACCATCAGCTTTCTGTTCTCTACCCTCCTTCTATTTTCTGGCGACCTATACTAACTTCATGAGTTTACACAATATATTTAGTTCATAATAGCATGGTCATACAGTATTTGTCTGTTTGTGTCTGGTTGGCCTCACTCAACATAATGTCTTCCGGGTCCAACCATGTTGTTATATGCTTCACAACTTCATTTCTTCTTACTGCTGCATAATATTCCATCATGTGTATACACCACGGTTTGTTTATGCATTTATCAGTTGATGGACACCTGGCTTGCTTCCAACTTTTGGCAGTCATGAATAACGCCACTGTGAACATTGGTGTGCAGATGTCTGTTTGTGTCACTCCTCGCAGTTCTTCTGGCTATATACGTAGTAATGGTATTGCTGAGTCATGTGGCACTGAAGGCTCCTTTTAGCATTTATTGTAGGGTAAGTCTTGATGATGAACTCCCTCAGTTTTGGTTTATCTGTAAATGTCTTGATTTCTCCTTTGTTTTTGAAATATAATTCAGTTGTAAACAGAATTCTTGGTTTATAGTTTCTTTTCTCAAGGACTTTCAATCTGTCATCCCTCTGTCTCCTGATCTCCATGGTTTCTGATGAGAAATCCACTCAATAACCTTATTGGGGATCCCTTGTATGTGACAAGGTGCTTCTCTCTTGCTTCCTTCAAAATATGCTTTCTCATGAATTTCAAGAATTTCACTGTGATGTGTGTTGGTGTTGATCTCTTTTATGTCTGTCTTGGAGTTCATTGAGCTTCTGCTTGTGTGTATTTATCTTTCATCACATTTGGGAAGTTTTTGGCCGTTATTTCTTCAAATACTTTTTCTGCCCATTTCTTTCTTTCTTATCCTTTTGGAACTTCAATGATGTATAAGTTGGTGTGATGTTGTCTTCTGGGTTCCTCAGGCTCTGTTTTTTCTTCATTTTTCTTCTTGTTCATCACACTGGATAATTTCAATTATCTTGTCTTCAGGCTCACACAGCCTTGCTTCTGCCTGCTCAAATATGCTGTTTAATCCTTCTAGTAGTTTTTTTTTTTAAGATTTATTTTTTTTAATTTTATTTCTCTCCCCTTCCCACCCCCCCAACCCGCCCCAGTTGACTGTTCTCTGTGTCCATTTGCTGCGTATTCTTTTTGTCTGCTTCTGTTGTTGTCAGTGGCATGGGAATCTGTGTTTCTTTTTGTTGCGTCATCTTGTTGTGTCAGCTCTCTGTGTGTGCGGCACCATTCTTGGGCAGGCTGCACTTTCTTTCGCTCTGGGCGGATCTCATGGGGCGCACTCCTTGCGCGTGGGACTCCCCTACGCAGCGGGCAGCCCTGCGTGGCACGGCACTTCTTGCGTGCATCAGCATTGTTGTGTGGGCCAGCTCCACACAGGTCAAGGAGGCCCAGGGTTTGAACCACGGACCTCCCATGTGGTAGACGGACACCCTATCCACTGGGCCAAGTCCGCTTCCCTCTAGTAGTTTTTTATTTCACTTATCATGCATTTTAACTCTGATTGGTTCCTTTTTATAATTTCTGTTTCTTTATTTTGTTTAGACAACTTTTTCCTAATTGCCTTTAGTTATTTGTCTGGATTTTTTTAGGTCACTAACATATTTAAGGCAGTTGATGTAGCATCTTTGACAAATAGTTCCAATGTATGAGCTTTTTTAGGGATTCTTTTTATTCTGCAAATATGTCATACTTTCCTACTTGTGTGTTTTGTAATTTTTTGATGAGAACTAGACATTCTGAATATTATGTTGTTACAAATCTGGAAGTCTAATTCTCCTACTTCTCTGGGCTTGCTGAGTTTTGCTAGAGCCATCAGTCTGTGACTTTTCCAAACTATTTTTGCTCCTGATAGAAATTTTAAAAAAAGAGGTATTGCCTCTTTAAGACTTCTCTGCCGCTTTTTTGTGGCCACCTTCAGTATCAGCCTCTCAGAAATCTAAAGTAGCTGATCAAAAGCAGTGATGAGCAGCAGACCACACACCCTGGATTTTAGTGAATGTGGTCCTTATATCCCACCCTCGTAACAGCTAGCTGCACAAAGAATCCCAGCTGCGGTCTCCACAATTGCCTTTCATGAGGTTGGAGGATGGGGAGGGGGCTGGTACAGGTGTTACCAATAGTGTCTACAAATTACCAGCCTCTTCATCCAACTCTTCCCTGGATGTTTGCAAAGTGTTTCACTAGACTTCAGAGTCCCAAGATGATGGTTTAATTATTTTCTGCCAGTTCAATAGTTGTTTGGTGGTAGGACTGGTTCCTAGAACTTCATCCTTCTGCCTTCTTTCCACAATCATCTCCCCACTGATTTTAAATAAGCATCTTTCTGTGTGGTTTTAATCATAGTATATACATCATTGATTTGCCATTTTTTAAAATTTAAATTGTAAGCATTTTTTAGTTTCTAATGTAATCCTCACAATTCATTTAAAAGAATGGCTGCTTAATATTCCATTGAATGATTTTTACCATTTCTGATTGTATTAAATGTCTTTGTGTTTATATCTTTTTGGTTTTAAAGACATAATGCCCAAGTATTTTCCAAAAAAGCTGTGCTAATTTAGATACCCAATAGCAATAG
This sequence comes from Dasypus novemcinctus, assembly GCF_030445035.2. Taxonomy (NCBI): domain Eukaryota; kingdom Metazoa; phylum Chordata; class Mammalia; order Cingulata; family Dasypodidae; genus Dasypus; species Dasypus novemcinctus. The sequence goes on along the minus strand of NC_080680.1, from coordinate 86,004,092 downwards.
AAATATCAGATTGATGATAACTTTCCAAACATTGGAGATTATACATATTTAAATTTTGGTTACTTATAGAACAATAAAATATAACTTAAATTTGAATTTTTTTGGTTAGTGACTTCAAATATTTTTGTCAATTAGATTCCTAGCTTTTATTTTAGTCTTGAAATTATTTATTGCAATTTGAGTTTTATTTTTAATAAAGCATATTATTTATCTCTTTTTTGCAAATTTTTAGTTCATTTACCTTTTAATTATTTTATCATACCTAAGTAACTATTTTTTTATATCGCCAAACCTTAATCTTCCCTTTTGTGACTTTTTTTGTCACTTCTAAATTTGTCAAATTTTTATAGCCTTGAACTAAGTATATGTAATTTACTTCTTGAACTAGGACTCTTTTTGGCTTCATTCTACTATAAATCCTTTTCCACTAGCTTTCTGTTATGTGGACCTCCACTGTTGCAGTGTTAACTTTTTCCTTCCTTTTTTTCTCCATTTTTTTCATTACAGGAAGTACTCCCACTACCCCCACCTCCTCTCAAGCCCCACAAAAACTTGATGCTTCAGCAGCTGCAGTCCTACCTGCTTCTGTTTCATCTTCATCACCTGCTGTTCCCACTTCTACCTTCTCTTTGCCTTCCACTGTTGGAGCCACTGCCATGTTTTCCTTTGGCTCTTCATCCTTGAAATCATCTGGTTCTGTCACTGGGGAGCCCCCTCCATATTCCAGTGCTTCAGACAATTCCAGACCCTCCCTGTGCCCCGGCGCATCTACTTTTGCTTTTGCTCCTCCTTCTAAAGCCCCTCTTGCCCCCACCCCTGCAGCATCTCCCATGGCACCATCAGCGGTTTCCTTTTCCTTTGGATCATCGGGTTTTAAACCTACCTTGGAAAGCACACCAATGCCAAGTGTGTCTGCTCCAAACATAGGAATGAAGTCCTCCTTCCCACCTTCAGCCTCTGCTGTCAAAGCCAACCTTAGCGAAAAGTAAGTAACTTTTTAAGAAAGTGTGATTCTTCTTTTAAATGATTAGAAATGTCACATTATTCCCTGGATGTAGTTATTATGAGTAGAGATACTGAATAGGTTTTGTTTTTGTTTTTGTTTTTTTTTTACCACAGTAATACTTGCAAATGGTAAAAATTCAAACAACATACAGGTTTGCCTTTTGTCAGTTGAATCCAGAAGGGCTTCTTAGATAGAAGAATTTAATTTTTAATTAGGAATTTATGTTTAAATATTTGCTTTATCTTTTCAGATTACAAATATAGGAGATGCTGCTTATTTTTTTAAATGAAGCAATGCAGAACATACATTCTGGAAGGGAAATGAATCCTTTTTAGTCCTTTTTTCCCCTTTGTGTCACCCTTGACTCTCTGTACTCTATTTGCACAGCCAACAAAGTGATCTTGTGAAATTGTAATACACCAGGTCACTCTTCTGCTTCACAGTGCCCAGTGGCTTCTGTTTACTCTTTGAGTACAGTCCAAACTCATTAGCATGGTATTCCCATTTCCTTAGATCTGGGTCTTGCCTACTTACTCATATCTTATTTATTTATGTCATCTGCTTATTATGTTCTTCCCATTAGAATGGAAGTACCTTGAAGGAAGTACTCCCTTATTCCTTGTAAGTTACCATGACTGTAAATATTACCAGCTTTTCCCCCCTCAACGTCTGTATTAATATCTGTTATTGCTGTGTTGGTGGTGGTAATGGCTGCTGCTGCTGTCATTGTTTTGTTAATATTAAATCAGCATTTAGAGACCTACTTCATTCTAAAGTTACATAGTATTCCCTTTTGTGGCTGCTCCGTAGTTTATTTGACCAGCTGTATAATGCTGGATACTTAGATTGTTTCCAGACTTTTGCTCTTTAGATGAAATTTACTGTACATTCCTATTACACTGTAAACATTCTAAAGATTGTGACCTGCTTTCCTCTTCCTTTTTTACTTCCCAGAGGAAGCAACTACCCCCAAAACAAGAGCTCAGTAATTTCCTTGGCAAAAGAGAAAGCACTAAACTGCCCTAAGCATAATTTGGTCCTTTTCTCTTTTTTAAAAGAGATAGTAGAGATTAAAATCTTGATTGTAGAGAAATAAGCATTTTATTTTATATCATGGTGAATTTAGTTTTGTCTTCAAGTACTTATCAGATATTTTGGTTGAATAATTCTTTCCTAAATAAAAGGATAATAAAAGAAATGTTTCCTTTCACCTTTCATAAGAAATAGTTAAACTTTTATATTTTGTAAAAGCAAAAAAATGTATAATAACAGCCTATGATGACATTTTTCGTGAGTAATGTGCAAGAATCTTAAAGCAGGAGGTTCTGATGCATTTGGGCTGCCATTTTCAGGTTTACTGCAGTGGCTACTTCTGCTTCTGTTAATAGCTCGCAAAACACTCCTTCGATGATGCCGTTCCCTTCTGCCTCTAAGACACCTTCTTCTGGTCCTCTCAGCCATCCTACGCCTCTCTCAGCATCATCCAGTTCCTTGTCATTAAAGTCTACAGTCTCTCCCTTGACATCAGGTATGATTTTAAGCAAACAGTTTTAGAGCTTAGCCCTGCATCTTCCTATTACATAAAGTCATTAAGAATACTAGCTAAAATAGTTGGACAAGGTTAATTTTTTTCTTGCTTCCTCTGTCTCACATTAATTTGCTATGATTTTTGTACTTTGAATTGGACATTCCTCATGGAGCTAAATGTACTTGATGATTCAAAGAAGATATCTTGTGGTTGGTCTTCATCTTCATGTAGAGCCTGCCCTACATGAAGGGCAGTTACGGACAGTTCATTAAGGTGCATAAAAGAAATACCATGCAGTAACTATTACACTTAATGCCTCTGGTGACTACTCAGATTTTCACACAGTCTCAAATCTACTGTAAGCTAGAAGACTATCAAATAAAGATCATGGTTGGAAATAATAATGCTTAGTTGAAGTACACTGTAAAACTCCTTGGGCAAATGAACCTAGCCTATGTTTTTTTTTTCCCCAAAGCTACAAGAAATTTGCAAAAGTTGTATAATTAATTCCCTTTACCTAAGTTCAACAGTTGCTAACATTTTGCACCATTTGCTTTATCTCATGCTTTTGAAAATGTAAATATTTTCCTTAAACTTTTAAGAATTAATTGTAGACATTATGAAACATTTCACCCCTTAATACTTCAGTTTCAGTCTCCTAAAAACAAGTATACAGAATATATAGGAAACAAAAATATAGCCAATATTCAGATTTTCATGATTGTTCCAATCATGGCTTTTCCCCCTCCAATCCAAGACCATAGTTTGTGTTTAATTTTTGTTTCTTTAGTCTCCTTTAATCTCAAACACTTCTCCAACCTTTTTTCTCTTTTATTCCATTGACATTTTTGAAGAGGTCAAGCTAGTAGCTTAGTGGTCTGCCTCTCAATTTGGATTTGATTATTTCTATATGATTAGATTCAGGTTAAACATTTTTGGCAGTAATACCACATTGGTGGGAAAGCAGACTTGACCCAATGGATAGGGCATCTGCCTACCACATGGGAGGTGCGCGTTTCAAATCCCGGACCTCCCTGACCTGTGTGGAGCTGGCCCATGTGTAGTGCTGATGTGCGCAAGGAGTGCCGTGCCACACAGGGGTTTCCCCCACGTAGGGGAGACCCATGCACAAACCGCCCAGCATGAAAGAAAGTGCAGTCTGCCCAAGAATGGTACCGCACACATGGAGAGCTGACACAGCAAGATGACACAACAAAAAGAAACACAGATTCCCTGTGCCGCTGATAAGGATAGAAGTGGTCACAGAAGAACACACAGCGAATGGACACAGAGAGCAGACGACGGGGGGAGGGGGGGTGGGGAGGGTAAGGGGAGAGAAATAAAAAATAAATAAATACCACATTGGCGATGTGCATCCCTTTAGGGGACATTATCCTTAACATAAGTGATGTTAACTTTGATCACATGTTAAGGTGGTGTCTACCAGATCTGGCTCAGATTTTAAGTAGGTTATTTTCATAAATCCCAGCGATAATACCTAGAAGGCATTTTTGGATAGCCATTGTTGTTTGTGTATTAGGAATAATTTTATAATTTTACTTTGGTAAATATTGAGCATGCACTGAATTATGAAATTTCTGCAATCTTCTCCCCTAATCATTGTGCTCAGGAGAAAGAGCTGCCCAAGTCAACTCATTCCAGGGCCCATAGTTTTTATCAGACTCTGAAAGTCATCTGTCTATGACCCCCCTCCCCCCTGCCAAATTAAGAAGCACGTCTCTTTAACATTTGGGTGACAGAATTTGAACCATAAACCACATATATCTGCTTTCACTGCTTCTACCCGCATCTCCCTACCCTATGGCCATTATGTCATTCTTGCAATTTAGAGTACCCTAGATTATTGGATTTCAATCACATTTGTACATTAGATCCATTCCCTAATAATTTAATCATACTATCTGTGGATGAGGCTAGGGTGAGGTTTTTGGAATATTTGTTTTTTAAAATCTCCCTAAGTGATTCTAAGGCATAACAGGAGGGTCCTGAACACCCTTTAAGTTCTTATAGGATGATGAGATTATTGTTCTAATCAAGTCAGTTTTAAACATTCTCTCCAGTCCCCAGAAGCAGTGAGAGCCACTGTGGAGAGTAGAGACGGGTTGAATGGCTTGGTTTCTGGACCCATCACACAAATACAAATACTTATTATCAAAGGCACTGCAGTTTTATCACCTATATGAAAGAATTTTACATGTAAAAATCTAATCCATGCTTTTCAGTTCTCTTGAAGCAGAGGCCAACAGTGACAGACATGATTTTTGGCAACAAAGATCATGAAAGGGAAACCAGGGATGATCAGTAACTTGTTTTCTTAGATTTAAGGACAGGACATTTGTGATGTGAGAAGTAATGGGGATAAATACTGTTTTAACTTACTTCTTTTTCTAGCAGGGAGATCTGCTCAGGGCAGTCCAAGCCCAGTGTCCTCAATGGTACAGAAATCACCCAGGATTACCCCTCCAGTAGCAAAGTCAGGTTCTCCCCAGGTATGTTTAAATGTATCTTACAATGCTTGTTTTTATTAATTTACTACCATAAGCATAAATGTTTATAAAATGTGTTTTCACATTTAGAATTCAGATCTTTTAAATAGTTTTAGGATTATGTGGTAGTATAGACCATTGTGATGTTTAAATACTTGTAATGTGTACTTTTTAAATTTTTATTTTAGTAACACATTTATAACTTAAAATTTTGCCCTTTCCATTCAAATACATAATTCAGTGGTGTTTTCCATCACTCCCAACAGAAATTCTGTACAAATTAAGCTTTAATTCCCCATTCTGTTCCCCTTCCCCAGTCCCTGGTAACTTGTATTCTAGTTTCTGACTATGAATTTGCTTATCTTAATTATTTCATATCCGTGAAGTCGTACAGTATTTGTCCTTTTGCGTCTGGCTTATTTCATGCAACATGATGTCTTTAAGGTTCATCCATATTGTTGAATGTATCAGAATTTCATTCCTTTTCACAGCTTCATAATAATATTAGTTTTATCTATATACCATATTTTGTTTATCCATTCATCTGTTGATGGACACTTGGGTGGCTTCCTTTTTTAAAATTTATTTATTCCCCCCCTCCCCCCTGTCTGCTCTCTCTGTCCATTCTCTCTGTGTTCTTCTGTGTCCGCTTGCATTCTTGTCAGCGGCGCTGGGAATCTGTGTCTCGTTTTGTTTTGTCATCTTGCTTTGTCAGCTCTCCATGTGACATACAGTGGCACTCCTGGGCAGGCTGCACTTTTTTGGCATGGGGCCACTCTCCATGCAGGGCACACTCCTTGTGCATGGGTTCCCCTATGTGGGGGATACCCCTACGTGGCATGGCATTCCTTGCACACATCAGCATTGCGCATGGGCCAGCTCACCACACAGGTCAGGAGGCCCTGGGTTTGAACCCTGGACCTCCCATATGGTAGGTGGATGCTCTATCAGTTGAGCCAAATCCGCTTCCCAGCTTTCTTTTTTAGTACAGGTAGTTAGGGCCATAAATTTTCCTCTCAGCACTGCCTTTGCTTTATCCCATAAGTTTTGGTAAGCTATGTTCTCATTTTCATTCGTCTCGATATATTTACTAATTGCACTTACAATTTCTTCTTTGACCCACTGATTGTTTAGGCGTGTGTTGTTCAGCCTCCACACATTTGCAAATTTACCTCTTTCCCATCTATTACTGATTTCCAGTTTCATTCCATTATGATCTGAGAAGGTATGTTGTATAATTTAATCTTTTTGTACTTATTGAGACTTACCTGGGTTTGAATTCTGGACCTCCCATGTGGTAGGCAGATGCCCTATCCATTGGGCCAAATCCACTTCCCACTAACATCCTTTTTTGATAAAAAAACACTTCAGATGATAGGAATAGAAGGAAAATTCCTCAGTATGATAAAGGGCAGATATGAAAACCCTACAGCCAACATTGTACTCAATGGGGGAAGACTGAAAACTTTCCTTCTATGATTGGGAACAAGAAAGGATACCCACCGTCACTATTGTTATTCAATATTGTACTAGAAGTTCTAACTAGGGCAGTTAGACAAGAAAAAAAAAATTAAAGGCATCCAAATAGGAAAAGCAGAAATAAAACTCTCAGTATTCATGGATGACATGATCCTGTACTTAGAAAATTCTGAAGTATCCATGACAAAGCTACTTGAGCTAATAAATGAGTTTGGCAAAGTGGCAGGATACAAGATCAATGCTCAGAAATGAGTAATGTTTTTGTACATTAGTACTGAACCATCTGAGGAGGAAATCGAGGAAGATTCCATTTCCAATAGCAACAAAAAGAGCCAGATACCTAGGAATTAATTTAACCAAAGAAGTACAGAACCTATATGCAGAAAACTACAAAACAATGCTAAAAGAAATTTTAAAATACCTAAGCAAATGGAAGGACATTTCATGTTCCTGGATTGAAAGAATAAATATCGTGACGATGTCAGTCTTACCCTAAATGATTTATAGATTCAATGCAATACTAATCAAAATTCCAACAGCTTATTTTACAGAATTAGAAAAGGCAATTACCACATTCATTTGGAAGGGAAAGTGCACCCGAATAGCCAAAAGCATTCTAAAAAAGAAGAGTGACATGGGAGGAATTTCACTTCCTGACCTTGAAACATATTACAAAGCTACAGTGGTCAAAACAGCATGGTATTGGCATAAAGATAGACACATTGATCAGTGGAATAGAATTGAGAATCCAGAAATAAACCCTTACCTATACAGTCACCTGGTTTTTGACAAATCTACCAAGTTAATGTTAACGGGACAAAACGGTCTTTTCTACAAATGGTGCTGGGATAACTGAATATCTGTAACCAAAAGAATGAAAGAGGACTACTGTCTCATTCCCTATACAAGAATCAACTGAAAATGGACCAAAGACCTAAATATAAAAGCCAGGATCATAAAACTACTAGAAGAAAATGTAGGGAAGCATCTTCAATACCTTGTAGTAGGTGGTGGTTTCTTGGACCTTATACCCAAAGTACATACAACAAAAGAAAAAAATAGATAAATGGGACTTCCTCAAAATTAAACACTCTTGCACCTCACAGGACTTTGTCAAAAGGGTGAAAAGGCAGCCAACTCAATCGGAGAAATTTTCAGAAATCACATATCTGATAAGGGTTTAATATACAGGATATATATAGAGAGATGCTCTAACTCAGCAGTAAAATGACCAATGACCAATTGAAAAATGGGCAAAAGACTTGAATAGACATTTGTCTGAAGAAGAAATAAAAATGGCAAAAAAAAACCACAAAAACCCAAAGCAACATGAAGAAATGCTCACCATCACTAATGATTAGGGAAATGGAAATCAAAACTTCAATGAGGGAAGCAGATTTGGCTCAACTGATAGAGCGTCCACCTACCACATGGGAGGTCCAGGGTTCAAACCCAGGGCCTCCTGACCCATGTGGTGAGCTGACCCACGTGCAGTACTGATGTGTGCAAAGAGTGCCGTGCCACGCAGGGGTGTCCCCCGTGTAGGGGAACCCCATGCACAAGGAGTATGCCCCGTAAGAAGAGCCACCCCACATGAAAATAGTGCAGCCTGCCCAGGAGTGGCACTGTACTCACAGAGAGCTGACACAGTAAGATGACGCAACAAAAAGAAACACAGATTCCCGATGCCGCTGACAAGAATGCAAGCAGACACAGAAGAACACAATGCGGACAGAGAGCAGATAATGGGAGGGGGGGGGGTGGCGGGGAATAAATAAAAAATAAATCTTTAAAAAAGAAAAACTACAATGGGGTATCATTTCACACCTATCAGAATGGCCACTATTAAAAGACAGAAAACTAAAAGTTACCTCAAATTGTAACATCTCTAAAACAAAATTTCTCCCAGAACTATCCTTTTGTAGTGTTCCCATCTCAGTAAGTAGTACTATCACATCAGGTGTTTACTCAAGCCTCAAATCCATCCTGGATTCTTCTCCTTCCTTTAACATAACCCCCTTCTAATCCAGCCTTGCAGGAGATCTTGTCACTTCTGCCCTCTGATGTATTATATATCATAAATTCATGTCTCTGTCTGCCCTGCTAATATCTATTTCAAGCCATCATCATCTATATCCTAGATAGCCCGACTCCTTTCCCTTATTCTGTTCCTATCTCTCACTGTCATTCATGCTAAATACAACATCAGGTCTGATCTTTTAAAAAACAAATCAGTGGTTTAAACTCTCCTAAAACTCTCCAGTAGCTTTCCAACCCACTTAGAGGGAAATCCAGACTCCTCAGTGTGGCCTTGTACAAACTTCTCCTGCCTGCCTCTCTCACTCCATCCAGTTCACACCCTGTCCTCTCCAGTTCACACATTGACTTCACCATGGACACATTTACTTTCTATTTGCATTTAACATGCCAAGGTCTTCACTGCTCATGATGTGCTTCTCCCGGGTCCTTTCATAGCTTTCTTCCTTACTTCATCAGGTTTCAGTTCAGATGGTATCCCTTAGCGAGGGCTTTCTTGGCCATCTCATTTGTCATAGTATTCCCTTTTTTATTCTCCTTATGTTTTCTTGTTAATTTTTTTTTCATATTACTTATTATCAGATGAAATTATCTGACTTTTTTTTTTTCACTATCCGTTTTGCCTCGTGAAAGGTAAGTTCTGTGAGAGTAGAGACCTTATCTTTTTCTCTTCTACCTTCACTGTCTACAACGTGCCTTATACCAAGTAGGTGCTTGATAAATACATGTTCAAAAGAATGAATTATACAATGACTATATAATGTGAGTGCCTATAATAGATATTGATCCAGTAGTTTCAGGAAACCATAACTGGTGATATAGCATACATTTTTAAACCTTCTGCCTTTCATTTCAGGCAAAATCACTTCAGCCTCCTGTTACAGAAAAGCAGGGACATCAATGGAAAGAGTCAGATCCTGTGATGGCTGGAATTGGAGAGGAGGTAAATTTGTATCCCATGGATTTTTTTCTGAAGTACATCTGACAGTGAGACTTGAATGGCTCTGAGTGCAGACTCCATATAACCCCCTTACTCCAGCATTAAAGCTTGGCCTGTCCCAGGAGTGTATACTGTTAGTAAGCCCAGTAGCAGTGATACTATAATTAGTAATTTCCTTATTTGTGGATTCTATAGATTGCACACTTTCAAAAGGAGTTGGAAGAGCTGAAAACCCGAACTTCCAAAGCTTGTTTCCAAGTGGGCACTTCTGAGGAAATGAAGATGCTAAGAACAGAATCAGATGACTTGCACACCTTTATTTTGGAAATTAAAGAGACCACAGAGGTTTGTGTGTAGTGATACTTATCCTAAGTTAAATTGTATTTTTAAAAATTGTTTTCCTAGTACTAAAGGTGTGTTTATATTTCTTCAAGAGCCACCCATGTTGTTTTTCAAGTGAATAAGTAGCTTACCTAGGTATGCCTAAGTTCAAATGCTGCCTTTGGTACATAATAAATTATATGACTAAAGGTAAGATAATCTGGTATTCCCTCTTTTAGTTTTCTCATCTGTGAAATGGGAGTAATAATAATTTCAATCCCTTTGGCACACTCTAGGCACTCCATAAAAGTTTATTATAGTGGCTAGCTTAAAATTTACTATCTTTTATAGTCTTAGTTTTAAAGAATACTCAAGAGCATATACAGTACAAAAATATCAGATATGTGTTAATAGTGTCGTTTACTATGTTATTATTAGTACCACTGATGATGTGCCAGGTACTGTGCTAAACATTTTACCTGTATTATCTTGTTGAATCCTCAGTTTCCCTGTGTGATGATAGGTACTGTCTCCATTTTGCAAGTAAGGAAACTGAGGCTTAGAGGTAAAGTAATTTGACTGAAGTTACCCATTTAGTGAGTGATAGTGCCAGGTTCCCAGTTCAGACCACCTGACTCCAGAGCTCTGGTCGTAAATATATATACTTGGGAAGAGGAAAGTTCTCCAGGGTATTAGCAGTGGTTGTCTTCAGGTAAAAGGGTTATGTGTACTCTCAATATGTTTCTGGTTTTCTGAGTTTCCTATCATTAGAGTATGTGTTTTTTCAAATGAGGAGGAAAAAATATTTTTTCAAAAAGGAACATTCATATCTTTCTTTCCAGGCAGTGAAATTCTTTTTTTTTTTTTTTTATGACTTTTCACATATTTATTATGAGAAATGAGAAACACCGCATTCCTTGATCCAGGTAGGTGGTTTTATTTCTTGAAAATAAAACTTTTTGTATCAATAGATTTTTGTACCTTTTCCAGTCTCTTCATGGAGATATAAGTACCCTGAAAACAACTTTACTTGAAGGCTTTGCTGGTGTTGAAGAAGCCAGAGAACAAAATGAAAGAAATCATGATTCTGGATATCTACATTTACTTTATAAAAGACCACTGGATCCCAAAAGTGAAGCTCAGCTCCAGGTAGGAGACTTATCCAAAAAGTGATATTTAATATCAAACACACTTTTGTGAAACTTACTATGAATTTGGATGACTGCCCCTAATGAAGTTGTGAATTTCCAACCTTAATTTCAAAACTTTCCAGAGATATCCTTAACTGCAGTAAAGAAAATGGCCCGCTTTTCCACTTGATATTTTTAATATATTTTTATTTTGTGATAAAATATACATAATATAAAAATCATTTAAATCATTTTTACTTGTATAATTGTGCGGTGTTAAGTACATTGACAGTGTTACATAACCTTCATCACTATTTCCAGACTGTTTTTGTCATCCCAAAATGGAAACTTGTCCCCATTCCCTTCCTCCCTGCCCCTGGTAAGCACTCTTCTGCTTTCTAACTATTTTGTTTAAGAGAAATCATATAATATTTGTCTTTTTGTGTCTGTCTTATTTCACTCAACATGATATCTTCAAGGTTTATCTGTGTTGTAGCATGCACCAAGTACTTCATTTCTTTTTATGGTGAATAATGTTCCATTGTATGGATAGACCACACAGTTTGTTTCTCCAGCCCTCTGTTGATGGACACTTCAGCTGCTTCTACCTTTTGGCTATTTTAAATAATGCTGCTGTGAACTTTGGTGTATAAATATCTGTTCATGTTCCTGCTTTCAATTCTTTTGGATAGATACCTAGAGATGGAATTGCCAGGTCATAGGGTAATTCTATGTTCAGCTTTCTGAGTAAATATCAAATTGTTTTCCTTAGCTACTGAATCATTTTTTATTCCCACTGACAATGTCTGAAGATGTCTGTTTCTCTGCATCCTTAACAAAACTTATTTCCCTTTTCCTTTTATTTTTTTAAATCTTTTTTATGAAGTGTTATTAATAAATTATTGTATTTTTCATTTTTTAATAATAGCCATCCTAGTGGGTGTGAACTGGTAATTCATATATAGTTTTGATTTGCATTTCTTTAACATGTAATGATATTGAGCATCTTTTCATGTGTTTATTGGCCAACTGTATGTCTTTGACAAAAAAGTCTATTCAAATCTTAGGCCTGTTGTCTTTTTGTTGTTGAATGATAGAAGTTCTTTATATATTTTGGGTTTTAAACCCTTATGAAATATATGATTTCAGATATTTTCTCACATTCTGTAAATCATCTTTTTTGATAATTCCTTTGATGAACAAAATTTTCAATTTAGATCAAGTCCAGTTTATCTTTTTTATCTTTTGTTGCTCATTCTTTGCCTACTACAAGGTCCTAAAGATATTTCCCTATGTTTTCTTCTAAGAGTTTTGTAATATTAGTCTTTATTTTGAGGTAGTTGATTCATTTGAGTTAATTTTTTTATATTGTGTGAAGTTGGGATCCAAATGCATTCTTTTTTTTAAAAAAAAAGATTTATTTATTTATTTAATTCCCCCCCCCTCCCCGGTTGTCTGTTCTCTGTTGTCTATTTGCTGCGTCTTGTTTCTTTGTCCGCTTCTGTTGTCCTCAGCGGCATGGGAAGTGTGGGCGGCGCCATTCCTGGGCAGGCTGCACTTTCTTTCGCACTGGGCGGCTCTCCTTATGGGGCACACTCCTTGCGTGTAGGGCTCCCCTACACGGGGGACACCCCTAACGGCACGGCACTCCTTGCGCGCATCAGCACTGCACATGGGCCAACTCCACACGGGTCAAGGAGGCCCGGGGTTTGAACCGCGGACCTCCCATGTGGTAGACGGACGCCCTAACCACTGGGCCAAGTCTGTTTCCCGCAAATGCATTCTTTTCCCTGTGGATTACCAGTTGTTCCACAAGTATTTGTTAATTCTTCTTTAAATGTTTGGTAGAATTAGCAGTGAAATCATGTGGTCCTGGACTTTTTTTGGTTGGTATGTTTTTGATTACTGATTAAATATCTTTATTTGTTATAGGTCTGTTGAGATTTTCTATTTCTTCTTGAGTCAGTTTATGCAATTTGTACATTTCTAGAAATTTGGCCATTTCTACTTTATCTAATTGTTGGCAATTGTTCAGAGTATGTTTTATAATCCTTTTTATTTCTATGTCTGTAGTGACGTACCCACTTTCATTCCTAATATTAGTTAATTGTGTCCTCTTTTTTTCTTAGTCTGGCTAAAGGTTTGTGAATTTTATTGATGTTTTCAAAAACCAACTTTTGGTTTCATTGATTCCCTATTTTTTTGCTCTTACCCATTTCATATTACTGCTCTCAATTTTATTATTTCCTTCCTTCTGCTAACTTTTTGTTTAGTTTACTCTTCTAGTTACTTCAGGGGTAGTTAGGTTAGTGATTTGTGTATATAGCTATAAATTTCCCTGTGAGCACTACTGTCCTTGTATCCTGTAAGCTTTGGTTTGTTGTTTTTCTTTTCGTTTGTCTCTAAGTACATTCTAATTTCTCTTGTGATTTCTTCCTTGGCCCATTGGTTGTTTAAAAGTATATTGTTTAATTACTATATATTTGTAACTTTTCCACTTTTCTGTTATTGATTTCTAGCTTCATTGCTTTTTGGTCCAACAAGATATTTTATATAAATTCCCTCTTTTTAAATTTATTAAAATTTGATTTGTGGGCAAACACATGGTGTATCCTGGCGAATGATCCATGCGCACTTGAGAAGAATGTATATTCTCTTTCAGGTGGAGTATGGTATATACATCTGCTAGGTCTAGTTGGTTTACGGTGTTGTTCAAGTCTTCTATTTCCTTTTTGATCTCCTTTCTGTATGATATAACATAATTGAAAATGGTGTATTGAAGTCTCCAATATTATTATACAACTATGTAATATCTCCCTTCAATTCTTTGCCTCATGCATTTTGGGGCTTTGTTGTTAGATACATATATGTTTATAATTACTGTATCTTCTTGATTAATTGAATCTTTTATGAATATATAATATCCTTCTTTGTTGCTTATAACCTTTTTTGACCTAAAATTTATATTTTCTCACAATAACATATTCACTCTGGCTCTCTTTTGATTACTATTTGCATAGAATATCGTTTCCATCCTTTGCTTTGTACCTCTTTGTGTGTTTGTATCTCAGGTTTATCTCTTCTAGACAGCATATAGCTGGATCATTTTTTTCAGCCCATCTACTGGTGTTTGCATTTTTAAAATTATTATTATAGAACTTGTAGGTTTACAGAACAATCATACATTAAATATAGGATTCCCATATGCCACCCTATTATTGACGCCTTATATTGGTATAGTACATTGCCTTTCAATAGGCAAGTTTAATCCATTGACATCTTTATTTTAAACTATTGACATTTATGGTATTAACTGAGAAAGGTGAATTTCCTTCTGTCATTTAACTATTTGTTTTCTGTATGTCTTGTCTGTACTTTTTTCCTCCATTACTCGATTAGTGTCTTTTTTTGTATTCAGTTAATATTTCGTAGTGTACTTTTTTTATTCCCTTCTTTACTTTTCTTTATGATTTTTAGTTATTTTCTTTCTGATTACCTTTGTGATTAAAATAAACATCTTAAACAAATAATTATTGTTTGAATAGTATCAGCATTGTTTCAATGGTATACAAATGTTTTACTCCTGTACATTTCCATACCTCTACCTTTCCAGTAGTATCAGCTCAGATTACATCTTCATATATTGCCCATTTCATAGATATTAATTACTTTACACATTTACCTCTTAATTTTTATAAGGGAATAAGCAAGCAATCACAAACCAAAAGTATAATAATACAGAATTTTATATTACCTATAGAGCTACCTTTATCATTGTTCTTTATTTCTTCTTATGGCTTCATGTTACTGTCTAATGTCATTTATGTCAGCTTGAAAGGACTCCTTTTAGCATATCTTGTATGGAAGATGTTTTAGTTTGCCAAAGGACTGCTGGTGCAAAGTACCAAAAATCTGTTGGCTTATGTAATGGGGGTTTATTTGGGGTAAAGTTCACAGTTCAAAAGCCTAGAAATGTCTAATTCAAGGCATCAGCAGAGATGCTTTCTCACCAAAGTTGTCTACTGTTGATATTATTCAGGCACAAGGGAAAGCAAGATGGCTGCTGATATCTGCTGAGGTCTCGGCTTTCCTCTCTGGGTTCATCTCCCCTTGAGCTGCTCTGTCGGCCCAGCCTCTTTGAGCCCCTTGGGGGTTCTGTTTTCCTGCAGTCCTCTCTCTAACATTGCAGAACCAAAGCTCCCTTTTCTTGTGTCTGCCTGTCTCATTGTCTCCCTTTATATCAGACCCAGCAGAAGGGTGAATACTCAACGTAAATCATGCCCCACTGATGTAATCCAGTCAGATAAGTCTCACACTCCGGAAATGGATTAGTTTAAAACATAATCTTTTGTTTTTTGGGATTTACAAAATTCATACTTTCTCAGAAGGTCTTCTGGCAATGAACTTCAGCTTTTAAAAAAAATTTGTAAATATCTTAATTTCTCCTTCATCGAAGGATAATTTTGTCGAGTATGGAATTCTTGATTGACAGGTTTTTTTCTTTAAACATTTTATATTCGCCATACCACTGTCTACTGGCCTCCATGGTTTCTGATAAGTCTACTGTTCTTTTTTTTTTTTGTAGGTACTGGGGATTGAACTCAGGACCCTCATGCGTGGGACGCAGGCTATCAATCACTGAGCAGATCTGCTCCCCAATGACAGTTGGGTTTTTTGTTTGTTTTTAGGAAGTACCAGGGATCAAACCTGGGACCTAGTACATGGAAAGCAAGTGCTCAACCACTTGATCTACATCCGCTCCCTCTACTGTCAGTCTTACTGAAAATCCTTTGTATGTGACAAGTTACTTCTCTGTTGCTACCTTCAAAATTCTTTGTCTTTGGATTTTGACAATTTCACTGTAATGATTACTGTGTGCATGTCTTTATGTATATACTGCTTAGTTTCACTGAGCTACTTGAATATATATTTTCATGACTTTCATCGAATTTTGGAAGTTTTCCACTATTATTTCTTCAAGTGCCTTCTCTACCCTTTATCTTGTCCTTCTGTGACTTCTATGATGTGTATGTTGACATGCCTGATGGTGTGCCACAGGTCCCTCAGGCTCTGTTAAGTTTTCTTTACTTACTGTCTTTTCTTTCCATTGGATAATTTCAATTGTCTTGTCTTTACTTTCGCTGGTACTTCTTTCTGTCTGCTTATCTCTGTCATAGAATCCCTCTAGTGAGTTTCTCATTTCAATTGTACTTCCAGCTCCAGAATTTCTGTTTGGATTCTTTTAATAATTTCTATATCTTTTTCTTTTCTTCCAGATATTTTCCTAATTTCCTTTAATTCTTTGTG
Source organism: Dasypus novemcinctus (assembly GCF_030445035.2). NCBI lineage: Eukaryota > Metazoa > Chordata > Mammalia > Cingulata > Dasypodidae > Dasypus > Dasypus novemcinctus. The sequence continues at coordinate 85,987,837 of NC_080680.1, read as the reverse complement.
CATAGTTTTATTTAACTCATAGAACATGTTTAAGACACTTGATTTCATGTCTTTGTTGAACAGTTCTAATGTATAAACTTCCTCAGTGATGGTTCCTGTCAAATTCTGTTTGTTTTTTTTCTGTGAATGGGCCTTACTTTCCTCATTCTACTTATGTTTTGTAATTTTTTTTGTTGAGAACTTGGTGTTCTGAGTATTACGTTATAACTCTGGAAACCTAAGTCTTTATCTTTGCTGGCTTTTTTTTCCTGTTGAGGACTGAAGTTGTCCACTTATGACTTTTCCACATTATTTTTGCTCCCAAGCAGTAAAAGGAAAGAGAAAATGAAAATAAAGAATGAATGAAAAAGAGATACTGACCTTTTAAGACTCCCCTGCTAGGTCACGGAGGGGTTGCACTTATGCACACCTCAGCAGGATCCTGGAGACAGCCAAGGTGGATGCAATCCCAGGTGCTGGTGCTCCTGGGGGCTACAGAGACACACAGGTTCTGTGATCATGGCAGTTGGCCCTGGAGTTCATTGCCTAGTTAGTGGGCCCTACCTGGGAATTTGTGTTTCTGCGTGTGACGGAGGTAGACTCAGATGTGAACTTTCTACACAACATGGCTGTTAGACCCCACCCAGAAACCTTTTGAGTGTCCCACAAAACAATGGAATAAGAATCTCATTTGGAATGAGAATACTGTTCAGGGTCAAGGGAAAGCCCCAGATTTCCTCAAAAGGCCTCACCACTCACTGGGGTTGGTGTATACTCAGGAGACTTGAATCTCTGGACTGGCCATGTGCCAGCTGGACCCTGAGCCTCAGCAGAGTTGCAACTCCTACTCTCTGGTTCATTGGATTTACCCAGGTCAGCTAACAGGGAGGTGAAGATGGTCAGCCACCACATCAGGGAACTGAGAGTGCCTACAACTGCAAGCAGGAGACTCACATCCATCAGCCATGTGGGATCTAAGACCCCTCTCAATTTAGAGTAGAGTGGACATCACCAGCCCAGGGTCCACAGAATGGAGGAATAAAATATGGATTAGAGTGAACTTACTGGTATTCTGCTGTAGAACTATTGTGACTAGTAATGGAAGAAACTGTAGCATTGATCCAGAGAAAGTGGCCAAGGTAGTTGCTGAGGGCAGGGAAAGGGAAGTAGAGATGAGATATGGGGGCATTTTCAGGACTAGAGTTGTCCTGAATGATGTTGCAGGGAGGGATGCTTGACATTGTATATCCTGCCATAACTTGCTGAATGTGCTGGGGTAGAGTGTAGACTACAATGTAGACTAGTCCATGCAGTGCAGCAGTGCTCCAAGATGTATTCACCAAATGTAATGAATGGGCCACAATGATGGGCGAGGTTGTTGATGTGTGAGGAGTGGAGGGATGGGAGGTGGGGTATGTGGGAAACTCTTATATTTTTTAATGTAGCATTTTTTGTGATTTATGTATCTTAAAAAAAGAGACTATTATTTAAAGAAAGAAAGAAAGACTCCCCTGCTGCTTTTGTCTGCCCTCCAATTGACATTGACTGCCCTCCAATGTCCCCCTTCAGCAATCAAATGTAGTATTCAGTAGCAGTAATCAACAATCATACTAGAAGCCTTTGGCTTTTGGAGGACAAAGTCCTTATTGCCTACTCTGCTACCGGCAAAATGCTTCAGAATTACTGGTTGCAAATCTCACAGGTATCTGCCACGTAGTTGGGGAGTGAGAAAGAGTAGCCAGTACATGGAAGGTGAAATTTATCAATGTTTACTTCAGCTTACCTTTGTCTTCATCCAGCTGTTCCCTGGATGCTACAGGTGTCTCCTTAGATGCCAGAATACCAAAATAGTTGATTTAGACTATTCCTCCCAGTTCAATAATTATTTCAGTGGAGGGATAAAGGCCTGTATCTTCCTATTCACCTGTCTTCTCACAATCCAGTTCATGTTTATTTGATTAAAAAAAATAGAATTCTTTGTTACATCTTCTTGGTAGAGAGTATTTCTTATATATTAAGAAAGATATATATATATATATAATATATAACACCAATAATATTTATTAAAATAGCAACAATTTATCAAGTGCCAGGTACTTTGCTAGATTTTTTTATTCATTATTTAGTCTTCAAAATAGCTGCTCTGCAAGGTAGGAGTTGTTGATTCCATTGTACAGAAAAAGAAACTGAGCCTCCTAAGACTAATAACTTGCCCAAGGTAATGTAGCTAATAAGGGTGGAACCAGATTTGAAGTTGCCATCCTCTTGGGCTCCTTCCTGTAAGTCATACTTTAGCAAGGTTACTTTTCTCATTGATTCTTAATCTCTGTTTATCTAATTTCTGGCTTTTATTTTTCATCTTTCAATTTACCCCAAATTGTTGTATTACAAGCCTATGATAGATGTTACCAGACAGAAGATCAGAAAATCTTCATGGAGTCCTAAGTCCTTACTGGGGATCATATTCTATCCCCTCACCTCATTCCTCCTCACCTTTGTCTACAGTCTGGTAGGGAAGTGTGTGTAGGTGGTCTTCCTTACCTAGGACTTGATTGTGATGAATTATTCCCTCTTGCCTCAGAGAATTGGAGGCCACAGACTCTACTTTTTCTGCAATTCCCATCCCATTCTTAGTAAATTATTGACAGTAGGAAAGTGAAAGAAATGGCCCCTCCTCCCAGAATGGCCGAGGAATCCTTGTTGTGTTCAGCAGACCTTCTGGTATGCCTAGGTGCTTCCTTCTCCTACTGTGGATATTAACTCTCCTAGTAAGAGATAGCTGACCTCCTGCCTACCTTTCATCAAATTACAGACACACACACATGTTCTATCCCAGTTACACATTTATTCTACATGCCTTTTTCACTTCTTGCTGTATGGCCAAACTAAGAGAAAAGCGTACAGCTTTTTGGGGAAACTTTTTCCATTTAAAAGAGAATAATTTTCTTTTTGTATGGTGCTAAATAGATGATAGCTAGCATTTATTGAGTTCTTTTATGCAAAACTCTGTTCTAACAACTTTTCTTGAGTATTTCACTCATTTATTTTCTGCTCTATAGATGAGAAAACTGAGATAAGATACTGAAACTGCCCAGGTTTTACCACTAATAAATGCTGGGGCCTTGAACCTGGGCAATGGAACATCAGAACCTGTACTCTTAACCACTGTGCTATAATTTATAATACATTTCCTACATCTGGAAATTGCTAGTGGCAAAGATGAACTTATAAATATAATATGAGCTATATTGCTATGTGACCACTGATGAGGGAGAGCAACTAAGTTACAGAAATGGGCCTTAAAGGAAGAGGTCATTTTTGCTGCTGGACAAGGTTGAGAGGACATTCCATGTAAAAGAAACAACATCAGGGAAGCGGATGTGGCTCAAGTGATAGAGCTTCCATCTACCATATGGGAGGACCTGGTTCAATCCCTGGGGCCTACTGGTGAAGAAGAAGAGAAAGAGAACCAGTGCCTGCACGAGAGCCTGCGTAGTAAGCCAGTTCCCGCACAAGTGCCCGTGTGGTGAGCCAGTGCCTGTGTGCATGAGTCACACACCGCAAGATGATGACGCATCCAAAGAGAGACAAGGGGAGAGTCAAGGTGAAGCACAGCAGAAACCAGGAACTGAGGTGGTGCAATTGACAGGGGCCCTCTCTCCATATCAGAGGTCCCCAGGATCGAATCCTGGTGAATCCTAGAGGAGAGAAAATGAGAAAAGAAGACAACACAGACAGCAAAAATAGCAGGGCGGGAGAAGAGGAAGGGGGAAAAATAAATAAATCTTAAACAAAAAAAAAAAATCAGCTAGTGCACAGAGATTTAATCATATCTGAAGTGTTCAAAGGAAAGGACATTCTTTTACTTTTCAAGTTAGTAGAAATTTTTATATGGTGTTCAAGTTATTGCTACTTCCCTTGAATCAGCTTTGCTTATTTTAAGTGACAGTTTCTCTTTCAGTTTGAACATATACCCCTATCTAAGAATAATTGGGAATATGTATTTAAACCCAGTGCCTTTGTACAAATATCGAGAGCTTTTTCCAGAGTTCCTATGTATACATATTTAACGGAATGCTTCATCTATATTTTTAATTTTTGAGTCAGGTTGCATATCCATGAATGTTAAGAGTGACCCATAATTTAAAGAATAGTATTCTCTATCTAAAATAAGTAATATACATAAGAATTTTTAATACTGGAACATTCAACTTCTAGTGCTGTTGTTTTATTTATTTTCCTTTTCTTCTAGTACTGATATTTTTTGTTTTGGGGAAGAGATGAAAGTTTTTAACTGGAGAAATGACTTTCATGTTCCATACTATGAATTGATAGGTTTAGAATTATTTTCTGCACTATATTCTAATATATTTTTGTCGATATTACAGTTAATTTCATGGGTGGGAGAGGAAATACTAAATGGATATTCAGTCTGAGTACCAGAGTGCTGTGGAAAATTCCCAGGCAGTGTTGAGATACTTTACAGGATCTGAAAAATGAGAACTCAGCAAGAACGTTTGTTCCCTAGAGGCTCTAGAAAGACACACCCATTCTTTTTCCCTTTTCTTTGTACCATCTTTCTGTCACACAGTAAAAAAAATTGACTTTTCTAAAACTGTTCTCTCATTTTATATACAGCTTTAATGATTCTATTAGAATCTGTTGCTTTCCTTGTTCATTGTAGTTCTCAATCTAAAATTACTTCAAAATTATTTTGACTTGTCTTGATATATCTTCCCAGAAACTACTGGAAAAATTGAGTCATTTGTGTTTTAATTTTGTTCTTTTAGGAAATTCGGCGTCTTCATCAATATGTGAAATTTGCTGTCCAAGATGTGAATGATGTTCTAGACTTGGAGTGGGATCGGCATCTGGAACAAAAAAAAAAACAAAAGTGAGTGAATTCTCTCATGCATCAAGGGTTGAAAGAGATTTCCTATAGCCTTTGTTTTTTCTTTTCCTTTTGAATCTTATCTTTGATGATTTTATTTTATTTTTTTACAGATTAGGACAAATTCTTTTCTATTTATTTTTAATTGTGGTAAAATATACATAACATAAAAATCATTTTAACTGTTTTAAGCAGATAATTCTGTCACATTAAATACATTGACATTGCTGTGTAACTTATTGTAAGACTACTTTCATCACCTAAATCAGAACTCATTCCCATTTAGCAGTGTCCCCATTCCCTCTTTCCCTGACCATTGATAATGACTCTTCTACTTTCTGTCTCTGTGAATTTGCTTAGTTTGAGTATTTGATATAAAAGAAATAATACAATATTTGTTCTTTTGGGTCTGTCTTATTTCACTCAACACGATGTCTTCAGGATTTATTCATGCTGTTACATACACCAGCATTTCATTTCTTTTTGTGACTATGTAATATTCCATTGTGTATATATGCCACATTTTGTTTTTCCATTCGTCTATTGGTTGACTCGTGGGTTGCTTCCACCTTCAGGCTATTTGAATAATGTTGCTTTGAACATTGGTGTACAAATATCTGTCCTAATGCCTTCTTTTAATTCCTATTGGTATATACCAGTGAGTGGAATTGCTGGGTTATAAGGTAATTCTATGTTTAACTCTGCAAAACTGCCCAACTGTTTTCCACAATGGCTGTACCATTTTACATTCCCACCAACAACCAAAGAGGATTCCTATACCCAATCCTTGCCAACACTTAATATTTATTTTCTTTCTTTCTTTCTTTCTTTCTTTCTTTCTTTCTTTCTTTCTTTCTTTCTTTCTTTCTTTCTTTCTTTCTTTCTTTCTTTCTTTCTTTCTTTCTTTCTTTCTTTCTTTCTTTCTTTCTTTCTTTCTTTCTTTCTTTCTTTCTTTCTTTCTTTCTCTCTCTTTCTCTCTTTCTCTCTCTCTTTCTCTCTCTCTCTTTCTCTCTTTCTCTCTCTCTCTCTTTCTCTCTCTCTTTCTCTCTTTCTCTCTTTCTTTCTCTCTTTCTCTCTCTCTCTCTCTTTCTCTCTTTCTCTCTCTCTCTCTCTTTCTCTCTCTCTCTTTCTTTCTTCCTTTTCTTTTTTTTTAAAATTTTTAAAGATTTATTTATTTATTTCTCTCCCCTTCCTACCCCCCCCCACCCTGGTTGTCTGTTCTCTGTCTATTTGCTGCGTCTTCTTCTTTGTCTGCTTCTGTTGTTGTCAGCGGCACGGGACTCTGTTTCTTTTTGTTGCGTCATCTTGTTGTGTCAGCTCTCCGTGTGTGCGGCTCCATTCCTGGGCAGGCTGAACTTTCTTTCACGCTAGGCGGCTCTCCTTATGGGGCACACTCCTTGCACGTGGGGCTCCCCTACACGGGGGACACCCCTGCGTGGCACGGCACTCCTTGAGCGCATCAGCACTGCGCATGGGCCAGCTCCACACCGGTCAAGGAGGCCCGGGGTTTGAACTGCAGACCTCCCATGTGGTAGACAGATGCCCTAACCACTGGGCCAAGTCCGCTTCCCTCTTCCTTTCCTTCCCTTCCCTTCCCCTTTCCCTTCCCCTTCCCCTTCCCCTTCCCTTTCCTTTCCTGCCACCCTAGCAGATATGAAGTGTTATCTCTTTGTAGTTTTAATTAGCATTTCTCTAAAGGCTAATGATGTTGAGCATCTTTTCATTTGCTTCTTGGACACTTGAATATCTTCTTTGGAGAGTGTCTATTTAATCCTTGACCCATTTTTTTATTGTGTTTTGTCTTTTTGTTGTTGGATTTAGCAATTCTTAATATATTCTGGATATCAGACATAGTTTTCAAATTTTTCTCCCATTCTGTAGCTGTCTTTTCACTTTGTTGATAGTATCCTTTTATGCACAAGTTTTTTTTTGTTGTTTGTTGTTTGTTTGTTTGTTTGTTTTTAGGAGGTACCAGGGATTGAACCTGGGGCCTCGTACATGGGACGTAGGTGCTCAACCACTGAGCTTTACTTGCTCCCAGACAAAAGAGTTTTTGTTTTTCATGAAGACCATTTTAATCTGCTTTTTTGTTATTGTTGCTTGTGTTTTGGAGTGTAAAATCTAAATTCTATTTCTTACTCTAATATCCTAAAGATATTTCCTTGTATTTTCTTTTAAGAGTTTTATAAGTAAAATAGCTCTTATATTTAGGTTTTTGATCTATTTCAAATTAACTTTTGTATAGGTGAGAGGTGGAGGTCCACATTCATTCTTTTGCATGTGAATTTCCAGTTTTCCCTGCATCATTTGTTGAAAAGACTAGTCCTTTTCTATTAAATGGACTTGGTACCCTTATTGAAATCAACTGACCATAGATTTGTGGGTTTATTTTTGGGCTCTTAGGTTCTCCCATTGGTCTTGCCAGGACCACACTGTTTTATTTCTCTTTTTATCTTTTTAGTTATTCTTATGAATAATCTTCCTTCCTACACTCTCCTTCAACCCTCTCTCTACTGTTTTTCCTTTCAACCTCAGAATTCCCTTTAGTATTTCTTGGAGGGCAGGTTTCTTATTGACAAACTCTCTTAATTTCTGTTTATCTGTGAATATTTTGAACGCACCCTCGTTTTTGAATGCCATCTTTGGTGGATACAGAATTCTTAGCTCATAGTTTTCTCTTTTAGCACCTTAACTATGTTATACCACTGCCTTCTTGCCTCCCTGGTTTCAGATAAGAAATCAGCACTTAATCTTACCGCCCTTCCCTTATGTGATGAATCTCTTTTCTCTAGCAACTTTCAGTATTCTGTCATTGTCCTGAGCATTGGACAGTTTGATAAATATATGTCTTGGGGTACACCTGTTAGGATTTATTTTGTTTGGGGGTGTTGTGCGCTTCCTGGACAACTACGTCCATGTCCCTCAAAAGAGCTGGGAAATTTTCAGCCATTATTTCCTCCAACAGTCCTTCTGCCCCCTTTCCCTTCTCTTCACCCTTTGGGATGCCTATAATGTTTATGTTTGTGCATTTCATGTTATCATTCAAATCCCAAAATCTCTGCTGGAATTTTTCTTTTTATCTATCTCTTCTACTTTGTCTGATTTCAGATGTACTGTCTTCCACATTGCTGATTCTTTCCTCTGCCTATTCCAATCTGCTGTTATGTGCTTCCAGTGTATTTTTTATTTCTTACATTGTGCCATTTGTCACTGTCAGAGCCATTTTCTTTTTATGTATGCTTACAATTTCTTCATTATGTTCTTGCAATGTCTTCTTAATACCCTTTATCTCTTCCTTCACTTCATTAAGTTGATTCATGATATTTGTTTGGACATCCTTGATTAGTTCCACATTCTGCATCTCCTCTTGTTTTTTAGTTTGTTCATTAGACTGGGCCATGTCTTCCTGTTTCTTAGTATGGCTTGTAAATTTTTGTTGTTTTCTAGGCATCTGTTTATTTTGACAGGCTTATTTGGTTGGTTAGCTTCTCTTTTTACTCTAAGGTTTTGCTTTTTTTTTTTTAATGTGTGTGGTAAGGTTCGTTTTTGACACTTGGTTCCTCTTATTCTGTATCCTTGCAGTTGTCTTTGTTCCCTTGGAAAAAATATTAGGACAAGAGGAAAGGAAAAAGAACAGAGAAAAAGAATAATAGTAATAATAATAAAAGATAGAACAAGAACTGTATAAGAGCTAGGAAAATAAATAAGCTAATACGAGTTAAAAAAATCATAAAAAATGCAGAGGAATAAGAGTAAAAAAAAAGAGTGGAATAGGAAAAATGAAACAAGAAACAAAATAGAGGGGGGAAAATAGAATGAATTAAAAGGGGAAAAGATGAGAAGAAAAGAAAGAAAAGAAAAAAGAAAAATGAAGACTAAACATGAAGAGGTGGAATGAAAGAAAAGCAACAGAAGACAGAAAATAGAAAATTGAAGGAAAGAAGTGAAATAAAGTAGGTAGAAAAAAATAAGAAAAAGGAAAAAAGGAAACAAAGAAATGGAGAAGACAAGAAGCAAAACAACAAAAAAAACAACCCAGGAAAAACAGCCTTCCTTCTTAGGCCCCTAGGGTGCTTCTCTGGCTGCCCATGCTCATCAATTAATTACCCTGCAGCCTGCCTTTTGATAAGCAATAAAAAATTGCTAAGATCCAAAAAAAAAAAGCTAAAACAAAATCTCAGTCTATACATTCCCTATCATAAGCTGCCCACTGGGTGCCTGATAACCTGATTGATCACTCTGAATCCCTTCTCTCAGGATGTACTGGGAATCAAACCAGGGACCTTGTATATGTAAGGCAGGAATTCCCACCCACACTGTTTTAATTACTGTAGCTTTTTAGTAAGTTTTAAAGTCACAAAGTGTGAATTCTCCAATTTTGTTATTTTATAAGATTGTTTTGACTCTTCATCACCCCTTGCAATTCCATATGAATTTGAGGATTTATTTTTCCATATCTGTAAAAAAAGGCTGCTCAAATATTAATAGGGAATGCATTGAACTTACAGATCACTTTAGGTAGTATTGACATCTTAACAATATCATGCCTTCCAATCCATGAAGATGAGGTATCTTTCTATTTATTTAGGTCTTTAATTTTTTTCATGTTTTGTAGTTTTCAGTGTACAAGTCTTTCATCTCCTTGGTTAATTTTATTTCAAGGTATTTTATTCTTATAGATGCTATTGTAATTGAAACTGTTTTCTGGTTGTCTTTTTCAGATTGTTGGTATATAGAAACCCAGCTGATTTTTGTGTGTTATCCTATACCCTGCAACTTTGCTGAATTCATTTATTAGCTCTGATAGCTTTCTTGTGGACTTGTTAGGATTTTCTGTATATAGGATCATGTCTTCTTCAATCAGGGATACTTTTACTTCTTCCTTTACAATTTGGATACATTTTATTCATAGTTCTAGCATGATCACTCTGGCTAGAACTTCTAGTATAGTGTTGAGTACTCGTGGCATCAGGAGGCATCCTTGTTTTGTTCCTCATCATAGGAGGAAAGCTTTCAGTCTTTCATCATCAAGTATTACATTTGCTGGGTTTTTTTCATAAATGCGCTTTATCAAAAGTTCTCTTCTGGTCTGTATTAGTCAGCCAAAGGTGTGCTGATGCAAAATACCAGAAATCTGTTGGCTTTTATAAAGGGTATTATTTGGGTTAGAAGCTTACAGCTTACCAGGCCATAAAGCATAAATTACTTCCCTCACCAAACTTTATTGCCATGTGTAGGGGCAAGATGACTGCTGAGGTCTGCCAACAGTTCAGGCTTCTTGGGTTCCTCTCTTCCCGGGGTTCCCTTTCTCTCCAGACTCAGGTGCAGTGCTCTCTCCTCAAGGCCAGCTGTAGCCCATCAAATAAACAGCTTTGTCTTTCCGCCAGGGCTTCTGCCATGTCTAAGGAGCTATCTCTGTTCCTCTGTGTTCTTCTCCTATGTGTTCATTTCCTGGGCTCCAGCTCAAAACTCTAACCTCCCTTCTCTGCAGTGCATTTTTTCTGGGAGTCCCTGCCCACCAAGGGAGCGGGGACTCAATGTGCTACTGACGTGGCCAGTCAAAGCCTTAATCATTATTTAATCAAGTAAACCTCTGAGTCCAATATAATCTAATATGCCCAGAGGAAGAGACCAGTTCACAAACATAATCCAATATCTGTTTTTGGAATTCATAACTAATGCCAAACTGTACATGGTCCTAGTTTTCTGAGCACTTTTATCATTAAAGGGAGTTGGATTGTGTCAGATGCTTTTTCTGCATCCATTAAGATGATTGTGGTTTTTTTCCTTCATTCTATTTATATGGTCTGTTACATTGATTTTCTCATGTTTAACTAGCTTTGTATTCCTGGATTAAAACTCACTTGGTCATGATGTATAATCCTTTTAAACATACTCTTGGATTTGGTTTGCCAGTATTTTGTTGAGGATTTTTGCAAAAGAATTTTATATCACATTTTTCTTCCTATTCCCTGTTTGGGATCAAAAATAGCTTGGAAAAATCACAAATTAATAACCCCAGAAAAAAGGATCAGCGAACTTGAAGGCAAGCCAATTGAAATTATCCAGTGGGAAGAGCAAAAGGGGGAAACGAAGAAAAATGAAAAGACCCTGAGGGACCTACAGCACGCCATCAAGTGTACCAACGAACACATCAGATGGTCCCAGAATGAAAAGAGAAATGTACAGAAAAAGTATTTTATGAAAAAAATGACCTAAATTTCCCAAATCTAGTGAAGGACATGATTATACACATCCAGGAAGTACAACAAACTCAAAGCCGCATAGCCTTTAAGAGATCTCCACTAACACACATTATAGTGAAATTGCTAAAAATCCAAAGACAGAGAAGTTAAGTAAGCCTCAGGGAAGAAGCAATTTGTTACAGACAAGAAATCCCCAATAAGAGTAACAGAAGCTTTCTCATCAGAAACCATGGAGGACAGAAGACAGTGAGTTGAGATATAAAGACCTTAGAGAAAAATAAAAAGGTCAACCAAGAATTCTGTATCTGAATAAATTTCAATTGACTTGTCTTCAATTTTGCTGACCTTTTTCTCTGCCTGTTTAAATCTGTTGTTGAATCCCTCTTGTGTTTTTTTTTAAAGGAAATTTTTTTCTTTATACTTTCCTGTATATTCCAAATTTTCTTTTTTGGGAAAACATACCTAATTAACTTGGGTAATTAAAAGGATGAGAGGAATGATGGCAAAGCTAAAAGAAAACCTTTTAGCGTAGTGTTCTGTCAATGGATATTTGGTTTTAGGCCATATATTTTTCTGGAAGGAGTAAGTTGTACATAATGAGAGCAATGAGGTTCCCACAATTAACTCAAAAATTAGGTCAGTTTTCAAAATGTTAAATTTCAGAAACACCTACACTTGACTAACAAGATTAGCACTCTAAAGAAAGAACCATGAAATGGCCTATTAACTTCTCTGTAAAGCTGTGATGTCACAGAATTTTTAGGTGGGGCAGCCTGAGTTTGATGTTAGGAGCAGGACTATAATGTTTTTAATTTAGTAAGCAGAATTTAATTAATTATAATATACTTCATGTAGAAAGGTTTCTTACCTCAACCTGGGTAACCACAGCTTGGAGCATAGAAATAAGAAGATAAAGGTTCACACTGACCCTTCCCAGACACTGTCCAAGGGGAGGATTCTATAGCTTATTGACTGGAATACTCAGCCCCTTGGGCATTTTAGCCCCTGTTAGATTTCATAGTTCACTCTTGTGGTTCTGGATTCATGTTTAATCATATGTGTTGCTTCTCCACAAGGGATTGAATGTGGTTACCTGACAGCATGAACATTCTACTCTGCTTCACAGTTGTATTTCTCTTTGTTAATTGACAAATCAGAATTCTTTTTTTTTTTTCCTTTTTAATGCTTGATACTAACAGGGAAACCAGGTTTCTTCTCTTTGAAAACCCATTGGATTTCCTACTTGACATGCTTTTCTAAGTTCCCTTTCAAATTCTTAAATCTACATGCGTTTCTGTTTAGATAGCCCTTCTCTATTTTAGGCACTTCTCTAAATATTACCTTGTGCCTCTCTGAAATACCTATTTTTAAAAGTTTATGTAGAACTATCTCTTAACCAGAGGCAGTCTCTAAGCTAGTTCTGGGCTTCTCAAGGAGTTAATGGGGAAGAGGAAATAAAACCACAAGTTTCTCTTTAGCCTAAGCATTCTTATTCTGTGATTAGTGTCAAAAGACAAAATACATATCTTCACATATTATACCGAGGAAAACTGTTGATTTGTAACTGCCTTAGGATCACTCATTTTGTTTTATTTGTAGTTTTCTCTTTTTAATTTTTTATAATTAATAGAGTCAAAGACATTTTTAAAAAATCAATATACTCAGGAATTTATAATGAAAAGCAGACGCCCCTGACCTACTTCTTTCTACTCTTAGATCTATGCCCCAGTGTTAACAACTATTATCCCCATCTTGTTTTGGGTTGGTTACCCCTCACCCTCACCCATGAATAATCATGTGCTTATTCCACTCTTTCATGACAACAGTTGAAGAAACAACTGATTTCCATAAATTTCCATTGAACCTCTGTTTATTTTTTGCTTTTTATTAAATATAACTTATATGTAGAAAAATAAACAGGTTTGTATCCTAAGTTTATAGCTGGATAATCCCTCCCCTTTTTATTTGTTTGTTTTTGCAGTTATTTTATTATTTTATTTGATAATAAGTTGTTAGTTTTCATCCACATTGACTATAGATTTTTGAAAGTGGTAACAGGTACATAGGTAACCAATGTATATAGAGCTTGTTTAACGACTCTCAATCTCATGTTTTTGGGACAACCATACATGGATACAGTATGAGATATTCCTTATTTCTTTGGCTTAGGCAACTTTGTCGAACCTGTTGCCAAAGCATTAATCTGGCATTCCCATCTTCTTCATGGCAAATTTCCAAATCTCTCAGTGTCCCAGTTGTACTGGGGTCCCTAAAGATTCAATTTTTAAAGATATAAATATGTTTATGCACTTCTCTAAAATTTAGTTAAGTATATGCACAGTTTAACCATGCTAATTTACAGAATATTTTTGTATCTGTTCAGAATATTTAAAGTAGATATTTCATACAGAAGTTATGCAAAATATATGTGTAAAATTAAAAGATATTAAGGCAATTGTGGCATACGAATATTCTCTATTTTACTGAAATACAAATTATATAAACAGTTATTACATACTGCTCTACGAACAAACTCCAAGAAATAAATTACTTCAAAAAGAAAAAAAAAACTCACTCCATGGATGCCCTTGTGAGTGCTGATGGTATACTCCCTGGTCACTACCTCACTGGTGGTGTGAGACCCTTCTTCTAGCCACCCTTCTTTCCAGGAGCCGTTCTGCCTGAGCCAGGCTGGAAAGGAAAGCGCCCCTTTGTTTTTGACTTCCATCTCTCTCCTGCCATTTTTCTTGGAGTATTTGGGGTTTTACCTGGCTTATTTATGCTACCCTTTGTTACAGACCTGTTCTGTGTATTATAGGCTGCTCTTTCTTTTTAGGTTTTATTCTCATTAGACTTTCATACCTTTAGTATCTTCTAGTAATTTCTTGAAGCTTCCTGTTCACTGGTGATTCCCCATTCATTTTTTTCACTGTTAAAGATGTAGTCTTGTGTGTGTAAAAGCATATATGCATGTATATATGTGAAATTACTTGAACCGTTCCCTTTAAATTGTTTTCTCATTACTGTCAATAGGCGCCTTCTTGTGCCAGAGCGAGAGACACTGTTTAACACCCTAGCCAACAATCGGGAAATCATAAACCAGCAGAGGAAAAGGTTGAATCACCTGGTGGACAGCCTCCAGCAACTCCGTCTTTATAACCAAACCTCCCAATGGAGCCTTCCTTCAACTGTTCCTTCCCAAAGCAGCACTAACAGGTCTGAAGGAGAATGGGCCTGTTAATGCTCCTTGTACTCAATAAATATGGTTGAATGAATATGAATGAATAAACATTTGGGGAATGATGACTGGTAGTCTTTGAGCAGTTCAGATAAGGGTTTGAAACCGACTCTGCTGTCTGCTGCCTGTGTGACCCTGGTCATATTCCTCACCCTCTCTGATCCTTTGTTTCTTTGCCAAAAGAAAATTGAGAATGATGGTCCTTGCCTCATGGGCTTGTTGGAGCATTAAATTAAATCTGTAATGCACCTAATATTGTGCATGAAATAGTGCTCAATAGATGAGAGCAGATACCATAATACTATTGTGGTTTTTAGAAATTAACCAGTAGGATTAGGTTGCCTTACTTGTTATAAGGCCAAGATTTGTCATTTTGCTTGACTGTGAAAACTTTCATATCTTGGTAGGTAGTTTATCCCTGAAGTTGCCAAGGTAGTTTTGTGTTTTCTGCTTTTAGACCAGTATAGATTTTAATTGCCCTTCCTTCTAAAATACCACCAGTGTTACTTTTGGTGTTTAATATTGACATTGCTATCTCTTCCCTTTTGTATTGTTGACATTAATTGATTAGATTACATGTTTCTATATTAGGGATGCTCTCAACTCCTGCATTTATATTTAGAAGGATAGTGCACCGACACCCCCCCACCTTCAGATTCTCATATCATTGTTCGTTTTTGTATAACACTGTCTTGTTTCAGTTTTGACAGTGACCTTGAAAGTCTGCGCAATACTTTGTTGAAAACCACCATAGAATCTCACTCCAAACCCATGCCCAAAATACCAGGTAAATACATTCTTCCACATCTTTCAGCTCTCTTTGTTCTCTTCCATCTCCTGACATCTTTAAAATCAAGTCTTAAGTATTTATGCGTTCATGAATTTCTTGCAGCTAAACTGTCCCCTGTGAAACAGTCACAGTTGAGAAACTTCTTGGCCAAGAGGAAGACTCCACCAGTAAGATCCACTGCTCCAGGTAAAGAGAATTAGTTCTGAAATCTTAACTATGTGTGGGGTAGGGTATGTGTGTTTTCCTTTTGGCTCTTACTAGAGGGCAGTAGAGAGTAGAGAGACTGTCCCCAGAATTTGTGGTCTGGGTATTAGAATAATAAATAAATAATCAATAAAGCGGCTCAAGGTGGTTGTTTTGGCCTTTTGAACTGTTTTCTGTAGACTTCATTTATTATGGCAGTGATTCCTAAGGGTTTGGGGGAAGCTAAAGCCAGCCTCTGGTATCTAAACCTCTGCTTTAGCCAGAGAAGCTTTAGTTTTGAGTAAGATTTCATTTGGGAAAAAGACTCCTTAAAAAAGAAGAAAAAACACTATTTATTAAATATTGGGGGTTAAAAACACTTGTTGGGAAAAAACCATATAACTGATTAAAGATTCTTTTTGTCATTAAATTATCTGCATAATTACCTCAGTTTTCTTTTATTAAAAATGTGTTTTAAACAACTTCAAGCATAACCCTGCTTTACCCGTATTTGTCTTTTTCTTTGGAATTTTGTTTTTGGTAAAATTATTTTTATATACCAACAACAAATGCCTCTTGGTAATTAAAATAGTTTAATTTAATCTTACTGTACCATGATTTATTAATTTTTCTGTAATCATATAGGGTTAGATTAGGTGTCACACACAAGTGAATTTTTTTAAATAAGTTTTCTCCTTATCTAAAGAATACATTCTATTGGTAAATAATTGGAAAAACATGGAAAAGTATAAAGAATAAAAATTACTCTTATTACTTGACCCTAATACAGCATCACTAATGTCATTTTGGTTTATTCGTTTCCATACTTTTCTTTGCTTATGTAAACTTGGTAGTTTTGAAAATGATATTGAGCTGATAACATTTAGAGTTTTGTGTCTTGGTTTTTTTTTTAATTTAAAAAATTCATGGCCTTTCTAGATTTATATATTCTTTGAAAACATGCCTTTTAATGACTGCCCAGTATTATAAGAAGACCATGCTTTACTTACCCAGTCCTTGTTAAGTTTTAATCTTTTTTTTTTTAAAGATTTATTTATTTATTTCTCTCCCCTTCCCCCCGCCCACCCACCCCAGTTGTCTGCTCTCTGTGTCTATTTGCTGCGTATTTTTCTTTGTCCACTTCTGTTGTTGTTGGTGGCATGGGAATCTTTTTGTTCCGTCACCTGGTGGTGTCAGCTCTCTGTGTGTGCAGCACCATTCCTGGGCAGGCTACACTTTCACGCTGGGCAGCTCTCCTTACAGGGCACACCCTTGCGCATGGGGCTCCCCTACGCAAGGGACACCCCTGCGTGGCACGGCACTCCTTGCGCGCATCAGCACTGCACATGGGCCAGCTCCACACGGGTCAAGGAGGCCCAGGGTTTGAACCGCGGACCTCCCATGTCGTAGACGAGCTCCCTAACCACTGGGCCAAGTCTGCTTCCCAAGTTTTAATCTTGTTGCCAAGATTTTACTCAGAATATCCTTGTTCACAAATCTTTATGTCTCTGATTTTATCTTTATGATAGTTTCCTTACAGGTGAGATTTATGTAATGTATATATTTATTCATTCTGCAGTGGGAGTACCTACTTTGTTCTAGAGTGGTAGAGACATGGTCCCTGATCACATACAACTTTTAGTTCAGGGAGGAACACAGATATTAAACAGATAGCTACACTTTATACTCAATTACTATTATGATACACATGGTTACGAGTAACTCAGAGTATAGAAATGTTTTTAACTTTTAAAATTGTGGTCTATGACACGCATGCGGTAAAGTGCACAGAACAAAAATGTACATCTGTGTAAACTCTACTCAGGGTAAGAAAGTGTTGCCAGCTCCCTAAAAGTTTCTCTCTGCACCTGCAGTCTGCCCTCCACCCCAAAGGTACCACTATATGAACTTTTATCCCTTTTCCTTAAAAAAACAAAAAACAAAACTTTCATTATCTTTAATTTATTTTGAAAAATGTCAAGCCTCTAGAAAGTTGCAAGAATAATACAGTAAACACCCATTTCACCAAAATTTACCAGTTGTTAGTTTGCCACAATAACTTTTTCTCTCCCCCATTCTCCCTTCATCCACACACATTATTATTTTTGCTGACCTATTTGAAAGTATATTATAGACAGGACCCTATACTCTTTTTTTTTTTTTTAAAAGATTTATTTTATTTATTTATTTCTCCCCACCACCTTGTTGTTTGCACTTGCTGTGTCTTCATCTTCTTTATTTCTTTAGGAGGCACCAGGAACTGAACCCGGGACCTCCAATGTAGAAGGGAGGCACCTAATCGCTTGAGCCACCTCTGTTCCTTGCTTTGCTGTGTCTCTCATTATGCTTTTCCTCCTGTGTCTCTTGTTGCATCATCTTGATGCATCATCTTGCTGTGCCTGCCCATTGTGTCAGCTTGCTGTCTTGCTCATCTCCTTTAGGAGGCACTGGGAACCTCCTCTGTTCCCTGCTTTGTTGTATCTCTCATGTTTTTCTTCTCATGTCTCTTGCTGCGTCAGCTTGCCATGCATGCCCATTGAGCAGGGATCACAAATATAGAACATTTCTTCATCACAGAAAGTTCTACGGTCTAGATGACAGGTTGGCAAACTTTTTCTTAAAGGACCAGATAGTAAATATTTTAAGTTTGCAAGCCCTGTGGTTTCTGTCACAGCAACTCAATTCTACCTTGATAAAGAAAAAACAGCCATAGACAATATGAAAACAAACATGTCTGTATTTCAAAAACACTTTATTCATAAAATCAGTCAGCTGGCCTATGGTCATATTTTTCTAATCCCTTATCTAAAGTGTTTTGACTCGTCCTGGTGGTTTACATTTCCATATTAATGTTAGAATTGCGTTATCAAATTCTGCCTCCCTTACCCTCAAAGAAAAGTTGAGATTTTGATTAGGATTGTACTGAATCTCTAAATCAATTTAGAAGAACTGATATCTGTCAATGTTGCCCTTTCGCTTCCTGAACATAGTATGTCCCTCAATTTATTTGGGTTCTCTTTAGTTTCTCTTAATGTTTTCTGCATGAAAGGGATGTACATGCTTTTTTGAATTTATTCTTAAGCATTTCATTTTTTTTGATGTTTGTGTAATGGTAGTTTTTCCCTTAAAATTCATTTCATGTTTTATGTTGAATGTGGCGTATAGAATTATGCTAGATTTTTGTATATGACTTTGTATCCAGCAGCCTAGCAAAACTCATTTATATTAGTGTGTCTGGTTATTTCTTGAATTTTCTATGTTAATGATTATATTACCCATGGATCCTAACAATTTTGTTTGTGCCTTTCTAGTTCTTATCTTTTATTATTTTTCATACCTTATTTCACTGGATAGGTTCTGCAGTGCAGTGTCCAGTAATAAATGGTGAGTGGGCATTCTTGCCTTGATCTCAGAGGGAACACCTTCTGTCATTCACCATAAGATGTGAGGTTTGCTGTTGTTTTCTATGGGTAACCTAAAAGTTATCTTTTATTCCTAGTTGGCGAAAGGGTTTTATGTTGAGTGGATGTTGGATTTTATCAAATACTTTTTTTGTACCAATTGAGATGATTATATGATTTCTCTAATTTTTCTTCTGTTAATGTGGCTTGCTGCCTTTCCTAATTTGAGCTAGATCTTAAGGAAAATAAAATCCTTTAAATTTCAGGGGTATCCCTTTCTAATGCCAGGAAAGTAGCTACATATTTGATCATCACAACAGGAAGCATTATGTATCAGCTCTGGAGGCAGTAGCAGCCTCCTGCGCTCTGAGAGTAAGCATGGCCATTGCATCTTTCTCCACGTCTCTCTACCCAAAGCAAATAAAGATCATTGGAAAGAGGAAGGAAGGAAACTGAGAGAATCTCCAGAAATGTCAGACTGTGGGAGTTACATAGTTATGCCAGTATCTTTTGTTTGTTTGTTTAATTAACAACTTTATTTCACATTCACAAAAATGAAAGAAGAGAGAAAGAGAAAAAGGCAGCTCAACAAGTTATAGAAACATTACTACTAAAAAGTTCCCTGTAGTAGCACTGAGGTTCTTGTTCCTTGATGAATCCTTCTTGCTCTTTGCTGATTTCCTCTTTTGTTTAATATCTCTGCCTTCAAGGGCACATGTGAATTTACATCAGGCTCACCTGACTAATCCAGGGTAATCTCTGTATTTTAAGATCAACTGATTAGTAGCTGTAATTTCATCTGCAGAATCCCTTTTGTCATCTAATGTAATATAACCATGGGTGAGGCACCAGGGGGCAAAAGTCATGAGGGTAAAAATTCTATCTAGCAGTAGAATTCAGCCTCATGTATCAGATTGTTGTTAAGCTCTTTGGTCTTTGAAGTCTGATATACCTGGATTTGAATTCTGAATCAACTACTTGCCATTTACATTTCCACAATTACAGTAGAACTGGTTGGGTGCCGGCTTCCCACATATCCAATCCCTGGTTCAGTCCCCAGCCCAGGTACCTGAAAAATAAATAAAAATAAAACATTACTTAAAAAAAGTAAAGGGAAGCAGATGTGGTTCAACCAGTTGGGCAGTCACCTACTGCATGGGAGGTCCTGGGTTCGGGTTCCAGAACCTCCTAAAAAGAAGATGAGCGGACACTGTCCCTACTGCAATGAGTAGATGCCACAACCTAGCAGATGCCACAGCCTGTGGGTAGCAGATGTGGCTCAGGCCATTGGGCAGTCGACTTTCATGTGGGAGGTCCTGTGTTCGGTTCCTGGTGCCTCCTGGGGAAGGCGAGCAAACAGTGAGCACAGGCAAGAGAACCAAAGAACCATCTGTGTGGGAGAGGTAGGGGGGGTGAATAAAGAAAAATTGAAAGTAAATAAATAAATCTTTTTTAAAAAATTAGAATTGCTAGTGGCTACCAAATCAGACTCTTTAGCTCTAGCCCATAGCATTTGATTTTCATATGCATTTGTATATGCTGCATTCACATTATGACAAATAAAATCTTGCAAAGTAATATGCCTGTTACAAACAAGTCAATAAATACTAGCAAATAATTTTAAATAACTTGGAAGGAGAAAGGGCTGTGTTTTTTGGTTGGTTTTCATTTTTCCAATGTATACAGGCAAAATGTGCATTCTGAAATTCATGGTAGAAAGTAACATGGCTTAAGGCTTTCCATAATTTATAAAAAGAAAAACAAACAAGCAAAAAACAGGGAAGGCCAGGGTTAGGTTCTTTGGTATTTCTTTGTTTACATGTAATCATCTTATTCAAAAGAATCATTAGATTTATCTGAAAATGTTTGAGATACTCAGGACTGAGAAGGTTTTGTCTTTTCCACTTTATCTTCTAAGAACAATCCTAATGCAAACTGGAAATATTTATGTAATCTAAAACTTCTTTAAAAATAAAAAATTTTTTAAAGGATTATTGTTGAGGAGTGATAGCAGTGGTGTGGCTGCTTACCCTACTGTGGAAGAGTGTCTGTTACTTTTCTGACATATTGTTATTCTACCTGTGAAATTTCCACTGAGGCCTCAGAGTTTCCTGCTTTTACATCAGCATTCATTCTGTCTCTCACTTTCTTCAGATTCTTTTATTTTTTTTGACAGTGAAATGTTCTTGTCCTACACGGCTCAGTTTTTCAAAGCCCCATTGGGACCAAGACCCAAAACTATCTTTGTTCATGCCTGACAAGTTACTTCTACTTAAAATAAGTAATAATTAAATCCTTTTACAAATTGGATAGTTCTCTCTTGACAGTGAAAATTACATAGCTTTTGGCATTACTTTGAGTAGTCTAAATTGTGTTGTTTTGGGCTTTGTAGCCAGTCTCTCTCGATCAGCTTTCCTGTCACAGAGGTATTATGAAGACTTAGATGAAGTCAGCTCAACATCATCCATTTCCCAGTCTTTGGAGAGTGAAGATGCACGGGTGTCATGTAAAGATGAGGATGCAATGGTCCAAGTCCCTAGGCATGCCCCTGTGGTTCGCACTCCTTCCATCCAACCCAGTCTCTTGCCCCAGGCAGCTCCTTTTGCTAAATCTCATCTGATTCATGGTTCTTCACCTGGGATGGGAACTTCAGGTAAGTAAAGAATGAGAAGGAAAACTGTTTTCCCCCTATTAGGTTTCCAGCTAACGAAGGAACTATAACTGAGTTCTGTACTATCATACCCATAAGGTCATTGGTTCCAGCCCATTTCTGCTAATATTCCAAAAATTAGAAAACCAGTTCAAAAGATATGTGTTCCTCCTGAAAGAGGTTGGTAGGATGTGGTCAGGAAGAAAAGCCTGCATACTTTAATAGCTTTAGTATTAAGTCCAGCTTGTGTTTTTTTAAACTGATCTTTCAGGAGTAAAAGTAGGAGGCTGTTTAATTTATCTCAGTTTAAAGCAACATCCACATACATGCCTTTCAAATTCCAGCTTATTTCAGTCTTACTTGTAGACATGTTCTGCCTCAAAACTGTTAAAGTGCCCATTGTCAGTATTAGCTCACTGAAGTGGGCCTGTATTATATCCTCACACCTTCAGTGTTCAGAGTCAGGACTTTGCATAGCAGATAACTTCTAGCAGAGAACAAATATGTATGATTGTGAGGCACTGAAATATGAATAGATTCTATAAGAAAAGAGTGGGGAATTGATCTATATTGGCATAAAAGTTGTGCTCAATCAGGATTAGAGGAAACAATTATGCAAAGTATTTTGGCTAATAGAAGTGGGCAGGCAAATTGCGTGTGGCATCTTGAAAGATGTGGGTGTCAGCCTGTGAGTTTACTAGTACTTTTCTAACTTAATTCTTAGGAAATTTTCAATTTTAGTATTTTCTCTGTACCCTAACATTTTAACTTTTGTATATTCCTCCCCTCTGACCCACTCTCTCATTTAAATTTTTTTTCCCTCAGTATCTCCACCTACTAGCAAAGTTATTCCTCAAGGAGCCGATTCCACAATGCTTGCAACAAAAACCGTGAAACATGGAGCACCTAATCCTTCCCACACTATCTCAGCTCCCCAGGCAGCTGCTGCTGCAGCGCTGAGACGGCAGATGGCCAATCAAGCACCAGGTAAACACTGTACTGCCGTACCTAGGCCAGGGCAGCAGGTAGCAGGAAGCAACTAGCTTGTTTTGTTGCCCTTCAGAAAAGAAGACTGATTTGTAATAGCCCTTTACCCTTTTCATGGGGACAATTCTGAGAAGGAGGGGATTTGGTTCTGAATTCCTTTTAAGAGAGATATGAAATCTTCTACATTCAGTTAAATAGAAAAAATCAATGCTGTTTTCTGTTTGTTTCTTTCTTCTATGAATTTGATGATCCCTTCTTTTGAATGTTTGCTCTGAGCTCTGAAACTAATCTTTGCAATTTGATTATATCATAACATTAGAATCATTTCTCACATAGTATCTTTTTTTTAAAGATTTATTTATTTATTTATTTATTTCTCTCCCCTCCCCCCCGCCCCAGTTGTCTGTTCTCTCTGTCTATTTGCTGTGTGTTCTTCTTTGTCTGCTTCCATTGTTGTCAGCAGCACAGGAATCTGTGTTTCTTTTTGTTGTGTCATCTTGCTGCGTCAGCTCTCTGTGTGTGCGGTGCCATTCCTGGGCAGGCTGCACTTTCTTTTGTGCTGGGCAGCTCTCCTTACAGGGCGCACTCCTTGCGCATGGGGCTCCCCTACACAGGGGACACCCCTTCATGGCACGGCACTCCTTGCACGCATCAGCACTGCACATGGGCCAGCTCCACATGGGTCAAGGAGGCCCCGGGGTTTGAACCACGGACCTCCCATTTGGTAGATGGACGCCCTAACCACTGGGCCAAGTCCACTTCCCCTCACATAGTATCTTAAGGATTTGGTAGCCCTGTAAGGTAGGTATTATGCCTGCTTAGCTTTTATTTATTTGTTTTTTAAGGAGGTACTGGGGATTCAATCTGGGACCTCATACATGGGAAGCAGGCACTCAAATCAGTGAACTACACATACACCTCATTGTACTCGCTGTCTGCTCTCTGTGTCTCTTCATTGTGTGCGCTCTGTGTCTGCTCTCCTTCTTTTAGGAGGTACTGGAAACTGAACCCAGGAACTCCTATGTGGGAGGCAGGAACCCAACAGCTTGAGCCACATTCACTGCCCTCCTTAGCTTTTGAATAACCTAAGGGTCAGAGTAATGAAGTGTTCTGCCCAAGGATACCTGACCAATTGGTAACAGAACCCACCTCCACCCATGTGCTCCTTCCCTTAAAATTGCAAATCTGCCTTTACAGATGGAAACTCTCATGAGCTGATCAGTACTAGCACTTAATCAATAGTTTGTGGTATCCCAAATTTTCTACATTAGGATTTAGCAATCTAAGTAGGTATGTTGAGGACTTGGAGTTATCACTAGTCCAATTTGTACAAGTCGGCAGGAGATGATTTTGCCTACTCCTCTACCACTCTTCCCCCCCCACACACACACACACACACTGGGAATATTTGACAGTGTCTGGAGACATTTTTGGTTATCACAACTGGCATTTAGTGGATAGAGACCTAGGATTCTCCCCTCCAAAATCTTAAAATGCACAGGACAACCCTTCACAACAAAAGATTATTTATCCTAATATGTCAGGAATGCCAAGGATGAAAAACTGTGAAATAAGCCAAATGTTTTAGTTTTAGCTGAATAAAATTATTTTTTACTCTTGTTACTGCTTAGAACACCTATCAATTTAGATATTTCTTTTAAAAGAAAAGACTAGAAAGACATGGTAATTTGACTTCGACAAAAAGAATGACCATTAGGCAGCAATAAATCAAAATATTTCCAAAGAAATGTTAAAAGATTAAAGCCTTTATTATGCATCTAAAATAGATAATGAAGAGCATAAACAATAAACTTTTTAAGGTATTTTCAAGCCTTATGAAAATAAAATTCTTTTATTACCTGGACTAAGCAGAATCCTGGCATTGGTGCTGAGTAGTTTCCAAATAAAGCTGATGGAATTGACTATTTGTAAGCCTATATATGCCAGGATTTGGGAATATTCCACTGTCAGCAGAGGTGGTGTAATCTGTAGTATCATTTTAGAAGCAAAACTTTCAAAGTTGTAGGCGCTTTTGAATGTGGAAAATGAAATACGTGTGTTTGAGGCAAGATGTCTCTGGTTGCCTCTCTCGGAAGGAGGGAATAAAAGAGAGCCACCACAAATCTACCATTCTAACTGGGGAGACAGAGTTCAGCTTTCCAAAGAAAGATAGAAAAGATTTGAGAGTTTTACTCAGGCTTTCTTAAATTTTATTAAGTCTTTAGGAATATAATTTTAAATTATGGGACACACAAAGAGAAGTAAAAGCTGAGTAGCCTGAGGGAGATAAGTGGGGGTCAAATCCATCCCTGTTGTCACCCCTTAATTCAGCCCTCTTGACCTTTTCTCCCATTCTTTGTCCAAGCTTCCTTTTCCAGATTTAATCATTTTGTATCCCTTTCTCACTGTGTGAGCTCCCTAAGAGAAGAAACTTTATTTTAGACATCTTTTGTATTCCCAGCACCTAGCATAGAGCCTGGCATATAATAAGCCTATATAAAAGACAGAATGAATGAATGGCAGAAATCCTGAATGTGAAAGCTTTTAATCCTATAGCTCTTCCTGCCCTTTTCCAGGACAAGCCAACAACATGACACATATCTCAGCTGTGCTCTAGAAAAGCTGGACAAGGAATTCTTTCGCCCTAAACTAGTATATTTGATTAAGTTGAACAAAGCCTCATTCCATGATCCTTGTTAATAGATTAAGCTGGGTGTTCCATTGAACACAGCACTGGAGAACTACTTAGCATAGATTTCCTGCATGCAGTAGGTTGTGATCTTGAGTTCCTATCCTGGTTATTCATTTATATATGGCCTCTCTGATTCTTTACTGATCCATTAATATGTCTCTTTCTCTCCTCTCTACTTAATTAGCTGTAAATACTTTGACTGAATCGACTTTGAAGAATGTCCCTCAAGTGGTAAATGTGCAGGAATTGAAGAATAATCCTACAAACCCCTCTGCAGTGATGGGGTATGTTTTTTTTTTTTTTTTCAGTTTTTAAACCCGTACATTATTTTGTAATAGGGATGCATTGCCTGTAGGGTACGGCTATCACAGTGTGAATATTTTTCCAGCAGAAGCCTTAAGTTATAAAAGGGATGTACTGCCAATCCTGTGTATACAGTTGGTTTTCAGGGGATATTCCCCTTCAACTTGCTAGTAACACTTCTGCATAAACCTTTAAAGTCTGCCTTAATGACACATACTCAGTTTGCTGTTTGCCATGTTAAGTACATGTAGCCCAAAGTAGGGTTATTAAGTCAAGTGTATTGTTTGTTTTTTAATGCACTTGAGGTTCTAGAGTTGATGCTTCAGCACCAGTGCAGACTATGGATTCTGAAAAATCTGTGGTGATCTTGAGAATGACAGTCTCCTTCATTTCTCTCCAGGCATTTATCTTTCAAGTATCACTTCCATTTGGAGACCACCAGATTCTTCTTTTTTTTTTTTCCAGCCATATTTGAGGGCTAGATCATTAATGGAGGAACTCATTTTTCCAAATCTATATTCATATTCAAGGTGCTGCTTCCTTTCCTGTATTCTGAATAGCACAGTTCCTAGAATATGCCTTTGCCCTGTTTTGCTCTGCATGTTTTGAAACCGTGATCTGTTTATTCCAGCCAGCCTCCCCTGTGGCACAGGGAAGAGTTGGGTGACATTTCCTCAGTTTGAATGTGGGGATTGTGAGGGCCAGTGTCATTCATGGAGTCCATGTCTGAAGTCCAGTAGCAAGAAGATTAGCCACAGATGTGTGACCTTTTCCCAACATGCTAGTTCTCCATTGCCCTCAAAAGATCCATTCTTTTTTCTGTTCCATTTTCCCCTTATCTAGTGACCCTGCTTCATTAGTCCACTAGCCTTCTCTTTTTTCTCCACCTTTATCCATTTATCAGCACTGCTACTCCAGGAATTTTTTATTTATCTCAGGGCTATAATAGCCAAAAAACAAGCCTATCTAGTTTTTGTCTTGATAGTGACCTTGGAGCCTTGGTATGCTATTTAGACCAAGATGGTATTTGTGGTTATCTCAGACTTTTCAAGGAAAAGAGCTATGTGTTAGAGAGTTTGGTAATTGTACCCAGATTCCTAATGTAGGGAAGGCAAGGGAAAGCCACTGAAAGAATATTACATAAGATGGGAAAATCCAGTGTATGGTGAAAGAAATACAGTCTGGTATTTCTGAGATTGTTTGGCCATTAACCATGTATGAAAAGTGCCTCTTGGCTTTTTTCTCAAGCTTTGTTTCCCTCAAACGGTTGATCTGAGCTGATGTTTGATAAGGGCTTTGTTAGAGCAGCAATTCCAAATTTGCTCTCTTTTCTGTCTAAGAAAAGCAGGCAAAAAAATTAAAAAGATATCTTAAGAAACTTTCTCTTTCTCTCCTTACCGAATTGGACTTGGATACAGAATTGTAATTTGTGTACCCAGCATGGTGCCGGGAATATAGTTACTTTTTAATAACCATTAAATAATAAGTAAACTCTGCTGTAAACATAATTGATAAGTGAAAGTTGATGTTTACCATCTTCATTGTGATTGTGAGGGGAATACCTTCATTGTTAAGTTACTTGCTTTCAGATTCTTTTAAGCAATAGTTTTCTAAGTGTATTTTAACTATTTAGTTTTACACTTAGCTTTTTCTGAGTATGTTTCAGAAGATGTCATAGGATGAGCTTCCGTATTTCTGCCATTGGCGTATCTTATATTCATTGACTCACTATCTGTTATAAGGTAAAGGGTTTATCTGAGAAACTAGATGGCTATTCAGACTCCTCTCCAGTGGTCAATCCCTTTATTCTGCAGATTCTTATGGAGCACCTACTATGAGCGTGAGATTGCTCTGAGTATTAGGGATAAAGTAGTGTATAAGACATTGAGTTCCTGCTTTCAAACACTTATATTTTAACCAGAGTACAGCCACTAAACTACCAATTACACAGTTAATTTAATTTCAGTGTTAAAATTTCAAAGAAGTACAGGGTGCTAAGAAAGCATATAATAAGGTAGCCTGATGAACTCTGGGGTTCGGAAAGAGTTTGGTTAAGAAAAGATAAAATTGAACAGTGATCAGAAGTTGTATACAAAGAGTAGAGAGGAGTGTTTTGGACAGAGGGTGCAGAATATATGAAAGTCCAAACCTGGGAAAGAGCAGAGCATGTTTGAGGTAAAGTTGAAAGAAGGCCTTCCTAGAAGGAAGGAAATGGAGTACAGAGAACTGAAGCCAGATGAAGTTATAAGAGATGGGGATTTTATCCTATTTTCATTTGTTTTTACCATACACCAGACACATCATTCCTTTCAGAACTTTGGTTTTCATTTATTCATTTATTCATTCTTTGAATGAATTATTTCATAGCGTTTACTATGTACTACATGCTGTTCTTCGGTCTTACAGATAAAGCAGTTAACAAAAAAAAAGAAGAAAAAAAAAAACCCTGCCCTAGTTATGTACAGACAAATAATAAATGAAATAAATTAGTGAAATATATAGCATATTAGATGATGATAGATGCTGTGGAGAAAATGAAAGTATCAAAGGAATTCAAGGAATGTTTTCTTGGTATGGGTGGCAGTTTTTAAAGAGTGTCCAGAGAAGGCTTCTGCAGGAAGATGACATTCGAATAAAGACCAAAAGGAGGTAAGAGAGCAGAAACGAAAATCCCAGGTAGAAAGGCTGAAGCAGGAGCTTTTCTGGCAGTTTTGTAAAGAGTTTGGTAGAATTTACCAGGGAAGTCATCTGGCCTAGAATGTTCTTTGTGGGAAAATTTTTAAGGATAAATTCAATTTCTTTAATAGGTGTAGTATAGGG
The DNA here is from genome assembly GCF_030445035.2 of Dasypus novemcinctus. Classification (NCBI taxonomy): domain Eukaryota; kingdom Metazoa; phylum Chordata; class Mammalia; order Cingulata; family Dasypodidae; genus Dasypus; species Dasypus novemcinctus. Next base: position 85,959,697 of record NC_080680.1, on the reverse strand, counting down.
CTATTTCAGTTACCTTTTTCTTCTTGAATGAGCTTGGATAATTTGTATCTTACAAGAAATTTGCCCATTTCATTTAAGTTGTCATATTTATTGGAATAAAGTTCATAACAGTCCCTGATTATCCTTTTTAATATCTATGGAATCCATAGTGCTATCACCTTCTTTTTTGTTACTGGTAATTTGTGTCTTCTCTCTTGTTTTCCTGATCAGACTGGCTAGAGGCTTTTCGGTTTTACTGATCTCAAAGAACCGCTTTTGGTTACAGTGATTCATTTATTTTATTGTTTTTCCACTTGATCTCTATTATTTCTTTTTCTGCTTGCTTGCAAAAAAAACCCAGGTAGTTATCTTTTAAATAGATTTAAATAAAAAGAAAAACATATTTACCATATAATTACCATTTTCAATGTTCTTCATTCCTTTTTTTAGTCTCAGGTGTCCTCTGGTATCATTTTCCTTCTGCATGAAGGACTTCCTTTATTACTTGTGGTGCAGATCTACTGGTAATGAATTCTTTCAGTTTTTGACTGTCTCCAAAAAATCTTTTTGTCATTTTTGATTTTGAAAGATATTTTCACTGAGTAAAGAATTCTATGTTGACAGTTTCTTTTTACTTTTCATTTGTTTAAAAGATGGCAGATTAGGAAACTCCAGGAGTTGGTCCCACCACCAAAACAACTATTGAATTGTTAGGAACTGTCTAAATCAACTATTTTAGAGCTCTGAAGTCTAATAGGACGTTTGAAGGACCCAGGAACAAATGGACAAAGAGTCTGGTATACTCTGGCAAAATCAGGAATTTCACATTCCTTGCATTGGTTGCCAACCCCCATCCCCCAAATTCATGGTAGGCACCAGTGGGAACTGCAGCCTGAGTTCTGGGGTAGCTTGGTATGGTGCCATGGTAGACTATAAGGACCTAGTCCTCCAGTGTTGAGGGCGGGGGGGTAGTCTGCTGATTGCTACTTTTTGATCAGCTACTTCAGATCTCTGGGGAACTGGCACTGATGGCAGCCATTGTTCCAATCCACTCAGACAAAAGGAGCAGAAAAATCTTAAAGAGAAGCAGGGCAGTATCCCTTTTTTTCTTTTTTCTCTTTCTGTTCCCCATTTAGAAGCAAATGTGATTTGGTAAAGACTCAAATTAATGGCTCCAAACCTCAACAACAATAACAACAAAAACTAGCAATCCCAGAGTAATAGGAGAATTAGATTTCCAGAGTTACAACAACCTAATACTCAGAATGCCAGTTCTCAGCAGAAAAGTACAAAACATAAAAAGAAAAGGAAAGTTTGGCTTATTTGAAGGAAAAAAAGAATTTGACAGAAACCATCCCTGAAGAAACTCATACATTAGAACCATTAATCAATGACTTTAAATCAACTGTCTTAAATATATAGAGTATTTAAATATATAGAGTGAGCTAAAGGAGTCCATATACAAAAAAGTAAAGGAAATTAGGAAAGTGAACAAATTAAGTGACAGAAATTATAAAAAGAAATCAAATTGTGGAACTGAAAAGTAACTGAAAAGAAAAACTCAATAGATTCAGTAGTAGATTTAAGCAGGCAGAAGAAAGGATCAGCAAACTTGAAGACAAGATAATTGAAATCATCCAGTATAAGTGGCAGGAGTAAAAAAGAATGAAGAGAAATGAACAGAGCCTGAGGGGCTGTGGGACATCATCAAGTGTTCTAACATATACATCATTGGCATCCCGGAAGGGCAAGAGAGAGAGAGAAAAGGGCAGAAAAAGTATTTGAAGAAATGCCCAAAAACTTTTACCCAGAGTGATAAAAGACATGAATATATATCCAGGAAGCTCAGTGAACTCTAAGCAGGGTAAAATCAAAGAGATCTGAACCTATACACATTATAGCAAAATTGTCACATTCTAAAAAGAATTTAGAAAGCAGCAGGAGAGAAGTGACTCATGACTAATGCATACAAGAGATTTCCCCAATAAGATTAACAGCAGATTTCTCATCAGGAACCTTGGAAGCAAGAACACATTGAAATGGCGTATTTAAAGTCCTTAAAGAAAAAAAAAGTCAACTAAGAATTCTATACCTGACAAAATTATCCTTCAGAAACAAAGGAAAAATTAAGACATTTACAGAGAAACAAAAGCTAAAGGAGTTCATTACCAGAAGACCTCCCCTATAAGAAATCTTAAAGGGAATCTGTCAGGCTGAAATTAAAGGACACTACCCAATAACTCAAAGCCATATGAAGAAATAACATTGATAAAGGTAACTCTATAGATAAATATTAAACCTGTATTATTGTATTTTTGGTTTATAACTGCTTTTTCTGCCCTATATGGCTTAAAAGACAAATTTATAAAAGAATAATTAAAATATATATTAATGGGAATTCATTGTGTGGCAATGTAATGTGAGACAATAATAATATAAAGTGGGAGGGATGGAAATATATAGGAATATAATGTGTACTACTTAAAATTAGGTTAGTACTGGTTGAACCAGGTAACCTTGTTGTTAATGATTACAACCAAGGTAACCACTAAGAAAATAACTATAAAAGATAACAGAGAGAAAAAGGAGGGAATAAAAATGGTATTTTAGAAAAAAATCAAGTAAATGCAATAATAGGCAGTAATGTAGTGATGGAGGAAAACATATAGAAAACAAATAGCTAAATTGCAGAAGTAAAATCCTTCCTTACCAGTCATTACCTTTGATCTCAATGAATTAAACTCTCCTATTGAAAGGCAGATATTGTCAGATTGGATTTAAAAATTATCCATCTATATCATGTACATAAGAGACCGACTATAGAAACAATTACACAAAAAGTTTGAAATTAAAAGGGTGGTAAAAGATACTCCATGCATACAGTAATCAAATGGAAGCCCTGTGTATGTGCATGTTTGTTTCGTAAGTTCACAACTTTTGCTATACACTTATTGTTTACTTATGTTCATGTTTGATATACGTCAATAAAATAAAAAATAGAACAAGTTACTGAGATGAAAAATGGAGGATGGGAGTGGTAGGGTAGAAGCTACATAATACTCACTAGAACAGAATGAAAATGTTATTAATTATCCAATTGAAAATTGAAAGCCAATTTTATACTTGTTTTATATAAGGGGAAATTATATAAAAATTATAGTATGCATCACAATGTAGGACACAATTTTATTGCCATTTCATTCACAGTTGAATTGTTTAAATATCTGAAAGGATTTCAAGGGTTTCCCTTATTTTTTTCCTAGGAGGTACTAGGGATTGAACCCACTCCCCTCAAGGGTTTCCTTTTAATTTGCTCTTTTTTTAAAAAATTTTTACTCTGAATATGGTATCATTTATGCATAAAAAAGAAATATAAGAAAATAAATGCTCATTAAAATTTAACCTATTAATGTTTATATTCACATTTATACTTTAAAATGTATATTTTATATTCTAGAGAAAATTGAATTTCTTTGAATAAAAGCTCATGTAATTTCTGTGCTTGACATTAAAAGAGAGAGAGCCAGAGTATCTTTATTATTGTCAGACAAAATAGACTTTAAGCCAAAAAAGTACCTGCCGCATTTTTACAGGAGTGGAAAAGAGTGGAAAAGGTGATCGTGAAATTTATCTGGAATTGCACTGGGTCTAAATAGCCAGAATAATCTTGAAAAAAGAACAAAATCAAAGGATTCACATTGCCTGATTTCAAAACTTACTACAAAGCTATAGTAATTAAAGTAGTGTGGTCTGGCATAAAGATAGAGATACAGATCAATGGAATAGAATTGAGAGTCCAGAAATAAACCCACACATCTATAGCCAGTCGATATTTGATAAGGGCATCACGTCCGCTCAGTGGAAAAAGAATAGTCTCTTCAACAAATGTTGCTGGAACTGTAAATCCACATGCAAAAGAATGCATTTAGACCCTCTATTTCTCACCATATACAAAAATTATTTCAAAATGGATCAATGACCTAAATATAATAGTTAATATTATAAAACTCTTAAAAAGAAACATAGGGAAATATCTTCAGTGTCTTGTATTAGTCAGTGGATTTTTAGATTTTATACCAAAAGCATAAGCAACAAAAGAAAAATATACAGTGGACTTCATCAAAAATAATTTTTTTATCACAGGACGTTATCAAAAAAGTGAAAAAACAACTTATAGAATGGGAAAAAGTATTTGGAAACCATACATCTGATCAGGGTTTATATCCACACTACAAAGAACTCCTACATCTCAACAACAAAAAGACAAGCAATTCAGTTTTAAAAATGCACAAAGAAACTGGTGTGGCTCACGTGATTGAGCACCCAGCTCCTTCATCAGGGGTGGTTTACAGGTTTGGGTCTGGTGCCTCCTGAAGGAACAAAAACAAACAACAAGCAAAACAATTGAGAAGGCCAACTCAGGGAAGCCAGTTTAATGTGGCTTAGTGGTTGAGTGCCAGCTTCACACATACGACATCCTGAATTCAATCCCTGGCCCCCAGTACCTCAAAAAAAAAAAAAAATGTGCAAAAGATTTGAATACATTTTTCCAGAGAAGATACATAAATGACCAGTAAGCACATGAAAAGTACACATTATCTTTAGCCACTAGAGAACTGCAGCTCAAAACTACAATGAAATATCCTTCACACCCACTAGAATGGTGACTATTTTGTAAAAAACAAGTAAGAAGTGTTAGGGTAGTAGATGTGGCTCAAGTGGTTGAGCGCCTGCTTCCCACATGGGAGGTGCCAGGTTTGGTCCTCAGTGCCTCCTGAAAAAGAACAAAAACAAGCAAACCCACAAAAAAACCAACTCAGGGTAGTCAATATGACTCATTGGTTGAGTGTCAGCTTCCCATATACAAGGCCCCGGATTTAATGCCCAGCCCCAGTACCTCAAAAAAAAGAGAGAGAAAGGAAAAAAGTGTTAGTGAGGATATGGAGAAATAGGTGCATTAGTACATTGTTGATGGGAATGTTAAGTGGTGTAGCTGCTATGGAAAGCTGGAGGTTCCTCAGAGAGTTAAACATAAGATTCCCACATAGACCCCACAATTCCAAAATAATTAAAAGCAGGGACTCAAACAGATATTCGCACACCAGTGTTCATTGCAGCATTACTCACAATAGTTAAAAGGTGGCAGCAACCCATGTGTCCATCATCAGATGAATGGGCAAACTAAGTGTGTTATATCCATTATCAACTGTAAAAAAGAAATGAAGTGTTAATACATGCTGCAACATGGGTGAACCTTAAAATCATCATGTTGAGTGATATCAGCCAGACACAAAAACTAAGAAGTATTGTATGATTTCCCTGGTATGAAATACTTAGAATAAGCAAATTCATAGAGACAGAAAGCAGAACAGTTGTTACTAGGTGTGGTGATGGGGGTAAATGGGAAGTTATTGCTTAATGGATGTGAGTTTTGGTTCGTGATGATGAAAATATTCTACAAATACATAGTTGTGAAAGTTGCACACTATTGTCAATGTACTTAATGCCATTCACCTAAAAATACTTAAAATGACTTTCATTTTGTATATTTTACCTCAAACTTAATAAATAAAAACTATAGTAATGACCACAAACATAAAAAAAACTTTAACTCTTTATTTTTTACTATAAATGTTCATTGTAGATTTTTTGAAAAACACCAACAGCTTCAAAATAAAATTAAAATGATCTTTAATCACACTACAAATATATAATCACTACATGATTTTTTGTTTTCTTTTTTACTACCCTATTGTTAACACCTTGCATTAGTGTGGTACATTTGTCATGCATGTTATTTTTTAGCGTTTTTCTATGAAAATTTAGTTTTTTAAAGTATAATTTGGATCATGCTGTTTTGTAGCCTCCTTTTTCACCTTTTTTTTTTTTTTTAAGCTTTATCTCCCCTTCCCCCCCACATCCCGGTTGTCTGTTCTTCTGTGTCTATGTGCTGCGTCTTCTTTGTCTGCTTCTGTTGTCATCAGCGGCAAGGGAATCTGTGTTTCTTTTTGTTGTGTCATCTTGCATCAGCTCTCCATGTGTGTGGCATCATTCTTGGGCAGTTGCACTTTCTTTCGCCCTGGGCAGCGCGTGGGGCTCCCCTATGTGGGGGACACCCCTGCGTGGGGCTCCCCTACGTGGGGGACACCCCTACGTGGGGCGGCACTCCTTGCATGGGGCGGCACTCCTTGCGTGCATCAGCACTGCGCATGGGCCGGCTCCACACAGGTCAAGGAGACCTGGGGTTTGAACCGTGGACCTCCCATGTGGTAGGCGGAAGCCCTAACCACTGGGCCAAGTCCGCCGCCTCCTTTTTCAACTTAATCATGAAACTTAATTGCTAACATTTTCCATGTATTTTTTCTTACAAAATTCTACTTTCATATTTAATGTATTCCTTTTCAAAGGTCTAATGCAGTTCCAACTTAAATTATTTATATGTTATTTGCTATCTAGACATTCATGTGGGAGCTGCAGTTTGATTTAGCAGACTTTTAGATGAAATTTTGGATACATAATTCTTCAAAGACACAAAATTTATCAATAAGGGAAAATAATTGGCAAATCTGATCTTCACTGTGGAATGAAGAAACTCTAAGAATGAACTAATGGGTTTTGCTTTCTATATCTTTTCCTTTTTTCTTTTTTTTCCCTCTTGATTTTTATTTTCTCATTGTTCTGATGTTCTCTTATGTCCTTACGTGCCTTACCTTTAAATTATTTTTTAATTCATTGTTCATTAAATATTTATCTTTAGTAGTTTTCATAAGTTGTATCTGTTATAATTACCATATATAAATATATGTAAAGATGTATGTAGTAATATTAGATTTACCGAAGTTACACGTAACCAGATCTCTCATTTTTTAAAATCTTTGTAATGTTGAAATAGGTGAAAAAATGAGTAGTTGACCCCCTTCACAACAATAGAATGAATATTTACTTGGCTAAAATTCATTGAGGTTAAAGGACCCCTAGAAAAAAGAGCCTATGTGACCAGCACATTTTGGTTTTTTTTAAGGAGGTTGAACCCAGGCCTTGTACATGAGAAGTAGGTACTCAACCACTGAGCTACACCTGCTTCCTTATGTGATATCTTTTTTTTATTATCTTTTTTTCTTTTAAAGATAAATAGATCACATGGAATATTACATTAAAAAATATAAAAGGTTCCCATATACCCTGCTCCACATACCCCCTACTCCTCCCACATCGACAACTTCTTTCGTTAGTGTGGCACGTTCATTGCATTTCATGAGTACAGTTTGAAGCACTGCAACACAGCATGAATTATAGGTTGTAGTTTACACTCTCTGCCAGTCCATTCAGTGGGTTATGGCAGGATATATAATGTCCTGCATCTGTCCCTGCAATATTATTGAGAACAGCTCCAACTCCCAAAAATGCCCCCATCTCACACTTCTTCCCTCTCCCTGTCCTCAGCAACTCCCGTGCTCACTGTCTTCTTATCAGTGATATAATTTCTTCCATTGCTAGAGTCACAGTAATTCTACAGTAGAATACTAGTAAGTCTACTCTAATCCATGTTTTATTCCTCCATCCTGAGGACCCTGGGATGGCGATGTCCATTCCACCTCTAAATCAAGAGGGGGCTTAAATCCCACATGGCTGATGGATGGAATTCTCCTGCTTGCAGTTGTCAACTCTCTTGGTTCCCTGATGTGGTGGTTGACCATCCTCACCTCCCTGCTTATGTGATACCTTAATGCTTCACAATCTTAACTCAATTTTATAATTGTGTATGAAGTACACATCCTGTGAGCATGTATGTTTTTATCTGTTTATCCCAGCACTAACTGTGGCAAAAGAGAAAAGACTCTGTTTTCAAGGCAGTCTTTGAAATAGGTTTGTTGTAACATTTCATTGACTTTTTTTTAAGACTTATTTTTATTTATATATTCCCCGCTACCATGTTTTTTGTACTCACTGTCTACTCTCTGTGTCTTTGTTGTGTGCTTATCTTCTTTATTTTAGGAGGCACCAGGAATTGATCTGGGACCTCCCCTGTAGGAGAAAGGCACCCAGTGGCTTGAGCCACCCTTTTCCCTGCTTCCTTTGTCTCTCAGTGTTTTTTCCTTATTGTGTGTTTTGTATGTGCGTGTTTTCCTTATTGTGTCTCTTTCTTGCAACAGCTTGCCACCCAGTTCAGCAAGTCAGCTCACTGTCTTGCTCAGGACCTATTATGTGGTAGGCAGGCACCCAACTCCTTGAGCTACATTTGCTTCCCTCATTGGATATTTTCATCCTCATTTGCTTATTACTTTTTTCCCAGGTTGATTTGGGTGTTAGAGAATCAGAGAATTTAGATTCTTTTGAAATTGTGTTTCTCCAAGAACCTAATTTTACTACTGTAGTGATCTTACTGTTGCTAGAGTTTTATATGACCCTTTGGTGCCTGTGACAATGCCATTTTATGCTTGCAATTTCTGGTCCTTTGAAAATAATTTTTTTTTCAATTGTAGAACAAAACATGTCAAGATAAATTTCTGATGGTATCTTTCAGGTCCATATGACTAGAAAGTAGAATAAAGTCCATAATATGGTAATTCTCAATTAAGCTTTTCCATCTTCTCTTGATCATTTTTAGCTGTTAATTTGCAATGTTTTGGTTCATGATCATCTGCACTGTTCTTTTCTGTTTTCTCTCTTAGATCATGGTGGATATTTCTTGGGTAACATTTGGATAGTTGATTTGTCGGCTGATTGCATTGAACACCATTTCTCTGAACAGTTGTTACCTGACCCAGTGTACTGTGAATGCTAGCTAATCTTGTGTGTTTGGAGAGTTGGGATACTTAAGAGATAATGTAGCATTATCACAAGTAAATAGAACAATAATTATACTCAATCTAATTCATGCCTGATTTAATTTATCATGAAGTCATAACTAAATTTTGTGTGTGAAAAAATTTCTGAAAATTGGGTAGTGTAATTGCTGCATTATTTTCTTTCCAGTTCCTTTTTTGTTTGTCTTTGAAAAGGTGTGAAAGATTTTCATTTCCCTTGTGGTTCTCATGAACTCAAACCATTGCTCTAATGAAGCATGCTGTGTCTGCCCAGGGATTTCTTGAGTTCCAGCAATCTCACTCACACATTCCTTTTCTCTGTTGGAGAATCAGCAGGGGAATGTACCTGCTTGATCTCAAGGGATCAGTGATATGTTTCTCTACAGAAACTTTCATACCTCCTTCTGTCTTCAGTAAAAAAATAAAGGGCATTTATTTCATCAAAAACAAATCCATTTTTCTCCTCTCCCCATATGATAAATTCTGGGAACGTTCCTATGTTATTCTAGTAGAGAATCCTGAATTGCTTATAAGGATTGTTAAGTTGTTAGATAATTTGCTATGAGACATGAGCCTAACTTTGTCTTTCCTCTTCCAAGTTAGTTTGATAGAAAAATATTATTCCTTCCAAAAGCCAAGGAGAGTTCTGAAAAACAAGAAATCCTGTATCCTCTGCCACTATACATACCAAAGCAACTTCTGACAGAGGACTTTGGGCAGATAAGTTGACTGAAAAATTACCCCCAGAAGCCAAGAATAGAGCTTTTGTTTGTGATTGCATATAGGTGATTGCTTAGGTTTTGTACCCATGCATTGGCACCAAGAAATTATTGAAATGACTGTTTCCTAATACAGTATTCAAGGTTGCCTATGTGCCACTTTATATTTTGTAAACAAATGATGGTGAGAGCTCTTTCTGCAAATAGTGGATACTGTAGCAAAGGTACAGGTAGGATGTTGGAAACAGAACAGTGGTACATTTGAATCTCTTACATGCTTTCCTGGTGGACACATGGTTCTGTCGCCTGCCAGAGATCTTAGGGTAGCTGTTGTATAAGAAGTTGAGATGTCTTCTTTGGGGAACACCTTTGAGCCATATATGGCAGCAAATTGTTTACATCCCATACGTCCTGTTAAACATTTTCTCAGGCTTGGAAAAGAGAACCAGGAATTCCCCCCACATTGTGGGAGTGCGGGCCAATTCTGGCCCGATAGCCCGGCCAGCCTGGCAGCAGGCGTGTGCACAGCCTGAGGCCATGGTTCAGGGTGGCTGGAACGGGCGACCACGCCCTCAGCCTGGTACGGGCGCAACGCCCTCAGCCTACCCAGGCCGGCAATATCACCAACGGCTGCCTCCCTTCATCTCCCGCCTAAGCATAACACCCGGTCGGCCCCCGCCCCCACTCCCTCCCTCCTCACTTCCCCTTTTTCCCCCGCCCCACTAAAATCTTGCAGCAACCCCTCCCCTTAGCAACCGCTCGTGGTAACCAACCAAGAAGCCACTTAGGCTTGCACCAATCAGCAGCCTATACAGCACCCTTTAGCCCTACAAAACTGTAACCACTTCCTCAATAAACCAGACTCGCGCCATCAGCCTTGTCTCCATGGTTCATGTTACTCCAGCCCGGCCTCGTCGTCCTCGCCTCCTGCGACCCCACGAAGCCCCCCAGAGGCTTCACCACATGATCTGGAATTGCAGCATAAAGGTTTACTCTGGGTGTAAGAAAAAAAATGTCTCCTCCTAAATAGTAATAATTTTGTTCTTAGTAACTTTTTTCTTAGGATTGTAGGAGGGAAATATGTTTCTAAGATCACTTCTTTTATGCAGAAGACCCAAATATCATTTAAATAATTTAGTCTTTGGGAAACGGACTTGGCCGGGTATTAGGAAACAGTCATTTCAATAATTTCTTGGTGCCAATGCATGGGTACAAAACCTAAGCAATCACCTATATGCAATCACAAACAAAAGCTCTATTCTTGGCTTCTGGGGGTAATTTTTCAGTCAACTTATCTGCCCAAAGTCCTCTGTCAGAAGTTGCTTTGGTATGTATAGTGGCAGAGGATACAGGATTTCTTGTTTTTCAGAACTCTCCTTGGCTTTTGGAAGGAATAATATTTTTCTATCAAACTAACTTGGAAGAGGAAAAGGGCATCCGTCTACCACATGGGAGGTCCGCGGTTCAAACCCCGGGCCTCCTTGACCCGTGTGGAGCTGGCCCATGCGCAGTGCTGATGCGCACAAAGAGTGCCGTGCCATGCAGGGGTGTCCCCTGCGTAGGGGAGCCCCACGTGCAAGGAGTGCACCTGTAAGGAGAGCTGCCCAGGAATGGCGCCGCCCACACTTCCCGTGCAACTGACAACAACAGAAGCGGACAAAGAAACAAGACGCAGCAAATAGACACAGAGAACAGACAACCGGGGGAGGGGGGGAATTAAATAAATAAATAAATCTTTTTAAAAATAATACAATTTATTCTTCAATCAGAAAAATGTCAAATGGGTTTTGTTGGGTTCCAGCCATTTGTATTCTACCCAGAATTGGTATCATTTATTGAGCAGAAAGTTGACTCAAGGATGAATGTGGTTTTCACCCAGCCATGCCTTTCCCTGAGTTATGCTTTGTGTGTTTTTCAGTTCCTCAGTGCCATATTCTACAGCCAAAACACCTCACCCAGGGTTGACCCCAGTGGCTTCTAACCAAGCCAAGCAGGTAACTTATTGATTTTTACTTTAACAGTCGAGCAAGATCTCTCTGACTGAAAGCAATACTGTTTTAAGTCCTGATGAATAAACTATAAGTTTGACAAAGATCTGTGATCCTTTCCTCACAATTTATTCTGATTTTGACGTGGTTGTTAACCAGGGTACATCAGTTAAGACCTGATAATTATCTTCATAGGCTATATTTGACATTCTGCATATAGTACTATGGGTCATAATTCTGATACCATACATTTGTATGAGGTATTTTACTTTCATTTACCATCGTCTTAGTTGATACATGCAGCAACCATGTACAATAGACAGGACAAATGTTAAAATTGTTTCACTAATAAAGAAACCTAGGTTCAAGTGACTACTGCAAGATCACATGATTAATAAATGGTGAGACTGGAGCTGAAACCTTGATCTTCTAACTTCCTTCTGCCCATTGCTCTTTTCACTGCACCATATAGTATTGGCATCTGGGGGATAAGTTATTTTGCTTTCTTTTCCAGAGCTTGTATATTTTTCAATGGTATTTGTTATGTCTAGATACACGCTTTTGCCTGATAAACATTGTCTCACACAAAAGCAGGTTATATTGTAAATAAGCAATCCAGAAAAAAGTGATAGGAGATGGCTGAAAGGTAGATCAAACTATCTTTAAAACTTTCACTAGGAAAACCAGGCTTCTCTGCCACTGTTATTTCTCTATCTCTGAGATAAATAATTAAGCCATGTTTGATATTGAACCTGAGAACTTATTGTGAGTTCTAAAACGTTACTCTATTTCTTAGTTTGCCATAACTTGACAATTAAACAATTTAGTATTGGGGCATTCTTTCTGAGGTTTTCATGTTCACTGTGGAGAATACAAGGAAAGATATAAATCATTACAAATGAGAATAAAGGAAAGTTGGCTACAGATAGATATGTCAGACAGTTTTGCTTTTTAATTTTACTATAAATTTATTAAGAGCCAAAGTCATTATCATTCATTTGCTTATTCATTCATTTCATCTATCAAATATTCAGGTGCCTTTTATGTGTCAGTCACTGTGCTAGGCATAGGAAAATAGCCATGAAGTAAACAGACATGACTTTGCCTTCTTGGAATTTGTAGAATTTCATATTTCCAGTCTCTAATACAAAATTATATGTGCTAAGTATTTGAAAACAGTGACTTAAATTGGAACTTTATTTTTTTTTTTTGTAATTAAGCTAAAATAAAGGTATTAGTGTTTGCTTATTTTAAATTATGTTCTCATTTGATATGTTTCTGTATTCCAAAAGATGGTTAGTCATTTAACATAAATGTTTTCTGTTGTTCTGTTGTAGGGCTCTCTAATAAATTCCCTAAAGCCATCTGGACCCATACCAGCATCCAGTAATTTGTCATTTGGTGACAAAGCTTCAGGTCAGTTTGTGTTTCAGTGAAAACAGGCGAAAGAAAAGCTGTGCAATCAATTTTATTGTTCTAAACCAGAGAGGCAATTGACATAGGAAATAAGGAGATCAATTTGGTGAAGAGTCTCCAGGAAATTAGTGAGCCTTTTAAGAGCTATATAGACTTAAGAAATTTGAGTTTATTTTGAAAACTTTAGAGCAATAGGAGAAAACCTTTCTGTAAATTCTTTTCCTAAAAAGGAGTAATAATAGTGTCTTCTTCTGACTTGGTGGAGTATCAAAGTTTAGGGAAAAAGTATGCCAGAATGTTTAAATCTCTATTTCTTCTACTAAAGGGCATAAAAAAATTCTCTTGGTTCACAGTAATAATGCAAAAGCCAGTAAAATGTATCTTTTATATGGTAACATCTCAGAATAGATATAAGCAAATCAATATTATAAGACTTTGTCATTTCATAAACTTCTCCCCAAGACATACACGTAAATAACTATAATTAGATTTTATAGTCATTTCTAGATGTTTAACCAGGGGCTGCACATTGCCCAAACCAATTTGAAGCTTAAGAATGATTTTACTGAGGTCTACTCAGTATCCCCTTTTGTTGGCTCATTTTTAATATCCCACCTTTTTTGGCTTATATTACCATCTGCTTCAAGGATCTTGTGCCATCTGTAATCCTGTTTTTACTACGTTACGGATTATGGCTTTTGTTTTGAATCATGCTTTCAAGTGGGTCTTCAAGGAAATTCTGTTAGAGACCCTGAACTTTATGCATTAGCAGCCCATTTGCTAAAATCTCTACACTATCAAAAGCTTTCTGATTGGAAATTAGGGTTATTTTCAATAAATATTCTTTGTACTCAGAAGAAGAGCATTCATTGTGTAAGTCAAAGTTGTATTCTAGAATTCAGATTAATACAGAACAATAGTTGTTCTCATATAAACCTGAGCTGAAAATGAAATATATAGCACTTTTCCACTGGGGCCTAACGCTTTTTAGGAAAAGGAAAAGTCTAGTGGAATTGCAAAAGATTTTTTTTAAGGGGGTACTGGGAATTGAACCCAGGACCTTGTATATAGGAAGCAGGTGCTCAACCACCGAGCTGTATCTGCTCCCCACCAAAGACTTTTGAATCATTTAAAATTCAAATTAAGAAATTTGCTTCCATTTCTCTCTGTTTTAGAAAAAGTTTTTCGAGGACCTAACTTGTCTCAGGGATTTCATTGGAATGCTTTTTTTCTCTCTTGAAGTTAGAGAAATCTTTTAAGTAATTTAAGGAACTCTAAATGACTGCTTTATATATGTCCTTTAGTACTGTTTTCAGTTGCTGAATAATCAAGGTTTAGAAAAGGACTCTGTTGGTAGGAAAGTGTTTTTGAATAATACCATTTAAGAATTTTCTAAAGTTTATGTTTTTAAAAAAAGAAGCATGTCTGAAACCTCTGTAAAGTTGTGTTCTATGTAATGGAAATACCTTCATTGTTTTTTAGATTATAAAACTTTTTTATTACATGGCCACAAAAACTTTTAATGGTGTAGAAATATATCATTTAGAAAGTGAATGCTATCCTATAAATTCTGCGTTCCAGAGAAAACGATCCTTAATAGTTTAATATATACTTCTTGAGGTTACATCATTGTATTTTTTTAAAAAAATAAAAATAGGCATATCCTATACATGCTGATTTGTAACCTGTTGTTCCTCTACCCCCCAGACCCCACTTTGTTCATCTTTCTGAGTCTGATACCAATCTACCTCATTCATTTTAATGGCTGCCTAGGACTTTATTCTATATTTGCACCCTCTTAAATGTTACCAATCCCCTAGAAAATAGATTCTTTCTATTTTTTCAAGATTATAAACAATGTAACCTTGAACATCTTACATTCACATTGCATTACAGTAATTTAAAAAAATGTTTTTTATTAATACCTAACCCATACTCATTTAAAGACAAGGAACTTTTTATGTTGTTTGATTTGGTTTGGTTTTATTTCATTTGATTTGTGTAGTTCTCCCATCCCACCCCCACCTTTTAAAAGTTTAACAATAGGAAAAAGATCCAAGACCATACCCTAAACTACTAATAAGTAGTTACAGTGAGATTATGGGGAGGATGGATTATACTTTTAAATTCCAACACTTCTGTATATTACAGCAACCATGTATTATATTAACTCTAATTTTTTAAAAAAGTTAATTTGTTTAGTATGGAAAATTCAGAAGTATATTCAGAAAGCAAATAATAGCTATGTAGTCATTCTCAGAGATACTTAGTATATTATCCTGTTTATTTTGGGATCTTTTCCTACAGCATATATTAATTTTTAATAATTATAAAGCTACCTTATATAAAGTTTTTATATATATATATATATTTGTTGTTGTTGTTGTTGTTGCTTAGCCTCACGTTATAAGCCCTTTCCCACACCATTGAAAATGTAGGAGAATATGCTTTTTAAACTTTAAATTTAAACTGCACTAGAATTATTTTGGTATCTTTTCTGGAAAGAGGAGTTTGGCATGTTTTAGTTTGAAATTAACATTTACAGAGCCAGAGAGCAACTTTAGAGACCTTGAGCACAAGTTGACCCTTGATTTGTCATAGTCTGCATATGTGGTCTACAAAGCTGAAGGCATGGATCTTAAATTACAAACTGGAAAGGAGTTTCTAACTCACAGTTGTTTTTTTTTTCTTTTTTAGTATTCTCTAACTTACTTTTGTAATGTTCTTACTTGTTTTCATAAATTCCGGACCAGGGGCAGCCAAGATAGAAACAGCTGTGACATCTACCCCATCTGTTGTGGGACAATTCAACAAGCCTTTCTCATTTACTTCATCAGGGTCAGTAATGAACTTAAGTTTTGTGGCATATCACCAACAACCTTATAGATAACTCCCCAAATCTTATAAGCAGTAGGTATATATAAGTGTGTGCTTTTTAAATGTGTATAAATCCATATTTCTTGTTACCACAATAATATATCTGGTAATAGTGGCAGTAGCTCAGTGCCCTAATATAAATCTCTTTTCCCCAAGTTTATACATGCATTATTATATGTTTGGGGTTTTTTTACGTTTTTGTTTGTTTGTTTTTTAATTTAGATCTCATTTTCTTTGTGTAGTGGGTCTGTTAACTTCTATCATTGATATAGTTTATCACACTAAGATATTTTCATTCTGACACCATTTTGGGGCTAAATGTGACATCTGAATTGATTTTATTACATCGAGGGTTCAGTATACTAAACTTCTGAGAGGAGGTAATGAAAGACAATAAACTTTTGAAATTTGGAGTTTTGTATTGATGTGGGCATCTGTTTCTGTTTCATTTAAAAAAAATAATGGTGGCTGTTTATATAATGTTTGTTAAGAGTCATCTTTAAAAATGAAAGAATATTCTAAAACCTCATTTCAAGGTGAGCTTTATTAACTTTAGAATGAGATACCTTTTCTCTGAAGATAAGTTTCTCTAGATGCTAAACAGGTTGTTACAGGTACCTGTATTGAAACCTGTGAAATTTCCTGAGTGTTCTCTTCCTTACAGTGATAGTTAGAATATGTAACTAAAATCAAAACCTGTCAAAGAATTTTTGCCATCAAAGTATTATGCATCCAGTTCCATTAGAAAAGCTTTTTAAGCTCTTTCAATTTATGCTTTCATAACTAGAATAACATTATTTGCAGTCTCTTTTCCCTGGTATTAATATGTTTCTTGAAAGTACTTTAACTTAACATGTTGGGAAAAAAGAGGATGTTAGAAAAGAACTTGAGGGGAGAAATTATGTATTATGTTTATTTTTTGTCATTTGTAAGTCATTATATTTTATACTTCCCAAAGGTAGTGTGGAACAAATTTTAAAGTGTAGGTCAGTGCCAAAAATTATTGCATACTTTACAAATGCTAATAAATTTTGCACCTGTGAAACAATACTTTTCTGTTTTTAAAATAAGATGGAAAGGTTTGAATCATTAGGTCATTAGCTAATCTCTATTAAAATTTCTTCACTTTGGTCGAAGCCTATTGGCAAAGGAGTTTGTTTGTTTTTTTTTAAATAATAATATAAAATATTTAAAAACCTCTTCTAGATGGTCTTTATCCATTCAAGAAAGGCAGTAATGGAGAAAAATCTAAATCCTTTCATTATTTACTATAGTTGATATGCTTGTTCCCTTATCTTTTAAAATTGTATTTAATTTTAAATTTACTATTTGAGCTTTTATCCTGGTGAATAGCCTATTGTAGTTCTCAGTTCTGAATTTTCTTCTTTGGCTGTGGCATCTTTATTCACAGTGTAAAGAAAATGTACAGAAGAGAAGAGATCAAGAGTCAGGTTTTTGAACTAAAATTTCTCAGCTTAAAATTGAGTCCTTAAAAAGAAAAAAATTAAGAGTACTGTCAAAATGGCAGAGACAGTGGCTTCTATTTCATGTTATTCATCATCTCTTCTAGTAGTGTAGGGCTCTTCTGACTTCCTGACATGCTCTTAATCTTGGGGTGGATTATAAGAGACTCACCATAATCTAGCCACTTCCTGTCTTGCCATACTTTTCTTCCACTGCTTCACTGGGCAGACTATCTCCTTTAGTCACCATTCCCAAGTACATTTATACTACTCCTTAGCTCCTTTGCTTTCCTTGGAATAGGTCCCCACCCAAATCTATGACATGGAAGCTTAGCCATCCCTCTAAGGCCTTCTCAATTTCTACACCCTTCTTATCTCATCCTCAAATTACTTCTCCCTTCTTAAGGAGATCTTGGAGCAGGTTTACTGCTTTGGAAATATAAAATGTGCTTTGGACACATTGTATGACTGAATTATAAAAAGAACTAGTAAAGGACAATATTATGCCTTAGGGTTGTTCCTTTTTAATTTCTCTTCTCCCACTTCCTAGGACTGGCTTTAATTTTGGGATAATCACAACAACACCATCTTCTAATTTCACTGCTGCCCAAGGTACTGTCTTTGTGTTGCTTAACTTTACTTGTGTGTTTCCCCTGTACAAGTGCTAGTTATATTTGTGCAAATATGTTAACATTTCACTTGCTCCTGCGTCTTGGTTAAAATATTTGTAGTAAGTTTGGTGTTGAGATTGTACATTAGAAATACACTCAGTTTAAGAAACTGAAGTGAAAGATTTCTGGCTATTTTTATAATTACAAACAAGGAAAGGATTTGCTTCTGAAAAATCAAGGCTGTGCATTAACATGTGAATATTAACATGTGAATTAAAATTTCTTTTCTCTTTTTACTTGTAATTTAAAATTTTGTCAATTTATAGGGTGATCCTATTGGGTAAGATAGACCTAGTTCAAGACCTAGCTCATCTCTTTTCCCTGGTAACATTTCAGTAAAACACTGGTTAGTCCTTTGCATACTTTAATGAATTCATCAACTAGCATGTTTTTAACATTTTAAAAGGATTTGAGGACCTGTAAAGAAATTAAATATATTTTTTAAGTGCCTTCCAGTTAAGCGGTTTAATTAAATTTATTTTTTATTTAAAAAAAAAAAAGCTTTTATCACAAAAGTAATGTGTTCTTGAGGAAAATATGGAAATGTAAAAAAGCATCAAGGAATTAAAAATCACAGTTTTACCCCTCAATGATAACTATTGCAATTCTGTAATACCTGCTTCTAGGATATTTGTCTTCTAATTTTTTTCATGTAACGATGAAATCTCTTGAGAATTCTCAGTAATCATGAGAATTTTGCAATATTATTGAAAACCTTGTACAAATGTGATTTTTAATGGCTACCTTATCTAGTGAATATGTCATAATTTATTTAGCCATTCACCTTTTGGATATTTAGGTTATTTCCAGGTTTCCCTATAATTAACACAATGACCATCTTTCATTTATTCACTCAACAAAGAAAATTTTTAGTACATTCTGTGTGCCAAGCAAAGTGGTAGGACAAACAGCTCAGTGATATAAAAAGATGGGAAAGGAACAAAATAATCATCAAAAATCATAAATTTTTAAATAAAAGTAACAAAATAGAATAGTAATTCTATAAACATTTTAATTAATGCAATAATAGGTAACAATCCAAAACCATAAACCGCTCATTATAATGCTAGTGATACAAAGAGGTCTCTCTAGAAATTGTGCATAGGCTATAGGAGCCTGGTTGTATCCCCAAGAAGTCTTACTTCTAAAAACAATATGGAGTTTAAATATCAATATACACTTGGAGTAGGCTAATTTTAGTGTATAAATACCAAACTTTAGTCACTTATTTATTGAGCAATTACTGTATGACCAGGCATTATGAATGCTTTGCCTGTATGACATTTAATCTTTGTAAATCTCTGAAGTAGTTATTATTATTATCCATATTTCCAAATGGGGAAATTGAAGTCCAAGAGTTAAAGTAACTTACCAGAGTCACATAGCCATTACGTGGCAGAGCTTCTGGCTCCAGTCCCCATGTTCTTGACTAGGCCATTCTGCCTCCGTAAAATAGCTTATTATTAGCACTAGTTAAGTAGCGCTAATTGTACATAAAAATGAATGTTTGTGGAATGACACTTTATTTTCCCCATTTGAAAAACAAACAAACACAGCAAAGGTAAAACTTCAATTTTGGATCATTTCCTGGTCTGTCAAGGGGGCTTCTGGTAGGCAAAGCCATAGGCTAGCACTGTACCAAGGATATTGTTGAGAAAAGTACACACACAGTAAGTGGGAAATAAGGGAAGATGCCTGTTTGTTTCTTTATTAGGATAACGTGTTGATTTCATGAAGTCTAGATGTCCTGTATTCAGTGTAACTTAATGATCATAAAATTAATATTCATTCCTTTTGACCTTAGTGGGATGTTAGATCCTTATGTTCCTGTGGAGAAATATCCCTCATATCCTTTTCCAAAAAAAATTGCTGTTTAGAGTAAACTAGCCCTGACTCCGTAAAGGAACAATAATTTGGGTTAGAAAGAATCAGAATGATAGGACATATATTTCCTAATTTTCTTTTTCTTGCTAGGGGTGACACCCTCAACTAAAGAGTCAAACCAGCTCGATGCATTCTCATTTGGCAGCGAAGGCAAACCGTTCAGTGACACCATTCCTGAAAGCATACCTCCTTCAGGAATCACATCAACATCAAATACCACTGGCGCTGCCGTTGCTTCTTCAGGAGAGTCCATTCCATCTAATAGCAGACCTGCAGCACCTTCTGGAATCACTCTTTCCACAGCCTCTAGCAAGCTGGAAACTCCTCCATCAAAGTTAGGGGAACTTCTCTTTCAAAGTTCTTTGGCTGGAGAGACTCTAGGAAGTTTTTCAGGACTGCGGGTTGGCCCAGCAGATGATTCTACAAAGTCAGCCAATAAGGCTTCATCCACAAGTGTGATTAGTACACAGACAACCAAGACTTCAACTGTGCCATCAGGGTTTAGTTTTACTGGCCCTCCAGTGTTAGGGAAGCATATGGAGTCCCCTGTGACCTCTATAACCTCTACCACAGTAGCTCTACCAGCAGCGACCAGCACAAGTAGTGGCAGTTCCTCAACTGGTGTTTTTAGCAGTCTTCCACTCACCAGTGCGGGATCCTCTGCAGTAATCAATTTTGGTGGGACTTCTCTTAGTGGTACCAAGCCTAGTTTTTCATTTGGAAGCCAACAGACCAGTAGTGCAGTGCCTCCCTCTGTCCCACCATCAGCTTCAACTGCTACTCCCCTTCCTACATCATTCCCCACATTGTCATTTGGTAGCCTCCTGAGTGCAGCATCTTCTTCCACTCTGCCTGTGTCCTCTTGTAAAAGCACAGAGGAGGCCACGTCATCAGCTTTGCCTGAGAAGCCAGGCAACAGTGAGGTCTCAGCATCAACATCCTCACTTCTAGGGCAGCAAAACTCAACCCAGATTCCCCAGTCTCCTCTGCAAACTTCTGACTCTCTTAAAAAAGAACCTGCTCTTGCCCAGCCTTCAGCCACCAGCACAGTGGCATCTGGTACCAGTCTCATAGCACCTTCTGCAGAGGCCACTCCAGCAATTGCTGGGGTCCCTGATGTTAAGACAGAGGCAGTATCTTCTGCTTCCACCTTTTCAGTGCCTGGGCAAACTGCAGTCACAGCAACTACAAGTGCAATCCCTGTGGCTGTAGAAACATCAAGCCCCTCCACAACCTCCAGCACTGTTTCCAGTATTGCTCCAAGCTCTGCTACAGAGACAGCAGTCTTTGGGACTGTCACCTCTGGCTCTTCTGTCTTTACTCAGCCACCTGCGGCCAGTTCTAGCTCAGCTTTCAGCCAACTTACCAACAACCCAGCTACTGCCTCCTCCAGTACCCCCATGTTTGGGCAGGTGGCAGCCAACACTGCACCAAGCCTGTTTGGGCAGCAGACAGGCAACATAGCCAGCACAACAACTGCCACACCACAAGTCAGCAGCACAGGGTTCAGCAGTCCAGCTTTTGGCACCTCATCAACAGGGGTATTTGGACAAACAACCTTTGGACAGACCCCTGCCTTTGGTCAGTCTACAAGCAGCTCTGCAAGTGGTTTTTCCTTTAGTCAGCCTGGGTTCAGTTCTGTGCCTGCTTTTGGCCAGTCAGTCTCCTCCACCCCCACATCTACCAGTGGGAATGTCTTTGGCGCCTCCTCAGGTACCAGTAGCTCCAGCTCTTTCTCATTTGGACAGTCTTCTGCCAATACTGGAGGGGGGCTATTTGGCCAAAGCAATCCTCCTGCTTTTGGTCAGAATCCAGGCTTTGGACAGGGAGGCTCTGTGTTTGGTAGTACTTCAGCCACCACCACCACAGCGGCATCCTCTGGGTTTAGCTTTTGTCAAGCTTCAGGTAAGAATTTTTAGATTTTCACTTTGTACCCTTTTGTATTTGAACATTTGCAACAAGCCTGTATTACTTTTGTGACTAAATGAAAAGGAAAACAAACAATCTCTACAGTCTGTAAAATCAAGAAGGAGTTTAGAGCACTTGAGGTCTCATTTCTTTGGCCTAATTGGATGGATCTGCCACAGCTTTCTGTAGCTCCAATTTTGCATCTCAGCAAATTCTCCCGTCTGCTAGCCACTGGAGTGCCAATTTCATGGGGGTGAAAACAAATATCTTTAGTTTAAGGTCATGGCAAGTAATTTAATGACTCATATATTTAAAATTTAAAATTTGGAAGGAGTGTTAGAGGTCACTGTGTCCAAAACTTTCGAGGCTAGAGGAACTCAGTTAATGTCATATAGTGCTAACGGTGGCGCCAACACAAGAATCTGGATCTCCTGATCTTAGTCCATTGTCTGCCAATATTTTATATTTCTTCTAATGTCATTTTGCTTGTTGGAAGGGCAGATACTGACATTTGTAAAGTTGGGTTTTTTCTGTTTTTCAATGTAGTAATTAAAGAAAAAGCTTTTAAAATTTTACTATTTTTAAAAGTTAAACTAAGTCCTTCACTATTGTGAAGTCCAATTTTTGCAGCTTCTTATCCTCCTAAAAGTCATCAGTAGAAAAGGCAAATTGAAAATCTTCTAAGTTTGGCTTTTTGATAGCTATCTTATGAAAGGCAAATCTTTAGCAATTAAGCACTGGTGGGAGGTAAAAAGGATCAGTGATCCTTAGTGGTCAAGATTACAAATAGCTGCTAATTAATTCATTCCTCTGGTAACAGATTATTTGAAAATGGTTTATAGTTTATTAGAAAGGAAATGTTTTCCCTTCTTTTTACTCTCCTTCATCTCTCCCTCCCTCCCTCCCTTCCTTACACAAATGATTATTAAATTCCTTCTAATTTCCAAGTGTTATGTCCATGAGGACATGGTGGTAAAAAAAGACAGTTTTGAGACCCATCTGATTCCCTGTGAAGAGGCCAGTGGACCCATTTGACTGATGGGAAATCTGACAAGTTGACCTAGAGAATGGGCAGGGGGAGAAGACTTGGTGAGTCTTAAAAGAAAGTAGGATATTTAACACCATCTCTAGTGCATTCTTTATTCTGACATCAAGACTTGGAGAAATCCTCCTGCATTATCTCTTTCAACACAATTCAGAACTCCTGAAGAAATCTTCATTCATTTAGTAACTGCAGAAAGGCACCAACAAAGTCTTACTTCAACCCTGCTTAAGGAATTGACACTTGCCTAAACTCACTTATATCAAGGACAGAAATGATAATAGAACTTCTGTCTTCTGTCTCCTTGTCTTTGTTATAATCTATAGTTCTGCCTAATTTTCCGTCATCCTGTTCAGTCCACCACTTACCCATGTTATCTCACCTGGAAGAAAGATAAAACTACTGTGAAAGAACCTGGTGCTTGAGATTCAGAGGAAACCCGGGAGTAGAAATATTCATGATATTAAGTCAATGGGAAGAATTCTTAGTGGTTAAAAGTCTGGGAAGAAACTACTCTGAGGATATATCATCCTATTAGCACTCACCCATTTGTGGTTTGGTGGGAGAAAAGGATTCAGTCCTTAGAACTTTGAAATTTATACTGTTTTAGAGTATTAGCAGTAAAAAAAAAAACTCTTCAAATTATTTACTTAAAGTTACTCCATTTTCTGAATAGAGAAAACATTTTGTTTGTTTATTGTGGGGTTTCTTTAGCACACCTGAATGCCATTAAAAAAAAAAAAAAACGAACACCAAACTTTGACATTGTAAAAGGCTCATCTAAATTGAACCTTTGTTTCCTCTGTATTTCATATAGGTTTTGGGTCTAGCAATACAGGTTCTGTGTTTGGTCAAGCAGCCAGTACTGGTGGAACAGTCTTTGGCCAGGTAAATATATATATATGTCTGTCTTTATTCGTATATTAAACCCATCCACTTTACTCCTAAAAAACAATCAGTTCACCTTCTATGTCCAATCCCCAGCAAAGAGACATTTATGGTTTTTAAGTTCTGCCTTCCATAGCTCCCTCAAGGATATAGAAATCTTATCTACAAGATTGTTTGAGAATCACTGGAATTTTGACACCTTGGAGAATTTTGGGAGAAGGCACTTTAAAGGCACATTGTCAGATTTCTGCCAGTCCTCTGGCTATTCTGCTAGGTGAGGGGTTGGTAAACTACAGCCAGTAGGCTAAATCTATGCCTTGGCCTTGTTTTTTTGTGTTGTATTCTTTTTTGATTTGTTTTCGATAAGGTCCTTAAGTCAAGAATGTTTTTTACGTTTTTATATGGTTGTTTAAAAGAAGAATATGCAACAGAGACCACATGTGCTCTACAAAGCCTAAATATTTGCTATCAGGATCAGGCCCTTTATGGAAAAAGTTTGTAGACCCCTGTACTAAGCTACATGTAGTCCAGGGACTCCTTTGGTGATCGGAGCTATTTCAGTTTATACTGCTAGCAGTTATCTATATGCCAGGTATAGCTCTAAGTGCTTTATGCAAATTAACTCATTTAATCCTCTTAACACCTATGTAAAGAGGACACTGAAGGCCCAGAGAGATTTAAATTATTGTTATATCACATACCATCTACTATCAGATCATAGTAACCTCATAAGGATTCCTTCTGAAGAAAAGTACTCTGCTGTATCAGAAATGAATGTGACTTTCTGATGGTGGAATTGATATTAGTCCAATAGTTAACAAAGCGGTAGACATATTACCTGTTTCTTACACAGTTTCAATAGACTTTATCATCTCCTTTCTCCTTTAAGATAGGCACTGCCTAGTCATTGTTCTCTGTTAAAAAGAGAAATGGGGTTGCTCAAGCTGTTGAGCACCTGCTTCCCACATGGGAATTCCCAGGTTTAGTTCTTGGTGCCTCCTAAGCAAAACGGAAACAAACAAGCAAAACCAAACATAAAAACCCAACTCAGGGGAAGCAGATGTGGCTCAACCAATTGGGTTCCCATCTACCATCTACCCTGGGTTCGCTTCCCAGGGCCTCCTTGTGAAGGCAAGCTGGCCCATGCCCGTGGAGAGCTGGTGCGGCAAGATGACGCAAGAAAGGGAGACAAGCAGACACAGAAGAACGCACAGTGAATGGACACAGAGAACAGACAGCAATCATGCGACAAGGGGAGGGTATAAATAAATAAAATAAATCTTAAAAAAATATATATTAAAAAAAAAAAAAAACACAGGGGAGCCGATGTGGCTCAGTGGTTGAGCACCGGCTTCCTTCATACAAGGTCCTGAGGTCATGCCCTGGTACCTCAGAAAAAAGAGAGAGAAATGAAACTTCTGATTTCCAGTTTCTAATAACAGCAGGCAATTGTTCAAGCCAAGTTCCCCAGTGAAAACAACAAAAAATGACAGATAAACATAAAAAACATATTTTTTAAAGTACTGGTAAGCTAACAAGGTATATTACCAAGCCAAATTAAAAGGAAAATAGGAACCTAGAGAAGTAAGTAGAGTACAGAAGCCAATTTTACCAAGTGCATTTACTAGTCTAGGAAAGTTTGAATTTTCTATTTAATAACCTTAAGGGGCAAGAGGACAGAAATCATTAACCAAGATATGTACAAAGGATTTTAAAAGAGATCCTCCCCACCATGAGCTGGGACTCCAAATGATTCTGCTTTCAGGCTGGGAATGTGGCCTGGCTTGGCCCTAGTATGGTGGTACCACCAGATACCTGACAGAAGCAGCAGAGATCCACTCCGAAGAAAACGTACTTTATTCCAGTTCTCAAATTATTCTTAACAAATAATTTTTAAGGGCATTAGTTCCCAAACCTAAATTAGACACACAAAGAAACAAGGAGCTATAAGCAAGAGCCAGAATTAATATCACAAACAGATTTGGAAAGACTTCCTAGACTATAGCACAACCATGTTTTACATATTTAAAAAAAAAAAAAGACAAGTAGAAAATGTCAGTAAGGAATAGGAAATTACAAAAAGTGTCATTGCAACTTTAGAGGAAAAAAACAAGGAGAACTTATAGAAAAATGCAATAATTAAAATTTAAAACTCAGCAGATATATTTAACAGCAGATTAGACCCAGTTGAAAAGAACAGTAATGTACAATATAACAAGGATCAGCAATCTTTTTCAGTAAAGGGCAAGAGAGTAAATACTTTAGGCTTTGTGGGCTACATAGGGTTTCTGTTGCAACTACTCATCTTTGCCATTGTAGCACCAAAGTAGCCATAGAAGACACAAAAATGAATGAGAATGATTTTGTTTCAATTTACAAAACTTTTATTTACAAAATCAGGTAGTAGACTGGACTTAGCCTATGGGTGATTGTTTGCCGGCTTGAACTAAAAGGTAGGTCAAAAGAAGTTATCCAGAATGCATAATGGGGAGGAAAATGATGGAAAATACAGAAGTCTGAGGAAAAATTCCTAAAAGAAGAGAAGGTCTAACATACATTTAATCAGAGTTCCAGAAGGAAAAAAGAGAATTGTGGAACTATTTAAAAGCGAAAAAGAAATTTCCAAAACCAATAGAAAAAGTAATTCACAAATTCAAAAGTCCAGCAAATGCCAAACAAAATGTATGAAAGGAACTCAATACCAAGACTTAATAGTGAAACTGCCGAACAACAAAGATTAAATTAATAAAAGCAGCCAGAGTAAAAAGGTTACCTTCAAAAGAACAGTGGTTGGACTGACAGCAGACTTCTTGGCAAGTACAAGAAAAGCCAAAAATATCATTGTCTATCTGCCTAGAATTTCTAAACCTAGCACAAAATATCTTTACTGAATGAAGTGAAGTCAAGACATTTTTTCTGATAATCAGGTGCTGAGAGGATTCATATCTAGCAAACCTAAAGGAAATTGTAGAGGGCATTTTTGGAGAAGGAAGAAAATGGCACCATAAAGAAAGTTTGAAATACAAAAAGGATTGAAAATTTTTAAAAAGAGATCAATATATGGATAAATTAAAATTAACATTTACCGCTCAACATTTTTAAATGATCATTCATAATGTAGTAATGTATTTGGAGGATTAAAAATAATTAAAATACATAAAAATAGCATAGGTTGGAAGGAGGGAAAAGTAACAAAGTGTTCTAAGGTTCTGTATTGTTTGGGAAGAGGCTATTGATTAATTTTAGACTTTGAAAGTTTAGTATACACCTTAGAATATTAGAGAAATGACTAAAGGAATACAAATGAAATATATCCAAACTAATATAGGGGGAAAATTGAAGAATAAAAATATAAAAGAAGGCAGCAGAGAGGAAAAACATAAGCAGAACAAATAGCTCAAAATAAGATAGTAAATTTAAACTTTAGTGTATCTCTTACTACATTAAATTTAGAGGGAGCAGAGGTGGCTCAAGTGATT
Source organism: Dasypus novemcinctus (assembly GCF_030445035.2). NCBI lineage: Eukaryota > Metazoa > Chordata > Mammalia > Cingulata > Dasypodidae > Dasypus > Dasypus novemcinctus. The sequence goes on along the minus strand of NC_080680.1, from coordinate 85,932,576 downwards.
AGGCACCTCCCTCCCACATCGGTGGTCCCAGGTTTGGTTCCCCTTGCCTCCTAAAGAAACAGGGAAGACAAACAAAGCAAGTGCAAACAGTGAGTGGATGGAGAGATTTTTTAATTTAAATGGATTACTAACTGTTCCAAAACGGGTAAAGATTATCAGGTTGGTTTAAAGAAATTCAGCAACATGCTATTTACAGGAGACATATCTAATATATAAAGATACAGAAAGGTAAAAGTAAAAAAGTTAGAAGATGTGCTGTGCAAGTAATAGCCAGAAGAAAAATGGTACTTCAGTATTAATATCAGACAAAGTAGACTTAAAAGCAGAAAACATTACTAGAGATAAAAAGGGACATGTGCAAAATTTACCTTGGGTGGTAGAAATAAGAATGCAGATACTTTTAGGGCAGTAAAATGAAGGTGCAAGGGAGCCATCTGAAGTACTAAAAATGCTATCATGAACAGTGAACTTTCTACACACAGTTATAATCATATGTTAAAATTCATTGAGTTCTACACATAAGATTTATGAACTTTAAGTTTTAAATCAATTTTTAAAAAGGAAAAAGCACAATGGAAAGAAATAGGCAAAAGACTGTTCATTAAAAGGGATATCCAAGCAACCAAAAATGTGTAAAGATGTTCAGCTTCATTAGTAATACAATATAAAACTACAAAGAGGAAGAGGCTGTGGCTCAACCAGTTGGGCTCCCATCTGCCATATGGGAGGCCCTGGGTTCACGTTCCGGGGCTGCCTTGTGAAGGCAGGCTCACTTGCACACAGCAGAAAACTGCCGGCCGGCAAGCACTGTGGAGTGCCACCAGCCCACAAGCGCCGTGGAGAGCCTACTCAGCAAGGTGACGCAACAAAAAGGGAGACAAGTAAAAACACAGAAGAGTGTGCAGCAAATGGACACAGCAGACAAGCAAGCCACAAGGGCGGGGGGGGAGGGGATTAAAAATAAATATAGACACACAAAAGAACACACAGCAAATGGACACAGAGAGCAGACAGCAAGCAGTCCGCAAGGGGGGGGATTAAAAAAAAAACTACAAGGAAATATACACTTATAAGGTTACAAAAGGCCATAACTGGAAGCAACCTGAATGTTCATCAGCATTTACATGGATAGATGAACTTTTATTATTCTATAGTAGAACATTATCCAGTTGTGAAAATGAACAAATTGCAGCTACATGGATGGCTCTTACAAACAGTGTTGAGCCAGAAAGAAAGAAAACTTAACTGTTGGATTAACTCCATATCGTTGATGCTTTTCCCAGTCGTGCTACACTAAAATTATGTTTGCAATTGGAGGGGCCAAAAATTCAAATCAAGGTTTTTTCTTTCATAGCAGGGTCCTTATCTGTTGTAGTCATTGGTATATCCCTGATACTTAGAACTGTGACTGTAACATGATAGGCATTGTAAAAATAAATGCATTTCCACATAGTAGGGGTATCCACACAGAACTCTAAGTCTGCAAAGGCAGAGTCTGATGAGTATATGAAGAGCCATAGAAATCCATCTCTCTCATGATAACACCAAGAAAAATTGAGATAGGGGAAGCAGATGTGGCTCAACTGATAGAGCATCCACCTACCATATAGGAGGTCCAGGGTTTGATGCCCAGGGCCTCCTGGCCCGTGCAGTAAGCTGGCCAGTGCTCAGTGCTGCCACCTGTAAGGAGTGCTGTGCCATGTAGGGGTATCCCCCATGTAGGGGAACCCCAAGCCCAAGGAGTATGCCCCTCAAGGAGAGCTGCCCCACATGAAAAAAGCACAGCCCACCCAGGAGTGGCACAGCACACACAGAGCTGACACAGCAAGATGACGCAACAAAAAGAGACAGATTCCCAGTGCCGCCTGACGAATGCAAGCAGACACAGAAGAACACACAGCAAATGGACACAGAGAGCAGACAACAGAGGGGCGAGGGGAGAGAAATAAATAATATCTTAAAAAAAAATTTCACATAGTACAAAAATCATATTTAAACCATGAATGTTGGAATTATCTAGTCTATGTAACAAATTACCCTCAAACCTAGCAGCATAAAAAAAAAACATTTGTTATAGTTACAGGTTCCATGGATCAGAAATACATATGGGCATAGTGGGGTTGACTTGGCTTTATTCTACATTATCTGTGGTCTCAGCTAGAAGATTGGAAGGCTGGGGACTACAGTCTTCTGCAGACTTGCTTCTCTGTCTGGTTGTTGACATTTGTCTAAGACCTTAACTGGCGCTGCTGGCTAAAACACCTTATGTAGCTTCTCCTTGTGGCATGGTCTTCCTTACAACATAGTGACTAGGTTATGATTATGTGTAATCAGACTCCCAGAAGGAGATGACACAGAGAATTACACAGAAAAAAATAGTTGAAACAGTGGCCAAAACTTTTCTGAATTTGAGGAAAAACATAAATTTACAAATTCAAGAAACTCAGCGAATCTCAAGCAGAATAAATGCCAGGAAACCACACTTAGGCACATTATACTTGCAGAAGAATAGTTAATCTTCAGAAAACTAAATATGAAAAGAAAAATGTAAAGCAGCTAAAGGAAAAAAACTCATGACATACAGGGATACAATGTATTATGAGGTTATAAATGAAATACTAAATATATGACAACAGTAGCAAAAAGGTCAAGAGAAGGAATAAATAGAATTACATTGTTGTAAGCTTCATTTTTAAATTAAAGCAGTATATTTTTTTAAATGCATTTAAAAAAATTTTTTAAAGATACTTTAGATTACATAAAAACCTAAAAAATATAGGGGATTCCCATATATCCCACTCATTACCCCTCCCACGCTTGCCCACATTAACAACATCCTTCATTAGTGTACATTTCTTGCAATTGATTAACACATATTGAAGCATTGCCACTGACCATGGATTATAGTTTACATTATAGTTTATGCTCTGTCTCGCACAATTTTATAAATTGTGACAAACTATATAATAGCCTGTATCCATCATTGTAACGTCATGCAGGACAATTCCGATATCCCAAAAATGCCCCCATGTTACACCTACCTTTCCCTCTCCCCTCAGAACCTCCAGTGGCCACTGCCTCCACATCAATGATAAAAGTTCTTCCCATGCTAAAATAACAATAAGTCTATAATAGAATAATAGTAAGTCTACTTTAGTCCCCAATTTTGAGGATTTGGAGTGATGCCCACTCTGCCTCTAATTGAGAGGGGGCTTCGATCACATGGGGCAGATGGATGGGACTATCTTGCTTGTAGTTCCAGACTCTCTTCCTTGGGAAGCAGTATATTTTTAATTAAAGATAGACAGTGATAAGTTAGGGGTGCCTATTATAATCTTTAGACTAGCATCTTTATTTTCAGGGGTCCTACCAGAGAATTATGCCATTAATGCCCTAAGGCACCAATTGTATATAATTAATTAACTTCTCTCCAGTATGTCTAGAAATGTACTAGTTATATACCATCCTAGGGAGAACTGAGAAAGAATCATTCAAATCATTTTCTGTATTCTGTGGTTCAATATAAAGGACCTACAGTAGCCAAAATTATATTGAAAAAGAACAACAAAAGTTGGAGAATTTGCAATACATCATTTTAAGAGTGTGATATCAGCTTTGGATAAACATATAGATCAATGGGAGGCAGGCTTGGCCCAATGGTTAGGGCATCCGTCTACCACATGGGAGGTCTGTGGTTCAAACCCCGGGCCTCCTTGACCTGTATGGAGCTGGCCCATGTGCAGTGCTGATGCACTCAAGGAGTGCCATGCCACTCAAGGGTGTCCCCGCATAGGGGAGCCCCACGCACAAGGAGCGCGCCCCGTAAGGAGAACCGCCGAGCACAAAAGAAAGTGCAGCCTGCCCAAGAATGGCACCGTACACATGGAGAGCTGATACAACAAGATGATGCAACAACAACAAAAAAAAGAAACACAGATTCCCATGCTGTTGACAACAACAGAAGCAGACAAAAGAAGAACACGCAGTAAATAGACACACAGAACAGACAAATGGGGAGAGATTAAAAAAAAAAACATATAGATCATTTATACATCATAGAAAACCCGATAGAGCCACACATATACAACCAAATGATTTTTTTTTTTAAAGATTTATTTATTTAATCCCCCCTCCCCCGTTGTCTGTTCTCTATGTCTATTTGCTGCGTCTTGTTTCTTTGTCCGCTTCTGTTGTCGTCAGCGGCACGGGAAGTGTGGGCGGCGCCATTCCTGGGCAGGCTGCACTTTCTTTCACGCTGGGCGGCTCTCCTTACGGGGCGCACTCCTTGCGCGTGGGGCTCCCCTACGCAGGGGACATCCCTGCGTGGCAGGGCACTCCTTGCGCGCATCAGCACTGCGCATGGCCAGCTCCACACGGGTCAAGGAGGCCCGGGGTTTGAACCACGGACCTCCCATGTGGTAGACGGACACCCTAACCACCGGGTCAAGTCCGTTTCCCTGATTTTTCTTTAAATAACAGCACCAATGCAACAGAGAAAGGAAAATTTTTCAACAAATCATGCTGGATTAACTGATTATCTGTATGAAAAAAAATTGAACCATAATTCTTAACTCATACCTTACACAAAAATTAATTCAAGATGGTTGACATTTCTTTATGTAAAAGCTAAAACTGTAAAGCTCCTAGAAGAAAACTTAGGAGAATATCTTTACTGCCTTGGGGTAGTCCAGTGATTTTCACCTGGGATTGATTTTGCTCCCCAAGGGAATTCAGCAATGTCTGGAGACATTTTTGGTTGCCACAGCTGGGAGGTGCTACTAACTTCTAATAGAGGCCAGGGATGCTGTTAAACATCTACAACCCTCCAAAACAAAAGAATTATCCAGCTCAAAATGTTAATAGTGCCACTGTTATAAACCATTATGTAATCAAAGATTTCAAGGAACAAAAACTAACCATTAAAAAAAAAAATAGAGGAAAACTGGACTTCCTCAAAATTACAAACTAATAGACTTTATTTTGAAAATATAAAAGGCAGGGCATCAACTGGGAGGAAATATTTATAATATATGTATCCAAAAAAGGATTTCTGTCTAGAATATATGAAGAATTCCTATTGGTCGAAAAGACACCCCAACTTCAAACAATAAACAAAATATTTGGACATATATTTTACAAAGAGAATGTGTTAATGGCCAATAAGCACATGAAAACTTGTTCGAAATTGTTAGTCATTAGGGAAATACAAATCAAAACCACAGCAAGATACCACTTCATACTTGCTAGAATGGCTAAAATTTTAAAACTAACAAATCAAATGTGGAAAAACAGAGACTTAAGAGACATAAAAACCAGTCTCAATATGTGGAGCATATTTGGATCCTAATTTAAAGAACCAAACTGTAAAAAATAAAAGGCATTTAAGAGACAATTGGGAGTTGATAATTAAGGAATTATTGATAAATTTTAAAGATGATGGTATTGTGGCTACAATTTATGTATTAGAGATTTTTACTGGAAAATGTGGATGAAATGCTATCGCATCTGGGATTTGCTTCATACTATTGTAGGATGAAGGGAAGTAAATAGAGGAGTGTAAACCCATTTGGCTATGACTTGATAATTGTTGAAGCTGGGTGATGGGTTCATTATACATTTTTAAATTTTTCCATAATTAAAAATTTTAAACTATTGTTATTTAGCACAAAATAAATAGGATCCTTTCTAGCCCATTTATGAGGATGCAATAACTATCAGTTCATTTCAGAGACGCATTAGTTATCCACTTCCGTTCATTTCTACGGCTATTCATTTTCAAATCACATTTTAAAAATTAGGGAGCAGATGTGGCTTAAGCAGTTGAGCACATGCTTCCCATATGTTAGGTCCTAAGTTCAGTTCCCGGTGCCTCCTAAAAATGAAAAAAAAAAAAAGGAACAAATGAGAAAAGCCAATTCAGAAGAGCTCGTGTGGCTCAGTGGTTGAGCACCAGCTTCCCAGATATGAGATCCCCAGCTGTGGTACCTCAAAAAAGAAAAAGATCAAGTTGGAGCCTATGAAATTGCTAGGGTCTGTAGGGCAAAATGTCCATATATGTTCATATATTGACAATGTCATATGCTTCATCCAAATGAATGGAAGTCAGCCAAAGTTGAGGGAGAAAATAAAGGAAAGGAAGAAAGAAAGAGAAAAAGAAAGAAAACCTTAACAAAGATCTAGGGAAAAGCATTGTAGGCAGAGGGACTAGCAAGTACATTGCCCTAAGGCAAAAATTAGCTTCCTGTGTTCTGGACGCGAAAAGATAGATGAGATTGAACTACACCGTGTAAGGGGGATAGTGATTAAGCATTTTGTTTCTATTATTAAAATACTGAGCAGCAACCATTTTTTGAGCACATAATTATATTCCAAGCATTCATCTAAAGTGCATTAAATTTCTTAACTCATTTAGTTCATTCACCCTTTTAAGGTGGGTAATTTATTATTCCTGTTTACAGAAGAAAGAGTACTGCACCACTCTTGATTTAGGAGAGGACTCCTGTAAGGTCCCTGTATACCGTAACCCATTTCTAAATGCACATCTTCTTCTACCTTACTTAACTAATATTAACGTTCTCACTTAACTAATATTAACGGCCCCTCAGATCTATTACTGATCTTTCAAACAACCAATTTCCAAAGAGAAATAGTGTCTGGTGCTTGATATACTTTGAGTCAATAAGTGTCCCCAAGCTTAGCAGCATCTTCTGAACATAGGATTTGCAAACTTGGACAGAATTCAGCTATGGTCATCGTTTCAACAGTGCAGCTAATTTAAGCTGATTTCTGCAATACTGGGAAAGTCATTATGGAATCAAAGTACAGAAATTGAGAGAAAAGACAGCGTAAAGCACTTACCATTAGTTGCTGATCAGTTCAGCTTAACACACAGAAATCAGAAGTGTTTTCATGAAGCCTGTAAATGTTTTCAAACTTTTACATTTTGGGGGACTCTTGAGGGTTGATTTTCTTGCCCCTGGCATCATGGCAAGCAGAAAATGAAGGCATCAAGGCAGATAAACACTTTAAGTTCCCATTTACCATAAATTATCTTTTCAGAAAATTGTGAACATGGAATAGCTTGAGAACTATGATTTGTAGGAAGTCCCTGTCCATAGTCCCACTTCTTTTGTGATTATTTTAGCATCCATACAGAACTATTCAAAGTTCTCTTGCTTTTTCCACTTGTACCAGTTGTGAGGCCTCCTGCCCATGGATATGGCCTGCAATTTTACAATGACCTCTCATCCGATCTTGCTTCCTGCCCCTTTTGTTTTTTCTTAGCAGCCACCCTCTTCCAGTGGTAGTGTGTTTGGGACTGGAAATGCTGGAAGAGGTGGAGGTTTCTTCAGTGGCCTTGGAGGGAAACCCAGCCAAGATGCAGCCAACAAAAACCCATTCAGCTCGGCCAGCGGGGGCTTTGGATCTACAGCCACCCCAAGTAAGTGGAAAAAGAGTTTTACTAGCCCCTAAATCCCATAATGCCATTGTCTTCTTCATGGGGTTATCAAAAGTTTCAGTGACAAATATAGAAAGGAAAGAAAAGGTCTAGAATGCCCACTTAAAATTTACCCCAAATCAGTGATTTGTTTTTTATTTTTATTTTTATTTTTTTAATAAAATGTTCTGAGTAATCATGAAAGGACATCAGAACTGCAGGGAGGGGATCTTCATTGAGCTACTTCCCTACTCTTTCTCAAGTCTTAAATCACTGTGTTCTTAGGATTGAAATGACTTGGAGTGAATGCAAGCAGACAAACATAAATGAGCAGCAGCAGAACAAGCTATGTATGCTTGAGGGAAGAGCATCTGGATTTTCATTTGTGTAGTACTTCTCTTTGAAATTGTTTTAAAATTCAGCTACTATAGAAAAATGTCACCCAGAAGTTGAAGGCTTCATTATTTCTCATCCCTTGTTTTTATTTTTCCCCCCCAGAGATGACTCCCTTGTGTATTTGCTCATTGTTTTTGCTTGTTTTTTGCTCATTATTTTGTACTTGTTATCTGCTGTTTTTTCTCTCGTCTACTCGTCTTTTTGGTGTTTTTTTTTTCTTTAGGAGGCACCAGGACCTCCCTTGTGGGAGGCGGGTACTTAACTGCTTCTGTTCCCAGTCATTCCTTACATTTTTATTTTATTTTAACCTGAAGCTGTATCTGATGGTACCTTCTTTCTAGCTAATTTTTAAAAATTTTTTGATCTGTCCATTCATGGTTGGAAAGGAAAGAAATTTGTTTGTTTAAATCTTAAAATATTATATCCTCCTGCTTGTGGAGGCTGGTGTGGAAACTTGGGAACCTGTCATCGTCATCTTAGCCTCTCTCATCTAATGTATGATGCAAGATCTTAATAAATCAAGAGCGGGAAACGGACTTGGCCCAGTGGTTAGGGCGTCCGTCTACCACATGGGAGGTCGGCGGTTCAAACCCCGGGCCTCCTTGACCCGTGTGGAGCTGGCCCATGCGCAGTCCTGATGCGCGCAAGGAGTGCCCTGCCACGCAGGGGTGTCCCCCGCGTAGGGGAGCCCCACGCGCAAGGAGTGCGCCCCGTAAGGAGAGCCGCCCAGCGCGAAAGAAAGTGCAGCCTGCCCAAGAATGGGGCCCCCCACACTTCCCGTGCTGCTGACGACAACAGAAGCGGACAAAGGAACAAGACGCAGCAAATAGACACAGAGAACAGACAACTGGGGGAGGGAGGGAATTAAATAAATAAATAAATCTTTAAAAAAAAAATTACACATTTCTTTTTAAAAAATAAATAAATAAATAAATCAAGAGCTAATATTCTATAGATAATACATATTTCCTTAGGCCTATATATTTGATAGCAAAATTTCTATCCTAATTCTTTTTTCTGAATTTGCAGATCAAAAAGCAGCTATTTTGATGTCACTGTCCACTCTGGTAATATGTAAGGAACAATCACTTATTAAGAGAGACATACTCTTTTAACTTGTAAAATTATATAATCAGAAATTTTTGTTCTTCATCTTTCAGTCTGCTAGGATGGATTTAGAATCCTACAATAAAGGGCTCTTAGAAATTGAGCCTGGTAGTTCTCAAAAACTGTTTTTGCAGATGAACTCTTCAGCGGAAGTTTGATATATAAAACAGATCAACATAGACTCATTCTGAAGCAGGGGTCAGGAACCAGAGATACACATGCATAGTTTTCCCATGTTTTACCCAGCTATCATCAAAGAACCATAGGGCTCCTTACTACCTACTTGAGATGACTCTCTTATAACTTTTCCATTGATGAAACTAGCTTAAAATGATTAAGTGATTTTTTTTTTCTGTTACAAAGCTGAGAATTGACAGAGCTAGAATTCAATTGGATTATGCATATACACAGCACCTGGCACAGAGTAGGCAAGCTGGTTAAAAATTTTGGTTTATTCTATAGGTAGGTTAGCATCTGTGAGATTGTTACTAGCCAATTGTTTTAAAAGAAATTTTAACTCTTAAAGAATTGGCTTCTCAGTAGTGAACTGTAGCTATCTTGCAGTGGTTCACATATTCAGTGATATCTCAGTGGTAGCCTGAAATCAGCCACAGTGGCAAACACTACAAATCAGCGCTCCAACACCCTAACCTGTTGTTAAACATTTACTGGAACACCATTGCTTCTAATTCTTTAATTCTGGTATAAAACATATCTATTCTTTTTTTTTTTTTTTTTTAAGATTTATTTTTTTATTTATTTCTCTCCCCTTCCCCCCCGAACCCCCCCGTTGTCTGCTCTCTGTATCCTTTTGCTGTGTGCTCTTCCGTGACCACTTCTATCCTTATCAGTTGCACCAGGAATCTGTGTTTCTTTTTGTTGCATCATCTTGTTGTGTCATCTCTCCGTGTGTGCGGCGCCATTCCTGGGCAGGCTGCACTTTCTTTCGCACCGGGTGGTCTCCTAATGGGGCACACTCCTTGAGTGTGGGACTTCCCTACGCGGGTGACACCCCTACGTGGCACGGCACTCCTTGCACGCATCAGCACTGCGCATGGGCCATCTCCACACAGGTCAAGGAGGCCTAGGGTTTGAACCACAGACCTCCCATGTGGTAGGCGGATGCCCTATCCATTGGGCCAAGTCCCCTTCCCTGTATCTATTCTTGATACCAGACACTGTTGGCTGTTAAATTGTAAACCAATGGTTTACATTTATGTTTGAGGGAAATTTAAATGAATTTGCAGGAGTTCCAGGAAAGGCTTAATAACATGATTTTATTTTATTTTTTTAAAGTGTAGGATTTGATAGTTAAAGAGGCAGTTACCCTGAGGACCAGCTGTAGGCTAAAAGGAAGGAAGATGGAGAAGGGAGCTAGAATTCATTGGGGGAAATGCATTGTCCTCACCACAATACTAATGATTTCTACAAAATCACCTGTGACAGCCTCTTTCTTCTTGGATGACTCTGCAACATTTAAAACTTTTGAGTACCCCTTCTTCCTGGGCTTGTTCATCACTTGTCCAGATTCTCTTCTTGCCTCTCAAACAATTCCTTCTCTGTTCTTTTGTCTATTTTCTCTCCATTATTGTGAGATGTGTTTCCCATAATCATCTGGGTTTTCAAGGTAGTCTCCAGACTCTTCTTTCTGCCTCCACTGTACATACCAAATTGAGTATCTTAAAACTCTGCTTTAACAAAAAGAAAAGAAAAGAAAAACAAACAAAAAGAATTCTGCTCTAATTTTGCCACTTTCTCTTCCCAAAACCCTTTGGCAGTTTTCCATTGACTGTAGGATAAAATCCAACCTAAACTCTTTGCACTGATATTAAGGGCCCTCTGTGGAATGGCCCCAAGTGCCTTCCTGACTTCAACTCTATTTCTCAGTACACTCATTCTGCTTCTGTCAATTCATCTGCTTGCTGTCCTTCATACTCACATACTCTTCACTTCTTCCTGTATGATTGCCAGAGTTCACACTCTTTCCTCTGCTTCACCCTTCTGAACCTACTCTTCTTTAAAGGCTGAGTATAAGTCCCTTCCTCAATGCAGCTTTCTCTTAGGATCACTTGGGCTGCAGTGATCACTCCCTGTCTGGAAATCTGCAACCCTTGTATTCCATTCCTTCATGTAATATCAAGTAGCAGGGAACTAACCTTTACTGATCACCTAGTGGGTGCTAGATTATCAGTATAAGTAGTCTAATCACTTCTTAAAACAGTACTTCTAGATGTGGCCATTCCCATTTTATAGATAAACAAGCATAGGCTCTGAAAGGGCGTGTGGACTTACTCAGCGACAAAGTGGCATAGCCAGGATTTATGCCAGGTGTGTTTCCCGAGCTCAGGTCCATCACGTTGCCTCCTTTGATTGCTAGCCTTGTTGTGTGATTTAACTCTTCCCAGGTTTTGCCTTGTTTGACACCGTTTTATGTTTGTTCTACATGGTGTCTAACATACTCCCTTGCACTTAGATATCTGAGTCCAAACTGAATGAACCTGCAGCTCCCTTTGTGACATTTGTGCCACAGGCTTCCTAATCCTGAAGCTACCTTCTTTAGCCCTGCTAAGTAATTGGGACTACAATAATGACTGAGAAAGACTAGCTAGGAGCACTGTTATTTGAGATTGACATATTCTGTATCCAGAAGCTCAAACTTGTAACAGGAAATTCTGAGTATTACATTATTTTAACTCTGGAAATGTAGTTCCCCCAGTCCTCTGGGTTTGATAGGTTTTTTATTGTTTTTCCTGTTTTTTGTTGTTGTTGCTATCCATTTGTCTTTTCCAAAATGTTTTTGCTCCCAACAGGGAATGGAAAGAGAAAAGGGGAGGAAAAAAAAATAGGTACTGCCTCTAAGGCTTTTAAGCTGCTTTTGCTGAGAGGGGCTTGGAACAGGGGCTGCCCGCTGAGCCAGCCTCCCAGCAATCTGAAGTAGCTGATCAAAAGTTAGGATCAGACCAACCAGCCCTGAATTTTGGAGGCCTAGGTCTTACAGCCCACTCTGACACCAGCAAGCTGTACCAGGAGCCCAGGTTGCAGCCCCCACTCCTGTCTGCCATGCATTTGGCAGATAGGGAATGTTAGCCCCTGCATGGAGGGTGAAATTTACCTATAATCACCACAGTTTACCAGCCTATTCATCCACCTCTTGCCTGGATGCTTCACCCTGGGCTCCAGAGTTTCAAAATAGTTAATTCAGAGAGTCCCTACCAGTTCAATAGTTGTTTTGGTGCAGGAATTGATTTCTCGAGCTTCCTATTGTGCCATCTTCCCACAGTCTCAAAACTTTTTCTTACTGGCTAGTTTATTCACAAGCAAAGAATAATCTTCTGCAGTGAAATATTGTTCCAACAACAAGTATTCTCTCCTTTACCATAGTTTAAAGAGTTAGGGACTTATTTTGGAGCCCCCAAAAGAACTGAGGTTTCTTCCTTTTCTGTTCTATGAAGTAAATAAGGACATTTCTGCCCCCCTCTGAGCTCCCTCACACATGTTCTTCATCTCTCCAGATACCTCTAACCTATTTGGAAACAGTGGCGCCAAAACATTTGGTGGATTTGCCAGCTCATCATTTGGAGAGCAGAAACCTACTGGCACTTTTAGCTCTGGAGGAGGAAGTGTGGCATCCCAAGGCTTTGGGTTTTCTACTCCAAATAAAACAGGTACTCCTATACATATTATTTATATTTTTATATGCATAGATAAAAGGAGGTATCCCTAGGGTGCATATCTTAAGGGAGTAGATTTGGAATATGGATGAAATTACTCCCCCCCCCCCAATTTATTTATATATTTTTCAAGCATCTACTGTGTTCCTAACACTGTTCCAGGCCTTCTGCGTCATGTTCAAAAGCACCGAAGGCGTGTAATACAACCCTTAAGAGAACTTAGAGGCTTCTTGTGAATATGTAATGAATATTTGTAATTACAGAACAACCAAAGGGAACATATAAGATAATGGTAACTAAAATATAAAGAAGAAAGTGTCTTGAGTCACATTTGCTCTGGTGCCCATTACCTGAAATAGTCAAGATAGATTATCTATTTAATACTTATGTCTAAGTCATTTTTCCATCTCTTTCCCAAATCATTTTTAGGTTTTTGTTTTTGTTTTGCTTCGTTTTGTTTTTTGAGGTCCTGGGGCCAGGGATTGAACCCAGGGCCTCATATGTTGGAAGCTAATGCTCAACCACTGAGCCACATCAGCTCTGCTGAGTTGGTTTTTTTTTGTTTTGTTTTGTTTTGTTTTTAAGAGGCACCAGGGACCTAATCCAGGACCTCCCTTGTGGAAAGCAGGCACTCAACTGCTTGAGCCACATCTACTCCCTGGTTTTACTTGTAATTGAAGTTTAATGTGTGTATGTATACATTACATATACATATGCAGTTTCCACATATCATAAGTATGCAAAAAAAAATAAAAAATAAGTATGCAGCTCAGTTACTTTTCACAGTTGGAACATACCCATATGACCAAGGGAAAAAAACATACCAGCACTTTTTATCCCAGCATTACTATATGAATTTTTTATAATCATGTATCATATTTATAATTAAAAGAACAATGTATTTTGATAAGAAAACATACACGTCTTTTCTGTCAACTGCTTCTCTATCCCTGTTTCTGTCTCTGAGATCTAAAGAGTGTCTGCATTCCTGGCCTGTTGCATGGAAAATTATGTGCAAAGACTTTTTTAAGGCAGGAGTTAGGGGAGAGGATGTTTGCTGAGAAAGCAACTCTTGAAAGCAAACTCCACATGGATAAGCAGGTAGGATTCTTCTCCATCTCGTGTATGGGATACTTTGAAATTATGCTAATTCTAGACAAAGTATCCAACCTGAGAACCAGTTGCACAGGTGGCTCAATACTTGGAGGAGGGGCCCCCTCAAATTAGTATGTGGAACATGACATTTTGGAGCCTAAATTGCTGTGGTTTCCAAATGTGCTGTGCATCTTAATTCACACCTATGACCTGAGGTCAGTCTTTGGTTGCCAGTTTCTTATGCTCATTTTCTAGAATTTAAAATGGTCTAGAAATGAGCATTGCAGCTTTGTTTTTTTTGGCTTTCCCCTCTTGTGTCATGCCTTCCACCCCACCCTACCCCACCCCCCATGAAAGATTTAAAAAGAAAAGGGCTATTTGTTTTTGACTCTAGTTAACACGATAAGTATGAAGACTTGACTGAGACATTTTAGTTTGTTAATCATCAGGACTCTTGTTTGTTTTTAAGGAACCTGATCATTGTTTCTTTGACTCATGTTTTTCTTATATGTGGTTCCTTATCCTGGGATGGTGTCCCACCTGATTGAGAATCTGACCATTTTATTTTTCAGTCACAGAGAAAGTGTATCTTCCCACCTTTTAGAATAGTTTTTCTACTTGATTATTTGTCCCATGAAACCACATAGATTGAGAACTCTTAACAGAGATATCTGCTTTTCAGATACTTGAGATGAATGAACTAGTTTTTAATGAAAAATGTCCAAGTGAGGGTGAAGGAAAGATCACACTCTGTTTCAGGAACTTTGTGTATCTGCTGCTGCAAACTTGTGTGGTGTCCCAGAGAGCTTCTATGAAAGGAGGTGCCTCCAAGTTTTGAACACAGGAAAGACTGCTTTAAATAAAGGAGTAACCTTCCCACCAAGGCAGTACAAATGCCTAAGGCATAAGAATTACTATCATTCCTAGCTGTAAGACTATTTATATGGGTCTTTGAAAATTCCAAAAGTGTTATTCTCCCTTCAATAAAATTGCATTAGAAAATAATACTGTTGGAGATTGTTTAAGGAGAAGATAGAAGAGGAGATGATATTGCTATCTCTGATCCAATGTGGTTTTTTTTTTTACCTCTGTTGCTGAAGTTATTAGAATGGCAGAGTTTAGTGGAAGTGGAGGGGGAGGCAGTGTGACACATGTTGTTTAGGTGGTAGATGGGCTTTTGAATGGTTCAGACCTTGTTTCAGTCCCAGCTCTACCATTTACCAGCTGGAAAACTTGGACAGGTGACATTCTCCAAGCCTCAATTTCCTCACCCCAGATTTATTGTGAGGGCTAAAGAACTGTTATAAAGCACCTGGCATATAGTGACCCCTGAGTAATTTAGTAACTTTATTGTTGATTATAATATTTCTGTTTCTTCTTGAAAAGAAACTCAAAATATGGCATCTAATAAAATCTAAATCCCCCTAACATTGAGAATGAATTGCCTCTCTCCAAAAGTAAGATCAGAGTGCCCGTTCTCTTCTTATTTTGTTTGGCTGTGACCCAGTTTGTTATTGTTTGGGGGCAGTGTGTGTGTGTGTGTATGTGTGTGTGTGTGTGTGCCCTCCCCTTCTGATACTTTCTGTATCACTGTGACTTCTCATTTTTTGCTTTCCACCAAGAAGTCTAAACAACATTGAGTACAAGGCACTAGATAAAGCCTTATGTGTCTAGGAAGAAAGTGTAACTAGATCTGTGATCAGTCTTAAATAATTGAACTGCAAGGGTTTTTTAGCACTTTTTTTTCCAGTCTGTTATATTTGTAACCCAACAGTCTTCATTATCATGGCTTGGAATTTCACTCAAGACTTTTAAATGCCAAATGTTAACCCAAAGATTAGCCTTAGTAAAAAGTATCTTCTCAGCTGTGCAACCACTGTTGATGGTAAATAGGCAAATAATTGAATCATGAAATAACAGTTAACTAAAGAATTTAGCTGATAGCTTCTCATACCCAGTATTGGATCTTTCTTGATTCAGATGGCAGAAGGTTGTGGTGTGATTATGCTTGTAATAGGATAGCCTGATTGATCCAGCTAACAATGGGAGTCCATTTCTACAAGGGGAGAGAATAATATCCCTTATCTTCTTACACTAATCATCTACTCACTTGTTACTCCTGGCCACTACTCATTTCAAGAAATAACTCTACTCCTTGTAGGGCATGGTCCCCTTTAGAGCACATTTTTGGTACCATTTTTGTTCCATTCAGTTTAACAGACTTGTATTGAATGTCTATTCTGATACCTTAGAATAATTTAAGAGGTATCTTAGAGGTTTGGGAACCCCATCAGGTGCAGAAGGAATAGTTAAAGGGAAGGACTTCCATTTTCTCACTGGATAGGTATTTCTACCAATCAAAGGAGACTCCTGCCATGCATGGCCTGACCCTTTTGTGTGATCACCTGGATAAATGCTGCCCTTCAGCCAGCCTGGTCGCCAAGTGAGCATCAGTGCTGGGGAACTTGCAGATGTTTTGGACTCTCTTATCTTCACTTTTGGCTTCTTATTTTATTAGATTTATAAAGCAGCCTTCCTCCAAAGAAGAAATTCCTTTTGCTATTTATTGAGGAATAGTTCTTCCCAGCAGAACAATAGCTTCTTTTTTTTTTTTTTTTTTAATTTGTCTTCTGTAGAGAGACAAAGACTCTGATGAGAGATGAGAGGCTTCAGGCTTTAAATAAATAAAAAGTATCTGGTTAAGAGCCAGTGCCATGCATCTCTCTTCATTTCTATAACCCAATTCATGGATTCTCCCTGAGAGGTCATACTGAGCTTCTAATTTTATAATTTGGGCTTCCATGAGATTAGATGTCTTGTCTCTCTGATGATAGGTAATAAAATCTATACTCTTTCACAGCTGGACAGGGATTGGCATTTTTGGAAATTATTTTTCAATGAGTTGGCTCAGAACCACTCACAGGAGCTGGGAAGGGATCTGGAATGCACGAGGTTGGTTCTTGGTGGTGGTCTGATTTAACAGACTGTTCAAGCCAGTGAAGTCTGTCTTGCCTCTGGAAGGCTTGCGGATTTCTCAGACAAATACAGGGTCACTCTGGATACTGAGAATTCCAAGGAACTATCTATTCTAAGTGGACCCCAGAACACGCTGCTGGAAATGGAGGAGGATGGTTTGCGTTTTGATGGTGTTGTTGTTTTGTCTGTTTGTTTGGTTTTTGTTTTGTTTTGTTTTTAATTATTTTGCTAATAGGGATGTTGCCCTTTGTTATAGTTGTTTGTATTAGAATTTCTAACATCATATTTCCCTTTTTCCCTCCTCTTTTTATTTGATTTCTCATCACTCATTGTTTTCTCTTCTGTCTCCTTTTTCCTTTTTCCCCATTTCTGTTTGTTTGCCTCTGTTTTGCTCAGGTGGCTTCGGTGCTGCTCCAGTGTTTGGCAGCCCTCCTACTTTTGGGGGATCCCCTGGGTTTGGAGGGGTGCCAGCATTCGGTTCAGCCCCAGCCTTTACAAGCCCTCTGGGCTCGACGGGAGGCAAAGTGTTCGGAGAGGGTACTGCGGCTGCCAGCGCAGGAGGATTCGGGTAAGCCCCCTGAGGAGAGACCCATCAAAAGAGCTTGGGCTCAGTACTCTTGCTTTGAAAAGAAAGTTCTTAAATTTTTCTAAAGTTTTATTATGAATTCACAACCCCTCCCTCCAAATCAGCAAACAAGTTTCTCCAAGATTCCTCTCTAGGGTGAGGCTAATTTCTCTTTTCCAAGAGTGAGTCCATATTCTGTTCAATATGTGGATGCACATCAACTGTGTTGCTATGCCCTGATATGCAAAGTACTGGCTCTCAGAACCCGATGGAGTTGATTTAAGGAAGAGAAGTAGCCTTGACTTGGCTGTTCTATACCCAAGATTACCCCTTATGTGGTAACTTCTTCTATAAAGTTCTATATAAATAATTTTCACCAGATTCTTTCCTCCTGGAATTATTCTGGTTTAGACCCATGATCTTTGAGCAAACAACTCCTTGTGTCCCCTGTTCTGCTCCAGACCCCCAGAATGGGTATTCACTTTCACAGCCCCAGGAGTCAGCTTCCATAGTAGGTACTAACTGGTAATCCTAAAACATTTAAGAGCTTTGATAATTGTTCAGCTTTCAAAGCTGCTCTTACTGCCTTGTGCATATCCATACTTGAAAATGCCATATTAGGGATTTGCTTTTAAGGGCCCCAGAAATTCAGTCAGGTTGCCAAAACCCCAAGGAGAAAATAGCCTTTTACCACACCACAAAGTCCCAATAAAGTATATGCAATGATAACCACAAAGCCTCTCATTCAAAAGAGGTATTGAAAGTGACTCTAATATACCTCTTGCCCTCAGGACTGGACTCAAGAAATGTAAAGCTAAAGATTTTGGAGATGGGAGATGGTTTTGTTTTGGGGAAGTGTAAAAGTACTTGGAATGAGTCTTGGCAAGATAATAGCATCTTTATCTTGAGAAAATAAAGTATGTTCTGTAAATATGTGAGGCCAGGTCGGCCTCTGTCCTCACTCAGCTGATCTTGGCCATGAACAAGCCACAAAGTAGAGTTCATAGGTGAGAGACTATTAAAGTGACCTGAACCCACAAGTTTACATTAAAAATAAAAATTCCCATAGCCCTGAAACTTTTACCTCCTTTCTTGCATTTCAGGAGAAATGACATGCTATAAATTAAAGATTTGTTCCTTCCCCCTCCCCCCACCACTACCACCAGTTGCTACACATTTAAAGTTAAGGCACTTTGACTACAAATTTGCATGTTACATAATGAACCCATTTCTTTTCATGACTAGTTAAAAACTGGTTCTTTTGACACGGCAAAGATATGGCCGATTGAGTGGTTGTTGTCTCCTCCCTTGTATTCTACTGGCTCTTCTATTGCGCCACTCTTAGAAAAGAGTTGAAGGCACAGTCATTCCCATATCAGTTTGTGATACAGGTGAATTTTGTCTACCTCGGCCTCTCTAAAGTTTTCTAATTTTTAGTATTTTTTAAAATGTTATATGGGGGAAACGGACTTGTCCCAGTGGTTAGGGAGTCCGTCTACCACATGGGAGGTCCGCGGTTTAAACCCTGGGCCTCCTTGACCCGTGTGGAGCTGGCCCATGCGCAGTGCTGATGCGCACAAGGCGTGCCCTGCCACGCAGGGTGTCCCCTGTGTAGGGGAGCCCCACGCGCAAGGAGTGCGCCCCCTAAGGAGAGCCGCCCAGCGCAAAAGAAAGTGCAGCCTGCCCAGGAATGGCGCCACCCACACTTCCCGTGCCGCTGAAGACAACAGAAGCGGACAAAGAAACAAGATGCAGCAAATAGACACAGAGAACAGACAACGGGGGGGGGGGGGAATTAAATAAATAAATCTTAAAAAAAAAAAAGATGGAATAATAAATTTCTAAAGAATAAAATAAAATGTTATATGGTATATAAGATTCACCCTTTTAAAATGGACAGTTGAGTGGTTTCTGATATATTCACTGAGCTGTGCAGCTATCACCACTATCTAATTCCAGAACAGTTCCTCACCCCAGAAAGAAACTCCATATCCATTAGCAGTCTATCCCCATTCGTCCCACACCCAGCCCCTGGCTCCCACTAAGATAAGTCATACCTTTTCTCTTCCTTGAAAGATGCTGATACAGAAATACTTGAAAGTTTCGAGGAAAGGGAGCAAGTCTATGTATTGCTTCTTGGGTTTCATATAAGTTTTCCCTCAATAAACACAAAGAATTAAAGTTAAGGAAAACTTTGAAAGGAGAATTGGAGCCAACTTTAGTTAATATTCTTGACAGGTCTTAATAAACGCCTATCTACAGTGACTACCTAGCACATACTACTGCATAGTTCCTGGAAGGTTTTTGGTAAACTAGGAATCTTGAGGTGTAATTTATTTATTTGAAGATAATTTTTTTCTTTTCTAGTAGAAAATACCATATTATGCCTTGTGAAGACTCTTATACATAAATCGTGGCTGGCTGGTTAGTTCTGTTTTGTAGAACAGGGCTAACCAGTACTGATTCAGGTATTAAATCTCCAAAAGAACCCATTACCTTCTTTTAGGTCCCCGACCATAAGACTGTCTCTAACCCAGACAGGCCATCTGGAAAGGAATATAGTAGGACCTATCAGGGCCCATTTCTGGAGAGAAAATTCAGTAAGTGCAGGCCCATGGTGGTCTTTGCACATTGAAGACACTTTACCTCATCACTAAAAGTAAATAGAATCAAGATCCAGTGAAGACCTGAAGATAAATAGCAGAGTAGGTGGGGAGAAACTGTAGATAAATGAGAAATACTAAAATGATGGATATTGAAGAATTGTTGGAGTTAGAAAGTACAAGAAATATACTGCTTAATTTCTGAATAAACTGAAATTTCTAAATGGTAAATGAGTCCAGCCCTGGACAAGTTGGATTTCATTTTGTATTCCTGTTATTTTTCTTCCCAAAACTGAGGTAGAGCCTTGCTCTGTGCTATAGCCTATTCTTTCTCAGAGGCTGCTAGCTTAAATCACCTCAAGTCATGTGTGCCATGCAACTTAGGAGTTAGGATAGTAGGTGGAGGCATGCTCATGGCAGAGTGACAGCACAGCCACACTAACCACAATATCATTTCTTATTGGAACCAGGTTTGGGAGCAGCAGTAATACCACATCTTTTGGCACCCTCGCGAGTCAAAATGCTCCTACTTTTGGATCACTGTCTCAGCAGACTTCTGGTTTTGGAACTCAGAGCGGTGGATTCTCTGGTTTTGGATCAGGTGGAGGAGGTAGGCAGCCAGACATGCTTTCACAAGCACCGAGATTACTCCAACTTTCCCCTCTTGTGTTGAACACCCAAATGTATGCCTTCTCCCTCAGAGAAATTAGTTTTCACCTCATTTTTTTCTCACATGGCTATTCCATTTAATATTTAAACTGAGAGTAGCCAAAAAATATAGGTTTTAATTAGACTTCAAACATTGTGCTATTTCCTACCACATGAAGAAATGACTGACTTGATTTTCTCTCAAGATTCGAGAAACCAAAATAATAATAATAATAATAATAATAATAATAATAATAATAATACCACCTTGGTTTAAAAGTCCAAGCCAGCAGATGGGAAAAAAAAAAAACAAACATACGGGGTGTGAAAACTGGTAATTCTTGTATTTGTTGAACACTCTTTCAAAGAGCAGAATATGTATATTCTATTTTTATCCTTGCAAAAAACTTATGAGGCACATGAGTTAAGTATCATTAGTACTTTATAAATGAAGAAAGAAAAACTCCCAAGGGGTTAAGTAAGTTGCCCAAAGAATCCTGCAGTTAGCATCAGAGCCAGGCTTAGATTCTGTGTTCCTCTAAAAGAAGAGTAAGCAAGTGAATGGAAAATATATATTTTAAAAAAAAAAAACAAGTTTTCATAATGACATGTTTCTCTGTGTAACAGTGCGTCTTAGTAAGAGGGACCATGCCAGAGACTGCCTACAACCAGGGAGGGGTAGGAGGGAATAGCCCTGTAATACTGAAATGGTAACTCTCAAAAATGAAAGGTTTTCCCCTGCTGTTTTTCCCTGATGGATCTGGCCAGATCTGGAGGATGAACTCAGAATAGAGCAGTTTCTGCATGTACCTTCCTGCCCTTCCTGCAGACAGTCAGGGAGGAGAAAATGAAAAGAGGGAAGGAACTTGGCCTCGAGGCAACCTTTGTTTTTCAAGTGTATGTGTGTTTTAAGTTCACCATTTTCGTCTGTTTTTTAGGGTTCAGCTTTGGATCACCTAACTCGTAAGTATTCATCTCCAGTTTTGAGTCTGACTTTAATTTAAAGCATAAATGTGTGTAGTATGGTAAAAGAATACTATTGAAATACTAATTCTTACTAGATTTGTACGTTTCATTTCCATTTTTTCCTGTTTTAATAGCTTGTCCTGGAAGCATGGGGTTTCAGTGATGTATTTGGGTTTTGGCCTCTCTAATTGTGAACTTACTAATCTCTATAGTAAGGCAGGAGATGCCAGTCCTTGCCTTTTCAAGGGCAGTAAATAAAGGAGGGAGAAGAATATGCCTTCAAAGAGCAAAGAATTGGAAGGCAGGCCTTGAGAGATGCTTTTCTATGTTTTCCTGTTAGTGTCTCAGAAGATCCATGCTGACTACTAGACTCTAGGCCCATTACCAAGTCCTAATTTTATATCCTCACTCTATACTTCTGTGTAGAATTGCAGCAACATTAAAAATTCAAAGTTCTAAACCTTTGAACATAAGTCAGTTGCATAAATACTGAAGCCCTTCAACCGTAAGAAGCAATCTTGATTTCGCCATTCTCTTCTGGTGCTTCCTTGCAGGTCTGTCCAAGGGTTTGGTGGATGGAGAAGTTGAGTGGATGTCGTCATTCCTTTCTGTTCCTGTGACCAACTGCATTTTCAGATCCTCTTCACAGACAAATACTGCAACAGGCCTTTAAACGGACATTCTCCACTGACATATACACACCCAGTAAGAAACAACAGAAACCAAAAACTAAAGATGCTTGAGTGCTTGTTCTGGTTTTTTTGGTTTATATTTTATGTATGGGTTTTTTTTGGTTTTTTGGTTGTTTTTGGTTTTTTTACCTACTATTAAACCGTTTGGTCTATTTCCATACAGAATGTATGTGAATTTTTTCAGATCACAGCAAAGTAGAGAGGTTTTCCCATTTCTGTGGCTCTGAGAAATCTACACAGCCTTCCATTAACCAGCATGCATGTCTTCAAGAATAACATCAGAAGGAACCAACAAAGGAATTAAACAAGAGTTTTTCCCCAGAGACTCTCCCCAGATATCACATGGACTTAGGGTCCTCCACATAGGAAAGGGGCTGGATGCTGTTGGGCTGCCTTTTTGAGGTCATAGCTCGGTGTCTCCTCAACATGTCCTATTTGGTGTTGTGTTTCAGGACCCTCAAACTACCAACTCTGATTGGAGGGAGGCATAGGAAATCACTACAAACAGGCCTCAGTTGAGTTTTAGAGACAGTGCTAGCACCTTTAAGTGTAGTTAGCTGTGATGCAAGCATAGAAAATAGACCAATATGAAGAGTTCCATCTCATTCCCTTGGAAAATCCACAGCTGAGTTCTAATATACAGATATATTGCTGTTTGAACAGCCTTGTCAACCACATCTTCTCAATTTGGCTTTTGGGTGCTGTGTGTCCCATAGCTAATTTCTTCTACTCTGGAAAGGAGATGGGCAGTTGATTGAAAAGGCAACCTTTATCTCCAGGGTATGACAGTGACATTGGTAACCACACCTAACACACTGTCTGTTAACCGCAGTGCAGATAACTCTTGGATAGACACTGCTATCACCAGATAGCACTAGCAAGACTGCTGGATTTGACAAGTGTTTGCTAGCATAGCCTGTAGATCATAATTTCAGTTTTATTAAAGTGCTTTTCCCCTATTATTGAGTATCTTTAAGACCTGGGTATGTTTTCTTTCTTAAGCCTTTGATATCCTAGAGAGTTGCTGACAAACAAAGGCTACCTTAACATCAAAAGTCTGTGTAAGGGCGGTGGACTTGGCCCAGCAGTTAGGGCATCCGTCTACCACATGGGAGGTCCGCGGTTCAACCCCCGGGCCTCCTTGACCCATGTGGAGCTGGCCCATGAGCAGTGCTGATGTGCGCAAGGAGTGCCCTGCCACGCAGGGGTGTCCACGCACAGGGCAGCCCCACGCGCAAGGAGTGCATCCCGTAAGGAGAGCCGCCCAGCGCAAAAGAAAGTGCAGCCTGCCCAGAAATGGTGCCGCACACACGGAGAGCTGACACAAGATGATGCAACAAAAAGAAATACAGATTCCTGTGCCGCTGATAACAGAAGCGGATGAAGAAGACGCAGCAAATAGACACACAGAACAGACAACCGGGGTGGGGTGGAGGGGAGAGAAATAAATAAATAAATATTTTTTAAAAAGTCTGTGTAAGAATTTGGCATTTTTCAGGCCCTGAATATTACAATACTTTGGGTTGGGTCAATAGCAGGGGAAGGTTAGAGTTATGCATATTAGAAAGTTGTGTTTTAAAATATTTTAATAAAAGTTTTACATGTGGTATTAATTTGATTTTGTTGACTTGTTTAGGCAGGCTAGAACATAGTGAGATCTCTGTTCTGGAATAGTCTCATCTGATGGTCTTCATCCTGACTGCGTTTCAAACTTACCTTTGGAGTTTTTTTATAAAACAGATGCATGGACCTCAGTCCTGAATATTTTGATTCAGTGGAACTGAAATAAGTGGTGGGTCCCCCAACTGAATTTTTTCTTTTCCAGTGTTCTCTTAAGCTTATAAAAAGAAGAGTCTCACAGTATAACACTGGGGTTTCAGGAACGCCTCTCTGAAGCAGCTATCAGCAGAGCCAAGAACTGGAATTAGACCAGTGGGTGTCTATGATTGACTGTCATCCTGCTATCTGCAATTTATGTGAGTCGAGTGGGGGTCTTTCTCTACTTTCCATTGTATTAGGTGGTCTGCTTCTTTTGAAGAGTGTGGGACTTTAAACATTTAAAATTAATGTAGTCTTTTTTTTTTTTTTAAAGATTTATTTTTATTTATTTAATTCCCCTCCCCTTCCCCGGTTGTCTGTTTTCTGTGTCTTTTTGCTGCGTCTTGTTTCTTTGTCCGCTTCTGTTGTCGTCAGCGGCACGGGGAGTGTGGGCGGCGCCATTCCTCGGCAGGCTGCTCCCTCCTTCGCGCTGGGCGGCTCTCCCCATGGGTGCACTCCTTGCGTGTGGGGCTCCCCCACGCGGGGGACACCCCTGCGTGGCATGGAACTCCTTGCGCGCATCAGCACTGCGCATGGGCCAGCTCCACACGGGTCAAGGAGGCCCGGGGCTTGAACCGCGGGCCTCCCATGTGGTAGACGGACGCCCTAACCACTGGGCCAAAGTCCGTTTCCCTAGTCTTTTTTTTTTGGTCCTTGCAGAATTGAAGAACTTGTCACCTCGTTCCACCCTGTTCTCCCATAAGTTCCCCTCGGTTGTGAAACGGGTCAGTCCCCAATAGTACTCACAACATTAGTCATGGGGCATTTTTCTCCCGCATGCACACACATTATTTTGTACACAGGTCCATCTTGAGACAGAGAGACTCAGATTTTGACAAGAAAAAACTAGCAAGAGCCTAGTTTTAAAAGGAGCAGTATGCTTGTAGGTGAAGAGAGCTGAATTCTGACTTTGCTTGTCATTCTTCTGACCAACCATGTCAAACCAGTCTTCTTGCCTTTCCTCCTGGAGGCGCCTTTTCATAAATAGAAGCTGGTTCAGCCTAAACACTTGACCTCAAACTCTGCATTAATCCTCCATTGAGGTGGCATGTGACATCTCTACATAAGGCCATATCAGCTGTGCTCTGCCAGATAACTTCCCTAACCACTCACTGTTGAGGCGGTAGCACCAGAGGAATGTGCTGCTGGCATGTTAGCAACCCCTCTCAACTCCTTTTTTGGGGTCAATTACAGTGGTAGGTGGCAGGGGTCATCTCTGAGAGCTCAGACAGTGTACATCCCCTGAAACCGAAGCTCCCAGGATGTTAGACTGGGAATGCACTGTGGCTCCAGCCTGCCCAGGGAGAAGCTGGCAGAGCTTTCACCTTCTCAGAATAGGAGCTGCAAAGAACTAGGATGAAAGCATGTCAAGTGTGGGGGAACTGGTGTCCTGCTGAGAAGGAATCACAAGGTATCATCCCAGGAGAATACCCACAATCCCAACTCTTGAAGAGAAGGAGGTGTACTTTGTGGTGGGTAGCTAGTCAGTCACAGTTGGCAGATTAATTTGTATTTCTGCCATGGATAACTCAGGGAAAGGCAGGAAGGTAAAGGGGGGAGGCAGATTCAGTGACCTAGGTTGTGTTTTGTCTGGCTTTTGGAGACGTTTAGTGTTGTATGTTAGACTGAACAAGTTCCTGATTAGGGCTTCAGATGGCAGCACTGTGGTGACCTGTGAATTGGGTGTCTTAGGGATAAGTAGAACCAAAATAACAAAATGAGGCCCACAAACCTTGTTTCTTGTATGGGCAAAAGGACAAGTCCTTTTTTGACTGATTTGGCTGTAAACCTCTCCAGTACCCAAGAACTAGTGTTTTCTCCTGCACTGCCCTGCCCCTCCCTGTTTAAATGTCCTTGACTTCAGCTTCGTTTTCTGTTTTTGTCAGCCTCCAGAGAGGTTCTAAGTCAGGCCTCTGGTATTATGGAACCGCATGTGCCGGCAGGCTGACTGACTTGGGTCCCAGGTTCCATGCAGCTGACCCTAATCCTTGCTAGCTCTGTGACTGGAATAAATCTATTGGCCTCTTAGTTCTTGGGTCGTCATCTCCCGCTGGTGAGAAGGAAATTACAGTGTCTATCTTGCAGGGTGGTTGTGAGGAATAAGTGAGATGGTACATGTAGAGTATCTGACACAAAGTAAGTTCTCAGTAAGTGGTAACTGATAATTTTACCTTACATAGGAGCTTGCCATGCATTTGGGTTGCACAATCCAAAACATATTCCCATTTGGACTTCATTTGATTGGGGTGAGTGGGGAGCCACATTTTCCACCTGGCTGTTGGATCCCTTATCAAATACATGGAATACTCACATTTTCTAACTGCCTTTTGCTGAGCCCTTAGATGAGGGGTCTTCCCTTCTTCTAACATAGCTCTAATGCACTGGTTCTCAAACAGATTTCTGAGCAGAGTTGGGTCCTTGAATCTGTGTATTTAACAAGCTTCCCAGGTGATTCCATTGCAGATGTTCCATGGGCCGCATTTTTGAGAAACCCTCTAACCACAATAATCATAAATATCTGCCCCTCCACCCACCCCCAGGAGCAATGTAAGAAATAGTTGCTGACTCCCATGGAAGTGTTTATTTTGCAATTTATCCAGGGTAAGAGATCTTTCTGAAATTGTTGATAAAAGGCACCTCGTTCACATTTAAACTGCTCTCTGGACTCCAGAGCCTATTCAGACATTCTGAAACTCCCTCCTTTGTAAATTCTCCCTTGATTAACAGACTAGGAGGAAATATCTTTCCTATTCCACAGTATAGCCTACTCCCACTTTGTTTCTGCTCTTCCCTTTAGTTATTTATTACAAATTAATGTATAATAGAAGAAGAAGGAGTATCCCTGGCCTTATTCTGCCTGAAGTTGGCTCTCTTGGCATATTCTTTTTCTCCCTCTGTCACCAGTGCATGGGTTCGCATTTATAATTTCTAACAAAAATCCTGGCCATTACTACTAAGCATTTGCTTTTTAGCAAATGCAACTGGCCCAGATTCATACCAGAGGCAGGCTTCTCGCTTATGTCCATTCCGTCTAGGTTTGTTGTAGTATTTGTGGGTGGAAAACAGGGGAGGGACTGTCTTCTGACCCTCACCCTCACACTCGTGTTCTCCCCTGGTTTGTCTCTTAGTGTTCTGCCCAACTAAAGGGTCAAATAGGTTTGGGAAAAATATGAACTGAGCAAAATTTAACATATTTTAATTGAAAGACATTTTTGAGCCTTAATAAGATGTTGTTTCGTAAATCAGTAAGGTGAAATAGTCTGCCATTTTCCAATTTTTAAAAAAAAATTCTTTCTCTCCCCTTTCCCCCCTCCCCCGTTGTCTGTGCTCTGTGTCCATTCTCTGTGTGTTTTCTGTGTCCGCTTGGATTCTTGTCAGTGGCACTGGGAATCTGTGTTTTTTTGTTGCATCATCTTGCTGCATCAGCTCTCCGTGTGTACGACACCATTCCTGGGCAGGCTGCACTTTTTTCATACAGGGCAGCTCTCCTTTACGGGGAGCACTCCTTGCATGTGGGGCTCTTCTACATGGGGGACACCCCTGCGTGGCACGGCACTCCTGTGCACATCAGCACTGTGTGTGGGCCAGCTCATCACATGGGTCAGGAGGCCGGGGGTTTGAACCCTGGACCTCCCGTGTGGTAGGTGGACGCTCTTATCAGTTGAACCAAATCCACTTCCTTCCAAATGTTTTTGACCATGGAACCTTTTTACTTGGAGTCATTACTCCTCCTCTTGGAGTCAGAACTCCTCTGAGAATTGCTGTATTGTCCATGTTCCTGGACAACAGTGTAGCTTATTAAAGTTGTGTTTCTAACACACATTCCTCTCTTATTTTATTATAATAGGTATAATTTATTGAGTGCTTATTATGTGCCAGGTACTGTCTGTCCTAAGCATTTCACAAACATATAACCCCATGCCAGATGCTATTATCCACATCTTTCAGATGAGAAAATGAGGCTGAGAGAGTAAGTAATTTGTTCTAGTCAGACAGGCAACTAAGTCGTGGAGCCAGAATTGGATCCCAGGACTGTGCCTCCCTGTATTCCTCTTCACTACCCTCCCCTGCCTTTCAACTAGTGGAGAGAGAGGGGTACTGTCTTCAGTAGTGTCTAGGATTCAATCTCTAATAATTTTCTTCCCCCAAGATTTTCATTCATTTTAGAAGAAATGCCTGCCTGGGCAGTGCCAGGGACACTGCTGAGCACCTTGCCCCTCTCCACCCTGTGAAAATGAACCAACCTTTGACATCAATTACAGTAAATATTCTTCCTTTTGTGCAATTACTTGCTCCCCATTCTGCTGTCTCTGTTCTCGTAAATATTTCTGATCATCTATCTAAACTGCCATCTCATCGTGGGCAGAGGTCGTCCTCTCAACTCACATTGGTGTGTACCATGTGCAGATGGGGGCTTTTGATGAAAATGATCAGAGCCTGGTGGAATCGGCTGGCTCCAAGCCCGTCAGCTGTCTAATATTTCCCTCCGCCCCCCTTCCTTTGCCTCTCCTCCTGGGGTTTGGCTTTTGAGGCTTTCCAGAGTTCCACAGGAGGTCAGGCTGCAGACCCACTGAGGCGGCAGTTGTTCCATTGTTTCAGCCCCCCTCTGCTTATAAATAGAAACTCATCCATACCACAGCCCTGGCCGGAGATTCTCTGCATTGTTTTTAGCCCTAGATTGCCAGCTCCAAAGAAAGAGGCTTTGTGTAGAGGAGGACCGGAAGGCAGAAGCCCACACCAGAGCGTTGCCGCGAGTCTAGCCCCAGTCTGTGGTCTCATAGGGTTTCCTCCAGCACTGATCCTGGCTGCACTTACCTTGCTTGTGGACCAGCCTTGGGCTACAAAGATGCAGAAGTAGCTTTTCGTCCTAACCTCTTTAATGTTGATTTTCATGGCTATCCTAGGCTTGGTGTTTGAGCTCAAGGCTAAAGGAAACTTGGATCAGCAAGTCAGTCTTTACCTGGTCTGCAGGCATGTGTTCTGGTCCCTCCTACCTCGTCAGACCCTTCTTTTGCGTCACTCTCCCCCTTGCTCTCTGAACTTCTCTCTCTCTCAGGTGGTGCAGTCTCCTCTCCTTCCCACCTCAGGACTCTTCCATACACTGTCTCTGCTGAGCTTTCCATTCATCTTGCAGGTCTCAGTTTAAATACTGTTTTCTTTGGTAGCTTCCCTGGCTGCTTTCCCCACTCAGATTTGTCTGTTCCTTTGTATTCTATTATACTGCTCTACAATTTTGAGGCATCAAATTACACTATTTGTGTAACTGGTTGAGTCATTTATCTAGTTTGTCTCCCCCACACTTCCAAACGGTTGGTTCCATAGGGCAGGGACCGTGCCTTGTCTGTCCTCAGCCCCTGACAGTGCTACATAGAGCTAGAGTCAAAAACTTAACTCCCCAAATTGACTTCCCAGAACAAAACGGAATTTGCTCAAAAGTCAGACGACAACCCACCAACAGCAGGAGACAACAAAGGTGGGAAGAGAAATTATTACAGACAGTTGAAGGGCTTGGAGCCAGGTGATCCCACCAGTCACACAGCAAGGCTAGGGTCAGAGCCAGGCCTGGGAGCCGCCTTCAGCGTTCAGCACTCCTCTCTGCCCGAGTTCACCAGCACGTCCATCAGGCAGCACCGCAGCAGCCCCCACTGCCCCTGGCGCTGCCCGGTGGTCCTCTGGTTCTCATTGTTGCAGGAACATGCTAAATTTGCTAGCTCTGGGTCAGAGCAGTTATCCATGCAGTATAGCAAGGGTTGAAGAGCATGGACTAAAGGCAGAGAGGCCTGGGTATAAGCTTCTCCTCTGTGACTTAATAACTGGAACAGTCGTTTCACTTGCTCCAAAGCTTCAGCTTCCTCACCTGTAAAATGGGGGAAACAACACATACCTCACAGGATTGTGCAGACTAAGTAGGACAATGTAAGACAAAGTGTAGGACAGTGCCTGGCACAGAGTCACTGGGCATCCTGATGGGTGGCTTCCCTGGCATCGTAGAGAGAGATCCAGGAGCTACAGAGGCCTGCCTGAACAGACTGGCCCCAGGATCCCCTCTGCCCAGGGCACACACCTATGATGTCTCCATCAGCCCCTGGAACTGATCGACAGCCCTCACTTCAGGCATGGGGCCCAAGGGCCCCTGAAGGAAGGATAGGCCCTCAGACTGAAGGACGCCTGGCCTGTTTCTCTCCTGCCTCATCCTGGCCCAGGAGTTGCTGGGCTAGCCCTGGGAAGGAATGACCTCTAGCGCCCTGTCTGGTCACACGGATCTGGTTCCATCTCTGCCAGACAGAACAGCTAGATTCACAGCACACACTCCACCAAAGCCACTCCAAACCCACCCTTTGCTAACCTTGCCATCCCAGATCTCCAGCTGACCAAGGGGATGCTGGTGAAGAGAGGGAAGGA
The DNA here is from genome assembly GCF_030445035.2 of Dasypus novemcinctus. NCBI lineage: Eukaryota > Metazoa > Chordata > Mammalia > Cingulata > Dasypodidae > Dasypus > Dasypus novemcinctus. The sequence goes on along the minus strand of NC_080680.1, from coordinate 85,902,199 downwards.
TCAGAAAGGCCTGGCATGTTAAATTTTGAGTCACTGGCTGCAGCTGACAGTAGAGGCTGTACAAGCTGATGTGACCGTTTGTCACCAGCCAGCACTTTCAAGAGCATTTAGAATTCTCAAGTCTTCAGGTGTTTACCTTTTTGCTCTCATGCTCTTTGTTTTAGTGAACACCGATTTGCTCCAGTGTAGGGAAATGAAACTGCTATAATTAGGTTATAAGATTCCATGTATGGGTGATTTGACAGTGCAGCCTGAAGTCCCCTACCACCCCGCATGCTCAGGGCCCAGGCCAGCCCTCCCTGAGGAAAGCCAAGCTCCTCCACATATAAAGCAACAGCATTTGTACCTCTGAGCTGAACTCAAGCCTGGCACCTCTTTCCCATTGTGTCCCATCCCTGGGCTTTGGGCATTCTAACCTAGCTGACTGGTGGCCATTGTCTCCAGGGTCCTTTTTATTCATTTTGAGCCACTCTAGAAACATCATTTCTGTGATATTCAAGCCAAGTGGTGCTCAGACTCTGCTGTTTGTTTGTCAGCTTCGTAGATGGTACGGTGCCAGTGGGCATTATCCAAAAGCATTTATTGACATGCCATCCTTCCGATGTGAAGCTTCCCTGTCCACCCTCAGCACAGCAGGCACATTGTGCTTTCTCCTAACAGAGAGGTGGGTCTGGGCTGTTCCAGCCTCACACTTACCACCCAGGCCCTTTCCTTACTATGTTGCTGGCCGTAAGACATGTACCCAAGGAGCAGGCATTCCTTACAGTGCCTGCGGCATAGAGCAGAGTAGACCCAGGCGGGAATAAAAGAAGCCTAGCATTTTAGGGCTGAACATTGTCCTGTTCAGTTCCCTCCTTGAATACAGAGAATCAAGACCCAAAGAGGGAAAGGAAGGGGAAGGAAGTATGCCAGTAAAGCAAGTAGTTCAATGGTTAAGATCATGGGTATATCTGTGTGACCTCAAGCAAATCACTTAACCTCTCTGAGCCCCAGTTTCATCATCTATAAAAAGGGGGGAAAATAGTACTTTCATCTAGATTTGTTGAGGATTAAATGAGGTATTGTATTTAAAGCTGGCAGTAGTTTTATTACTATTATCATTTATCGACAGAATGAGAGTATTAATTTCTCCATTCCTGATCCCCTGCTCTTTTTCCACATGTAATGGCTCTTAGAATCATCAGTGTATAACTATAATCAAAGAGCGAAAATATCTTTGTTGCAAGGAAATCTGAGTTGCTTGCTCTCTTAGCTGTTTATACTCCAAAACAATGTGAGATGGTTGCCCAGAGGTAAAATCTTTCTAAGAGCATTAAAACTTAAAAGATTTTTCCCTTCAGATTTGCATGATGGGTCAGCTTATGCAAGCAATAAATGTTCACTGAATGAGAAAAATACTAATGGTCAAACTTTTTGTTTGATAAATACTTTGTATTTATATTTATTATGAAGATAATTATTTTATCTTTATATGTTCACCCTTGCCATAAAAATCATTGGAAGTCATATCATAGGGACATAACTATAACATGGATCCCTACTGTCTCTGAAGGATTGAGGAGTAGCAGGAGGTCATGGGCCGTTTAAGACCTTATGTGTCCACAGGATGATGTTGCCTGTAGCTTATATAGGTGCAAACCAGGCAGGCTCCACCTCCCACTTCGGGCTGCTTACGAAGATCTTTCTCTAAATATCTTCTGACATCCCTGATGTCCTACTGTACAATCACCCCTAATTGGAATGGCATCCATGAAGGCAAGATTTCACTTTTCAGTAATCGGTGTTGTAGTGATGTCTCCCAAAGTATATTTGATCTAAAGTTTCAATAATGGAACCTTTTAGTATAGACATTTGAAACCCTGCCTCCTAATCTTCCAGCCTCTTTTTTTTCTCCCCTCCCCCTCCACACCCTGCTGTTTTTGCTGTCTGTGTCCATTCACTGTGTGATCTTCTGTATTTCTCTTTTTTCTTGTCTTTCTCCTCTAGGATTCACCAGGATTCAATCCTGGGGACCTCTCATATGGAGAGAGGTTCCCTGTCAATTGCTCCACCTCAATTCCTGATCTCTGCTGCATTTCACCTTGACTCCCCTCATCTCTCTTTTGTTGCAGCATACTCTTGCTGTGTGACTCACTTGCGCAGGCACTGGCTCACCCCACAGGCACTCAGCTTGCTGCATAGGCACTCAGCTCACCACATGGGCTCTCGTGCAGGCACTTGGCCTACCACGTGGGCACTGGCTTGCTGTGCAGGCATGCTCTCTCTTCCTTTTCACCAGGAGGCCCCAGGGATTGAACTTGGGTCCTCCCATATGGTAGGCAGAGACCCTATTACTTGAGCCACATCCGCTTCCCAAGTCTGTTTTTAACTGTAGAAATGAGCCTTTTCATGATGGTGTCCTTCTACTCTCTTTTTGCTATAAAATCAGAAAGCACCCTTGGGTTTCTCTGTAACTCTGTTTTCTTCCCAAATGACTGAACTGGGAAACCTGGAATGAGAAAGAGCCCAGCTCTGCTCAGTTCATCATTCAAAGCTGATCCGGGGAGAGTGTAAACTGTAATGTGGACCATTGACCATGTGGTGCAGCGATGCTCAGAGATGTATTCACCAAGTGCAATGAATGTCCCATGATGATGGAAGAGGTTGTGGTTATGGGAGGAGTGTGGTGAGGGGGGTGGGGGGTATATGGGGACCTCATATTTTTTTAATGTAATATTAAAAATAAATTAATTTTTAAAAATAAAGGTAATTAATAATTTTTTTTTTAAAAAGCTGATCAGGGCACATGAACAACATCCCTGAATAGACAGAGTCATTCTATTCTAAAAGTCCATTTAATTGATGCTTGATCCAAGATGTTCAGCCTCTGAAGTCTCTTGGCCTTTCTCACACTCATAGTCCAGTATGTCATAGCTGGCTCCCTTTTGGGGCCCACTTAACACTGTCTTCTTTATCCTTTTAGTGGGGCCATTTATCTTCAAAATTCTAAGTTTATTTCTTCCAGAATCATTGTCTTCCAAAACAAGATATTAGTCACGGGGATTTCAACCAGTTCCAGCCACAGTTGGACCTGTCTTTCCTCAACCTCAATACAATAGAGAAGTTTACGCCCTGTCAGGCATGGACTACTGCCCTAACCAGCAGGAAGTAACTACAGAGAATGACCATCACCCCTCAGCACCCCCTTAGGAATAAGGGTGTGAACTCTGAGGGGGAAGTTGAGGCAGGTTAGCCATGGAAACGAGGAGAGAACAGCCACCACATGACCAACAGACAACAGGGCCACAAGACCTTGCTGACACCTTGGTTCGACCTTGAGGTCACAGTTTCTCTTTCTAGGACCTCCCCTTGGCCTGGATATTCCAAGCAGCCCTCACCACTGGCCACCAATGGACCAGGCTTTAAATAGACCTTTCTCCAAAGATGATATTCAAATTGCCAAAAAGTATATGAAAAGATGCTCAACAACATTGACCATTAGAGAAATACAAATTAACAGTACAATGAAATATCACTTCACACACTCTAGGATAGCTATTTTTTTTTTTTTAACTGAAAATAAGTCTTAACAAGGATGCAGAGAAATAGGAACCCTCGTACATTGTTGGTGGCAATGTAAAATGGTGCAGTCACTATGGGAAACAGTTTGGCAGTTCTCAAAAATTAAACACAATATGACCCAGCAATTTCCTTCCTAGGTGTATTACCCCAAAAATTGAAAGCAGGGACTCAGAGACATTGGCATACCTGTGTTCATTGCAACATTATTCATGATAGCCAAAAGTGGAAGCAATCTGAGTGTCTATCAACAGATGAATGGAGAAATAAAATGCAGTATATCCATGCAGTGGAATATTATTCAACCCTAAAAAGAAGTGCTTGTACATGCTACAATGTGAATGAAGCTTGAAGACATTGTGTTGAGTGAAAAAGCCAGACTCAAAAGGACAAATATTGCCTGATTTCTTTTATATGAAATATTTAGAATAAGCAAATTCAGAGAGACAGAAAGTAAAATAGTGGTTACCAGGAGTAGCAGGGAAGGGGAATGGGGAGTTACTGCCAAATGAGTATGAGTTTTGGTTTAGGATGTTGAAATAGTCTGGAAATTGTGATGAAAATTACACAGTATTGTCAGTGTAGTCAATGTCAAAGAATTGACCACCTAAAATGGTTAGAATTATTTTTATGTTACAAATATTTTATCACAATTAAAAATATTTTTTTAAAAATGTAAATGGTCTGAACACCACAATTAAAACAACAAGATTGTCAGATTGGATAAAAAATAAGACTCAATTATATGCTTCCTTCAGCATCAATAGAAGATACTATGATATATTCTGAACCATAAAACAAGTCTCAATAAATTTAAACTAATTCAAGTCATACAAACTATGCCTTCTGACCACAATAGAACTAAATTAGATATCAAAGAGCTTTAGAAAATTGACAAATATTTGGTAACTGATATACTTCTAAATAATCCCAGTCAAGAAATAAAAAAGGAAATTATAAAATTATTTTGAACTGAATAAAAATTAAAAACACAACATATCACAACTTGTAGTGCTAAAGGGGTACTTAGAGGGAAATTTATAGCACTAAAATGCCTATATTAGAAAAAGTAGGGCAGCAGATTTGGCTCAACGGATAGAGCACCCGCCTACCACATGGGAGGTTCAGGGTTCAAACCCAGGACCTCCTTGACCCATGTGGAGCTGGCCCATGCACAGTGCTGATGCGCGCAAGGCATACTGTGCCATGCAGGGGTGTCCCCCGCGTAGGGGAGCCCCATGCACAAGGAGAGTGCCCCGGAAGGAGAGCCACCCAGCGCAAAAAAAGTACAGCCTGCCCAGGAGTGGCACTGCACACACGGAGAGCTGATGCAACAAGATGATGCAACAAAAAGAGACACAGATTCCCGGTGCTGCTGACAAGAATACAAGTGGACACAGAAGAACACACAGTGAATGGACACAGAGAGCAGACAACTGGGGGGCGAGGGGGAGGGCCAAGGAAGGGGAGAGAAATAAATAAAAATTAAATCTTTTTTTAAAAAAAAGCAGATCTCACATCAGTGATCTCAGCTTCCACCTTAAGAAACTAGAAAGAGTTAAATGAAACCCAAAATAGGCAGAAAAAAGGAAATAATAAATATCAGAGCAGAAGTCAATAAAACAGAAAACAAAAAAGACAATAGAAGAAAAAATAAAACAGCCAAAACTGGTCCTTTGAAAAAATAAATTAATAACCTCTAGCCAGACTGGGGAAAAAAAGAGAAAAGACACAAATTATCAATGTCAAGAAAGAGAGAGGTATTATCACCACATATTCTTTAGCTATTAAAAGAGGTTAACCAGGGATCCACAGACCCCTACGCTTAAATTGAAAAAAATCAACTTATTATCTTTATTTTCTCTTACCTCTAACTGAAATCTAGCATTTCCTTCATTTATGAATGTATGCAATAAATGACAGTAGGATTCATTTCATATCACACTACAATTGTTGCATATCTAAAAAAATCACGCTGATCCATGCTTCAAGATTACAGTAGTTGTCGGGTATTAGACCCGACGCTAGTTGTGTGTCATAAAACTATCTGCCACTGCATTCTGAAAAGGGGTCTGTGGTTTTCTCCTGACTGGCAAAGGGGTCCATGGGAAAAAAATATTTTTTTGAACATATTTATGCCAGTAAATTTATTACCTTAAGTGAAACAAATAGCTGGAAACTCACAACTTAGCAAATCCCACTCAGGAAGAAATATATCACCTGAATAGTCCTACACTTATTAAAGAAATTGAATGTATCATAAAAAAAACTTCCCGTGAAAAGAATGCCAGACTCAGGTGGCTTCTCTGGTAAATTCTACCACATATTTTAGGAATAAATAATACCAATTCTTACAAACTTCCAGAAATAAGGAGGGAATATTTCCTAATTCATTCTATGAGGCTAGCAATACTCTGATGCCAAAACCAGACAAAGACATACAAATAAGACAACAGGCAAATTTCCCTCAACAAGATAGATGTGAAAATTCTTAAAATTTTAGCACTTAAATCCAACAATATATAAAAAAGGATAATGCCTAGTAGCCAAGTGGGTTTTATCCCAGCAATGCAAGTTTGGTTTAAGATTTGAAAATCAATCAGGGGGTGGGGGGGTGGGGATATATGGTAACCTCTCATGTTTTTTAACATAACGTTTTGTGTGATCTATTTATCTTTTTTTAAAAAAAGACAATAAGAAAAAAAAAAAGAATCAACTCTTAGAATGCCCCCCTCCCCCCCCAAAAATCAATCAATGTAGTACACCATATTACCAAACTGAAAAACAAACAACCAACCATGGTCATCTCAATAGTTGCAGAAAAACCATTTGATAAAACACAATGCCTAACCCTGATTTAAAAAAAAAAAAAAAAAAACTTCTACTAGCAAACTAGTAATAGAGGGGAACTTCCTCCATCTAGGAAAAACCTACTTTTAACCTCATACTTCATGGTGAAAGACAGAATGCTTTTATTCTCAGATTGAAAACAGGGCAAGAATCACTGCTCTCACCATTTCTATGTAATATTGTACTGGCACTAAGACAAGAAAAAGAAAAGCATCCAGTGGAAAGGAAGAAGAAAAACTGACTTTATTCTTGGATAACATGACTGTCTACTTAGAAAATAAATCCTATGAATTCTACCAAAAAACGTTTTGGAACTAATGACTTAGCTAGGTTGTAGGATACAAGCTCAATGTATACAAGTCGACTGTATTTTTATGTACAAGGAATGAATAAACAAATTGAAATTTGAAAAGCCAATACTATTTATAATAGCATCAAAAATATGAATTACTTAGGTATAAATATGACAAAAGGTGTGCACGATCTGTATGCTAAAAATTACAAAACATTGCTGATTGGAATTAAATACCTAAATAAATGGAGAGATGTATGTTCATGGACCAGAAGTCACCATATTGTTAAGATGTCAGTTCCCTCCAAACTGATAGATTGAATGCAATCCCAATCAAAATCTCATTGAGCTTTTTTTTTTTTTTAGCTGATTCTAAAATTCATATGGAAATGCGAAGGGCTTATAATAGCCAAAATAACTGAAAAAGAAGGAAAAAGTTGAAAGACTTACATTACTTAGCTTGATTTCTGTTCATGACTTGTAAATCAAGTAAAGACTTGATTACTGGTAATGAAGACCATGTAATACTGTTGTGAAGATGGAAAAATCTATTGTACATAATAGAAAGTCCAGAAATAGATCCACACATATATGGTTAATATATGGTTTATAACAAATGTGAAAAAGCAATGGAGAAAGGACAGTCTTTTCAACACTTGATGCATTTCTTAGATACCAAAAGTGCAATTCATGAAAGTATTAATAAATTTGATTTAAATGAAATTAGGAACTTCTAAAGACACTTTTAATAGAATAACAAGCTACAGACTGATAAATTAATCCAGAATATGTAAAGAACTGTCAAAACTCCATCAGTAAGAAAATAGCCCAATTTTTAAAGCTGGGCAAGAGATTTGAACTGTCACTTCACTAAAGAAGATATAAAGATGGCACATAAGAATATGAAAAGATGCTTAACATCATTAGTCATTAGGGCAGTGCAAATTAAAACTATGATAAGATTCTACTACATGCCTCTAAATGTCTAAAATTAAGACTGCCCATAGCTAGTGTTGGCAAGGATGTAGAATAACTGAAAATCTCCTGTGCTCCTAGTTGGAATGTAAAATGGTTCAACCACTTTGGAAAATAGTTGGGTAGTTTTAAAAATTTTTCGTTGTACACTGTAGCAGTTTGATATAGTTATGAATTCCAAAAATAGATATTGGATTATGTTTGTAAACTGGTCTGTACCTGGGTGTGATTAAGTTATAATCAGGGCTTTGATTGGGCCATGTCATTAGGGTGTTTAGTCCCTACCCACCAAGGGGTGGGGACTCACAGATAAAAGACTTGGTAAAGGACAGAGTTGAGGGTTTTTGATGTTGGAGTTTAGTGCTGAAGCTAGAGCCCCAGGGAGAGAGACAGAGCCATTCGCCTGATAGTCTACAGCTGACCCTGTGGAGAGAGGCAAAGCTTAGAGAGCCTCGTAGCTACAGCTGACCTTGTAGAGGAAACAGAGGAGCTGAGCCCTGAGGAACCCAGGAAGCCTGAACCCACGCAGATGTTGGCAGTCTTCTTGCTCCAATATGTGAAAATAGACTTTGGTGAGGGAAGTAACTTATGCTTTATGGCTCCTACCCCAAATAAATACCCTTTAAAAAAACCAACCAGGGAAGTGGATGTGGCTCAACTGATTGAGCTTCCACCTACCATATAGGAGGTCCAGAGTTCGATACCCAGGGTCTCCTGGCCCGAGTGGTGAGCTGGCCCATGCACAGCGCTGCCACGCACAAGCAGTGCCATGCCACACAGGGGTTCCCCCCACGTAGGGCTACCCCATGCATAAGGAAGTGCCCTCCGCAAGGAGAGCTGCCCTGCACAAAAGCGCAGCCTGCCCAGGCGTGGTGCCACACACATGGGGAGCTGACACAGCAAGATGATGCAACAAAAAGAGATTCCCAGTGCCACTTGACAATAATGCAAGCAGACACAGAAAAACACACAGTGAATTGACACAGACAGCAGACAATGGGGGGGGGGGTGGAGGGAGAAATAAATAAATTTAAAAAAAACAACAACAACCAATTTCTGATATTTTGCATCTGATATTTTGGCTGACTAATACATAGACCTACCATAGCTCCAGCCATTCCACTCCTGGATATTTACCCAGGAGTACTGAAAGCATATGTCCATACCAAGACTTGTAAACAAATGTTTGTAGCAACTTTATTTGGAATAGGCAAAAACTGCAGACAACCCAAATGCTTATCAGTAGGTAAGTAGATAAATTGTGTTATGTCTGTATAATGGATTCTACTCAACCAGAAAAAGGAATGAACTATTGATAAACATGTCAACACAGACAAATTTCAAAATAAAGATGCTCAGTGAAAGAAACAAGACTCCCAAGAAAAGTATATAAAAATTCTAGAAAATGCTAACTGATCATGGTCACACCCGTGGTTGCCTGGGGACAGAGGGAAGGATGACAGAGGAGCATGAGGAAACTTTTGGGGGTGATGGATATATTCAGTCTCTTGAGTGTGATGATGGTGCACATATATGCCGAAACTTATCTATGTTTTTCACTTACATATTACGTGTCATTTCTACCTGAAGAAGGCTGTTTTTAAAAAGATGTTGAGCAGCACTGCTATCTCCTTCTCACTCCTCTGAGAAATAGAGACTCTAAAGTGTTCGGATTCCACGTAAGCCAGGTGTGCTGGTGAACGGAGTCACTGTGCAACCCCCGGTCACCCTGTGGACGTGAGTCTGCTTCTTCCACCTTCCCTCCAAGCAGCCAGAAAGTTAAGAGCTGCATGCTGAGGTCTGGCCGTGGAGGCAGGGTGGAGTGAAACGAGACAGAATGAGGAAGTTCAAAGGAGTCCTCTGGGGGAGACAGCTTTCTGAAAGTAGCAGTTAACACGACAGTGTACTTCCTCCTTGAACGTCTGTCTACTCAGATCTCTCAGGGAAGGAAGATGAATCAAGAGCAGGATTCAGGGAAGCAGATGTGGCTCAAGTGACTGGGCTTCCGGCTACCATACGGGAGGACCCAGGTTCGATCCCGGGGGCTCCTGGTAAAGGCATTCCTGTGCAGCGAGCCATGCAGCAAGATGATGATGCAGCAGAAAGATGAAAGGGAGTGTCAAAGCGAGGCACAACAGAAACCAGGAACTGAGGTGGCGCAAGTGACAGGGAACCTTCACATCGGAGGACACCAGGTCACCAGGATCGAATCCTGATGAATCCTAGAGGAGAATACGAGAGGAGAAGACAGAGAAATAGATCCAGAAGATCACACAGCAAATGGACACAAACAGCAAAAACAGCAGGCGGGGACTGGGGAGAAGAAAAGGGAAAAAAAAGAGCAGGATTCAGACATTCCTGCGTTCCCTGGCCACCCCGCAACCATTTCTCACACCTGTCATTCCTGTAGGATCATCAGTTTCGTATTGGAGGAGGCGCTGGTGTTCTCCCCCTCCACCACTGTCAGAGGGAGATCGAATGTGTCAACGTGCGAATTCACCTGGGGGCTGTCTGTCAAGAAGACAGCTGCCGAAGCCCAGCCTGGCTCCCCTCACTTACCTGAACAGGAAGGAGCTGGCTGTTTACAGGAAGTCCCTCGGCCCCACTCGTAACAACATCCTCAGCACTGTTAGCCACGCAATCCCGGGGACTGCGGTGCAGGCTGGAGCCGAGTGCCCAGGCCTTGTCAGCTGCCAGCCTTATTCCCTGAGGCCCCGCCGAGCAGAACTCCTCGCTGATCAGAGGCCCCTTAGGAAGCCCCGCAGGGAGCTCTTTTTCCACTGCTGACAGCCAGCGCTGCAGCCAGAGCCAAGGGAGCGGGGCCCTGCCGCCACCCCCGGAGGGAGCTTCCAGGGGATGGAGTGGGGGCACCCTGCCACCCCTCAGCGCCTGAGGACCCCCTCCCCCTCACCACAGCGAATAGCCAGATCAGAAGAACTGGGGAAGCCCGAGGTTAAACCAAGGCCACCTTGACATCCAGGCTCACGGCACTTAGCTACGCCTTCCCCTATTTTAACCTTTCTTTTCACGCCTAGAAATACCTCATTCGTGGAAAATAGGGTTTTCCAGATAGATTAACTTTCCAGATGGAGGCTGTTTTACCTCTAAGCACTTGAGATTTTATCATTTTAACCAGTTGGGAGGGAAATCTTCCAAAGCGGACCCCACACTGACTTCTTCGGGGAGCTTTCTCTCTGCATTTGGCCCGTTTATTGCCGACGCGCTGTGAACAGTGGGCCTCTGCTGGGCCGAAATCCCAGGATGCCCTCTGGATGTCAAGCTCAATAGCTTCAGACAGAAATGCCTTAATATAATCGTGAATGGTACCAAAGACTGCCACTCAGTCAGGGCCCGGGGAGTCCCAGCCCCGGGCTAAGCCCTTCAGTAAATGAACTCGGACACCCCGTCTGAGCCTCACAGAACCCCCAGGAGCCACAGAGCCACGTTTTACGGAAAAGGAGACTGATGCTCAGGAAGAGAACTAATGGGCCAAGCATGCAAGTGGCAGAACCAGGACTCAAACCTAGTCTGTCTGACCCCAGAACCCCGTTCACAGCCACCACCCTGCTGTGGCACCCTCTGCGACTTTAGTCCTGTTTTCAGCCATCCCTGCCTCCTGCTGCCCAGGTGTCACCGTGGTTAACAGTAACAGAGCTCAGGTATATGCCAGGCACAGGGCGGCGCTAGCGGGGGCGCAGTGGAACCTGGCTGCCCATCTCTGGGCGTCTGTGGCAATGGGGTGAGGCGCTGGAGTGAAGGAGGCCGTGCCCCGGGCAACGCCTGGACGGGAACATCTCCCTCGAGCAGCTTTCTTTCTTGGCCTCTGTTATACCCACGTGGGGACAGGATGAATACTGGCCAGACGGCACCCACCAACCTCAGCACACCTAGCAAGGTGGCCTGCACGGGGCTAATGCCCCTTGGATTATTTCGTACCTTATAAGTTTCAGCTGAAATTGGAATGGGAAAGAAAACCAGTGTGACATCCAGTTACAGTGTCAACAATAGCTCACACGTACTGTGTGCCTGTGTGCCATGCTCTGTGCCAAGGCTGTGCTTGACGATGTCATTGAATCTTCCCCTGCGAGAAGAATGCCATAATTCTATGTCGCCAGTGAGGAAAGCGATGCTAGGGGCTCAGCAGGGAAAATAGCCCAAACTGAGCGCTGTTCTAAGTGCTTTGTATCTATTGCCCGCTGAATCCCACCATGATCCAATGAGGTAAGGAATCATTGTCACTCCCTTTCTATATCTGACAACAGACCCGAGAGAAGAGGCAACTTGCTCGAGGTCACACAGCCAGGGAGGGGCAGAGCTGGCCTGTGAACCCAGGCAGGCTCACAGCTACCCACTCCTGCCTCAACCCACTTGCATCGAAAGTAAGAGAAATGCTATCTGAGGGCAGCAGCTTGCCTTGTGGTCTCTGGCGGGCGCTCTTTCCTCCACAGAATCCTCTCTTGATTATTCATGAGTGATGGGCTGCCCTCTAGAGAGCTACTACTCCTGAATAACGGAGCTGAGCAGAGGCGGCGAGGAGCCCTCAGCTGACCAGTGGGTGTGTCGTACTCCCCTTGTAGCTCCCACAGCACCCGGCATGGCCAGCCGGTCACGTTGCTTTCCTCACTGCCCCTAAAGCAACAGAGGCCTTAACCAGGGCCACAGCCCTGCCTCACCTGGCCCGGCTTCTCCCCAGGCTCTTCTCTTTCCGCCACGTGTCCTCAGTGGGCACTGCTTTCCCGCTCTCACATGGCTAAGAACTCGAGTTCAGCCTCCAGCCACGCTAAAGCACCACCCCCAGGGAAGCCGTCCCCGGCCCTCCAGACCCCGTCAGCCCCCCGTGGTGTGTTCTCAGCCTGTCCCCCCTTCACAGCCCTCTGCAGCTCATCGTCACATTAGTTCTTTGCCATATTTCATTTGTCCATCCCCCCCACCCCCAGACTATAGCTGCAAGCTGCTGCTTTTCTAACACCTGACAAAGTACCTAGCACTGGTCAAAACCACTTTTGTCAAAAGGAAATGAGGTGCTGATACCTGCTACAGCATGGATGAACCTTGGAAACATTATGCCAAGCAAAAAAAGCAAGACAAAAAGTCACCTATTATTCCATTTATATGAAATGCCCAGAATAGGCAAATCCATCAAGACAGAAAGTAGATTAGTGCTTGCTTAGGGCTAGAGGAGATGAGGGGACAGGGGACGTGATCGCTAAAGGGTACAGGATTTCCTTTTGAGGTGATGAAAACATTCCAAAATTGACTATGGTGATGGTTGCACATACCTACGAATATACTAAAAACCACTGAATTGTACACTTGAATTGGGTGGATTGTATGGTCTATGAGTTATCTCTCAATAAAGCTGTTTAAAATCTTTTTAAAAATACATTTTTAAAAAATATTTATTTCTCTCCCCTTCTCCCTCCCCCACCCCAGTTGTCTGTTCTCTGTGTCTATTTGCTGCGTCTTCTTCTTTGTCCGCTTCTGTTGTTGTCAGCGGCATGGGAATCTGTGTTTCTTTTTGTTGCATCATCTTGTTGCGTCAGCTCTCCGTGTGTGTGGCACCATTCCTGGGCAGGCTGCACTTTCTTTCGCGCTGGGCGGCTCTCCTTACGGGGCGCACTCCTTGCACATGGGGCTCCCCTATGCGGGGGACACCCCTGCATGGCAGGGCACTCCTTGCGCGCATCAGCACTGCGCATGGGCCAGCTCCACACGGGTCAAGGAGGCCCGGGGTTTGAACCGCGGACCTCCCATGTGGTAGACGGACGCCCTAACCACTGGGCCAAGTCCACTGCCTAAAAATACATTTTTGATGGACTTGTACTCAGTATGTTATTTGTTGAGGATACAAATTAGCCAGGCCTAGTCCCCGTCCTCTGGATTTTGCCAGCACATTTAGCCATACTTAAAGAGAGAAGAGGTAAGCGGACTTCACCCAGTGGTTAGGGCATCCATCTACCACATGGGAGGTCCGCGGTTCAAACCCCAGCCTTCTTGACCCGTGCGTAGCTGGCCCATGCGCAGTGCTGATGCGCGCAAGGACTGCCCTGCCACGCAGGGGTGTCTCCGCGTAGGGGAGCCCCACACGCAAGGAGTGTGCCCCGTAAGGAGAGCCGCCCAGCGCGAAAGAAAGTGCAGCCTGCCCAGGAATGGTGCCGCACACATGGAGAGCTGAGGCAACAAGAGGATGCAACAAAAAGAAACACAGATTCCCGGTGCTGATAAGGATAGAAGCGGTCACAGAAGAACACACAGCGAATGGACACAGAGAGCAGACAACTTGGGGAGGGGGAGGAGGAGAGAAAAATAAATTTTAAAAAAATCTTTTTAATAAAAGGGACCATAAAATGTGAACTAGGGCAGCGGGGCTTAAACCTAAATCAGGCTCAGGCCAATTGAGGAACCTGCAACAGCTGGGTAGAGTCTGTGTCTGCGTCTCTCATCCCAGCCTGGAACTTCTAAATTTAACCTGCTATCGGCTTGAGAGTCTGGAGGGCTTCCACTGTGTGACTAAATGCCACTCGGAATCCACTTTACTCACAAGCACCCTTCCTGCAAATTCCCCTCCCCAAATCGTTACCCACAAATGCAGGCGCCTCCTCGCCACCCTCCCTCAGCCGCACGGCAGCTCGTAGATTCATATCCGAAGCACCTCTGGCTTCATCCTGTGATCTGGTTCTGCTTTCTCCTGCCTTACGCTGCTGCCTGGACCCTTGTTCTCTGTTTCCAACCACAAACACAGACACACACACACACACACACACCATGGGCTTTTGTGGGCAGAGCTCAGGAGACAACTCCGCAACCAGAAGCCAAGCCACTGTTGAGAATGCACCACCCATGAGCCAGATGGGTGGAGGGTGGCCAAAGAGACCTATTACACAATTTCCTGCTTTGGTGTCTCAGACCCAGGAGGCAGGATGCAGGAGCTGAGGGCCTTTGGTTCACTGCAGTGTGGAGAACCCGATGAAGAAACAAATTCCCTGGTGCCCGGCGTGACGGGAGCTCCTTGTCCCCCGTGGCAGTGCCGAGGCCCCTGCCCCCCGAGAGGATGTGCCTTATGATCTGGAGTTGACTGAAAAAGCCCCTCTTCAAAGGATGTGCGTTGGGCTCATTGTGGGGGCTAAGAGGATGAACTGCAAAGAGACTTCCTGTGGGGGAGAGGAAGGCATTTCCTGTCCTGAGACCTTAGGATGGAGCGAGCCGAAGGCCCTCTTCAGAGACGTAACCTATAGTTATTGAGCGCCGAGTGTGTGCTCATCGCTGTCACACGTCAGAGTGAGAGAGTGCACTGGTAAGAGCTTGGGCTCTGGATGCGAGGTTTGAACCCTGGCTCGGCCTCTTCCTAGATCTGTGGCCTTGGGCAGCCTCTTGACTCCACCCTTCCTTAGTTTCCTTAGCTGTAAAATGGGGTTGTTGAGAGGATTAAATGAGTTAATACCTGAAACAGCAGAATAGACTTCACACAGAATCAGCTATGAGGCAACTCCTTGCAGAATCCTCACTGTCCGTTTAAGGTGACCAGGGCTCCAGGGGGCCAAGTGCCTCCCCCAACCTCATACAGGTGGCCTTAAATCCATGGTCCGCCTTCAGAGCCTGCAGCCACCCCAGGACCTCCTATCCTTCCCCGAGAGAGGTCCGGTTAGAAGGCATTTGCTGTCAGTGCTCTGACCCCACACGACGCCCTTGTAAGCTGCCGGTGGAGGACAGGGCACAGAGCCACGCTGCGGGCTGACCTGGTTCCAGCAGCCGTCCTACCGTGGAGCCAGGTGTGCAGGCCCATGGGTCACCTGTGGTAGGTCCAACCTAAATACCATCATCCTTGGCCCAGGGGTTTCTACATTTTCCAAAAAGCCACGCTGCCCCCGCCCTCCGGTCCCAGCTCACCTCCCCCTTGCAGGGCACCAGCCAGCAGACACTTCTGGGCACCGGACTGAGGTCCCCAGGCTGGCTCGTGTTGGAGACGGGCTGCAGACAGAAGAGGCGGGCAGGAGCGGATCCGTTAACGAGGGGCCTGTCTCCCCCCGCCCCCCGGTCTCCTCAGAGGCCACAGCACCCAGACATGCTCACCACCCCATCTGGCCCGTGAGGCCCCAGCCATCGACCCCAAGACGAACTGCCCTAGCCCTTCAGAAACATCCAGATTCTAGCCAGGGCTACTTTAAAATTACATTTTATTTCTCTTTATGAATATTTGTCTTTAAAAAAAAAAAGATTTTATATTTTCTTCAAGAGTCTTGTGCCTCCTAGTAAGTGCATTGATTTGTTTTCACAGTACTCTCCATGACCAAGGACAGTTCTTATTGCTGGAAGGAGTTGAGCGTCCGCAGCGGGAGGGGGGCCTGCGAGCTGGGCTCCCGCTGTAAGCTGTGGCCTGCAGCCTCTCCAGGAGGGGTGGAGAGAGGGGGGCACGGGGTGAAGGGGAGCCGGGGAGCCGCGGGAGCTGGGAGTCTGGGCACGCGGCGGGGTGCGCTGGGGGCAACAGAAGCACAGTGCTGGCCCCTGCCACGCGGGGGAAGTAGGAGCGGGGGTGCTCTACCCCAGAGTTCAGGCCCACGTCCCACTCTTCTCACCCCCCCCTCCCACCCCCAGAAAGAAAGAATTCCTTAACGATGACCCCAATCCAGAGCGAGCACCCTGGTTTCCTGCTCCCCGCCCCCCTCCCGCCCAGGGCCCTTCCTCCAATTTAGTGCAAGAGAAACCTGAGTGCGATAGCGGGCCCTTCCCACGAGGGGACCAAGCCCTGCCGAGGTAGTCCTGCTGCCACCAGGCCCGCCCCTCCCCGGACCGTCCTCAGAGGAGGAGCTGGAGCCCCACCTGTCCCCCCACCCAAGGCCTCTCTCAGTGGCGCGGCCTCGGCGTCAGTTTCCAGGGGGGGAATTCCCGGCCAGGGCACGGGGTCCCCCAAGCACCTCGCTGGCCTTCGACACAGCTGCTTGGGTGCTCCCAGGCCAGTCCGTTTCAGGAGAGCTGCAAGTCTCCAGTCACATGCTTGGCTTGGGAGAGTGATTGGATGTTAAGCACCCCTTGAATAAATAGACTATCGCGTGGATAATGAGCACAGCAAGGATTTAGGTGACCCACACTCTCCCGAATTGTCACTGAGATTCCTACAAGTGGCTCATCTGTAGCAGAAATGATTATTTTTCTTATCCGACAGTTGTCTGTGCTTGATTATTATTAGTTTGAACAGAGAGGCTCTAGGTTTTGGCAAGCGTGGAAGGATGTGGGGTCGAGACTCGGGGCTTCAGCCGGGCGACCCTACCAGCTCCCGCAAGCAGCCCTCGAGCCAGAAGTTGCTAAGGAGACTTGGCGCTGCTCAGGGCCGAGACCCGAGGGCAGGGGGCAGGGCTGCCCGCCCCAGTGTCCTCAGGCCAGCCGGGCTGGACCAGCCTCCTGAGCGGCTCTGGCTCCTCCCAGCGATGGGCCCTTGAATCCTTCCCGGGCCCGGGCCTGGATGTATTTCTTTGGGGACAAGAAGCACGGATCCCTGCAGGCAGCCCTCCCCAGGGCTTCCCAGATCCAGGGACGTCTGTGGCTCCGAAGCTCCCCTCCCACCCCCATCAGAGCCTACCCAGAGGCCGGCCGCAGCCCTCCCCTGGGGAGGAGCGGGACGCAGCGCCCGGCTGCTCGGGAGCACACTGGAGGACAGCTGGGAAGGGCGCTAGAGCCTGCCGGGTTGAAATCTGAAAATGCAGCTGCAGGTAGAGGAGTCCATGCCCTCCTGACCTTATTAACTAACGCTGGGACGGTGTCTTGTCGGTCAAGGGGGCTGGTGGATGGGGGAGAGAGAGGAAAAAATCCCGACACTTAGAGGATGGTGTGAGAAGACCCATCCCTGGGTGGTCACTGAGAACTGAGATGGCAAAAATTCCCTGGGCTCAACCTATAGCTCCCGGGGCCCTCCCTCTCTCCTCCTAGACCCACTGAGGCAAATTAAGGCTGCCAAGAAGAGGGGAGGAGGAGGCCCTGGCAGGACTCCCCAGCCAGGGCTTCGAGCCCCTCCGCAGGGGCCCGGGGAGAGAGCAAGGGCTCTTTGGGCAGAGTCTGTTCGTGATTCTGTTTCTGCTGTAACGAAAGAATGGGCAGCTGGTTTTCGGACCAATCCTCTCTCCTTGCCCCTCTCTCAAGGCCACCAGGAAGAAGGCAAGGGTGAATCTCTCGTTTTCATCCCCAAACCAGCTCCCCCCCCTCCACCTATGGCTGAAGATGAAAAGTGCAGTAGAAAGGAGATCCTGCTTTCTTTTTCCTTTTTTTTTTTTTTCCCTTTAAATCCAGCTTAAGGCAAAAGTTTGGCAAAGCAAGTCTACGTTAAGGCCGCATGACACAGGACAAGGCGGAGCTGTGAGGGCACCGTCAGAGACACTCAGCCAGTCCTGCAGGGAGGACCGGTCTGCCGGAGCCCCCCGGCGCGGCTGCCCCCAGGCAGCTCCTCCTCCTCCCTCCCCTGAACCTCATAGAGAGGAGGTAAAAAGAAAAAAAAAAAAAAAGACCGGAAAAAGCAGTTGTTTCAGGGAGTCTAGGCAAGGGAATGAATGAAACCATGAGAAAGTGGGAAAAGGAGAGAAGGCCCGAGAGGGCGTGGAAGGGCGGGCCTGGGGTCCGTCTGTCCCTCGGTCTCCCCACCCTCCCCGCAAGGACGCAGGTTCCGAGAGAGCCCGGGCTGGCCCTCCCGGGGGGCGGGGGCAGTAGCACAGTGAGATCCGTCCCGCTGGAGAAGGTAGAATGGTTGTATTTTGCTGAATGACGGGAGAAAGTGTTGGGTTCTGTTGAGAGCAGGGTTATTATTTGAGTCTACTCTAGCGGGCTGGCCCCGGCCGTTACCGGTGCTTGGGCGGGATCACCACCAGCGGCTGCCCGTACTTGGGCCGCCACATGAGGACCTGAGCGTCGTTGGCATTGGGCTTGACCAGCGCGCTGGGCGGTATCGGCTCATTCTTGCTCAGGATTTTGGGCTGGTCCTGGGCGATGGGCTCCCGCAGCCTGGCCCGCTGGCCCAGGGGCCGGTTGGGGTTCACCTCGATGCTGAGCTGCATCCGCCAGTGCAGCGTCTGCAGGATGATCATGTCATTGGTCGAGGTGTTGGTGGCCACCAGCCACGTGGTGAAGCTCTGGTCCCGGTAGATGTTGGTCAGCTTGGCCACGTTGCTCTCACTGACCGGCACGGCCCAGGTGACGCTGGGATAAAAGTTGTCGTTCATGCTGATGATAAACTTGGAGTCTCTCTTGGTGGGGCCCACGATGGTGCACGTCTCCGTGGTGTTGCCGTACCAGGGGTAGTTCACCCCGTCCGAGTCGCTGATGGCCTCGATCCTGCCCTCCTGGAGGTCCGGGAGCTCCCAGCTGGACCTGCGGACAAAGGGACACCAGACTGGTCAGTCACTCGGCGAGGTTGGGCCGTGCCCCCGCAGGGGACCAAGGACTGACCTGGGCACTGAGGCCAGAGCAGGCGCCATCCCGGCCCGGGGAGCATGCCTTCTGGCGGGTACCGAATATCACGTGGGTGACCGGGGGGTGCCCCCACCTGTAGTCCCCCTCCAAAAGGCAAGCCCTGTTCTCTCAGGTCACGTCAAATCAACCTCCCCCAGGACCTCGCTAGGCATTGAAACGTTGCAGCTGGGGACCAGCTCCCAGTTCAGGAGCAGGACACATCACTTGGCGGGGGCTGGCGGGCGTTAACCGCAGCAGCAAGCACGTCTGGCACGCACCTGGTGCCCGGCTGACTGCTGGGCCCCGCGTGGCCCAGGCTGCCACACAAGGGCCTCCGCAGACGCGGCTGGGACGCCCGAACCAAGCCCAGTGAGGCCGCAGGACCTCAGGGTAAGGTGGAGGCGGGTGACTCCGCGGGGCGGGGCGGGAAGGCAAGGCGGCCCACCACCCCTGCCCGCACCTGCTCCAGAGCAGCAGTGAGTGGCCCTCTCTAGCTTCAGGTGCCAACAGGGGGCTTCAGAGCCCAGTGGCCACGGGCTCGGTGGCATCTGGGAAGGCTTCCCAGACCGCCGGTCAGCAGGCGACCTGGGGCAGACGCCAGCCCTCTCTGGGTGCCAGGTGTCCTTGCCCTGCCCTCCCAGCACTGTGGTGGGGGGCACAGGAGCCGGACGCCACAGAGCCATCGGGCGCCTCACTTCTGCGGCCACCACCAGCCCTCGCCTCCTCCACCACGTGATCTGCGCTCCCAGCCCGGCCCCCCCCCACCCAGGCCGGGGTCAGCGCCAGGGGAGTGCTCCCCTCCCTCCTCCAGCCCACCCCTTCCTTCTGCTCCCGCTCGCCTAGAAGGTGGGCTGCGACAATACAGCCGCCATGGCCAGCACTGCCCCTGCCTGATCCACACCCATTTGCGGAGCACGGGAACCAGAAAGCCCGACCAGGGGCCCTCCCGGCATGCGTCTCAGTCCCAGCCTCTGGGACCAGCTTCACAAGGACTCCTGGGCTGGGCCGCTGGGGGCTGTGCTGTTGGTGGGGGGCCCTGTGCCTCCAGCAGCTGGGGCCACGGGGCCTGGCCGAGTAGGAAGACTGCCTATGGCCGGCCCTTTGGCCGCCTTTGACCTGCCTCCTCCCGTGGGCGGCCCGAGGGCTCAGCCTTCCTGGGGCCAGGGCAGGCAGCCTGCTGGGGAGCCCCACAGCCACCACTGCGTGTCTCAACTGTGCCCTCCCTGATCAAACTCCCACTCCTCTCTGGACCCCAAACTCAATCATACACATACATCCCTCCTGGGGTCACCGGGACGACTGAGGAACGTGCCAGTCCCAGGCCGGGCACCAGGCACCTGCAGGTAAATAGGTAGTTGCTACATCGTTGTCGTGATAATAAAAATCCGCAGACAAATGGGGATGGGTGCTGTTCTGCTCTGGCCAGGGCCAGCCTGTCCCGAGATGCTCTGCGGGCACCAGACACCTGCTCGGCGGGGCTGGACGCTCGGCGGGGCTGGGGGGGCCTAAGAGTCACAGACTCGCGGAGAGTCATGTCCACCTGACCGCGCTCTACAGGTGAAAGCAAAGCTGGAGGGGAAGCAGCTCTTCCCAAGGAGATGAGCTAAGCGGGGGGGGGGGGGGGGCGCCTGGAAGCACCACGGCTGGCTTCTTGTGACATCCCCAGTTTGGCCCACGGATGGTGACTGCTCATGACAGTGCACCCACGGCGCCTTCTGCATGCCCACATATACGAGGGGCACTCTTCCAGAATATGCTACTTCGGTGCATTTTTAAAACGCACTCCTGCACTGAAACACATCATTTTGCTATGAGCCATCAGCAAAATTAGGGGCTGCCATCAGGAGGAATGTTTGGGGAAGTGATTTTGGTAATTTTTCTGTTCATTTCATTTGCAAGCTCACAAATCACGGCCTGCCTGGCAGGCCACCTCCTGACGGCCCCTGAACACGCCAAATGCCAGGGGTAAACCTGGGTTGAGCTCATCCAGACCCCTGTCCCCGAAGTACCCACCAGTCCCTAAGATCCAGGGGTCCTCGGCCCACTGGCCCTGCAGTGCCGGGTCCCTGGAGCACCGGGCAGCTGGGGAACCACCAGCAGCGGCGTGAGTGAGGCCCCAGCGCGGGCGGGCAACAGGGACCCGCGAAGAGGTCAGGGCCCATGTCGTGACCGTCTCGGCCCCTGGACCGTGGCCTCGCCCCCTCTTTTGGAAGACACTACTTCTGTCCCCCCGCAGAGGTTACCCTTGCTTAGGAGACTTTAAAAAAGAAGGCAGAAAGCCTTACCCCCTTTCACCTCCCAACAGCTGAAGGGCTGGTGGGGGGAGTGGGCCCTCTCTCTCAGCCTCTGGATTTGGGGTTTCCCGTCCTCCCCCAGGCCCCAAAAGCCCAAGCCCTGACTCAGCCAGGGGCAGGGGACGCTCCCCGTGAGCTGGCAGCCGAACAGCATCTCACGCGGGGTATTACTCAGAAAGAGCGGCCTCTTCACAAGGCTGGCGCGGCACACTGGTCCCCGCGATCCCCCCCGTTGGGGGAGGCCGGGGAGGGGGGGTGTGGTCAAGGGCACAGCTTCAGGCTGACACGGAGCAGCCTGGGATCTCAGCGCTGGCCGCTCTGCAAACTCTCTAAGCCTCCTCCTGCTCAGCGGTGAACTGTGAATACTCACCCCCGCCTTGCAGGGCTTTTGTGATGGTGAAACGTGTCCGTGTATATTGCCGGGTGCACAGCAGGCAGCTGTAAGTGGAAAACTTCTGGAAACCACTGAGGTAGGCACCAGCCGTTAAAGCTGTACACTAACACTACCGGGTTTGCTATCCCTGGTTGTACCTGCAGTCTTTGTTGACCTCATTTAAAATTTCAGATCATACATGCCCTTAAAGTAGGGAATTCCATACACTTTGCCTCTTCTGTATGATTTCCTTTGTTAGTCCTGAAATGTCCTTGGGTTTCAAGACAGCCCTTCAGCTCTTTGCTATAAGGGTGGAGAGGCGAGCTCAGGCCCCGCCCTGCCTTGCCCTTGTCTGCACAGTGGGGTGATGAGGGATCCTAGCCAGGACGCCCAGGTGCAGGCGCAACTGAAAGGGCCAGCGATGCTCTCGGCACCGGCCTGGCACAGATGCAGCCACCAGGAGCAGGGGACTCTCCCCTTTGGCTGGGCCCAGGACGACGGAGCCTCCACTCTGCCTCCCACAGCCCCATCTTTCAAAACAAATCTGACAGTCTTGTTCCTCCCCCCCCTCTGGCCATGTGGAACCCACCCACAACTCCCCACTGCCCTTAAAGCCAGAAGCCATTAGAGCCCAAGGCCCCCCAACCCTGCCTGCCTTGGCTCCCACCACCCCGCCCTGCACTCACCAGGCTCCAGACCCACCAGCTCTTCTCCAGCTCCTCTATCCGGCCGTGGCCCTCCCATCGCAAAGCCTTGTACGGGGAGCTGAGGCCTCCCCCTTCTCCCCCCTTCCTGGTGAACAAGCTTCTCGTCCCTCGGCGCCAGGCCAGGTACCCCCCGAAGGCGAGGCTATTGGATCCCTGTACTACTTCTTCCTGGCACATGCACGACTGTGATTAAATAATCATGCAATCGTTTGTTCAAGATCTCTTTCCCCAGATAGGCCGAGAGGGCAGAGAGGGCAGGGACTGTCCCATGTACCTCCACACGGTCCAGAACCAGGGCTCCCTCAACGTTTGTGGCCTGGACCAGCGGCCATCAGCGACCTGCAGGGGTGGTCCCCTGGGCCCCCCCGATCTCCGCAAGAAGATCCCTGCAACAAGCTTAGGGCGCCCAAAGACGCTCAGCCCTGGGGTCCCACCTCTGCTCTCGGGCCTTCTCTCCCTGGAGCAGCAGCAGTCAGACTAACCACCCGAGGATGGCCTGTCACCGCAGCAATGCTGGTGGCAGCCGGTAACCTTCCCTGAGCACGAGGACGTGCCGGGTGCCCTCCGGACGCAGGCCCAGGCCGTGCCTCAGCTGCCCTGGAGCTAGGATGCTGGGAGCCATTTGTATGGTCCAAGGTCACCCAACTGGGAAGCGGCCAGGCCAGGGTCCCCAGGCTGAGTGAGCGTCCACCCAGGCAGCCTCTAAGTGAACCTGCCCCCACACACACACGCCTGCACACGCCACACGCATGCATGCACATGCATGCACACACCACACACATGTGCACACATGCAATGTGAGGCTCTGAGCAGCACAAGTGGCAGAGAGCGAGTCAGAGGGGGTGACAGAAAGGCCTTCCCTGAGGCTGGTGAAGGGGCTGAGGCAGCTGTTGAAGGAGCGGCCACTGGGCGTAGGGGGAGAGACCCCAGTGGGGCACCCCGGCTCGGGGCTCCAGGCCGAGCCCCAGCAAGGAGCTGGCCCTTTGAGAAATGAAACCAGGGGTGCCCAGAGGCTTGGGGGGCAGATGTGCTCCAAGAGGAGAGGGGTGGCTTGCCCTGCAGCCTGGGCACCCGCCCCCTGTGGCTCGGACCTGTCGTGGCTTCTTCCGAGGAGTGGCCTAAATGAGGGGTCCAGCCTTTTCTAACAACTGCTGCTGGGGCGGGCGGGACCGGAGCCTGGGCTTTCTCCTCCTGCCAGCTGTGTCCGCGGCCCGGCTCTCGCCCGCTAAATCTCGCCGTCCCCAGGGTTCTCTATACCGATCCCAGGCTGCAGGGTCGGAGGTCTGGGCACAAGCTGGATGACCCAAGTCCCCTTCACTCCTGAGCAGGGCTGTCCTGTCCACCTACACATCACCTTTATTGTTCACTTCATTTTTCCTTAAAATTGATCGCTTTTTTAAAATCTCAACTAAATTTTGTCTCTCCTAAGAAACGCCTGTGAAATAACAGGTTTGATATGCTAGGTATATACTTTTTCTAATATATGTGAAAATAAATATATTGCTTTAAAATAAAATTTAGGGAAGTGGATTTGGCTCAACTGAGAGAGCTTCTTCTTACCACATGGGAGGTCGGCAGTTCAAACCCCGGGCCTCCTTGACCCGTGTGGAGCTGGCCCACATGTAGCGCTGATGCGCGCAAGGAGTACCGTGCCTTGCGGGGGTGTCCCCCGCGTAGGGGAGTCCCACACTCAAGGAGTGCACGCTGTAAGGAGAGCCGCCCCGTGCAAAAAAAGCGTAGCCCGCCCAGGAGTGGCGCCACACACACAGAGAGCTGACACAGCAAGATGACGCAACAAAAAGAAACACAGATTCCTGGTGCCACTGACAAGAATGCTAGCGGACACAGAAGAACACACAGTAAATGGACAGAGAGAAGACAACTGGGGGTGGCGGGGAGGGGAGAGAAATAAATAAAAAATAAATAAATAAAATTTAACCTAAATCCCCTAAAATATGTCACCTACCCCAAGTGGCACACATTCCGCACTTTAAGACACACTTTCACAGATAAGGATTTGGCCCCGGACATATGGCTCTTCTCCCCAGCTCTGGTTTCAACCTGCTCCCACCCACCCCTGCCCATATGGGCCCGATGTGTATTTTGGTGATTATCTCACCAATTTTACAGACAGGGAAACTGAGGCCTGGGAGCTCCATTCCATAGAAGAAATGGAATCCTGGCCTCCTGACTCCTGCTCTGTGCCGTGCCCCGGTGAGCTGGCCCTTTCCCACCAAACAGGTCACCCGGGCCCTCCTCTCCCGGCACCCCAGGGCCCAGCTCACAAACCCTGAGGGAGGGGCTGGCATCTCGCCTTCCTCACTGCCTGCACTTCTGCTGGGGTTTCCCCCAAACAGCAAACCCCACTCCTTCCGGAGCACCGCCACCCTCTTCCTGCCAACCTCCCCCATCTTAACCCAAGCCACAGCCGTGGGCCCCCGGGCCCACGCCAGGAGGAAAGGGCCATCGGTGCCTTTTCTGATTTTAGTTTTTACCTATAAAATATATGCTTTTGTTTCTTTTTTTTTAATCAAGCCATAAAGAAGTGTATAAAATGAAAAATGAAAGCCTTCTCTTTCATGCCTACCTCCTCCCCTTCTGAGTTACCACGCACATCACATTTGGAAAACATCTTTTTAGATCTTTCTCTCCCAGTATACCTGCACCACCCGTTCCCATTTGTAGTGTTTTCTGTTCTTTTCAACAAAAACAGACCCCTCCCCTCCCTATTGTTTTACAACTTTCTTTTATTATTTAATATGCTCATTTGCCTATGTGAGAGCACCGATAGCTCCATCTCAGCACTTCCCAGCCGCAATCTGTTCTGCGTTGTAGTCCTACCATAATTTACTCCCCTTCTCGTGGATGCTTGACCTGCTCACTGTTTGGCTATTATGAGCAGGGCTGGAGTCCACGTCCCTGCACATATATCTTTATGTACTTGCTCTTTGGTTCATTTACTCATTAATTCATTTGTTCAGTAGATTATTTTTTGTACACCTACTACACACCAGGCACTGGCTAGGGGCACAAGTTTTTGGTAGGATGGACTCAGAGTAGAACAGTCGAGTTGAAGCGAATGAATATTTGAAGTTTTAAAAGATATTGCCAAACTGCCCTCCCAGAAGCTGCTCTAGACTGCACTCCCACAAACGGCACATGAGGACATCCACATGCCACCCCTCTCCAACACTGGGTAGTACTGTTTTATGGTGAGTTTTTTGGTTTTTGGTGTGGTTTTTTTTTGTAGTTATCCACATCTGATGGGGTGGGGGGGGAGAAAAGGACCTCGGTATTTAATTTGCCATTGTCCTGCTTGCTAAAGCAGTCCAGTGCCGTTAGGCACGCCTCTGGGAGCAGCCGGCTTTTGTTTTCCGCCCTTGGAAGGTAGATGAGGTTTGGAATGGTCGCAGGGCTGGGGCTGGTCCGGGGGGAGTTCTCTTTGCGCCGTGTCATCCGCCCCCCTCCACCGACTTCCTCCCGCCCCAGAGCCTTGAAACAGGGACTTCCCTTCCCCACCCCTGCCGTCGCCATCCGCCAGGGCCCTGCAGAGGGGGAGGCTGCCTTCCGGTCACGGAGAGGAAGCCTTCTCCGCGATTGTTCTGTGCGAGCGCCCAGCCGGGCCCGGGCTTCAGGAAGAGGCCGTGGGGTCGCCAGGGACATTCCTCCCTGGCTGGCCCCCAAAGCCGCCGGAGCTGAGCGAGCCTGCCGGGGAAGGGGTCCTCACCATGAAACCACGGCCTCCCAGGACGGGGCGTGGTGAGATAAGGGATGGGAGAGGGACCCCAGGGCAACCATTCTCATGATTATCAGAGGAGCCAGGCAGCACCCCAGCCCCAGCCTCGGCCCCTCTGCCCTGCCCTTCCCCACCAGCCTCTCTCAACCCAGTGACAGCGGAAGTCACCACGTGTTCTGGCCGGAAGGACTGAGAGGTCTCCCAGCCAAGGGCTTTCATTCTGTAGCTGGGTATCTGAAACCCAGGACGGGCTAACAGTAACTACCAAACAATAACACAGCTCTCTTCAGGCTGTTTCATAGTTACTGATTAATAACACATTATCGGTAACTATGATTCACAGTTACGGCATTAATAGCTACCATGTATTGAGTGCTTAGCATGTACCAGGCGCTGTGCTAAGCACTCATCACGCATTATCTCATCTAATCCTCACCAGGGCCCTACAGGGAGGGTAATATGACCCCCGTTTCATCAGTGGAAACAGGAACGCTCAGAAAGGTGCAGAGGCGAACACAGCACAGGCACGTGTAGAGCTGCCATCCACTCCCACTGGACACGGTGTGGTGGGGAGGCGGCTCCGTCAACCAGAGACCCTCTCAACTTGAGCTGTATCCTCCCCTCACCCCCAGTCTGCCCTTTAGTGGAATCCTGAGCCATAAACTGGCTCTGGCCCCGGTTCCCTGGGGGCTCCAGAGAAGGGCAAACCAGAGGCAACTTGAAGCATCTCCCACATAGGCAAGAAATTGTGACTTGTCACTTAGAAGGCGTCTGTGCCAGCTGACAGGTGGCGGCAGTTAAGGAATTGCGGAGGAGGGGGTTGTGGAGGCAGGTGTCTCCAACAGTTTGGGGGGGAGTGGATTTTAAAGCAATGTGGGTTGGACCCCAAACCATATAGAATCCTCCCAAGCTGGCACAGAGGAACTCACCATTTTACAGCTGCTGGCTATAAAAGTCAGGGTATTGTTGGGGTTTTCAGTGCTCCGTTTCAAATATTTCATACCCAGAATGTCATTCTGAAACGTTCTCCTGGATTAGAGATTAATTTCAAGCAGGGATAATGCTTGGGGTATTACAGATTTCAGCGAAGTACCTGGAATTACTATTTTGCATACAGCCCATATGCAAAGAACGACAGCTCTAACGTAGCTCCTGTCACCCGCCTGTCTACCCCGGGCCACCAGAGCTCAGTGAGTGGGTTTAATTTTAATCATTCAAATTGTCTAGTAATTGCCCAGTGGTTCTCAACCAGGAACGATTTTGCACCTCCTCCCCAGGGGACATTTGGCCATGTCTGGAGACATTTTCAGTTGTCACAAGCAGGGTGGGGGAGCAGTGGTACTGGCATCTGGTCGGTAGGAGCCAAAGATGCTGCTAAACGGCTTAACAAGGCGCCACAAAGAATGTACCCAGCCCTGGTCCAGGCAAAGCAGAGGACAACTCCGAGCTGGTTGAGGGTTCTGGCCTCACCAGCTCGCCACTCTTCACTTTCCTTCATGCCACCAGGGCTTGAAAACACTGAAAACCAGAATCCTCACAGGAGGTTTGGGTAGGGAAATGGGGAAAAGGTTTTAGAATCACATCTAAGTACGTCTCCATTCAGGAGGAGGAAAACGGATGCAGAGCTGAGTCCGGGCTTTCATACACGAGCTCGTCTCATCTCCCAAGGGTACTAAACACAGAGCTCTGCTCACAGTCACCCCTGGTCTCCAGGAACCATGCTGTTGACCATTCATTGTCTTCAGCTGATCTTGTTGATTAACAGTAAGTCCAGCAGCTTCCTACTCTGTGTTTCAGCCCCAGGCTCGCCCCTGTCCCTGTCCTCTCATTTAATCCTTACAGCAAACTCTGTGAGGGTTTCCCTTCTTATCCCCACTTACAGATGAGAAAACCGAAGCTCTGAGAGGTGACTTGCCAAGACCGGAGCTAGTATTGGAAGATCACTCAGACCCCTGAGCTGCGCCCACTAAACCACTGCTCTGTACTGCTGCTCCCGCGGAACCTCAGAGACGGCCCTCTCCCCGACTGGTACAGGTGAATCTTGAGAGAGCAAGATGTGCCTTGCGTAGTCAGAGGGACAGGGTCCCCACCCAGAGGGAGAGGGCTGGAGAGGGAGGAAACAAAGGGAAACATCAGCGAAGAATGGAGAGCGCAGAAAACGGCCTTTGCACTTTACAGTTCAAATCGTTTATGCTTTAAATTATTTTTAAATTTTTATAAAAATCAGGGAGTGGGCCCTGTACAAAAGACGAAGACCTGGGTTAGAGGGACAATTCACTGCAATGGGGAATTTACATCTGTCCTAATTCTGTCTAGTCTTAGCCATGATCCCCAATGCCTTAGAAATATCTTCCCTCACTCCCCATCTGGTAAAATAACGGTCACAATAACAATGTTAAAGAGCATAACCAGTTAAATATTTACTGTGGGCTTCGACAAGTATGGTCTTGCATGATTCTCACTATCAGCCATGGTAGAAAGGATGATTATTAGCCCATTTACAGATAAGGAGACTGAGGTTCAGCGTGACTAAGAAAAGTGATAGGGCCTGGACTCCTGCCCAGGTCTGCTTGACTGCAGAGTCTAAGGACACGCTAAGCTCTTCTAACCAGCAACCAAGGATTTGCACATTCAAGGCAAGGTTGTCTCAGATCTCCTGACTCTGCATCCAGCCAGAGTGCCCAAAGGTGCCCAGAGCCACTGGATGGAGAACAAGGCCCAGGGCGTCTGACGAGATCTGTTACTCGCTGTGTACAGTCAGGGAAGCTGAGGCTCCAGGAGGGCCCCAAGGATGCAGACTGAGTCAGGGAGAACCCGATGGGGCCCTCAGGCTCCACAATGGGCCTTTTCCTTCTCTGCTGCATAGCCGTTTCTATCACGTTAGAACCCAATCCCTCTGATTCTCCCCAATCTTGCTTCTTCCTCGTGGTTATGTCTTTCCAAATTCAGAAGGACCCCTGGCTTCTCTACTCCTTCTAAAGGAGGAATTAGGTGTAGTCTAGAACCGCTCAGAACACCTTGGTTTCTTGAGGGTTGTGCTGGACGCCTTGCAAATCAGAGAAGCCTTCTTAGGAAAGATCCACACCAAATAACAAAGGATAAGGGAAGCAGACTTGGCCCAGTGGTTAGGGCGTCCGTCTACCACATGGGAGGTCCGCAGTTCAAACCCTGGGCCTCCTTGACCCGTGTGGAGCTGGCCCATGCGCAGTGCTGATGCGCTCAAGGAGTGCCCTGCCACGCAAGGGTGTCCCCCAAGTAGGGGAGCCCCACGCACAAGGAGTGCGCCCCGTAAGGAGAGCCGCCCAGTGCGAAAGAAAGTGCAGCCTGCCCAGGAATGGTGCAGCTGACACAACAAGATGACGCAACAAAAAGAAACACAGATTCCCGTGCCGCTGACAACAACAGAAGCGGACAAAGAAAGAACATGCAACAAATGCAGCAAATGGACACAGAGAACAGACAACTGGGGCGGGGGGGGGGGGTGGGTAGGGGAGAGAAATAAATAAAATAAATCTTAAAAAAAAAAAAAACACACACAAAGAATAAGATCTTCCTTCTTGAAATGGAAGTTCAGTCCCCAGCAGGAATCAAAGGGACAGCTGGCTGCCTTTGAGAGTTAAAGGGCCTGGGTATAGAAATCAGCTGGGATGGAAGGGAACCAATGAGTGTTCTTGATACATCCCCCATGCATCTCTTTGGGGTGACAGTAGTTACACCCTTGTTTTTTTAACTTTTACCAAGATCCTCCTGCCTCCCTTAAGACTTCAAAGTCATTAAGTAGAGAAACCGAAAGATTTGGTGCCTATCTCCTCCGGTTTACAGGCCCATTACATACACAAACCAGTGAAAAGTTCTAACTCCTGGGGCAATTCTCCTCTGTGTTCCTCACTTGCAGAACCAGGAAGTGATGCTGCAGAGTGTGGAAGTCGAGAGATACGCCCTGGGAGTGCCCCCGTCTAATCCCCGGGTGAGGGTGGGGTCAGGTGGGGGAGCTGCCTCTCAGGGCCTGCCGGCTCCCCAGAAGGGGCCGCGGACTTGGAAATAGCTGTTTTCACCACCTCTGTCATCCCCTTCATGTTCCTAGAGGAGTCCTTCAAGTCAAAGCCCTTTCCCTTCCATCTACCCCTGCTCTTTCCACCTCCCTACTGGTCATCCCAAAGGTCAAGGAAAATGCCAGAAAAGAAGACCCAGGGCCCCAGGATCTTGCAGCAAGACCTTCGTCATCCTAGGAACATTTGGGAGGCCAGGCTGGAAGAGGAGGCCAGTGGGCTCCTCTTAGCTGTTCTGGTTAGAGCCCCACCAGAGCCTTAGCGACATTGACGTTAGATGCCTGTGTAAAGTGGCCTTCTGCCTCGGAAAGAAAACACACTACATTGAGAAGCAAACTGGATTTCTAAAACTGACGGTTCTCTCACGCCAAACGCCATTTGAAAGAGCAAAGCATTCCCCCAGGTCCTGATGATGTGCATATGAAAACGCTGGCGAGACTAGTTCAGGCCCAACCACACAGCACTGTAAAAGGAACTTTGGAGGCTTCCGAGGGCCCGGTTCTCCTTCCCTGAGTAGCTGCCATGTGCTCAAGGGGGCCTGAGCCCGGAGGGCAGAGCTACGGCCTCTCTCTGGTGCCCCTGATGGCACTGACACTGCAGGCAGATAGCTTGCTTGCTTTGCCGAAGAGGCACAGGGTGGAATGTTCCGCTGCTTCCTCAGCATCTTGCAAGGAAGGACACAGGAACCCCGGGGCCAGGGACAATGGGAAGGAAGGGCCTACCTAGAGCCACGACGCCTCTCTGGATCAACAGGCAAATCCTCCAGGGAGTCACCTGGCCCAGGTGGACTCGGAGGCCACTTCCATGCCTCCCCCTGACCCGGACCAGACCCCTCTCTGGTCCCTCTGACCCAACCGCCGCCCGCCCGGGTCTCCCCAGCAGCCCCCAGGGCTGGCTCGGGAGCGGTACTTACATGCCCTGCTCCCCGTACTGGTTGTAGAACTCCATGTGGCTGCACGCCTGGATCCAGCCGACGACCCAGGTCTCCTTCTTGGGGATGGGCGGCATGACCACCTGGGCCGAGGCGCGGAAGTGCGGCGTGCGGTAGCGCAGGACCACGCTGGAGGACTCGTCGATGCTGGTGGGAATGGGGTCGATGGAGGCCTTCACGTCCATCACCGTGATACCTTCCCTGAAGACGCTGGCTTTGCCCCCGATGCTCTGAATACAGCCCATGGCACACAGGACCGCTCTGATCTCCAGGGAAGCCCAGCAGTCCCAGGGAGGACCAGGCATTGACAGGACGGAGGCTGCCAGACCCAGTGCAGATGGCACTACTCTCCGCTCTCAAACCTCAAGACTGATATCCATAGGATAGAAAATTCACTGAGTAGAGGGGTTTTGCATATCACTACCTCAGGCCTGCTTATAAATAAGGATTCTGCTGCATGTCAGGAGCCCTGGGCTCGCTCTTCTTCTCCTAGCAGTGGACAAAAATCACCGATATTCTTTGGGTTAAAAAAAGAAAAGTTTGGAGTTTAATGGACAATCATGATGTTTTGACACGCGGGGGAACGCAGGTCGGAGACACTCCCTGAAGTCTTCGGAAGAAGGCGGCTGCTGGCAGACACATAAATAAGGAAGGCTCGGTCCCTTGCGCTGTCCCGCCACCCTCCCTGCAGAAGACCGACTTCCTGCCCTTCTGCCTTCCGCACACGCTTCGGCACACACACGCCGCCGCTCGCCCAATGGAGCCGAATCAATTAAAGAGCAGTTTCTGTTCAATCAGCGGAGATTCGAGGGCCTTCGGGGGCGGGCGCCGACCGGCGGCTTCCAGGAGGCGAGCGCCAGGCTCCGGCCGCTCGCAGGGTCCCCGAGGAGCGCGGCGCAGCGTGGGTCCCCGTCGGCGCCCCCTCGCCGGCAAGGACAGGGCGCGGGCCGGACGCCCCCAGGCGGGCGCGCCGCGCGTCCCACCCGCCGCCGAGCGCCAGCCGCGCCGCCGGTCGCCTCGCCGCCGCCGCTGGTCGCCGCAGGCCGCCGGCCGCGCTCTGACCGCCGCTGCCTCCTTCGCCGCGGCCGCCGAGGACCTGGTGGGAGGTGGAAGGCACAGGGCGTCAAGGCCGGTCCCAAAGTTGAGCCGAACTTTGCTGCGGAGGGCGCGCGGGGGCGCGGCGACGCGTGTGCGCGGGCCGAGGGCTGCGGAGCTGACGGCGCAGCTCTGGGCGGTCTCCCCGGAGGCGGCGGCCGCCCTCCTGCCCCGTCAGTGGCGGCCGCAAGACCGCGCGCACCAGCGAATAATCGCCGCCCGTGACATCTCCGCTGACACCCTCCTGGCCCGGGGGTGGGGTGGGGTGGGGGTGGGGGCGAGCGGCGGGCACTGCAGTGGGCAGCGTGGACTCGCCAGTCCTTGCACTGTCCCCTCGCCAGCGCCGGGCGCCTCCTACGCGGCCGAGTTCCGTCTGGCCCCTTGGGCAGCCATGCGCACCCCCCTCCGGCGCGACCTGATAGGGCGCGCGCCCCTTCCCGGGCCGGGTCGCCGGGTCCCCCGAGGGCACTGTGCCACAGCCCCGCCGGCTCGGGCGCCGCTGGTCCCCCCTCGCGGCCCCGGATGCCCGCATGTCTGCCGCTCGCGCGCTGCCGGGGAACTTTGGCGCGCACGCCCCCACCCGGGCAGCGCAACCGACTCACCTGCCCCTTCGGCCGCTTCGGGGTGCTCGCCCAGCCGCCGCCCTCCGGACGGCCCTGACCCCGCCGCGGGCAGCCGGGAGGCTCCGGCCCGTCGGGGGCACGTCCTCGGGGCGCGCCCACCCCTTTTCCCGGGCAGTGTCCTTTGGCTCTACGGGAGTCTGGAGCCGGGGTGGGCGCCCCCGTCCCCCCGCCCCCACCTCCTCCTAGCTCGGGGCTGCTTGGGGGGTGGTCGGGGGCGGAGGGGTGAGGCTCGGGGCTCTCTCGCCCCCACGTCGTTCGCCTCCTTTATTTTATGATCATTGTGAGGGTGCCGTCGCTGTCAGCCCCGCCGCCGCGCCGCAGCCGCCTGGCGCGCCGGGCACTGCCTCGCTCTGCTGCAGCATCGGAAAGGCAACCAGGTCAAACTTTGCAGAAACTCAGCCCCTGCGCCGGCCTGGCCCCGGCGTCCGCCCGCAGCCGCCCGGGCCCGAGCGGCAGCGCACGCAGGGACCGCCGCCCGCTCGCCCGCTCGCCCGCCCCGCTGGGATGCAGGTCCGCAGGCGGCGGCGGCGGGCGGGCGGGCCTCCGCCTCCGCCTCCCCGCCCGCCCGGCTCTTCCACCCTCGCTTCCCAACACACAGCCTTCCCTCCCCCTGGTAAGCTCTCTCTCCCTCTCCTCCCCCCTCTCTCTCCCTCCCTCTCTCTGCAGCTGCTGGGGGAGCTTGAACCTCTCCTGGTGCAAACGACATTTCCTTTTTTTGCTGTCCCGGGAATTCTGGGTAGTGTAGTTCTGCTTCTGCCTCGGGACCGAGTGGGCTGCTCCCTGGGCCCATTGAACTCTCTGGAGGCCAGAGGCTTTCTGAGGCTCGGGGCACCGGGAGAGGAGCTGCACTGCCCTGGTGTTCCTGGCCACAGGGAGGCAGTTAGTTGCTGGATAGAAAGAGTGCAAGGCATCTGGGAGGCTCTAGGACTGGTGGGAAGGTTGGGGCAGTGGGGGAGAATGTTGGGGAAAGGGCGCCTCCTGCTGCCCCCTTCCTGCTGGGCTGCCTCTCGCCCTGGCAGGAGGCCAGCCTGTTAGACCCCATCTGCATGGTAAGTGCTATACAAGCTCATCGCTTCATCCACCATTAGCCACCCTGTGTAGGGAAGACTTTAATTTGTGTATTTTACAGAGGAAGGAATCAAGGCTGGGAGACATGGAGACCTGCCCAAGGCCCCACACCTGGCAGGTGTCCGAGCTGAGAGTGGAACCCAAGTGATCGGAGTACTAAGGTCCAAAAAAGGCTTTGAGACTGGATGTGGGTTGGGATAGCTGTGAACGCCTCCAAGCAGCCAGTAGCCCCACCCCCACCACACGACTCCCCTCGGGGAAAGGCCAAGTGGTTTGTGACATCAGAGATCATGGTAGTCACATGAGACATGTGCCCCCTTCCTCCCTCCATTCCCTCCAATGACTCTGGCTTCCAAAGGTGTCCACGGCCAGGCCAGGCCCAGAGGCCAGAACGTCTCCCGTGCATTGTGAGGGGAGGGGACGTGGAAGAGCCGGCAGGCTCTGGGCACTTTGTGGTCTCTCCTCTGAGGGACGAACGCCCGGCCGAGGGAGACATCCCTCACCAGCCGCAGCTCACGCCACAGCGCAAGCAGCAGCCGGGGAAGGTCGCCTCCCACCCGGCTGTACCCCCGCCTTCCCCCTGTCCCCAGACTAGGGTGGGTCACCCCTTGACAGTTCAGCTAGTATGTAGTTTATCACTAGTCCACTTGGCTCAGACCGCGTGAGGTGCCAGAACCAAAGCCACACGGTGACCCTCGGGGCCTGTCTGCTGCTGCCCAGTGGAACCCCAAACAGCACGGGGCTCCTGAGGGCCCTGTGGACACGTCCATTTCCAGGAAGAAACTTGGCCCAGCCTCTCTACCCTCGGAAAGCTCTCTCCCCCAGCCATGAACTCATGAACCCCACAGAACGTTCTGTCCATCTACACCTCACTGACCGCCTCCAGCACCTCCTGTGGCACCAGATAACCGGTGTGCTCCTCCGTTTATATGGAGGTAAGAGGTTAACTTTTGGGTGTCCTCATCCTCCAACCCCCCTCACCCCCAGTGCCTGGAACAGAGGACACCCCACTGGCCGGTGTGCTCCTGCAGACAAGGACAGTGTACAGTTAACAAGGACCAGCCTGGCACATAGTGGGCACTCTGACTATGTGCTGAACAGCCAGTCTTGTTTGATGTGAAAAGGATAGGGGACAGAGCCTGGCCAGGGCCCAAAACTGCCTCATGACTTGGTGAAGTCCCCAGAGGGGACTTCCCAGGGATGAATTCCCCTTGTGGCCACTGGAAAGTGTCTTTACTCCCCACAGCTCTGGCCATGACCTGGGTGTGTGGTGGTGATGATGATGACGGTAAAGCACTCAATATGTGTTAGGCACTGAATGAGTGAGCCCACCCAGGCAGTGTCTCCTTTATCCTTAACTTGACCCTGTGAGGTGGGCTCTCCAGACAGACAGACTCAGGGATGGAGGCCAGTGCCTTCTTGGAGTCTGGCCCCAACCCAGATCTGCCCAACTGCAAAGCCCATCCTAATTCCTCCACGGGGCATGTTGCCCTTGCTAGCTGGGACCCGGCCTCTTGGAGCCAGGATGGGACTGACCGCTGGGAAGCACTGTCTCTGGGACTGGGTGCCCACAGGTGAGGGCTCTTGCCAGAACCGGCTCCCTCTTTTCTGTCACTCCCTATGTGGCACTTAGTCTTGGCCTCATTGGAAGCCCTGACTGCAGTGGGAGGCCCCAGGAGCACCATGAGCCAGGTTCTGAGCTGCCTTGGGCAGCCCTGACCGCCGGGGTCTGGACTAGCTCACGCATATGTTCCCTGTCCTAGCGCCTGCAGGGCCCGCAAGGTCTCTGGCTGCTTCTCCAGCTTGCAGGCCCCTCCTGCCCTTCTGCCTCCTCATGTGGTCCTCCCTCCTGCTCAGCAGTTTCTGGAGCTCTGTGGGTGTTGGGCACAGACCCGGGGCTGCCTCAGCATATGTGGAAGGCTCATGACACGTCCACGTGAGTGTAAGGAACCCAGTGTCTGCCAAACAGAGGAAGAGGACATCTGTTTGAGATGTGCCCGACACCACAGAGACCTCCCACGACCCTGGCCCCTTCCCCTCCCCCAGGCCTCAGTCTCCCCAGACACCTCTGCAGTGACATCACCAGGAATGGGAAAGGGGAGGGGCCAGGAGATCGGTGCAGCCCAACCCCCACACAGAAATTTGGGTGCTCAAAGTGTTCTCAGGGGGAGGACAAGGTCCCACTGTGCATGTTTGGCCCAGAGGGGTCATGGAAACCTGAAGCCACATGAGCAAATCAGAGGTAGAACCAGCACTGGCCCTGCCTACCAGGTTTGAAGGCACTGCCTCAAACCAGTCCAGAGGTCTGCGGAAATAGCCGGAAGCAGCCTCTGCTCACTGAGCATGGCGTGAGCCAGGAGCCTGGTACACAGCATTTTCGTGGCTTTCCACAATGGCCAGTGAGCCGCGTCCTGTTATCATCCCACTCTACAGATGCGGACCCTGAGGCCCAAAGAAGAGGGGATTGTGGATTTGAACCAAGCAGTGTGGCTCGGCAGCCGGAGGCTATTTGGGTGCCAAAGGTGCCCTCTCCACTGTTCCCTGAACTTACAGGGACCTCGTTTTCCGTGGTCTGATGAGACAGCCTTGCAGTTCCTTTCCCCTCGTGGACCAACCTCATATCAGGGCCTCATCTGGTCCTCTGGAGGCTCGTTGTCCCCAAGAGTGGGACCATGGGGCTGGAAAGGCTTTTTGGAGGCTCCCCCATCCTGCAGAGAGAAAAGTTAAACACTAGAATTGTGTTGCCCTGGGAGACGGGGTTCTTTCAGATTCAACTGTTTGGAACTAGTAGGAAAGCCAATGGCAAGGCTCGGAATGCTCCCGTGGGAGGCAGGTGGTGCTGGAGGGCCAGGGGTGGGGCTGGGGCTGGGGTGCGGCATGGAGAGGTGAGGAGGTCAGATCCAGCTGCCGGACCCACCCCTGCATCCCTGACGCACCTTTCTTTGGCAAGGAGCACGCTTAAATGCCAGTGGGCTCTCGGAGAGGGCTGGTTCAACTGCCTCCCCCGCAGTGAAGGACAGAGGCCAGCAAAGTCAGGTCAGTGCTGGCATCGCTCTCCACTGAGGCACAGAAGCAGAAGTGGTTCTGGGAGGAGGCATGGGGCGAATGGCAGGGAGACTTGGGGCAGGGCTTAAATCCAGGGAAGGTGGCCACAAATCTGGAGGCTGGTGGTTTTCCAGCCAGAGGTTCAGAACCACATTTCTTCTAGGGCACGTGAGGCTTGGGCCTTCTCAGCTGGCCTCCCCCTCAAGTGCGTGATCATTACTTTCTAGACCTCTGACTAGACACCTCGCTGGGCTGGCCACTTGGACAACACTGGGGCCAGGCAGGCAACAGGCCTGGTCTCCACAGCACTTACATTCCAACAGGCTGGAAAGATGTCAAAGGAGAAGTTCAGGAATGATTGATGAAGGTATTAATTAACATCAATAATAAATAGGTAAAAATTGATATTCAATTTAGTTATGAGTATTGACCGAAGCCAGGAAGTATGTGAGTAAGTTGTTTCGATGCGTGTTGAGCTAGGCGAGGAGGGTGAAAGATGCATGTACCAGGGATCTGGGAGTGAGTGTGTTAGCGTGTGGGGGTGACTATGTATCCATGTGTGTAAATAAGTGTGTGTGATAGTGTGAGCTTGCATGCCTCTGGGTGTATGGGTGTTGTGGGTAATTGTGTGAGGGTGTATATAAGTGTCCGTGTGTGAGTGCGTGAGGTTGTCTTTGTGTTTGTCCATATGGGGATGTGTGTGTTTGAGGTGTGTACTGTGAGTGTGTGGTGTGGTGTAGTAGAGTGAGGTGTGTGTTGTGTGAGGGTGTGTGTGCATGTATAAATATGTAAGGATGTGTTTGAATGTGTGATCTGGTATGAGCACGAGTCTATATGAGAGTGTGGGTGAGTATGTGTATAAGATAGCATGTGTGCCAGTGTGTGTGAGAATGTCTGTAAAGCTGCATATGAGCATTTGTGTCTGTGTGTATGTGTTTGTGTCTGTGGGTGAAGTTGAGTGTGTCCATGTGTGTGTGATGGTGCAAGTGAGTGTGTGATGTCATGAGTGTAGGTGAGCAAGGGGTGTGTAGGCGAGCAAGTGTGTATAAGTGGGTGTGATATCTTAGTGTGATCATGTGAATGTGAGGGTGTATGTGAGAGTGCATAGGTGTGTACGGCCCGGGTGTGCATACCAATGTCTGCAGTGTGTGTGTCGGTGGGAGACAGTGTGGCCGTGGGAGAGGTGCTGGCAGGAGGCTGCCTGCAGGTGCCCGCTGGGTGGAGGTCGTGGTGAGAGCCCGCCGGGGTCCCAGGCCGGATGCCCCTGCCTCCGAAGCTGCCTTCCGTGCCTCTCTGCTCTGACTTCCCCAACCGCCCCGCGATTTCTCGGAGCCTCCAGAACTTGCAATTCTGAGCGTTTAATTCTGAGCGTCTTTCCCTCCCAGGACCTCCTTTTGGAAGCACAACCGTCCCTGCCTTCCAATTAGTGAGCGACCAGAACGGGGTCCCCTTCGCTCTGGCGCCGCCCTCCGCGCCCCCGCCCCAGCATCGTCAGGGGGCGAGAATCCCACGTGCAGGCGGTGCGCGAGGACGCGGGCACAGCTGCCCACGAGGGGCTGTCCGGGCCGGGCCCGGGACCCCCCGCTCCGCAGCCCCCGGCTCCGCAGCTTTCGCTCCGCAGCCCCCGGTCCCCCCAGGCGCGGGAGGACGGAGCGCGGCGTCAGCAGGCTGGGCGCGGCACTGGGAGTTCTCCAAGGTGCTAAAATAAACTCAGCGAAGGATCAGGTTTCCCGACCGAAATAACCCAGGAGCGGCCTTGGAAATGCGAGCTGAGAAAGCCACCGGCGGCTGGAGCGCCGGGAGTGGGGAGGCGGTGATGAAAAATGCTTTCCACTCGGTTCCCTCCCTCTCCTGACAGCGGGATGCCCTGACTCCCCTCGGCCAGCTTCCCGCGACCCCCCCACTGCCCTTCCCTCCTCTCCCTTCCAGCTGCGGGTCTCTCCTGGCAGCCTGCTGGAGTGGAGCTTCTCCCTGCCTCCTCTCTCTTCCGTGATCATTACCCCAAATCACCGCCTCCTACTGGCAAATGGTCCTTGACCCAAGTAGATAGGCGCCCAAGCTCTGACATCACTCATTCATTCAAC
This sequence comes from Dasypus novemcinctus, assembly GCF_030445035.2. NCBI lineage: Eukaryota > Metazoa > Chordata > Mammalia > Cingulata > Dasypodidae > Dasypus > Dasypus novemcinctus. The sequence continues at coordinate 85,863,089 of NC_080680.1, read as the reverse complement.
ACCTATTTATTGAGCGCCTACTTCAGTGCCAGGCGGTTCCTGAGCACCTGGTCCTATCAGGGAACAAAAAGGGTAATCCCACTTCCTACTTCCAGATTACCCCCACCCCCCAACCCCCTGCCACATCCCATGTTCTACTGGTAGGACAAACCATAGACACACCCAGAATAAATAAGTAAAGTGTTTGGCATGGTAGAAGGTGGAAAAGAGCAGAACAGGGTAAGGGACTTGTGGGTGACGTCTGAACCCTGGGGTGCTCCGCTGACGCTCTCGTTGACCTGGACAGACTCACTTCTCCTCTGGGCTTCTGTTCTCTCATTTGTATAATGGGGGAAAACCTGTCATGAATTACTGTGATAGTAAAATGAGCTGATACCGGTACACATGCTTAGCTCCAAGTCTGGCACAGGGCAAGTATTAAGTACAAGTTAACAATAGTATTAGTAGTAAGTTTATCTTAATAGTGAAAGACAACAAATAACTCTCTAGGTCCCATGACGCTGCAAGAAAAGATGGTTGCACTCCCCATTGGTCCCTGCATGGGGCCTGGCCACGCAACCTCAAGAAATGTTCAGTGAGTGAGTGAGTGAGCTAGCGAGTGAGTAAGAAATGAGGCCAACCAGGCAAAACACAGAGAAGGTATGGAACACATGGCCAGGAAGACAGTTCACACCCTCGGGGGGAGAGGGATCAGCTGGCCCAAGTCCCGGTTCTGGCCCTGATTAGCTTTGTGGCCCCAGAGGTGATGTCAGCACTCTGAGCCTATTCTCTAAAATGGAAAGAGGGTGGTTGGACCTGCCCTGTCAGCTCTAAGTGTCTATAATCCCATCATGCTTTCCTACATCTGGGCACTGCAGGAGTGACTCAGTTACCCCACTGAATCTCAAGAAGATGCAATCCAGGGGCACAGCTTCATTTGGCACTGGCCACATTAGCCACTATTTGTATTCTGTTTCAGGGCACAAGGGTGTATTGTATGCATTACACTGGCCTCCCCAGAATAGTTTTGAATAGTCACAAAATGGAAACAACTGAAGTGTCCAATTATAGGGGATCGGCTACATAAACTATGGCCCATCCACATGATAAAATACCAGGCAGCCATTGAAAATGATGGGGTTGTCATGGAAACATGGCCAGGCATATATTATTAAGTGAAAAGGATAGGCCATTTTTTAAAAGGGCAGATAATATGATTGTACTTTTAAAAAGCGTTTATGAGGGAAACGGACTTGGCCCAGTGGTTAGGGTGTCTGTCTACCACATGGGAGGTCTGGGGTTCAAACCCCGGGCTTCCTTGACCCGTGTGGAGCTGGCCCATGCACAGTGCTGATGCGCGCAACGAGTGCCATGCCACGCAGGGGTGTCCCCCGCGTAGGGGAGCCCCATGCGCAAGGAGTGCGCCCTGCAAGGAGAGCCGCCCAGCGAGAAAGAAAGTGCAGCCTGCCCAGGAATGGCGCCGCCCACACTTCCCGTGCCTCTGACGACAACAGAAGCGGACAAAGAAACAAGACGCAGCAAATAGACACAGAGAACAGACAACTGGGGGGGGGGGTGGAATTAAATAAATAAATAAATCTTTTTAAAAAAAAAGCATTTATGTGTATATATTTAGGATATAGTTTTTCTGTTTAATATATATCCTTTTCTGATTATTAAAGTAGTTCTTGGTGGCCATAAAATATTTCAATAATTTGAAATAAAATGACTGAGGAATCCCTCTAAACCTGACCACCTCGACTTAATGGTGGTGATCTGGAAGTAGGAAATGGGATTACACTTACATCTCTGTACTTGCTGAATTTATTGTAGTGAGCATGTAACACTTTTATAGTAAGAGAAAAATAAGGCTATAGTTAAAATCTTATTGTTTTATAACATTGGCTAATTATTTCCTGGGTATGTGCCCTATCTCTCCAACTAGACTGCAGGAGGAAATCAATGAAAGCATTGATTGAATGAATGAATGGATTCTAAGACTCTTGAGAACTGAGACTGCGTGGCCCATGGTAGGTGTTCAGTTAAAAGATTGTAGGTTGAGGAATGGCATCTGCTTCTCAGCCACCCCGAGAATGGGTACAGTGTCGCCCCACCATAGAGGAGGAGAGGAGTGAGTTAGTGAAGGTCTAAAGGTCTCAGGGGGAGCTGCCACAGCCACCACCTCCCAAGAGCTCACTGTGTGTGGCCCTGGGCTGAGTGAGCCCTTAAACCTCTCACCAGCCCTCTGAGGAAGAAAATGGGGGCCCAGGGGAGGGGAAGGACTTGCCCACAGTCACTCGGCTGCAGGTGCTGAACCAAGGTTGGAACCTGGAGCTGTCCCACTCCAGAGCCTGGGTCTTCACCACTCCTTGGCTGGACCCACATCGGATCCCATTGCCCTCCCTAGTGTGGGGCCTACTGTGGCCCTCAAAACCTGCCGGCAGCTCCAGCCAACTTGAGGTGCTGACACAGGTGCTGGATATTAATAGCCCCTGACTGGGCTGGGCTCCTCTTCCCCCACCCTCCCCAAGGCCAGTCCAGGTCATGCACCCCAGCCCAGGGAGAGTGCGGTTAGTGCCCCAGTGGGGAACTGGATGCACACGTCCAGGACTGAGCAATCCAGAGTCTGGAGGCCCGCATCCCTTCTCCCTTGGCTTCCTGGCTGGGAGCCTTACCTCTCTGAACCTCAGTTTCCTCGTGTGCAAAATGGTGTTATCACAACTACTTCATAGAAAGCTTGGTTATGTGGTATTAATAAGCTAACACATGTAGAGAGCTCAGCACATTGCCTAATAGCCATACATCATGTGGGTATCTTCGTCTGGATCTCCATCTAACTGACCAGTATTACAGCAGCAACTGTCATCATCACTATACTCCAGAGGGCAGGACATGGCACTACCTGAGACATGCCCCTCTGTGGCCATGTTGTCCAATTGGAAGAGGAAGAGTAAGAACGAGATGGACCCAGCTTAGCCCAGCCCTGGCTGGACTGAGCCAGAGGGTCTGCAAGGAGCTCTGGATGGGGGGGCTCTTTTTTTTTCTATACTCTTTTTTTAAATTATTAAATTGTCTTTTTTTTAAAAGATACATAGATCACAAAAAAAGGTTACATTAAAAAATATGGGAAGCAGACTTGGCCCAATGGATTGGGTGTCCACCTACCACATGGGAGGTCCATGGTTCAAACCCTGGGCCTCCTTGACCTATGTGGAGCTGGCCCATGCGCACTGCTAATGCATTCAAGGAGTGCCGTGCCACACCGGGTGTCCCCTGCATAGGGGGGCCCCACGTGCAAGGAGCGCGCCCTGTAAGGAGAGCCGCCCAGTGCGAAGGAAAGTACAGACTACCCAAGAATGGTACCACACACACAGTGAGCTGACACAGCAAGATGACACAACAAAAAGAAACAGATTCCCAGTGCCGCTGATAAGGATAGAAGTAATTACAGAACACACAGGGAATGGACACAGAGAGCAGACAACTGGGGGGGGGGGTGAAGGGGAGAGAAATTAAAATATATATAAGGGGAAGCGGACTTGGCCCAGTGGTTATCCAAGGATAGAATTGGTCACAGAAGAGCACAGCAAATGGACACAGAGAGCAGACAACAGAGGGGAAGAGAAATAAATTCTTAAAAAATATATATTTATATATATGTAAGAGGTTCCCACATACCCCACACCCCACCCCACCCTCACTCTTCCCATATCAACAACCTCTTTCATCATTGTGGCACATTCACTGCATTTGGTGAATAAATTTTGGAGCACTGCTGCACCACAAGGATTATAGTTTGCATACTCTCCCCCAGTACATTCAGTGGGTTATGGCAGGATTTGTAATGTCCAGCACCTGTCCCTGCAATATTATTTAGGACAACTTCAAGCCCCAAAAATGCCCCCACATCTCATCTCTTCTTCCCTCTCCCTGCCCTCAGCAACTACCATGGCCACTTTCTCCAAAACAATGCTACAGTTTCTTCCATTACTAGTCACAATAGCTCTACAATAGAATACCAGTAAGTTCACTCTACTCCATATTTTATTCCTCCATCCTGTGGACCATGGGATGGTGATGGCCACTTCACCTCTATATTGAGAGGGAGTGTAGCTCCCACGTGGTTGGTGGATGTGATTTTCCTGCTTGGAATTGTATGCACTCTCAGTTCCCTGGTGTGGTGGCTGCCCATCTTCACCTCCCTGTTAACCAACCAGTGGAAGTCCAACAAACCGGAGAATAGGAGCTGCAACTCTGCTAAGGCTCAGGGCCCAGCTGGCACATGGCCATTCCAGAGATTCAAGTCTCCTGGATATACACCAACCCCAGCACCAACCACAGGTTCAGTAAAAGTGACAGAAGAGGCATGTGTAGAAAGTTCACATATGAGTCCAACACCATCACACTCAGGAACACAAATTCCAAAGTAGAACCCACTGACAAGGCACTGAACTCCAGAGCCAACTACCATGATAGTATAACCTGTGTGTCACCGTAGCCCTCAGGAGCACTGGTACCTGGGGTTGTATCTACTTTGGCTGTCTCTGGGATCCTGCTGAGGCGTGCATAAGCGCAACCCCTCTGATGACCTCCTGACTCTTTTTTGAAGACTCTTGGCCATATAAACTCATTCGTCTTTACCATTTCCCCCTTTTATTCAAGATCTTTTTCTAGTTGCATCACCAGTTAGTGACTGGCAGTAATCCCTTGGAGCCAGGGAGGTTCATCCCCGGGAGTCATGTCCTATGGTGGGGGGGAAGATAATGCTTTAAAAGCTGAGTTCGGCTTAGAAAAGTGGCCATGTTTAAGTAACATGGAGGCTCTCATGAGATACCTCTTAGGCACCCTGCAGCTCGAGGCCTACTTCAAATTTCAGGCACACAGGCTCATAAGCATAGTCATCAATATCAAGGACTCATCATTGGAGTATCCTTCTTCACTGGTCTTTGCCCTTGCACTTGGGGGATTGTTGCTGTTCTATTGGGGAATGTGACAGAGCTCACCTGGCTAGGAACTCAGCACTCCCTCAGTTGTCATTTGTAACTGTAACTGCTATGAAAATACTCAACATATATCAGAACATTTTTATGTCCCCTATATACATGCCCTGGAGAACTTCCTCTCAACCATGTGTCCTGGATGGGGGGGCTCTTGATCTCTGGCCTTGCCAGAGTTGGCAAGATCTCTTGCCAACCAGAGAAAGGGTGGAGGATGGACCATAGGGGAGGGGTCCTTCTGAAGAGACCACTCAGAAATGAGAAAGGACTGTGCCTTGCTTATCACTGAGAATACTAATTCCAAGGCCATAGGGTTGAAAGCTAGGGACCCTGCTCAGTATTTTACAAATGTCATTTCACTGAGCCCTTGAAGTTATGCACTATTATTCCCATGTTACAGGTGGAAAATTTGAGACCCAGGAAGGTGAAGTAACTTGCTCAAGGTGACAGGGGTAGTCTATGGAGGAGCCACAGGCCCTCTGTCTGACTCTGGAGCCCATGGGCTGGTCCACTGTGGCCAGAAAACACTCACCTCCTCCCCAGACAGCCTTCTGTCAGTGGGAGGCTATGGGGCAGACCTGTGGCTGCAAGCTGGCCTCCACAATCAGAAGGGAAATTACAGTTCCTGCCTCCATGTGGGCTGGACAGACAGGTCCTGACTACCCCAAACCAGGAGACCAGAGCGTGCACTCCTGACTTATCTGGTCACCCTTAATTGGTGAGTGCTCCTCTCGAGCCCAGGCCCTGTCAGCCCTAAAAAGTTCCTTGGAGACTTTGGGTTCCCTCAGATTGCCCTGGAGGCCTGCCTCAAATCCTCAATTGGACCCTCTTGGTCTGCCCTGACTGGGCTTGCAGCCCCCTCCCACCCTGCCCGATGCACCAGCCACTCGGGCCTCTCTGAGCCCTCCCTTGGGGCAGGATCTCTCTACTCTTCTTTCCTCTTCATCCCTAGACATCCCTTCCAGGGGAAGACCCCGTCAGCTCCCAGACCAGACCCCATTGTGCTATGCGCTTCCCCAGGACAGGGGTGGAGTCTGTTTCACTTGCTAGGATGCCCAGCACCTAGCACAGTGCCAGGTGCTCCATAACTATGGGTTGCCTGAAGCTGCTGTAGCACTCCTTTCCTTTGCAAAACTCTGGGTGCTGTGGACAACCTCCAAGAGGGTAGACCCATAACCAACATATTAATTAGCCTTCCTTCTAATGGAAATCAAATCTTAAAATTTCCATTTGACTGGATTATGTTGTGTTGAAACCAAACTCAAGTCTGGAAGGAAAAAAAAACAACAGCTTTTCAGCTTAATGAAATGCTGTCATAGAGGGCGGGACTGGCCAGGCCCCAAGATGATGCTTCCAATGACGATGTTAGTTCCGTCTGGTGCGGAGAGGCTTCTGGCCTGGGCTCCGCTGCCAGTCCACAAATGAGGTTCAAGCTGCCCAGGCCAGTGGGGGTGCAGTCCTGGTTCACAGGGGCCTGGACTGCTCAGAGAGAAGCTAGTAAAAGCAGGGGTTACTCCAGGGCCTCATATCTGCCCTGGGCTGGAGGCTGAAGTCACAGCTGAGTCCAGGGGAGCAGGAAGACTACATTTCCCAGAGTCCCCTAAAGCCCGGGGAATAAGCCATTGGAAGATTTAAATAGCCCAGGCCTGAGGCAGCCAGGCCACAGCTGTGGATGCCTCCGCCTCCCCAGTGCCTCCCCCGTGGCTCCATTGGCGCTTGCCCTGCATTGGTGGGCTTGATTGGCTGGCCTGGTACTGACGTCCCCTTCGAGCCTGGTGGCAGCCGGAGGTAAACAGCCATGTGCATTCCTCCACTCTATATTTAACAGCTGAAGCGTGTGCGGGAGAAAGCAGGGAGGCAGGGAACTGTGGCGGCTCTCGGGCAGCTCTTGTCTTCGGGGAGAAGGCCCTTGGAGCCGAGCTGGCACCGGCCTTCTTGGAGTGAGCAAGGTCGCCATGCCAGCTTCCCAGAGCCGGGCCCGGGCCCGGGACCGCAACAACGTCCTCAACCGGGCCGAGTTCCTGTCCCTGAACCAGCCCCCCAAGGGGGCCCCAGAGCCCCGTGGCTCGGGCAGGAAGGCCTCGGGCCCCTCTTCACAGCCCCCACCTCCTGGCGATGGGGCCCGTGAGCGACGCCAGTCGCAGCAGCTGCCCGAGGAGGACTGCATGCAGCTGAACCCCTCGTTCAAGGGCATCGCCTTCAACTCTCTGCTGGCCATTGACATCTGCATGTCCAAGCGGCTGGGAGTGTGTGCCGGCCGGGCTGCCTCCTGGGCCAGCGCCCGCTCCATGGTCAAGCTCATTGGCATCACGGGTCATGGCATCCCCTGGATTGGCGGCACCATCCTCTGCCTGGTGAAGAGCAGCACACTGGCTGGCCAGGAGGTGCTCATGAACCTGCTTCTGGGTGAGTGTGCCCTCTGCCTGCCACCCACCCTGCCAGGCCCCTCGGGAGGAAGCCTTCCCTCCCTGCCCCGCCCAGGACCAACAGGATGGCCGCGGGGCCCGCAGAAAGCGGCTGGAACAGTCGAATGAGGTTAAGCAAGGGTGTCCCAGAAACCGGTGAGCCTCCAGCAGCCAGGAAGCAGGAACTAGGGATGTGCAGACGAGGGCCCTGCAAAATGGGGACCGAAAGAGTGCAGAGGCCCAGAGGGAACCTTGGAGACAGGGCCCAGCACTTGGCAAAGTGAGGCTCTGTCCCAAAGGAAGTATGAAAGGAAGGCTGGGGCCAGACCAGGCTGTGGCCTGGAGAGAGATAGTCAGGGGTCAGGCAGGTGTCCTGGAGCCAGTCCTCTCACCTGTGTAACTCCACCACGTGGGTTGGGGTCCTTGGGTTCCTTGGACGCTTGCTGGCAGCACTGGTGACCCACCCCCAGGCCTCCTACTCTTTTAGCGCCAGTGCCTGCTTGGGTCAGGCACCCCACAAACTGCCCCAGGTTTTCCCACGGGGCCCCGGAGGCCCAGGGGTTTTAGTCTGAGACTCCCACCTACCTATAGCCTCCTGGACTCCTTTCCTGCTCCTTCCTGAGGGGAGTCGTTGGAAGAGGGGCCTGGTGGGCAGATTGTGGTTTGTTTTTCCAAAATCTTTGCCACCAGGGCCTTTCAGTTTAGCCTTTGCCCTGTGCCGGGCGCCACGTGGGAAGCATGTGGAAGGAGAACACTGCTTTCCACTGGGGCGGGGGCTCCCGGCCCCCATCGGCCCCATCCCTTGGGCACCTCCAGTCCCCAGAGTGCTTCATGGACCTCAGCCTCAACCGTCCACACCAGACCTGTGCTAATTCCCCCGTCCACCGTTTTGGAGACCAGTGGTGAGGCGGTCTCAGACGAAGTCAAAACTGATAAGGGGTCCCAGTTCCAAAAGTGGATTAGACCACGGAGAACTGGTCACAAAAGGGTGTTAGGAAAAAAACCTGCATCTCCGCACTTGGGTTCTCAGAAAATGTAGGGGCTTGATGTTTTTGGAGGTGGGGGAAAGGGGAGGAAGACAATTAAGTACTTGATGCAGGAGATGGCTAGGGCTGGCACATGGAGGCTTTTTGGTCTTATTACCAAACTATTTACATTACATTACTTACATTTTATCCGAAATGAACAGCACTGCAAGGCTGGTGCCATTATCATCCCCATTTTACAGATTAGGAAACTGAGGTTTCTATAAATAAAGCAAGCTGGCCAAGGTCTCAGAGCTTGAAATTTGTACCCTGTGTTTCCGTGAGCCAGGCAGTGGTTTGAGTAGGGAGGGATGGGGTAAGGAGGCTGAGGCTCTGGGCCAGGGAATTCCAGGAGCAGAAACCAATCTCTCTCCAAGGCTTCCCCAGTGCCTACTATGGCTCAATTAGAAACCTATCGGGGTTAGGTTGTCTGGTGTTAGAGACACAACAGGGAAGACAAGCTGGATGGCAAAACACACCTGAGGGCAAATACCCAGGCCTCTCTCTCAACCCACTCCCTTAGCCCCATCCGCCCATCCCTTCCCCTGTTGTGATGGTGGCTGTGAAGCTGCGTTCGCAATTTGTTAAAAGATTTACTGTGGGTTTGGTTTTGCAAATAGCCGCCATCACATTTCACCTTCACCATACCCATGAGGGAGGGTCTGCTGTCATGCCCCTTTAAAAAGGAAACTGAGGCACAGGGTGACAACTTGCCCGAGAGCATGCAGCCAGTCAGTGGTGGGGTCAGGACCTGAAGTGGGAGCAACTCTAGTTCTCTCACCTAGCAGAGGGAAGGAAACAGTCTCCGGCTGCTTGATGCTTCCAGCAGAGTGAGGATCAGAGAGGCAGGGATAGGTCCAGGGAGGCAGATCCCAGCTTGGCCACAGTCAGACCTGCCCAACCAAGGGACAGACTCTCCAGGAAGGGGGAGAGCGCCCCATGGCAGGAGGTGTGGGGGCACGTTGTCTCTTGTCACCAACTAAAAGAGGTCCACTTTGATCTATTTTTTTTAATACATGAAAGTTTGCTTTTAAGACACCTCCCCTTGCCCAAAATATTTAAAAGTTTGTGAACCATTTATCCAGATCAGGTTTCTCCTTCCAGCAACTAGCTGCTGTGGACACAAAGGTGTTTGCTCCACAAGGTGATGAACAAGATTCGAGATACCTCACTTCTTATGTAAGAATGGCACAGTGCTTTTTTTAAGTCTTAAAAAATTATTTATTGAGCTTCATTACATACCAAATATTTCGCTATGAACATCCGATATATTTTTTTAATCTTCCTGACAGCCTTTCAAGGTAAATATTAATATGCCCATTTTACAGATGAGTAAACTGAAGTTCAGAGAGGTTAAGAGATTTTCCCACTCTATGCAACTGTAGATACAGACCCCATGCCTTCCCCCACATGGCCACCAGCCTGCATCTTTGCAGAGAGGAGGTGAAGGTCTGGGACGAGTTTTTGCATCTAGGAACCCAGACCATCGAGAGATTAAGTGCCTGGTGCAAAGCAGCCACCCAAACCTGACCATCCAGAGCAGGCAGGGCAGGACAAGTAGGTCTGTGGACCTCTGGCCACCTCGGGGGTGGGTGGACCCAGCCCCTCGACTTGGTGCAAGAAAACTGCAGCGACCAGCCCCGGTGCAGCCCTGCCCAACCGCCAGGAGGGACAGTCACCACCATGCCCTCCCACTCTGTCCCCTTGGCTTACAGTCCCACCTGCCCGTGAGGTAGACCATCGTGCCAGTGACAGCTGGGTCCAAACTGCAGGGTTCTGTGTGCCCATTAGTCTTCGGGGAGCGTGGGCTATCTTTCAACCCCAGAACACAGGCTTGTACAAGTCCCTGCTTGGATGCTGACACATGGGTCAAGTGCAAACCCAAGTGTAAACTTGGTCAAGTTGGTGCCGGTCTCCTAGCCTCAGTTTCTTGCTCTGTCCTGGGGTGGGGTGGAGATTCGGGGAGAGCATGCTCATAAAGCACTAGGCGCAGTGGCTGGCCCGGGGCATGTGCCCACCGAGTGGCCGGCGCTCCTGTTGTGGAGCCTGGCCCTGCCAGGGCCCCCAGCAGAACCGCCACAAGTGCAGTTGGGACCTTGGTTCCCAACAGCCCCGAAAGGACAGAGTTGGTTGGTTTGGGACATGGGAGCTCTGGCTGCCAGGACTGGAAAGGCTCCCAGGGTCGCCAAAAGGTAGTTCTCTGTACTCCTCTCTGCATGGCACACAGCCCTCCACCCTCCCTGCACTCTCCTTCTCCAGCGCATGCTGCCCAGGCTCCGGGACCCTGAAAGTCAGGAGGGGTCTTGGCAACTGGCAAAAGCTTGTACTCCAGAATCGGCCTGACCTGGATATAAATCTAAGCTGGGCAATTGATTTCTCCTACCCAAGCTTCGGTTCCCTCATCTGTCAAATGGGTCGTTGGGATCCTTCATTGAAGATTATACATAAAGCTTAGCACGTTGCTTGGCACATAGCAATGCTGTTATTGCTTGTGTTGCAATGATGACACCATCGTCTTTATCATCATCATCGTTAAAAGAAGCCCCAGGTCCAGTCTCCCTCCAGGTCCTCTCCAAGCTGTGAGGAGGTCTATGAGATGACCCAAGCCACTCCCCTTGTCCCTCCCCTGCAGCACCAGCTCCAGGATCCCAAAGAAAGCCAGGTGACACGTGGCCCAGGCCCATCCCAGTCCGCCAACCCCATTCTCATTTCCCCATGGGCATGTCCTCTGGTAGAAAACGGCCTGTTGCCTTCATCTGTGTCATTTATAAAATTGTCTTCATTGAGTTTTTCTCAATTATGAATGTAAAACATTCTTATGATATTAAAAAAAAAAAAAGACTCAAACATTACAAAGATAGGTAATGAAAAAGGTGAGCGTCTCCCATAAACCCCATCCCAGGAATCACCCCGTTGCGGTTTGGGCTACATGCCTCTGGATTTTCCCCTACTTGTGTACTCACTTACAGTACCTTCTAAAATGACCTCTGTAGTGTTTTCTTGATTCAGCCTCATTCTCACGGCTGCACCATGGGCTACGAGAGACCCGCATGGCCAAGTGACATCCCTTTTGAAATCCTGGCCTTGGCCTCCCATGACCCTCTGTATCAACATGAGGGGTTCAGACACCAGTACTGTGAAAGACACCCCATCCCCAGCTCCGCTTTGGCCATCCCCCAGCACCCCCACCCCACACCCGGCCCCTCCTGGCTGACTCCGGCTAGTCTGCTCCGTAGTCCCCTGGCCCCCGCCCGCCAGCCGCTGCTCTCAGAGCCTCAGCAGCAGCCTCTGCTTGTTTAACCTGTACCTCCCTCGTGGATATTTAGGCTGATTCCAAATCTTCACTGTCAGAAACACCCCTTTCTGCTGGAGGTGACACAGTGCCAACTTCTCAGAGGTACAACCTCCCCCTTGTCCCAGCTTCACTTCTTATCAGAGGGGTTCAGCTCAAAAGTTGGTCCCTCAAGGAGGTCTTTGACCACCCCCAGACCAGGCAGGCCCCCATTATCCACCGTCATGGCACCTGCCCCTGCAGCAAATACAACAGAAGTTAAATAGCGATGTGTGCAGTGCTCTGGAACAGAGTGAGTCTGTGGTGCCTTCAGGCAAGGATTTTGAACCCCGCACACCCCAGCAGACTTCAGAGACTTCTGGAGCCAGCTTTAGTACCTGGGTTCTTTCAGTAAGAAAACGGAAACCCTGAGAAGTTAGGAAAATGGCTCAGAATGCCCCAGGCCAGGAGAACTAGAGACAGGTCAGGACCCATGTGTCCACTCCTGGGTGCCACGAGGAGGGGTGGCCGGGCTCTGGCTGTCCTGGTCAGTAGAGTCACCAGGCTCACACATACGTGCACCCGTGCGTACACACGCAGGTATGCACACACTCATGTGCACAAATGCAGGCCGATGGAGAGGAGGTTCCAGCGTCAGAGGGTTGGTGGATCCAGCCTCTGCTCAGGATTTTCTTTTAATCCGACCTCACCACTCACTGCATGCTCCCCAGGGGATGGGGCCTTCTAGAACGGTGCACTGTTTTTTAAAAATAACCTTATAAAAATGTGCACAAGTGATGCATGTTCATGGTAAGAACTTTCTAAAATGCAGGATTACCAAAAAAAAAAAAAAAAAAAAGACAATAAAAATCACCCTCAATCCTCCCACCCAGAAAGAAGCACTGTGAACATGCTTCCCAGACTGTGGGAAGTGTGGTACCTCCCATACTTTTTTCTCTGCATAGAAACACACTTATTTATATATTTTAATTTACAAAAAATGGCATCCTACTGTAAATACTGTTTTGTGATAGGCTTTTTCCACTCAATACACCCCATAGCTCTCCGACGGCTATAAATATACATCTGCTTCATCATTTATGGTGGCCACAGAGTGTTCCATTGTCTAGACTTGCCACAATTTGTCCCATCCGTGCCCTACTGAAGGGCATGGAGTTTTTTCTCATTTCTCAGTGTTATAAATAATGCCGCAGTGGACATCCTTGACGATGAATCATGGCGCACGACCCTAATTATTTCCCAAGAAGATATTCCTTCAAATGGAATAGCTGAGTCAAGGGGAGACACTTCGCAGAGAATTCTAATCCTGAATGCCAAATGCGCTTAAAAAAGCTGGGCCAATTCCATTGCCCCTCTCGCCGCCCCCCCCCCCATCAAGTTCCTGATCTCCCAAGGAAACCAGAATGGAAGAGTAGAAGCAGGTTGACCCCCAGCCAGAGAAGCTGGGTAGGGGTGGCCTCTGCAAGCCTCAGCCAGCCAGACACGGTGACCCACAAACCTGTCCTCTCACCAGCCCATTCCCCAGCCTGGCCTTGATTCCTCGGGAACCCTACCCTGTTGATGATCTGACCACAGCACATCTTCAAATCACCCAGGCCCAAAATGGGCTCCACGAGATGGTCCCAGCTCCCTGCCTGCCTCCAGGCAGTCCCCATGCACACAGCCAACAGAGGACAAGTGACGTCAGGTTTGATTCCTAACAGCTCTGGAGGAGCTGCTTCTAAATCTTCCATGAGAGCAGCTTTTCCCTAAGAAGAGTTAGTTCCCACCTCACCTTGGTGATGATCCCGTGGTCACACTGGCCCCGGGCATGGCTGGGCTTGCGAAGAGAGGGGTGGGCACTGAGGCAGGGTCTCGGGAGCTCTGAGGGCTGGGGGGCGTTCAGGAGGGCAGGGCCGTGGGGGTAGCTGTGCTTCCTGCATGGCACATGCCAGCTCTGTGCAAGAGGCCACGGGGTGGAGACGGCTGGGGCTGCAACGGCATGAGAGGTGGGCCGGCCAAGCCCTACCTGCATTGGGTCGCAGTCACAGGCACCATTTATGAAGCGCCTGCTGCATGTGCAGTCCATGATGATCCCATTTTATCAGGGAGGGAAGAGAGGCTCAGAGGGGATGCCCGTGGCCAAGGCCAGACAGTTCACAAGCAATCACTCTGAGCCAGTTGGTCTGTGCTTCTGGAACCCAAGTGCATAATCGCCACTCACGTGCCCACAGCGAGCAGAGGCCCGGAAGGTTAAGTGACTGCCCCGGTCACTCAGCAAGTCAGGGGTGTGGCCTTGACCCAGCTCTCCTGGCCCTGGCCTTTCCCCCGACGCGAGGCCCCTTGCCCCTTCTGAGGAGGGGATGTAGGTTGGGGAACGCGACAGAATCACGTGAGCAGAGGTCGCGGAGCCTTACGTGATGGTGCCATTTGCTTCTATTTCGGGGCAGCAGATTATGCACTGACGGTGTCAGAATCGCAGTCACACCGACCACTGACCGTGCTGGGGGAGGGAAGAGCCTCCCTGCAGAGGGAGCTGGAGGGGGGCTGGGGAACTAGGGCTGGGGGAGTGGGTGGGCGGAGCCCCTGGGAAGCCGTCAACTCTAGGGGAAAGCTATCTGTGGTTTGAGTACATCACCCCACTTCCTCTTCTCTACAACCCTCTGCACCCAAAACTCAGGTGTCTGCAGGGTGGTAAGTTGGAAAGACAAGGACCCCCATCCCACCTGTAATGAGGAACCTCTCTGTAAACTGACTTGCTTACTGCCCCTCCCCCTTTGACTGTATGGCCCCCGGAGCAGGGACCCTGCCAGCCTGCTTCACCAGCCCCAGCACCTGGCACAGCCCCTGGCTCACAGTGGTGCCCAAGATCTGGTGGTTGGTGATCAAGTGGGTGAGTGAACCGCCAGGCCAGCCCGAAAGCCTGAGGGGCCCAGGGCAGGAAAGGGGCAAGCTCTCTCCTCCGTTAGGGTCTCAAGAAGCAGAGTCAGCCAGGAAGAGCAGCAGCTTCCCAGAGGCCCAGAGGCCTGGATTTCAGGTTCTGCAACATGGGGTGGCCTCAGAGGCCTCCCTGGGGTGCAGGGAAGGCCCCGTGAGCTGAGCTGCAGATGCCCCCTCGCTCCTCCGCCTGGTTTCAGCCAGAGCATCCTTCTGTCTTCTGTTTCATAGACCGAGTCCTTGCGCATGCTTTCCTTGGGGGAAAAAAACGCTCTTACTGCTACAATAGTTGAAGGATAAGGGTCAATTCAAATCTTGGCCTGGAGATCCTGATGGGCCATTTGGGGAGTTTGAGGCACAGCCCCCCCGGCCTCCAGCCACCCCATCAGAGTGAGGCCCTGAGCCGGGCACACCCACCAGACAACTTAGGGAGG
The DNA here is from genome assembly GCF_030445035.2 of Dasypus novemcinctus. Lineage (NCBI taxonomy): Eukaryota > Metazoa > Chordata > Mammalia > Cingulata > Dasypodidae > Dasypus > Dasypus novemcinctus. Next base: position 85,848,041 of record NC_080680.1, on the reverse strand, counting down.
CGCCAACACCTCTCCCTCCCTCTTCCTCCCTCCTTGAGCCCAGCAGCCGTCTGTGGGTACCGACGCTGGGGCCACTGTGTCCACAGCATGGGTGGAGGCCTTGCCTGCTTGGGGCTCACGCTGGTCTGACAAGGTAGATTTTAAACGAGTAATAATTTGCCAGTTGCCGAGCTGGTTTTCAACTGAGAAACCCTGGTCACCAATAGGACAGGTGACCCATGTCTTCCAGTGGCTAGTGTCACATTTTGACCTAACGTGGGTCCTGGTCCACATTAACCCCTCAAGACCCAAGCAGCCCTCCTGGCACCAGACCCTGGTGGCCACTGCCCGCCAGCCCTGGAGAGGCCCTGTCCCCGCCCTGGGGCCCCGTTCTCTGACACAGCCTCGGGAAGCCCGGGGCGAGATGACCCTGACGCTGGCGGGACTTCAGGGAAGAAGCCCTTTGGCCCAGGTACCTGCTCGATGCCACCCGCCGTCCAGGGCCTGAGAGTCTTCAATTGCTTACCTGGTTCAGGCCAGGCTGGGACTTAAGAGACCAATCATGACATCAGCCACGCGAACCGCCACCATTTCTCAGGCCTCACTGCCCACCGCCCAGTGCTAAAGGCTTCACGTGCATCAATTAGCCCGTTTCGTCCCCATGACAACCCCTCTTACATGTGAGAAGCCCGAGGCTCAGAGGTGCAGGAACTTGAGCCCTACCTGTGACTCTGGAGCCTGTAAGTTAAACCACCACCCCACGTACTGCCTGCCACCCCCTCCCCAGATGGAGGAGCCTGCCACCCAAGGCATTCAGGGGGCTTGCAGGTGAGAGAGGGGCCTCGTGGGCTGCAGAGGGCTGGCTGATTCCTCTCCGCCTGTCTCCTGCCTCAGCCTCCCTCCCTTAGGCCTGGGAGTCCCAAGGGTTCGGACGCAGCCACCTCCCTCCAGCGCCCGCCTGGCCATCTGGCAGTCCCTGGCCCCTCCCTCCCGCCGACTGTGACCTCCTGCGGGCCGGCTGGCTGGGAACCCGGGCCGGGCCTCCCGCGGGGCTGACCAGCCACCTGCGTGTGCACCAACTGGTACAAGGGCTCTTGGGAACAAGTTGCCATGGAAATGCCAGAGAGTGTAGAGTGAGGCTCGGTCCCTCCCTCCAGGCTTCTCCTCCCTCAGGCTGGGGGCAGCCAGCGCCTGTCCCTCTTCCTTGGTGGCCAGGCGTGCCCTGGGGAGGGAAGATAAGGGGAGGGGCAGAAACAGGAGAGGCTGGGGGGTTCGACTAAAAACCAAGAGACCAGGCTCCAAGCAGCATCCCCTGCCTGCGGTGGGCAGGAAACGTAAAGCAGGAGAAAGCCAGAGGCGCGGTGTCAGTGGGAGGCAACGGGACGTCCAGCCACTGAGCCTGTTAAACAAACAGCGCCTCAAACGCCGCTGCTGTAGGCGTGTCAGGTGAATGACGCGGCAAGGTTTCCAAAGCGAGTTACAAAGCAGTGGCCGTAGAGCATATTGCACTTATGAAGTCCCTGGACAGAAGAGTCTGGAACATTGGTTGTTAGCTCTGAGCAGTAGCATTATAGATTTAGACTCTTCCTCCTATTTTGTTTTATGAATTTTCTATAGTGAGCATCTACTGTGTAATTTTTTCAAAAGTTGTTTTTTGTTTTTCTTTCTGGGCAAGAGCAATTGAGCCAACACTTGACACCAGGAAGTGTTCTGGGAAAGCTCCCAGCACCAGGCTGCATTTAACTGTCACTCAGCAATAGTTCCCTGCCCTCATCAGGCCCTTCGGGTGTCCCAGCACCTAGGGCGGCCAGCTCGTCCCTGTTTGCCTGGCACTTTCCTGGGTTTAGCCCCGAATGGCTTATGTGCTAGGAAACCCCTCAGTCCTGGGCTAACCTGGGACCCTTGGTCACCCTGCAGGCACTGTGCTGGGCCCCCTCGTGCAGACCCCGGGCAGTAGGTATCCGTGATCTCCATCTTACCGGTGAGAAAAGTTAGGTGACACGTCCAACGCCACCCAGCCGGAGGCACCAGGGCCCTGGCCGTGGCGCTGGTCACCCACTCTCCTTCAGCGCCTTTACCGACCTCCCTCCCTCCTGGGGCACAAGTCTGGTGAGGGAGAGAGAGATGAGGTAATAAGAAAATGTGTGAGATGTGAGGTGGTGAGAGATGCTAGAAAGGAAGATAAAGCAGGGGCAGGGTGGGGAGGGAGAGTGGGGGGGCTTGGGAAGCAGGGTGGGGGGGCTTCTCTGTGGGAGGAAGTGAGGGCGGAGCCCTGTGAGAATCCGAGGGAAGGGCATTCCAGCTGCAGGGAACGGCATGGGCATCAGCCCGAGGTGGGAGTGTGCGCAGAGGTCAGCGTGGCCAGAGCCGGGTAAGAGAGAGAAGGGCGGCGGGAGAGGCAGGCAGAGAGGGGCCGGGTCGCTCGAGCTGGGGCCTTGTCCCTGCCGCCCGCAGCCCTGCTCCTGGACATCATGACGGTGGCCAGCGTGCAGAAGCTCATCAAGCGGCGGGGGCCGTACGAGTCGAGCCCCAGCCTGCTGGACTACCTCACCATGGACGTCTACGCCTTCCCGGCCGGGCACGCCAGCCGCGCGGCCATGGTGTCCAAGTTCTTCCTGAGCCACCTGGTGCTGGCGGTGCCCCTGCGCGTCCTGCTGGTGCTCTGGGCCTTCTGCGTGGGCCTGTCGCGCGTGATGATCGGGCGCCACCACATCACGGACGTCATCTCGGGCTTCATCATCGGCTACTTCCAGTTCCGCCTGGTGGAGCTGGTCTGGATGTCCTCCAACACCTGCCAGATGCTCATCTCAGCCTGGTGAGGCGCTGCCGCCTGCCCGTGGCTCCTCCTTCCCAAGCAGGCCTGGGCGGGGGGCGGCTGGCAAGAGGCCGGGAGGAGGCGGGGGGACGGCAGGGGTGGTGAACCCCGCCGCCCCAGAGTTGGAGTCGGGTGTCCCGACTCAACTTTCGGACGGCCTCACGGGCTGCACCTGGCATGTTGGGAAATGGCCGGGTGTCCCCTGCCCCGTCGGTTGGCATCTGCGTCTCCTCTCTGGGCGGGCCGGGTCCAGCTCTGGAGATAGCAGATGAGTACTGTGGTGGCACAGGGGCTGAGTCTTGTCTTCTTTCATCGTCATAATTGTTGAGTTCTTGGCTATGCCCATCACGCCACAGCACGATGCCCAGCAAAAAACCCCAAAGCCACCAACCCAGCACAGGTGCCCGATTGCCATTAACACTTATCAATAGCTTAAGGCAGCACTTTTCAAAGGTGTCCCGCAGGACACCAGCCTGCAAGACGCTTGGGGACAGAAAGGGTTTTATCGTCAAATAAATTTGGGAAATGCTGCTTACTCTGCTCCCATGTTGGAGATTCACAAGGGCTGGTATTGTCGTACAGGCTCTGACAAGTACTGCAGAAAAGCTTCCTGTTGGACCTGTTCAGCCCCTTGTTTCCTAAACTTATTTGACTACAGAACCCTTTACTCACGGAATAGCTGTTAACTCCCAAGGAACTGCTGTCTCCTCAAGTGCGTTTGGGAGATGCTGCCCGGGAGCCAAAGGGCCCAACGTGCAAGCCGGCCCCTCCCAGCACCCTGGTCCCAGGGCCTGGGAGACCGGGCGCCCCATGCCAAAGCCTGTGGAGGTGGGACTGCACAGACTGGCCCCGGCCCGTGGGCATCAGTGCCGCTTTGGCCCCTAGGGGCCGGACTCTGTGTGACCTAATAGGTCGTTTCCAAGCCAATCGTTATGGATGTGCATTTCCTGTGACAATACAGATGATATGCAGACAGACCCTCTCCTGTGTGTTGTGTGCTTTTTTCCTTGTAATGCAATCATTCTAGATTCAGAGTTCCCTGGCAGGTGAGTCTCTGTTAACACGGGACCCCTGCTTCCTTCAGCCCCAGGCAGGGCTATGGTGCCAGGGAGTCGGGGCAGAGGGCCCAGGCTGGCACGCCCCTCCGCTTCTCCAGGCCCCTCCCTCCTCTCTGCGGTCAGCGCCTTGGGCTCCATCCCCCAGGCCCTGCACTGGCTGCTCTGCCCGGGACCTGGGGCTCAGACTGTTTGGAAAGACCCCCTGTGATATTGATGGAGATCTCCGCTGGGGACCAAAGACCCTCTCTCACTCCAGCCTCAAGCCCTCCTGCAGCCCCTCCCTCAATCCCCAAGGAACTGACAGAGGGGTGGGGGGAGGTAGCCCAGGGACCACACAAATGCAGTTGACCCGGATGAGAGCTGCAGTGGTGGACGTGCAGGGATGGCGGGAGCTCAGAGAACAAGCATCTCAAGTTCTAAACCCATCCCGAGGGGGTTGGGAATGGTCCCGAGGAGGAACAAGCAGAGCGAGCCAGGGAGGAGTGGAGTGTTCTCAGCAGAGAGAAGAGCAGTGCAGGGGCTGGGGGGCCCAAGGGCCATGGCTGGCCGCAGTCGGCAAGATGGCCAGAGTGGCCGACCCAGAGCGCAGGGTGGGCGCGTCGAGGTCCGGGTTTCCCATCGATGCCTCACAGCAACCCTCTGCAGTGGGTCAATCAACATTACCATTTTGGGGAAGTGGATGTGGCTCAACTGATAGAGCGTCTGCCTACCATATAGGAGGTCCAGGGTTCAAACCCAGGGCCTCCTGACCCAAGTGGTGAGCGGTCCCACGTGCAGTGCTGATGCGCTCAAGGAGTGCCGTGCCACACAGGGGTGCGTCCGTGTAAGGGTGCCCCCTGCGCAAGGAGTGGCCCCTACACAAGGAGAGCTGCTCCACACGAAACAGCAACCCGCCCAGGAGTGGCACCGCACTCACGGAGAGCTGACATAGCAAGATGACGCAGCAAAAAGAAACAGATTCCCACAGAAGAACACACAGCGAATGGACACAGATAACAGACATGGGGGAGAGGGGAGAAATAGAAAATAAATCTTTTAAAAAAAGCAAAAAACATTACCATTTTATCTATTTCATTTTATCCTAAGTTGATTTATTTTAGTGTTTTTTGGGGGGGGGGGGCTCCTTCTCTCACCCTGACTATCCAGTATCCTCCCACTCTTCCCTCATGGACATTTTAGCTATTTTCTTTCTGGAAGGATACATGAGAAATTGATAACAGTAGTTACCTCTGGGAAGTAGGGCTGGGGAACGGTCCCAATGTCGAGATGAGAAAACCGGGGCCCTGCGAGGTGACTTGCCCAGGGTTGCTGAGGCAGGAAGCAGCAGGGAGTGGGGTGGACCAGGCTTCCTGTGTGGAGCTTGGCATGGCCAGTACAAGGGGTGATGGGGTGATGGGGGTGGGCTGGGCAGAGCTGCCCGATGATACGGACGCAGGGTCCTCCGGGTGGGGGCTTCCTCCCGCAGCCGGCCCTGCAGCTACGGGGCGGGGATGCGGGCAAGCTGCCTCTCTTCTGGGTCTGCAGAAGGGCCCCCCTGCCGGGGATAGACCTCCAAACCTGGAGCAGGGCAGGGGGCCTCCTGCTGCAGGGTTTCACGTCCTCCACGGCCGGTCCACCCCCAGGACCGATGCCCCTGCAGGCAGGACCCCAAGCACCCCAGCTTCTCTCTCAAGGGGATCTGTACCTTGCCTTGCCCCGAAGTAGCTCAGGACCACCAGACCTGGCCTGGCCACCACAATTGAAACCCCGAACTTCCCATCTTCAACACTGGCTGGTTCCCGAGTCTTTAAAATACATCCTGGGAAGCAGATGTGGCTCAAGCAATTGGGCTCCCGTCTACCATATAGGAGGTCCAGGGTTCGATGCCCAGGGCCTCCTGGTGAAGGCAAGCTGGCCTGTGTGGCAAGCTGGCCCATGTGGAGTGCTGGCCCACATGGGGAGCTGGTGCAGCAAGGTGATGCAATGAAAAAAAAAGAGACCCAGAGGAGAGATAATAAGAGACACGGCAGACCAGGGAGCTGAGGTGGCACAAGAGAGTGATCACCTCTCTCCAACTCCAGAAGGTCCCAGGTTCAGTTCCCAGAGCCACCTAATGAGAATACAAGCAGATAGAGAAGAACGCACAGTGAATGGACACAGAGAACAGACAATGGAGGGAGGAGGGAGAAATAAATAAATAAAATCTTAAAAAATAAAAATAAAATAAAGCACATCCTGCACATTCCTACAGATGCTCAAGGGTAGTGTTGTTTACGAGAGGCTAAGCTGAAGGGGTGAGGATGTTTTCTTCTCTCCTTGCCCCCAGAATGTCATCCATGGCCAACCCAGCTCCCAGTTGGTGCTAGGGACAGGCTGCTGCCACTTGGGGGCCCACACCTGTTGGAGCAGGGGAACAGGGGCCCAAGGGTTTTGCCTCTGTGGATGTGGATGGGTGGCCTCTGGATGAGGAGGGGGTCTCTGAAGAATGGAGGACTCAGAGCAAAAACTCCGAGGCTCGGAGAGGGTGGTGAAGTCCCAAGATTGCCCAGCAAGCGGTTCAGATGAATGGCTCCCTGGGAAGGCAGCTGGCAAGGCTGCCTGGGGGCAGCGTCCTGTGGGTGCTGGAGGCAGGGTGCTGGAGCCCCGGGTGCAGGCGCAGTGCCAGCACTTCCTGAACCCCCTGTCCTAATCTATCACACAGGGATGACCGCGTTCCGCGAGGGGTCATGCAATTCAGGGTGTCCCCACGTGGGCACCCGGAGCAGCAGCTGGCATGGGGCTGTGCTTGACAGATGCCGCTGGCTTCCTGGTGGTGGTGCCGGCGGCACAGAAGGAGGCAGGAGATGTCCACACTGGCATGGCTGTTCACTGGCTGCCAAGGGCACCCTGCCCTGGACCTGATGACTCTCAGATTCTGGCATCTCTTCAGAACCATAACTCTGCAGGCCCTCTCCATGGAGAACCCCAGGCAGTGTGAGAAGGACTGGTGCCACCTGGCAACCTGGGCAGACTCTTCAGGGAAAAGTTTGCAAGAGCAGAAACGGAAGGGGGAGGCTGTGACTCCTTCAGGAACCCCATCCCCGCACTGTTCCTGGAGAGAGCTTGGGCGGGGAGGTGGGTGGGCAAGGCAAGGTTGGGTGACAGCTGCAAGAGCCCGAGTGACGATGGAACAAGAGACGGTGTGTGTGTGTGACACGTGGGAATATTTAATGCATTTTGGCGATTAAGGCCAATAACTTCTCTTTTCCTGTGAGGGTGGATTATGGTTATCGGTTTCACATTGCAAACCAATTCTGCATACCTGGAATAAACCCCATGTGGTTAAGACACATTGGGCTTTTTAAATATTGCTGGATTGGATTGGGTAAAAAATTTTTGAAGGATTATTGTATCTGTGTCTGTAAGAGATGCTTGTGTAGTTTCTCGATTTGTCTGTGTCTATTTTGGGTATTAGAGAAATGTTGGCCTCAAAAAATTAGAGGGAAGTGGATGTGCCTCAGGAAATTGGGCTCCCGCCTACCTGGGTTCGACTCCCAGGGCCTCTTGGTGAAGGCAAGGTGGCCCGCGCCACACTGGTGCAGCAAGATGACGCAACAAAGGGAGACACAGAGGAGAGACAGTGAGAGATGCAGCAGACCAACGAGCTGAGGTGGCTCCGGCTGTTCAATGCCTTTCTCCCATGCTGGAGGTCCTGGGATGGGTTCCTGGTGCCTCCTAAAGAGAAAGATGAAAAGAAAAAAAACAACAAGCATACATGGAAAGAACACACAGCGAATGGCCACAGAAAGCAGATAGTGAGTGCAAACAACACAAAGGGGGGAGCATTAAAAAAATAGAGGGGGGAAGCAGACTTGGCCCAGTGGTTAGGGCGTCCGTCTACCACATGGGAGGTCCGCGGTTCAAGCCCCGGGCCTCCTTGACCCGTGTGCAGCTGGCCCATGTGCAGTGCTGATGCGCACAAGGAGTGCCCTGCCACACAGGGGTGTCCCCCGCGTGGGGAAGCCCCACGCGCAAGGAGTGCACCCCGTAAGGAGAGCCGCCCAGCATGAAAGAAAGCGCAGCCTGCCCTGGAATGGCGCCGCCCACATGGAGAGTTGACGCAGCAAGATGACGCAACAAAAAGAAACACAGATTCCCATGCCACTGACAACAGAAGCGGACAAAAAGAAGAACGTGCAGCAAATGGACACAGAGAACAGACAACTGGGATGGGGGTGGGGTGGGGAGAGAAATAAAATATATCTTTAGGGAAACGGACTTTGGCCCAGTGGTTAGGGCGTCCGTCTACCATATGAGAGGTCCGCGGTTCAAACCCCGGGCCTCCTTGACCCGTGTGGAGCTGGCCATGCGCAGTGCTGATGTGCGCAAGGAGTGCCGTGCCACGCAAGGGTGTCCCCCGCGTGGGGGAGCCCCACGCGCAAGGAGTGCGCCCGTGAGGAGAGCCGCCCAGCATGAAAAGAAAGAGCAGCCTGCCCAGGAATGGCGCCGCCCACACTTCCCGTGCTGCTGACGACAACGGAAGCAGACAAACGGAAGCGGACAAAGAAACAAGACGCAGCAAATAGACACCAAGAACAGACAACCAGGGGAGGGGGGGAAATTAAATAAATAAATAAATCTAAAAAAAAAAAAAATAGAGGGAAGCAGATGTGGCTCGTGCAGTTGGGCACCCACCTACCACATGGGAAGTCCCAGGTCCGGTTCCCTGTGCCTCCTAAAGAAGAGACGCAAAACAGTGAACTGACACAACAAGATGACTCGACAAAGTAACTCAATGAAGAATAACCATGAGGAAACCCAATGAGAGACACAACAGAAGCGGAGGTGGCTTAAGTCATTGGGTGCCTCCCTCCCAAATGGGAGGTCCCGTGTTCGGTTCCTAATGCCTCCTAAAGCACACAATGAACAGACACAGAGAGCAGACAGCAAGCACAAACAATGAGGTAGGGGGAAATAAATAAATAAAATACATCTCTAAAAATAATAATAATAATTAGACTCCACTGCTTCTATTTTTCTGAGTTTGTGTAGAATTCGTATTACTTCTTTTTTGCCCTGCTCAGATGTCCAATCTCTTTCATTCCTCACCTCTCAGAGATCAGCCACTGTAGATTGTCGAGCTGACATTCAGTCCTCTACCATGACTTCTTTTTCCTTTCTGGGGGATGGGGGAGATGAGGGCAGGGGTACGGCCTGGCTTGCGCTAAGGCCTGCTCTGTCCCTGACTCCCAGGAGCTCCTTCTCCATCCTCCACTTCTGCCCAGGCCCCTCTCCCACCCGCAGACTGGGACCTACTTCCGTCTGCTTCATTCCTTCCCCCTCCCAGATGGAAGCCACAGCGGATCCTGAAGTGGCCCAGCCCCCTAACCCCCTCGGTTTCTTGCTTCCCACCCTTCCACCCAGCATCACCCCCACCCCGTCACAGCCAGTGTAATCACTTCCCAGAACACAGAGTGCTGGGAGCCCCGAAGGCCCGCCTGAGTCATGGCTTTTGGGAGCTTGAAAAGGCGACCCTAACCGTGTCGTTTCACCCACTGCGCTGGGGCAGGGAGTGTCCAGGGAGCACGGACCAAAAGCAGGAAACTTGTGGCTTGTCCTGATCCTTATCTGGCCAAGGAGTCCCAAGGGTCTCTACGGCAGGTTTTTCCTGTAATCAGAGGGAGAGGCCACCCCTGGCTCTCAGAGGCTCGTGGCCACAGGGAAAGGCAAAGCGGAGGCCCCGAGATCATGACCCCCCGAGGCGGCAGAGCCCAGAGAAGGTGGCATGGAGCTTCACCCGCCAGGGTGTGCGGTGTGGAGGTCTGGGCCCCAGCCAGAGAGCTGGCTGGAGGGTCAGGGTGGCTGAGGGGTCCGGGCTGGGCGGGAGCGTGCTGACAAAAGAGCACACCCCTGGAAGCCAGACAGAGCTGGGTTAAACCGTGGCACACGGAAGGGTCCAAGCATAAGCTGCTTGCTAGGAAATTACTGCCTAGATCACCCCCGCCCCATCCTGGGAGGACCCAGTGAGGCTTGGACGTCTCCTGGGAGACAGCCGGGAAGCCTCTGAGTTTGGACGGGCAGGTGTCCGTGACAGCTGGGGAACCCAGAAGTAGCCAGCTTGCCCGTATCATGACAAAACCAGGTGTGCCTGTCCTGTCGCCAGTTTGCCTGGATCCTTGGGGGAAGTGGGGGTGGCAAGGGGGTGGGTGGTGTCTGGCTCCTTCCGCTGTGAGACCCTGCTTTTGGGGAAGCCCTCGTAAGAGTGCCCAAGGCAGGAAATATTTCTTGGAGTTGCCAAGCAAGCATTCAGCTGTCTCCTGCTCGAGATGCGCACACCACCTAATCACAGTTGTCTCTGAGAAACCTGCTTCCATCTCCATAGCAACCATCAGGCGTCAGGGATGCTGCGCTCCTTGTGGTTCAGTTCCCAACGCGTGGGGGCCCTGGGTTCACCCCACCTACAGACCCGGAAAAGGCCCGCTGGTTCTAGGGACCACCTCAAAGTCCAAGAGGGCAGGGCGAGGAGGGCAAGGGGCCAGGGAGCTACAACTGCTCACCAGTGCAGAGGAATACTCTGGGGAGGGGCAAGGCAGCCTGGGGATGTGGCCCGGGTGGGAGGCCTGTGGCTGAGCGCCCACTCTGTACGGCGCTCAACTCCCGCCTGCCCCGTCCAGGCCTTGGGAGACCTTGCCGGGCTCTGTTTCTTCATCTGTAAACTGCGATTCTGTCCCTGCTGTGCTGGCGAGCTGCCAGGGAGCTTGGGGAGCAGCTGCCACCTTGCAAGCCGAGTCCACAGGTAAGAGGCTGTCGGGTGCCACAGGAACTGGGGGTGGCCTCCTGGGGAAGGCCGGGGGCCTTGGGCAGCCTCACGGTCCTGGCAAGGCCCTGGGCAGGCCAGCAGCTAAAGCCCCTAAACACTGCAACCTCCCCCCTGGAACGAGGGGCCCCAGCCCACGCACACTCTCTCTCCCTGGCTCCGACCTGGGTCATAACCCAGCCCCTCTGGTCCAAACAGCCCACCACACTCACCTGACACATGGGCTAATGGAAGAGGGCTGAGGCCACTTGCGTGGTCGATAAGTATGTCCAAACTCAGGTTCAGGCTCAGGTTCAAGGGGTCGTTTTATTACTGTAGGAAGGATACATGTTCATCCAGGGAAAAAATGGAAAAATAACTTTCTTTCCACCTTGCCTCATGAGACTCCCTACTGACACCTTGATACATCCCATTCATACAAATTATATAAGAATTTTAGATAAAGTGTGTATTTAGATAAATACACACAAACATCTTAAACGAGGCAAAATTACACATATTTTATAATCTGCTCTTTCATTTAATGAGATGCCACAGACATCTTATTAAAGATATAATATTTCTTTATAATAAATTAATAATCAAGGCACCTCTCTGCATCAGGTGCATTTTTTTTATTTATTTTTATTTTTATTTTTAGGTACCAGGACCAGGAATTGAAGCTGGGACCTCGTATGTGGGAAGCAAGTGCTCAACTACTGAGCCACATTGGCTTCCCTGAGTTGTTTTTTTTTCATTTTGCTTGTTGTTTGCGTTTGTTTCTGTGTTTTCAGGAGGTACTGGGAACCCAACTGGGACCGCCCGTGTGGTGAGCCACATCTGCTCCCCTGTCATGTTTTAGTCGCTTCGCCCGTAGCATTCGATACATCCGTGCCCCATTCACTTCCTGAAACAGCCCTCTCTGGGTAGACAGGCTTTTTGAGTTTTTTGCTATGATAAATCACACTATGGTAGAAACTCTGTCCAACCACCTTTGCACACATCTGTGGTTACTTCCTCAGCATCAATCCCAGAGGTGGGATCGTGGAGTCCAAAGGGGATGCACATTTTTTTTTCGAGATACTGGGGTCAGAAATTGAACCTGAGACCTTGTTAAGTGGGAAGCCAGCACTTAACCACTGAGCCACATCGGCTCCCCTGAGTTAGTTTTTCCATTTCTTTGCTTCTTGTTGTTGATTTTTGTTTGTTTTTAGGAGGCATCGGAAGATTTATTTATTTATTTTTATTTCTCTCCCCTTCCCCCCCTCCCCTCATCCTGGTTGTCTGTTCTCTGTGTCTATTTGCCATGTCTTGTTTCTTTGTCCGCTTCTGTTGTTGTCAGCGGCACAGGAATCTGTGTCTCTTTTTGTTGCGTCATCTGGTTATGTCAGCTCTCTGTGTGTGCGGCACCATTCCTGGGCAGGCTGCACTTTCTTTTGTGCTGGGGTGCACTCCTTGCGCGTGGGGCTCCCCGACATGGGGGACACCCCTGCGTGGCAGGACACTCCTTGTGCGCATCAGCACTGCGCATGGGCCAGCTCCACACGGGTCAAGGAGGCCCGGGGTTTGAACCGCGGACCTCCCATGTGGTAGACGGATGCCCTAACCACTGGCCAAGTCCGTTTCCCCACAATGCACATTTTTAAGGTGTTTTATGCCCATTTCCAAACTGTCCTCTAGAAAAGTGGTCCCATTGAGCCACAGCAACCAAGCAGAAAGGCGCTGGCCTCTGCCTCCCCTCGCTACACGGTCCCTCAGATGGGAACTTAACCTTTTCTTTCCCTAGCTGCTGCTGTTTCCTGGACCCCTCGCATCCCACCTCCTCCCTGGGCCTCATCCCAGTGAGGAGAGGAGGGTGGCTGGGAACGTCCTGAGGCTCCACCCCGTCTGGGACCCTGGGCCTCCCGCAGTGTCCCCTGCCTGCCTCCTGGTCAAGGTGGCGTCTTCTGCCAAACACCAGGGTGAACTGCCACAGCCTACCCAAACACGGGCAGCGAGCCCGGCTGGTGTGGGAGGGGCTGTGAAAGGCCCCCCGTAGCAGCCCCTCTGGTTTGAGACCCGCAGGTAAATAAGGGGTGATGGTGCCCACTGCCCAAGGATGAGACAGTGGAAGGGAGATGCGGTGGGAGGCAGAGTAATGGCCCCAAAGGCGCCCATGGACCAATCCCCAGAGCCCGGGGATACGTTAAATCACACGGCAAAGGGGCATTCAGGTTACCCGTGTATTATGATTGCTAATGAGCTGACCTTAAGACAGGGGCGGGTCCTGGGTTATACAGGCGGGCCCACCCTAACCACAAAGAGATTAAAAACGGAAGAGGGAGGCAGAAGAAAGGGTCAGAGTGATGTGACTCTCATGTGAGAAAGATGCAACCCCCCTTCTTGCCAGCTTTGAAGGTGGAGGACAGGGGCTGCAAGCCAAAGAATGGGGATAGCCCATAGAAACTGGAAAATGCAAGAAAGTGGATTCTCCCCTCCAGCCTCCAGAAGGAATACAGCCCTGCCAACGCTTTGAGCTTAGCACCGTGTCAGACTTCTGACCTCCAGAACTGTTAGATAATATAGTTGTGCTTTAAGCCACTACGTTTGGGGCAACTTGTTACAGCAGCCATTGTAAACTGATACCAGTGCCCAGCTCATTGCCCGTCTTCCAAATCAAACGCTAACCATCCAACCACAAACCTTGAGGTTTCTAGAATCGCCCAGCGCAGGGGCCTCATTTCACAGATGGGGAGACTGAGGCCCGGAGAGGTATCAAGGCCACACCAAGTCCCCTAGGCACTCTGGAGCACATCTCAACCCACCCACCCAGCCTAGGCCGTGGGTTGGGAAGTCACCTCCCTGACCTGTTACATTTCCCCTCCATGCTGCCCAAACCCTCTTTCCATCAGAGCTGAGAGCTGGCCCTGAGAGCATCACCCTGACCTGGCTCTGGAGCCACGCAGTGTCTATATTTGGGCCCCCTCTGGGTCTCTGAAGACCCCTGGGAAGAAACGGCTCTGGCCTGGTGGGGATGGGGTGGGAGAAGTCCTCCCCCAAAACACACCAGCATCAGATCAGTTGTTATCACCTGCCACCATAGAAAGAACAAACCTGGGGTGAGGAGGGAGGTCAGGACACATACCAGATGGCTTTGGGGGCCTGGGCTGGGGTGTCAAGCCCTGCTTTGGGGCCTGAAGGGGGCTGAGGAAGGGCAGGTGGACTCGACTCCGTACCCTGAACAAAGCTCTGGGCCTGCCTCCCTGCTCTGGGGCAGTGTAGAAAGAGCACTGTGCAAGGAGTCAGCTCTCGGGGGAGCCGGTGTCTGCATAGACTCCATCGCCCGCTTCCTGTGCTCCCCTGCCAGGAACGCCTGCCCAGGGGAGGCCACTTCCCAGAACCAGGCAATCATTACCAGCACAGCGTCCCCAGCCCCTTCCTCGCCTGGGAAAAACTCCAGATTGTGGGCAGGGAACAGGCATGGCAGGAGCTAGAAAACCCCCTGGACGCCCGGATCAGCCACCATCTGGCTCCAAGAAGAAATGGAACATCTGGCCGCAGCACTGGCGCACAGCATTTATGTAACACACGTGTGCATGCACGTGGCACCGGCCTGGCCCCTTGCACGCCGGTGCCCTGGGTGTGCTTCACCTGACTTTCCCTCGGGTACGAAATGGGATTTGTAATGAGTTGTAGGGAGGAGATGAGGCCGCGTCACAGTGCCTGGCTCGAGCACCCCACGCCGTGCTCCCGCGTGCACGCGCGGGCTCGCACACACACGCAATCTTGGCTGGCTGGGACAAGCCCTCTCAGCTTCCTTCCAGGTTTAACACTGTACCGTGCACAAACCTAGATATTTCCAGGCCTAACATTTCATGCCCTTTGGAACACATGCACATAGTTGTGAACATGAATACACGTGTTCATATTTGCACACAGATACATTTTTTTAAATGCCTATGTAAATAGTACACGACATCCATCTCAAAAGTTGCACACGTGCATTCTGGTGCACAGGTACCCATGTGTACATGCATACACCAACCTCCCTTACATCTATACATGCATATGCTTACACATACATGTTCTCTTGCACAAGTGTACACATGCCTACACTTGCATGTTCTCTTGCACACATGTTTTGTGTATCAGGATTGCCACACTTAGCAAATAAAAAGCAAAGAACACAATATCTGGGACATATTTATATTAAAAAATTATCTTAAATTCAAAGTAAGCATGTGTCATTACCTGGCAATCCTAACATGTATACATGCACATGCACACACACACGTGAAAACTCATGAAGTCATCAGGGTCCCTGGGCCCAGCCCAGGATGTGACATTTCACCGAGAGAATTATGGAGACTTTTTCCTGGTCTGGGAATTAGACCCACAGCTGCTCCTCTAGCCACGACGCAGCTCCAGGGCCCCGATTACCACACTTAATAACCTGGCCCCAGGACGAGGCTTGCTGGTGGGAAAGGGCCGGGCTTCCAGCTGGAGAGCCGCGGGACTTGCTGGGACCCTGAGAAAGCGCCTCCAGCCAACGGCCCAGCTGTGAGGTTTGGCAGCGTGACCCAAAGCCCGGGCCTGGGCCTTTCGGAGGGAGCCCAGATGGGGTCAGGGGTGCAATCCTGGCCCCGGGAGGCCCGGCTTGGCCTCCTCTCCATCCGGCTCTGCTGCTGCTGGTGGGAGACAAGTCTGGGCAAGGATGCCTTGAAATCCTGATTCCCCGGTTTAAATCCTACAACCAAAAGGGTCTGTAAAGTGACACTGGCAAGCAAGGTCCTAAGTGGACCTTAGCCCAGGGAGAGGGGGTCACAGGCTGGAAAACACAGACCCAACCCCTCCCCATGTGACCTGGGCTGCCTCCTCTCTCTCTCCTCTGCTCCTGTCCCTCCCGCTTAGAAAAGAGAAATTCTGATCTGGATCCCTGGGCCAGCAGATGTGCAATGAGCCTTTTGAGAGCTTCTCAACAGAGTGAATTTCTTTACGAAATTTATTTCTTCCGCTGATTATTGCTTTTTGGTTATACATGAATGCATTTTCTTTTAAAAATTGCGACATACAGGGAAAACCAAAGGAAGAACATTCTGATTATTCCTTTTGGGTTTCTTTCTACACTTCTCTAAAAGTATAGATGTGTTTTGATCAAAAAAAAAGCAATTATACTCCATAGTTTTGAGACCTGCTCTTCTTTCATTTACTAACATATCATGAACATTTTTCTGCATCAATAACTCCACCTACCTCTAAATTTGTGACAGCCTCATGGCGGTCCCTTGTATAGAAAAGCCTTTTTTTTTTTTAGGAGGTACTGGGGCTTGAACCCAGGACCTTGTACATGGGAAGCAGGCACCCAGTCACTGAGCTACATCCACTCCCCGCCATCACGTTTTAGGTTGCCCCCACTGCTTATGTGAATATGAGTAAAGCAGTTATAATCCCCTTTGTCTGTACCCCTTTGCACAGTTGTGTTATTATGTTGTGTTAAATTCCTGGAAATGGAATTGTTAGAGCCAGGTTTTTGGTGCAGGCTACCAAGTGGATCGCCAAAAAGTTGTACCAACTTACCCTTCCACAACCAGGGTAAGAGTAAAAAAAAGCAAGAGGTTTTATCCTCTTAACCATCATCAATCTGATTATAAAAATCTATATTCCCCCTATTTAAATTTTGCCCTTTCTAATTGCTATCCATAAGAAGGCTAAACGTTTTCTCATAAGCTTGTTAACCGTTTGTAATTTGCCCCTTGTGGATTGCCTGTCCTGCCACCCTCCCTTCTCATCCTAAGGAAGCTATGGTGGGTGGAGAGGCCCTCACCTGCCGCCTGCCACCTTGCAAGCAGGATCACAAGGCTGGACAGAAACAGGCACCCTCTCTCAGGACACGCAAAACAGGGCAGAGCAGGGGGTTTTCAATTATTTAAAAAATAGGAAGCCTGGTTCGATGTAATTGGCTGGGACAGGGTCTCAACAGCAACATTTTTCCTAAGGTCCCCAGGTGATTCCTGCGGCAGCCAAAGTCAAGCACCTCTGACCCCAATCTTCCTACCCCTGGGCTGGAGAAGCCAGTGGAGCCCGAGGGCCTGTTGGGCCAGAGCCTGAGGATCTTTAGCAAGAACCGCAGCGATTTACAGCCCAGGCAGGTTTGGGAAAGGATGGGGTGGTGATTTGCAGCTCAGCTCCCTTGGGAAACAGTTGCCAGGCAAGATTCCTCCCGCCCCTGGTCTGGGGGACCTGGGGGGCCTGGGGGAGGGGCTGGGACCCAGCGGCTCTGCCTTGAAATGGAGGCCAGCAGGCCTTGTGCTGGCCACATTATTGAATTCAAACTTTACTTGGGGGGTTGGGTCTGGTGTTTGAAAGGGAGAAGAAGGAAGCCTCCACTGGCCCCAGGGGTAAGGAGAGACCTTCCACCTTCTCTCCCCGCTTCCTTCCCACTAAAGTGTGACCCTGCTCCTGCCCCAAACCCAAGCAGCTGTGACATTCCACTCCACTCCCAGTGGGCCCGAGGGGCCCGCCGGGATTCCATCTCTTGGGAGAGTCTGGCTTTGCAACGGTTTTCTGATTGTCAGGGGGCGCCCGGGGTACCTAACCCGACCATTCCCAACCCAGGGGCGAGGAGGCAAGGCTCGCCACCGGAAACTGCTTTGTGTCGTGAGCTCCCTTGTGTTTGTTCCGTTCACACAAGACCTACTGCTGCCAAAGTCAATGGGGCTTTTAATTAACCGTACTTCCTCCAGCAGAGAAACCCAAAACACGGGCTTGGCAGTCAGCAGGACTGAATTGGAGCATCTCCAACTGTCACTTTGGGCAAGTCTCTTGACTGCTCTGAGCCTCAGTTTCTGCCCCTCTATAATGGGGGAATGGGGTTGTTTTGAAAATCAGCTGTGCTGAATTCTCAATCCTTGGCCTGAACCTTGGACATCTCAGGTGGGTGAGATGACGGAGTCCCTTTTTTTTTTTTTTTTTTTTAGGCGGTACCAGGGATTGAACCCAGGACTTCGTATGGGAAGCAGGAACTCAAACCATTGAGCCACACCTGCTCCCTGATGATGAAGTCCCTTTTATTTTTAAGATTGACTGATTGATTGATTTCCCCCCTTCCCTTCCTCCTGCCCTGCTATATATGCTGTCTGTGTTGTCTTCCCTTCTCATTTTCTCTCCTCTAAGATTCACAGGATTCGATCCTGGAGACCTCTCATGTGGAGAGAGGTTCCCTGTCAATTGCACCCCCTCAGTTTCTGATTCCTGCTGTGCTTCACCTTGACTCTCCCCTTGTCTCTCTTTTGATGCATCATCACCTTGCTGCATGACTCACTTGTGCAGGCACTGGCTCACCATATGGGCACTCACGCGGGCACTGGCTTACCACGCGGGCACTCATATGGGCACTGGCTTGCTGCGTGGACACGCTTTTTCTTCTTCTTTTTCACCAGGAGGTCCCAGGAATAGAACCTGGGTCCTCCCATCTGGTAGGCAGAAGCCCTGTCACTTGAGCCACATCCGCTGCCCTGGAGTCCCTCTTTGATTGCAGCCAGCTGGAGCTGGTTTCTGTTGCTTGTAACCACTAGAATCAGATGCAGACAGGAGGCTCTCAGCAAAACGTTTTTGGAAACGAGGTGTGTACTTTTAACCAGGCTGGGTCTGAGCAGGCTCACAGAGGGCCAGAATAGGTGGCCCCAGATGCTACTGCTCCCCAACCCTGCTCCAGGAAGCAGGAAGTCCAAGTATCCTGCTGCCCCCTGCCTCCATGTTCCCGGCTTCTCATGAACCAGATGATAATAATAGCTTCCTTTGATAAGAGCCCACCGAGCACGTACATTATTGCTGACACTTTCAAAACTCTCTAAACCAGCTGTTTTCATCCTTACTTTCTAGGCTCAGGACAGGAAGGCCCTTTATGCAAGGTCAGAGTCAGGAGGTGGCTGAGCTGCAGTTCTTGTTAATGAACCTTAGAGGCCAGGATTGGATTAATCATAATCCAATGAATGGTTGAGCCAGTCTACTTTTTGTGTTTCCTTTTATTTATTTAAAATGTATTTATGTTTAGTAAAATAATGAACACCCGTGAAACCACTGGTAAAATTGACAAGCAGAACACTGACATATCTATTTATGTGCTCCTCCCCAAATCCTGAATTTTGCATTTATCATTCCCTTGCTTAGAAAAAAAAGTGATCACTTATAAATATATCTAAATCATGCTTTTTGTTTTTCACTTCCCATTCCCCACCCCATCCCCTATATTCTAGATTCTGACTCTATGAGTTTGCTTATTCTATTATTTCATAAGTGAGATAATACAGTATTTGTCCCTTTTTATCTAGCTTATTTCACTCAAATGATGTCTTCAGGGTTCACCCATATAGCATAAATCAGAATTTCATACATTTTCGTGGCTGAATAAATGTTCCATTGTACATATATACCACATTGTGTTATCCGTTCATCTGTGTTTTTTTTTGTTTTTTTTGTTTTTTTTTAAAGATTTATTTTTATTTATTTAATTCCCCTCCCCTCCCCCGGTTGTCTGTTTTCTGTGTCTTTTTACTGCGTCTTGTTTCTTTGTCCGCTTCTGTTGTCGTCAGCGGCACGGGAAGTGTGGGCGGCGCCATTCCTCGGCAGGCTGAACTTTCTTTTGCGCTGGGCTGGGCGGCTCTCCTTACGGGGTGCACTCCTTGCGCGTGGGGCTCTCCTACGTGGGGGACACCCCTGGGTGGCCGGGCACTCCTTGCGCTCATCAGCACTGCGCATGGGCCAGCTCCACACGGGTCAAGGAGGCCCGGGGTTTGAACCGCGGACCTCCCATGTGGTAGACGGACGCCCTAACCACTGGGCCAAAGTCTGTTTCCCCCGTTCATCTGTTGATAGGCATTTGGGTTGCTCCCACCTGTTGGCAATTGTGAATAATGCTGCTATGAACATCAGTGTGCAAATGTCTATCAGTGTAAATGTCTCTATTTCCCATCTATCCATCATGTCTCCTTTATCTCTCTTATATTTTCCTTTTTCTCTTTTGCGTTCAAGGAGAAAAATTCAGATATGTCACTTGTTTTTATATCAGCTGTCTTTAATCTCCTATTTAACCTATCTATAGAGTTATTCATTTTATTTAAATGTTTTTTTGCTTCTAGAAGTTCCATT
Source organism: Dasypus novemcinctus (assembly GCF_030445035.2). Classification (NCBI taxonomy): domain Eukaryota; kingdom Metazoa; phylum Chordata; class Mammalia; order Cingulata; family Dasypodidae; genus Dasypus; species Dasypus novemcinctus. The sequence continues at coordinate 85,828,309 of NC_080680.1, read as the reverse complement.
TATTTTTGTTTTTCAAATCAGTCTATTCATTCCTGATCGTTTCTTCTTGCATGTTTTATTATATTGCACTCTCGATTTCATTACCAAGTTACTCCATTAGCTGTTCTTCATTTTGAGGCTGACAATTCTAATACCTGTAGTCACTGGTTGTCCTTGTTTCTCTGGACTCTTACTCATCTTGACTTCTCTTCATGTGTAAATTAATCTTCGTGAACTCGTGCCTTGATCTTAATCTATGAGAGTCCTGGGGACCTAACTTGATGTTTTCCTTCAGAGAGGATTTGCTTTGCTCCTACTTGTAACCAGGGCGCCCACTCGAGGATGTGGCTCAGAGCTGGAGCCCGGCTGGTCCACCACCACCCACACCCCTCGCGGCTGGGCCTGGTTTAGGGACTCCCACAGCAGTGTTGCCATCAGAACCTGGCCTCCAGGCACCCTGCCCACCTGGATGTCTGCCGGGCCAGACCAGTTTCCTACTTTCTGGACTCAGCCTGCTCGCTGTCCTGGCCCCCGCTGCCACCTCTGTGGCCCCAGCCCCTGTCGGTCCATGCCCCGTTGCTCAGCCCCTGGGGACCCATCACACATTTGGTTTGGTCATTTATTTATTTGTCTTCTGTTTGTTCATTTGAAGGGGTCCATGGAATCTTCTCCTTCTTTCTATGACTAGTGATGCTTCAGAGAATATGCTTCATCCGGGGATCAGTTGTGCCCCTTAGACCTCCCATGGTCATGACGCAAGAGGCTCAGGGCTGAAACTTTAGCTTACTCATGTGCAGCTGGAATCCTGTGACATTCTGCTGTGTCCCAGGGTTCTCACTGTTTGTTGATTCTGCCATTTGCCCTTACACTGAATGGCCCCAACCAGCTTTGGGCCTTTGTTGTTCTTATATCTTCCTTCAAAAGATTTCCTGCACCTGCCTTTCTGCCAGACCCACAGAAGCCACTCGGTGCTGTGGCCACAGCAAACCAGGGTGTTGCAAAAGTGCCTCACTTTTGGGTTTGCTGCTCTGGTCTGCCATGGGCTGGAAAGAGCTGGCCCCAAACTTGTTAGGGTTTGCGCAAAGGCAAATGGGGTCTGAGCAGGGTCTGGCAGGCTCCCCTGTGATCAAAGCTCACAAACTGTAGAGCACAGACCTTCTGCCACCCACTTTGACATTGCTTTGCACAGGCATTTTTTTGCATGTTTCCTTGGCCATGGTCAGGGTAGGTGAGACCTCTGGAAAGATGTACTGTCTGCTTACATAGACAAGGCAATAAATTAATTCATTTGAAGTCATGATAAGGAGGCCACTGAGAGCTTATACTTTGACATCGGACAGACTGGGATCCAACCCTGGTTCTTCCATTCAGAGTTGTGAGACCCTGGGGCAAGGGTTTTAATCCATCTAAGCCTCAGTTTTTTTCATCCCCACCGTGGGGATAAAAATTGTGACTTGCTTCTGCAGTGGAAGTGAAGATTGTGTGTTTGTCCACATTCAGTGATTGGCATACTGCCTGTCATTTAATTAGTGCTCAATAAATGTGTATATGTGTGTGTTTGTACATGTGACACACAGATTTTTCAGCAGTGACCATCAACAGTCACTGCTGTTTTAGTTTCCGGTCTGCTAAAATAAATACCATGCAATGGGCTGGCAATAGTAAATACAAATTTACTAGCTCACCATTGCAGAGGCTAGATGGCTTGCTTCTTCCCAGGGTCGGTATCTTGTGGCTGGCCAGCTATCTCTGAGGTTCCTTGGCTCTTCCATCACATGGCAGTGCACATGTCGTCTTCTCCTTTCTCCTCCAGGTTCTGTTAACTTCCTGCTGCTGTCCTGACTTCCTCTTCTGGGTCCAATTCCCTTTGCTTATAAGGACTTCAGCCATACTGGATTAAAGTCCACCTTTGTTCAGTTTGGGCACACTTTAACTAATAACATCTTCAAAGATCCTATTTTCAAATGAATTCACACCCACAGGACCAACAGTTGGGACCTGACCATGCCTGTTGTGGAGAACCTGAGTCAATCCTCAACAAATGCCTGGTAGGTGCCAGGCTCTGTAGAAGCCCTAACTTGCCTTATTTTCACCTCATAACCCCATGAGGTAAGAACTTCCATTATCTGTAATTTAAAAATGAGGAAACTGGGAAGCGGATTTGGCTCAATGGATAGAGCATCTGCCTAACACATGGGAGGTCCAGGGTTCAAACCCAGGGCCTCCTGACCCGTGTGATGAGCTGTCCCACGTGCAGTGCTGATGAGCGCAAGGAGTGCCGTGCCATGCAGGGGTGTTCCCCGTGTAGGGGAGCCCCACGCACAAGGAGTGTGCCCTGTAAGGAGAGCTGCCCCATGCAAAAAAAGGGCAGCCTGTCCAGGAGCGGGGCTGCACACATGGAGAACTGATGCAGCAAGATGACACAACAGGGAAACGGACTTTGGCCCAGTGGTTAGGGCGTCCGTCTACCATATGGGAGGTCCGTGGTTCAAACCCCGGGCCTCCTTGACCCGTGTGGAGCTGGCCATGCGCAGTGCTGATGTGCGCAAGGAGTGCCGTGCCACGCAACGGCGTCCCCCGCGTGGGGGAGCCCCGCGCGCAAGGAGTGCGCCCGTGAGGAGAGCCGCCCAGCGTGAAAAGAAAGAGCAGCCTGCCCAGGAATGGCGCTGCCCACACTTCCTGTGCCGCTGACGACAACAGAAGCGGACAAAGAAACAAGACGCAGCAAATAGATACCAAGAACAGACAACCCGGGGGAGGGGGGGAAATTAAATAAATAAATAAATCTTTAAAAAAAAAAAAAAAGATGACACAACAAAAAGAAACACAGATTCCTGGTGCTGCTGACAAGAATACAAGCGGACACAGAAGAACACACAGTGAATGGACACAGAAAGCAGACAACTGGGGGGAGGGCGGCGGGAAGGGAGAGAAATAAATTAAAAATAAATCTTTTTTTAAAAAATTAAAAATTAAAAAAAATAAAAATGAGGAAACCAAGGCTCAATGGAATTAAGGGACTTTTCCAATGTCTAACATGGTCCGTCTGACTCTAGTGTCTCCCAAGCCCCCTCAATTACCCGCTACTAACCATGACTTGTCAAGTATAGGATGAAAGAAATGAATATTCTGATTTAACAGAAAATCCAATTAATCAGACGTTCGCCTACACCCTCATACCTGAAGCACCTTGGTCCATTGGTTTTGTGTGTTTTTTCTCCCCTCCCCTACCCCCATCCTGCTGTTTTTGCTCTCTGTGTCCATTTGCTGTGTCGTCTTCTGTATCTATTTCTCTTATTGTCTTCTCATCTTTCTCCTTTAGGATTCAGAGGGGCCTCTGATGTGGAGAGAGGTTCCCTGTCAGCTGTGCCACTTCAGTTCCTGGTTTTTGCTGCACTTCACCTTCACTCTCCCCTTCGTCACTCTTTTGTTGCGTCATCATCTTGCTACGTGACTCACTTGTGCAGGCCCTGGCTCGCCACATGGGCACTCATGTGGGCACTTGGCTCACCACGCAGGCACTCGTGCAGGCACTCAGCTCACTGCATGGGCACTGGCTCACCATGCAGCCACGCTTTCTCTTCTTTTTCACCAGGGGGTCCAAGGGATCAAACCTGGGTCCTCCCATATGGTGGGCAGAGGCCTTATCACTTGAGCCACATCCGCTTCCAGTCCATTGATTTTTGTTTTTGTTTTTTTAAAGATTTATTTTATTTATTTACTCCCCCACCCCCACCCTGGTTGTTTGTGCTAACTGCCTGCTCTCTGTGTCTGCTCATCTTTTTTTTGGAGGCACTGGAAACCAAACCTGGGAACTCCCATGTGGGAGGGAGGGGCCTAATTGCCTGAGGCACCTCCACTCCCTGTTTGTTGTGTCTCTCATTGTGTTTCCTCGTTGTCTCATCTCGTTGCATCATCTTGTGTCAGCTCGCTGCACCAGCCTGTCACATCAGCTCTCTGTCTTGCTATTCTTTAGGAGGCACTGGGAACCAAACTTGGGACCTCCCACGTGGTAGACAGGCACCCAACTGCTTGAGTCACATCTGCTTCTTTCAATACATATTTTTGGAGCCCCTCCCATGTGCCAGGCGCTGGCTGGGCCTGGGGTGCAGTGGTGGGCAGATGGGAGGTGCTGCACCACAAGTACAGGTGGACCAGGTGAGGAAGGTGCGTTGAGACCCTCCCCAGACGAATGCTCCAGCTCCCGGGGAAAACCCCAGCCCTCCTCACCGACATGACCTGACTCCTGAGAGCAAACACGAGGCTTCTGCCCCTCCAGTGAGGGTGTCACCTCCTGAGAAGAGCCGTGTTCTAGGCCCCAGTGCCCCCCAGGCCAGCCCAGTGCTTCCTCAAGCTGGATGAAGAAACGAGCGCAGTGGCAGGTCTTCCTGTTGTGATACCCCCTTCCTGCCCTGCGTGCCCCCTCCCCACTTGGCAAAACTCAGAAGACAGGCCTTATCTTTGCCCCGTGTGAACAGAGCCCCGGAGTGGAATGCGTCCTCCTGATAGGGGGCTGGGGGGCCACCCCATCTGGACATTCAGAGGCGCGGCCTGACTCTAAGGGCCCTACGAGGGCCTTCCAAGCCGGAGCCCCCTTTGACGAGCTAAGGAGGGGTCAGTGTTCACGGAATCCTCGACCACCCACCCAGAGAGCCAGGAGCACGGCCTTGGGCAGGCTCCGTGAGGGGCACAGAGGAGACCAGGGGGGCGGGACAGACCTCGTCACTGCCCCTGGAGCTGACAGCGCAGGGGGCCTGGGCCCCAGGACATGAGAAGACCAGCAGCCCACCCTGAATTTGCCAGCTGTGCAATTACTTTATTCATCTGTTAATGAGGCCAAGAAATCCTACAGATGCCTGACTGAATGGAAGAGGATAGAATTAAGGTTAGAATCAGCTAGACCTGGGTTTGATGACTGGCGCTTGGCTTAGTGTCGGTGACCCTCCCTGGGAAGGTGAGTTTTTGCCTTGTGGGCCTCAGTTTCCTCATCTGTAAAGTGGGGAGAACTGAGGACCCACCCCAAGGGCATCTTGTAAGGATTTGAGGAGCTAGCCGGTGTGTCACTCTGAATTCAGCCTCAGGAAATAGTTTTTACACCATGGCTATGGGAATTCTGAGGCAAGGGTGTTAAGAAATAATCTTTTATGTGTGATTTATGTATCTTTAAAAAAAAAAAAAGATAATTTGAAAAATGAAAAAAAAAAAGAAATTGTCCTGCCTCGCCTGCCTTTGTTGAAGACTGAGCGTACGGAGCAGAAACTCATGCCCGCTCTGGGAACACAGGGCAGCCTCCTGCAGCCTGAGGTGAGGAGGGGGTGGTACAGAAGGCCGAGAGCGGGGAATTGGGCATCCTGTCTCCGGGGGCTCTTGTCTTTCTAAGCCTCTGCTCATTTCACCCTGCAGAAGGCCCCTCTGCTGTCAGGCCTGCTCCAGTGAGGCTCCCTCAGCCCCGGAGTCTCCGTGCTCTTGGCCGGAGCCAGTGCCCACTCCATGTGACCAGAGTCCCCAGGACCCAATTCCAAATGTCCAGAAGGGGTCACCTGTCTGACCCAGCTTTGTGTCCAGGCCCCGGCCTAGCCCAGCCCGCTGCGGCTGCTGGCTGCAGGCCCGGTCTGAGCAGCCTGTGAGCACGGCCAGAGCAGGACCACGTGCCGCCAGGGTGTCCAGCATCCAGGACAGGGCTGGGCACATAGCAGGCCCTCCAGGAATATTTTATAAAAGAGCAGCTCTTACATTTTAGCCCCTCCCACAGGTCAGGCCAATTAGGAGCATTACCTCATGGAATCTGCCTCACAGCTCTGAAGGTGCAGAATTTTTGTCTCCTTTTCACAGGCAGGTGAAGTGACTTGCCCCTGGGGAGACTGCAAACCAGCCCTGGGGCGCTCCCAGCCTCAGGTGGGCAGGCCGGGCAGCGGGGAGAGGACACTGGGGAGTCAAGAATATCCCTGCTGTCCTGGGCCTTGGAGTCTTGTGATGCTGAAACTCAAGAGCCCCCTGACTCAGCAGGATATTAATAAGCTGGGCTGGTTCCCAGGGGACGGGCTCTGCCAGGGACCAGAACAGAAGGACTTCTGGCAGCGTGGCCGGGGACCGCCCTCCCCATCTCCACAGCCCCTGGCTCCCGCCCCAGGCCTCAGCCAGCAGCCCGGCAGCCCGGCCTCAGCAGGAACTCCTGGGGGAGACCCCTCCCCACTGCTGAGCAAGCCTGGGCAAATCTCTCTGAACTTAAGGGAACCATCTAGAAGAGACCCCAGAGGAAAGACGGAGACAACACGTGAGGGGGTGGGGGAGTCATGCGGTCAATAGTTTGGGCTTTGGGGTCAGAAATGAGTTCAAGTTCTAGCTCTCTCCATTTGTTCCAGTGACCTTAAGACACATCGCTTAATGCTGAGCCCTCGGTTTCTTAATCTGGAAAGGGTGCTTAGCACCCTGAACCTAGTTCCTGGCTTTGCTGGGAGGACCCAATGAAGTAGTTGATGCAAAGGGCAAGCCTTGAGGAATGAGAGCTCGTTTGTCACCTGTCATCGCTGCGTCCCAGACTTGCCTTCTCTGACCTGGCTAGAGCGGCCACCGCGGTCCATTCTCCACTGGGTTTCTGTCCCGCAATGTCCTCTAGTGGACAGAAATGGTAATTGCAGGGGCTCCCCACCCAAGTTGTGTGGGATTTTGCTCCTTCTGAACCCCAAGGCGTCCAAAATGTGCCCTTTCTGAGCCCCTTTAATTCGTGGCTGCCATTATGCCCCAGCATGGCAGGTGAAGGCAGGGCAGAGAGGAAAGACACCGGTCACTCCCTTGCCTTTGAAAGCTCCAAGAATAGGAGGGCAGCCTTTCGGTTTGGGTATCAGTGACGCCTGTGTCCACCCCCAGCCTGCCCCCTCAGACTGCTTGACCTGGACAGGCCCCAACCTCCATGAGCTTCAGAGCTGCTCTGTAAAAAGGGTCATGAAGCTCTGGAGGCCACAAGGTGGGCAGGCTCAGGAGACAGGAGTGTCCCGGGTGGGCACACAGCAGTGCGCCCCGATTGGTGCTGGTGGACTCAGCGAGAGCAAGCCTGGAGCCCCCAGGGCTCCCTTTCCAAGGCCGCCAGAGGGCAGACCCAGTGCGTCTTCTCCCCTCATCCTGGGGCCCTCTGATCCCCCCAGCTAAGCACCCACTGTCTCACACTGATGCCTATTTGCTAGTTTCCTCAGAGATGCCCTCCCAGCCTCCCTTACCCAAAAGTGTGCCATCATCTAGGTCTCTTCCATTCCCCCACCCCAGGAAAACCCTTTCTATCCCAGGAGCTGTGGAGGGCAGAATCGGGACAGCGAGTGCAGGCAGCAGGGGACAGAGCTTGACTGAGCACAGAAGGCTGTGCCGCAGAAGGCAGTGAGCTCCCCGTCCCCGGAGGTCTCGATGCAGGGGTGCGACCGCCGGATGGAGAACTGAATTAGCTGAACTCAAAAGCCTCTTCCCACCTGGAGAGCTCTAGGAGCTAATTCCCACTAACTCTTATTTCTCCAAAGTAATAAAAGTACAGAGTTTAAAAAGAAAAAAGTGCATAAAAGCCTTATAATGAAAAATAGCTGCCCCCTGCCTAACCTCTTCCCTCCTCCCCAGGCCAGCTCCCCAGAGGCATATCCCTTAGTCTTCCAGCTGTTTTCCTGAGCACTTGCCTCCTTCTTTCCAAATCATATGTTCATCCAGTGTTTGCTAAAGCTGCTCAAACAGATAGCGTAAAATGCTTAGGCTTTTAGTGGTGGGAATTTATCAGCTTACAAGCTTACAGTTTTGAGGCTGAGAAAAATGTCCAAATCAAGGCATCATCAAGGGGAAGCAGATGTGGCTTGAGCAATTGAGCTCCCACCTACCACATGGGAGGTCCCAGGTTCAGTTCCCAGTGGCTCCGAAAGAAGACGACCAAGTTAGTGAGCTGATGCAAAGGGCTGGCACAGCGAGCTGATCCAACCAGCTGGCACAATAAGAGACACAAAGAGGAAAACATAATGAGGGATCCAACAAAGCAAGGAGCAGAGGTGGCTCAAGGGGTTAGATGCTTCCCGGGTTTGGCCCCCAGTGCCTCCTAAAAGGAAGAAGAAGACGAGCACACAACAAACAGACACAACAAATGCAAACAATGAGGGGGTGGGGAGAAATAAATAACATAAATCTAAAAAAAAGAAAGACATCATCAAGGTGATGCTTTCTTCGTGAAGACTGGCTGCCAGTGATCCTGGGCTCCTTTGTCCCATGGCAAGGCATGTGGTGGCATCTGCTGGTCCCTCCCTTCTCTTCCAGGCTTCGTTGCTTTCAGCTTCTTGTTTCCATGTGAATTCTTTGTCTGAATTTTATTCTCTTATAAAGGACTCCAATAAAAGAATTAAGACACACCCTAGGCCAAGCCTTAACTTAAGTAACCTGATCAAAAGGTCCTACTTACAATAGGTTTATACCCACAGGAATGGGTTAGCTTTAAGAACTTACTTTTCTTGGGGTTCATACAACTTCATCAATACATAAAATTTATCAATTTTAAATATTATCTATTAATGCTCCACATAAGGACTTAAATTTCTCACCCTGCCTCTCACTGCTGACTTTCCCTGAATCCTCTCAAAATGGTTACACCTATCTCCCCAAAATGGTTACACCTATCTCCCCAAAATGGTTACACCTATCTCCCCAAAATGGTTACATTGTAACTTTAACCAAGAATTACCCATGAGTTTATTATGATAATATAAATATAGTTTCCTGCTGAGCCAAGTATTTCACTAAGATTTTTGTATCCACTCTACGGATATTTTTTTTAGCACATTTGTTCTTGGCATTGGGCATATAGCAGTGAGCAAAACCAATGCTCTGCTTACATGGTGCTAACATTGCATGGGGGGCACAGGAGTGATAGCCAATAAATATATAAACAAATAAATATGTAATATTTCAGGTGATAAATTCTATGAAGGAAAGTAACACAGGTGAAGGAGGTTGGAACCCTAGCTATCTTACCAAAATGGCATCAGATAGATGATGTTATTTGGGTAAGATGGTCAGAGTTCCATCCTACTTGAGCTAGTTGTAACAGTTGACTCTTCATTGAATTTCACAATTGTTTTCTTCCTTCCTTCCTTCCTTCCTCCCTCCCTCCCTCCCTCCCTCCCTTCCTTCCTTTCCTCCCTTCCTTCCTTCTCTCCTTCCTTTCATTTTTATTTCTTACTTTTTGTCTTAGTTTTCTAAATATCTCATCTAACATGTCTCCAGTGCTCTCCGTCTCCCACTGGCTACCTCCTGCTCCTAGGTCGCTTCCTAGTGTCTTCCAGAGTCGGAGCTTTTTTTTTTTTTTTAAAATATTTATTTATTATTATTATTTTTTAATTACATTAAAAAATATATATGAGGTCCCATTCAACCCCACCGCCCCCGCCCCCCACTCCCCCCACAGCAACACTCTCTCCCATCATCGTGATACATCCATTGCACCTGGTAAGTTCATCTCTGAGCATCACTGCACCCCATAGTCAATGGTCCACATCATAGCCCAGAATCTCTCACGTTCCATCCAGTGGGCCCTGGGGGGATCTATAATGTCCTGTAATTGTCCGTGAAGCACTATCCAGGACAACTCCACGTCCCGAAAACGCCTCCACATCTCATCTCTTCCTCCCGTTCCCCACACCCAGCAGCCCCCATGGCTACCGTTCCCACACCCATTTCACATTTCCTCTGTGGACATTGGATTGGTTGTGTCCATTGCACACCTATGTCAAGTGAGGGCTTAGATTCCACATGGGTACTGGATGCACTCTTCCCGCTTCTAGTTGTAGACACTCTAGGCTCCATGCTGTGGTGGTTGACCTTCTTCAACTCCATGTTAGCTGAGTGGAGTAAGTCCAATAAGTCAAAGTGTAGGAGCTGAAGTGGCTCTGGGCCTGGGTGTCATATTATCAGTCCAGAGATTCAAATCCCCTACATATATCTTAAACTCAGCTCCAACTACAATTCCAATAAAGTAGCATGCAAGTCTTGTGAAAAGAGATCCCCTCTGAGTCCATTTCCATCACGCAGAAACACCAGCTCCAAAGAAGGGCCATCTGTCTTGGCAGTGAACCCCTTCTGCCATGACCATAGAACCCGTGGGTCTCTTTATCCCTCAAAAGAACCAATACCTGGGGTTGTATCTACCTTATCTGTCTCTTAGACTCTGTTCAGTTGTACATAGGGGTATTCCTTCTGACAACCTCCAGACTCTTTTTTAGAGACTCACAGCCTTATAATCTCATTTCTCCTTTCCATTTCCCCCTTACATTAGGTCAAACAGCTTCCCGAAGTCATGTTATTATATGTAGACAGGTATATTCTGCTGTTCCGCATTGAATCTTTAATTCAAGGTCATTTTCTAGTTGCTTCTTCAGCTGGTATGTGGTAGTGATCCCTCGGTGCCAGGGAGGCTCATCCCCGGGTGTCGTGTCCCACGCTGGGGGGAATGCATCACATCTACACGCTGAGTTTGGCTGTGAGAGTGGCCACATTTGAGTAACATGAAGGCTGTCAGGAGGAAACCCCCAGGCACAATGCTACTCTAGGCCTTGTTCTTATTGCAGGTGCATAGGCTCAAAAGTGTAGCCATTAGTATCAAGAGCCCACTGTTGGGCCCTCCTTCCTTCCTGGTTCTTGCCGTTGCACCTGGAGGATTGCCGCTGCTCTCCCAGGGCCCACAACAGTGACCCCCCGGCCAGGAGCCCAGTACCCCCCCAGCTGTTGTTTTTAATTGTTTCCACTATGAGTATATATAGACATTACCATATACCCTGGGCATATGCCCTGTATAACTCCCTGTCAACCATATATATCCTGTCAATAACATCCCATATCAGTATTCCTCCGCTGCCATTGTTGAACCACTCTGTGATCCAAAACTTCCCGTAAAGTGAATCCCAACATAATGTCAGCTTCAGAAGAGTCTTAGATCACCAAAATTCATATATACAATATACAGTATTTCCCCAGATCCACCATAAAACCTTTTCCCTTCCACAGCAATAATCTTTTAACTTATTCATATCATATTTCCTGAAACTGATGTACAGATTCCGAAACTATAGTTTTCAAACAAGGTAACATTTGTGCTTACTATGTGGCCCATACTTTAGGTTGTACAGTTTTCTAAATTTTTTAGTTATCCTATGTTTTGTCTTATGGTTTTCATTATTAGTCTGTCGTCCCCTATATGTTTTTGGTGTAATATTAGCTGTTTTATATTCATCCTCGTGTACTCTCACATAACTCCTCTTTTGCCCCCTTATTTACCTTTGTTCTATCCATTGCACGTCCATTTTCCCCTCCCCTTAGGGCCCACAACGCCTGCCAATCTAATGCCCTGGGAGCCATCCTTTCTCACGAGAGATACAGTTCTCTCTATTCGACGGCATTAGTCTTCCCCAGGATATGGGTCCACCCCACCCAATGGTAGAACCCACCTTGGCAAAATGAGCCTTCAGCTATTCCCTCCGGAGTCCGTCCCGCATCAGACCATACCCCCTGAGCGTCCTAACCAGGTGACCCTCCTATTTATACTTTGATACGTTTTACTCAACATTTAGTTCTCAATGAACTTCTGGCACTCTCCCATGTTTGTATGTTGCCCCTCCCTCCCACCTATTTCTTGGACCATATTACCCCTCTTCCCATCCCCAGCCCCCCTCAAACCCAGAAAACCCCACCCGAAGGTAACCCCTTGCCCCCATTTTGTCCCTTCTTTGTGCTCATACTTACCCCCAGCTCATCACAGATTCCACCCCTACAGACATTAACTCACATCCTTCCTCCACCCCCCGATTTCCAGTAAGCCACTTTTCCAGACTCTAGCTCTCTGAGGCAGTTAACTTATTTCATATCATTGAGGTCATATAGTATTTGTCCTTCAATGCCTGGGTTGCTTCACTTAACATAAGATTCTCAAGGTTCATCCATGTTATCACGTGCGATTGTAGTGTATTGGTTCTTACAGCTGAGTAGTATTCCATTGTGTGTATATACCACATTTTATTGATCCACTCATCTGTTGATGGGCTTTTGGATTGATTCCAACTTTTGGCGATGGTGAACAATGCTGCTATGAACATTGGTGTACATATATCGGTTTGTGTCCTTGTTTTCAGATCTGATGGGTATATACCCAGCAGTGGTATTGCTGGGTCATATGGCAAATCTATGGATAATTTTTTGAGAAACTGCCAAACTGTCCTCCAGAATGGTTGGACCCTTCTGCATTCCCACCAGCAATGGATGAGTGTTCCCCTTTCTTCACATCCTCTCCAGCATTTGTATTCTACTGTTTTTTTCATGGCTGCCAATCTTATGGGAGTAAGATGGTATCTCATTGTCGTTTTGATTTGCATTTCCCTGATAGCTAGGGATTTGGAGCATTTTTTCATGTGCTTTTTAGCCATTTGTATTTCTTCTTTGGAGAAGTGTCTGTTTAAATCTTTTTCCCATTTTTTAAATGGGTTGTTTATCTTTTTGTTTTCGAGATATATGAGTTCTTTATATATGCAAGTTATAAGTCTCTTATCAGATATATGGTTGCCAAATATTTTCTCCCATTGTGTGGGTTCCCTTTTTACTTTCTTGACAAACTCCTTTGAGGTGCAGAAGGCTTTAATTTTGAGGTAGTCCCATTTATCTATTTGTTCTTTTGCTGCTCGTGCTTTTGGTGTGATATTCATGAAGCCATTTCCTATTACAAGGTCCTGTAGATGTTTCCCTACACTGCTTTCTAAGGTCTTTATGGTCTTGGCTCTTATATTTAGGTCTTTGATCCATCTAGAGTTGATCTTTGTATAAGGTGTGAGATGGTAATCCTCTTTCATTCTTCTACATATGGCTATCCAGTTCTCCAGGCACCATTTGTTGAATAGGCCATTCTCTCCCAGTTGAGAGGGTTTGGTGGCTTTATCGAATATTATATGGCTATATACATGAGGTTCTATATCTGAACTTTCAATTCGATTCCATTGGTCTGTGTGTCTCTCCTTATGCCAGTACCACGCTGTTTTCACTACTGTAGCTTTGTAGTATGTTTTGAAGTCAGGAAGTGTGATTCCTCCTATTTCATTTTTCTTTTTCAATATGTCTTTGGCTATTCGGGGCCTCTTTTTATTCCAAATAAATTTCATAGTTAGTTTTTCTAGTTCCTTAAAGAAGGCTGTGTTGATTTTTATTGGGATTGCATTGAACGTGTAGATCAGTTTTGGTAGGATAGACATCTTAATAATATTCAGTCTTCCTATCCATGAACAGGGAATATTCTTCCATTTATTTAGGTCTTCTTTGATTTCCTTGAACAATCTTGTATAGTTCTCGATGTATAAGTTTTTTACCTCTTTAGTTAAATTTATTCCTAAGTATTTGATTTTTTTATTTACTATTGTGAATGGTATTTGTTTCTTGATTTCCTCCTGATCTTGCTCATTATTGGTGTATAGAAATGCTACTGATTTTTGCGCATTGATCTTATAACCTGCGACTTTGCTAAACTCATTTATGAGTTCTAGGAGCTTTGTTGAAGATCTCTCAGGGTTTTCTATATATAGGATCATGTCATCTGCAAATAATGAAATTTTGACTTCTTCCCTTCCAATTTGAATGCCTTTTATATCTGGTTCTTGTCTCAGTGCTCGAGCCAGTACTTCCAAGACAATGTTAAATAGGAGCGGAGACAATGGGCATCCTTGTCTTGTTCCTGATTTTAGAGGGAAGGATTTCAGGACTTCGCCATTGTAAACAATGTTGGCTTTAGGTTTTTCATATATACTCTTTATCATGTTCAAAAAGTTTCCTTGTATTCCGATCTTTTGGAGTGTTTTTATCAGGAAGGGGTGCTGTATTTTGTCAAATGCCTTTTCTGCATCTATAGATATAATCATGTGGTTTTTTTCTCTCAATCTGTTTATATGGTGTATTACATTGATTGATTTTCTTATGTTGAACCATCCTTGCATACCTGGGATAAATCCCACTTGGTCATGGTGTATAATTCATTTAATGTGTTGTTGAATACGATTAGCAAGTATTTTGTTAAGTATTTTTGCGTCTAGGTTCATTAGAGAAATTGGTCTGTAATTTTCCTTTCTTGTGGTGTCTTTGTTTGGCTTTGGTACTAGGGTAATGTTGGCATCATAGAAGGAATTAGGCAGTGTTCCTTCTGTTTCGATTTTTTGGAATAGTTTCAACAGGATTGGTGTTAGTTCTTTCCGGAATGTTTTGTAGAATTCACCTGTGAAGCCGTCTGGCCCTGGGCTCTTCTTAGTTGGGAGATTTTTAATGACTGATTCTATCTCTTTGCTTGTGATTGGTTTGTTAAGATCATCAATTTCTTCTTTCGTCAGTATGGGCTGCTTATGTATTTCTAGGAATTTGTCCATTTCCTCTAAATTGTCATTTTTGTTGGAATATAGTTTTTCAAAGTATCCTCTTATGATAGTCTTTATTTCTGTGGGGTCAGTGGTGATATCACCTTTCTCATTTCTTATTTTGTGTATTTGCATCTTTTCTCTTTTTTTCTTTGTTAGTCTCGCCAAAGGTTTGTCAATTTTGTTGATCTTCTCAAAAAACCAGCTCTTGGTCTTGTTTATTTTTTCAAGTGCTTTCTTATTTTCTATTTCATTTAGTTCTGCTCTTATCTTTGTTATTTCCTTCCTTCTTCTTCCTGTTGGGTTACTTTGTTGTTGTTTTTCTAATTCCTTCAAATGTGCGGTTAATTCTTCAATTTCTGCTCTTTCTTCTTTTTTGATATATGAATTTATGGCTATAAATTTCCCTCTCAGTACCGCTTTTGCTGCATCCCATAAATTTTGGTATGTTGTGTTACCATTATCATTTGTTTCAAGGTAGTCATTGATTTCTTTTGAGATTTCCTCTTTGACCCACTGTTTTTCTAAGAGTGTGCTGTTTAATTTCCAAATTGTCGTGTGAAGTCTGGGTCTCTGTCCCTTGCAAATTTCCAGCTTGACTCCACTGTGGTCAGAGATATTGTTTTGTATGATTTCGATCTTTCTGAATTCATTAAGCCTTTCTTTGTGGCCTAGCATATGGTCAATCTTGGAGAATGTTCCATGTGCGCTTGAGAAAAATGTATATCCTGCTGTGTTTGGGTGTAATGATCTATATATGTCTATTAGATCCAGCTCTTCTAATATACTGTTCAAATGTTTTGTTTCTTTAGTGATTCTCTTTTGAGATGTTCTGTCCAGAGTTGATAGTGGTGTATTAAAATCCCCCACTATAATTGTAGATGCATCTATTCTTTCACTTAGTTTTTCCAGCGTTTGCCTCACATATTTAGAGGCACCCTTGTTAGGAGCATAAATATTTATGATTGTTCGATCTTCTTGACAAATTGTCCCTTTCACTAAAATATAGTATCCTTCTTTGTCTCTCACAATTGTTTCGCATTTAAAGTCTATTTTGTCTGATATTAATATAGCTACTCCTGCCTTTTTTTGGTTGTTGTTTGCTTGTATGATTGTTTTCCAGCCATTCACTTTCAACCTCCATGAGTCTCTGGGTCTAAGATGCGTCTCTTGTAGGCAGCATATAGATGGGTCGTATTTCCTTATCCAGTGTCCCAGTCTGAATCTTTTGATAGGTGAGTTTAATCCGTTGACATTCAGTGTTATTACGTTTAGAGAGTTATTTATGGTAGCCATATTTTGGTTGGATTTGTGTTTGTTATATTTTGTTTGTATTATTTTATTTTCCCCCTCTATTTTTGTCTTTCTTGTTGCTTTTACACTCTCCTCCATCTCTGACTGTCCTGTTTTTTCCTTTCTTCCTGCAGAATTCCCTTAAGAATTTCTTGAAGGGGAGGTTTCCTGTTGATATACTCTTTCAGTTTCTGTTTATCTGTGAATATTTTGAACTCTCCATCATTTTTGAATGCTAGTTTAGCTGGATAGAGTATTCTTGGTTGGAGATTTTTTTTCTTTAGTACCTTGACTATATCATACCACTGCCTTCTTGCCTCCATCGTTTCAGATGAGAAATCAGCACTTAATCTTATGGAGTTTCCCTTGTATGTGATGGTTTTCTTTTCTCTTGCTGCTTTTAGAATTTTTTCTTTGTCTTGAGCATTGGATAATTTGACAAGTATATGTCTTGGGGTGGGCCTGTTGGGGTTTATGACCAGTGGAGTGCGCTGTGCTTCTTGGATATGTACATCTGTCTCTTTCAGTAGATTTGGGAAGTTTTCATTCATTATTTCCTGCAACACTCCTTCTGACCCCTTTCCCTTCTCTTCTCCTTCTGGAATGCCTATAATACGTATGTTTGAGCGTTTTGCGTTATCATTCAGGTCCCTAAGTCCTATCTGGATTTTTTCTACCTTTTTATTGACCACTTCTACTATCTGTTTGATTTCCAATGCACTGTCTTCCACATCACTAATTCTCTGCTCTGCCTCTTCTAGTCTGCTGGTATTTGCTGCAAGTGTATTTTTGATTTCTTGAATTGTGGTGTTCATTTCCATCATATCTGTTATTTTTTTGCGCATGTCTGCAATTTCCCCTCCAAGTGTTGTCTTCACGCTGTTAACCTCTTTCATTACTTCATCAAATTTGTCGGTGATAAATGGTCTGAGATCTTTCATTGCTTGTGCGAAGACCTGCCCCCCTTCCTGATTTTCAGTTTGTTGATTGGATTCAGCCATGTTTTCCTGATTACTGGTTTGGTTTGTGGATTTTTGTTGCTGTCTTGTCAGCATATTTTCTTGACGGGTTTAATCAGTTCCTTAGCTTCTTTGTCTAGTCTTGGAGATTAATTAGCTGTAGTTTTTGCGTAAGTGTTATATCTTCTCTTTGTCACTTTGTTCTTCTTATTCCAATTTCTTATTGCTAGTTAAGCTCACTTTACAGGAAAGTATTAGTGCTGGGGAAAGTCAATTGTGTAAGGAAGGAAAAAGTGTGAAGTAGTATTGGTGATATATGTTTACAAAGCAACAATATGAGTTCTGGGAGGATGGGGGTTAGATCATGTAAATTGTGTAGAGTTATAGTAGTAGGAAAGTACCTATAATGAGGTAGACGACTGAATATGGGAGGAATGTGGTACGTACTAAGAGGCTATTGTTTTCATGAGAGAGGGAAAGAGAAAAGAAAGGTAATAGTTTCAGGGACGAATACCAGATGGAAAACTAAACAAAGGTATTAGAAATTAAGAGTTAGACACTTTGTGGATCAAAGAAAGGGAGATGGAATATAGGAGAGATAGCAGATGGTGGAGGATATCAAGTTGTAGGGGAAAGGGGATAGTGTAGATAGGCTAAATCTATTCACAGAGAAATGAGGCAGTGGAGGGTGAGGAGACCCAGCAAATGTGAGGTATTTCCTGTAGGACCTATTGTATTGTTAAGGTAAAATAGTATAAGAAGAATATTGGGGACAAGAAAGAGAGGATTGAAAAAAAAAAAAAAAGAACAACAAGAACAACAACAACAACAAAAAATAAAAAATAAAAAAATAAAAAAAAAATAAAAAAATAAAAAAACAAAGAACAGAAACCCCGCCGCCAGGCTCGGCTGGGCTCAGCTGGGCTCCGGTCCCCCGCCCGCCGCCCGCCGCGGCTCGGCTGGGCTCAGAGTCGGAGCTTTGTTCCCAATCCTATACCCTTGCCCTTCTTAGTTCATTCCTTGGTTTTCCTGAAGTACGTCTTCCAGGAGCTTCCTAAGAAGAGGTTACATAAGAAATACACTTTTAGGTCCTGTCTTGTCTGAAAATTTCTTTTTTCTCCTGACAGTTGACTGCTATTTTGACTGGGTATAGAATTCTAGGTTGAAAATCATCTCCTCTTGAAATTGTAAGAGTACTGTCCCATTGTCTTCTAGAATCTTTCTACATTCCTAGTGATTGAAAAGTTTCTTATTCCTTTGGAGAAGACATCTTCTTTCTTTCTGGAAAATTTAGGATTTCTCATGATCTCTCTATATATGTTTTTAAACATTAGTTCTCTAATTTTTAAAAATTTTTTATTTATTTCTCTCCCCTTTCCCCCCGCCCCCCAGTTGTCTGCTCTCTGTGTCCATTCACTGTGTGTTCTTCTGTGACCGCTTCTATCCTTATCAGTGGCACCGGGAATCTGCTTTTCTTTTTGTTGTGTCATCTTGTTGTGTCAGCTTTCTGTGTGTGCGGTGCCATTCTTGGGCAGGCTGCACTTTCTTTTGTGCTGGGCAGCTCTCCTTACGGGGTGCACTCCTTATGTGTGAGGCTCCCCTACAGGGGGGACAACCCTGCGCGACACGGCACTCCTTGCGCGCATCAGCACTGTGCATGGGCCAGCTCCACACGGGTCAAAGAGGCCTGGGGTTTGAACCGCGGACCTCCCGTGTGGTAGGAGGAAGCCCTAACCACTGGGCCAAGTCTGCTTCCCATTGTGATCTCTATCATTCTCAGATTTTATGTTGGTGAATTCGCTGTGGCTCTCTTTTTTCCTTCATTTTTTCTTGGTACATAATTTATGCAGTCATTCAGCAGATATTTAAGGAGCACCTGCTGTGTGCCAGACACTGCTTGACCTGGGAATACAGCAGAGAACAAGAGCTCTTGGAGCTGATATTCAGGAGGGGGGAGGGGGGGAGGGGAGACAGTAGAATAAGTTAAACAGTGGTAAGTGAGATGCAGAGGAAGAGCCAGGAGGAGGCTTGCACATTTAGATCAGGTGGCCAGGGAGGCCTCATTTGAGCGGGTACCTGACCAGGTGAGGTAGACAGCCCTGTGGAAATCCAGGAGGTGAACAAAGCCTCTGTGCGGAAGCAGGCCTGGTGGGCTTGAGGACCAGCAGGAGGCCGGTGGGGCCAGAGTGAAACGAAGGTAGGAGACGAGGGCAGAGAGGGGAGGTTAGGGAAGGGCTCTGCAGGGCTGATAATAAGTAGGCAAACAGAGCTCCTGGAGAAAGGGATGTTTGAGCTGAGGCATGGCAAAGCAGGGAGGAGAGCCTCAGAAGGCCTGATCCTGGCCCCAGGTCTTACCCAAAGCCCTCTGTGCTCTGAGGCCAGCCATGCCCCTCTGAACCTCAGTTTCCCCATCTGTAACATGAGACAGCTGGCCTACCTGGAGCCCATCTATCTCTGATCTGACACCTGCGGTCAGGGCCAGGACCCCAGCCTGGGTCTGTGATGTCCCCCCCCCCCCCCCCCCCGCCCCAGCTACCTCAAGGCACAGCCTTTTGCATCCACCTTGACCTCAGCTGAGTGTTGAATGGGTGAGTGTCGCATCCAGGGCTTTTGTCCCAGAGAAGGCACATGGCAAAGGCAAAACACAGGATCTGAGAGCTCGGTGTGCTCCCTGCTGCTGGATCGCATAGAGGCCCTTCCAGTGCACTAAGACAGGAAGTAAACGAAATACCTTTATAAATATATGAGTTCATATTGATATTTCTAATTCAAATTTAAAATGGATTACTTTTTCCAAACTTTTTTCTTTTACATTTTTATCCCTTTTCTCTTACATATTTTAAATTTTCCTTTAATCTACAATCTACATAAAATGGTTAAAAAAAACAACAACAAAAACAAACAAAGCCCCAACCTAGAGCATTTGTAGTTGTTTTCCCCCAAATTTTTCACAAGGCTTAAACCTCCCTCGACTCAGGTCTCAGCTCAAATGTCCCCCCTTGGAGAGGGCTGACCACCACCTCCACCATTCTCTACCTGCTTTGCTGTGTTACTTCTTTCCCATCCTTATCATTATCCAAAATAGTGTATTTTCTTGTCTCCTTGATTACTATCTTCTCCCCTACAGGAATGTCAGCTCCATGCAGGCCAGGATTTCTGTTTCGATCTCTGCTCTATCCCCAATGCCTACCTAGAACAGAATTGTCTTTCAATAACTATCTGTAGAATAAAGAATGCAAAAATAGGTAAGTGAATGATAAATGACCATACGGATGAACGAATTGGCCTGCTAGTTGTCTTTGCTGGGCGGATCTCGTGCATGTGCCAGCCTCACTTCTGTAACATCCCACAGGCTGCGGGTACCTGTTGGATAGCAAAGTGGCTGTGGATGACCACCTTCCTAGCAGGCTGGGGCCGCAGCTCAGAAGTCCCCTCTCTCCAGCCCCCAAGCCTGGGATGCCTTTCCATTGACTCACACAGGCTGCCTTTGTGCCAGGCCCACAGACACGCTTGCCTCAGGCTTTCCAGGAACCATGAGGTTCTTGGCAGAGCTCCGGCTGCCAGCGAGAGGCTCCTCATAGCCCGGCTGACTCGAAGCCTCCCTCACGTCTCAGCTGAGATGTCCCTTCCCTGTGATGAACCCCCCAGCCCTGGCCAGAGTCTGCTCTCCCTGTTGTACCCCCATATGTGTCCTTCAAAACACTTGTCCTTGTCTGCCTTGTTCAATGCGGGTCCCTCCAGGGTAGCTGGAAGCTGAGTTTGTTCACTGTGCCCTGCAAAGTACCCAGCACGTACACGTGCTCAATAAATACTGTAGGGAAGCAGACTTGGCCCAGTGGTTAGGGCGTCCGTCTACCACATGGGAGGTCCACGGTTCAAACCCCGGGCCTCCTTGACCCGTGTGCAGCTGGCCATGCGCAGTGCTGATACGCGCTAGGAGTGCCGTGCCACGCAGGGGTGTCCCCCGGGTAGGGGAGTCCCACGTGCAAGGAGTGCACCCTGTAAGGAGAGCCGCCCCGCACAAAAGAAGGTGCAGCCTGCCCAGGAATGGTGCTGCACGCACAAAGAACTGACACAACAAGATGACGTAACAGGGGGAAACACAGATTCCTCTGCCGCTGACAACAGCAGAAGCAGACCAAGACGACGCAGCAAATAGACACAGAGAACAGACAACAGGGGTCGGGGGGAGAGAAATAAATAAATAAAGAAATCTTTAAATAAATAAATAAATACTGTAATTGATGAGTGAGTGTCAGGTGGCATGTTGACTGGAGATGTTCCTTCTATGCCTCTGGCCCCCACCGTGCAACCCAGCGCAGATGCAGGAGTGGCAGACAGGAGGCAGGGAGGCTTGGGGACAATCGGGAAAGAAGGGAAAGAAAATTATGTGCCAAAGGCCAGACCCAAATTATGGGGGAGTAGTAGAGGTCTTCGGTGAGGGCATGGGAAGATGGGTTCAGCTTGGTGAGTTCAGCCAGGGTAATTTCAGAGACAAGGACCAGAGAACCTGGGCCTGCAAGCTCTGGAGACAAAAGGAAGGGTTGAATCCGGGGACCCTGAGAGACCGGCCTCTGCTAATCTGTCTCTGGTGCCTCCTGCCCTCCCTGTCTTCCCTGGTACCACCTCTGCCCCTGGGCCCCTCCTTGCCAGGCTGCCCCGGGGCCTCACCAGGCCAGGCCCAGGCAGCTCTTATTAAACACACTTAATGAGTATGTGCTGAGCTTCTGTCGGTGCCGGGCCTTGTCTGTGCTTGGGGCTGGGAATAGAGGGCATCCAAGCACCGATCCCTGGAGAAACTGAGGGTCCACTAGGGCCACAGTCTTCTAAAACTGACACACAGCTGGGCCTCGGGGCTGCCACCTCCAGGTCAGCCTCGCATGTCCTTCCAATTAGCACACATTGATTCCAAGGATCACGGAAATAAAGATATGACTTTACGGGGGATTTATTGAGGAGTCAGGGATTTGGGGGAGGGGAACTGCATGACATGTAGCAAGACTCGCTAGAATCCTTCTACCATCAGTGTCCTCTCCCCCAGCAGGTCCTCGGCTCTCCCTGCTTGCGCTCTTTCCCTCTTTAAACTCTCCTCAGCAACTCAGTGCCCGCCCCTTCTTCCCCACCTCATCTTCTTCCTTGGTTACCCTCTGCTCTTCCACAGTAGAGTGATTGCCCCATTTTTAGCTCCTTCCTGCAGCCTGTCCACCTGCTACTTGCCACGACATAGCAACACTCCAGGAGCCTTGAGGAATGACTGAGGATCCTCTTTAGACTACTGGAGTGGGGAGAAGGGACGGTACCAACACTAGCATGTCATATTAACACCTGTAACACAGACGAAAAGGAGTTGAGTCTGACATGACCACATGCACTCAGCAGGGGCCCTGACCTCCACCGGTGTCCAAGTTCTGGGAGAAGGAGCGTTTCATCAAAGCCTGAGTTTATCAGGAGGCTGGGAGCTGAGGAGGGGGAGGGTGAGAGGGGGACTTTTGAGGGAGACACCCGGTCCTCTGGGTGCTTAGTGGGACTGATCCTGGGTAGAGGATCATGGAGAGGGCTTGGGGAGGTGGGTAAGGAGACACCACGGTACCTGTTGGCTGTCCACCAGTAGTCATCCACCTGCAGCAGACAGGTGGACCTATGCATGGGTTTGCATTCATTTGTAAAGACTGAGTCCGAAGCCCAGCTACCTCCCAGGGCTGGGTCCAGGTCGGGCAGTCTCCCTGGTGTGGCTTTTCTGGCACTGCCCTGTTCCTCCTGGAGTCTGAGGCTTCCGGCACTTCCCCGCTCCAGAGGGAGCCTGGAAGTGCTGGGCTGCTGGAGTTTCATTGTCATCTAATAGAGGGAAAGAGGGAAAGTGGAAATGGGCAGAAAGCAAGGCTAGAGCTCATGGGTGGCTGGGTCCCTAGAAGAAGTAGCTGAGAGCCACCAACAAACACGTACTGAGCACCAGGCCCTGAGCTGGATGCTGGGGCTCAGATGTGAACAGGGTAGACCTCACCCCTACCCTCTAGGAGCTCATGGTTAGCTGAGGAGACACACATTGAAACACAGAAGTGGATACATCACTAATAGCCACGGCTGCCAGCGCTAGAAGTCCAAGGTGCAGTGAGAGCGTGTGGGAGGTGTGGTGTTAAAAGAAGGCTTCCCTGGAAAAGGGCCGTTGAAGCTGAGACTGCAGACATGAGCAGGAGTTAGCCAGGTGAAGAACTGCAGGTGAAGAGCGTTTCCTCTGATCCAGGCAGAGGGAATAGCATGTGCCAAGGCCCTGAGGCAGGAAGGACCTGGATGCTTTAGTGGAACTGTAAGAAGGTGCTTACAGGTCCTTTTGGGTGGTTCCTCCTCTTATAGGTCCCTTTGGGTGGTTCCTCTTCTCTTCCTCGCCCCACCCCAAGTTACATGTTCAGTTTCCCCCTTGAAGTCTCTTTCTTCCTGCACTCAACAGCCCCTGTGCTCAGTGTTTCCTTGTAGGGTCCGTTTCCCAGCCCTAATCATGCCTGTGCCTCATGCCCTCCTTGCCTTCATGTGCGCCATGGGAACCAGAACCAGGCAGGCCATCCTCCAAGGGTCACAGCATCTTTGGAAGACAAGGTTGAAGGAGCATTAGCCCCATTCCTGGGCCTAGAGCATGAATGAAACTTGGTCCAAAGTGGAACTCTACATGGAAAGGCCATGAAACACCATATGACTCAGGCTTGGACTACGGCCGGTCCTCAGCAGCTGCTTTGCCACTGGCCTGAAAGAACCTGGGTGGACAAAGCCTGTCGTCCACAGTGGCCAGGCGGATGCTGTTTCTCACCTGCAGAATGTGGTTCTCATGACTGAAAGGCAGTCACAAGGCTTGACTATAAGGGAAACATTTTCACAAAATACCTCAGCGCTGGGAGAGAAGGGCTATGCACTGATGACAAATAACAGTAGCTGACACATGTTGAGCTCCTGCAGGACCCCAGGTACTGAGTCAGGACCTTACGTGCATTTTCTGTAATGCTTGACATGATCCTGGGATTCGAATGTTATCATTATTATGATATTATAAATGAGGAATCTGGGGCTCAGAGATGGTGAGTCACTTGCCCAAGGTCACACAGCTGGCCAGCATTAGGACCCAGGTCTTTCTGATCCCAGAGTCTGAACCTTTAACCCTGTGCTGGGCTCTCTCTGTGCTGGGTCCACTTGATTCTTGGTCCTGGGCAGGAGATTAAGGGTTGTACCGCTACGCCAAGGACGCAGGTGGGAAGGGGCAAGCAGGCAGGTAGCCAGCCAGGTGAGCTTGGGACAGTCCCACATGGGAGTTGTTCATGCCCACGCCCAACCGCCCAGGTGGAGGGGTGAGAGGCAGGGCAGTTCCCAGCTAGGAAGAGAAGGCGGGGTCAGGACAAGGGCACAAAGCCTTCACGTTCCCAAGGCTCGACACGCTGGCGTGGACGGTCAGTCCTGGAGGGAGCTGTTCTGGAGCAGCTGCAGCGCCTCTAACAGCCCACCTTGTGGGCAGGTCTTGGAATCTATTAGTATAATATATCATACATCCCCAAATAAAATAGAGATTTAAAGGGTGGGATAAAATAAATATTTGTAAGTAACTTATATGTTATTTTCTTTATTGCTAGCACAAAATATTTTTTCTCTCATTCTCAAATAGTATTAATAATAATATTTTAATAAGATAAATAAACTTTTTTTAAAAATCTTGGCTTAATACTTTGATAGAGCTATTCGAAAAATTTCATGTCATTTCAATATTTGGCCTGTAAGTCTGATCACTGGAAAAAAAACGCTTTACTGTGACACAGGTCTGAAAGGAAGATAAGCATCCCTTACCGCATTCATTAAATCATGGGACTATTTTTTTTCAATTCCATCTACCAATTACACAAAAGTTCTTGCTACATTTGGCTAATTTCTAACTTTGCATTATGCAGAATTTTGAATTTATTCAAAAGTAGGCAGAGTAGTATAATGAAACCTGTTATCCAGCCCCAGCAACCCTCAGCCAAACTGCCCTATCCGATACCTCCCTCCCGTAACAAACCTCAAATATTGTACCATTTGTATCTCTAAAAGGGCCCTTTTTAAAAAAAAACATAACCACAACACCATTATCACACCTAAAAATGATCATTCCTTACCATCACTCAATATCCAGTCTGTTGAAATTTATTGTCTCACAGATGTCATAACTGTACAGGGTTGTTGCTGTTGTTGTGTTGTTGTTAATCAGGATCCAAGTAAGGTCTACATGTGACTGGTCGATACGAGTTTTTTCCAAAATATTTTTTGAGGTGAAATTCACATAACATAAAATGAACCATTTTAAAGTAAACAATTCAATTCAGTGGCAATTGGTTTTATTGCAACATTTTTCTCCTCCCCGCCCCCACCCCACCCCACCCCTGCCCCCAGCTCCCCCAGTTGTCTGCTCTTTGTGTCCATTCGCTGTGTGTTCTTCTGTGGCCGCTTCTATCCTTACCAGCAGCACTGGGAATCTGTGTTTCTTTTTGCTGCATCATCTTGCTGTGTCAGCTCTCCGTGTGGGCGGCGCCATTCCTGGGCAGGCTGCACTTTCTTTCGCGCTGGGCGGCTCTCCTTACGGGGCGCACTCCTTGCACGTGGGGCTCCCCTACGCGGGGGACACCCCTGCGTGGCACGGCACTCCTTGCGCGCATCAGCACTGCGCGTGGGCCAGGTGCACATGGATCAAGGAGGCCTGGGGTTTGAACCGCGGACCTCCCATGTGGTAGGTGGATGCCCTAGCCATTGGACTAAGTCCGCTTTCCTTCAGTGGCAATTAGTACATCCACAATGTTGTACAACTACCGCCTCAGAAACATTCATTACTTCAGGATAAAACTTCATGCTCGCTACGCAGTTACTCCCCATTTATCACCTCCCTCCAGCCTCTGGCAACCACCAGTCTGCTTTCTGTTTGTATCAATTTACCTTCTCTGGACATGTCATATAAATGGAATCATAAAATACGTGACCTTTTGTGCCTGGCTTATTTCCTGTAGCATAGTCTTTTCAAGGTTCATCCACGTTGTAATATGTGTGAGCGCTTCATCCCTTTTTATGGTCCAAGAGGATTCCATTGAGTGTGTAAACCACACTTTATCCATTCATCCATTGATGGGCATTTGGGTTGTTTCCACCTTTTTGCTTTTGTAAATAGTGCTGCTATGCACATTCTGTACAAGTATTTGTTTGAGTCCCTGTTTTCAACATCTTGGCGTTGTTTATCTGGGAGTGGAATTGCTGCACCACATGGTAATTCTAACCTTGATGCTTTGAGGAACTATCAAACTGTTTTCCATAGCTACTGAGCTGCCAGCAATGTACAAGTTTTCCAATTTCTCTTCACCAATGCAGGTTATTTTCCATTTATTTGATCCAAGCCATCTTCGTGGGGGTGAAGTGGTATCTCATTGTGGTTTTTGCTTTGTTTTGTTTAGGAGGTATCAGGGATTGAACCCAGGACCTTGTATATGGGAGGCAGGTGCTCAACCACTGAGTTACATCCGCTCCCTTCTCATTGTGGTTTTGATTTGCATTTCCCTAATGGCTAATGATTTTGAGCATCTTTACTTGTGCTTATTAGCCATTTATATGACTGACATGGATTTAAGTGTCTTTTAATCTATAGGATTCCCCCTTCATCTCTCTTTCTTTTTTCCCTCCCTTTGCAATTTCTTTTTGGAGAAACCAAATTGTTTGTCCTAGAATGTCTCCCTCAGTCTGGATTGTGGCAACTTCATCCCCTTGATATACTTTAACATGGTCCTTTGACCTCTGTTTTTCCTATAAACTGAGTTGGATCTCTGACTTTGGTGAAATTCAGGTTTGATTTTTTTCCAAAACTACTTATTAGGAGATGTTCTTTCATTCCATCAGAAGGAAATTTGATATTCTGTAGTCTCTCTCTTTGTAAAGTTAGCAAACATTGATATTCAATGTCTAGATTTGAGAAGTAAAAGATTCATCTTCCACAATATCGACTAGTTGTTCTTACAAACTAAAAAGGTGTCACACTTGTTATTAACAAATGGGTCAAAAATCCACTTAAATTTTTAAACAAGTTAGAAATTTCCAATTATAAATTATTTAAGTTTGCAGATATAAAAGTTATATATGGGGAAGTGGATGTGGCTCAAGCAATTGGGCTCCTGCCTACCATATAGGAGGTCCGGGGTTCGATTCCCGGGGGGCCTCCTGGTGAAGGCGTGCTGGCCAGTGTGGAGTTCTGGACCACATGGAGTGCTGACTCACACAGGAGTGCTGGTCCACGCAGAGAGCTGGCGCAGCAAGATGACACAACAAAAAGAAACACGAAGGAGAGACAATAAGAGACACAGCAGACCAGGGAGCTGAGGTGGCACAAGAGATTGAGCACTTCTTTCCCACTCTGCAAAGTCCCAGGATCGGTTCCCAGTGCTGCCTAAAGAGAAGACAAGCAGACACAGAGGAATGCACAGTGAATGGACACATAAAGCAGACAACGAGTACAAAAACAATGAGTGGGGAGAAAGAAATAAATCTTAAAAAAAAAAAGTCATATATGTTACCAAATCATACACTGGAAACAGTTCCAAATGCCATTTTTCACAACGCCCTCTTCATAACAAGAAGTTCCATCAAAAAACAGTTTTTGTCTCATTCTTTGGTAAAATGGTCCCCTTCGCCTTAAATTTCAGTTTAAAAGTCCTTGTGGATTCTTTGTCTTGAGATAGCCAATGAACTTTTCTGTGGTACAAAAAAATTTTATGGTCATTCTTCTCATTAAAATATATTGGGCAGGGAAACGGACTTTGGCCCAGTGGTTAGGGCGTCCGTCTACCACATGGGAGGTCCGCGGTTCAAACCCCGGGCCTCCTTGACCCTTGTGGAGCTGGCCCATGTGCAGTGCTGATGCGCACAAGGAGTGCCGTGCCACGCAAGGGTGTCCCCCGCCTAGGGGAGCCCCACGTGCAAGGAGTGCACCCGTGAGGAGAGCCGTCCAGCACGAAAAAAAGTGCAGCCTGCCCAGGAATGGCGCCGCACACACTTCCTGTGCCGCTGACGACAACAGAAGCGGACAAAGAAACAAGATGCAGCAAAAAGACAGAAAACAGACAACTGGGGGAGCGGAAGGGAATTAAAAAAATAAATAAATAAAATAAAATGTATTGGGCAATTCTATTTAAAGTGCATGTTGTGCACTTTTGGCTTCTATTTCTTTGGGGCAAGAGCTTACTCTGCAATGATATATTGAATAAATTTCATTTGTGTTGCTATCTCACTAACTGCATCTCAGGATCTTGTTTTACTACAGTTCAAAGTGGCAGCTCCATCAATAGTTATACTCACACAGGGTTGTTTTTTCTCTCTTCATGAATCATTGTTTTTATTAAATGAGTCGCTTACTGCTGAGGCTATATGTTCTCTACTTCATCTTTGCTTTGGGGACATAAGGAAATTTTAAAAGGAGTGATTTCATCTTGCATTATGGAAGCAGAATCATCTAGCAAATGCCATAAGCAGAGACATGTTAAAAACATTTGCAACATCCATCCAAACTGTACAGTACACTGCACACTTTGTGCTAATATGTATTCCTTCAGTCATGCTTTCTGATTTCCAAGAATATTTGCTGATAAATACATTTTAGTTTCTTGCCATATTGTTTTTTATTTTTGCTACAGTTTTTAATTTATATTTACTACAACAGGAAGAACAAATAATTCCCCGTAGTATGTAAATTTCTGCTTTTACTATTAAGAAATCTCAAAAATGGCTCTGAAGCATTCATCATTAAGTTAAAAGAAATTTTATAAAGTACTATTAATAGATTGCATATATGGTACAACTTTTAAACAACACTGGAAAACTATAGCAGTTTGTCTTAACAGTAGAGATTTGATTTTTGCATGTTTTGCTACTTGGGATAGTTTCATATTATATAACCTAAGAGCTCAAGGCCAGTCTATACCCAGGGCAAGGTTCTTTATTTAAAGAAATTAACTGCAAGCAGAAAATAAATGCAGATTTATTTTAAATAGTTTTCTGGATTAGTTCAAGACCTAGGCCTGGGAGAAAGATCAGCTCTGACATTATTTTTTTGTATCTTCATTAGTATTAACCTCATCTATTCTTTTACCTAGTTTCATTATTCTTTTAGTTTTATTGAGATATCATTTGGCATATACTGCACCTTTTTAAAGTGTACAATTTGATGGGTTTTGATATATAAATACACATATATACATCTA
Source organism: Dasypus novemcinctus (assembly GCF_030445035.2). NCBI lineage: Eukaryota > Metazoa > Chordata > Mammalia > Cingulata > Dasypodidae > Dasypus > Dasypus novemcinctus. The sequence goes on along the minus strand of NC_080680.1, from coordinate 85,799,446 downwards.
TGAAACCATTACTATAATGAATACAATTAGTATTTCCATTGTCCTCAAAAGTTTCCTCATTCCTCTTTGTAATCCATCTTTCCCTTCCATCCATCATCCTCAGCCAACCACTGATGCTTCTGCCATGATAGATCAGTTTACATTTTCTAGAATTTTCTATAAATTGAATCATACAGTGTGTATTTTTTGTTTGGCTTCATTCATTCAGCCTACTTAGAAATTCTGAGATTCAGAAATGTTGACCGTACCTATAGTTTACTCCTTTTTATGGCCAAGTAGTATTTTGTTGAATGGATGTGGTGGTTTGAGGCTGTATGTACCTCAGAAAAATATGATCTTAAATCTAATTCATTCCTGTGAGTGTGAACCCATTGTAAGTAGGACCTTTTGACAAGACTACTTTAGTTAGGGTGTGAACCACCTCACTCAGGACGGTCTTAATTCTGTTACTGGAATCCTTTATAAGTGGAATGGAGAAAGAGAGAGAGCCACTGAAACAAGACGCTGAAAGCAACAAAACCTTAAACAGAAGGGAGAGACCAGCAGACACTGCAGCGTGCCTTGCCATGTGGAAGAGGAGCCAAGGATTGCAGGCAGGCTTTGGGAAGAAAGCATCGCTCTGGTGATGCCTTGATTTGGACATTTTCTCAGCCTCAAAATTGTAAGCTAGTAAATACCTGTTGTTCAAGCCAAACCATTTCATGGTATCTGCTTTAAGCCACACAGAAAACAAATAGCGGATATAACACAATTTATCTTCGTACCTGTTAGTGGTTATTTGGTTCATTTTCAAAGGCTATAATATTAATAAATAAAGCTGCTGCATTCGTTTCCTATCACTGTGATAACAAATTGCCACAAACTTCATGGCTTATAAAACAACACAATTTAATACCTTAGAGTTCTAAAGATCAGAGGTCTGAAATTAGTTTCACTGGACTAAAATCAAGGTGTCAAAAGGGCTGAACTCAGGGAAGTGGATGTGGCTCAAGTGATAGAGCTTCCACCTATCATATGGGAGGACCTGGGTTTGATCCCTGGGGCCTCTTGGTGAAAAAGAAGAGAAAGCGTGCCTGCATGGCGAGCCAGTGCCCACGCGAGTGCCCACGAGGTGAGCCAGTGCCTGCGTGAGTGCCCGTGTGGTGAGCCAGTGCCTGCATGGCGAGCCAGTGCCCACGCGAGTGCCCACGAGGTGAGCCAGTGCCCCCGTGAGTGCCCGTGTGGTGAGCCAGTGCCTGCGTGGTGAGCCAGTGCCCACGCGAGTGCACACGAGGTGAGCCAGTGCCCCCGTGAGTGCCCGTGTGGTGAGCCAGTGCCTGCATGGCGAGCCAGTGCCCACGCGCGTGCCCACGAGGTGAGCCACTGCCCCCGTGAGTGCCCGTGTGGTGAGCCAGTGCCTGCGTGGTGAGCCAGTGCCCACGCGAGTGCCCACGAGGTGAGCCAGTGCCCGCGTGAGTGCCCGTGTGGTGAGCCAGTGCCTGCGTGGTGAGCCAGTGCCCACGCGCGTGCCCACGAGGTGAGCCAGTGCCCGCGTGAGTGCCCGTGTGGTGAGCCAGTGCCTGCATGGCGAGCCAGTGCCCATGCGCGTGCCCACGAGGTGAGCCAGTGCCCGTGTGAGTGCTCGTGTGGTGAGCCAGTGCCTGCGTGGTGAGCCAGTGCCCATGCGCGTGCCCACGAGGTGAGCCAGTGCCCGTGTGAGTGCCCGTGTGGTGAGCCAGTGCCTGCATGGCGAGCCAGTGCCCATGCGCGTGCCCACGAGGTGAGCCAGTGCCCCCGTGAGTGCCCATGTGGTGAGCCAGTGCCTGCGTGGTGAGCCAGTGCCCACGTGAGTGCCCACGAGGTGAGCCAGTGCCCGCGTGAGTGCCCGTGTGGTGAGCCAGTGCCTGCATGGCGAGCCAGTGCCCATGCGCGTGCCCACGAGGTGAGCCAGTGCCCGTGTGAGTGCCCGTGTGGTGAGCCAGTGCCTGCATGGCGAGCCAGTGCCCATGCGCGTGCCCACGAGGTGAGCCAGTGCCCCCGTGAGTGCCCGTGTGGTGAGCCAGTGCCTGCATGGCGAGCCAGTGCCCATGCGCGTGCCCACGAGGTGAGCCAGTGCCCGTGTGAGTGCCCGTGTGGTGAGCCAGTGCCTGCATGGCGAGCCAGTGCCCATGCGCGTGCCCACGAGGTGAGCCAGTGCCCCCGTGAGTGCCCGTGTGGTGAGCCAGTGCCTGCGTGGTGAGCCAGTGCCCATGCGCGTGCCCACGAGGTGAGCCAGTGCCCGTGTGAGTGCCCGTGTGGTGAGCCAGTGCCTGCGTGGTGAGCCAGTGCCCATGCGCGTGCCCACGAGGTGAGCCAGTGCCCGTGTGAGTGCCCGTGTGGTGAGCCAGTGCCTGCGTGGTGAGCCAGTGCCCATGCGCGTGCCCACGAGGTGAGCCAGTGCCCCCGTGAGTGCCCGTGTGGTGAGCCAGTGCCTGCATGGCGAGCCAGTGCCCACGCGAGTGCCCACGAGGTGAGCCAGTGCCCCCGTGAGTGCCCGTGTGGTGAGCCAGTGCCTGCATGGTGAGCCAGTGCCCACGCGAGTGCCCACGAGGTGAGCCAGTGCCCCCGTGAGTGCCCGTGTGGTGAGCCAGTGCCTGCGTGGCGAGCCAGTGCCCACGCGAGTGCCCACGAGGTGAGCCAGTGCCCGCGTGAGTGCCCGTGTGGTGAGCCAGTGCCTGCATGGCGAGCCAGTGCCCACGCGAGTGCCCACGAGGTGAGCCAGTGCCCGCGTGAGTGCCCGTGTGGTGAGCCAGTGCCTGCATGGCGAGCCAGTGCCCGCGTGAGTGCCCACGAGGTGAGCCAGTGCCTGCGTGAGTGCCCGTGTGGTGAGCCAGTGCCCACGCGAGTGCCCACGAGGTGAGCCAGTGCCCGCGTGAGTGCCCGTGTGGTGAGCCAGTGCCTGCATGGCGAGCCAGTGCCCACGCGAGTGCCCACGAGGTGAGCCAGTGCCGGCGTGAGTGCCCGTGTGGTGAGCCAGTGCCTGCGTGGTGAGCCAGTGCCCGCACAAGGAAGTCACGCAGCAAGATGACGACACATCGAAAGAGAGACAAGGGAAGAGTCAAGGTGAAACACAGCAGAAACCAGGACCTGAGGGGGTGCAATCGACAGGTAACCTCTCTCCACATCAGAGGTCTCCAGGATCAAATCCTGGTGAATCCTAGAGGCGAGAAAATGAGAAGACAACACAGACAGCCAAAACAGCAGGGTAGGAGGAGGGGAAGGGGGAAAAATAAATGAATCTTAAAAAAAAAAAAAGAAAAAAAAGGGCTGTACTCCTTCTGGAGGCTCAAGGGTGAAATCCATTTTCTTGCCTTTTCAACCTCTAGAGGCTGCCCATATTCCTTAGCTTGTATCCCACATCGCTCCAACACTGCTTCCATCCTCATATCTCCTTCTCTGGCTCTGACCTTCCTGCTTTTGTCTTATAAGGACCCTTGTGCTTACACTGGGCTCACACAGAAACCTGGGGTAATCTCCCCATCTCAAAACCCTAAAGTTAATCTCATCTGCAAAGTCCCTTTTGCCACGTAAGATAACATTCACAGGTTCTAGTGTTTAGGACATGGGCATCTTGGGGGAAGGGGCATTATTCTATCAAACTGCTATCAACATTTGTGTCCTAGTGTTTTGTGTGGACATATGCTTTCATTTATCTAGGAGAATAGCTGGGCCATATAGTAGATGTATGTTTAACATTTTAAGAAACTTGCTAAACTATTTTTCAAAATGGTTGTACCATTTTACATTTCTAATTCTAACAGCAGTACATGAGAATTCCAGATGCTCTACGTCCTTGGAAGTTTAGTTTGTAAAATTTTAGCCATTTTAGTGAGTGTAAAGTAGTATCTCATTGTTGTTCTAATTTACATATCTCTAGTGACAAATGATATTGAACATCTTTTCATGTGTTTATTTTCCACCCGTATTTCTTCTTTGTTCAAATCTTTTGCCCGTTTTAAAAATTGGATTGATGTCTTCATATTACTGAGTTGTAGGCATTCTTTATATTCCAGATTTAATATAGGTTCTTTCCTGGATATACATTTTTAAAATATTTGCTCCTAGTCTGTGGCTTGACTTTCCATTTGACAAAATTCAACATCCACTTATGATTCAAACAAACAAAAACACTCTCATGGAAATGAGTTTATATGGCTACGAGTTTCTAAAAAAGAGTCTGGAGGCTGGCAGAAGGTTTGCCCTCATGCACAACTGAGCAGAGTCAGAGAGACAGATAAAGCAGATACAACCCCCAGATATTGGTTCCTTTGAGGGCTAAAGAGACCCATGGGAGTTATGGTCATGGCCGATGGGGTTAACTACCAGGGCAGATGGCCCCTCTTTGGAAATGGTGTTTATGTGTGATGAATCTGGACTCAGATGGGATCTCCCTTCATAAGACTTTCATGCTAATGTGCTGGAGGTGCAGTTAATGTTGGGGTTTAAGATATATTTAGGGGATTTGAATCTCTGGACTGACAATGTGATAGCCAGATCCTGAGCCTCAACAGACTCCAGCACCTACAATCTGATTTATTGGACTTACCACACTCAGCTAAGATGGAGGTGAAGAAGGACAACCACCACACCATGGAGCCTAGAGTGATTACAACTGAAAATGGGAGGATTGCATCCAGCATCCAGGTGGAATCTGAGCCTCCTCTTGACATAAAGGTGCAATGGACACAACCAATCCAGTGTCCACATAGAAGAGGTGGCATTGGATTGGGAAAAGTGGACATAATGGACAAAGGGTATGGGGAAAGGCAGGAAGAGATGAGAGGTGGAGGCGTCTTCGGGACATGGAGCTGCCCTGGATGGTGCTTCAGAGGTAATCACCGGACATTGTAAATCCTCACAGGGCCTACATGATGGAATAGAGGAGAGTATGGGCCATGATGTGAACCAATGTATATGAGGTGCAGAGGTGCCCAAAGATGTACTTACCAAATCCAATGGATGTGTCATGATGATGGGAACGAGTGTTGTTGGGGGGGGGGGAGAGGGGGGGTGGGGGGGTGGGGTTGAATGGGACCTCACATATATATTTTTAATGTAATATTATTACAAAGTCAATAAAAAATAAAAAAATTAAAAAAAAAAAAAAAAAGAAAGTACTATGCTTTGCCTAACTTTCACTCAGTATAATAATTTTGAAATTTATTCATATAATGTGTTTCAATAGTTTGTTCCTTTGCATTGCAAAATTGTATTACATGTATGGGTATAAAATATTTTATTCACCTATTGTTGAACTTGGGTTTTTTCCAATTTGAACTATTACAAATAAAACTTTCATATATAAGGATTTTTGGAAAAAAAAAAAAAAAAAAAAAAAAAACAAAAAAAAAAAAAAAAAAAAAAAAAAAACACTCTCATGAAACTAGGGACAGAAGGGAACTTCCTCAACCTGATAAAGGGTATCTACAAAAATCCTACAGCTAATGATGAAAGAATGAATGCCGGCAGCGGACTTGGCCCAATGGATAGGGCATCCATCTACCACATGGGAGGTCCGCAGTTCAAACCCTGGGCCTCCTTGACCCATGTGCAGCTGGCCCATGCGCAGTGCTGATGCGCGCAAGGAGTGCCCTGCCACGCAGGGGTGTCCCCCATATAGGGGAGCCCCACACGCAAGGAGTGCGCCCCATAAGGAGAGCCGCCCAGCACGAAAGAAAGTGGCAAGCTGCCCAGGAATGGTGCTGCACACACGGAGAGCTGACACAACAAGATGATGCAACAAGAAGAAACACAGATTCCCAGGCCGCTGACAACAACAGAAGCGGACAAAGAAGATGCAGTAAATAGACACAGAGAACAGACAACTGGGGTGGGGGGGGATGGGGAGAGAAATAAATAAATAAATCTTAAAAAAAAAAAAAGAATGAATGCTTTCTCCCTAAGATCATAAAAAAAGGCAAAACAAAAATTAAAAACTCATGTCAAAAAAATAATAATAAAACTGTCTCTTTGCCAACCACATGATTGTCTACCATAAAAAATCCCAAAGAATCTATTTTTAAAAAGTTACCAGAACTAATTAGTGAGCTTGCAAGGGCACACAATACAAGGTCAATATACAAAAGTCAATTGTATTCCTGTTTACCAATTTCATTAGTTATCTATTGCTGCATAACAAATTTATCCCAAAATTAAGCCTCTTAAAACAATAACAAACTTTTATTATCTCACAGTTTCTGTGAGTCAGGAATTTGGAAGTGGCTGAAGTAGTTATGAATTTCCAAAAATAAATATTGGATTATATTTGTAATCTGGTCTGTACCTGAACATGATTAAGTTATAATTAGAGCTTTAATTAGGGCCACGTCATTAGGGCACTGAGTCCCCACCCCTTGGTGGGTAGGGACTCACAAATAAAAGGCATGACAAAGGACAGAGTTGAGGGGTTTTGATGTTGGAGTTTGATGCTGAAGCCTTAAGCTAGAGCCCTAGGAAGTAAGCACACAGAGGGAAGAGAAGCAAGTCCCAGGAAGAGAGGAGCCCTGAGCCCAGGAAGAAGCAAGCCCTGGAAAGAAAGGAACCCCGAACACAGAGAGAAGCAAGACTCTGGAAGGGAGGAACCCAGGAAGCCTGAACTCTCACAGCCATTGGCAGTCATCTTGTTCCAACAAGTGAAAATAGACTTTGGTGAGGGAAGTAACTTATGCTTTACGGCCTGCTATCTGTAAGCTCCTTCCCCAAATAAATAACCTTCATAAAAACCAACCAATTTCTGGTATTTTGCATCAGCAAGCCTTTGGCTGATTAATACACCTACTTATATTGTGAAAAATACTTACCAGGAGACTAATAGGGGGGAACGGACTTTGGCCCAGTGGTTAGGGCATCCACCTACCACATGGGAGGTCCGCGGTTCAAGCCCCGGGCCTCCTTGACCGGTGTGGAGCTGGCCCATGCGCAGTGCTGATGCGCACAAGGAGTGCCGTGCCACACAGGGGTGTCCCCCGCGTAGGGGAGCCCCACGTGCAAGGAGTGCACCCATAAGGAGAGCCGCCCAGCGCGAAGGAAGGAGCAGCCTGCCGAGGAATGGCGCCGCCCACACTTCCCGTGCCGCTGACGACAACAGAAGCGGACAAAGAAACAAGACGCAGCAAAAAGACACAGAAAACAGACAACCGGGGGAGGGGAGGGGAATTAAATAAATAAAATAAATCTTTAAAAAAAAAAAAAAAAGGAGACTAATAGGTAAGTACATACATAACCTGCTTATCTGCTAGTCAATCTTCAGCAACATTGATCTTCAAATCATATTCTTAAACTGGAAATAAGGGGAATAGAAATCTTTGGGGATTAAAAATTACTATCACAAAGACCTATGCTAAATTATAACATCTTTTCAAAACACAATTCATGATAAACTTATTTGGTTTCTTAATCTTGAGCATTTTATTGGCCACTGAATGGGGATGGAGGTAGGGAGGGCTGGGTTGGAGAAGGGTTTTTTGTGAGGCTGGTCATGGCCACAGAAAAAGTTTTGGCTGGAAACCTCTTATTAAGGTAATAGTAATCCAAAAAATATGACTGAATTATATTAAGGCATGGGATGATAATAAATATTAATAATAGCACTAAGCAATTAAGAAAAGGTTGGCGGTGGACTTGGCCCAGTGGTTAGGGCGTCCATCTACTACATGGGAGGTCCATGGTTCAAACCTCGGGCCTCCTTGACCGTGTGCAGCTGGCCCATGCACAGTGCTGATGCACGCAAGGGGTGCTGTGCCACGCAGGGGTGTCCCCCTGCGTGGGGGAGCCCCATGCGCAAGGAGTGTGCCCCGTAAGGAGAGCCGCCCAGCGCGAAAGAAAGTGCAACCTGCCCAGGAATGGTGCTGCACACAAGGAGAGCTGACACAACAAGATGACGCAACAAAAAGAAACACAGATTCCTGTGCCGCTGACAACAACAGAAACAGACAAAGAAGACAGCAAGTAGACACAAAGAAGAGAGAACTGGGGTGGGGGGCGGGGGGAGAGAAATAAATAAATCAATCTTTAAAAAAAAAAAAGATTAACCATGTCCAAAATTCCCTATTTATGGGGGCAAAGATAGAATTTTTTAAGCTTGCTATTAAAAAAAGAAAGTTTAAAATTGAAGGGGTTTGCTTTGGTTATCTGGAAAATTAATTTATATGGAATAATTAGTATTATTGTTAGGGTATTAACTGTCTTGAAAAGGCCGGTGATAGTCATAAATGAACTAAATGGTCAGAATAGAGAGAGTCCATGGTATAAAAAACCCTTAGTGGGGAGGGAATGAGGCTCAGCGGTCGAGTACCTACTTATGAGGTCCAGGGTTCAATCCCTGGTCCCGGTACCTTGAAAAAAAAAAAACCCTTATGTTTTATGTTACTCATTCATTACTAACAACAACCTATTTATTGGATCCATTTTGAGAAGACAAATACTGATATTTTGACTCTTCCTAACGAAATTATAGAAAAACCCGCCATGAACTAAATGTGCCATAATTCTTTACTGGGACATGTTCCTCTATGTCATCTTGGGGAGATAGTGCAAGTATAGCAGAATGATTGAAAGCAGAGTATCTGCAGTCAGCTGCCTAGATCCAAACCCTGGCTCTGTGGCTTACTAGTGCTTGACTTTTAGCACTCCCTTTTCTCATTTCTAAAGTGAGATATTAATGTTACCTGACTTATAAGGTCATAAGAATTTAATGAAATAATGCATGTAAAGAAGCTGCATAGTACCTGGTCACAAACTGAGAAAGCATTGGCTATTTGTGTACTACTAGATACTATTGACTATTTCAGTACGCCCTCTGCTGGTTCTGAAAACAATGAACATTTTACTTAGCAGCTTTAATCAAATAAAAAACCGGGGTCATTTTTGGGTAGTCCTATACTGACAGGATAACCCCATGTGTGGATGTGTTTTTTTTCTCCGTAGGTAATTTTAATGACCTAGAATGCTCTTAATGACCTGATTTGGGGATATTTTCAAGACAATTCTAAGGCAGAATGCTTTTCAAGTCATCAAATTTCTATCTTATATGGTGCCCCTTAAATATGCATTAGTCTTACAATTTCAATGGGTTTCTTGGAGATACGATTATGACGGTGACTGGCTTAGTGGACTTCACCTTTTGGGATCATGTCCTTTTAATGGTATGTTACCTTTATTCAGTAAGCCTAGGGTGCACTGACTGCAGAGACCTGTCACTAAGTCAGCTTCGGCTTACTAAATATAATCAAATGGCCTCGTTGGTAGGATCTGTCAGTATCTTTTTCGGTCGCCCTATCTCTGACAACGTGGAAATTCTGCCCAATTTTGTAACTGTTGCCACTGCCTGCCTTTACCATACTGGAAAGTACAGTGTAAATCACAGACGTGAATCGGATCTCCCCTGGGCCCAGGCATCTGACGAATCAAACAAATCTTAACGCAGAAAAACTTCTGGCTTTTTGTAGTGATGGATTCCTTCCCCAGTCTTCCATTTAACTTCTACCTTTGCAGATCCTCTCATTCCCAGCGATGTTCTTTTTCTACCAGGAGAATTGTGTGCCTGGCGGACTTTACAGGCCCACAAGTATGGAGCTCTTTCAGACATGAGAAGCTGCGCACAGATTTCTACTGGTCACATTTCTTCTGGTTCCTTCTCCCTTGGCCAAGTGTCTTCACTTGGCTCTAAAAATGGGTTTGCTGTGAGCGTTCCAGGTGGTTTCTTCGCTCCCTTGCTCATCAGCCTCTGCCTGCGGCTTAGTCCTCTGCCGCAGAAGTGACCTCCCCTGCTTGGTCACTCAATTTCCAATAACTACCCCGGACAGGTTGTGTTCAACTGCTGAAGAGAAGCCTCCGTCCCCGGCCACCACGGCGCGCCGCTTCAATTCAATCTCCGCTGCCAGGCTCCGCAGCATCTCAGCCTGCCCTTCAGGCGCAGCGGCCCGGCGCTCTCCCGGCCAGCCGCCGGCCCCCCCATCTTCAGTCGCGCCGCCCAACCGCAGGGTTCCCCGCGCGGGAGCGAGCCCAGCACAGGTCGCAGCCTAGCCGACGTGGCGGTTTGGCGAACCCCGGGGCCGCACGTCCAACAGCACCTCGGCCAATCGGAGCTGGCCACCGGACAAGAGGCGGCCCTTTTGCCCAATCGCTTCTCGCCGACCACCCGCGGCTCGCCCAGACGCAAGAGGAAGCAACCAATGACGTTCCCGGAAGAAACCAAAAAGGCGGGGGCAGGAGGGGAGGACAGAGGTGTGGCAAAAAGGCCCCGCCTGCCGCACAGCACTGTCAAGGTTTGGGGCGTAAGTGAGGGATCCTGGAGCGGTACCTGGGGTGGATGTCCTCTCTTTTGTTCTTTGCAGAAACCTTTTTGTGTCACACGTCCACACTATGACAGTTAGTTAAAACTAAACATACCATACTAATCCACTTACCCAAGCACTGCAGGTGATACCACCTTATCTGAGACACTGACTAAACAAGGATGTCAGGGTTAATCTGTATAATTTGCATCAGTCCAAGTTTAATAGCTCTCTGTTTTGTTTTGGGGTGTGTTTTTTGTTTTTTGTTTTTTTGGTTTTTTGTTTTTTGTTTTCAGCATAAAAATGAGCATAAATAGAAGGATCATATTTTCCTCTTGCATCCCAGCGGGCCAGCTTGCGCCCTCCCCAGGGTACCAGCGCCTTGCCCCTGAGACTTCCCTACAACACTTCCCTTTGTTATCGGTAGAGAGGCAGGGGAAGACAAATGTGCATGTAGACTCTAGAGACGGGGCTGCCTGGGTTTGAGTCCTGTCCCTGCCACATGTTTACTGAGCAATCTTGGGCAAGTCATTTAACCTCTCTGTGTAATTTGCTCATCTTCAAAATAAGGTATTAACAGTATCTATTTCATAGGGGTTTTGTGAGGATTGAATGAGTTACCATGAAAGTGCTTAGAATAATTCCTAATCCATAATAGGACTGAATATCACTAGATAGAGTTATCTGTCTATTTCTTTATCAGTTACAGGCTTTGAAGTCAGACAAATCTAGTTCCAAATTAGTTCGGTAGGATTGAGTCTTTCATAAAATTTACTCAGACTTTCTGAGCCTTGGTTTCCTCCTCTAAATGAGAGCTGACGTAAGGAGAAAATGACAAAAATGCATGTAACTTTCTTAACACAGAGCACGACACACAGTAGATTCTCAGCAAATGAGACCTGTGGAGGAGACTAATATGTGTTCACCAATCCTCATTTCCTTTTCCTCCAGAGCACAATTCCCAGCCTCCCACGCAGCTAGGTGGGACCACAAGACTCGAGTTCTAGCCAATAGAAGAAGTGATGTGCACACCTCCAGGCCTTCCTCTGGGATCTCTGTTTACCAGCCTGCACAGCTGGGAGTTTTAGTGGAACCAGAAGATGGAAGGTTTCTGAATCCCTGCAGCACCACTAGGAGCAGAGCAGCTCAACCAGGAAAATTTGCTTGGGACTGCTTTGTGGGAGAGAAACTTTTATAGTAATGTACCACTGACATGCTGAGGGGTTGTCACCACCATTAGCCAAATGGACTGATACATAGCCATTTCTATTATTATATTTTTAGCCCTCAACACTTCTAGCCTCAGTTGGCACAAGATGAATTGTGCTTTGGAGGATATGCTGTTTTGTGGTGGCATTTAAAATGTGTCCCAACAGGACTGTAAGCCACACTTTGGGTTCTGTTTCTTTCATGCACCCTTACTCCCAGCCCCGTGCCCACCCCCTCCACAGGGTCCTCAATGCCTATGGAAGGACAAGAGCGTTAAGTATCCATAGGTGGGGTGCATAGGTTGTTTCCTATTCATTGCATTCCTATCCCACATTTTTTTAGCTTCAACTTTGTGTCAGGCATGGTGTGAGAGTTGGGGCTGTAGCGGTACATACACACAGTCCCTGTCCGGAGGGTCTTACGGTCTGATGCGCAAGTAAGACAAGTACACAGTATTTTCTATGTAAAATGCTGGCCTGGAAGCAACGTGGGCCTCATGTCTGTCTTATAAGCCATGGGATCTCTGCTCCTGGTGTTGAAAGAAGAATGGTACTGTGGCAGTTTGGAAGTGAGAGAAAGCAGACCACATTCTAGGAATTCAAGTCATCACACTGGTGGCTGACTCTAGAAGGAGTTGGTGAGAGATGAGATTGGAGAGGTAGGTAGGGGCCAGATATTATTCTGGAATGCCTAGGAGCTTGGCCTGAGGCACTAATGAAGACCTGGCAAGATTAGTAGCTGGTATTTCACTGGTTAATTCCTCCACTGAAAAGAGCTAGAGAAACCTCAGAAGCAATTCAGCTCAGTCTCTCAGGACTCGGGTGGGGCTGAGAGCCTGAGAAAAGCTGCTGCTCACCACTCTGGAAGAACTTTTGCAGGTGTGGTCCCTGACCTGTGGGGACACAGCCCAGGGAAGCTCAAGTGTATCATTCTTCTTGCTATATTGTAAATTCCACACCTGGGCCTTACTGGCCTGTCATTCTGCCTCTGGCTGTTGTTTGTGCCTGGTCCTCCACTGGGATGATGACAGATCTGTAGCATAGCAGCACCCAGCCCTTGTGAGAACATGCTCTCTCTGATTGCGGGCCACCATTTTGTAATGTGCCCTCTTCAGATAAACCTTGCAATTAGCTGCTAACCCATTGGCCCAGGTGAATGGGATACAGTATGTCTTCATTCTGCTTGCTGTCTCGGAAGTAAGTAAACAATAGATTCGTGAAGGCTGCTTAGTTATTTGAACTTATTTACAAAGTTTCCTTACATTTTCCTCTAATGCTTTCCTCTTTTTGTCTTGATCTAACCCTGGACCAAAGATTTAGTCCTCAAACACAAATCACACAGTGGTTTGAAGTCAGGCAAAGTTGTATTTGACTCCTGGACCTGCTGTACACTGGCTCCTCTCTGAGCCTCACTTTTGTCAAATGTGACATGAAAATGCTAGATTCAATGAAACAATGTATGTAAATTGTTATCACAATGCTCAGCATGTAGTTAAGTAGAAGCCATATTCAAGGTTCAAAAATGTTTATTGGGCACCTGTTTTGTGTCATGTGCTCAATAAATAATTCTAAGTGAACCTGTTTCTTTGGGGGTGGGTTTATCTGTTCTGCTTTTAAATTTCCAGGAGGGAAATTAGATTAGGCCAGTAGTTTTTTTGTTTTTGTTTTTTGACTTTTTAAAAGAACACCTTTATTGAGATAGAATTTATATACTATGAATTACTCATGATATGTCTAGAATTTGATGAGTTTTAGTAATTTTATAGAGTTGTGCAATGACTACAACAATCCAATTTTAAAACATTTTCATCACTCCAGAAAGATCCCTCATACCCATTTGCAGTCAGTCCTCGTTCCAATGCTCAGCCACAGACAACCACTTATCAATTTTGTCTCAGTAGATCTGGATATTTCATATAAATGGGATTGTATAATATGTGGTCTTATGTCTGGTTTCTTTATCAATTAGCATAATGTTTTTGAGGTATATCTATGTTATAGAATGTATCAGTTTCTTTTTATTGATGAATAGTACACCATTGTTTGGATATACCCAATTTTGTTTATCCATTCATCAGGTGAGGGACATTTGAAGTGTTTCCGCTTTTTGGCTCTTATGAATAGTGCCAGTCTTTGGGTGGATATATGTTTTCATTTTTCTTGGTAGACACTTAGGAGTAGAATTGCTGTGTCATATGGTAAATTTATGTTTAACTTTTTTAGAAACTGTCAAGCTGTTCTCCAAAGTAACTGCAACACTTCATATTCCCATCAGCAATAGGTAAGTGCTCCAGTTTCGCCACATCTTTAACAACACTTGTTATTATCTGCCTTTTTTATTATAGCAGATGTGAAGTGGTATTTAATTTGCATTTTCCAAATGACTAACGATGTTGAGCATCTTTTCATGTGCTTATCAGTTATTCCTATATCTTCTTTGGTGAAATGTCTATTCAAATACTTGCCCTTTTTTTCTCTGCTTTTTTCAGATTTAAGAGTTGTTTATTTGTTCTGGATACAAGCACTTTATTGGAAAAGTGATTTGCAAATATTTTCTCCCAGTCTGTGGCTTGTCTTTTCATTTTCCTACTGGTGTCTTGGAAGCCCAAAGGCCCGTCGTTTTTAAGGTGTGGTCTGTGGATCCTTGGTAGTCCCCAAGACCCTCTCAAGGACCTGTGAGGTCAAAACTATTTTCAGGATGATACTGACCTTATTTACCTTTCTTGCTGTGTCGACATTTGCAGTGATGGTGCAAAAGCAATGATGCTGTAAAACTGCTGGTGCCTCAGCGCCAATCCAGGCAGTGGCAACAAAATGTCCTAGCAGTCTTGCATTCTTCACTACTATGCTCTTGAGAAAAAAATAAAAGCCAGTTTTACTTGTGAATGTCCTTGATGAAGCATTAAAAATTATTTTTCTAAATCTCAACTCCCCAGGAAGCAGATGTGGCTCAAGTGATAGAGCTCTTGCCTACCCTATGGGAGGACCTGGGTTCGATCCCTGGGGCCTCCTGGTGAAAAAGAAGAAGAGAAAGCGAGCTTGTGCGGCAAGCCAGTGGCCATGTGAGTGCCTGTGTGGTGAGCTACTGCCCCACGAAAGTGAGTCACGCAGCAAGATGATGACGCATCAAAAGAGAGACAAGGGGAGTCAAGGTAAAGCACAGCAGAGACCAGGAACTAAGGTGGCGCAATTGATAGGGAACCTTTCTCCCCGACAGAGGACCCCAGAATCGAATCCCAGTGAATCCTAGAGGAAGAAAATGAGAAGAGAAGAAAACACAGACCTCAAAAAGAGCAGGGCAGGAGAAGGAGAAGGGGGGAAATAAATCAATCTTTAAAATCTCAACCCTTGAATAGTTAAAAAACTTTTAAAATATTTTGTGTCACAAATGGAAAGTACACAAAAAGTGCTTCCACCACATACTGAGGTATAATGCTTGTCTCCAGGAAAAGGACTTGTATGATTGAGGTGCTAGCTCAACTATCTGCTTTTTTCATGTACCAGCAGTTTTACCTGACAGACAAACTCAGGTTATCCAGACCTGATAGCAAATATTTTTTACTTCAGAAATGAGTAAAGTCTGCCTGTCATTTCAAGGAAAGTAACAAACAATGAAACAAAATACTTGCATCCGTCACCACGAGTTTGACAGTTTCCCAGTAGTTAAAAACCTTTCTGGGGAATCAGATTTGGCCTAACAGATAGGCGTCCGCCTACCACGTGGGAGGTCCAGGGTTCAAATCCCCAGGCCTCCTTGACCGTGTGGAGCTGGCCCATGCGCAGTGCTGATGCACGCAAGGAGTGCCCTGCCACGCAGGGGTGTCCCCCATGTAGGGGAGCCCCACGCACAAGGAGTGCACCCCATAAGGAGAGCCGCCCAACACGAAAAAAGTGCAGCCTGCCCAGGAATGGCACCGCACATACGGAGAGCTGACGCAGCAAGATGACGCAACAAAACAAGACACAGATTCTAGGTGCCGCTGACAAGAACACAAGTGGGCACAGAAGATCACATAGTGAATGGACACAGAGAGTAGACAACTGGGGGCAGGGAAGAGGAGAGAAATAAAATAAATAAATAAATTAATAAAAACTCTTTTAAAAAACTTTCTGAATAAAAAAAGAATAAAAGAAAAAAAACACTTTTCTGGCGTGGATGTGGCTCAGACAGTTGAGCTTCTGCCTGCCACACACAAGGTCCTGGATTCAATCCCCAGCCCCCAGTACCTTAAATACAAATAAGTAAGTAAGTAAATAAATAAATAAACAAACAAACAAATAAATAAAATTTTAAGAAAACCTTTCTGAGAGTGATGGTGACAATAACAGATGTAAGTTTTCAATATTGTTAAGTTAAATGTGTTAACATTTAAAAAATCTGAATCATTCAGTGAATCATTATTCTCCAAATAACTGGTGCATAGTGTTACAAAATCATGTATGAGTAAAGGATCCATTGAAAGTGGAAGATAGACCAGTGGATTTCAACATAAGAGAATAAGATAAGTTCACTATTATGGTATTAGATTCAACATTGTAACAAAAATATAAAAAAGCAATATCCACATTTATCTGAAAAAGCTATTGAAATACTCCTCCCTTTCCAACAACGTATTTGTATGAGGCTGCATTTTCTTCATATACTTCAATCCAGCTGTTTTCTAAGCCAGAAATTTAAGAGATTTAC
This sequence comes from Dasypus novemcinctus, assembly GCF_030445035.2. Classification (NCBI taxonomy): domain Eukaryota; kingdom Metazoa; phylum Chordata; class Mammalia; order Cingulata; family Dasypodidae; genus Dasypus; species Dasypus novemcinctus. The sequence goes on along the minus strand of NC_080680.1, from coordinate 85,783,259 downwards.
AAAAATCATGAGAAAACAATGTCAATTTTCTCAAAAAAAGTTTTGGAAAATATCATAATTTTTCATAAAAACAGAGTATTTGTGTCCATATATAATGGATTTGTTATTCTCTTAAAATAAATGAAATAATAAATATTTAAAATTTGTCTGTTTCAATTTCTAATATGGTAAATATGGAGAGATACACCTCACATAGACAAACATCTCTTTGGGGTTCTCTTAAGAGTGAAAGGGGGTTCTAATACCAAAAAGTTTGAGAATTACTGATTTAGAGTGTTGTCTATGTGCCAGAAGCTCTTCTGTTTCATGAGTAATAATAACTCATGTAGTCCTTGAGCCAAGTTAACGAGAGAGAACACGTGAACTGCCATTCCAGTCTTTTGCAGCTATCAAGGAGTGTTCAAAATCACCTCTCTTCAAAATCCACAGTCTCTAGTTTATCAAAATGAACTTTTCCTTCCCTCTGAGTAAATGCTCTCTCAGGAGCTCCTGTCCACTTCCATGATTGGCCTTCACTGGGCTGCTCCCCAGCCTACCATTCTCATCAGTAGATATCTGAACCCCAACAGTTGGCAACATTTAGGGTTTTTTTCCCAGGGGGGTTCCTCAGGTGCTGTGTGGAAAGGAGTCCCTGGCCTTACATACCCTGTCTTTCCTTAGACTCAGATGGATGAACCTGTTGGAAATAGACAGACAGACAGGAAATCTGTCTTTGTGTCTTAATTTAAGACACACAAGTGTTTCTTCCTTAAAATTTAACTGTCAACTGGAAGGATGGAAATCTAAATGATACATATATGGGCTCTAAAATAGCAACATAACTGACCAAGATCCCAGCAGAAGTACCATTTTAAATTAGATTTTGAAATCCATTATTTCTCCAGGGTCCTGCACTTCTGAGATACTGGCCACAGAGGGCAACACTTGAATACTCAATTCTCCACTTCATATGTCAGCTCAATCTTAGCATGGCTTCCTAGGGCTTTGTGTTGAAAAAGATTCTGTAGTAGCTTGGAAGGAGGACCAGGATTCAGGAAATCTGCCACGGGCACAGAAAGGGGCACTTGTCATCCTTGTACTGTATTTGGGAGCTTCCTTGGAGAGCTACCCTTTTCTTTCCCTTCCTTTTTCCTTTTTCTCCTTCCCTTCCCTTTCCTTCCCTTCCCTTCCCTCCCCTCCTCTCCTCTTCCCTTCCCTTCCCGAATCCCAATATCCTAACTTTTTTTTTTTTGCTGCTTTTCCTCAGCTGAAGTTTCCAAATCGTAACTCTTCCCTTTACTTTTCTTTTATTCTGGAGTCTCAGCTTTTTCTCTCCTCCCTTTCCCCCTCCCCGTCCCCTTCCATCTTTAGAACTAGGTGTGATTTGAAGAGAGGTGGCCAGAGCTCTGGGGCCCAGATACCCTTTTAGCTGGTGTGTGACAGATGCTGAAACTCAGATGCTGCCCACCTGGTGTGAGCTCCAAGGTCTGTGCCGGGCCTCCCTGCTGCCAGTTCAGATGCCAGAATGTTGTATTTTTAGCTCGAGGCCCCTATGCCTGCTGGAGTGCACATTCTCTCGATGGCGCCAGATTTCCAACATTCCCAGTGCCCAGACATTCCCATCCCCATGCCTTTGTTCAAGGTCCCCCTCCTTCTGAATGCCATATCCCAGTCGCCTCTGATTAAAACCTGCTCTTTTTCCAAGGCCTGGCTTCAAAAGCATCGCACCAAGTCTCTCTTTCTCTCCAGCTGGAATTAGTTTCTCCCCGTTAAGGTTCTCATGGAACATTGTTAACCTCCCCCTCAAGATTCAGTTCATTTTTCTGAACTGAAAATCGGGACTCGCTCTCACCCTCATTAGCACAATTGCACTTTGGAGAACAGGTGCAGAAAATATGAAATCAGATCCATCCCCCACATCCTGGAACATATGGTCACTACACAACTTGTAGACCTCATATTCCGGATCACATTGTGAGTTAGTTGCTTGCGTATCACCAACCGTCTTCCAGTTCTTTGGGGCAGGAGGTAGCACTGGAGCAGGTGAGGACCAGACCCTGAGATTCAGACCCATGTCAGACCCATGCCCAGCAAGTATGGAGAGCACGATAAATCAGTTTTTATTGTTGCTTGCTTTGGAGGTTAATGCCCTGGAACTTGAGTTTGGCAGTCATTTCTTTCTCATCTTGCCATCTCTCAGCTCTCCAGTGGATCTCGCTATCATAGATCTCAGTAAACACTTTTGAAGTCAGATGGAAGGTGTTTCTTAGAAAGTCTAAAGGTGAGAGAAGGTTTTGATAAGTCATGGGATGGGGGGAAAGTGAGAGTCCTGAGAACCTGAAAGGAACGATGAAAGGTTATCTGTAAAATGGCCACTGACAAATCTTTCCCTCCCTGTCCATGGATACTGCTCCTGCCTTCAAAAGATGGAGTTTATTTCTCTTCTGCTTAGGTCTGTGCTGGTCCGGTGCCTTGCTTTGACTAACAGGATACAACAGCAGTGATGCCCTTACGAGGCCAGTCAGCTTCCACTGTCACTGTCTTGGAACCCAGCTGCCTCGCTGTAAGGAAGCGCAGCTATGTAGCAGGCAAACGAGGCCAGGTGGAGAATCCTGGAGGATGACACCACATGGAGGAAATGGCTGCAAACAACCACATGAGTAACCTCAGCCAACACCACGTGGAGTGGAAGAAACACCCAGTCCACCTTCCGAATCATGAGAAAGAGATTGGTGTTATTTTCAGCCACTAAGTTTTGGGAGTGGTTTGGTGCACAGCAAGAAAGGACTGAAACAGGGCTTTGGCTGAGAGCAAGAAATAGAAACAGTAATAACCAATATATGTTGAAGGCCTGCTTGATGCCACTTTGTGTTAAAAACCAATGCAGGGAAGCAGACTTGGCTCAATGGTTAGGGTGTCCACCTACCACATGGGAGGTCCGTGGTTCAAACCCCGGGCCTCCTTGACCCGTGTGGAGCTGGCCCGTGCGCAGTGCTAATGCGCGCAAGGAGTGCCGTGCCACGAAGGGGTGTCCCCCGTGTAGGGGAGCCCCACGCGCAAGGAGTGCATCCCGGAAGGAAAGCTGCCCAGTGTGAAAGAAAGTGCATCCTGCCTAGGAGTGGCGCCATACACACGGAGAGCTGACACAAGATGATGCAATAAAAAGAAACACAGATTCCCGGTGCCGCTGATAGGGGTAGAGGCAGTCACAGAAGAACACACAGTGAATGGACACAGAGTGCAGACGACTGGGCGGGGGAGGAAGGGGAGAGAAAAAAAAATCTTTAAAAAAAAAAAAGCCAATGCAAACAATCTCATTCAATTCTTACAACAAACCTCTTCCCTAGTTTTCAGAGCCTTAGAGAATTGTAGTCACTCATCTAAAAGATACACAGCAAACAAGGATAGAGACAGACTTCAGCTCCAGACTGTCTGGCTCCAAATCCTGCATTCTTAACCATGCTCCTCCCTGGGGTATAAGCACAGGGGGGTAGGCATAGACCGTCTTGCTTCTGGGTCTAGCTTGGACAGGTCCTGCTGAGAAGCCTCAGGTGAGCCGGCTGGGCCTTTGCTCATCACGGAGTTAGCAGATGCTGTGCTCGGCCACATCATGGACAACACTCGGGCTCAGTGTGGCTAGAGGGAGGTTCAGATTTGAAGCCAGGCAGGGGCCAAGCGAGAGGCCTCCAGGTCTGCCCCCCAGGCTGTGTGCCTGGGCCAGCACTTTATTTTTTATTTTATTTTATTTTATTATTTTTTAAGATTTATTTTTATTTATTTCTCTCCCCTCCCTCCCCCTAAGTTGTCTGTTCTCTGTATCCATTTGCTGTGTGTTCTTCTTTTTGTCTGCTTCTGTTGTCAGCAGCATGGGAATCTGTGTTTCTTTTTGTTGCGTCATCTTGTTGCGTCAGCTCTCCCTGTGTGTGGCGCCATTCCTGGGCAGGCTGCACTTTCTTTCATGCTGGGCAGTTCTCCTAACAGGGTGCACTCCTTGCGCATGGGGCTCCCCTATGCAGGGGACTCCCCTGCGTGGCATGGCACTCCTTGTGCATATCAGCACTGCGCATGGTCCAGCTCCATACAGGTCAAGGAGGCCCAGGGTTTGAACCGCAGACCTCCCATGTGGTAGGTGGGCGCCCTATCCACTGGGCCAAGTCCACTTCCCTGGGCCAGCACTTTAAAGACCAGTTTCGTGTTTACATTCACAGCATCACGAAGTCCTCCACTTTCTTTCCCTGCAATGGGATGTGGATTTGCCAGCTCCTGCTGGCATCTGGATGACTGGAAGGGCTTTCCGGATCATAGTAGGGGAAACAGTATCTGGCAGCTAGGCAATGGTGGGTGACAGTCCCTGAGCCTCAGTTTAACTCTCTGTAAGATGGGGTGATGATAGACCCTAACTCGTAAAAGCATTGCGAAGAGGCCCTGGTTTACAGAACGTGGATACCATCACAGCAAGTCCTCAACTAACGTGAGGATTTCTCTTCGAGCCCTTCTTTCCTATCTGACTCTATTGCCAGCTCCCTCCGAGAACTCTGATCACTAAGCCTGTCTACATGAAAGTGCCCGACAAATGATAACTCTTAATTATGGAGGGAATTAAAGAAACATACAAAGTCCTAGACTGTCCAGGCAAAGGAGTGATTAACGGAAGTTTTTCTGGCTTCCCTTTTAAAGCCGAGATTGGTCATGGCACCAGCAGAGGAGGTCAAGTTCCTTTTCTGAGTCTCAATTTCTTCCCTCCTTCATTTCTTTCTCCTTTTATTCAATAAACTCTTATTACGTACCTATTATGCAGCACAGATTGTGCGCTAGATCCTGGGAATTAGCCCTGGGATACTGGGATAATTCAGTCACTCTGCCCAGACAAGCACCTGGTCTTGTAGGAGAGAAAGACATGTAAAGAAACGATGACGACCAGCAAGACTGGGATTATGATGGAAGGAGAGTTGGGGTGTGGGAACAAACCTGGGAATGCACGATCTGTCCTGGGCAGTCAGGGAGTCTTCCCAGAGGAGGTGTCCTCAAGCAGAGCCCTAAACAGTGAGGAGAATTTGGCCCCTGGAAAGATACTGAGGACAGAGAAGGGAGGGTCACCTAATGAACAGTAGGGGTTTGAGAAGAAGGAACCAGAGCAAACGGAAGAGAAAGAAGAGGAAGCATAAAAGAAGACAACTTCCAGATGAAGTTTTAAAGCCCTGAATTGGACAAATCACATGGTTTTACATATTCCATGCAAAATTAATGCAAAGGAGATCCATATAGAGCCATATGTAGTTTTAAAAATCAAGCATAAAGAAATACATTTATAAGCATTATACAAAAATATTGAATTTTTGTATTATGGGAATTATATATACATAAAATCTTCATTAGGCCATGAAGGGTGAATGAAATGCCCATTCTGGACTCTTTTATTTATGTGGCTCAGCTTGCAGGGTTGTTAGTTTCCTAATATTTAATAAGAAAATCAAAACAAAAAAAAACAACGTTACTAACTGGTTCATGTCAACTCTTTCCAGATTTTTTTTTTAAGATTTATTTTTATTTCTTTCTCTCCCCTTCCACACCCCCTGCCCCCACCCCATTGTCTGCTCTGTGTCCATTCCCTGTGTGTATTTCTGTGACTGCTTGCATTCTTTTTTTAGATTTATTTACTTCTCCCCCCCCCAGTTGTCTGTTCTCTGTGTCTATTTGCTGTGTGTTCTTAGTCCGCTTCTGTTGTTGTCATTGGCACAGGAATCTGTGTTTCTTTTTGTTGCATCATCTTGTTGTGTCAGTTCTCTGTGTGTGCGGCGCCATTCCTGGGCAGGCTGCACTTTTTTTTGCGCTGGGCGGCTCTCCTTCTGGGGCGCACTCCTTGTGCGTGGGGCTCCCCTATGCGGGGGACACCCCTGCATGGCAGGGCACTCCTTGCGCACATGAGCACTGTGCATGGGCCAGCTCCGCATGGGTCAAGGAGGCCCAGGGTTTGAACCGCGGACCTCCCATGTGGTAGGAGGAAGCCCTAACCACTGGGCCAAGTCTGCTTCCCTGCTTGCATTCTTGTCAGCAGCACTGGAAATCCGTGTCTCTTTTTGTTGCGTCATCTTGCTGCGTCAGCTCTCCGTGTGTGCAGTGCCATTCCTGGGCAGGTTGAACATTTTTTTCGCATGGGGTGGCTCTCCTTGCAGGATGTACTCCTTGTGCGTGGGGCTCACCCAAGTGGGGGACACCCCTGTGTGGCAGGGCACTCCTTGCACACATTAGCACTGCACGTGGGCCAGCTCCACACAGGTCAGGAGGCCCAGGGTTTGATGCTCTATTAATGGATGGTCTATCCCAAATCCACTTCCCTCTTCCCAGCTTTACACAGTCTGGTCCACTCATTTCTTGCTTTCTTTCAATATTCCAGCTTTGGTCAGACAGTTTCCTTTATAGTGAGTATGATGATATAACAATGTCTCCATAGACATCCCTTCTACCTGGCAGGCAATTTCTTGGGTCTAAGTGTCCCCAGGAGTGTTGGTCCAGCCATTATGTTCTGCTTTCTCCTTCCTCCTTCCTACCTCTGTCCTCTCTGGGTCCTGAATTCCTAGGAGAGCTGGGATGGGTAACTTCCAAGTCCTGGAGGCAGGAGAATTCCCAGACTCTTGATAGCCACAGAGCATGGATGCAGCCCCCTTAGCAAAAATGCTCGAGCTTCGAAGGCTGGCACTGTAGGGTTCAAATCCTGGCTCTTCCATCCATGTCATTTTTAACCTTGCCTAAGGTCGCTTAATCTCTCTTGGCCTCAATTTCCTCATCTAGAAAGTGGGAACAATTCCTGTCTTACAAGGCAATTGTAAGCATTAAATGAAGTACTTCACAGGGTACTTTTGGGCCAAGAGAAGGTTGAAATATCATTTTGGATATATTGGGATAAATAAAATACTATTAAAATTAATTTCACCTCTTTTTATTTTTAATGCAGCTACTAGAAAATTTAAATTACCTGTGTGGTTCACATATTTTTATTGGAGGGTCTAGGAGGCCTGAGATTTAGCGAGATCTTGTGATGTTGGGCATGTCATTGAACCTTCTGATGCTCTATTTGTTTGAATTTAAAGTGGAGACAATACACACACCAGATAAGCTTCCATCTCCAACACTCCATAGGCTGCCCTGTCACCACAGCCATGGAAGGAAGGTTGAGCACCCACCCCACCCCCCTTCTAGGCTGCCTGGGGCTTTGTGAGCTTTACCATATGTGCCTATTTGTCTGTTTGGGCAGCCATGTGGTCTGTGTGGTCAAGAGCCATCTTTTTAACTGCAGTCTCTCAGCATCCACTTTTCAATCCATGTGTATGGAGCACTTACTTTGCTCCAGGCTCTCTTCTCTGCTTGGGGGCAAAGGTGGATGGTCTCTGTGCCTCACCACCCTGGTAGTGGTGGTGGGTGGTGGGAGACATGGAAATAACAAGACCAAACTGTGGAGAGAAATGGCAGTGTCTCCGCCCCACTCTCAAGGGTGGAAAGCCCCAGGCACCCAAAGGTTGTCTCTGCTGGTTGGAAGCTGAACCAGAAATTGGACCTTGTGTGTGCTTTATTAGCTAGAGTTGACTCTGTCTTCCTGGTTTACCACCATGGCCCCTAGAGCCTGGTGTGGTGAGCAGAAGAGAGTATGTACCCAAGGAACAAGTGAATGAATGAACTCGGATTCCTAGGCTTTCCTGCAGTATCTGTTGGAAGAACCCCACTTTACAGGCATGATTGCATGTCACCCTCATCACGACCCATGATGTAGGGAATGGTTGAGCCAGGATTTGAAGTCAGGTCTGTCCTTTCCACCCACCCCAGAGCCCACCATTTAACCCTTATCCGGTTGTGCTACCGTCAGCAAGTCTCCAAGGCTGATTTCATTTTCTATTGTTACAACACGTTACCACAAAGGTAGTGCCTTAAAACCACACAAACTGGGGAGCGGATGTGGCTCAACTGATAGAGCGTCTGCCTACCACATGGGAGGTCCAGGGTTCAAACCCAGGGCCTCCTGACCCATGTGGCAAGCTGGCCCGTGCGCAGTGCTGATGCGTGCACAGAGTGCCCTGCCACGCAGGGGTGTCCCCCGCGTAGGGGAGCCCCCACGCACAAGGAGTGCGCCTTGTAAGGAGTGCCGCCCCACGTGAAAAAAAGCCAAAAAAAAGCGCAGCCTGGCCAGGTGTGGCGCCGCACACACGGAGAGCTGATGTAAGATGACACAACAAAAAGACACACAGATTCCCGTGCCACTGACGACAACAGAAGCGGACAAAAAAGAAGATGCAGCAAATAGACACAAAGAACAGACAACTGGGGTGGGGGGGAAGGGGAGAGAAATAAATGAAAAATAAATCTTAAAAAAAAAAAAAAAAAAAGAAACACAGATTCCCGGTACCGCTGACACGAATCCAGATGGACACAGAAGAACACACACAGTGAATGGACACAGAGAGCAGACAACTGGGGAGTGGGGGGAGAGAAATAAATAAATAAATCTTAAAAACAACAACAACCAAAAAAAAAACAAACAAAAAAACACACACACGTTGACTGTATGACAGTTCTAGAGGTGAGAAATCTCATATGGGTCAGCAGGGCTGCACTCCTGGAGGCTGTAGGCAAAAATTCATACCTTGCCTTTCCAGCTTCTAGAGGCTGCCTGCATTCCATGGTCTGTGGTTCTGAACACTCTGACCTCTGCTTCCATCTTCACATCTTCTCTGACTTTTACCCACCTGTTCCCCTCTTATAAGGACGTTTGAGATTACACTGGGCCCACTCAGGTAATCTAGGGTAATCTCTCCACATCTGCAAAAATATCTTTTGCCAGGTAAGGTAATAGATTGACAGGTTTTGGAGATGACAGCATGGTTGTCTCTGGGGAGAAGGTCATCATGTGCTTACCACAAGGACTGCTTTCCTTCTTTGTCAAGAGGGAGTAATAGTAATACATATCTGTGGGTATGTGCTGAGAATTAGAAGAGTGAATCTACAGAAAGTGTTTAATGTAGCATCTGGCACATAGTAACTGCTCAGTAACAGCACCTTTACTGCTCTGCCTCCTGCCATCATTTTTGTTACTTGCTGTTATGATGAGAATGGCACAGGTTAAATAAGTCTTCCGGAAGATAGTTTTTCAGGTCAAGGAAGAAGATAGAAAATGGAGATTAGGGTTGCATCCTTCCTGTTTTGTGGAGCTGGTTAAAGAATGAAGACACTGGCAGGAAGGCAATGCAAGTTTGATTCTTTTAAAGTGCAAATAACATTGAAAATGACCATGAACAAAATGTAAGAAAATTCAGAAAAATATAAGGAAGACTATAAAATGACCCACAGTCCTACTCTCTCTGGACCCCGTTTCCTTTCGGTCTATGTGGAAGGAAATGAATAATTTCCTTCCACAATAAATTGGGATGGACCTGTATTTCACGGATATTATGATCCTGGCTTTTGGAGTCAGGCTGAGGTGGGTTAACCTTCCACCTGGGTCACTGTCTAGCTGTGTGCCAGGCCTTGGGTAAGTTACTTACCTTCTCAGAGCCTCCTTTTTCTCATCTGTGATTTGGGACAGTAATACCTGCCCCAGTGTTGGGATTAGATGAGACCATGCTCCCCAAACAGTTTAATATAGAATATGGTTTCCCGTGTATTAGAACAAGTATCCGAAGGAGGGGAGTGGGATGATTAAGATTCCAGACCCCAGCAACTTTTCTTTTTTTTCTTTGTTTTTTCAAAAAAAATCCCCCCCCCCAATAGCCCAGGTCTGTAGAAAAAAAGCCAAAATCCTCTACAACTCTCCCCAATTTCAGGATGGGAGTGCATTCTCCCAGGCCTTTTGTTTTGCACTTACACATACACACTCAAGAGGGTTAGCTTATTACTTTTCGTTTTATAAAAATGGGATAAAGTATCTACACGGTGCAACAATCTTGTCATTTAATTTAACAATGTATTATTTCTGCTTCCTTTCTGCGCATATATACATATTTTTAACAAAATCCGGGCCGACTGTCTGGCAGGAGGCACAGCAGCGCGGGAGGGGGACCCGGCGGAGAGCCGGCCTCGCCCGCCCCCGCCCCCTCCATCCCAGCCCCCCTTCTTCCGGGCCACTTCCTCCCCTCCAGGCCCTCTCCCCCACCCGCCGCCCCCTCCCCCGGGTCCCCTCCCCCGGGTCCCCTCCCCTTCCCAGGCCTCCTTTCCCAGCACCCCGCCCCGCTTTCCCCCAGCCGCCTTCCCTTTCCCGGTCGCCCTCTTCCCGCCCCCCTCGGCCGCTCGGGGCGGGCGCGCGGCCGCCGAGCCTTCCCGGAAGCCCAGCAGGGGGCGCTGCGCTCGGGCTGAGGCGCGGCTGCGGGCGCGGCGGCGGGAGGAGGAGGCCGGAGGAGGCGGAGGCGGCGGCGGCAGGCGGGGGGCGGGGAGCCGAGCGCGAGAGGGAGGCGAGCGGCGAGACACAGGCTGCGAAGCTCCAGCGAGCGAGCGACGCGCGAGCCCGGGAGGGAGGGAGCGAGCGAGCGAGCGAGCGAGCAGCCCGCGCCGCCGCCTCGCAATCCGCCGCCATCCCGCCGCCTCCGCGCCCGACCGCCGCCCGACCGCCGTCGCCTGGCCCAGTCGCGCCCGCGGAACCAGACCAGGTGGGCCCCGGGGGCGCGGGGCGGCGCGGGGCCCGGCCGTGGGCGGCGGCGGCGGCGGCGGCGGCGGCGGCGGCGCTAAGATGGAGGCGCGGAGGCGGCCGGGCCGCGGCTTTGTCTCCCGCGCCCGCTGACAGGCGGCGGCCGGCCCCGCGGCCCGGCCCGACCTTAGCGGCCGAGCTCGCCCCGCGCCGCCGCCGCCGGCCGCCGTGGCCCCTCGGGCTCGGGCTGCGGGGCCGCGGGCGCTCGGGCGGGCCTGGGGGGCGGCGGCGGCGCGGGCGGCCTCGCGGCCCGCTCGCCATTGTTGTGGTGGCGCCGCGCGGCCTCCGCGCTCGGACCGGCGAGTGCGGGGCGGCGGGGCCCGGCGGGCCGGGCTGGGGCGGGGCGCGCGGTCGCCCCGCGCTCCCCGAGGCCTGGCCGGGCCTGGGCGCCGCGCGGTCCCGGGGGGCAGCCCCGGAGCCGGCCGCGGGTGTGGGGCCGCGACCGCGGCTGGGCCCCCTCCCCCTCCCCCGAGAGACGTGGTGGCGGGGCTGTCCCCCAGAGCCCCGGAAGGCGTTCCGCCCCACCCCCCCGATTCCGGGGACCGAGAATGCTGCTGTGGCCTGGAAATAGCAGGCTCGGCGCTCCTGCCGACTCTTCCCCCGCCCCGTTACTTTAAAAACACCACCCCGAGGTGGAATTCCGTGGTGGGAGCCGACCCGCTGGACTCGGAGGGCCGGGAATGGCCGTCGGAGAGCCCCGATGGGGCGCGGGGCTGGGGGCAGCCCCCCCCCCGAGTGTCACCTAACTTGGTGGCCCGGAGTTGTTGCCTGTGTGCAAGACTTAGGGAGGTTAAGAGCCGCCCAAAAGAGTCTCGGATTGGGTGCGGGAAGAAGAGGATATTTTCAAAATACTTAATGCTCTACTGCTAAAAAGGTTAAATAATAAACAGGATGTCGCTACTCAGGGCCTGCCAGATAATCTTGTGGGTTTTCCTTTCCTTTTTTCAACCCCCCCCCCCCCAGTAGGAAACACAGCATTGTTGAAATTGTGGATGTCTGAAAGTGTGGAATATCCTACATAAAATTAGACGGTGCTTTTTTTCCTTTCCTTTTTAATATTGCGGGAGATCCGAGCCCACCTTTGGGCGAGAAGATGAGGTGTGTTTTTTATTTTTATTTTTTGCTTTTTTTCCTCTCTTTTTTTTTTCTTGGACGGGTGATCGAGAAGGAAGCTGGTGAAGTGGGCTGTGGAGGATCTCTCCTGAGTGTGTCATTTGCTAAATGGCTGCCTGAGAGAAACCTTTAAAACTCTTTGGCTTACAGGATTGTTAAAGTTTCCCTGAGAAAATTAACCCCCCCAAGATTTGTATGCATTTTTGTGGTTTTATACTTTACCAGCCAGTTGGTTTTTGTAGCTATCCACCAGTCTTAGCAAGGTTTCTCCAAATCCAAATGCAGCCTTTTAGGTATGTCTGTGCAGAGTGCTGTGGTGCTACGTGGGGTTGAGGAGACTCAGGTTTTGGAGGGCAAATTCTGCTTCTGTCACCTCCTAACCAAGTGACTTTAAGACTGAGTCTTTGTTAGTATAAATAGGAACATTTTACTGTCTACCTCATAGTGTTGGGATGATAGTGAAGGGCCTAGCAGAGTGCCTGGCATGCAGTTGGTGTTGAATAGTTGGTTCTCTTACAGCTGTTTATGTACCTGCCAGCAAGTCCTAAGGCAGAAAAGTTAGCCACTTGTCTCACCTGTAGAGCTCAGCTATGCAGTTGAGTGTTGTAGGTGCTGGTCTAAGGCTCATACAAAGGTTGTGAAATTCAAGGCACGAAACATTACTGAGCACTTACTAGTGCTGGACCCCTGTGGGGTGACAGAGATGGGGAAGAGTAGCACTCAGTGCCCTCAAGAACTTAATAGTCCTGGGGTGTGGTGATAGGTCTCTGTCCCTGAACCATGGGTACCTACCTGCCCCTTTGGAGTCCATTCCTATATCTCAGTTTAAGTCAGAGCTGAAACATACAAGATAGGACAATGAACCTTTTGAGGATAACTAGTTTCCTTTGGAATTGGCAAGTAATCATTTGGGAAACCTCCACTTACTCAGGCAAGTGTGTCTCTTGGAGCCTGCCAACTCGGGGTCTGGCTCTCGTGGGTATGCAAGTCTCTGTACCTATAAAATGGGAATAATTATGCCTGTCTCTTGGGAGCTTCACATAGGATTTATACAAAAGTGCTTCCATCTATAGGGAGGTGTTGAAAATGTATGTTGCTTTTGTTGCTTACCTATTTTCCTCCTAATTCCTGACCATTTTCTTCTGATTGATGGAACTGTGACCATTCCATTTGAACTTATGTCCCTAGCTAATGTTTAGTGTCATGAAACCTCCCAACTGTGTGAAGCACCAGAATGGTTTAGAAGGCTTGGGAGTATAGTGATACCTGGGTGTCTCTGCTTTTTATCGCAGACCATTGGGAAGGACTGAGGCTAATAAAAGGGGAAGCTGACACAAGTCCTTGACTACAGGTAAGGCCTGAGGCCCAAATTGCCTCTTGGCCAAACACATAGCTTGGTAAACAGCCCCTCAGTGACACTGCTTGGGCATGTAGTGACTCTGCAGCCCGGTGGGGAGTTTGACATCACCTTTTTGCCAGTCTGCTTGCCTGCCTGCCTGCCTGCCTTCCTCCCTTCCTCGCTTCCTCCCTTCCTCCCTCCCCCCCTCTCCCCCTTTCTTCCCCTCCCTTCCTCCTTTACTGCCTTCCCTTCCTCCCCCCCTTTCTTCCCCTCCCTTTCTTCCCTTTTCCTCCTTTACTGCCTTCCTTTCCTCCCTTCCTCCCTTCCTCCCCCTACCCTCCTCCCCCCTTTCTCCCCTCCCTTTCTTCCCCTTCTTTCCTCCTTTACTGCCTTCCCTTCCTCCCTCCTTTTCTCCTTTGGGTGGAATCACCTCCTGGTCTACTCCTGGCTGTGGGACTGAGACAGCTCAGCAGTATCATGTCACCTTTGATTTTTTTAATTCCCTGCCTGCCTCTGGGGCCGACCTTGTCATTTGACTGCTAGGCAGGCCCAGAAGGGCACTTGGCACAGTCTGGCTCATTACTCTGTTAGTTGGTTGATTGGGGATGGAGACCAAATCAGTGCCCCTCCCACCAAGTTTTTGTGCATTTTAATTATCCATAGACTCACTGATGCTGATTGCGAGGGTAACAGTGAAGGGGCGAGATCTCAACCCATTGTACAGTGAGGGGTGGTGGGAGTGGTGGGTGGGTCATCTCTCCTGTCTCTTTCAGGTCTGGATGGGAAAGAGCCTGGAAAAGGAAGAGCCTGATGACCTAGGGGAGAGTGGAATTTCAAGGGCAAGTCACAACTAGTTCCAGTAGGAGGCTAGTTGTCTTGGGCTTGACAGGGGATTTTCTTTTGCCTTTTGGTTGACCTGTTCACCATCCTTCTTTAAATTCCCCCCTTTAAATTTTGTTCTCTTTTTTCTGAAGGATTATTTTATTGTACTTTTGAGTTTTTGTTTCTGGCTTGCACAGAGTACTGTCTCATGGTGCTAATAATGGCTGTATGCTGGTTATATGTCTCATTTTATTATTTAAGATTGAGCATTTCTGCATTGGTTTGTATTTCAAACTAAAATAGCCTAGGTGGGGCAGTATATACATATTTCTAAATTTGATAATGAAGCTTCTCTACAGCGAAATGTATATATGGGCAGGTATTAAATAGAGCCTATCTACACAATATTTTAAAGCAATGCATTTCCCCTTGAAAAATAAGATTTCTAGCAAAGATCTGTTGGGCTTTGCCCTCTGAATTTCATATTTTTACGGTTTTTAAGTAAATTTCATGTAGAAAGTTGGGGCTAAGTAGACTTCATTCTTTTCAAATCATTACTTAATTTCTTTATTAAAGATTTTTTCTGGGATTTGTAAAGCCTTCAGGAATCCTGAGTCTGCCATTGTTATTTGGACAAAGAAAGAAAGGCACTGCCTGTGGTGCTAGAGATAGAAGAGTAAAAAAATTGAAGATGGTGAGCTGTTCTCATGAAATAAAATTGTTGATGAAAACTTTTAGATTTAAAAGGTACAATTTAGACTGGGCCACTTCACCTCTGGGAGCCTACAGACCTGGGCCTTGGGTGATGTGATATCACTGTTTGTGTGTTGGGTGGCATGTGGGAAATCTCTCTGCCAGGAGGGAGGCTTGCCTTGGTGACTTGAGCCAGAAGTCTTGGTTGCTTTGTTCTTAGCTGTTCTTGTTGATTTTTCCTGTGACCTGGGAAACATCTCTTGTCTGAAATGAAGGCTTGGTTGTACCTTAAAATATTGGCAGAGACGTTGGGTTGTAAAATTTTGTGTGCAGCAGGTATCATTGGGCAAAATGAAGTCTTAAGTTGTTGTTCTTTCACATTCTATCTTACATTATTTTCTTTAATTCGGATTTCTGCAGCCAGTTTCCTTTTACCATCTCCAAAGCTCCAGTCTATATCCTTCCTTTCCAATAAGAACTGTCAGCCTTTTTCTCTTTGTGGTATTTTAGAAGCAGTATTGCTTTTTAAATTCAGTCATCGAGCAACAGATACTCCTTGAACTCTTTGCCAAGTGTTGTGCAAGGCCCTTTAAATACATTTTCCCCTTTTCATAAAAGTAATGTTTTGGGGGAGTGGATGTAGCTCAAGCAGTTGAGTGCCTGGTTCCCACATGGGAGGTCCTGGATTTGGTTCCCCGGGCCTCTTAGAAACAAACCCATTAAAAAAAAGGGCAAACACTAAGCAAAACAAACAAAAAGCCATCTCAGGGGAGCTGATATCGGTCAGTTGGGTGCTGGCTTCCTACATACAAGGTATGGGGTTTAATTTCTGGACTTGGTACCTCAAAAAAAAGGGGGTGGAGGTGAATACTGAAAAGACTAAAGACAAAAATAAAAGTACAAGTCACATGTACTCTCATCATCTTGTGATAATTATAGTAAAGATTCTTGTATGTTTCTTTCCTCTGTTTTATATGTATATTTAATTGGGACAATACTGTATATACACTTTATAGTTTGCTTTTACCTCTTAACATAAGAATGTATTTACCTAAGTTATTGAAAAACATGATTTTAAAAAGCTGCATAATTACATTTGTATGGGTATGCCACAATTTATTTAAATCTTGTCTATAGAAATTTACATTGTTACCCATTTTTTGCTCTTAAAAGCAAAACTTGAGGGAGTATCCTTACATGTAAATCTTGGTCCACATTGATGACTATTTCCCATAAGTGGAATTTCCAGGTCAGAATGGTAGGCACAGTATCAGATTTCTCCTTCAGACCCTGTCACTTTTCCTCTTGTTTGAGCCCTACGTGATTTTCTTAATGAGCCACTAAGTTATGGGCATCTGAATCCTGGTTAAGCCCTTTGATGACTGGGTCTTGGTGCCCCTGGAGGCATTGGCTCTTACTGTATTTACAGGTTTGACTTTGGACAGGTCCCTTGACTTCATCATCTGTTGTTCTGGGACATAAAATTGTGGACACCCCATGTGCATTTCTGAGAGCTCAGGTTCCAGGTGGGATGATGGCAAACAGTTTCTTAAAAGAGTCCTTTGTCATCCCCTCAACCTAATTTTGTCATCTCCCTCCATAATTCTTTTGTAGCCCTATATTGCTGTTCTTTATAGCACTTTTTACAACTTGGGAAAACAGTTTTGTTTTTATTAATTTTTTTTAAAAGATTTATTTATTTATTTAATTCTCCCCCCCCCCCCCCACCCCAGTTGTCTGTTCTCTGTGTCTTGTTTGCTGCGTCTTGTTTCTTTGTCCGCTTCTGTTGTCATCAGCGGCACGGGAAGTGTGGGCAGCGCCATTCCTGGGCAGGCTGCGTTTTCTTTCGCGCTGGGCGGCTCTCCTTACGGGCCGCACTCCTTGCGCGTGGGGCTCCCCTACGTGGGGGACACCCCTGCGTGGCAGGGCACTCCTTGCGCGCATCAGCACTGCGCATGGCCAGCTCCACACGGGTCAAGGAGGCTCGGGGTTTGAACCGCAGACCTCCCATGTGGTAGACGGATTCCCTAACCACTGGGCCAAGTCCGTTTCCCTGTTTTTATTAATTGAATTGTCCTTTTGCCCCATGGAGTGAGTACACCATGAAGCGGAATTCTCTTGCTTGTCTTCATCACTGTGTTCTCTGTCTGCACAGAGAGGGTACTCCATCAACATGAGTTGGATGAGCACTGCATGAGAGGGCTTCATGGGAGCCCACCAAGGAATCAAGCCTAACTAAGCCTGGGTGCGGGTCAGCCAGGGAATGAATTGTGGAAAATGTAGCAGACTTTTAGCATCTTTTGAAAATAGTATGTCAAGCTCTCTGGAATACTAAAAATGTGTTTTTAAGTTGAAATTGAAAGTGTATGGGACCCAGAAGAGAGCTCATGGTTAGTTTGTTTTCCAGAGCACTGAAGCCCTTCAAAGGTGCACACCCTGCAAGTGCTGGAGGGTGGCCAGTGGCCAGCTGAGAGGAGGGTGGATAATGACTTTGGCTTCAGAAAACCTGAGTTGACTCTCCCAACATGCTTTGGGATTAACTCTTTGAATAGAACTATGGGATGGATTGCTGTAGGCCAAAATGGGAAAAAAGAGGTCATCTTCAGCACACTTTCCATGGTTCCTTTGTATCTTCCAGAGCTTTTTTCAGCAGATGTTGTTTACATACGGTTCAGAGCTTAAAGAACTGCTCTGTTCCATCCTGGTACAGAAAACACAGGTCTGTCTGGAAGGAGCACCATCACTCCTGCCTGCCTGACCTGTCGGAGCCTGAATGGGCTGAGTGTTCTGAGATGGTTTGGAGGATGGTATGTTGTCCTGAAGCATAATGTGGACTTTTCTACTTTTCTGTTGTTGGTTTTTTTTCCCCGCTCTGCTGATAACAAAAAATCATTTGCCAAAGTATTACATGCTCATTGTAAAAAAGAGAAACAAATCCAAGGATACAAAGAAAAATGAAGACTTCCTCACCCCCTACCAACTTCCCAGGCAATAACTACTGTTTACAATTTGGTGCATTTACCCTTCTAGACTTTTTTTGCAGATATAAATCTGGCTCTATGTATGTAGAATTTTAAAACAAAGGAGGAATCATACTCTTTCTTGTCTGCAACTGCTTTTTTCAAGCAAATATATCATGGACATTTTCCCATATTAATATATATTGAGCTACCATATTATTTTGATGTTTTAAATATATTTGTTTTTTTTAGACAAATATATAAACATATCAAGAAGAAAACAAAGCTCAACTCTTACGGTCCCAGTATACCCAGTGGATTAAAAAAAAAAAAAAAAAGGCACTGATTGAGTGTAGTTAGGAAATTCAAGCTGAATTGAGAGGTGCAAAGGCTCTTCCCGATCCCTTTGTGAAAGGAAACTACCCAGAGAAGTTTCTTGTGCTTTCCTTCCAGAAAAATAGTTTTCACACGTTATCCACACTCATGTATTTATTTGCATTCTTTAACGCATGCTGCCCTTTTCACTAATAAAATGTCTTCGTGTGCTTTGTAACAGTACAAAGATAGATTATGTAACTCATTTTAGCAACTGCAGAGTCTATTTTGTTGATATACTTGGTTTAACCCATCTCCTACTGGGCTATTTCTAATTTTTGGACATTACACAGTTTTGGTAAAATTCTGCCGAATTTCTCTTCCAAAACATCGGACACGGGGAGGAGAGTATTTTACAGTGTGGACTCTTCCAACTGAATAGCACTTCGGTAAAATTCTGCCAAGGTCCTTCTAAAAAATGTATCCATTTATATAAAATAGTAATGTGCAAGTGTTTCTACACTGTGGTTTTTCTGAACGAATAGTGTACGGAAGGTACACATTTCTCAAGACAAAAGCAGTCGTTGTTTTCAAGATTGCTGTAGTCAGTATAGGACTTACTTGTGGTCTGATCAGTTTATACAGACATATTCTAGGGACAGCAAGTCAGTTCACTATGGTCTTCCAGTGCAGAAGTGGCCATGGAGAAAATTGCTCTGGGCATCTCATTAGGTGAAGGCCCATATGGGGACTAGAAGGGGGTTTGTTTACTTTAGAGTTATTTTATGTATTTATTCCCCCCCATTGTTTGTGCTCCCTATTTGTTCTCTGTGTCTGTCTGTTGTGTGCTCATCTTTTTTTTTAGGAGATACGGGGAACTGAACCTGAGACTCCCATGTGGGAGGGGAGGTGCCCAATAGCTTGAGCTCCCTGCTTGTTATGTCTCTTATGGTGCTCTCTCCTTTTGTCTCCCCGTTGTGCTATCTCGTTGCGTCATCTTGTGCCAGCTCGCTGCACCAGCCTGTTGGCAACAGCTTGCTATCTTGCTCATCTACTTTAGGAGGCACTGGGAACCAAACTCGGGGCCTCGCATGTGGTAGGTGGGCACCCTACTACTTGAGTCACATCCACTTCCCTAGAAGGGGGTTTAGAGAGTGCCATGGGTAGCCAGGTCTAAACTTGAATTTCAATGCCAACTGAAATTATGGTACCTGGAATATTTTCTTTCAGCCTTTATACGCTAGAATATGGCAGAGAAATTCAGATATTTCCTCCATTTGAAATTTTCACGTAGTCCCTCTGGAGATTTCTGAGGTTCACATTTGGCAGCCCTTGATTATTTTGGTGCTGTTAATATTTCTTATTGTTTTTGTTTTTTTTTCCTGCTGCAAAACGCTTTATTGTTTACACTTGGTTCAGGGCTTGTTAGAGGGCTACAAGATGGCAGTTAGAAAGATGCCTCCTGGCTGGAGGGGCTCAGGCAGGAGCCTGGATGCTGGGGGAAGAGAGCCCTCCCCCACAGCCTCTGGGCTCCAGAGGCTCCTAGTGGAGCAGTGCTTGAGGGTGAGTCTTCCAAAGAGATACTCACCCAGCCCCGCCTGCGGGCCAGCAAGCCTGCAGAGGTTGGTGAGGTGGTCGCCTATCTCGTTGATCAGTTTCACCTCCTCATCTAGGAACTGGTTCTCCAGGAAGGCACAGAAATGGGCGTCTGCGTTGGCAGATCCCAGGGCATGTAGATCCAAAAGGGCCTGGTTCAGGGACTTCTCCAGGACCAAGGCAGCTTCCATGGCCTCCAGGGTATTGCCCCACTCATCTTTGGAAGGCTTCTGTACATTAGACAGAAACAGGTTCAGTGCTTTCCACACGCATTTCCCAGAGAACTCCCCGAGTGGGGTGGGGGACCTGGAGCCAATATTTCTTATTGTTGATGTGAAATTTATTTGGAAGCTGATCCTCTCTTGTATCTCTTGATAATGGCTGATGTGTAGATTGGCTCAGTCCTTTGTTCAACACCTTGGCCTCTGGTCTCCTGTTTTTCTGTGTATTTATTCCAGATCACACCTAGTGGATGTCTTTGAAGTGACTGAAGAAATGAAGCACCTGGAAATGCCTGTGTGGTATTTTGTCAGGTTAGGTCAAAAAAGATGTGTGTTCTGATAAGCTGCATGCCCAAATTAGGGACAATTTGGAATTACATTTCTGTGGCGCTTGTTAGTGTGAACCTAGAGAGAATTCATTGGAGTTGGGAATGCCTTGCTTACCCTTCTGCTGCTCCTGATGAATGGCTCCGCTTTCTTTGGCGGGCATGAAATACATAATGCAGGGCCCCAGTTTGGGAGCCTTGGCTTGAGGTCAGCAGCCTCCAAATCCAGGTTCCACCACTCGTGAGCTAGGTGACTTTAAACCAGTTATTTAATTCTTTTTAAGTGTTTTTCTTTGTCTGCGAAATATGAAGAGTAACACTGACCTCATAAAATTGGTGGCAGAATTCAAAGGGTCATGCATGTGAAGTGCTTTTAAAGTACCTGGCACAAGGCAAGTAAGCTCTTAATAAACAGTAGCTATTAATGGTTCTTGGAGTCAACACTAGTGAAGCGCCTGGGGGTTTGAAGTAGGCAGGCTTAAACACTTGGGACTTGCTTGTTTACTAAATGTTGGGGTTTCTAATTGTGTGCTGAGCCCTGTGATATGTGCTGCAGATTTAGACCCAAATCAAATAGCCCTAGCCCTCACCTCCACAAGCAAAGATAGACACCTCCCTGTGGGGCAGGTGCATTTGAGCTCTTTTTGTCATCCATCTCTCTCTCTGAGGTAAACACCACTGCGGAGGTCTTTTCCAGCTAACAAAAGCGTCTGATTACTGGCTGCCACCCTGTGCTGAGTCAGTTCAATTCTTGGAGAATTTTAGGTGAATGTCTTGGAAGGAATGAAGGTGGATATATGTTAAGGCAATTCTTGGATTCCACCTGCAAGAGGGGTGCTGCCGCTGAGTGTGCACCACTGATTTGGTGTTAAGTGGATGTGAATGTTCCATTTGGCCACTGTAGGACTCAGAGAAGCCTCTTTTACCTCTTTGAACCTCAGTAGTGCCACATAGTGATGGGACCTATCCCAGCATTGCTGTGAAGATAGACGTAATTCTTGTAATGTGTTTGGCAAAGCGCTGGACACCTGTTTAATTCAGAAGCAATATAAGGTATTCTTTACTGGTATAGGTATAAGTATTGGTATATAAAGTATAAATGTAAAACTTCTATATTGCTCAGTTGACCTTAAAAAATATTGTTAGTAAAGCACTTTTTTGTATAGTACTGTAGATTTTGGCACGTACCATTGCAGACTTCTGTACACAGGTTTGTTCTTCACGGTGTATCTTTATAATAAAATAGTTCTGTCAAAAAAATAATTATTGTAACAGTTACTGTACAGACTTGTTAAAACCATGGCTGATACTCCAGAAAGGCACAAAGTAGAAAATGAAAATCATTCTTTTATTCCTGCTATCCCTGTGCAAGACCCACTTTCAAGAGGTGAGTGCTGCTTGAAAACAATTTTGTTTTTCAACCGATGGAAGTATTTTAACCATGCATATGAGGTCTAAACCTAAAGTGGCCATTGGAAAACAAATGATAGGACTGTTTATAGTTATACTTTAATGTAAATAAAGATAAGTAAAAGACATTTTACACATGGTTTCCAGCATTAGCACTTCAGCTCTTTCCTGTCCTCTTAAGGGAAAAAAAGCCATTGTAATTCTTTGCACATACTGGACAAATCATAATATTGTATTGGTAAAATTCATCAGTGGCAAAGCATAAATTTAATTGAGTGTTGCTCTCCAGAGATCTCAAAGCATATTAGGTACGGATAGATAATTTTGTGTTGACATTAGGGGGGAGGTTGGGGACTAGGGGCAAGATGGGACGATGCTCCCTATGATGTGAATTGGATAGGGTAAGGGGATAGTAATATGCCTTTATGATATTTTAGGAACTTAAAGGGGGTATGGTAGGGGAGATTTGGGGAGTTGTGAGAATGGAATTCCATTAGTGGGGACAAGGGGTCTGCGGGTAAGGTCTTTGTAACATTAGTTTGTTATAAATGAGTGACTACAGTTAAATATTTGCAGTGAGGACAGATGTTCCTCTTTTCCCTGTTGTTGAAATCACAGCTTGACAAACTTGTGAAAGCCCCTGGGGGATACTTGGCTCTTACCTTTGGGCTCTACTGGATTTGGTCTTGTCTGGACCAGTGGCCTGATGTCTTTAATTGTCCAAGAATTCCTCTAGTATCTGAGGCTTGGAAAAGAAGTATTATGTGGGTTCTGAGGTATATAGCCCTTTGGGTTTTGTTGCAGTGTGTTTAAATGCCCTCAGCCTTTTTACCATCCCCTCCCCCACCATACTCTCAATATCATTGGCTTTATCTGTTTTCATGAAAGAAAAGGTAGATTTGCAGAAGTTTGGTTGTTGGTGAACTATCTCTCTTTCTATAAATAAACACCCTGACCCCTCCCCCATTTTGGCATGAGATAATATGAAAAGAGCATAAATGTGACCTTAGCCCGTTACTTCACCTCTGAACCTTAATTTCCTCACCTGCAAATAGGGGGTGATAATAAGGATATCCATCTCAGCGGACTGTGAGGAAAAGTCTGTGTAGAGCTATAATTATTCAGGGAGCCTGATGGAGTATTTCCTCACTCAAAGGGAGAAATTAAATCCAGACTGGAATGGCTCGTTGCTAAGGAGTCTCCTTTGGGGCTTCTGAAGACAAGCTACTGTTGCCTCTTTTCTGCCTCAAGGCTGAACTGTGGGAGTGCCACAGAAGGAGGAGGGTTGGAAGAGGAAAATGCTTTAAGTGGGCTGTGCTGTGTGCCCCTCCAGGCATTCGTTGCTAAAGGCATCTGACTCCTAAAGAAGGATGTGGGGTCCTGCAGCACTGCTGGCTTCTCTGGACAGGATTACAGTTCTCATCTCCTTTCTAGCCTTTTGTCTGGAACTAGTTTATAAGGGACTGCTTTTGCTCTGCTTTTCAGTTCCCTGGGCACAAACTCAAAATGTGCTCCATAGAAATGTCAGATGGTACAGAAATATTGGTCCATGTGTAAAGATGAGTATACTAGGGTGTTGGTTGTAGCATTATTTGTCATAGTATAGAGCTGGAAATAATGTAAATATCTGTCGGCAATGGGTAAATAAAATATGGCACAACTACACAATGGATACTACATAGGCATGACAAAGAAGTAGATCAGTATGTGTTTTCTTGGGAAAATGGCCACAGTAAATTAAGGTTAGAAAGCTAGTTGTGTAACATGGTACATTTTCACATTTGTAGAAGAAAACTTGGAAGACTGCAATTCTGTCCTGATAGGGTTATGTAAGCTGAGAAGAGGTTGTGGAGGATATCCACCAATTTGTTAACAGTGGTTACCTTTATGTCCAAGGGGAGTGGCCTGATTGGGACTGGGCAGCTAGTACATCATTGCTAGTGAGACCTCAAACCACGGTGAGGCAAGAGTTTTGCCTAGGCTTCTTAATCTTCCTGGTCAGACCTTTCCCAAGTATGCTGGCTCCTGGTCTGGTGCTGGGGCCCTGATGGATCATGTGAATCTAACCGATTCAGTCATGGATGTCTGCTTATGTGTCAAAATCTTGCTGTTGGTCTGGTTAAGAAGGAACAATCCCATACAAATGCCATCTCCAATTTCTGTTGTTTATTAGATCAGACTTTACAGTGAAGAACATAGATTTAGGTGGCATTTGCAAGTACTTCTCAACTTGCTAATTGATCACTATTTGGAAGGGAAAAAGAAGGGAAAACTGAAATAGAGCTTTGTATTTTACATATGTCTATTAATTTACCAGGTGCTTGTTAAACTGGAAAGGAAGGCCAATCTGTAGTACATCTGTCTTTCCTTAACTATGTAGTGAAGTGATCTTTTTGTTTTTTCATTTGTTAAATTAACTGCTTATTCAAAAGGTAGGCTAGGCCAGTAGCTCTTTGCAGACTGCAAGATTTCTAGCCAGAGTCCTGTGGAATTTAGCCCAAGACCATCTGCCTGTTTGCTAGGTGGGTAGGGTCTGACCCCAGGCTCCCTGGAGAAAGGTGTAACAGAGTTTAAGTTGGTCACGAGTGATGACAAGGATCACCAGGACCATCTAGCAGGTGCTGTGGCCAGCCCAGGGAGGTTCAGGAAAGACCTCTGTGGGTTAGGAGCTTAGAGTGGGCACAGACATGGAATGCCATGTCAAAGTAAAGACCGTTTCACAAGTGACACGATGTGAGCTCAGATCCCACCCTCAGGCCAGACTTGGACTTCACAGTCACCACATTCACCTCAAGTTCCAGGAATTCTGCCAGAATGGCCAGTGGTGTGGCATTTGTGCTGGGCCTCAGGGCTTGTTGATGGCCCTGTGGTCGTCCCTGGGGCACACAGCATGGACTGCATAATAACCGCAGCAGGCATTATTTCTCTGGTGTCCACTTAGTGCTGAGCGCTGTGCAGAGTGCTTTCTTTTTTTTTTCCCATAAAGATTTATTTATTTATTTATTTCTCCCCTCCACCCCCCACCGGTTGTCTGTTCTCTGTCTATTTGCTGCTTGTTTCTTTGTCTGCTTCTGTCATTGTCAGCGGCATGGGAATCTGTGTTTCTTTTTGTTGTGTCATCTTGTTTGTGTCAGTTCTCCGTGTGAGTGGCACCATTCCTGGGCAGGCTGCACTTTCTTTTGCGCTGGGCGGCTCTCCTTATGGGGCGCACTCCTTGCGCATGGGGCTCCCCTGCGTGGCAGGGCACTCCTTGCACGCATCAGCACTGCACGTGGGCCAGCTTCACACGGGTCAAGGAGGCCCGGGGTTTGAATCACGGACCTCCCATGTGGTAGACGGACGCCCTGACCACTGGGCCAAGTCAGTTTCCCCAGAGTGCTTTCTTTGCACCGTTTGACTTAATGTGGGCAAGAACAGACCCGGGAGTCACGCGGACCCGTGTTCAAATTCAAGCTGTGTGACTCCCTAGCTCATTGACTCTGGGCCAGTCATTCAACCTTGCTGAATGAGCCTCGATTTCTTGTCTATAAAATGGGAGTACCAATATTGTTCTCTTAGTGATTTTTCTATAGTTTTCTTGTTTCCAAGAACTGTCTTAAAAATTCAGTTTTGTTCAAATGTTTTCCATTTTAGAATTCATTAAATACTTTTCCCTTTTTCATTGTTTCTGCTTACCTTTACATTTAATTGTGTCTTTTTCTGGCTTCTTAAATTGAATGCTTAATTTCTTTTTTTTTTTTTTTTAAAGATTTATTTATTTATTTAATTTCCCCCCCTCCCCTGGTTGTCTGTTCTTGGTGTCTATTTGCTGCGTCTTGTTTCTTTGTCCGCTTCCGTTTGTCTGCTTCCGTTGTCGTCAGCGGCACGGGAAGTGTGGGCGGCGCCATTCCTGGGCAGGCTGCTCTTTCTTTTCACGCTGGGCGGCTTTCCTCACGGGCGCACTCCTTGCGCGTGGGGCTCCCCCACGGGGGACAGACACCCTTGCGTGGCACGGCACTCCTTGCGCGCATCAGCGCTGCGCCTGGCCAGCTCCACACGGGTCAAGGAGGCCCGGGGTTTGAACCGCGGACCTCCCATATAGTAGACGGACGCCCTAACCACTGGGCCAAAGTCCGTTTCCCTGAATGCTTAATTTCATTGCTTTTTTTTCTGTCAGGAATTTAAAGTTTGTAGGTTAAATTTCCTGAAACAAATTTGCCTTTGTTTATAGATTTTGGTATGTAGTGTTCTTCATTTGTGTTATTTCCTAGATATTTTGCAACTTTGGTTTTGAATTCCTCTTTGCTTCAGAAGTTTTTAAATAGAGTTTAGAATTTCCAGCTGTTGGGGTTATTTTTATTTCTGCTTTTTTTAATGTCTTCTTTTATTGCACTGTGGTCAGAGGTTTTGTGATTTTCCTTATAATATATAGTCACTTTCAGAATATATAATTTTCTGTTTTTAGTGGACTTGATCAATCAAGGTGTAGAGAGTTCTGTGGTTTTTTAAAAATTTTTTGTTTTTTCTAATGTTTCATATTTTAGAAAGATTTCTAATCTTTAGAAAGATTTAATATTACAGTGCATATATAGGATCATGCCAGTTATATTTTCTTTGTGAAATGCTCCCTGCCCCCACTCTTAGAAAATGGTTCTTTGTTATGCTTCATATACTTTTGTGTCTGGCTTCTTTCACTTACCATTGTATTTGTGAGTTTCACCCATGTAGTTGGGTGAGTTTTTCCTCATTGTATAATATCCTGTGGTATACATACAGAATTCAGTATATCCATTTCACTAATGATAGACATTTAGTTTCTTTTCCTTTTGGACTGTTGTGAGTAGTGCTGCTATTAATATACATGCCCTTTGATACGTATGTGTGTATGTGTTGTTAATCTAGGGATGTATAGGGTCACAGGATAGATGTATGTTTAGTTTTAGTAGATGGTTGCCGGTTTTCTAAAGTGATTGCACCAATTGGCACTCCCACTAGTAGTTCATAGAGAATTGTCCTTGTTCCATATCCTCACCAGTATTTGGTATTGTTGAGACATCAGTTCTCCCCAAATTCGTCTCTAGAGTCTATGTAATTCCTATCAAAATCCTATGTGGTGTTTTTTTTTTTTTGTCATTTTGTTTTGTTTTTGACTTGAAAATTGACACACATCCAAAAATTTGTATGAAAATGCAAAGGGCCAAGAATAATCAGAGCCACCTTGAAGAAGAACAAAACTGAATATATCAGATATCAAATCTGACATTTGATATACCATATATCAAAACCTCATAAAAGCTAGGGGTGGATGTGGCTCCAGCAGTTGAGTACCTGCCTCATAAATGGGAAGTTCTGGGTTTGGTTCCCAGTGCTTCCTAATATAAAAACAAACAGAACAGACAAACAGAAGAACAAACAGAAAAACAATGAGCAGTGCACATTTTAGGAGGCATCCCAGATGCCTCCAAAAATGAAAACAAACAGAAAAATAGTGAGCAAAATCAACAAGCAGGTAAGGGAGCCATGGGGGAAGCAGAACCTTATAAAAGCTGAGGTACTTAAAGCAGTATGAGGGAAGTGGACTTGACTCAGTGGATAGAGTGTCTGCCTACCACATGGGAGGTCCACGGTTCAAACCCTGGGCCTTCTTGACCCATGTGGAGCTGGCCCACGCGCAGTGCTGATGCGCGCAAGGAGTGCCGGCCACGCAGGAGTGTCCCCCGCATAGGGGAGCCCCACGCACAGGAGTGGTGCCACACACACGGAGAGCTGATGCAGCAGGATGACGCAACAAAGGGAGACACAGATTTCCGGTGCCGCTGACAGGAATGGAAGCAGACACAGAAGAAGATGCAGTGAATGGACACAGAGTACAGACAACTGGGATGGGGGGGGGTGGTTAGGGGAAGGGGAGAGAAATAAATAAAAATAAATATTTAAAAAACAGTATGATGTTGGCAAAAGAACTGACAAATGGGTTGATGGACTAGAACACAGATTTTGAAACAGACCATACATTGCAACTTGATTTATGACACAGGGAAATGATGATCTTCTCCAAAACAAAACGCTGGGAAAATTAGATTCTCCACATGGAAAACAATCTTATCTTCAACCTCAAAAGACTGTGATTTTTATATCAGATATAAAAATGGTTTTAGGTAGTTAGTAGCTCTCACTATGAAAGATAAAGGCTCTAGAAGAAATATAGGAGAATATCTTTGTGATCTTGGAGAAGGCAGATTCCTTTAAATCAGGGGTTCATAGCCAGAGCTCCGTGAGCTTGAGTTGAAATTCAAAAAAACATTATTCTTGTGGGGAGTACGGGTGTGATGTATTTATTAAATAGTACATAGTATAACGTGTGGACTTCATAAGGGAACAAAAAAGTTTAAGAACCCTTGCTTTAAATCAAACCCACAAACACTAACCAAAATAGAAAAGATTGATACATTGAGCTACATTAAAATTTGTATATTTACTTTTCTTTTTTTTTTCTTTTTTTTTTTAAAGATTTATTTTTATTTTTTTTTATTTAATTCCCCTCCCCTCCCCCGGTTGTCTGTTCTCTGTGTCTTTTTGCTGCGTCTTGTTTCTTTGTCCGCTTCTGTTGTCGTCAGCGGCACGGGAAGTGTGGGCGGCGCCATTCCTCGGCAGGCTGCTCCCTCCTTCGCGCTGGGTGGCTCTCCGTACAGGTGCACTCCTTGCGCGTGGGGCTCCCCTACGCGGGGGACACCCCTGCGTGGCACGGCACTCCTTGCGCGCATCAGCACTGCACATGGGCCAGCTCCACACGGGTCAAGGAGGCCCGGGGCTTGAACCGCGGACCTCCCATGTGGTAGACGGACGCCCTAACCACTGGGCCAAAGTCCGTTTCCCTGTATATTTACTTTTCATAAATAGTCTGGTAATGTGCATTAAATACTGTTTTCAAATTGTCCAGATATATCAGATAATGTCAGATCCACTCCCCCCTTCCAAAGCCTTCTGTCCTGTTCTTGTCAGAACTGATTGCTCCCTTGCCTTTGTGGCACAGGTGCCATTTTGGACTTCCATTGGTCATCATTCAATTGTCTTTGCCCTTCTACCTTATTGGATCCCTTGTTTCCTGGATGTGGTGTATTATTACCTGTGTATTGGTGTATTGGATCCCTTGTTTCCTGGATGCGGTGTATGTTGGTGATTTGGGCATCAAGTACCAGCAACAGTCTTAAATTTTCTATTAAGGACATTTATTGGCTCATGTAAACAGAAGTTCAGAAGTAGACAGGTTTGGAATTGGTTGATCCAGTATTGTCACCTAGGTTCCAGGTGTCTTGCTTGCATAGATTGTGCATCCATTCTCAACCAGTCACTAGCTAAGGGAATGGGTTTCTCTTAGAACAGGCAGGCCCAGCCCTGGAACTCATGGGCTGCTTGGGGAAGGACAAAATTGCTTCTGTTAGGAAAATAAAAGGGAGAATTAGCTGTTGGGTAAGCAAGCTACAACATTTGCTTCTCCCTTGGTTTGCTCCTTTATTTTGTTAGAGGACGTTGTCACTGGCAACTTGCTGAAAAGGAAGTTTTGAGTCCTTGTATGTCTGAAAAGGTCTTTTTCTATTCCCACCTTGATTGATATGGGTCAGCTGAGTATTACAGTCTAGTCTGAAAATCATTTCCCAGGGTGGGGAATGATGCTGGTGAGAAGCTCATCATTGTTGCTCATGAGAACTCTTATTGCAATTCTGTTCCTCCAGAAGCATTTAGGTTCTTTATCCCTAACTTTCTGAAATTTCATGTTGTACCTTATCTTCTTTTTACATCTGTTATTCTGAATACTGGGTGGCCCTTCATTCTTAGATACTTCAGTTCTGAGGGATTTTCTTTTATTTTTTATTTAATGATTTTTTCTTGTCTGCCTCCCCCCCACCCCCCAAAAATTCTGTGTTTCTGGAATTCCTAGTTAAATTTGGACTCCTGGATGAATCTTTTAAATTCGGGGGTGGGGGGTCCTAGCATTCATCTTGTTAACTTTTTCTGAGATTTTCTTGATTTAATCTTTAATCTGGATTAGAGTGGGTTTACTGGTATTCTACTTATAGAATTATCATGACTCTAGCAATGGAAGAAATTATATCCTTGATGTGGAGACAGTGACATGGGAATTGCTGAAGGCAGGGAGAGGGAAAAGGAGGTGTGACATGGCATTTTGGGGACTTGGAGTTGTCCTGAATAATACTGCAGGGACAGATGCAGGACATTATATATCCTGCCATAACCCACAGAATGGACTGAGAAAGAATGTAAACTACAATGTAAACTATAATCCATGCTTTGTAGCAGTGCTCCAAAATGTATTAATCAATTGCAATGAATGTACCATACTAATGAAAGAAGTTGTTGATGTGGAAAAGTGGGGGGTGTGGGGCATATGGGAACCTCCTTTATTTTTTAATGTAACATTTTGTGTGATCTATGTAAATTAAAAATATATTTTTAAAAATCTTTAATCTTCCACCTCTTCTGTCAAAATATTTTAAATAAGCTTTTTAGTTTAGAAATGTTTTGGTTCATAGAAAAGCTGGAGTTCCTTTATACCCTGCGCTGTTTTCCCAATTATAAATGTTTTACATTAATATGATGAATCAAATTAAGAAAGTGAAAAAAAATTGTTTTTGTTTCACGGGTGCAATGTCTTAATTTTCAGAGGATGTTAATGTTATATTGCTTTTTTTTTTAAACCTTTGGTTCCTGGCATTGTTTGTTTCCTTCAGGTTCTTTTGTTTGTCTATTTGGTCTTTGTCCCTCACATCTCTGTGATCTTAGCAGTCGTGTTTAAGAATGGGCACCTAAACTGATTGGAAACTGAGTTGGCCTGTCAGTGAGTCTTAACTGTAGGTTGGTTGGATGTAGGCCAGCCTTTTTTTTTTTTGACTCCTGAGTGTTAGTGTCTATAGGTTTTCTTTCTTTAGGGTTGATTTTTAAAGAGAAGAATCCTTCAGTCTTGTCTGCCACCCTCCTGTGAGGCAAGCAGCAGAGGGGGCCTGAGGCTTCCATGACTTGCTACTCAGGTTTTCACTTCACTTTCTTTTTTAACTCCCCCCCTCCCTTGGCCCTAGTGTTGTCAAGTCTAGAACTTTCGTTGTTTAGTTTATCCAGAGCAGGAGAGGAGGCGGCATTAGGGAAGTTTAGCTGTTGTACACACAGCATTTCAACCTCTCCTGCAGCACCTGTGCCTGCACCTCTCCCTTTCATACAAGGTATTTGCTACCTCCAGCCAACCTCCTGAGCTTTCTGGTGTTCTGTGAGTGAATGGGAGTTTTCTCCCTCTAGAAGTCTTCAATTTATAGTATCCTTCAATCTATTGATTCTTTGTTAAAATCTCTTATCTGCTGTCTCAGTCTTTTGAGTTCTCTGTCGTTTATTTTCATTTTAGGGGAGTTTCAGAAGGGTAAGCACTATGTCCACCGTCTTTCAGCCATGTTTAATCAGAACTCTCCTGTATTTTAACCACTGTCTTTATGAATTGAATGGAATTGAATTAAGGGCCATTCTGGGATGTGAGTGTGTGTAGATAGATACCCAATCGTTTATGAATGCATACATTTGTATGTATGTAGGTAGGTAAATTCATCTGACCAGTTGGCTGTCTGTTAGAACATCTAGATCTATGTCATTTGCTAGAATGGCTTCAGAGTACTGCATGCCAGAATTAAAGCTTGCTTGGGATGGCTGGTCATTTGTTACACCTTGCCTTACATATATGGAGAGCAAACTTCTCTCTCCTTTCCCTTCAGAACTCTTGAGAGTGGTAACCTGAAGGCCATTCTGGAGGTGAAGAGCCTTCAGCTGCAGCCACAGAGAGCGGGTGGGTTATGATGCAAATAACTGCACCTATTTGTTGAATTCCTTCTCTGTGCCACTGGGGTGCTAGTATACACTTTGTGACATTATCTCCAGTTCTTCTAATAGCCTTTTAAAGTAGATAGTCTGTCTCTATTTTGTAGCTGAAACAGCAATAATAAGGTAGGCAGAGGATGTAGAATATGAACTCACTAGCTCCTTTCCATTCTGGGAGTATGTAGAGAAAGCAACTATCTACAAGAGGAGATTCAGCCTCTGAAGGGATTGTTTGCCCTAGAGAAGCTGGTGAGTTACCTTTGGGTGGGGGTTTGAGTTTGTATAGTCTGTGGTGGCTATTATTTAGCAGATAATAGACACCCTTTCTTTTATCCACCCCCCCCCCCCTTTTTTTTTTCCCATCAGAGAATCTAAGAGGGCATCGGATGTGGGAAAGTAGCAAAGAATGCTTTTGCCTGGGCTAAAGAAAGTCACTTCCTGCCAAAGGCAGGCCAGCTTGATTTTCCTTCTCCTTTTGTGCCCAGATTCCAGCTTGCCTACAAGTGATGTCATTTCTACAGGAAAGACTTAGACGGATGAAAACAGAGTTGCTAGTGGGCTGCCCAGGATAGCTGTGGCTGGCTGGGAGCTCTTCCTCTTGTGTTGGTAATCAGCCCATCTGCAGGCCTGGCTAAGCTTCTTTAAAATCATTTTCATATATATTTTTTAACAAGTAGCAAATCTGTTTAAAGTTTATGTAAAATGTTTTATGACCTTTATTGCTGGATTCTTGAAATAAACAACACAGTAGAACAGAGTAGCACAGGCAGATAATTAAGTATTGCTGAATGGTAACA
This sequence comes from Dasypus novemcinctus, assembly GCF_030445035.2. NCBI lineage: Eukaryota > Metazoa > Chordata > Mammalia > Cingulata > Dasypodidae > Dasypus > Dasypus novemcinctus. Next base: position 85,751,167 of record NC_080680.1, on the reverse strand, counting down.
CTCGAATTAAGTGACTTGCTGGGTGAAAGAAATCGAGCAGTGTATCTGAGAGCTGGTTTATGGGTGATTTTTTTTCTCTATTCCTTTTGTTACTAAAAAATGAAATGGATAAACTGGCAATCTGGACTGGTATTATAAACACCTCTGTAATGTGGCATTCTATTGTAATATCTATGTGTGATTGCATTGAATGTCCTGTTTGTTCGCCTGAGGTGGGAAACCTTGAAACTGGGACATTTTTGTATTGTTTAAAATGTAGTTATAGTGGAAAGTTTATCTCAAGAGGTTTTCTTTCTGAGAATGAAAGTACATCTCTGTCTCCTGAGGATTAATTAAAGGGGTCCACCACAACAGATCCTAAACAGCTGTAAATTTATCTTCATAGATTTTGAAGATCTGTTCTCTTTATCAGCCCTTATGCTATGATATAACATTACAGGGGACGGGTCCCTGATGCATGGGAGGAGGTCGAAACACTTGTGCCGGGTCTGCCCAGCACCATTGCGGTGGGAGCCCAGAGGTGGGTAAGAGCAACTCTCACGGGCAAATTGGAGGCTCCATTCATTGCATAGTAGTTTGGAAAGGTGAGTCGTAGTTGTGTTTGTAAGGCAGACAGTGGCAGAAGGGTGGCAGAGAGGTAGACAAGAACAGAGCACAGCAGCAGTAGCTGCTCTTGGTTGAGAAAACCGTCTAAGGGCCAGGACAAAGGGTTAAGTGCTCTGTATTCATTCTCTCATTTATTCCTACAACAGACATGTGAGGTGGATAAAAGTGTATTTGTTTCTATTTAATCCCCTAGGAAACGGGCCCAAAGTCTGTAACCATAGAGGTGAGATGCTCACTCTTAGCAGGATGAGACTGAATGGTCATGAGAATTAGGGATGGGGTAGTGCCTTGTCCCTGCCTTTTTTCTTAAATTTCTGTTGCTTTCCCTTCAGAGGGCAGTATGTAGTCGTCTTCTGGTGGTTATTAATGTCTTCTCTAATGAACCACTGGGATACCAGAAACCCCACTTTCACCATTTTGTTTTCCTCTTAGTCCTTATTTTTTCTAGGAGAGGTTTGTGCTGTACTTGCTGGACTTCTGCAGGTAGAATGATACAGTTGTGTAACAGAACCCAGTCTTTATAGATAAGCAAACTCCTTACTATGAGGGAACCAAGGAATGTGGGCCTCTATGGCTTTCTTTTATTTATTTATTTTATTTTTTCCCCAAATTCTACTCAATTTATTCATTTTTTTAAAAGATATATTAAAAAAAAAATGAGGTCCCCATTCGCCCCCACCGCCCCCACCCTCTATGGCTTTCTTGAAAGCCATCCCTGCTTTTCTGATTAGTGCCATGTAGGGAGCCTCTGAAAGCTAGAGGTGTGGAGAATGGTCACTATGTCGCTGAGTGCAACAGCTGAAGTTTCCCTTCAAAACCCAGCTAAGATCTTCCCAACCCAGCCAGCCCTACTATCTATGTTGAAAACTCTTTTTGTTGATTTAAAATTGTAATATATTCATCTCCATTTCTGCTTCACATTCTAGATCAGGTCAGCAAAGTGCAGTCCCAAATCTGACCTTGTTAGTAACGTTTTACCAGCACAAGGCTATGTGCATGTACTTACCTATTGCCTGTGACTGTTTTCATGCTTCAGTGGCTGTATTAGGCAGGGTTTAGTTGCATCAGAGACATTATGGCTAGCAAAGCTATATCTGGCTTTTTACAGAAAAAGGTTGCAGACCCTGCTCCTGGAGAGCAATGATGGAGTTGCCTTTGTCTTCATATCCCCAGCACCTGGTAGCTCAATGTCTGGCACACGTAATGGTCAGTAAACATTTGAGGATTGTCGTAGGTGATGTGACACCTTCCTTACGTTAAAATTATTTTTGCTTTGGCTTGTTGGAGAAGGATAGATTTACTACTAATCTTGTGCCTGGAGTTCATGGTGAAAATGAGACTTAGCGAAGTATGGGGTAACATATAGTGCAAGTAAACTGTTAAATGACCATGTCCTTTCCTGGCCCATGTAGTTGTTTTCTAAAGTGTTTATCCAGTCTGTTCTCAAATTCCATTCCTTTCGGATCATGATTTTTGCTGTGTTTTGTCCCGGAGTGGGATCTTTTCTTCCGTCCTTAGACATTCTGCCTTTCTTTCTCCCTACCCCCAGGTTGGAGTCTTTAGCTTGTGCTTTACAACTGTGGCAGTTATTGTGCTGTACTTGTATTTTTTGTTTTTGCCTAGCAGATTGTATGTCTTCCCCAAGCGTCTACCTGTGCTCTGAGAGGGTAGGGCTTGGGCAGGAACACACAGTATCAGCGACTGAAGGAAAGAGCTGTGTCCTTGGTGAATATCTCCAGGTATTCTGAGGACTGAGGACAGAATCTGAGGGTGGATGATTTTGAATGAATGCTGTTAGAATTTGAGAGACCTATAAAAAGTAAATAGCCTGGATTTGCCTTGGATGAAAGTCTAGCATTGGCATAAATAAAATGCTTGTCTTTGAAGTCTTTTTCTGGTACCATTACCTGTGCAGTAGGCCAGAAAATGACCATTGAACCTGGGTTGATTTATATCGGAACCATATGCGTCATTTTTTCTATCTTGCACCCTCCCACAGGTTAATCAGAAGCAGCAGCAGCAGCAGGGGCCTGAAGTTGGGATCCCCAGGCAGATAGTCTGCAACCTGGTGGTGTCCCAACTGGGCCCTGGGGCCCTGGGGCTCTAGTGCTCTGTAGCTTTGTAACTTTGGACAAGTTATTTCTCTATTTTGAACCTTAGTGTCCTTCTCTGTAAAAACAGGCTGATAACAATATTATTTTCCAGAACAGGCTGTTGTGAGGAGTCAAAGAACTAGGGCTTAGTGGGGTGCCCAGCTTTCTGGAATGCTAGTGGCCACTGTGATTAGCACTGAATTTGTAGCATTTGTGGTTCCCCAGTAGGATACAGTCCATCCACAAATCACCTGGTCAGGCACCTGATACTGACTGGTCCCTAAATGTGGAGTGAAATCAGTCCTGTTCCCCAGAAATGGCTTTTGCTAAAATGGGAGCATAGGGAGATTTTTCCTCTGGTGAGCAGATAGCAGATGAGAATCTCAGTAACCTGTTTGACAGGTGGGACTGCTGTCTGGTGAGGTGGAGCTTGGATATTAAATTGCCTTTGTTGGTGACTCTTTCTGGTTGTTTCTGTTCCAGCAAAGCCTGGGCCTCTCAGAGCACTTTGTTGATAACTTGTGAAAATTTGTAGACCAGTGTTGACTTTTTTTTTTTAAACTTTGTGGTTTTTTTATTGTCTTTTTTAAAAGATAAATAGATCACACAAGTATTCACTTTTAAATGTTCTTTTCTTCATTCAAAGCTATCTTCATGTGAATTAAAACACACACACACCCTCTTTTTTATTAGTGAAGTTGTGAACTTACAAAAAAATTATGCATACTGTGCATATAACACCCTTCCACCAACACCTTGCATTGTTACAGAACATTTATTACAGATTATTAGAGAACATCATCAGGCTGTTACCACTAACTATAGTCCATTGCATACATTCGTATTTTTTTTAATACTCCCCCTATTAGCACAGTGCCTTCTTTGACATTGATGCAAGAATTTTACATTATTGCTGTTAACTATAGTCCACAAGTTACATTAATTGTATTTTTCCCATGCATCTCCATATTCTTACCACCTTGTAATAGTGATGTACATTTGTTTTAGTTTATTTAAAAAATTCTTGTATTTGTACTGTTAACCACAATCCTCATCCGCCTCTGGGTTTTCACGTGTATTTTTAGGCTTTTTTTTTTTTCCCCCCCTCCTCTCTTTTTTTTTTTTTCTCTGCATCTGCTTAATGGAGGTATTTTCTGTTAGGCCAGCTATTTGCAAAATGTTCTAGTACCCCATGGAAATGGTGGGGCAGGCTACTATGGGAAAGGAGGGGTTCCGAGGGGTAGAGGTCTAGATGCAGGCAGGACTCCTTCCCAGCCAGGGCACCATTGCCTTGTTATCTGTATTATGTATAATACTGAGGTTCCAAATTAGGTTTTGTTTGGAAAACAAACAATTCTATTGCCTATAGAAGGGTGAGAAAGCAGTGTGAAAGCCATTGCTGTGAACCAGGGTAGGTCTGTGCTCACTTGCAGGGACCTGGTATGTTTTAGTCAGTTCTTGTCCTTCAGATCCAGGCATGACGTTAATGAACACACCTCTAGCCTTTTGAGAGGCATGTTCTCTTGCCTTGGCTGGCTTCTTGGTTTGCACCCAGATGTTCAGGTGTGCTTTACTCCTGCCATTAGACAAGAACAGTATAGCTTGGTAGTGTGCGTTTGTTTTGATGGATAAAAACACTCAGCAGATAATTGGAAGCTGGTTAAGCCCTTACTAACAGTATTCTTGGCCAGATGTTTATGAAAACCAAACTGGCAAGCAGAATTGCCAGGTGGGTGTGGCCTGGGTTAGGCCCCACATAGCTCACTGATGCAGTGGAGATACATACTGAGGAAACCGAATGACTTTTTTTTTTTGGTTTTGTTTGTTTTGAATCTGTGTCCAACACAGTTTGGTTTAATAAATGAACCCTTGAATGCTCTAAGGCAGGCATTGGTAAACTTACCCTGTAAAGGGCAGGTAGTAAATATTTTAGGCTTTGTGAATCATACATGGTCTCTGTTACATATTCTTCTTTGGGTTGATTAATATGCTGACTCCTTCTCTAAAGGAAAATTGGGGTTGGAAGAACCTCCATCTATGCAGTCTTATGGTGAAGAGTTTAAATCAACAGGTTTCATACTCTCTTCCCCAAAGGTGCTGTTTCCACAGCAACAGTGACTCAGTTACATTTCCTCTTAGCACCCCAAGTTTAAGTGGGAATATAGAATCCCAGGTGTGTGGGAGAAAATGGCTGATTTGACAGGAAATCATTAGTAATTCCGTAGTTGTATGCTACTAACACTGATGTGTTCGATTTAATGGGAAGACATGGTTCAAGCAACAGTTATAGACCAATTGACATCTCTAAGATACAATTTTAACTAAATTCCCTGGAGAGTGGCTCATGTTTGTTTTTTTGTTTTTTTGTTTTTTTGTTTTTTTGTTTTTTCAGGGGTATAAGGGGTGGGTATGGTGGGTAGAATTCTGGTTTCTAGGTGCAGATCTGGCCGTAGGAGTTTCCTGGGGATGGGGTGGGAGGATAGTTCTCAGAGAAGGGTGTGGTGGCACCAAGTGGACCCTTCAAGAACTTTTCTGTGTCTACTCTAACCTCTTACCAGTCCCAGATAATACAGAGTCAAAGAAAGATCTCTTTGTATTCGGTGACCTTACAAAAGGTAGAGGACTAACAGATTTTAGGAAGACTCTCTAGCACTATCTATTTTTTTTTTTTTTGTATTTTCTGGTCTCAGAATTAAGTGACATGTAATTTTAAAAATCAGGTGTATTAAGGGCTGGGGATTGAACCCAGGACCTCTTATGTAGGAAGTCAGTACTCAACCACTGAAGCACATCAGCTTCCCTGAGTTGGTTTTTTTTTTTTCCCCCATTTGTTTTACTTTTGTTTGTTTTTGTTTTTTCAGGAGGCAACGGGAACTGAACCTGGGACTTCCCATGTGAAAGGCAGGTGCTCAACTGCTTGAGCCACACCTGTTCCAGTATTAAAATTTAATGTGGAAATTTGATGGCCTACAATTGCTGATAATTTTTCCTCCTCTTACCTCTGCTTGTTTGGTTTTCAATTTAGTAAATAGCTAGTTATCTGAATTTATATTAATAATACCAAATCTATAGTCCTGCAAGGGGTGTGATTGAGAAGGAAACACTTGAAACAGAGCAGAGGACACCATGATTTTATTTGGAAAAGTTTAGTGGTTATCTGAAAGCCATAGTTGGGGACAGCAGAGATCTAGCTGCAGTATAGCATTTTTCATTATTGTGCCAAAGTGAAAGATTTTAGAACACACTGTTAATTAGCTCCAAAATCCATCATCTCTTTATGCTGGGGCCTGTACTGTATGACAGACTGAGCTTAGTGCTAGGCACATGTTAATGACTAGTAAAAATGTGTTGAATAAAAAAAATAGTGTATTAATTTTCTATTATGGCTATATTTCCACCAATTTGGTGGCTTTCAAACAACTCAAATGTATTATCTTACAGTCCTGGAGGTCAGAAGTCTGAAAAGAGTCTTATGGTGCTAAAATTAGTATTATCAGGGTTGCATTCCTGCTGGAGGCTGTAAGGGAGAATCTGTTTCTTTGTCTTTTCCTGCATTCCTTGGCTCATGACCCCTTCCTCTGTTTTCAGATGGCATCATAGCAACATCTCTTCTTCAGTCATTATATCTCTCACTCTGATCCCCTAGCCTCACTCTTATAAGGACTCTTGTGATTGTATTAGACCATGTGGATTATCCAAGATAATCTCCCATTTCAAGATCCTTCTCTTAATCACATCCCCATTTCAAGATCCTTCACTTAATCATATCTTCAAAGTTCCTTTTGCCTAATTCACAGGTTCTGGGGATAAGGAAGGATATCAGCATCTTTGGGGGGAACCATTATTCTTCCTACCATAACAAGTTTGTAAAAAGGGAGGGTTGAATAAAGGGTCCCTAAGTAATTTCTATTATATTCCATGGAATAGTCTCCAACTAGTATTTTTTTTTAAAAAGGCACATGTGCTGTCCTTCCACCTGGACCCTGGATCCCTCTTCCCTTTGGTAGATACCCCCTGCTCTGGCTTTAGGTCTCCTCAGGGACGCGCTCCAAGAACACCAAGGCTGGACCACGTCTCCTAGCTGTAGCACCTCTGTACCCTGCCTGGAGTCCTTTGAAAGTGTTTGTTTCAGGCCCCTCTTTTGGATTTAGGGTCAGCAAAAATTTTCTCCATGTGACTTTGTAGACCACTCAGGGCCTCTGTTGTACATTCTTTTTTTTTAAATATAAGAAATGTGAAAACAAGGACTATATAAAAACTGGCTGTTGGCCAGGGCCTGGGCTGATGTGGGGCCACCCCTGTTCTAGACTGTAAAGTCTGTGAGGGCAGGGGCCATGTGCCTTGTTCACTGTGGTAGCCCTACCACTGGCACAGAGTCCAAGCCCAACCAGTGTTTGTGTTCTTGTTACCCAGCTTTTGTGTTTCTTTTAGTCTCTGGTACTTTAGGTTTCTCCTCTGCTTCATGTGAACAGATTTAATTTAGGGTTCACTTTGTTGTGCAGTTCCATGGATTTTTAAAAATGTTTATTCTAGTAGCATATCTACAATCTAAAATTCCCCCTTTTAACCACATTCAAATATATAATTCAGCACTCTTAATTATATTCACAATGTTGTGCTACCATCACCACTGTCTATTACCAAAACTTTTCCATCATCCCAAATAGAAACTTTACATTTTAAACCTTAACTCTGTATTCCTTACCCCACCTTGCCCCTAGTAAACTGTGTTCTAGATTCTAACTCTATATTGTCTTGATGGAAAAGTTCAAATTGATTTATATTTGAGATCCTTTAAGTACAGGTCATTATGAAGCAAATAAGATTTGGTTCCTGTCCTCAAGGAGCTTATACTGAATCCTAGGGAAGGGATACTGTTATTATTAGTTATGACTTTTTTTGAGGGGGGGGTAGTATAGAAATTCAGTGGAGTCACCTGAGGGGAGAGATTTAAATATACAGTGATAACTTGGTGTACTTGTCATTAATTGGTTCCAGGAGGTATGATAAGTACCAAACAAATTTTTCCCATAAGGAATAATATAAATAAATTTAATGTGTTCCTAAACCAAAGACAGTGCTTTTTTTTAAAGATTTATTTATTTATCCCTACCCCCACCCGCCATTGTCTGTACTCTATATTCATTTGCTGTGTGTTCTTCTGTGGCTGCTTATCTTCTCTTCAGGCAGCAGTGGAACTGATCCTGGAACCTTTTAGAGTGGGAGAGAGAGGTTCTCAGTCTCTTGCTCCACCTCAGCTCCCTGAGGTGGTTTGCTGTGTCTTCTATTGTCTCTTCTCTGTCTTTTTTTGTTGAGTCATCTTGCTATACCTGCTCTCTGCTCGGGCCAGCTTACCGCACAGGTCAGCTTGCCTTCATCAGGAGGCCCTGGGAATCGAACCCTGGACTTCCCATACGGTAGTCGGAAGCCCAGTCGCTTGAGCCACATCTGCTTCCTGACAATGCTCATTTTTAAGGCAATATGTAAAAAGATAGAGTTGTATATCATTGCTTTACCTGAGAAGTAAACCTAAAAATTAATAAATACTTAGATTAAATAAAATCTTTACCTATACTGAGAAGAGTCCATGACCAAATGGAATGATGGGAGGAGAGTGGCGAAGAGGAGAGGTTAAATAAAATAAAATCTTTACCTGTACTGAGAAGAGTCCATGACCAAATGGAATGGTAGGAGGAGACTTGTGAGGAGGAGAGGTTACATGGAGTGTTGCTTGGAAGGAGAGTCCCTGTCCAATAGAACATCAAGCACTTGCACTTCTGCCTTTTTTCAGCTTGCACCACAGACTCTGACACACTCTGTCACCTTCACTAAAAACTTATCCAATGAGAACTTCTTCTGTCTTCTTTTCAGAATTCCTTGAAAGTGTGATCTTGTTTGGTCATTCAGTAAATTCACATTTCTGCTTGTCAGACCCTTGGATGGTACTTCTCCACAGTTTTGATCTTCTGCCCATTTTGCATACATTTTTAATAAAGGAACTAGGGACATCCTCCCTTATCCCCTCCTCACCTGAAGAAATCTCTTCAGCCACCTCTTGGTGCTGCTCCTTCTATAGTTCCTGCAGATACTCAATGCTGAACTCTTCACAATGTTCCTTCACTAACTCCTCAACATCAGCAGCATCAACCTCCAGACCCATGGATTGGCCCAAAGATACAGTATCCTGCACAACTGTACCTCTGTACTTGCAGGCTTGGGGTCAGCCTCAAACCCTTCGAAGTCTCTCTGAGTCACAGCTTCTGGCCACAAATTCTTCCATGCCAAATTCATTGTCCTATAAGAGACTTTATTCCAGGCCTTATCAATAAGGTAAAGGCAGTGCAGGATATTGAAAATGTTCCTTCCAGAATTCTGTGAGGGTCAACTGGGTACATAGGTGATCTTAAAGCACCTTTGGAAAAGTGCCTTAATGTACAACTTTTTGAAATTTAAAATGACCTGCTGATCCATGGGCTGGATGAGAAGAGTCGTACTGGGGGACAGGAACCATACATGGAAGAACCTGCACTCCAGTAAGTTATCCTCCAAACCTGGAGGTGGGCAAGTGCATTGTCCAAAACCAGTAAGTCATCCTCCCAACCTGGAGGGTCGCAGGTGCATTGTCCAAAAGTAGGAGAGCTTTCAGAGGCAAATCTTCCTCCAGCAAATATTTTTTCACTGAGGGACCAAACACTTCATTTATCCACTTGATGTAAAATTGTCTCGTGACCCAAACTTTGCTGTTCGCCTTCCACATCACATGGAGTTTGCTTTTTATGACATTACACTTCTTGAAAACTCATGGGTTTTCACGGTGATAGACAGGAGAGGCTTGAGTTTTAAGTCCCCACTAGCATTCCCACACAACAATAGAGTGAGCCTGTCCTTCGTTAGTTTGTGGCCTGGTAATACCTTCTCTTTTATAATACAGGATCTACTCGGCATTTTTTTCCCCAAAAAAATCCAGTCTCATCACAGTTTAAAATTTGATGGGGAATGAAACCCTCAGCATCTTGAAATTCATTGATGAATTCATCAGCAGCCTTTTTTAAAAAATTTATTAAAATGTATCTCTCATACATAAACATACGTAAACAATAAGTGTATAGTAGTTGTGAACTTAGAAAACAAACACATATAACATCTCACTCTACCACCAATAACTTACATTGTTTTTAAACCTTTTTAACTAATAATTAAAGAGCATTGTCAAAATATTACTACTAAACAAAATATTTTTCCCCTAACCAATCCTTTTATTATTTTTATATCATTTATGTATGAACATACATAAACAATTAAGTGTGTAGTAAAAGTTCTGAACTTAAAAAGCAAACATGCATAACATCATACATGGGTCCCATACATCAACCCTCTACCGACACCTTGCATTGTCATGAGACGTTTGTTAAAAATTGTGGAAGAATATTGTCAAAATCTTACTACTGGGAAGCAGACTTAGCCCAGTGGATTGGGCGTCCGTCTACCACATGGGAGGTCTGCAGTTCAAACCCGGGGCCTCCTTGACCTGTGTGGAGCTGGCCCACACGCAGTACTGATGCGCGCAAGGAGTACCCTGCCACTTGGGTGTCCCCACATAGGAGAGCCCCACGTGCAAGGAGTGCACCCCGTAAAGAGAGCAGCCCAGCACGAAAGAAAGTGCAGCCTGCCCAGGAATGGCGCCTCACACACGGAGAGCTGACACACAAGATGATGAAGCAAAAAGTAAACACAGATCCCCGTGCCACTGACAATAGACGCGGACAAAGAATAACACGCAGCAAATGGACACAGAGAGCAGATGGGGTGGGGGGGAAGGGGAGAGAAATAAATAATCTTAAAAAAAAAAAAAATCTTACTACTAATCATCGTCCTTAACATTTTGGTGTGTTTTCCCCCCAACCCACCTTATTATTTTTTAAATATAATTTTTTATAACAGAAGTTGTAAACTTATGAAACAATCATGCACATGTGTAGAATTCCCAAACAACATCCCTCCATCAACACACCGTGTATCATTTGCTACAGATAAAATAATATCATCTGATTGTTATCATGTCCATAGTGTACATTTGGTTCACATTTTCCATACTGCCTCTGTATCAACACAGTACATCTTTTGCATAGATGCAAGAATATTATTACTAACCACAGTCCATAGCTCACTCCAGCTGTATTTTTCGCATGCTTCTCCACATTCCCAACGTCCTGCAGTAGTGATATACATTTGTTCTAGCTAACAAAGGACACTCTTGCATCTACCACAATTCTCATCCATCTTTTGGTGTACCATGCTATCCACTTCTAGATTATTCTCTAGCATTCTGTCATTTGGCATTTACATAACTAGACTACCATTTTCAGTCACATCCCATCTATAAACTAGTTTTTACTCACTGTGTTACAATCCACTCTACATTTCCATACTTTTACAGTAAAGCTAATTAAAACTTATACATACATTAAACATCAGTAGTCCACTCAGTCTCATATCTCCTTTAAGAATCCACCATCTACCACCAGGTCTTGAAGATATTTTCCTATAATTTCTTCCAGAAGTTTTATGGGTTCTTGCTTTTAGTTTTAGTTTTTTGATCCATTTTGAGTTAATTTTTGGATAAGGTATGAGATAGGGGTCCTCTTTCCTCCTTTCAGCTATGGGTGTCCAATTCTTTCAGCACCTTTTGTTGAATGGATTGTTCTGCCTGAGCTGTGTGACTTTGACAGGCTAGTCAAAAATCACTTGACTATACATGTGAGGGTCTGTTTCTGAACCATAATTTTGGTTCCATTGATCTATTGTGTCTGTCTTTAGGCAAGTACCATGTTGTTTTTTAACACTGTAGCTAGGTAATATGATTTAAAGTCTGGAGATGAGGGTTCATTTTTCCTTTTTTATGATGTTTCTGGTTATTCTGGACCCCTTACCCTTCCAAATAAATTTAATGATTGTGTTGTCAATTTTTTCTTTAATGCTGGTGGAATTTTTATTGGGATTGCATTAAATCCGTGTATCAATTTGAGTAGAATTGACATCTTGATGATATTTAGTCTTCCAATCCATGAGCATGGAATGTTCTTCCAGTTGATTTGTTTTTACATTGAGTTGCAGTTTTCTGAATACAAGTGTTTTACATCATTGGTTAAGTTTATTTCTGACTATTTGAGTTTTATTTGTCATTTTATTTCCATCACTCTTTTGACACTTTTAGTTACTTTTATTGATATAATCTTCATTTCTAGACTCTCTTCCAGGCACCTCTCTCCTTTCTTTTCTTTTCAGGCTCTGGTGCACCGTCTAGTATTTCCTGAAAATACGGTCTCTTGCTTAGAAATTCTCTCAGTTTCTGTTAATCTGTGAATATTCTAATTTTGCCCTCATTTTTGAAAGACAGTCTTGCTGAATATAAGATTCTTGGCTGAAAGTTTTTCTCTTATAGTATCTAAAATATATCAGACCGCTGTCTTCTTGCCTCCATGGTTTCTGGTGAGAAATCACTTAATCTTATTGGATATCCCTTATATGTTATGCATTGCTTTTCTCAGAATTCTCTCTTTGTCTTTGGCCTTTGACATTCTGATGAGTATGTGTCTTGGAGTTGATCTATTTGGATTTTTTTGGATGGGAGTACGTTGTGCTTCTTAGACATGGATATCTATGTCCTTCAGTAGGGTTGGGAAATTTTCTACCATTATTTCTTAAAATATTCCTTCAGTCCCTTTTCCCTTCTCTTAACCTTCTGGGACACCCATGACATGTATGCAGGCCTTTTGCTGTCATTTAGTTTCCTGAGACCTTGTTCAGTCTTTTCCTTTCTTCATCTGTTCTTTTGTGTGTTTACCCTCAGAGGCCTTTTCTTCAAGCTCACCAATCCTTTCTTCTGCCTCCTCAAATCTGCTATTATATGATTCCAATGTTTTTTAAATTTCATTTATTGCACCTTTCATTCCCATAAGATCTGCTGTTTTTCTAAGTATGCTTTAAAGATTCTTTGTGCTCATCCAGTGTCTTAATATCCTTAATCTCTTTAGCCATCTCATTGACTTTATTAGGGAGATTTGTTTGAACATCTATAATTAGTTGTCTCAACTCCTTTATGTCATCTGGAGGCTTATCTTGTTCCTTTAACTGGGCCATAGCTTCCTATTTCTTGGTGTGGTTTGTAATTTTTTGTTGGTGTCTTCGCATCTGGCTTACTAGAATATTTTATTCTGGGTGCAATTTTTCTCTTTAGTTTAGGGCTTCCTATCGTTTTTCCCTTGCTGGTTGTGCAGTCGGAGTCAAACATGTAGTTGGTGCTATAAGCTGTGGAAGCTCAATGTGCCCTCATTGCGCCAGGGACCAGTGAAGCTGCTTCCAACTTTCTCCTTTGCTAGGGGTAGGGACAGAGTCACAGCTATGTGGAATAATCCAAGTGCAGGCCTAAACTGTAGTTGCCCAGAGAGACTGATAAAGCTTTACATCTTTCTCTCCTGCCTGGGACGGGGATGGAGATCATCAGCAGCCTTATTATTAGCACTTGCTACCTCATTGTGCCTCATAACACGATGACTATGGATGCTGTGTCCTCTTTTTAAAATCAAACCAGCTGTGGCTGGTCTTAAAAACTTCAACACTCTCATCACTTGGTTCTGATTTGTTTTTCAAAAGATGGGCATGCAACACTTTTGGTTTTCCACATATTGTGGCTTCTGATACACTGTCACCCACCAACTGCTTCTCGTTTACCCAAATTAATAACAGCTTTTCAACTTAGAGTGTTTGGGAATGCTGCTTTGTTACTGCTTTAACTCCTTTTGTAACGTCAGCCTTTTTTATTGCTTATTTATTCTTAATGATGGTGGAGACCGTTGTTCTAGGCATGATGTGTTGCCTAGCAAGATCAGTAATGTGAATGTCGCTCTCATATTTACTTATTATTTCTCTTTTTTTGCTCAGTGGTGGGTGTAGTAATTTTCTTCTCTGCTCAGTGCTGTCACTGCTCATTTTCTTAGGACCTGTATTAGTTAGCCAAGGGGTACTGGTGCAAAATACTGGAAATAAGTTGGTCTTTTTTTTTTTTTTTTTTTAAGATTTATTTATTTAATTCCCCCCCTCCCCCGGTTGTCTGTTCTCTGTGTCTATTTGCTGTGTCTTGTTTCTTTGTCCGCTTCTGTTGTCGTCAGCGGCACGGGAAGTGTGGGCGGCACCATTCCTGGGCAGGCTGCACTTTCTTTCACGCTGGGCGGCTTTCCTCACGGGCGCACTCCTTGTGCGTGGGGCTCCCCCACGCGGGGGACACCCTTGCGTGGCACGGCACTCCTTGCGCGCATCAGCGCTGCACATGGCCAGCTCCACACGGGTCAAGGAGGCCCGGGGTTTGAACCGCGGACCTCCCATGTGGTAGATGGATGCCCTAACCACTGGGCCAAGTCCGTTTCCCCAGTTGGTCTTTATAAAGGTTATTTATTTGGGGTAGGAACTTACAGATACCAGACCATAAAGCATAAGTTACTTCCCTCACCACGTGTTAGAGCAAGATGGCTGCTGACGTCTGCCAGGGTTCAGGCTTATTCGGTTCCTCTCTTCCGGTTCCTGCTTCTCTCTGGACTCAGGTCCTCTTATTTCTCCACAAGGTCAGTTGTAGACTATGAGGCTCTCTAAGGCTTTGCCTCTCTCCACAGGGTCAGCTGTAGACTATCAGGCAAATGGCTCTATCTCTCTCCCTGGGGTTTCTGCCGTGTCTAAGGAGCCGTCTCTATTCCTCTGTGTTCTCCTGGCTCAGGTCCTCTCTTCCCTGGGCTTGCTTCTCTTTCTTCTGTGTGCTGACTTCCTGGGGCTCCAAATCAAAACTGCAACATCAAAATCTTCCAGCATCAAAAAGCTTCAACTCTGTCTTTTATCTGTGAGTCCCCACCCACCAGGGGGTGTGGTCTCAACACCTAATGACGTGGCCCAGTCAAAGCCCTCATCATAATTTAATCATGCCCAGGTACAGACCAGATTACAAACATAATCCAGTATGCATTTTTGGAATTCGTAACCATATCAAACTGCTATAGGACCTATTATGAGAAAAAAAAAGCAAAAATACACAAAATGCCCTAATTCACTGAATGTGCTAGGGAAGAGTGTAAACTACAATGTAAACTATAATCCATGCGGTACAGCAGTGCTCCAAAATGTAGTCACCAAATGCAATGAATGTGCCACAATGATGAAAGAGGTTGTTGATATGTGGAGGAGTGGGGTGGGGTGGGTGTGGGGCATATGGGAACCTCTTTATATTTTTTTAATGTAATATTTTTATGATCTGTGTATCTTTTAAAAAATAAAAGTTAAAAAAAACACAAAATGACCACAGAAGCTGTTAAGACAGCAATGGGATTGCACAGGGCAAGAACTACTGTGTGACTAATGCATGACCCTTTGTTTCAGCTGGAAAGAGTAACAAGTCACAAAGCAACTGAAACCAACAAGTTCTAGCTTGTGTGTTGAGTACCAGACAACGAGTACCAGGACAAAATTTTTGAGTCAAAATGCATTGAGTACCAAATTCGATGAGTTTCAAAGCAGTCGAGTACCAAGGTATGACTGTAAAGCGAAGTGTTGTGAAAGCCCAGAGTGAGGAGGCTACCAGGTCTTGGTCACCAAAATCTGGATTTGCACCCTTGGCCGGTTTCCATTCCTGTCATATATTCTTTGCTTCTCATATAAAAAGGCAAACACTGGGGAAGGCTGCTGCCATTGAGTGGCTTCTTACATGTAAACTTGGAAGCAATGGGTATTTGTGGGAAATTTTGGTGGTTCCTTTCTTCTTTGTGCTGTTTTGTCCTATCCTTGGCAGTATATTTAACATCCCTGGACTTGGCTACTGAATGTGTGTAGAACTTCTGTGACTGTGGGGATCAAAAATGCTCCTACACATTTTCAAACACCCTGGCAATACTTGCCTCTTGGCCACACCTGACTGAACCAGGAATTTAATGAGGAAGGGAGTAAAGTTTACCTACCCAGTATGGTAGAAACCATGTCAGGAAGAGTGGAGCAGTTCCCAGAAGAAGGTTGCTAAGCTGACCACCAGTGAGTGTTCTCTGCAACTCACAGCACTTACTCCATATACATACTTCCGTAAATGTCCCTCTTTATAACTATTTCCTAATAGGAATTGTGTGCTTATATATTCCTGCCCCTGAGGTAGTGTCTGGCAGATAGTAGGTATCAATTAGTCAAAATTTGTTAAATGAACGAAAGGGTGAGCATACCTATATTTGTGTAAGAACAGATTTTTTCATGATTGGCACTGGACTCGGTCTGCATGGAGGCATGGGATGTCAGGTTCTCCTATCTCCCCCCTTTTTTTTGGCCCCATTTTGTAACTGATCTTTCTTTCTATGCTTTGATCACATATTTTGTCTGGGTAATAATTTAGTTTTATTTTTAAAATCATATTTTTGGATTTAAAAAAAAAAGGCCTCCCAAACACACTAGATGTGTTCCTGTTGTAAAGCTTGAACTGTAAAGCTTTAGATTGAGATGATGACATGGCAAACCCTACTGCTGCAGTTTACTACCAAGTGCCTTTTATTAGTTAGTGGATATTTTTATGTTTCATCAGTATACCTAAATTGATGATTTACCTTTATTTTCCATGCATTAATTAGAGTGGGAGATAATGTTCACTTAACACAGATTTTCTTTTATAACCAAAAAGTATAGAACCAATAGCAAAGGTTGAGTGTAGAATAAAAGGCATTGAACCTCTTGAGTCAGGAACTACTTCTTGTTCATCTCAGTGAGTTCTTGGTGTCTGGCACAGAGCACTTAGTGGAATGTGGTGGGCCCTCAGTATTTGAATGAGTGAATGAGTGTTGAGGGTGTGTGACTAAACAAATGAATCAATGAACAAGTGCTAATGGACTCCTGTGACACCTGTAGAAAATAGGAAGGTAGCAGAAGGCGGGTGGTTCGTTCTTGGTTGCCTTTTGAAGTTGTCTCTGAGTAGAGGGGGCAAATATTAGATGGTACAAGCCTCCACATGGTATTTGCTTTTTGTTTTTCATTTGTGCTCATTAGAGTGTCATGCTTTTGTTGCCTAAGCAGATAATTTTTTTCTCTGGATGTTGGTTTCTTTATTTTGAAAAGTACATATACATGACTGTTCCTGAAATTGTTCACTCACTTTGGTTGCGTCTCTTTGATTTGATCTTGCTTGTCCTTTTTTTTTTTAAGATTTATTTTATTTACTTCTCCCCTCCATTCCCCCTTTCCCCCGTTCTCCCCATTCTCTGCTCTCTCTGTCCATTCACTGTGTGTTCTTCTGTGTCTGCTTATATTCTCATTAGGTGACTCTGGGAACCAATTCTGGTGTCTTCTGGAGTGGGAGAGAGGCAATTACTCTGTTGTGCCACCTCAGCTCTCCTTCTCCGCTACATCTTCTTTTTGTCTCTCTGTGTCTCTTATTGTCTCTTGCGTCATCTTGCTGCACCAGCTCTCTGCGTCAGCCGGCACTTCTGCGCCGGGTGGCTTTCCCACGCAAGGCTGCATTCCCATATGGGCCAGCACTCTGCGTGGGCCAGTTTGCCCTCAGCAGGAGGTCCTGGGCATCGAACAACTGGGCCTGCTATATGGTAGACGGGAGTCCAATTGGTTGAGCCACATCTCTTTCCCTTGCTTGTCCTTCAGATAAACAATCTTGAAATAAGAGGATTGTATACCTCCGGTATTCTCCCTGCCTCATGTTTTGGTGTTACATGGATGTACAACACATAATGAGCATTTATTTTTCTATCTTGAAGAGCTATCCTTGATTTGGAGACAGGACTCACGGTGTTACTGTTTGCATTTCAGTGTTGTTGATATCAGCTGGCCATGTGCAGTAAACTCAGGAATTTGGAACCAGTGAGAATTCTTAATAGGGGATCCATGTATCATCTTGTGGTATCTCTAACTTCCCTTTAAATGTGAACAAACCTGCTTATGAGTGATAAATACATTTTTCTAGGGACAGATCTTCAAGGAGATCCAAGATCCCTAAAAAATTAAATTCAGTGGATCAGAAGGTTAAGGGTGGATTGACACTCTTCTTTCTTTCCATTTCTAAGGCAGATTGGGAGCGGTGCCGAGAAAAATTTCCTTACTAGATGACATTTCATCGCAATGTCCGATCGTTTGGGGCAAATAACCAAGGGCAAGGATGGGAAAAGCAAGTATTCGACTCTCAGCCTGTTTGATAAGTATAAAGGAAAATCAGTAGACACAGTCAGATCCTCAGGTAAGGACCGGGGTTGAAGACCAGTTCTTTATGCTTTCTATTAATTGAGAAGCCTCAGGTCAAGGACCATGAAAACTCAATGCCCGACTGGTCAGAAAGATGTGATCCACTTGAATTAATATTCTGGGCCTGTATTGGTTACCAGATATTCAGGGTTCTGAAATAACCAGGTCTAATTTCAGAACCTTGAATATCCTGACTTTGCTATAGTTGGACTGTATCTCTGATTATCTTTTCTTATTAAAACCATGTATATTTTCTGCCCACTGGGTAAAATGGAATTTAATTTGCATCCTTTACCCTTTCCAGGTTTCATAGTTCTGATATTCTGAAACTCTGTAGAAAAAGTTCATGCTTATCCTGTCCCACACCCTATGAGTATTTATGGATGTCGAAACCTGCATAGACTCTATTTGGGTCTAGGCAGAAGCTCTCCTTTTAGTCCTTATGTAATGAGGCCAGTGCTGTCTCAATTTGCAGAGAGGTATGAAATGGAGGATTCTGGGCCTGGCTCCTCATCTGTATCATAAACGCATTTCTACTTTTTGAGCTGTCTCCTATGCACTGGTAAAATGGAAGCCTTTGTATAAATTTTCTGCACCTCCTTTGTCTCTGAAATTTTTAAGGAAAAGCTTGTAAAGTGACTACCAAACACTTCTTGTTTGTTTCCACTGATGGTGTGTGCCCATTGTTTTTTGTTTGGTTGGCTTTGTCATTATCATGTAAGGATGGAAAGAGGAGCTGAACAAATCAAGCTTCTTTTCCTCTGTAAGTTTCCATGTTATGTCTGTTTTCATCCCTCTCCCTTCCTGCAGTTATTCCTAGACATGGCTTACAGAGTCTTGGGAAAGTTGCCACAGCCCGGCGTATGCCACCACCTGCAAACCTGCCAAG
Organism: Dasypus novemcinctus; assembly: GCF_030445035.2. Taxonomy (NCBI): domain Eukaryota; kingdom Metazoa; phylum Chordata; class Mammalia; order Cingulata; family Dasypodidae; genus Dasypus; species Dasypus novemcinctus. The sequence continues at coordinate 85,732,318 of NC_080680.1, read as the reverse complement.
CTTGAAGTCTGAAAACAAAGGAAACGACCCCAACATCGTTATAGTACCCAAGGACGGAACGGGATGGGCAAACAAGCAGGATCCACAAGACCCAAAGAGGTAAGAAGCAAGGGAGGGCAGTGGTGAATAGGAAGCTGGAGTTTAATAAATTGCTCTTAGCATCCTTTCCTTTGACAGAAAGCAGATGATCTGGCAATGGCAGGACCAGAGAAATGGGGAGATATCAAACGAAGCTTCTTTTATTCTCATTTATGTTGCTTAGGGTGTTTCTTGCTCCCTGCCTTCATATCCTTTGGCTTTTTCAGTTGATGGAGCAGTGTATCTGTGGGCAGCCTTGTCCTCAATGGCCAGTGTTCTCCTGTGCTTCATTAGGAAAGGCCTCATCGCTCCTGAGAAGCTTATGCAATGATTCAGACCCAATTCCTGTAAGAACCATGTAGACAGACCTGGTGCTTAAATACTTCATTCCTAGTGGTAGTCCCTGTTTGCTGAGCTCAGGATTGAGAAAAATGTGGCCTTCCTAACTGTGGGCCCAACAGCTTCCCAGACAGAGGAGACTGCTTTGTAATTGCTCCAACGGACCCAGCTGTTAATGAGAACAGCTCAGAATCATTGTTATTCAGTGTCACTGTATAGCATTGTCCCTGGAGGCTTACCCCACTGCCAACGTAACATTTATGGAAACCTTAGGGGGCCCAGGGTCTGGCACAAATACTGTCATTAGAGAAATAGAACAACTGTTGTGGCTGTTGTGTGGTGGAGCTGAAAATACACAGCCCCGTTCTAGTTCCGCTTCATTCTGGTTCCACCTCTGCCTGGGATGCATGAGTGTACTTCCATAGTGAGTCTCTGATTCTGTATTCCAGCCAGTGACAGTGTACAGGAAAGAGTTTTTGTGTTGGGAGAGAAGTGAGGAAGGGAAAACTGGCAGGAAGAAACTTCCTGCTAGGATTTGTCTACTGAGGAATAAAAGCAAAAATAGTTTAATCCCATGCACCTCTTGCCCTTCTATTCTTTGTGGTGTGGTTGCTGGTGTTAGAAAACCAGAAAGTAAAAGTGACCCAGAACATAACCTGTGAATCAATATTCTTTTCTCTCAATTTTACATTGGAAATGGCCAAGGCAGCTTTTGTAAAATTGTTCCCTGTAGTTTAGTAGATGGGATATCAAAAGTAAGCAGACAATTTAGTTAGATGAGTATAAAGTAATAGTAACCAGAGTAGTCTTAAAAGTTATTTTAAACTTCCTTTCTAAAAATTTTGCTTCAGAATCACACTGATTGGCAGCATAGCATGATTTTTGGAATCACACCTGAGTGTGATTTCCAGCCAGACTGTTTATTAGCTATATGGAATCTGGATAATTATTTGACTTCTGAGCTTCAGTGTCCTCTTCTGTGAAGGAGGAATAATACCTGGCCTCTAGGGGGTAGTTACAAGGAATAGATGAGATAATACATGTCAAATACTTAGCACAGAGCCTGGGTAGAGGAAGTGTATGGAAACTGTTGCCTATTATTACCATCATTCTATTCAAATGGTACACATGAACTCTGTAATCCCAGCATCGAAATAGAAAGTTAGCAGACAGCTTTAATGAGGGTCGGTTTTGCTGGTCTGCAAGGGAAGAAGTAAAAGAGGGCTTGAAGGAAAAGTCAGCAAATCTGAGCCACTGGTTATCTGCTGTATCTGGTCCACATCTTTCTGTGGGATATTAAGGAGGTGGTGGAAGTGGGGAGCCCAACAAATGTTGGGACTACCGTGCTTAGGTTTGGAGAACATAGAAGTGACCCTACCTGGAAGCTTCTATTTTAGGTAGAAGGTGATGTGAGAGGAGGATCAATGGCCTTCATTTTGTAATAACCATGAATGGTGAGTTACTTGCATTAAGTAAACCTGGAAAGAGTGTGTATGTGTAGAATTTGGCTTCAACTTACAGATAAGCCATTGACATTGGGTGGATTCTTGCCAGGTGAATTGTTGTCTCTCTTCAATCTCATCCCATGGAAGGTTGAATAGAAAAATTAACTGGAAAGCTGCTGAGTTGGAATAGAAATCTTCATTCAGGACCTGTTCTTGTTGTTCTTTCTAAAGATTACTTGGGAAGTGTGAATTGATTGACAGGACCTTTTTGGAGGGTGATTTGGCAATTATCTTTCACTTTAAAACATTAATATCTTTTGATCTAGCTATTCTATTTATAAGAATTTACACTACTGAATTACTTAAATGAAAGTGAGCACAAGATATATATACACAAAGGCTCATTGCAGTTTTACCTGTACCAGGAAAATAAGAGCCAAATTGGAGATTGGTTAAAGTATGGTCCATCCAGTTGTACCATGTTGTGAAAAGAAAAAGGTAGATTTATATGTATTTTCATGAAAAATGTTCTATACATTAAGTAAAAAGGCAATTTAACAGAATTGTAAGTATGGTGGTATTATGCCACTTGTGTTAAAAAATACTATATTACCGTATATATAGAAAAATCTGTTTGGGGTTTTTCTTCCTAAGGAAGAGATTATGCAGAATTCTGTGTTTTATAGATATATATAGTTCGTAAATTTATTTTTACTACAAGCGTGTATTTCTTTTATGAGCAAAAAGAAGGTGAAAAATCTGCTTGTGTTGTAAGGCAGTCAGCCCTGTAAGTAGCTGTAAGCATTTGGTCAGGAGTAAGGGGCTCAATTTCTCCATTAGTAAATCTTCTACCACTTTCATTGTTTGCATTGAGCTTTCAGTTTTTGTAGACAGAATGTTTAACTACAAGGTAGAGGACTGTCCTGTCCTGTAAAATGTCAGAATGAATAGACCTCAGACATGGTTCAGTTTCTCATTAGTCTTTTCCAGCAAAATCGTCTACTGGAGATGGTATTATTTTTATTGGCCAGAGGGGGCCTTGCTTCCAGTGAACAACTGAGCAGCTGTGGCTTTCTGAAATGCAAAGGGACCTTGTCAACATGCCCTATGCTATATCTAATCCAACTGTTTGCCCAGTTCCAGTGCAACGGCCTCTCAGCCGCCGGAGTTGCTGCCGCAGCCGGGTTTGCAGAAATCTGTCTCCAATTTACAGAAACCGACACAGTCAATCAGTCAGGAGGTAGGTGCTGGGGATCACATCCTGATTGTTCCTCAAGCATTGTAGCCCCCAACATCCCTGTTGTTGGGATCTGGTAGGAGATGTCACTGAGAAATGTGGTTGGTTGTCATGGTCATTGAAGATGTAATCTAATCTGCAACTTTTGGAGAAAGATCCCAAATATAAAATAGAATAAATTAACCTATTTTGGTTCCTGTTGACTTACCTTGAAATGAAGTCATTGAAGTTAAATTATAGGCTATATCAAGGTTTCCCCAACCCAGGTGTGCTTCATAAAAACTGGTGCCATGGAAGGACAAAAAGTGTTAGGCCACAGAAAGGGTCAATGATTAGGTGAGTTTGGACAATAAAATTAGACGAACTCTTTTAATGAAGTATTTCTCAGTGCCTTTAATATGCTAAGAAGAGCTAATAAGAATATGCTAATATGCCCTCAGAAGAGGGCATAATAACCTACATTTGCCAAATTAATTTTGGCCTAGGAACCCTTTTTTGACTAAATGTCTGTGGGGACTAGTATCTCAGAATGCACTTTGGGAAATACCAAGTTATAATCCTTTATTGATACATTAAAAAAAATTATTTTCCCTGAAACAGATATTTGTGATTTACCCAAGCAAGAACTCATAATATATGCAGTCCATCAGAGTCTGTCTTTTGGGTTTTCAGAGATCAGCAGGAAGGATATAGTTAGAAGGTAGCTAAGAGTCTATGGATGTTTTAAAAGAGAGAAAGAAATCTGGTCTTAGGTACCTAGCATTCACCAGGTCTCTTAAAAACAACAAACTGCCATACTTTAGTTTTATATTGCTTCCTGAGATAAGGTCTAAGATGTCATCCCCCATCTGCATTAAACCTTATATAGGAAAAGTTTATGAGTTTGCCGAAAGGACATCCTGCTCCCAACTCAACTGAACTGTGCTTTTTTAAATTAAAGAAAAAGATAAAAAAGAAATCCAAACTCATGTGAAGTTTGGTATTCATTGGCCTAAATTCATTGGGGCCTGTTGATCTGTTAAGAGTATGTAAAATTGAGTTCATATTTGTTTTCCCCAATTTGAAACTAATATAGATATGGGACCATGTTTTTTAGTCCTGGCTATACGTCAGAATTGCCTTTGATATTTGTTAAAAATGTATGTGCCTGGGAAGCGGACTTGGCCCAATGGATAGGGTGTCTGCCTACCACATGGGTGGTCCATGGTTCAAACCCCAGGCCTCCTTGACCCGTGTGGAGCTGGCCCATGCGCAGTGCTGATGTGTGTAAGGAGTGTCGTGCCACGCAGAGGTGTCCCCCGTGTAGGGGCGTTCCACGCGCAAGGAGTGCGCCCCATAAGAAGAGCCACCCAGCACGAAAGGAAGTGCAGCCTGCCCAGGAATGATGCCCTCCACACGGAGAGCTGACACAGCAAGATTACACAACACAAAGAAACACAGATTCCCGGTGCCGCTGATTAGGATAGAAGGGGTCACAGAGGAGTGCATGGCGAGTGGACACAGAGACAACTTGGGGCGGGGGGGAGAAATAAATAAAAAATAAATCTTAAAAATATATATTTATTTATCTATCTATCTATCTATCTATCTATCTATCTATCTATCTATCTATCTATCTATCTATTTATTTATTTATATGCCTGAACATCACAAGTAGAGCTTCTGGGTTGGGGCTTGGCCTCATTCTAGACATCCATGGGGGTTCTTTTAAAATTACTAAAGGGACTGCTGCAGCCAGGATTAAGAAGCACAGTTTAGAGATGGTACATGGGTTACTTTGTCCAGTGTTCAGCTCCTCTTAGCTGTCACTTCGTTTTCTCTCATTTGCAGAGACAGGTAAGAAGAAGAAGTTCTCAATTACAGCTGTTTCTGCTCTTGGGTTGAAATTCACCAGCAATATTAGGAACTCCTTCTTGGCCCTTTAGGTGTGCTTTTCCAGTTCAGTGGGATTGCAGCTTTGCAAAGGAGATCGGAGACCAGCCTCCAGTGACTCTCTGCCTCCTGTTGAATATCCAACTAACTTTGGGGACTGTTTCATACTCTAGCTACACAGTCCTAGTTGTGCTGGTGGCACATCCTCTTATGTGGTTTGTGCAGGGAAGACCTGTAGAAATTACAGGCGATGGCCATTTAAGCTTTCAGGACAACTCTGAGAAGTACCTGGATTGTTGTTCCTGGTCAGTCCTACCCCAATGGCAAAAGAGACAGTTGTTTGTCTTATGTGTATAGTGGTAGTGGTGGAGGAATGGGTTGGAATAGAGTGAGGGTGGATGGAAAAGAGTAATGATTTAATCTGTTATCTAATATAGTAATTGTTGAAACTCCACACTCATTAACTTACTTTTAGTTGGAAGAGGAAGACTGACTATTAGACTTGAATATTAGGAAAGGCAGGTTAGCTCAATGGTTGAGGACCAAAAGGGGCTTGGACACAGGCTGGCTTAGGATAGACCCTGGTCCGGCTACATTAGCTGGGTGTCTTTAGAGTCAAGTCGCTTCTTTTTGAGCCTTAGTCAGGATGCTACTAGAACGTACTTCCTGGGATGTGATGAAGATTTGGTAAGGCAGGTCCACAGTGAGCATTCTGCAAAGGTTAGCTGGTGGGGATGAGTCTGAGACAGGGCAAGTCCAGATTAGTGGGGGACTTGGGGAGTGGTGCCTTGTAGAAGAACAGTAATTACAGAAAGGTGATTCAATCAGCCCATCCGGTAAAATATCAGACATGTTGAATTTCTGGTGTTTGCATTCCTCTGTTGGCAAAGGCACACATTCTTTGAGATGTGCTGGAATTGGGGTTTGGTCTTTGTCTCTGGAGCAAGACAAAGTAGTTCTGTGTGGGCATGAGAGGCAGCCTAACAGAATGTTGCAGAGCACAGCATGAAGGCAGATGTGGGTTTGAATTCTGGCTTTTCTGTATAACCAGCTGTGTCACTGTGAACTGACCACTTCTCTTCTGTGCTGTTCCTCATTTCTAAAGGGGGTCCAGCTGCACCTGTTATCTAAGACTGCTGCACTGAATGAGGCTCATATGGTTAGATACTGCTTAGTAAGTGATGGTTGTTAACTCAATATCGAGTTTGAACCTAAGGTTCAGACCCCTTAGCACCTTATTCTAACATGCCTAGTTATTGGACAGTAGATACGGTTGTCTGTCTTCTAAATTTCTTCCTTCTTTCAGAATACAAATTCAGTGCCAGGTGGACCAAAGTCATGGGCACAGCTGAATGGAAAGCCAGTAGGACACGAAGGTGGTAAGTCTGTGTGATCCATTGGCCTGGGTGGGTAGGAGGGATGTGTACATTTACTGGGCTGCTTGGTTGGGTGTAGAAAGTCTTTAGTCTAGATGCTTTGTGAAATTTCTTACCCAAGAGGGAGAATGTTCTATGGAACCCTTTCCTTTGTCACAGTGGTGGAAGTGCTGATTTTGCATGAGATTTCCAGCCCTTTGATTTCATTGAATAAATACTATTGCTAAAGACTTTCCACTTGGGAAGCAGATGCAGCTCAAGTGACTGAGCTCCTGCCTACCACACAGGAGATCCAGGTTTGGTTTCTGGTGCCTCCTAAAGAAGATGAGCAAAACAGTGAGCTGACGCAATAAGAGACATGCAGAGGAAAACATAATGAGAGACACAGCAAAGCAGGGAGTGAAGGTGGCTCAAACAATTAGGTATCTCGCTCCCACATGGGAGGTCCCAGGTTTGGTTCTCAGTGCCTCCTAAAAAAAGAGCAGCACACAACAGACACAGCAAATGCAAACAATGAGGGGGTGGGGAGAAATGGATAGATATAAGAAATCTTTAAAAAAAAGAAAAGACTTTGCACTTGAGGTGTATAAGGAGACCTGGGTGGTCAGCTCAGCTATTCTTTAATTGGGCTGTGCTGCTGATGGAATTAATACCTGCTCAGTAGTGCTGCCAAGAAACATCTACTTCCTCTCTCCTGAGACTACAAGGAGGAGGTGTTGAGTTGTGTGGCATTAGCTTCAGGCCTGGGTTTATAAATAAGCCAGCCTTGGGGATTGAGCTGCTTGGTTTTGGACGTTTACACAAAAGTAGTCAGAGGGTTATGTGGTATTTGTTATCCATTAGCATTGTGCCTGGCACATAGGAAGCATTCAGAAAATATAGTCTGCTGCTGCTGCTGCTGCTGCTACTACAACTACAGAGTAGCTCAGTTGAAGAGACATGGAGATGGGGTGGAGAAAAATGAGTTTAGAGTTTCAAAAAGCAAATGCTGGGCAGCTGCTTAGAGCAGGGATTACAAAATCAAATAGGGAAGCGGACTTGGCCCAATGGTTAGGGCGTCCGTCTACCACATGGGAGGTCCGCGGTTCAAACCCCGGGCCTCCTTGACCCATGTGGAGCTGGCCCACGCACAGTGCTGCTGCGTGCAAGGAGTGCCCTGCCACGCAGAGGTGTCCCCATGTAGGGGAGCCCCACACATGGGGAGTGCGCCCCATAAGGAGAGCTGCCCAGTGTGAAGGAAAGTTCAGCCTGCCCAGGAGTGGCAGAGAGCTAGTGCAACAAGATGACACAACAGAAAGAAACACAGATTCCCGTGCCACTGACAACAACAGAAGTGGACAAAGAAGAACATGCAGCAAATAGGCACAGAGAACGGACAACTGGGGGGGGAAGGGAAGAGGAAAAAAAAATCAAATGGCTTCAAAGACCAGGCCTGGAACAGAGAAGTAAAGTGGTTTGGGTGATGACGGGCAGGAATAGTGGAGCCTGTAGCACCAGAGCAGAGCCTGTGGCATGTCTGCAGGTGGCTAACCACACCTTTCCTCCAGTGACTGGTGCCATTTGAGAATGTGGGGCCAGGGCAGTAGGGCTTTCTAAAATTTATTATTTAAAAACTTAAAATTTATCCCCTCCTTCTTGCGGCTTGCTTGCTGTCTGCTCTCTGTCCATTCACTGCATGTTCTACTGTGTTTGCTCGTCTCCCTTTGTTGTGTCATCTTTCTGTGCCAGCTCTCCGTGGCGCAGGCCATCAGCTCTCCACAGGTGTGGGCCAGTTACCTCCACAAGGAGGCCCTGAGACACGAACCCAGGGCCTCCCATATGGTAGATGGGAGCCTAATCAATTGAGCCACAGCCACTTCCCAGGGCAGTAGGTTTTTAAGAGAAGCCCCAAATCTAGATTTTTATATGAATTCTAATTTTAAATATTAGCTCAAATATAACTAACATAGTATACAGAACCAAAGTGGTGATGCCTCAGAGCTAGAAGGAGAGTCATAATGGTATGAGCAGTTGTTTCAAAGTAATAAATTGATGAAAACCCACAATTGCTGTTCCTTCTGTAAAGCAACACTAACAGCCTTTTTAAACCTTTGCCTCCTATTGTGGTGTTACCCTCTGACTTCTGCTTATCCCTACCAACTGAAGCTTAGTCAGCCTTTACCTTTTGTAGCTTATTAGGAAAGCAGCTACCTATGAGTTCCACCTTCTCCCATACCTTCTTCCCCAGACTCTATTGCTCAGGAGGATGTGCCCTTCTGTGTTGAAATCACTGCGTGATTGAAGACTTTTTCTCAGCCTCAAATGGAAAATGATGAATCAGTAAATGATTGTGCCAAATAGATTTTGAAGTTCCAACTTCCCCATAGTTGCTGAGAGCACAGTCCGAGTAAATGTTCTTGACTCCAGACCAGGCAGGAAAGTTCTGCCCCAACATTTTAAGAGAGCTTTACTACTTTTCCAGTCTGGTAAATGAGGTGGAGAAAGCAACAAGTAAGATAAGCAGAAAGGTAGGGGGGTGGGAAGGTGGGCAAGTATTCCAGTTCTCTAAAAGGTATTTAAAGATATAGCATAGGCAGAATACGACATATAATATGTTACCATTTGTGCTAAAAATAGGGGTAAGGGAAAATACACTTTAAAAAATATATATGCATTTAAAAAAATATCTGGAAGAAAAAGAAGCTACCTTTTTTTTTTTTTGAGGGAGTTTGAAGTGGACAGATGAGGTGGGTACAAGGGTGTGGGATAGGTGCAGTTTATACCTTTTTTATGCCGTTTTACTTTTGAACCATATGAATGTATTATCTATCAAAAATGAACTTGATTTTGAAAATCACTATAAAACACAATAAAAACTTTGCCAATTAGCTAAGCTCATATGTGAGACAAGCAGACCCCAGTATATGGAAAAGAAGGAAAAGTTACATCTGTGCCCAACCAGGGCTTGGGTGAGAATCAAGCTTCTGGGTTTCCTCTTATGCTCAGGTCACAAGTCAGTGTTGCCATCAGGAGTCTGGGAACTTGGGGGCTGTCATGTACAAACATCTTCATGACTTTTTGGAATTCAAAAAGACTTTTCATGAGTCAGTAGAGTCTTTCCATGCAGAAGATTATTGTTTGGTCTGTTTTACCTAAAACCCAGGAGACATTAATAAAGCATTGAAGCCTTAGGAATATTACTACTTTGGCTTGAGCTTTTGAGTTCCACCCTTTATCCTATTTATCTGTGGGGGGTAAGTTTAATTCATGCTTATAATAATACCTTCATGAATTTTGAGGCAGAAAAAAATTACCAAGCTGCAGTGTAGGACTTCAGTTTTCTAATTTCACATTACCATATTTTAAAAACATGACTTTTATTCTTGCCAAAGCCTTTTAACATAATGACATGACTGTGTGAGTCAAATTCCCCCTTTAGTATAGCAGTAGTGCTCCTTTGTGATACTTGGGATTTGTCTTGCAGGTTAATTGTTGGTGAATAATGTGTCCAGTTATCACCCTGGCAGGTTTATTTAACCCCAGACCTTTTACTAGATAGAATGGTGAATGAATTGCTGCCTTGTGCATCGGCAGTAATCCCAGTTGCATCTTTCTGGCAAAGTCTGCCTTAGTTAAAAGTTCCATGGATCACAGTGGTGCTAAGAATAATGCCTAGGGAAAAAAATTGGATTTAACTCTATAGAAAGCAAGGCTTACCACAGTCAGATATTACGGTGTGTGATATTGCTGTTGTTACTGAATTTGTGTAGTGCTGGACATGGGCTGCATATTCCAGAGAAAAGGACTGAATCTCATTCAGCATCCTACAATGTGTCATTTATTATCCATTAATCCAAAAAATGATTGTTGGTATTGTGTGCAAAGTGCTGAGGGTGGCAAGAAGGAAGATTTTTAAAAAGGTTTATTCTCTAAAGGAATTTATAATGTTGTGGAATGGAGAAATAGAGAAAGAAATTGATCCCTGGGTTAAAGAGTAAAATGTTTAGCCTTGAAGGGCTTGAAGAACATTATAGAAAGTGACAAATTGCAATGGGCAGGGGAAGGACGGATGAACTAGGAGGTACTCTTGCATGTAAATCTAGGGTGGGGGTCTTTGGGGAGGCATCAGGGAAGAGCACAATAGAAGCTGGACAGCATTTGATTTGCTTGTGCTGATTTTGCCAAAGACTATGCTTGTCTGCTACCCAAGGCATTTAGAGGGACCTTACTGACTTTGTCTAGGATCAGGGAAGGATCTGGGCTGGAGCAGCCATAATTTTACCCCATGCCCTTCGTAACCAACTATCTGCTCCTGCAAGTTAGTTGGGAAGGGGTGTGGTGCAGTCTGTGGCCAACATCATGCTTTCCTTATCACCTTCGGGGATCCCCTGGTGCTGCTCTGCCAGGACAGAATCCAGTGTAGCACAGTCTACTTCAGGGCAGTGTGACTTTAAACATGTCATGAAATTCATAAAGCAGAGAACTGTTGATGCCAAGTTCACTTGCTCCGTTGAGATTCTGGTTTTCTTGACAGGTTTAAGGGGCTCAAGCCGACTATTATCCTTCTCTCCCGAGGAATTTCCGACGCTGAAAGCAGCTGGAGGGCAGGACAAGGCTGGCAAAGAAAAGGGCGTCTTAGATCTGTCGTATGGGCCAGGACCAAGCCTCCGCCCTCAGAGTAAGTGAACTGGCAATGTCTGTCTTTGGTGCACGTTGGCAGCAGAGTATCCCCTTCTTCTCTTTCTGCCCTTGAGAATTGTACCAGTTCTTGAATAACTAAAACTCCTGGGGTCTCAGGCTACTTACCTGCAAAACATGGTTATTGATCCTTTACCTGATCATTGTATCTGTTGAACTTATTTCCTAGGCTCTTCTGGAAGGCCCTCCTGCCTTTCTTGTTCTTTGGGTTCAGCCAGGCCTGTCCCCTCCCATCAGTCATGTAGGTGTTTTGTTATGCTTAGGTGGTTATGGCAATGATGGACAAAGGGCCAATTAACTTGAGTCCCTGATTCAGGAGCTTGTTTCTAAACTAGTGTTTCCGAAACCTAGCTGAGTCCTATTAGAATCACTTGGGGAGTTTGTTAAAAAGACTAATTTCCAGTCCCCATCACCTCTGCCCCCCAAACAAAATAGAACCTATATTTTTAACTCGTACACCTGTGGATAGTTATGTACCAGCACAGCTAGTATCTGCTGCCCCCTCTGCCTGTTTCTAGCCAAGCAGTCCACAGAATTGTTTAGTAATACTTGCTGGTAATATTTTTCCTCTTAGAGGAAGAGGTTAAGATTAAGGTCCTGTTTATAATTGATACTTTTTCTGTGTTCTAGGCAGGGATTCTGAAATAGCTCTTTGTTTTTTTGCACTTGATCGAGTCTTGAAATGTGGGCAACTTTTGTTTGCATGTCTTGATTAATCCCCAAGCCCTTTACTGTTCGTGGTATAATATCCCAAAGACAGAACTGATAATTAAAGGATCATTAAGTGATTCTTAGCTTAAAACATTACTGTCTTTTCAGTATCCTATACATGGTCATTTTGCCTGCTCCAAATGTATAATCAAAATCTTTAGGCTGAGAGTTTTATCTTTCTGGGATTAATTAAGATGAGCTGCTTTGTAGGGTGGTAGAAATTTACTATTAGAAGAAGTTTCTAGAGTCAGTTCCACATAATTTAATAATACTAGGAAACAGATGCCCAGAGAGGTAACCACAGTGTTTGCCCAAGATCACACTGCAAGGTGGTTGAAGAGCTGGTTCTTTCTCTTAGGAGTCACATAACTTGGGGACCTGTTTCTACTCCTTACCATAAGTTGACTGAAAAGCAGGGTCTTTTGGCTTATCTAATTTCTTGATGACCTATAATAATTTCCATCAGATTTTTAAAGTCAGATTTATTAAAAAAAATAGTTGGGTAGATTCTCAGGTTTCAACCTGTGACCTACATGAGTGCCTCATGGATTGCTACAGGAGCAGGTGGGGCAAAGACCTGGTAGGTAGGGCTGCAGATCTGCCATGCACGCACTAGAATGAGAGCAGCTCCATCTTATCTATGGGAGAAGTTCTTTGTAAAAAGGTCCTGTTGCTAAACAAGGTTTGGAAACTGTTTCAGGAACTCTCTGGTTTTAACGTAAACTCCCATGCTGAGCACAGTGCCCACCCTAACATTGCTAGGTCAGTATTTGTCAGAGGAATGATCGTAGGCTGTTTTCATCAGGGATTTCTTAATTTCGTTGGGGGTATTATATCCATGGGTGTGTGTGACGATTTCTGTTAATAGGTGAGGTCCATGTCTTATTTATCTTGCTTCGCCTTCTCTCTGCGTAGACCTTATTTTATATTTCTCTTAAAATCATACTCTTCCCTCAGCAAGTTGATATTCATTGTCCAGGTGTCTATCACCAATCTTCCCTGACAGACTTGACCATTTGACTTGATTCTTCACTTTTGGGTTTTTTGTGGTTTTTTTTTGGTGTTTTGGTTTTTTTTTTTCTTCTTTTTCGGTGAATGAGGGGGGTCCCTTGACCTTCAGAACCTCATACAATCCCTCCTTCCCCCCCCTCTTTCCTTTCCCCTTTTGCCCCCTTTCAATTTCCAGATGTGACAAGCTGGAGGGAGGGCGGTGGGCGAAACATAATTTCTGCCACGTCTCTGAGCGCCTCCCCAACTGAGCTGGGCAGCAGGAACTCGAGTACGGGAGACGGAGCCCCCTCCTCGGCATGTACCAGCGATTCTAAGGACCCCTCTCTCCGCCCGGCTCAGCCTGTCCGAAAAGGGGCTTCACAGTTCATGGGAAATGTATACCACCCACCTACATACCATGACATGCTTCCTGCTTTTGTAAGTCTTCAGAGTGTACATTTTTTTCCCATGAAGTTGGATTGTTCATGTCCAGCAGAACCTAGTTCAAATGGTTGAATGTCCGCCTTTAGTTTTTATTCTTTGCCCTACTTTGGAGGATTCCATTAGTTTTGCACTCTCTCCCCCTTTTCAAGTCTTAAGGACCTCAGGCTTCTCTCCCTGGTGATATGGATATTATTTTAGCCTTAGGTCTTCAGAAAAAGGTGAGGCAGGTATTCCCTAAGACACAAGTCTCTAAATTTACTTAGTGACAGCAGGAAAGAAATGGGGGAGATAGTGGTAGGATTAATTAGGAAAATCCAAAACTTTCTGTTTCTTTTTCCCATTTTCCATTTTTCAAAACAAGTTCTAATTCAAGTAAAACTTAGAATTTAAGCCATTACCAGAAAATCCTGTTCATTGATGTTATGTTTCAGATGTGTTCGCCACAGTCATCAGAGAGCCAGGGTACAGTGGAACGAGGATCTTTTCCCCTTCCTCAGCTCCGCCTTGAACCCCGTGTTCCTTTTAGACAATTCCAGATGAATGACCAAGATGGGTAAGGCTATTACATTGTAGTCGTGTATGTAGGAATTACATCTGGTAGTGATACTGGCTAATGTCTAAAAGTGTTTTGTCTTCTGGAGACAAAACAGTAAATCCAGAAAACAACCTAAAGCCCCAGAGTGTTTGGAGTGGCTGGGATTTGGGGCTGGACAAGAACCTGAGTTAATACCAAGTTCATGGGAGAGTTGAACTTTTGGCATGTACTTTTTGCTTATTGCTATTACCCTGGGCATTAACACTGAGCACATAAAGCTGTAAACAGGCAGAATCTATTGGTTCATTCTTTTTAAAAGAAATTATTTAAACATTAAATGTGAACATGAACTTTTGCAGTATAGGGCTTATTTTTGGTAAGGTATTTGGTTTTACACTGCTATGTGTATGCTCAGTGTGAGTTCAGCATCTTTACTCTTCTCTCTCACAGCAAGGAAAGACTGGGAATGACTCGCCCAATCCGTCCACTAAGGCAGCTGGTGGAACGGGCACCACGACCTACCATCATCAATGCAGAAAATCTGAAAGGCCTTGATGATCTGGACACTGATGCTGATGATGGTTGGGCAGGTGGGTTGTGGTATTTCCCAGTGGGCCTAAAACCAGTAGTTCTTCTCTCTTACCAGAGACACAAATCCTCTGATATCATTGTGTATTTTCCCATGGTAAGACAGAAATAACAGCAGGGAACAACAGTTTCAATGCCCTTTGTGGATTCTCATGTGCATTCGGATCTGTGGTTGCTCCCTGATGCAGCTGTATCTTCTTTTGGTTTTTATCTTTGGCTTGATTGTAGAGCTATAGGAGATTTTACATTAATAATATTAAAACAAAACATAACAAAACATTTTACAATGGAACATTTATTTTTATATGAACTTTTTAAAAATTAAAGTTAATAGATCACAAAGAACGTTACATTAAAAAACATAGGAGGTTCCCATATAACCCACTCCCCACCCCCCCATCATTTTTGTAAATTATATATTTTTTGAAGATCTACACATCTGAAAAAATGTTACATTAAAAAACTTAAGAGAGAAATGAATTTGGCTCAATGGATAGCATCCGTCTACCACATGGGAGGTCGAAGGTTCAAATGCAAGGCCTCCTGACCTGTGTGATGAACTGGCCCATGCGCAGTGCTGATGTGTGCAAGGAGTGCCGTGCCCTACAGGGGTGTCCTCCACGTAGGGGAGCCCCACGCACAAGGAGTGCGTCCCGTAAGAAGAACCGCCCCACGCGAAAAAGCGCAGCCAGACCAGGAGCAGGGCCGCACACACGGCGAGCTGATGCAGCAAGATGATGCAACAAAAAGAGACAGAGATTCTGGGTGCCACTGACAAGAATATAAGCAGACACAGAACACACAGCAAATGAACATAGAGAGCAGACAGCTGGGGGGAGGCGGGGAAGGGGAGAGAAATAAATAGAAAACAAATCTTTAAAAAGAAAAAAAGAAAAAACATAAGAGGTTCCCGTATAACCCCCACCTCCCCATCCTACTCCTCCCACACCAACAACCTCCCCAATTATAATGAAATATTTAAATAAGACAAAATAGTATAATGAGCCCCTATCTATCCCTCATCTAGTTTTAATAATTACCAACATTCTGTCATTCTTGTATTTTTATCTCCACCCACACCCCATCCCCTACATAATAATATCTTTAACATTCTCTCTTGGTTGTTTTCAGGTAAATTTAGATATATTGAAAAGCATATATCTTAATTGTACACTTTGACAAATGGATGCATCTGTGTGACCCATACCCCTAACAAGCCCTAGAACATTTCCTTCTCCCCAAAAGTTCTCTCAGTCTCTTCCCAGTCAGTCTTCTTCACCTCTACCATGTAGGAGAGTCAACCACTCTTCTGATTATTTTCACCATAGATTAGTTTTGCATGAATGGAATCATACAGTTTTTACTCTCGGGTCTAGTTTCTGTTGCTCAGCATAGTGTTTGTTTATTTTATTTTTAGTGCTCATATATAAATACATGGTGCTGAAGTAGTGATGTGTTTGACAAGTCCCATATGATTTCCTTTATTCAACTTCTGCCACTTTTCCTGCTCTTTCCTCTCAACACCTGGTGGAATCTCAGATTGATGAGCTGAGATCCATCCTGGCCCCTGCTGTCCTCACATTTCTAGTGAGATATCTGGCAAAGTTGCAAGTCCAGGGGCTTGAGAAAACATCTGGCTGGTTGGAAAGCAGGACATTCTACCCTCTCTAAAAGCAGTCTTTATCGGCTGCTTCATCTGCCTGACCTTGTCAAGGACTTTAACTGTCCTTTCTTTGAGATTTTTTTTTTAATCATTGAGTTTTTCTGAAAATATTGTCATATATTTGCATTTAATGAGGTAGAGGATGAGAAAGTGAGGCTCCTGTGTTCCACTGAATCAAATAAAGCTGATCCTGACTCAAAAGAAGATAATCCACTCTCAAATGCTAGAAATGCACTGAAGGCAGAGGAAAGATATCCTGCCCTCTGCTTCTGCTTCCACCTTCCATTTCTAAAAAGCCCTTTTCCCTTTTTTACAGTAGTGTATGAACTCTGTACTAATATATCTCCTTCCCTCCCCTTCTATATTATCGTCCCTTACTACCTTTTTATATGTTTTGTATGTCTATTAATATAGATTTAAGTATTTTTATGTAAATTTGCCTGTTAAGGTATGTTGGTGGGGTGGGTTGCAGGGAGCAATAACAAAGCCAAAGTACAATAACACAGTCTTATTTCATCTTCTGGCTTCATGTCACTGTTTAGTGTCCTTTTATTTTAGCTTGAAGGATTTCCTTTAGCATTTCTCGTAGGGTGGCTTTTCTGGTAATGAACTCTTTCACCTTTTATCTACCTGTAAATGCCTTAACCTTAATTTCTGAAGGATATGGAATTCTTGGTTGATAGTTTTTTCTTTAAGGGCTTTAAATATATTATCCTGTTGTCTTTTGGCCTCCATGGTTCAGAGAAGAAATCCATTGTCAATCTAAGTGACAAGTCACTTCTCTTGCTGCTTTCAAAATCCCCTCTTCATCTTTGGATTGTGACAATTTTGCTATGATGTATCTTCGTATATTAGTCAGCCAAAGGGTACTGATACAAAATAACATAGATCTGTTGGCTTTTATAGAGTATTTATTAGGGTAGAAGCTTACAGTTACTATGCCGTAAAGCATAAGTTACTTCCCTCACCAAAGTCTGTTGCCATGTGTTAGGGCAAGATGGCTGTCTATGTCTGCCAAGAGTTCAGGCTTCCTGGGTTGCTCTCTTCCCGGGGCTCTGTTTCTCTCTGGGCTTAGCTGCTGTGTTCTCTCCACAAGGCCGGCTATAGACTATCAGGTGAATGTCTCTGTCTCACTCCTCAGGGCTTTTGCTGTGTCTAAGGAGCTATCTCTATTCCTCTGTGGTGTTCTGTGTGTTTACTTCTGGGCTCAGCTAAAAACTAACACCTCTGCTCTGCCATGTAGCTTTATCTGTGCCCCTGCCCCATTGGTCGGACTCAGTGCTCTACTGATGTGGCCCAATCAACGCCCTAATCATAATTTAATCACACCCAGGTACAGACCAGTTTACAAACATAATCCAATATCTATTTTTGGAATTCATAAACAATGCCAAAATGCCATACTTGGTGTAAATCTTTTTGGAGTCTGTCCTGCTTGGAATTCATCATTGCACTTTCTGGGTATGTATATTCATGGCTTTCATCAGATTTGGGGCTTTGTTTTTTGTTTGTTTTTTTTATTTCTCCCCCTCCTCTCCCCTCCCCTCCCCACCCTGCTGTTTTTGCTGTCTGTATCCATTTACTGTGTGATCTTCTGTTTCTCTCTTTTTTTCTCTGGGTCTCTCTCTCTTTTTTTGTCTTCTCGTTTTCTCCTCTAGGATTTACTGGGATTTGATCCTGGGGACATCTGATGTGGAGAGAGATTCCCTGTCCCTTCCACCATCTCAGTTCCTGGTTCTGTTGTGTCTCGCCTTGACTCTCCCCTACATCCCTCTTGTTGTGTTATCATCTTGCTGCGTGGCTTGCTGCGTGGCTCACTGCGTGGGCCTGGCTCTCTGGACAGGCACTGGCTCTCCGTGTGGGCATACCTTTACCAGGAGGCCCTGGGGATTGAACCTGGGTCCTCCCATATGGTAGACAGGAAGCCCAATCACTTGAGCCCCAGATTTGGGAAGTTTTTGATCATTGTTTCTTCAAATACTTTTTCTGTTCTGCTTCTCTTGAGTCTCAGGGACACCAGTAATGAACACATTGGTACGCTTGATAGTGTCTCAGCTGCCCCTCAGGCTCTGTTCATTTTTCATTATTTTTTCCCTTTTTGTTCCTCACATTAGGTAATTTCAATTTTCTTGCTTTCAAATTAGTTGATCCTTTCTTCTGCCATTTCATTTACTATACTTTGCAGTACCAGAATTTCTGTTCTGTTCCTTTTTATAATTTCCTTTTTATTTTGTTCAAACAACCTTTCCCTAATTTCCTTTTGTTCTTATTTATTTCTCCCCCCTCCCTCCATTGTCTGCTCTCTGTCCATTTGCTGTGTGTTCTTCTGTGTCTGCTTATATTCTCATTAGGTGGCCCCGGGAACCTGATCCTGAGACCCTCCGGAGTGGGAGAGAGGCGATCATACTCTTGTACCACCTCAAGAAGTGGTCTATTGCATCTCTTATTATCTCTCCTTTGTGTCTCTTTTTGTTGTGTCATCTTGCTGTTCCAGCCCTCCGCACAGGCCAGCATTCCATGTGGGCCAGCTTGTCACATAGGCCAGCTTGCCTTCACCAGGAGGCCCTGAACATTGAACCCTGGATCTCCTATATAGTAGACAGGAGCCCAATTGCTTGAGCCGCATTTGATTCCCTCTTTTAGTTCTTTGTGTGTGGATTCCTGTAGCTGATTGAACTTTTTTAAGACAGTTGAGTTAAAGGCTTAGATTAATAATTCCAAGGTATAGGCTTCCTCAGAGATAGTTTCCTGTTGGTGTTATATATATATATAAATGTATGTATGTATGTATGTATGTTTTTTGAGAACTGGATATTTTGAATATTGTTATAACTCTGGAAATCTAGTCCTCCCACTTCTCTGGGATTGTCAGGAATCTTTTATTGTTATCAAAGGCTTGAGCTGTTGATTTTGTGGTTTTTCTAAACTAATTGACTGTAAAGGTGAGGGTTTGTTTTTGGACTCTAAATTCTGTTCTGTTGATGAATATATTTTGTATATTGATCTTGTATCCTGCAGTTTTGCTGAAGTCATTTATTAGCTCCAAGACTTTTTAGCATGCATGATTTTTATGAATTTCTATATATAAGATCTAATTGGATTGTTTTGTCCATTTATATTTAATGTAACTATTAATATGATTACATTTAGGTCTAGCATTTTGCCGTATATTCTCTTTGTTTCATCTGGGTTTTTGTTGTTATTTTCCATTTCTTCCTTTTGGGTTAATCTAGTATTATTTAATATTCTATTTGCATTCCTCTATGTTTTTAGCTATACTGCTTTTTGGGGGGGTGGGCAGTATGGGGCAGGCTGGGGATTGAACCCAGGACCTCATATGTGGGAAGCTGGTGCTCAACCACTGAGCCACATCAGCTTCTCTAAGTTGGTTTTCTCATTTGTTTTGCTTGTTGTTTGTTTGTGTTGTTTTTTTGTTTGTTTCAGAGGAACTGGGATCCGAACCCAGGACCTCCCATGTAGGAGGCAGACACTCAACTGCTTGAGTCACATCTACTCCCCTTCTTTGCATTTCTAAGTGAATCCTCTGGGTTTTACAATATGTATATTTATTTATTTATTTATTTTTAAAGATTTATTTATTTATTTCTCTCCCCCCTGCCCGCCCCGGTTGTCTGTTCTCTGTGTCTGTTTGCTGTGTCGTCGTCTTTGTCCGCTTCTGTTGTCAGCGACATGGGAATCTGTGTCTCTTTTTGTTGCGTCATCTTGTTGCGCCAGCTCTCCATGTGTGCGGCACCATTCCTGGGCAGGCTGCACTTTCTTTGGCCCTGGGCGGCTCTCCTTACGGGGTGCACTCCTTGCGTATGGGGCTCCCCTCCCCGGGGGACACCCCTGCACGGCAGGGCACTCCTTGAGCACATCAGCACTGTGTGTGGGCCAGCTCCACATGGGTCAAGGAGGCCTGGGCTTTGAACCGCAGACCTCCAATGTGGTAGACGGATGCCCTAACCACTGGGCCAAGTCCGCTGACAGTATGTATCTTTAAACCTTACTGACTTTTAAAGAAACTAAGAAAAGATATGTATGTGTGTATTTATTTAGTCTGTTGTATTCATCCACATATTTGTCAGTTGTCATGTGTTGTTCATTCTTCCCATAGAGCTAAATTATTATCTGATATTAATTCCCTTCTGCTTGAAGGATTTTCCTTAATGCTGCTTTAAAGTCCTTGTCTGCTTATTGTGACATTTAAGTATTCTTGAGTTTGGTTTCTGTTGCCTGCTTTTTCTCTTGAGTATGGGTCTATTTGTCTTTTTCTATGCATGTGAAATCATTTTTTAAAAAATTATATACTAGACAGTAGGCATGAGATGTTATAGACTCTGGATTCTGTTATGTTTCTCCGAAGAGTATTGGTTTTTATTTTCTAGCAGCAGTTATTTTGGCCAGATTCAATCCATAAACTCTATCTCCCCTATGGTAGACAGCAGCTAAAATTTCTATTCAGTTTTTTCAGTGTGTAGTTGCTGTTTTTTTTTGTTGGGCTCTGTGGATATTTACCTCTTCATGCTACTTCTCTTCTGAGATTTCTCTTTTTAACTTTCTAGCTGTTCTGCCAGCCCTGATTCTATTTTCTGAGAACTCAAACAAGTAGGGCTATGAGTTTGTTTGTTTTGACACTAAGCAGTCAGGTATCAGGAAGTGCCTTGGGAAGAGATGGTAATTTGCACAGCTCACTGGTAAAGGTTTTGTGTTACAAGGGCAGATACCTGTCTTTGTTTTTGCCTCCTTTGCTCTGTCTTCTGTGCCTTCATTTATATTTTTAAAATATTTTGTCATTATCTTTTATCTGCAGTGTTTTGTTGAGGGGTGTTGGCTGGGTGGTTTGACTTAATACTCCACTGGGCTGATATAATTCCTGACTCAAGGATGCTGCCCGTGGTGCTCTGCTCATTTATTTTCTCATTGTTCCCGGACTTTCCTACTATTGTAGGCCTTCATGAAGAAGTTGACTATTCCGAGAAATTGAAGTTCAGTGATGATGAAGAGGAGGATGAAATTGTGAAGGAGGGCAGACCAAAGTGGTAAGGATCCCTAATTCTGCTCTTAGCATCATGCTAATATATACTAACATTAGCAGTATGTAAATGCATTAATGCTTATTGGTGCTGCCATGTGTTGGTCACTGTGCCAAGTGCATTTCACAGTCACCCTGCCACCTCACAAGGTGTACATATTTTTTCCATTTGCAGATCAAAGAGTGATAGCTATTGAGGACTTCGGAATGGAGACAGAATTGCATATAGGCAGATCTATTTCATTCCTAAACTAGTGATCTTAACCACAGTGCTTGTATTTCCTGGAGTATGTTATGTAGACCACTTGTTCCAAGGATTGTTTGTGATTGCTGTGCACAAAAAGGGTGTTGTGGGCAAATGAGTTTGGGAAGGCACTCTAGGTTCACCTTTCTTGTTATGTCAAGATCTCTCAGAACCTTGAATATGCTAAAGAATCTTTGAGGATGTGGAAGAAGCAGTAAGCAGATTTCCCAAACTTGTATGACAACTTTAATTTTGTTTTCTTCCCTCAGATCATCTCAGTGGACTAGTTTTTCTTACAGTACCCTCTGGAAAATACTGTATTGTACTGTAGTCCCGTTAGTGTTCCTCATAAAATAGTATTGTTGGCTACTGTTTTTTAACCTATATCTATATATAGGGTTTGCTTTAATGTCACTTTTTAAAAAAATATTACCAGATATGAATGCTTTCCTTTTTTTGGAATTGCCTATTTCCTTTGTACATTTACCTGTTGAACTCACTATGCTTTCCTTTAAACTGTGATGTTTTATATGTTTAGATATTTGCTGCAAATATTTTTTTTCTTTCTGTGTCTTACTGTCAGTAATTGAATGCTTATATAGTCTTGACTACAAGTCTTTTTCTTCCTGATTTCATCTTTTATTCAAAACTCCTGAAGTAAATGCCCCCCTTCTGGAGAGAGCTGGTAGCAATCTCTTGCCACTGTTTTTCTGATGTTACACAAAAAAATTGAGTGTTCTGAAATTTATTTTTAGTCTGTTTGTTTTCAGCCAGATCTTGGGATGCATTTGGGAAATCTCTGTGGGTTAGTTTTTGAGATACTAAGTTCAGAAAGATGTGAAATCAAGAATTTAAATCAGTCACAAACAAAATCTTACAAACTTATTACAGCAGTGGGATACTTCGTTTTTTTGTCTCTTTCAATGGAGATGAATTGAATATTCAACTGAATGGGTTAATATGGATTTTGCACAATATTTTCTTTGGCACAGGATACCTCAAACTCAGAGTGCCCAAACAACTTCCTCCCTAAACTTAAACCTGTTCTTTTTCTGTTTTGTTTTTAATATTCCCTCTGCTGGTGGTTGATATCCAACTCCCAGAGTGTGTGCAAGCTTCCAAGGCTTGTTTGACATCTTTATTTTCTCATACACGAATGGTCCTTGAAACTTCACCTTTCTCTATTCCTTCTTGTTTGTCTCTGGGGCCATTTGGACAGACATCCTTTCTTTTTTGAATCATTTGGTGGTAGGTCAGTTAATCTTTTTTCCTTTCATTCTATCCTTCACACTGGACCTTAGTCATCTTCTAAAAACATGAATCTTTTCACATGCATCTAAAACCTTAGTTAGTATGGTCTCCATTTCTCACAAAGTAAAGCCAGGAATTACTAGCAGTCATTGCCCTTTAAGCTGCTAATCAATCTTATTTCCCTCATCTTCCCTTCGTCTCTACGTATGCCACACACATTAGCTTTACCTGACTTATTACTTTTCTCTTGATTTCTACTATATTTATTGGGCACATTTGTATATAAAAGAGGTGCTCTATGAAAGTACTTTATATATTTTTGCCTCAGTGCCTTTGTTTACAGTGTAATGTGTAAATGTAAGCATGTTATAGATAACTCCCTTCTCTGTGAGCCTTCCCTATACCTCCATTTGGAATCTCTCCCTTTTCCAAGTTTTGTGTACTTGCTTTTCTTCTTCTTCTTTTTTAATAGCATCATTCAGAGGACATCTTTTGTTCTTTTAACAAGAACACATCTATTCAGCACATCCTTTTTGCAAATCACAGGGAAGGAAACAGTATAAGGAAAAGGGCATCCATCTGGAAGTCCTAGGTACAAAGCTGTTAGCCTTTTCTTCTGAGAATAGCTCACATAATCTTTCAGATTCAGTTAACAACTCTTTAAAATGGGGTAGGAAGGACTTTTTTGTAGTAAATAAAATAATGGAGGTGAAATATCCTGTCTGGAGCATTGTGTGTCAGGGGCACTTGGTAAATATTGGTGCTGAATTTTGATGTTCTGGATATTGTCTTACCCTTAAGGAGGTCTAGTCTGATGAAGGAAATTATTATATAGATAGCTGACTTTGGGATTCTGATGGACCTCTAACCAGTGAGCTCAGACTAGGCTGACTGGGAAAAACTAACACTGAATGTGGTTTATCCTAGGAACAGTTGGGATCCTAGAAGGCAGCGGCAGTTGTCAATGAGCTCTGCCGACAGTACTGATGCCAAGCGTACCCAAGAGGAAGGAAAGGACTGGGGCGAAACAGTAGGCATGTCCCGTGTCGTCCGAAAGGTGCCAGAATCTCAGCCACCTTCCAGGAAGCTTCACAGCTGGACTTCAGGCCCTGACTATCAGGTACTATGGGCACTCAAGGGAGGCTGTGCCATTTTGATTAGCTGGGATACACACATTCAAGTGCTTTTAAAATTCATTTAACCAGAGTTTTAAGACAAAATAGGTTATCTAGCTGGCTGTCCTCTGTTTAGTGACTGGCTGGGTGGACTGTTTCTTTTTGTTTTGTTTTTAATTTGAAAGAGTCACAAACTTATGAAATGTTGGAGGTACAATACAAAGAAATTTTTTATTTTTAACCACTTGAAGAGTTTGTTGCCAGCCTATCACATCAGAACACTTTTTGGTGTTTATTTCCTACCAAATAAAGGACATTTCTCCTGGGTAACCACAATACAGCCATTAAAATCAGGAAATTAGCATTGATAACTGACTGCTATCTCATCCTTATACTTTTACCAGTTGTCTCAACTATGTCTTTTATAGCAAAAAGTATCTGGTTCAGAATTGGAGGTTGCCTTTACTTCTCACATATCTTTAGTCACCTTTTCAGTCTGGAATAGTTCTTTAGCCTTTCTTTAACTTTCATGACTTTGACACTTTAAATGTTACGCACCAATTATTTTATGAAATGCCTCTCAAATTGGATTTGTTTAGAGCTTCCTCAGGATTACATTCAAGTTATCCATCTTTGCAGGAATGTTACAGAAGTAACACTGACTTTCCTCCTTGCATCCTACAGGTTCCCAGATTTCACTTTGCTGTTCTGATGGTTTTCCCTTTGATTATTTAATTATGTTTGGGTCTGCCATTCTTCACACTATAAAGTTATTCTTCTCCCCCTTTGCAGTTAATAAGATGTGAGGAGATACTTTGAGACTATAAATAATTGTTTTTTGTCACACTTTCAAAATGTGCATTTATTTATTTAGATCAGTGAGTTATCTGTTATTCTCATTATTTATTTTGAAACTCAAATTATCTTTGATGTGACCATTGGGAACCCCTTAAAGCTGACTTCTGTGTCCTTATTACATATCTCCATCATTTTTAGGATTTCCTTGCTTTCTCATGGAACAGCATTTTCCAGGCTCATCTTTCTTTACCTTGCCTCAGTCCTGGAATCAGCTATTTTTCCAAAAAGCCCTGGTTTCTTTCAGTGAAGAATGGTAATTAGAAACCAATATCTGAGTACCATGAGTGCTCACTGCTGTGGAGTGTCACTACTCCTGGGCCATGTCAGTGATCAGAGTTAGGATATATGTGTATGTGCATTTTTGCATGTGTATGTGCACACATCACACATTTATATCTGTATTTTCTGTATGTCTCTTTACATTGAAAACCTTGAGTTCACACTGATAACCTCCAAATCCACAAGATTCATTCTACTTTTCTTTCTTTCCATATTTGTTACTCTCTTCTCCATTATCCCTAATATTTATACTTATTTGGTTAGTCCCTTTATGTGTGACCAGTCTCCCATTTTTGCCACCACCCTCTCTCTCTTGCTTAGATGCCTTTCTCACCCATTCGGCCTCTAACACACGTGTCCCAGGCAGCTCCACCACATGGATGCCCTTAATTTCTCTGTTTAGCTGGCTCTCCTTATGAATTTATTCCTCATCTTGCTTGGGTTCTAACTCCCACATCAGATCAGACCTCCATATGAACATTGTCCTTACCTTGCTTGGCTCTAACCACCCACTCTGAGCCACCACAACTCCCCTAGCACCAGATGCCTACCTTGCTTTGCCACACCTAATGTCTTTGGGACTGAACTGTTCAGGAGGGGAAGAGGTGGGAAAGAGGAAGATATTTAAAATACATTTGGTGAAACTTGCCATTTTCAGTGCACTTTACCATTTAAAGAACTCTTTCTCTTCTGCATTTTCTTATCAAATAAGTGATGCCCTTAAACTTGAGTCTTTTAAAATAATTGAATATCTGTTATATGCCAGGTCCTGTGCTAAGTACAGGGGACACAAAATTGAAACAAATAGACAAACTACCACTCCTCTTGGAAATTACCTTGCATTCAATCCAGATTTTCATAAAGCCAATAATAATAATATCAGTATAAGACACTTATGTCGGGAAACGGACTTGGCCCAGTGGTTAGGGCATCCGTCTACCACATGGGAGGTCCGTGGTTCAAACCCCGGGCCTCCTTGACCCATGTGGAGCTGGCCCATGCGCAGTGCTGATATGCACAAGGAGTGCCGCGCCACGCAGGGGTGTCCCCATGTAGGGTAGCCCCACGCACAAGGAGTGCACCCATAAGGAGAGCCGCCCAGCGCAAAAGAAAATGCAGCCTGCCCAGGAATGGCGCTGCCCACCCTTCCCGTGCCACTGATGACAACAGAAGTAGACAAAGAAACAAGACATGGCAAATAGACACAGAGAACAGACAGCCGGGGGAGGGGGGGAATTAAATAAATAAATAAATCTTAAAAAAAAAAAAAAAAAGACACGTATTCAGAGTCTTCCGGTCAAATTTCTGGAAGGATTGTTTCAGTTCTCGTATTTTGAAGACTCTGTGTCTATAAAATGATAACCGTGTGGAGCTGGACCATGCGCAGCGCTGATGTGTGCAAGGAGTGCCACGCCACGCAAGGGTGTCTCCTGTGTAGGGGAGCCCCACACGCAAGGAGTGCACCTCATAAGGAGAGCCACCCAGTGTGAAAGAAATTTCAGCCTGCCCAGGAGTGGCGCCGCACACATGGAGAGCTGACTCAGCAAGATGACATAACAAAATGAAACAGATTCCCGTACCGCTGACAACAGCAGAAGCGGACAAAAAGAAGAACACACAGCAAATGGACACAGAGGACAGACAACTGGGGGCGGGGGGGGGGGGCGGGGAGGGGAGAGAAATAAAATAAATCTTTAAAAAAAAATGGTAACTAATCATAGGGCAATTTAGACAGGTACATCAGAAGTCTTTATGTACATATACACTTGAATTCTGCTATTTCATTTTTAGGAAATTACTGAAAGGAAATAATTAAAGATAAAAAGTTTTATATGCACAGGTGTACTGAACCACAGGGGTTTAATGTAAATTATGGTACAAGCAATGTAGTGAGAAAATGCACAACTATTAGAAAGCATGAGAAAAAGTGAACATTCTATATGGTAATGTGAAAGAAAAGTGCATGATTTGGTCCCTCTTTTTTTTAATGCTTTTTATTTTTTATTTTTTTTAAGATTTATTTTATTTCCCCACCCCCCATCATTCCCCCTGCTGTCTGTTCTCCATGTCCATTCACTGTGTGTTCTGTGTCTGCTTGTATTCTCATTAGGTGGCTCTGGGAATCTATCCTGGGACCTTCCGGAGTGGGAGAGAGGCAATTGCTCTCTTGCACCATCTCAACTCCCTGTTCTGCTATGTCTAATTATTTTCTATCCTCTGTGTCTCTTGTTGCATCATCATGCTGTGCCACCTCTCTGTGTTGGCCGGCCTCCTGCACAGGGTGGCTTTCTTGCATTGGGCGACATTCCCACACAGTGGGGCACTCGTGAATGGGACAGCATTCCAGCATGGGCCAGCTCACCACATGGGCCAGCTTTGCCCTCAGCAGAAGGTCCTGGGCATCGAACCCTGGATCTCCTATATGGTAGATGGGAGTCCAGTTGCTTGAGCCACATCTGTTTCCCTGGTCCCACTTCTATTATGTAAAATGTACCTTCAAGCTTCTACACTGGAAATTTTTATTCTTATATGTGAGTGTGGTAATTGTTTCTGGATCATGGGAAATTTATTTGTAGAGAAAGCTAAACACAGTAAATGCTTTGAATAATTCTATTTTTGAGGTGTAATTAACAAAGAATAAGGCATAGATCTTGGGTATTTTCCATTTGATGATTTTTGACAGTTGTGTCAGCTGTTCAAAAAAGGAAGTTATAATATTTTGATAAACCTCATTGGAGTTTCAGAGTGACTGGAGATTGTTTAATACCATCGTTTGTGTTGTTGTAAGTTCTGCTTGCCTCTTCACTCCCTGTGGATCAGAGGGAAATCTTTCTAATTTAGAGAATTTTTTTTTAAAGATTTATTTATTTTATTTATTTCTCTCCCCTTCTCCTCCCCCCCCCGCCCCAGCTGTCTGTTCCCTGTGTCTATTTGCTGTGTGTTCTTTGTCCGCTTCTGTTGTTGTCAGTGGCATGGGAATCTGTGTTTCTTTTTGTTGCGTCATCTT
The DNA here is from genome assembly GCF_030445035.2 of Dasypus novemcinctus. NCBI lineage: Eukaryota > Metazoa > Chordata > Mammalia > Cingulata > Dasypodidae > Dasypus > Dasypus novemcinctus. The sequence goes on along the minus strand of NC_080680.1, from coordinate 85,704,574 downwards.
GTTGTGTCAGCTCTCCGTGTGTGCGGTGCCATTCTGGGCAGGCTGAACTTTCTTTCACGCTGGGTGGCTCTCCTTACAGGGCGCACTCCTTGCGCGTGGGGCTCCCCTGTGCGGGGGATACCCCTGCGTGGCACGGCACTCCTTTTGCACATCATCACTGTGCGTGGGCCAGCTCCACACGGGTCAAGGAGGCCCGGGGTTTGAACTGCGGACCTCCCATGTGGTAGGCGGATGCCCTAACCACTGGGCCAAGTCCGCTTCCCCAATTTAGAGATTTTTGTGTTTGGTTTTTTTTTTTCCACACTGCATCTGTGGCACCATTGTTTGTTGTCTAGTAACTGGCAAACAGAGCATCTTGGACGTGGGTAAAATGACCAAAGAAATGGTTTTAGAAATGGTTTCTTTGTTTTTTATATAAAGAAACACTTTGAAACTGTGTGTCTTACAATGAATTGCAGTTTCACCATAGCTTTATGGTCAGGGGTTACAGATTTTCATGGGGACGTGGCAGGGGGGGCTAGTAGAATAGAACCCTATTGTGGCTAAGAAAAGTAATGATGAATGTGTACTTTCCTGCTCCTGCTCATTAACAGTAGAGTCTCTAATCTTGTGTTCCCATTACCAGTGGTTACAACATCTGTTTTTTGAGTGTTTCCTATGTGTCAGTCACACTACTGAGTACTTCGCGAACATTCATTGCACTCTCACAATTTGAAGAGCTTCCTTTGCTATCCTCGTTTTGCAAATGAGGAAATAAGGTGTAGAAAGTTGGCACTTGCTAAAATCTTGGACCAAGTATCATAAAGAGCAGAATAAGATTAAGACCCAGGTCCTCTATTGCAATAGCTTTGCTACCTCTCAAAGGTGCTTGAGGCTCCTGGGAAGAAAAACCAATCCCAGAATTGGAGCAGCCCCTGTTTCCTGGGGTTTTGAACTGCCATTTCATTAGGGACTTTCTTCTCTTGACAGAAGTCCTCAATAGGTAGCATGTTCCGGCAACAGTCAGTAGAGGACAAAGAGGACAAGCCACCCTCACGGCAGAAGTTCATCCAGTCTGAGATGTCCGAAGCTGTGGAACGAGCTCGAAAGCGCCGGGAAGAAGAGGAGCGCCGAGCCCGGGAAGAGAGGTTGGCTGCCTGTGCCGCCAAACTCAAACAGCTGGACCAAAAGTGTAAGCAGGCCCAGAAGGCAAGCGAGGCCCGGAAACAGGTGGAGAAGGAAGCTCCTTGCTCTCCAGGCACTGAAAAGATACCTCTACAGGAGAATGGTCCTGCCATCCGCAAAGGTAAGAGATGGGCCCTCATCCCAGAGACTGGAACCCCTGGGTTATTTTCATTGGCTTGTTGTTGGCATCTCATCTTTTGTTCAGCAGAATGATGCTTACAAGGTGATTTAATTGGGAAGCACCAGTTGTTTGTGTTCTGGAGTCAAATACTGGGTTCAGATCCTATTTCCACTTCTTAAACTAGCTAGCTAAGCTCCTCACTGTCTAGAGCCTGGTTCCTCATCTATACAATGGGATGAAGATAGTATGTACCTCCTGCATGCTGTAGGGTCATGTGAAATTATGTAAGCACTTCACAGCTTCTGCCATATAGAAAGCATGTAAATATTTTCTGGTAATACTATTTTTATCATCACCATCATTATCATTATTACCATTAATAGTATTTCTACTCAGCCAATTATTTAAATGCTGGAAGAGTGTGGTAAAATACTAGATCCTTATACATGAAATTTTTAAAAAGCCCACCTGCTTGTTTAAATAACTTTGCCTGACATTAGTTCTAAAAGGAATGGATCACACAGATCTTTTGTAAGAGACGTTGAATAGTGCTCTGTAGTGGAGAGTGTCTTTAATGGCAGTTTTAAAGAACACAATCAACTATATTCATTTTTATTTTCTTAAATCAGCTCTTGTTAAGAGATAAGGGCATGATATTGGTTTTAGTCCCTGAAATATTTGTAGGTGGGGATCTTATTGGTGATCTAAAAGTCCAGTACCATTCTGGCCAGGGAACTCAGAGAAATTGATAACTTCTAACCTTATTTCATTGAAGTTTGAAGAATGTGCAGTATCTTAAAATATTCATTTAGATGGTGTGATAGACCAGGAAGTAGAATTGTTTCAGTGTTAGTGTGGTTAGCTGATGCCAGTCCTTGGAGTGGGCCCACTGGCTTGGTCTTCTGATCCAGGGTGGACATAGGTATTGTGTGTGTGCAGTGGAGATGAGTCTACTCATTCCCTGCCACCTACCTTCCTATCTGTATTCCTCTGGGTTGCAAAGCTGGGCTGGGAGTAAGTCAAAAGAGAATTTCAGAGAATAATGATGGGAAATTATGTTGACCAGGGGCTCCAATGAAAGTCCAGTGAAGGTCCTTGATGAGTTTCCAGGGAGATGTTGACTGTCCAAAGACGAGCTGGGAAATTCTAAGTGGTGAAATCACTTCCCCTTTTAAGGCATTCAACTGATATCACTCATCGATTGATGTAAATGTAATCAGCTATCTATGCAGTAAAGTGACTAGTGACTAAAGTCCATAGTGCCCTTGTATTTACAGTTAGCCTAGTGCTTACTTGACTAAACAACTAGGCACAATTACCTGACCAAGTTGACATAGGCTAACCATCACAGCTATTAAACATTTAGTTGGCCGAGCATTTTTGAGCTTACCACAGAATCTTCTCTGGTTATTTGTTCTCTAGGCTCCCCAGAGTTCTCTGCCCAGGAAGGCCCCAATACATTTTTAGAAGAAGCACCAACAGCTCCTCCAGCTGTGGCTCAGAGTGGCAGTAGTGAGGAAGAGGCCAGGGAGGCTGGGTCTCCTGCACAAGAATTCAGCAAGTATCAGAAATCACTTCCTCCAAGATTCCAGCGCCAGCAGCAGCAGCAACAGGTAAACAGAAAAGACACAGAAGTTTGTTGTAAACAGACTTGACTACTGAGCTGATGTTACCTCTTCCCCATCCCCTATACCCTAAAATCTGTGACTTTGGTAGATTAGCCCTTGGCCGTTATTTATTTCTTTAAATAATAGAGTGCTTTGTGAATGAATAAAACACTCATTGCTGGTTTATTGATCTTGTTTCCTAATATTTGTGGTAAGGAAAACAGTGATGTGTGCATTAAACTCAATTTAGTGTAGCCTGAAAATTTTTTTTTTAGGTCACAGCATTACACTTTGAACACTCCCCATGGGCTCTAATCTGTGGTTTTCCAAAGAAGTAAAAGAAGGACTATGAGCTATTTTGAGAGCTGTCAGAGACAGGCATGTTAGCTTAGGGTTAAGGATAGAGGTTTGTAGATTGTGAGTTGGACTGTTGTCGGTTCTGATCCTAGTAGTGCTGCTTAACTAGTGGCATGGACTTGGATGACACACACATCAGTTAAATGCCTTGAGCCTCTGTTTCTCCAGGTATAAACTGGGTAGAATGCATATCTATAGCTGAGAGGGCTTTGTGAAGTGATGTCTATAAGCTGGTTAATTAATATTATAATTTTCATCATTTTTGGCATTTTATGCCTTGAAAGGGGACCTACCTTTTACCCTGAAGAAGACCATGTGGCTAATGATTGTGATCATACCAATCTCTTGTAGTCCTGGTAGTCTTCGCCAGGTTGGAAGGACTCATTGGCAATTATGTGTCTTAAAGAGGTAAAGGATGCCAAAACAAATTTACAGTGCATTTTGGTGGGAAAGTGAAATGATACATGGTACGTGTTGGCAGCTGGGTGTGTAATAAATTATTAATAACTTAAAATGTTTTGAACACGTTTATCCTGGGGAAACAATGATAAAGGTCTCAAGCCTTTTACTAGCATCTCTTTTGGTTTCCTTTAGAATTTTCACTCCAGATCTTTTTCTTTAGGCTACTAGGAAGCAATCCAGGGACTCACACAAGGTCCTGCCTGTATTCTAAATAAGAAGAATTATGTTAATTGTGCTTTTATAGTATAAGGGAATGTTGTGCAGTTATTTGTGGTCTTGGTGTAGAATTACTGATTGGGAAGATCTCTCGAGTAACTTGAGCTAAACACAGCAGTAACAATTGCTCTAAGTAGCTCTTCTGACTTGGGGGAAGGCCATGATGAGTAAATCTTAAGAGTAGAAAGAGGGATGCAGATGTAGCTCAAGTGTTAGAGCTTCCACCTACCATATCGGATGACCCAGGTTCGATCTTTGGGGCCTCCTGGTGAAAAAGAAGAGAAAGTGTGCCCACATGGTGAACCAGTGCCCGCACAAATGAGTCACGCAGCAAGATGATGATGCATCAGGGGAAGGACAGGGGAGAGTCATGGTGAGGTGCTACCAGGACCGGGAACTGAGGTGATGCAATTGACAGGGAACCTCTTTCCACATCGGGGGTCTTGGCATCGAATCCCAGTGAATCCTAGAGGAGAGAAAATGAGAAGAGAAGACAATACAAACAGCAAAAACAGCAGGGTGGGAGGAGGGGAAGGGCGAAAAATAAAATCTTTAAAAACAAAACAAAGCAAAAAAGAATAGAAAGATATCTGAAAGCACAGGGCAGCCTGACAGCCTCTTGAACAGGCTGGTCAGATTCTGTGGGGACATGGGTCTAGACCAGAGAAGAGCTGGAGGGTAGAGGCCAGAAGCCGGTGGGCATCTACCCTCCCCCAGCTCCTCTGTAGGCTGGGAGAGTTAGTAACTCAAGTCTCTTGATTGATGTGCTGTATTCATTGAGTGCTCCTCAAAGGTTCTGTGAGTGCCAGCAGGAACCATCTACACAGGGACTCCAGCCCAGCACTGGATTTGCAGCCTGCTGGGCTGGTTAGGCAACCTTTTTCTATTGGCAGATTCGGAAGGTGTGTGCTGAAGTCATAGGTTAGTCTCTTTGTCTGACTCAGCACTTGAGTATTGCTGGAATACTAACTCAAGATTCAGCTATGAGGCTGCACCCAGAGGTCACTGAAGGAGTGGAGCAGGGTCTAAAACAAAAATTCTCTGAGTGAAGGCTCCTGGTTTTGAATATTTTGCTGCATTTTTATGTTCATTCATTCATGCAAAAAGTAGTTTTGTAACGTCTATGTTCCATGTATGGTACTGGGAGAACCAGAACCAGGTTATGGCAGCCTTCCCAGAGAAAGTGTATTTTAAGCTGAAAGTTAAAAGAAAGAGTAGGAATGAACCATATTTGGGGATGAAGGAAAGGGGAGCCTGCAGAAAGAGTAGTATGTACTAATGCCTGAAGTAGGCAGGCAGGCTATCATATAGTCCAACTGGAGCAGAGTGACGGGCAGAGCAGGTTAGTTGAAGCTAGAGGCCTAAATAGGGGCAAGATTCCATAAAACTGAGGTCACTTGTAGACTTGCAGGATTTGGACCTTTATTTGGAGAACATTGGAGAACCACTGAAAGCTCTTAAGCATGGGGCCAACTTAATCAGGTGTGTGTGTGTGTGTATGTATGTTAAAAAGATATTCTACTCAAGTTTGGAGAATGGATTGAAGAGTATAGGAGTGAAGAGGCTTTTACCATTGTCTAGTCAGACAAAGGATGATGATCACCTTCAGGTGGTGGTATAGAAATTGAGAGATGTGTCCAGTGTACAGAGATTCATGAGTAAGTGTGCTGGTCAGTTGCTCAGTTCCAGTCTGTCTAGTGTAGTAGTTGAACCTGTTTTGACAACGGCATGGCTTTTCTTCCAGTCTTGGGAAAGGGACCCCAGCTTGAAAGCCACTGTACACTGGAGTCTTCCTTTAGAGCAGCCGTCTATATACCTTCCTTCTGCCTTTCTGTGCCTTTCTGTGCTTAAAGCTGGAAGAGTGGGCCGCGGGTGCATCTCTGCACCCAGCAGTATGTGTCTAACCAGTCTCTTCTTCCCTTGTCAGGAGCAGCTGTATAAGATGCAGCACTGGCAGCCGGTGTACCCTCCACCTTCCCATCCACAGCGTACCTTTTACCCACACCATCCCCAGATGCTGGGCTTTGATCCCAGATGGATGATGATGCCTTCCTATATGGACCCACGAATCACTCCTACTCGGACTCCAGTTGATTTCTACCCCTCAGCCCTACATCCTTCAGGTAATGCACAGTGGCCTAGTGTGGTCTTCCTGTAGAGAGTCGTATAGTACAGAGGTTAAGAGTGTCACCTTGAGAGTTAGGCAGCAGATGGACCTGAATTCCAGTTCTGTCTTCTTTGTCAAGTCATAGGGCCAACCTGAGCTTTAGCTTGTTTGCAAAATGAGGATTCAATAATAGTACCTTTTCCAAAGACTTGATGTGAAGAGGCATTAAGATCGTGCATTATAAATTGCTTTAATTAATTTTTAGATCTCTGCAATGTCATTTTGTCCCTTCTGCTCCCCCACTCTTGATTAGTCTTTCCAGTGTTTGTCTAAAATCTTTTCTAAAAAGCACTGTTAATTTTCTTAATTCTGTTTTGTTTTTTATTTCATTAATTTGTAGGTTTTTTCCTTATTATTTTCTTCCTTTTATTTCCTTTGAAATTACTCTGTTCTTTTTCTGTGTTGAATGCTTACCTCATTAAGTTCTGATTTTTTTGGTATGAGCATTTGAGGTTATACTTTTTTTTTTTAAGATTCATTTATTTTTATTTATTTCTCTCCCCTTCCCCCCCGCCCCCCAGTTATCTATTCTCTGTGTCTATTTGCTGCATCTTCTTCTTTGTCCGCTTCTGTTGTTGTCAGTGGCACGGGAATCTGTGTTTCTTTTTGTTGCGTCGTCTTGTTGCGCCAGCTCTCTGCGTGTGCGGCGCCACTCTTGGGCAGGCTGAATTTTCCTTCATGCTGGGCGGCTCTCCTTATGGGGCACACTCCTTGTGCGTGGGCACACCCCCTACGCAGGGGACACCCCTGCGTGGCATGACACTCCTTGCGTGCATCAGCACTGCGCGTGGGCCTGCTCCACACGGGTCAAGGAGGCCCGGGGTTTGAACCGCGGACCTCCCATGTGGTGGACGGACGCCCTAACCACTGGGCCAAGTCCGCTTCCCGAGGTTATGCATTTCTTGTATCACCTGACCTAAGTCCTATGTTTTTTATCAAGTCTACATTTTCATTATTGTTCAGTTTTAAATGTTAGCCTAATTTTGATGGTTATCGGTTTTGACTGATATTTATATGTATGTTTTACAATTTCCAAATATAGAGAGTTTTAAAGTTATCTTTATGTTACTAATTTCTAATGTAGCTGCTTTGTGGTCTATGTCTGCATGATCTAGACCAGGGGTCAGCAGACTTCTATAAACAACCAGATAGCAGTATTTTAGGTTTTGAACGACAACTCACTACTTTATAGAACAGCTATAGATAATATGTAAACTAATGTGCGAGCTGTGTTCCAATGTTTACAGAAACAAATGGCAGGCCAGATTTAGGTTGAATGTCATTGCTAGGCAAAGGATGATGATAATCTTCAGGTGGTGGTATGGAATGGAGAGAAGTGCCCAATGTATAGAGATTCATCGGTAAGTGTGCTGGTCAGTCGTTCTGTTCCAGTTAGCTCTAAATGAAAACCTAGTCTGTCTTGTGTAGTAGTCGAGCCTGTTGACAATGGCATGACTTTCTTTCCCGTCTTGGGAGGGGGACCCCAGCTTTTAGGTCTATAGTTTGCTGACCCCTGATCTAGATTGTTTGAAATTTGTTGAGGGTTTTTTTTGTGGTCTGTTACATGATTGTTTTTTAAAAGCATTCATTGCTTACTTTTTAGTATATGTACTCTCCATTTGGAGACTGGATTTCAATCTGAGTCCAAATGGAGTTCATTAAATTGAGCTTGCTAATTGTTATGTACAAATATCTATATTTGTTATGTACAAATATCTATATTTGTTATGTACAAATATCTATATCAATACAATTTTTTACCCCTGGAATCAATTATTCAGAGGAGGTATATTAAAATCTACCACTATGATTGTGGATTTGTCAGATCTTGTAAGCCTGTCAATTTTTTTTTAACTTTTTATTTTGAACTTTTTATTTTGAAATACTTTCAAATATATAGGCCAGTTACAAAAATAATGCAAACCCCATAGAGATGCCCATATAACCTCTACCTCCCAGATATCCAACAATTTTAACATTTTGCTACATTTGTTGTGTCATTCTATCTGTTTGCACACCTCCCTACCCATCAACCTATTTTTTGTATACTTGAATGTAGGATGTATACATTTGCTCAGACTACCATGTACATCTCCTAAGAATAAGGACATTCATTTATGTAACCACCTTCAATACAGTTACCAGTTTTTAAAAAATTTGACAATATACAGCTTACATTTTATATTCTGGTTATTTTCATGTATCCCAATAATGTCCTTTTGAGCCTTTTCTCCTCCTATAAGATCCCATCCAGGATCATATATTGCATTTAATTATCCTTTTCTCTTTAGTTGCTTTTTTTTCCCTTCATTTGTGGGAATATATACACAATGTAAACTTGACCATCACAACAACTTCCAAACGTAACATTCAGTGGGGTTAAGCACGTTCACAATATTACAGTACCTACATGACATTCCATTACTAAAACTTCCCCATCTCCCCAAACAGAAATCCTGTACCCATTATGCATTAACTCCCCATTCTCTCTGCTTCCCATTCCTGGCAACATCTACTCCATCTGTCTCTTTGAGCTTGCATATTCTCCAGTATTTTCTTTGTAGTTATCATGGGGCTTAAATTTAACATCCTAAATCTGTAACGATGTTATTTGCTTTGATACCAGCTTAACTTAAATAGTATATACAAACTGTTTTCTTATAACCCTCCATCCCTCCCATCTTTATGTAGTTCTAGTCACAAATGGCATGTTTATGCATTATGAGTCCAAAACCACTGATTTTTAATACGTTTCATTTATTTACCTGGTAGATCCTGTAGGAAATAAAAACTGGAGTTATAGACCAAAAATACAATAGTATTGGCATCTATATTTACCCATGGCTTCACCCTCACCAGAGAGCTTTATTTCTCTGTTGGTTTCATCTATTCTCTATTGTCCTTTCCTTTCAACCCGTAGAACTTCTTTAGCATCTCTTGGGTGATCCTAGGATTGATCCCTCAGCTTTTGTTTATCTAGGAATGTCATAATCCCTCTCTCATTTTTAAAAGACAGTTTTGCTGGATATTGAATTCTTAGTTGGCAGTTTTTTGCTTTCACTGCTTCAAATATGTCATCCCACTGCCTTCTTGCTTCCATGGTTTCTGATGAGAAGTCAGCACTTAATCTATTTGAGGCTCCCTTGTACGTGACATGTTGTTTCTTTCCTTACCTTTGGCAATTGATGATTTGATTAAAATATGCTGCTGCATGGATTATCTTGGTTTACCTTGTTTGACGTTTGTAGAGCATTTTCCTTTGTATATATATTCTTGTCTTTTGTTAAATTTGGGAAGTTTTCAGCCATTATTTCTTTGAAAAATTTCTCTGTCCCTTTCTCTCTTCTCCTTCTGGGGCTCCCAAATATGTATGTTAGTATACTTGATGGTGTCCCACAGGTTCTTCAGGCTCTGTTTACTTTTTATTTCATTCTTTCTTCTTTCTGCTCCTCAGACCAAATGATTCAATTGTCTTCAAGTTTTCTGATTCTTCTGACAGCTCCAATCTGCTATTGAAGCCCTTAGGGAATTTTAAATTTCTGTTTAAACAGATCTGGGGTCTATAGATCTGTTTGGTTCCTTTTCATAATTTCCATCTCTCTGTTGATATTCTCTTTGTATTCACTTATGTTTTCCTGATTTCTTTTAGTTCTTTTCCATGATATCCTATAGCTCTTTGAGCATATTTAGGGCCATTTTAAAATTATAAGTCTTGTCCAGTATGTCCCAGATCTAGTCCTCCTCGTCGATGGTTTCTGATACCTTAATCCTCTCCTTTGCCTGGGAAATCTGTCAATTTTTCTTTTCTCTATATGGACACATACAGGTTTGGAATTAGTACATCTTACTTGAGAATTGTTCCTTTTATTATTATGTATATGCCCTTTATTTTAAAATATTACTTTCTACCTTTAATGTCCACTTGTCTGATTAGTATAATTACAGGTTTCTTTGTTTTTTGGTTAGTATTTACCTGGTATCTTTTTTCCTTTTATTGTCAGCCTCACTGAGCCCTTATTTTTAGGGAGTGTATCCTTTAGCTGCAAGTGTGGTTTTTCTACTCTCAAAATCTATGACTTTTAATTCCCAAAATGTGTCCATTTTAGATTTATTGGAATTGTTTTGGACTTTACTATCTTTTTTATTTTTTCTGTGTGTTTAAAAATATTTTTTTTTTGCTGTTTAGAATTTGTTTGTTCTTTTAAAATTTAACAATTCCTTTTTGGAGATAACAGGGATTGAACATGTGAAGCACCTGCTCAACCACTGAGTTATACATGTTCCATTGCTACCATCTTATTTTATGCTTTGTGTTTATCCTTCTTTGTATATGCTTTAATTTTCCTTTCCTACCTTTTATCGGATCAAGTTTCCCTATTCTTCTCCTTGTTTTCCTTCTATGTTCTATTTCTATTATTTTAGTGGTTACATTAGAGTTCTAACATAGACCTTTGACTTAACAAAGGGTAAAGTTAATCAGTATCTTTACCTTACATCTGAACTCTGATTATTTCCTCCAGTCTTACTTTTTTTTTTTTTAAGATTTATTTTTATTTATTATTTTTGTGCTCTCTTCTTTTTGGAGATATCAGAACCAAACCCAGGACCTCCTAGGTGGGAGGGAGGTGCCTAATTGCTTGAGCCACCTCTGCTCCCTGCTTTGTTGTGTTTCTCATTGTGTTTTCCTCCTTGTGTCTCTTTGTTGCATCATCTTGTTGTATCAGCTCACCATACCAGCCCACCGCGTCAATTTGCTGTCTTGCTTGTCTTCTTTAGGAGACTCTGGAAACTGAACGTGGGACCTCCCATGTGGTAGGTGGGAGCTCAATCACTTGAGCCACGTCTGCTTCCCTTACATGTTTTTGCTTAGAATTTTAGTTCTTTGGTTTTTTCCCCCATTCAAATTAGTCATTTTTACTTATTTTACCCATTGTGCTTGTTCAGATTTGCCTCTGTGTTTACTAGTTTCTTTGCTGCATTTTCCTTCTTGGATCTTCTCACTTGGATTCAGTTTACTTTTTCATGAAGAACACTTTTCAGCCATTCTTCAAGAAAGTTTTTTGGTGATAGATTATCTGTGTCTGAAAAGATATTTGTTTCTGGGTGATTTACTTGTTTTCTCTCTGGTCACTTTTCAGATCTTAGTCTTAGTCCCTCCTCCCCTCCCTCCCATCTCTTTCTTTCTTTTTTATTTATATATTTTTAAATTTTTATTCTTTCTTTTTAGGACTTCCATTGAATTTATTTTGTACCTTTTTCTGTTTCCCAAGTTGTTCATTCCTTCTTTTCATGCTTCTAATCATTTTAAACATAACTTTCTTTCTAGTCTTTAAGTGATTATTCTTTTATCTGAAGTTCTAATCCTACTTCTTATCTAAGTCTGTGGACTCACAGTGGATTTATGTTGGATTAACTTCCCACAAGTGTTCTGGTAGTTTTAGGTTTTGGGCTTATTTTCAATAGAGCTTTATCAGTGGGTATTCATATGACCTGGATTGAAGGTATATATCTCCGAGTGGTTTTGTGTTTGCTTCCCCTAGTGTCCTAGGCTTATCACCAGCTTAGAACCATTTTATATATATATATATATATATATATATATATATATTTTTTTTTTTTTTTAACTCCTCCTGGATGCTTTATTGGGGGCTTTTAGTGGTTTCTAAGCAGAGTGACTGTGACACCCAGTTGCTTTCCCAACATACTAAAGCCACAGGAAAGTAAGACATGACCAGGGTGGGCAGTATGGATGCAGAGACCCCTGTGTAGCAGGGTGAGTGGGAGCCCCATGAATGGTTGGAAAGGTGGGCATAAAGGAGATGGCTTTGGCAGAAGCCAGGAGAGATACCTGAGTTACATCCACCTCTGGGCCTTCCCCTGTACTTGTGCCAGGACTGAACTTCTGAGAAAAGGCCAACATGGCTTTTAGTGAAAGTCCACCTCACTTGGTGGGAAAACTGAACTCATGGGAGGAAGGGGATGGTGGATGCTGCCTTCAGAGACTTCTGTTAAAGTGCCAAATGAAACACACTGGCCATAACAGGAGGTGGGAGTGAGGTATGTTCATGGTGTTGCCCAAACTGTGGCCTGGTTTTTGGGTGTCACTGTCTTGACTCGAGTTCAGTGCTGGTCTCAGTCCCCAGGAGAAGAACGAAGCCCTTTTTTATCTTTAGGGGCTTTCCATGGGGTCTTCAGATCTCCAGCTCCACCTAGAGTTATCATAGAACCATTATTTATATTAACTTGGGAGGTTTCTGGACTATTTTGGAGGTATAAATCTGAATTCTTCCTACAGACCCTCATGAAGCAGCCATGATTATGAATTCCTAGAGGAAAGAATATTTTCCCCAAGCCAGAACAACTTTTCCAGTCATTTGCCTGTAGTAATGAGCATATGTTTTTCTAACCCACCTTTTAATTGAAAGGGTGGCCCTTTGGAGGTCTTTGTTTTAAATAGTGTCCAGGTTGTAACTCCCTACTTTATGCAGAAAGACCTCATCCTGTGTCTGTGAGGGTGTTAAAGCCCAAGCCTATAGGTTTGCTAAGACTGGCAGATTCTCCCCATGTCCCTCACTCCCGGCCTGGGAAGCCTCAGCGCCATCTCTTATACCCATAACGATGGTTTTCAGCTCCCTGGACCTCCTATTTCCTTGGGAATGCAGCTCTAAATATAATGTTTGATACCTTTGGTCCAATATTTCATGGCAGGAAGTATTAGTGGTGGTAGAGCTTTTCAGGTTTTAAGACCTTCCATATTGCTAGAAACTAGTCCATCTTCAATGTTTAGTCTCGTAGTAAATATACTTCATAAACGGTATTTTATTTTAGGACTCCAGAGAAGGTCCTCACAATTACTTGAATCAGACTAACTTTGGATTGGAGTTGTGTATCCGTAGCATTTGAATAGAGCATTCCACTGCTAAAACAAAACTTGAAATCACTGGGCTAATGCAGAACCATTATCTCAGCTTAAAAGATGCCACAAATTTTTTGGCCAATTATAAACTGTGTAGTTTGAGTTTGAAAAATCAGATTTTTTTTTTTTTTTTAAACCTCAGAGATTGAGGCCCAGAGGGAGTAGATGTTAACTCAGCGGTTGAGTGCCTGCTTCCTGTGTACCAGGTCCCAGGTTCAATCTCTGGTATCTCTTTATATATATATATGATCTGTGCCAGTCCAATTTCTTCATGTATTAGAGATGGACCAGAGAGGAGAAATGCTTTGTCTAGATTCCCCCAGCTAATTGTATCATCTTTGTTTTAGGATAAAGGTATCGTCTTTATCCTAAGTCACTCAAGCCACTTAATAATTTACTTTCAGTTTTGTAACCTTCTCCCCACACCTCCATTTCCCTCTGTCCTATTAAAAAAAAAATGTGAAGGATTGCTGTCAATCTTAGGGTTAGAAATGAAAGGAAGTAAATCCAAAATAACTTTGAGTCTCGCACAGAATTTGAACTAGACAAATGTTAACTCATGTAGTTCATCTTTCTCATGTATCTCTGATTCCACAGAAATTCTCATTGACTGGCCCCTTCTAGCCTTTTGGCTGACACTAATGAACTTTCTCTGGTTTGATATATACAGTTTCCATTTCCAGTTTCATATACTGTTCAACACAGGGATTTCTTGGTTTGGGAATTTAAATTGGACTTCACAGATCTTTTCACACCTCAAATTGTGAGTGTGCGCATATGCACAAACTTCTGTAAAAGGAGTCACTTGCCTTCAAAGAGTAGCCAGAAAAGATTAAGAACCCAGTGATGTCTAGGCAGGTTTAGTGCTAGACATGGGTGACAGCTGTCTCCCTTGAGTCTTTGGTTGACCCTGAGATTGAGGTGGAATCTTTAAATGAGGTGACATAGATTAGTTCTTTGCCTTCTTCAGGATTGATGAAACCCATGATGCCTCAAGACTCCCTAAATGGGACTGGCTGTCGCTCTGAGGATCAGAACTGTGTGCCCCCGGTCCAAGAAAGAAAAGTGACCACCATTGATCCAGCCCCTGTATGGAGTCCAGAGGGCTACATGGCATTGCAGAGCAAGGGGTACTCTCTCTCCCACCCAAAATCGAATGACACTTTGGCTATGGACATGCATATCAGGTGAGGCGAAAATTGGTACTACTGACCTGCAACTGAAGGAAGGATCTACAGGTTCTCAATTGAGAGGGGGCTCTGGGAAGAGGCACTATCCCATAGATATTATCTAGGGTAAGGGGGGGTACCTTTAAAGAGACTGCCACTGTGCCCTTTGGGGAAGTGTGATAAAGATTTCTTGAATGCCTTTGTGTGAGAGGCTCTTATGTGATGGTGGGACTGAAATCCTGGGGTCAAAGACAAACCTCATGGAGTGGAACCTTGGGCATGGGGTGAGGGGTGGGGCCTCGCAGGGCATGTGGGGTTGTGAGTGTAGGTCATGGCTCACTCCTGTCAAAGTAAAGAAAGCTTAGCCCTGTTGGCCCAGCGGCTTTCCAATCCCGGTACCCCAGACTCTTCACGGACTCTCAGGCTCCAGCTTGTTCTTTGAAACAGAGGATTTCCCCAGCTCCTCTCTGTCTCCAGGGTGGCGTGCTGAGTCCACCCAGCAGCCACTGCATTCTTCACTCTTACGGACTCCAGGGGCCACCGACCAATCCGTGGCCCAGCAGCTCTGGGACCTGTTTAAAGATAGAGCAAATGTTGGTGCTTATGTTTTTTCGTTTTTTCTTTTTTCTTTTTCTTTTTTTTTTTCTTTTTAAAACTAAGCTCTTTGTTCAGCATGGAAACCAGGAACCAGGCTCCAATCACATTGACTGATTTTTCTGGTTCCTTTTCAGGAATGAAAGCTCTTACTCTGCTTCACCTGGAAGGTCAGGGGGCGTAAGTGCCCAGCGCGATCTCTTTGAGGAAAGAGGGGAGGAATACTTGAGTGCTTTTGACAAGAAGGCCCAAGCAGACTTTGACAGCTGTATCTCTTCTCAAAGAATAGGCCAGGAGCTTTTGTTTCCACCCCAAGGAAATACTCAGGAAGCGGGTGCTTCTGGAGGTCACCCCCCAAACCTCAGGTGTTCCCCGTTGGAGCCCGACTTTGTCACAGCTGAGAAAAAATCAGAGTATAGCAGTTGGGACGTTAGTCACCAGCCAAAGGCCACTGACACAGCCAATGGTGTTGAGAAGGAGACATCCCGGGAAGGGCCGTCCTTTAATGTCTCATCTTGGGAGAAGGAAGGGAGCACCAATAAACAGCCAGCCTCAGAGCCTGAATGGAATCCTGAAAACCGGAGCTCTGGTAACCAGCATCAGGAGCAGACGGGCCGGACCCGGAGGTCTGGGCCCATCAAGAAACCAGTCCTAAAAGCTCTCAAGGTGGAAGATAAAGAAAAAGAGCTAGAGAAGATTAAGCAGGAGCTAGGGGAGGAGAACACCCGTCTGGCCAAGGAGAAGGAGCCAGTTTATAAGGCAGAAAAGGATGAGGATGAAGAGAATGATGCCACCCTGGCCAACTCCTCTGCCCCTGTGTTGGAGGACAAAGTCTCCTCCCATGCTAGTTTTGGCCATGAGGCTAACAAGTTTGAAGACGACAAGAAACCTGACAGGGCCTGGGAGACTAGACCATCACGGGAGTCCAGCGATATTCCCCCAACAAAGAGAAATAACTGGATCTTTATTGATGAGGAACAAGCTTTTGGGGGCAGAGGGCAGAATCGGAGCCGGGGCCGTGGCTTCAGAGAATTTACTTTCCGTGGTCGGCCTACTGGTGGAAATGGAAGCAACATCTGTGGTGGGGGGATCCTTGGTGCTCGGGGCATTTATAACAACAACCAAAGAAGTGGTCGGGGCCGGGGACTGAGAGAGTTTAATCAGCCTGAAGATTTCCCCAGAGCCAAGCCCCGGCGAAGAATTGCCAGTGAGACCCACAGCGAAGGCTCAGAGTATGAAGAGCTTCCCAAGCGGCGTCGGCAGAGAGGCTCCGAGAATGGGAATGAAGGCTCACTCCTGGAGAGGGAGGAGAACACCTTGAAGAAAGGCGACTTTAAAGATTCCTGGCGGTCTAACAAGATGTATTCTGATGACCATAACGGTCTGGATGCTAAGAATCGAGGCCCTCGGGCCTTTGGGCGAGCCCTTCCACCCAGGCTGAGCAATTGTGTGTATGGGCGGAGAACATTTGTGTCCAAAGAGTCACCCCACTGGCAGAGCAAAAATCCAGGCAACTCCTGGCAGGAATATGGCTCTTCAGACCCATGTGGGTCCCGACGATCCACAGATAGAGACTATGTCTCAGATTCCTACAGACATTCTGATTCATTTGGTGGCAGGGGTTTTGAGGAAAGCCGCTTGGAGGACAAGAGGTCCTTCTTCCAAGACGACCATGTAGCAGATTCTGAAAATGCAGAGAACCGACCCTTCCGTAGAAGGCGCCCTCCCCGCCAAGACAAGCCTCCTCGCTTCAGGCGCCTCAGGCAAGAACGTGAATCATTGGGCCTTTGGGGGCCTGAGGAGGAGCCCCAGCTGGTGGCAGGCCAGTGGCCAGGCAGGTCCAAACTCTGTTCTGGGGACAAGAGCAGTGCTGTGGGTCACCGGTCCCCTGAGCTCTCATACCAGAACTCCTCTGATCATGCCAATGAAGAGTGGGAAACAGCCTCTGAGAGCAGTGACTTCAGTGAGAGGCGGGAGCGGCGAGAAGGCCACATGGCTGAGCCGGACTCCCAGGTGGACAGTGGCCTATCTGGGGCCAGTATGGGTGAGAAGAAGGAGTTGGCCAAGAGGAGCTTCTCTAGTCAGAGACCCCTGGTTGACAGACAGAGCCGAAAGCTGGAGTCTGGAGGGTTTGGGGAGAAGTCCGTTAGGCCAGGTGGTGGTGAAACTTCTCCCCGTTATGAGAGCCAACAGAATGGGACGCCTTTGAAAGTCAAAAGGTAAAACAAAAACAAACTCCCAGGTCCTTTTTGTTTTGTTTTCTTATTAAACCAATTTTTTTAAGCAGCACTTCATGCATGCATGTCCTGCCATGTGTCAGGTGTCCCCTGACTTTACCTCTTGTGCTCCAGAAGGGGGGCCTCCCACCAAGGCCATTGTATGTGAGCATCTACATCACTTGTTCTCACATTGCTTGTCTGCTTCTCTCGTGGTGTTTTGTTATTGTTGCTGTGGCTTGAGAAACAGAACTAAAACAGTGGTGCCCACCCCAGTGATTCTCTTGAGACTGCTTTCCCAGTACCTGTCCTAAGAGTTCAGCCTCTATGTTTGTCCTCGGAGTCATGCTGGGGGGTAGGAGTGGGGCACTGCAGAAAGGAGGCACTGCCTATGAATGGAGCTTGGTGAACACTGGTCATTTGACCAGATTCCTCAACTCCAGAGCTTCTGCCAAGCAATGGCCTGTGCGCGACTGCTGGCCTTCTGGCCATGCTGAGGCAGTTTTTCCCTAAGGGCTCAGCTTCTTGGCAGGAGGAGACCAGCACTACCTCTGAGACTGCCACCTTGGTGTGGTAAGAGCCAGGCAACAGCAAAAGGGAGCAGGCTACCTGAAGACTCAATGAACATCTCTCCTCTGGAATTAGAGGTTCTGATGTGGATGGTCTGTGCTCAGTGTCACCTCATTGCCTCCAGGCTGTCCTGATATTGGAAAAAGAGAAATACATGTGATCTTGCTACTGTGCCTCAGATAGCGGGGATGAAGAGTGTACTGAGGCTATCCCTGCCCTCAAAGAATACTGAGGAAGGGTGTTTCTACCTCCCATCCTCTACTTAGAATTCACAGAACAGAAATCTGGGGTATAATTAATTTATACTCCCAAAGAAGGAATCAGGAGAGAATGCTAAGTTCAAGTATTGATCTAGCCTAGCTTTCCATACCCCTGACGCTGAGGCTTGGTTTTACTTATGATTTCTGTCCCAAGAGCCTTGCCAACTATAGGACAAGGCCTGGGTGCCTTGCTATTTGGGAGTATCATATAATAAGGACAGAAAGTTCTGCACCTTTCTGCAGTCTTGCTGAATTTGGCATGAAGTGGGAAAGTAAAGAAGTTCTCAGCCCTAGGAAGGAAGTTGGGGAAAGAACAGCTTTTCCCATGAGCAGATAAAACTTTGCCAAAGCAGTGCCATGGTAGCCTTCCATGTGTTTCTGCACATGGACTCACTGCTGCCAGTGAGTAGCTTCTACTGTGTGAACGAGGCAGTAACAAGAAATGATGAACATAGCTCCAAGTTGTAGTGCTGTTGAGAAAACCCAGATCAGGGCTCTGTGTTTATGTTTGCCATATACTTTCTTTTCTTCTTCCCCAGCCTTTGGCCATTTCTGAGCTAATGAGATCTTCTTTCCTTTTATAGGTCCCCAGAGGAGGCCTTGCCTGGAGGTCTTAGTGGCTGTGGCAGTGGAAGCAGCCACTCGCCCTACACCCTGGAGCGGGCAGCCCATGCCAACCCTGACATTCCTGAAGTCTCCAGTAAGAAGGCAGAGAAGGAGTCCAAGTTGGCTCCTCAGAGAGCGAGCGAGCAGGGAGAGACCATGAAACAGTTTGACCTGAATTACGGAAGTGAGTCTGGTCACTGTCACATCATCATGGGGAAGAAGAACCCCCGCAAAACCAAGGGCCATAACAGGCTCCTTAGGTTGCCGAGTTTGCCCTTTAACTGAACATGTTAACTTCGGAGAAACTATTCTGGCCAGGCACTGGGCTAAGTTCTGGGGCTACAGTGAGGAGCAGAACAGATGAGATTTCTGACCTTGTGATGCTTACAGTCTCACTGTATCCCTTGTAACAGCCCTGCACTGGGGGAACCTAAGGCTCAGAGAAGTCAAATGGTTTGCTCAGGTGTGTTATTTTCCTGGGAAGAGTTTGTAGTTTTTCAGGCCTAATCTTGGTTAGTAGCAGAACTGGGATTTATGTGTGTCTATTTCCACAGTCTGTTTCCGTAACCCTCATGCTACCCATGCCGGTTCTCTAGTTTGATATGATGGATTAGATCAGAGGAGGTGTGAGAAGGGCTTAGAAATCAAGGCCGATTTCTGTAGATCCCGGTGACCTTGGAAAGGTCAGGCTAGGTACTGCCAAGCCTTCTGAGCTGAGCCTGTGTGCATGTTGGGTTGTGTAGTCTTGGCTGCTGATGAATGGAAACACTGTCCCTTCTCATGCAATCTCGGTTCAGATGCCATCATTGAAAATTGCGGGTCCAGCCCTGGGGAGGAGAGTGAGGTGGGCTCTGTGGTGGGTGAAGGCTTCATCGAAGTCCTGACCAAGAAGCAGCGCCGCCTGCTAGAGGAAGAGAGAAGAAAGAAGGAGCAAGCTGTGCAGGTAAGGGGGTATGAGGCGAGGAAAGAATAGGGGTAGGTGGGTGGATTAATGTCAGAGAAAACTGAAGCCAGGATAAGAGAGTTCTAACAAACTAAGGTAGAAGAGAGGAAAGGAGTATTTATTAACTGCGCACTGTCTCCCAGTGCTGATATCACCATAGCCCTGTAGGAATAGATGGTGGTGTCCCTGTTTCTAAGGAGAAAAAACTGAGTCTCAAAGAGGGTAACTTGTTTAGCCAGGGTGATATAGCTAAAATGTGACTGAGCTGTTACACCTCGCATCAGTCTGCACTCCTACTACTCTCCAATTTGAGTGGAATGAGATTCATCTCCCTGTAAGTCACGAGGGTCGGGAACCCTGTAATGACAAATGGAATCAGAGCTGGGCATTACACACTTGGTCATTGTTGTTGGGGTTCAGACCACAGTCCATTGGCCTCTCACACATTTCTAGGGGATGGTTTGATTGGCACTGCAGTTCAGGCTGTGGTTGAGGTCTCGAGAAAGAAAAATAGGGTTGAGAGACCAATGTTTAACCCTCCAAGCATGTCTGGAGCAATTTTGAGGGGGTGATTTTGGTACCCAGGGTACTTTTTTGGAGAAAATATGTAATTCTTCATACCTAATCTCTAGGTTGGCCTACATCATCATTTTCTTTTTCCTTTCCCCTTAGGTGCCTGTCAAAGGTCGAGGCCTTTCCTCCCGTATTCCTCCTCGGTTTGCTAAAAAGCAAAACTTGTGTCTGGAGCAAGGTGATGTGACTGTGCCTGGCAATAGCTTGGGCACTGAGATCTGGGAGAGTAGCAGTCAAGGTGAGAGGGTGTTGGGCTCAGAAGTTTGGCTTGAGGTTGCCTGACAGACCCAGGGTCTCTTGGGTACATCCTGCTTTCCAAGCTTTGTGTTCCTCAATGAGCCATAGTATTAGAGCCATCTTAGCCCTATTTATTGCTGCAGCCCCTGAACAGAGCTAATGTTTTCCCTGCCTGAAATTGGGTAGAAGAGCAGAGCATTCAGTACATCCAGTGCTCCAGAAAAGGATAGCTCCACGTGCTAAGGATCACCTAGGAAGTTGACTTGACTTTCTTTGCCCAAGGCATTCATCCTTTCTTCTTACCTTGTTGAAGAGTAACAAGTGACTGAGAGGAACAGGAGGAGTTCAGAAGCTTTCTTATCCATACATTGAAGCAAAGTTCTGTTACGTTCCCTAAATGCTGTCTTGGAAAGGCAAACTGGAGAGCAGAGATCCAGGTTGTACCTTGCTTTTTATAAAACAGGTTTCCCTGAATATATTTTTTAATTTCATAATCAGTCTGATATTTTATCCCACTGGTTGGTTTATTTTTAGTGTAGTTTTTAATTGATTACTTTTTTCTTTTGAAATAATTTCAGACTTAAAGGACAGTTGCAGAAGTAATACAAACCCTATACAGAGACCTCCAATATGCCCCTATCCCCCCGATTCCACCAGTTTTAACATTTTGCCACCTTTACCCACCCATCGTACCTTCCTTCCTCCCTCCCTCCCTCCTTCCCTCTTTCCCTCACTCTCTTGTTTCCTCCTTCCTCCTCTCCTCTCTCCCTTCCTTCCATCTTCTGTGTTTCTGAACATTTGAGAGCAGGTTTCAGACATCATAGCCCTTGAACACAATACTTCCATTTATATTATGTGTGCACTTATTACCATGTGTATGTACATCATACATACATTTCCTACGAACAAGGGTTTTCACTTATATAATAACCTTAAGTGCAGTTGTCAAGTTCAAGAAATTTAAAGCTTACAGTCTGTATTCCAGTTTTTTTCTTATGTCCCAATAATGTCCTTTTGAATCTTTTCTCCATTCTTAGATCCCATTCAGTATCATTGATTTTTTATTATTTATTTATTTCCCACCACCCCTGCTGCTTGCACTTGCTGTCTGCTCACTGTGTCCATTCACTGTGCGTTCTTTGTCAGTTTATCCTCTTTAGGAGGCACTGGGAACCAATCCTGGGACCTTCCAGCATGGGAGAGGGGTGCTTGTTGAGTCTCTTGTCCTTTTTCTCTGTGTCTTGTTGTTGTGTCAGCTTTCCATGAGAGGTCAGCTCTCCATGTGGGGCCAGCTTGCCTTCACCAGGAAGCCCCAGGAACCAAACCCAGGACCACTCCCATATGGTAGACAGGAGCTCAGTCGCTTGGGCCACATCCACTTCTCCCAGTATCATTTATTATGTTTGATTGACATCTCTTCAGTTGTTGTTGTTTTTTAATTGTGGAAACATGTATACAACATAAATCTTCCTATCCCAACCCCTACCTACCATACCATTCAGTGGGATTATTCATATTCACTATGTTGCATGTACCCTCATCACCATCTATTACTAGAACTTTCTCTTCACCCCAAACAGAAACCCTCAACTCCTTTTGTGTCAGTTCTCCATTCTCCCTGCCCACCCATCCCCAATTTGGTAAGCTGTACTAACTTTTGTCTCTATGAGTTTGCATAATTGATATTTTCTTTGTAGTTGCCATGGGGCTTATATTTAACATCCTTAATCTATCATAATCTCACTTGCTTTGATACCAACTTAATTTCAATTGCATATATTAACTATGTTCCTCTGTACTCTCACTTTTATATATCTCTTGTCATGTTTACACTTTACGTATTTATGAGTCCAAAATCATTGATTTCTTATTACATATTTTGCATTTGCCTTTTATATCCTGTTGGAAGTGAAAAGTAGAGTTACAAATAAAAAATACAATAGTACAGTGTATATATTTACCAATATTGTTCCCAGAGATCCTTACTTCTTCACATGGCTTCAGTTAGTTGCTATTTCTTTTTTTTTTTTTTTAAAGATTTATTTATTTATTTTATCCCCCCCCCCCCCGTTTTCGGTTCTTGGTGTCTATTTGCTGCGTCTTGTTTCTTTGTCCGCTTCTGTTGTCATCAGCGGCACGGGAAGTGTGGGCGGCGCCATTCCTGGGCAGGCTGCTCTTTCTTTTCACGCTGGGCGGCTTTCCTCACGGGCGCACTCCTTGCGCGTGGGGCTCCCCTACGCGGGGGACACCCTTGTGTGGCACGGCACTCCTTGCGCGCATCAGCACTGCGCCTGGCCAGCTCCACACGGGTCAAGGAGGCCCGGGATTTGAACCGCGGACCTCCCATATCGTAGACGGACGCCCTAACCACTGGGCCAAAGTCCGTTTCCCACTATTTCTTTTCTTACAGGGCTTGTCTAGTGGTGATGGATTCTCTCAGCTTTTGTTTATCTTGGAATGTCTTAATCCCTCATTTTGGTGATAATCAAATGGGAAAGAGATACAGAATTCTTAGTTCTTGTTTTAGTACTTTAAATATGTCTTTCCTCTGCACTTAATTGGCACTTAATCTTATTGAGGCTACCTTGGATGTGACACATTGCTTCTCTCTTGTGGATTTCAGAGTTCTCTCTTTATCTTTGGCATTTGACAGTTTCATTTATAACATGTTGCAGTATGAGTCTAATTGGGCTTATCCTGTTCTGTATGTATTCGTGTTTTTATTAGATTTGGGAAGTTTCCCACCTTTATTTCTTTGAAAATCCTTTTTGTCCCTTTCTCTCTTCTGGGATTCCCACAATGAGATACTTGTACACTTAGTGGTGACCCACAGTTCCTCAGGCTGTCTTCACTTTTCTTTATTCTTTCTGACTGAATGATTCAGTTATCTTACCCTCAAGTTCTCTGATTGTTTCTGTCTTCTGCCAGTTCCAATCTGTTGAACCTCCACAAGGGAATTTTTTAAAAAATAATTATTCCATTTATTGTATTGGTGTTTCTAGGGAATTTTAATTGTTCTGTTAGTATGGTTTTCAGCTCTGTTTGGTTTCCTTTCATGATTTTCATCTCTATGATTTTCTATTGGTGTTCTATCTGTTATTTGCCTGATTTCCTTTAGTTCTTTTCATGTGTTCCTTTTGCTCTTTGAGCATATTTAAAAGTATGTTTCTGGTACACTCAGGTCTGATCCTCCTCACTGGTGGTTTCTACTGTTCCTTTGCCTGGGCTACAGCTTTTTGTTTCTTTGTATGTTTTGTAATCTTTTGTTGAAACATAGACATTTTACTGTTACAATGTGTTATCACTGGAATTTAGACACTGAGGTGTCAACCAGTGTTTGACTGAGTTTTCCTGGAATATCAGGAGCCAATCCGAAAAAAAAAAAGGAAAACCTTTCCCAGTCTTTGCAGATCAACCTGTGTGAGGCTTGTCTGACTGATTCATATAGTGAGTTTAGAGATTATCTCCAGACCAAAGCATAAGAGCCTCCCTGCCCTTTCTGTGCATGTGTCTTGTCTTGGATATGTGCATTTGGTCCTAGAAATTCCCCACTTTCAGGGATACAAGTGTCCCCTCTTCCCTAGGAAACCAACGGTCCTGGGCACTGCACTGTATGTCCTACAGCCAGGAATTCCCCAGGCAGCGGGGTAGGAGAGCTCTGTGAGCTGCCTTCTACATGCAGAGCAAATTCCGGTGGAGCGAGTCCCTCAGGCCACTTCCAGACAGATTTGGCCAGACATACATGCTCCCAGTGTGTGCACCAGGATTACTCTGCTCTCTGTACAACTGGGACCAGAGGTTTGCACTGGGAGAGTAGCTCTGAGCCTAGCCTGTGAGGGGATGAGGGAGGTGCCATGAGATCATCCTACTTTTAAGTGGTCTTTTTCTTGATATGGTACTTGCTCTGTTACTGCAGTCCTTTAACTGCGTTTTGGACCTTTGAGAAAGATGATCTTTCTGCCAGTTCATGATGGTTGTTCAAAGCTTCTGTGGCAGGGGACAACCCTGAAGCTTCTTAACTCCAACATCTTGATCAGGGTAGAGCTTAAATGCAGTTTTTCTTATACCTTTTTTTGTTTTAAAATATAGAACCATTTTAATTGAGCAGCTACTGCTTCATTGTTTACTTTGGCCCTGCACTAAGCTCCCAGGTATACAAGGATGAATAAACAAGAACATTTGATAGCTGGCAAGGGGCATATAGAGAGATCACCTATTTTTAGGCAAAGCACTTGAGGCCTCCAGAGTGAAGTGACTTGACCTCAGTGCCACGGTAGACACCCAGGATACAGGGTTCTGAGCCTTGGTTCTTTCTGTTTTTTCATATTGCCTCTCGTTGTGTTAAACCTTGGTTCCAGCACAATGCAAAATAACATTTGAAAGTATTCAACTCTTCTAAAGGAAGCATAATAATCTTTTTGTTTTTAGAAGGTACTGGGGATTGAACCTGGGACCTTGTACATGTGATGCAGGTGCTCAGACACTGAGCTATACCTGCTCCACCATAATTGATAAAATACTGATAAATTTGGTATGATGTGTGAGGGATGAGCATCATAATATATGTGTATTGCTTTTTTCTCATGTTTTCCTTCAGGATCTTACATATCTCATTGGTTGCTCAAAGTAGGGTATCAATGAATGGCTTCAAAGGGCCCCTGGATCTTAAAATAGCATGTAGAATTTTGTGTGCCTGTGCATCTTTCTGGGCTCTCGTCCATGGCTTTTGTCAGAGTCTCGAAGAGGTCTATAAACTAACAGAAGTTTAGTAGTACCGGCTTGGATTTTTCCAAGACTTTCTGGAAGCTGCCAGGTTTCAGATATAGTTTGTTTGACTTCAGTGAAAGAAAGTCAGCACAACAGAGCTAGTGGTGTAGAATTCTAGCAACTGTGAATAAAAAGTAGTTTGTTTCTTTACTAGAGCATATAATAATGAAATGGGAAACATGTTAAAGTCTGTCTGAGGATATTGGAAAGTAGGGTAAAAACTATCAAATTAACTTCTGTATATCAAGGCTGTTTACTAATATGTCAGCGAAAGGAGGGGGGTTAGGGGGTGGAATTAGAGGAGTCAGATTTCAGTAGGCTATAGCTGTGCTTGTTTTTTAAGAGCCCATAAGTTCATGTTTTTCTAGGGTTGTCTTTCCTTTTTTGATGCCCGTCTGTCTTCCTCCCTCTGGTAGCACTGCCAGTTCAGGCCTCGAACAGTGACTCCTGGAGTAAAGCTGCCTTCAGCAGCACCGAGCCTGGCTCTGCAGAGGTGAGTGTGGCCAGTGTGTGTGTGCTGGTTGGGGTGCTGAGTGTGTGCTCACTGTCCTCATGGCTAGCTTGACCTGGGCCCCCTTCATTCCAGTGACCTGCCCTAACTCTTCCTCTGTGATGGGAGTTGCGTGTGGGCCAGAGGCCATTTTAGCAGGCTTGTCACTGGCTCTTCAGTCTTGATTTCTGATCTGTGTACAGTACTTTTGTGAAAGGGAGAAAGAAAAGGGATGACAAGGGCAGAAAACAACCTGGGTAGGGAGAGGGATGGAGTGCCTTTCTTCTGAGAAGACTGGAATGTTCAGTCTAGTTTGGGTCACAGTGGAAGGAGTCTGGCAGTCTTGGTTTAAGAACCACTGAGTATCTCGTGATTATGAAGCTCGAGCAGGGTCAATGTGTTTTCAGTGTGTTCTTATTAGGCACCGTTGGCAGGTCAGGACCAATATCAGGCAAGAATAAGCAAGGGGCAGGTGGTTTGGGGGAGGTGTGTCTCAGTGTCTCACTCAGTCTCACTTTTTGGATGACTGTGTTTTGGAGTTTGGGGGTCAGGGCCCTAACCCATTTTGTGCTTTGCACAGCAGGGTTTTAAGAGCAGCCAGGGAGATAGTGGCGTTGACTTGAGTGCCGAGTCTCGGGAGTCGTCCGCGACCTCCTCACAGCGCAGCTCCCCGTATGGTACTCTGAAACCAGAGGAGATGAACGGGCCTGGCTTGGCGGAACCCAAGGCTGACAGCCACAAGGAGCAGGCTCAGAAGCAATCTGAGCAAAAGGTAACCTGGAAGTTCCGTTCACAGTGGCCAGGGCCTGGGTGGAAGGGGCCATTGTCTTTTTTCTTCATCCCCAATTCTGGGGACAATTAGAAACTAGAGATTGGAGTCATTCCAATCTGCACGTCTCAGCCTCTCTGCTTTTCTATCAAGGATTCAGAACAAGGCTCAGGACAGAGCAAGGAACACAGACCAGGACCCATCGGCAATGAGCGTTCTCTGAAAAACAGAAAGGGCTCGGAGGGGGCCGAGCGGCTGCAAGGGGCCGTCGTCCCGCCTGTTAACGGGGTAGAGATTCACGTCGATTCCGTGCTGCCTGTGCCGCCCATTGAATTTGGAGTCAATCCAAAAGTGAGGCTTTGGTTTGTTTCCTTCCTTCCTCCTTCCCTCTTCCTCCCCTTCCTCCTTCCTCTTTTATTTTTATTTATTTTTATTTTTTTCTTTATTTTCCTTTTTGGCACTTAGAGAGGAGGGATATTAGTGTTGTCTCTTAGAAACAGAAGGGAGATGGGAGCTGAAAAAACCTCCAGGGGAGAAAGTGTTGACGTGGAGTTATGGCTGGGTGGCAGGTGCTTTTGAATTGCCTCAGATTTCATTACTGACACAAACCAGGTTCTCAGGATGAGAAGGCCAGTGATCTTCACCATCTCCATCAGGCTACCCAGGGGCTAGGGACCAAGGAGAGCGGAGCAAGGGGGTGGCAGTCTCTGAACTCCATCCTTTCTTGTGTGCCATCAGGAAACATCTAGCCATTTTGCTCATGTATGGGTCTTGGTGAATGCTTAGTGGATTTTTTTTTTTTAGTTGCTGAGATTGTGGATTAAATTAATATATGCCTCTGCTGAAAGGTGAGCTGGGTTATTTCAGTGGCTGTGTTTTTTTGTTTCAGGACTCTGATTTCAGCTTGCCACCTGGTTCTGCTTCTGGTCCTGCAGGGAATCCAGTTGTCAAACTTCAGGATGCCTTGGCCAGTAATGTACGTCTCCAGTGCTGCTTATTCACCTAATTTCTGCCAGAGCCTTTGTGCTTTGTTGTTAGGCAAACCTGGTTGAAATCATTACTCAGTCTCTAGTTAGCCACATGTCCTTGGGCAAGTTGCTCAAACATTCCACACCCAGGTTTGGTTTTTGTTTTTAAGATTTATTTATTTATTTATTTATTCCTCTAAGCCCTCTCCCCACCCCACATACACACCCAGTTGTCTGCTCTCTGTTTCTATTTGCTGTGTGTTCTTCTGTGTCTGCTTGTATTCTCATTAGGTAGCTCCAGGAACCGATCCTGGGCCCTTCCAGAGTGGGAGAGAGGCGATCATTCTCTTGCATCACCTCAGTTCCCTGTTCTGCTGCGTCTCTTATTGTCTCTCCTCTGTGTCTCTTGTGTCGTCTTGCTGCGCCAACTCTCCATGTTGGCTGGTACTCCCGCATGGGAAGGGGGGGCACTCCCGCGTGGTCTGGCCCTCTGTGTGGGTCCACTCGCCTTCACCAGGAGGCCCTGGGCATTGAAACCTAGATCTCTTATATTGTAAATGGGAGCCCAACTGCTTGAGCCACAACCATTTCCCACACACCCAGGTTTTGTGATCTTAAAATGGGGATGAGATAATTCATAAGGGCTTACTTATTTGGCATTCTTCGAGTTCATAATCTGCCTTTGTTCCAGGTCTGGCTGACACTTGTACAGACGGTTTCTTCCATGGGAAGTGGGGAGGACATGGATAAAGTAGGAGAAGGTCTACTCAGGAGTCCATGTCTTCATTGCTTAAGGGTCTCTAGAGTTTGTGGGCTGACTCTGTGGTAACCCAGGAGACCAGGCCGTCCACCATGGGCTCAGTAGCAGGGAGATGCGTCAATTGTGGACCATTTGTGGCCACAGCCTCAGTTCTGCCTCAGTGACATTTCTGTTCATTTCTCTGTCCCCACTGTGTTGTGTGGAGGAGGTGCTCACTAGATATGCTGAGTGAATCCATATCATCTGGGCAGCATTTCCCAAGGAGGGTTTTAGGGACTATCAGTGCTGCAGAACGTTGATAGCAATGAAGTAGAAAAAAGTTCTTTGGTCTCATATATTTGGAAATGTTGGGCTGAACAAGTTTGTTTGTTCTGAGATTTCTCAGCAATCCCTGGGATCTGCAGGGGCGAGGGCACAGTGTGTTGCCTTTCCTAGCATATGTGACCAGGTATCTCTTTCAGAGTTTCCTGAAGGACTTGAGAGACGGCCATAAACCTTTGCCTTTTCAGACCTGAGTATCCCTAAGCCACATAGCAGGTTGCTGTGAAACCAAGTACCTGTATGTCAGCAGCCACTCATTTTTCTAGGTTTCCGAGACTTTGCTGCTCTTATCTAGAGGGTCCTGTGGGATATAGGTCTGGCTGTGGCACTGCACAGACATTTATGAAGAAAATCAAGGCAACATTTGAAAGAGATAAACTGTGGTCTTGGCTGCTGTCAGCTTCGTCTTGGTCCTACGTACATGTGACCAGCATCAAAGATAAATTTCAGATGTATTTTGCTTTCTCTGCTCTTGTTTGACTTTCCTGGTTTCCTTTCTCCCCCTTCTCCAGGCAGGGTTAACACAGTCTATTCCCATCCTCCGGCGGGATCATCACATCCAGAGGGCCATTGGCCTCTCCCCAATGTCCTTCCCCACTGCCGACCTCACTCTGAAGGTAACACAAGACCTGAATTAGGCAAGGGCTTTAGCTTGTAACAAGGCAAGAGAGGATCCTCACCCCATCCCTGCCATCCCTTAGCTTAGATTTTGTAATTTCCACATCAATCCTTAGTAGTAATTTTCATCCCTCCCCCTCCGCTTGTTCTGAAGATGGAGTCTGCACGCAAGGCTTGGGAAAACTCACCCAGTTTGCCGGAGCAGAGCTCTCCAGGAAGTGCTGGTTCAGGCATCCAGCCTCCAGCCTCCGTGGGAGCCTCCAGCGGAGTCAACTATAGTGCTTTTGGCGGAGTCTCCATGCCACCCATGCCCGTGGCCTCTGTAGCACCTTCGGCTTCTATTCCAGGTATCATCCCCCTGAGTTAGGTCTCAGAAAGCCTTCTCCATTTATCACTGAGAGAAACATTAGATTAACAGCCCAACCATCACCTCCTTTCCTGTACTTAATGGAATATATAGGAGTAAATTTGTTTTTAGATCAGTGGTCATAACTTTCCATGTGCTATAGATATTTTATACTTGCTTCCCGCTTCCCTATTTTGAGAAGTAGAACTGTGACTCTTCTGTGTCAAGACTCTCCTATACTCCTGGAGAAAGGAGTGAGCAAAGACTTGGCTTTAAGTCAGACCTGGTTCATATGTGGGTATTGTGTTGTCTCTACCAGTGAGCACACTCCTCTGAGGCATGACTTCCTCCTCTGTAAAATAAAGCGAGATGATAATGCTTCATGGAGTGGTCATGCTGATGAGGCAAGTTCTTACCTCGAAAGTGCCTTGCATTAACAAAGCCCTCAATCGCTAGTAACCATTTTATCTTCCTTGTCACTGAGTTTGGTGCCCCAAGGAAGATCTTTGGGAATTTTGAGGGCCCAGCTGCTAAAGTCTCAGTGATGTAATTCCAGTAGATCCTTCTTACCTTCTACTGTGGACTCAACAGCAGGGAGATGAAGAGGAAAATGACTGAGAGACTAAGGTGGCCCTCAGTTACAATAAACCCCCTTCCTGAGTGTTCTGGGCAATTGGCAAGTGGTTGGGAAGAAAAGGTAGGCTGGAGAGGCTTCCCTCCTGAGCCCTGATTCTGCCAGCCTTCCTGGGTTCCCTTCGGTGCATGCCAGGTGTATTGTAGGTGGGTGAGGTGCTGCAGAAGCACAGGGCAGCAGTAACAGCACAGCTGAATAGGCTTTGCGCACACCCCTCACCCCACCACCCCACTGAGTCCCTTGGAAAGGGTGGATGTGGAGAGTTCTTTGTATGGAAGTACCTGCAGGGACATTCAGAAACAGTAAGATTTGATAACATTCTACCTCCTCCTGGGTTCTTTTTCCAGGCAACCATCTCCCACCTCTCTATCTGGATGGCCATGTATTTGCAGGTCAGCCCCGGCTGGTTCCTCAAACGATACCTCAGCAGCAGAGTTATCAACAGGTAAAGGTGGCAGGCCAGGTGTCTTGTGGGAGAAAGGGAGTTACAGCTCAAGTTGTAATATTTCCTTTATTTATTTGTTTATTGTCTGTCTTGTTTTCTGTACCCCTCACATTTAATGCATAGCACCTGGCACATCATGGCAGCCAGTAAATATTTGTTGAATGAATAAATGAGAAGACAAAGAAAAGGAATGGAGTTCAATGATCCAGACTCTGCATTCTTTTCTTTTCTCAAAGTTCTCCTTCTTGTATCCAGATAATGACTCCTAGCTGGGAAATTAGCTAACCTAGAGTTCTCTTTGGTGATAGGTATCCTTCTGATGAAGAGAAGAAAGGCCTAGACTCCCAGGCATGAATGCATTAGAAAGAGGTAGTTTTAGAAATGAGGAGGTGTTTTTTATTTTTGTTTTTGATGCAAGATTGGCATACTTTCCATGCTGCAAGGTGTTTATTTTTGTAAGTTTCCCTCCTAAAGCTAGTTCTGGACCTTCCGCTTGAGATGATCCAGCCATCCCCATAGACTTCTGTACCAGGAAAGACATCATGGAGCTCCCAGGCAGATTCAGGACAGAATAGAGGACTTGGCCTGTCCTGCCCTTAAAAATGAAAAAAAATATATATTCCTAAATATTGTATTATATGGGTTTGTAAGGTTTTTTATCTTCATTTAACTGGGTCATATTGCATGTATTGTTCTGTTGGTATGTTTTTCATTCAACATTTTGTTTGTGAAATTCACCTCTGTTGGTATGTTGTAGCTAGACTTCATTCTCACTGCTGTAGAGAATTCCTATATAAAGCACATATTATGAGTTGGGGTTGTTACCAATTTTTTGCTGTCAGCTTTATCCCAAGTACAAGGGAAGCACAGGATCGATATTATCAAATGTGCATTTTAGAGAGTATTCCATCTGCCATGTGAAGAGAAGCCATGGGGAGGTGGACAAACAACTTGGAGCTCAATACAGTTACCTGCCTGCTTTTCCATTTGCAGGCTGCTGCTGCCCAGCAGATTCCAATTTCCCTTCACACATCTCTGCAAGCTCAAGCTCAGCTTGGACTAAGGGGGGGACTTCCTGTCTCCCAGTCTCAAGAGATCTTCAGCTCCTTGCAGCCCTTCAGGTAAGCTCATGAGTGGATGCAGGGAGCTGGTTTCCTGGCAGTGCATAACCTTAATGGCCTCCTTGACTTGCTCCCTACGTTCCACTGTTGCCCCTTGCTATGCTGCTATTTGTTTGTTGGGGGCAGGGGTGAGTGGGTGAGGGTGTGCGATTACAGTCAATTCAGTTAATTATTAATTATGATGTAGGAGAGGCCCTGGGCCTGGCTGAGAAGTGGTAGACCATGTTATCTTGTCCTCTTCCCTGGTTCCCTGCTCCTGACTCTTTTCTTTCTCCCTGTTTCCCATATCACCACTGCCTTTGGCTTACTCTTTAATTGTGCCTAATGTCCCATGCTTTGGTCATCACAAAGGTTTTCTTGAACTTTTAATGCCTGGATGGGTCCATTTGTTTAATCGAGTGATTCTCAAACTGTGGTTACCAGACCAACTGTATCAACACCTTTGGGAATTTGTTATAAATGCATATTCTCAGGTCCCATTTCATCTGAGTCAGAGATACTCTGGGGGTGGGGCCAGTAAGCTGTGTTTTAACAAGCCCTTGGGGGGATTCTGGAGCACACTCAAGTTTCACATTTGCTGGTGTATTCACCTATCCTGACCATCTTTCTGGCTTTTGCAGATCTCAGGTGTACATGCACCCCAGCCTGTCGCCACCCAGCACCATGATCCTCTCTGGAGGCACAGCCTTGAAGCCTCCATACTCAGCATTCCCAGGCATGCAGCCTTTAGAGATGGTGAAGCCCCAGTCGGGTTCACCCTACCAGCCCATGAGCGGAAACCAAGCACTGGTCTACGAAGGCCAGCTCGGCCAGGCTGCCGGTCTAGGCGCCTCCCAGATGTTGGACTCCCAGCTCCCACAGGTCAGGAATTCAGACACTTCTACCCCAAAACACTAGACCTTTTTCCTTCATGACTTTGTTTTTTATCTTCCTCTTATGAGTGCTGATTTATCATGCTGTTTGCAGCCCTTGTGGCTGATCCTTGAGCTGCTAGAATCTGGGTTAGATCCTTAATCTCTTCTGAATAATCTCTTCACTTCTTTTTTCTGATACCTGGCTTTCCCTAAGAGTACTGCTTCTCCCACAGCCCTCTAAAAGGGAAGATGTTTTCTTTTCTCTAGCCCTTTGAACTGTGGGCCCTTGAGACAGGGTAGATGTCCTCTTTATATACTCATTGATGCTTCTAGACAACTGCTCCTCCCTTCCTCCTTCAAACCCCCAGCTTTGAAGCCCATACCATCAGATTGTGTCCCCATGAGCCCTCCATGTTGCTACAAGTTCCACATTACTAAATCCAATGTGTAATTCCTGGTCTTCATCTGCCTTGAACTGCCAGCAGTATTTGACACCTTTAAGGGTGACTCCCCGCATTTAGTCCCTGCCTCATAGTTGTTCCCCATCACTATTCCTGTCTAGCACTGGTGGTTTCCATATCCACACAGATGGTCCCCCAGGTCTTTTTACCATGTACTCTGTCCTGCCAGTTCCTTGACCACCTCTCCACCATCCTCTTGTCCACTTCAGCCATCCACTGTTCACGCTTCAGTCTAGGGTTTATCAATACCAGTAGCTCTACTTCTTTTCTAATCTCAAGTTTAAGGGGCCTATTTAACCATCATCTGGTTTTTCTAACATCATCCTCAGGTGAAGCAATTCCAAACATCCTTTGAACCCCCCTGGGAACCTACAAGCCACCTTTTTATCATCCCTCACCCCCTATATGTCCTCCCTTCTTTCCTTTCTCTGTTTTTTTGTTTTTTTTTTCTAATGGAAAGAGGTTCACTTATTTTCGTTTATTTTTTTTCCAAATTCTACTCAATTTATTCATTTTTTTTTTAAAGATATTACATTAAAAAAAAAATATGAGGTCCCATTCGCCCCCCCTTTCTCTGTTTAGTGCAGTCCATCAGAGCCAAGTCTTGGCATTCTTACCAGATTCCCTTGCCCCCTCTTCCTTCGTTGTCTTCACCTAATAAAATTTTTGCTTGGTTAAATCTAGTCCTTCCTCTGCCATACTGACAGCCTTGCAGCTTAATGAGGCTTGAGAAAAACAGACCCCATTCTGACCGGTCTTGAGTTAAGTCTATACTGTCATCCATGAGGGCCTTGGTGCTTCCTGGCACTTGAGCTGCCTTACCCTGTCAGCCTCCCACCGTCCGAACAACTATTTCAAATCTTTCTTCTCAACGCCTCCTACCTTGCCATGAGCCTGTTTCCTGTATCACCGAGGAAATGTAAGTAGTAAGAATCCACATCTCATGTACTGGTTCCCACGTTCCCCCCAATAGTTTATTCTCTTTTTTTTATTACTTGTATTTATTTTTTCATTTCTGTTCCCTTCCCTGCCTCCTGCCCCCCCCCATTGTCTGCTCTCTCTGTCCATTTGCTGTGTGTTCTTCTGTGTTAGCTTGTGTCAGCAGCACCCAGAATCTGTGTCTCTTTCTGTTGCATCAGCTCTCCGTGTGTGCGGTGCCATTCCTGGGCAGGCTGCACTTTTTTTCATGCTGCGTGGCTCTCCTTAACGGGGCATACTCCTTGCGCGTGGAACTCCCCTACGCGGGGGAAACCCGTGCGTGGCAGGGCATTCCCTACGTACATCAGCACTGTGCATGGGCCAGCTCATCACACGGGTCAGGAGGCCCTGCATTTGAACCTTGGACCTCCCATTTGGTAGGCGGACGCCCTGTGCATTGGGCCAAATCTGCTTCCCATGATGGTTTATTCTTAACCCTCATCCTACTAACCCATCAGCAGATTTAACACGATGCTTTCCTTCCCCCTTCAATCATGTTCTTTACTCGTTTTTTTAGGGACATTACTTCTGGCTTTCTCTCTGCTTCCCTAAAACTCCTCTCCTCAGTGTCCTCCTCACCTCCCCAGTCCCTAAGTCTTGGGCCTCCTCTTTCATATAACCTTATCTGGACCCATGGCTCTACTACCATCTGTGCTCTGACCACTCTCAGATACATATATCTCCAGTCCAGATCTGTCTTCTGAATTTGAATTTCATATCCAGCAAACCATTTGGTGTCTCCTCTTCGATGTTTCGTGGCATTGCATATTTAACATGTTCAAATCATGATTTTTCTTTCTGGTCCTTTATTCCACATGATCCTTGGTTCCCTACTTTCCTTAGACCTCCTTTTCTGATCCTCCAGCAAATCCTGTCAGTTTTACCTTTAAAATCGATTTAGAATCCAACCATTTTTCCAACATCTCCACCTACCACCCTCCCACCTATCTACATTCCTACCCGATCTCCCTGCTTTTGCTCTTGGGCCCCTGTACTCCCATTTTCAGCACAGCCACCAAGGCAATCCCTTAAAATATAGGTCAGATCATGCCACACACTGAGGCACACTGCTCTCAAAATTGTAGTGTTTTCCTTATTAACATTTTTTTTTTTAAAGATTTATTTGTTTATTTAATTCCCCCCCACCCCAGTTGTCTGTTCTCTGTGTCTCTTTGCTGCGTCTTGTTTCTTTGTCCACTTCTGTTGTTGTCAGTGGCACGGGAAGTGTGGGCGGCACCATTCCTGGGCAGGCTGCACTTTTCTTTTGCGCTGGGCGGCTCTCCTTACAGTGCGCACTCCTTGTGCGTGGGTCTCCCCTACGCGGGGGACACCCCTGCGTGGCGCGGCACTCCTTGCGTGCATCAGCAGTGCGCGTGGGCCAGCTCCACACGGGTCAAGGAGGCCCGGGGTTTGAACCGCGGACCTCTCATGTGGTAGACGGATACCCTAACCACTGGGCCAAGTCCATTTCCCCTTATTAACATTTTCATCCTGCATCCTGTTGGATCTCCAATGAGGAGCCGCCATAAGTCTCAATGATGTAATTCCAATAGATCCTTCTGACCCTCCACTGTGGACTCAATAGCAGGGAGATGAAGAGGAAAGACACTGAGAGACTGAAGGTAGCCCTCCCTTGTCAGGAAGCCTCCCTCCTCCCTCTCCCATCTTGCTCTGGACTTTAGAAGTAGCCATTTAGGCCCTGCATTCACTTCCCATTTTACTGTCATAGCATGCTTTCAAAGGATCCTTCAGGTTCCAGTTTGTTTCCAGAAACCCTGAATCCCAGAATCCAGTTTGATCTTGTTTTCTACTACCATTGGATGCAAAACAGTACAGGAGTTTTGCATTTTTATGTGCTGCCCAAAGGGAGATGAAGATAAAATTCCTACACAGCTTTCATCTTTTAGGACTTGACTTGGCTGTTACTAAAAACTTTCCCTAATTTTTCCTCCCCCCATGCCCCAGCACACACAAGGGTTTGCTGCCCTGCACTTTATATCCTGAGCACCCTGTAGCTTGATATGCTAAACTGTCATTTCTACTTCCTATGTCTGACAATGCTTGTAGTGTGTATTTAGTAAATATTTG
Organism: Dasypus novemcinctus; assembly: GCF_030445035.2. NCBI lineage: Eukaryota > Metazoa > Chordata > Mammalia > Cingulata > Dasypodidae > Dasypus > Dasypus novemcinctus. The sequence goes on along the minus strand of NC_080680.1, from coordinate 85,668,776 downwards.
TTGGATAAAGGCAAGAAGAACTGAAGATTCAGACAGCCCTTTGCAGACTCATAGAGGAGACTTGTATCTGTGCTGTAAAAACGAATGAATTTGCTCTTGCAATTGTTTTCTCACCTCTTACTATATTCCAATGATAAGACTTGCCTCCTGCCATCAAGAATAAACAATTTTAGGATAATTTCTCCTGGTCTTTAATAGAAATACAGAATCTTTGCTGCTGTGCAAGAGTCTTACTTCAGTTTTTCTGAAATGAGAATCTGAAGTATAGTATGTGTTAACTCTTGGATGTGTGTATAAGCAGTGGTTTTTGGCTTTCTTCCCAACATTTATATTCCTCTTCGTGACTCTCCCTGTCATCCAGCAGTTGACAATGCCACTGCCTGGCTCCCAGCTTCCTCTGCCTCGGTACGGGTCGGGTCAGCAGCCGTTGATTCTGCCACAGTCCATTCAACTGCCCCAGGGACAAAGCCTCTCTGTTGGAACCCCAAGAAGAATTCTTCCACCTGGGTCCCAGCCTTCAGTCCTTAGCACCAGCAGAGAGGTAAAGGTAACTCCATCCTGCCCTGAACCTGGGAAAGACTCCCCAGCTCATCATTTCTTTTTAGCTTGTCAGTACTTTGAAATTCTAGAAAGCTAAGAACCGCTATTCTGGTAGGAAACACCAGTCAGTGGTTTGGGGTACAGGGTTTCTGGCCTCACGACCTTGGCTTTCAGAAGAACTCTTTAGTTTATAGATAAGTTAACAAGACAGGCAAGATTGGGTATGTGCAAGACTTCGAAACAGAAAGGAAGGTGCACACATTTGCTGTCCCAGGGAACCATCTGTGGAGCCCATTTCTCTGCAGATTCCAGAGATTCTGATTCAGTGTATCTAGGGGTGAGACCCAGGAGTCTGCATTCTTCACAAGTTTCCCCAGATGATTCTGTTGTGGATAACCTCTGGGATAGAGAAATGAATGAATCTTTAATTTGGACTTTTTGTCAGTCCCCTGTGGTTATCCACAATTAGTTCTCCCATGCCCCATTTAAAAGAAGAAAGAACAAAACCATATTATGATTCCTGCCTCTAAGAAGCAAAGCCGTCTGTTTAGCATGGTTTTGAATGGGGTGCAGATTCCTTTAGAAGTGCCTCTCAGTTGGAATTTCTCATAGGCCCTCCTCAGCTCTGCCCATTGTGGCTCAGCGAGAGCCAGGTTTTCTCCAGGGCCATCATCTGACAACTTGTTGCTTCCTGGTCTCCTTTAGTCCTCTCAGATGGAGATGAAGGGCTTCCACTTTCCTGACAGTAAGCAGACTGTTCCTTCAGGAGGCTCTGTACCATCACCACAGACCTACAGGTAATGAAGTGCCCTGGGGGTTGGATACTGAATAGGTGTGCATTTGCTGTAGACATGACTTGGTGGCTCAAATGAATTATGTGGGGCCCTAAGAGAATGGTGGAAGGGCACTGATGCCTGGTTTCCTTTGAAGGCTGATATGAATCACTGAAGTTTCAATGCTGAGATATGCTTGTGTTTATTACCATGGGAAAGTTGGGAATTGAGTGATTTTTTGTTTTGTTTTGTTTGTTTTTGGCCATCATAATATAATACCCTCGATTGGGAGAACTTTCTGGGAAGGTAGGAAAAGGAGTGGCTAGTAACTTAATAGGCGCCAGTACCAACCCTGACTATTCACAACTTTCTCACAAAAAAAAAAAAGACTCCGTGGCAAGAGGAGAAAAATTACTTTTCCTGAATTTGCCCTCTGTCCCCTGCTACAGAACTTTTTATTGCTGAGCTGTGGAGCCGTTCACAATACCAACTGGTATGCTCTCTTTGTGCTTTCTCTGTATCTGTCTCTGCCTCCAGAAACTGTCCTAGGTTCCCTTAGCTTGATTCAGAGTTGACGTTGTTTGAACCATTGCAAAGAACCTCTGGTTCTGCTGATATACTTTTCATTCATAAAGGATTGTATGGATGGAAAGGCAATGTGCTCTGGGTTTGAGCCTGAAGAGTTTTGTGCAGGTGACTCTTGTTATCTGTAGGAGATTCCCGGAAATCAACTCCTGTTTGCAAATGAGTAAAACAGACATACATAGCCTGTGATGCCTTGTGATAGGTTAAATCTATAGCTCCACAGCACCTTTAGATCACTCCATGAGCATTTAGACGCTTAATAAAGAAGCATGCTCACAGATCGAATCACTGTTGTCTATGGATTGTTCTTGGTATAGTCACTCTGCCCCCATTGCTCTTTGAATGTCAAGGCTGAGTCTCCCTCCGTCACATTCACTCCATGCTTCCAACATCATATCCAGAAAATGGGATTTTCAGTGACTTTTTCCCCATTTTGACTTTTCTGTTTCTAATTTCACTCTTTAGGCTTCATTTTTGTTGTTGTTTTCCAAACATTTTTCACATAGGCCAAAGCAATAGAAATATATGAAAAAGATTTATAGAAAGGAACACAGAATGAGTTCAATTTGGAAGGAAGAAGGAAGCTACCTGTGTTTCAACTTAAAAGCAGATGCTGTAGTTCCCCTGCAGGTACTAGCAGCATCTAGCTACAGAGCCTTACCCAGAGAGGCAAAAATCCATAAAATGAAAGCACATATAACCAGAGTTGCCTGTGTTCATGTAGTGTAGGAGGGGTAGCAGCTTTTTTATTTGGAGAATAGTAAATATAAGCCTTAATTTGTAGTCTTTGTTTTGTTGGTATTTTAGGGGGATTGGTGAAATTGGTGTATTTTTATAGAGCAGTATTTCCCATGGTTTTCTGGAAACAGAGGTTCTGAGAGATGCCCTGCAAAAGAAGGGTTCCCTGGTCAAATATTTGGGGGAAGTACAGCATCCAAGATGGCTTGTTGAAGAGTTGCAATGTTCAATAACTTAGGGTCTAAGCGATCCTGCTGTTTGAGAGTCCTCTTATCTTTGTTTAAATAGTATTTCTCAAGTACTTTGACCACAGAACCTTTTTTTCTTCTTCATGAAGTACCTCGTTAACATCCCTGGGAACTAGTAGTCAATGGAACACATTTAGAAGGATGCTGTATATTTGTTCCTTTTGGTGTCCTTTTCCTTCCTTTTCTAAACATGGAGGTTAGAAAATACCCAGCACAATTCTGGTTTATTGTCAGGTTTATTATAGTCCTTAGTGTGAGACCCTGCATCATGCTGGCCCAGACCCTCGAAACCCAGAGAGACTGTCAGTGTCCATCTACCCATTGTGGAGAAGTCCAGGTAGAATGCCACAGTCTCTCCTCTCCTTCGAGCTCTGTGTTGGAGATGCCAGGGTAGTCAAGGCCTGCCATCCCCCTACTCCTTCTGCATTCTTGGTTGTCTTTGTTTATTTTTCATCTGAGAGATCTATAGACTGCCCGGTGTGGGTGCCTCTGATCAAAGGGGCCCTTCCTTCCTGCCTTCCTCCAAGTGCTAGGCTTTGATTCCATTTCTGTGGTGACACATTGTGTATTCTCACCCCTGCCTTTGGTTTTTTCAGGCCTAGCTCTGCTAGCCCCAGTGGGAAGCCCTCTGGATCAGCAGTTAACATGGGCTCTGTGCAGGGACACTACGTTCAACAGGTAGAAGATGGCTTTCCAGATCCTCCAGCCTGGGACACAGGCCCGTCTCCAAGCGCCAAAAGAGAAGGGACTGTCCAACCCATTTGAGTGCTCCTTTTATAAAGAGACATGCGCTAGCACTTAGAGCATGGAACCAGGAGCTGGGCAGTCCAAGTCCCTCCTGGTGGCAGCATTTCTCCTCCTGATGGGTATCTGGATCCTTCCTTGTCCTACAGAGAAGGGAGGATACTGATTCCTCTGAGGAGGTGACGCCAGAAGGTATACTATTCATAGCAGTTTTAGGCTGACAAGGCGCTCTGGGAGACTTGGTTAGGGCTGTGGGTTAGCTCTAGAGTCGGGGTGTATGTGTGTGCATGTGCTAGCTTTAGTAAGTGGTGTGTCTCGTCTTTGTCTTGGTGGGTGGGATTATAGACGGAATTAAGTTTTTTAAAAGAATTTTTCAAAGTCTTTTTCTTCAGGCACTATACTGTTTGCTGGGGTACCAGTGCTCAAACACCTCGGGCATAGAATTTTAATTGAACAACACTACTTGCTGGTGAAGGTGGAAGGCTGATTAGTCTCCTTTCACTCCTCCATATTTGGTTCCCCTGGAGTTGCTACTTGAATTGCATGGAATGAGCTTCTAAAGCTTTCTTCCGGAGCTCAAACCATTGTGTGAGGGGCAGAATCTTGGCTGCTTACTCTTTGACGCACTCCATTGTGCAGGCCTGCAGATTAATGGTATACTGATTGGGAATCTAGCACTCAAAGTAGAGTCCAGGGAAAAGCTGTCTACAAAGTGGGAGTTGTAAGGGTTGTCTGAATAATGGCCAAAGATCTGAGAGATGCTTGCCCCCGTACCTGCCCCACCCCCTTGGTAGACCATTAGGGGTTATAAGACTTGTAGGATGCAATTGAATCTACGTGGAGATGCTTTCTTCTTCTTTTCCTCCTCCTCCTCCTCCTTTTTTTTTTTTTTAATGTGCCTACGGAGGCACAGGGTGCACTGATTTGAAAAGGCTCTTTTGGCTTGCCTTGGAACCAGAAATGCTTTATTTAGTCCTGGGCTGTGTTGCTCCTGCAGAGGCCTGTGTGTCTCACTGACTGCTTCTTGGAAGAGCTGCAGTCATCCTGCCTCTCCAAATCACTGTACTCAGCCTGGTCGGAAGCAACAGGGCAGTCACACATCAGTATCCCTTATTAGGCGAGTCACTTCCAAGTCCCATCCTTCAGCCAAAAGGTGGTCTTGTCAGGGTAGCTTTTTCTCTGTAATTCAGGATCAGGAAGGGGCTGATGGGAACTATGTATCCAAACAGATGTGTCTGCTTTAGATTAACTTTCCTTTTTGCCATTTTATCTGTCCTAAGGCAAAACAACGAGTGGATGAAAAATCCAGCCTGGGAGCTGTGAAACTGCAGGAGGCCTCTTCAGCTGCCTCCCAGATGAAGCGAACCGGAGCAATCAAGCCTCGGGCAGTGAAAGTGGAGGAGAGCAAGGCCTGAAGGTGCTCAGCTGCTGCCACCACCTTGCCCCCATTTGAGGACAGTGCCACCACTTGGCCTTGACACAGCCGGATGCTTGGGAATCTCACCAGATTCACCGTCCACCCACTTGGCCTGGACTGAGAGCTCTCCCTTTTCTTCACTCCTGACAGCTCCGTTGTCCAACCAGCTTGCACCCATGGATATATGGCATTGACCTGCTTGCTTTAATACGAAACAAACAAAAAATGCGAACGACTCCTTCATTCCCCTCCTTTCCTTTCCACCATGACTGTGGAGTGACTCAAGCCTTTTGTGCAGTGCAGATTCACACCACCCTCCTCAACTCTCCTCTCCTCCCCATTCCTTCCCTCTGTCCTATTTCTCACAGCCAGGGCACTTTCAGCAGTGCTTCCCTTTCTTGCTTTGGCTTCCAGTCCAGCTTCACTGTACCCAGGCACAGTGGTTTGGCAGCAGGGTCATTTTAATTTGAGGCTTTTTGTTTTAAAAAGCAGTTGTGGTTTTTACAAAAGAGAAGGGAAAACAAAAAATGCTAACTATGTCTATATAGCTGAACTTTTGTACGTTCTTTGCCATCCTCTCCCTTTACTACCTTTTCTGTCTCCAGTAATTTTCTTAACCTCTCTCTTGTTTAATTTGATACGTCATTGCAATACCTTAAGAGATGTTTCTTAAGGCTACTTCTCCCTGCTCACTCTCAGTTGGTTAACCTTCAAGGTTCCTTGCAAAAAGAATTGGAGGTCATTTAAGACAGTGTTCATGGGCATTTTTGATGTTCAGCTACATGCTTTGGAAGCAGTGGTGTGAACGAAACATTAAGTAGATTGATGTCTTGGTTGGGTTACTGTCCCTGGCCTGATGACCCCAGAGAGCTTATGGACAGCCCAGTGAAGCTGGTGATGTTTTCAGTGCAAAGAATTATACAGAATTTCTGTCCTGGACTCTTCTAAAGCCAGTTGTTAGGCTGGCCCCCTAGGCATTAGAGATGAATCATGGAAATACAGAATCTCTGGTATTATCTAAATTTTGCTTGGATGGTGTAAGCTGAAAGGACGCACAGGCCCTGACCAGCCTTCTCTGCTTCCGAGTCTATCTACCACCCAGTCCCACAGGAGCTGCTGTATTTTCACACTCATTCCCTTTTCTCAAAGCCTTCCATAAATATATCATTTTTCTTTCTTCTTCCTGATCCTGCCTCTTTATCCTGTGTCTCTATCTCTTCACTTCTCACACAGCTTGTCACTTAAAATCAAGAGATTCATCTACAGAGTGATGAGAATGTGAACAAGTTTTTTGGTTGAGTCTGCAGCAAAGGTGTGTAATCCATAAGGCTGTTGAGAGTTACTCCTTTTTTTCTCTTTTTCTTTGCTCCCAGTGGCAAACTCAGGCTAATGGGACAGAGGGACCTCCTAAGCTGGTGTCATTCTCAATGGTCTAGACAGACAGCTGGGGCAGGGGTTCCAAGGTGAGTGTGGGTCATGGGGCTGGCCAGGTTCCCAAGCAGCCTCCAAAAGAGGGTGGCATCTTAAGTCTACAAGAGTAACCTCTGGCAAATATTGTGAGCCACTTTCTGCTATTTTTTTTTTTCTTTTTAATAAGAAACAGAATGAAATCATCCCAGATTCTGTCATTCCAAGGAAAAGAGAGGGATTTTAACTTCAAGTTTCTCAGATATTTTTAGAGTAACTATGAGGAAGGTCCAGAGAAAATTTGACTCAGGATGTGCAGTAGGAGGCCAGAGACATCTCCCAGGCAGAGGCAGCCTTCCAGCAGTCACAGGCTGCCCTGACATCGTGGGTGGAGTCATTGTCACTGACTGTGACAGCTACTCTGTCCTTGGGTTCCAAGTACCATGTCTGTAGTGTAAGCATCCCCTGTCCTCCACTCTTAACCTCATAGTATGGAGAAAGAAGGTTCTTAAGAACTGCGAAATTAACTTGCTGCTGTCTACTGTTTTAAGGAAGTAGGGGAATGATCCCTCAAAGAGCTCTAGTGTCTCACCCTGGTATCATCTGAGAAAGGGTCAGTTTTATTGAGAAATGCTTTATTGTTTAATCTGTAATTTTTTAGCAACTCCTCTTGTCTCCATGCTCAAAGCTCACTTCTTTTCTTTTTCTATTTCTTCTACTTCCTCTTCATCCCCTGAAGCTTTACTCTAAAGTCCCTTCTCAAAGGGATGCTCACTTGGGGTCACCGGTATTCATCTGGCCCGTGTCCCTCATCCACTTCTCTTCTTCCCCACACAAGTACTCATTGCTATACCTGTACTGAACTGTGCCCCACTGCAGCTCCTTCCATCCCCCCTCCCCTCATCATTGCCAAGCTCTCCCTGGTTGAGTCTGAGTCTGCTGAAACCACACATTCGTCTCTGCCGGTACAGTTTAGAAATATGTCCATTCGCACCTAATCCTGGTGCACATTATTTGTCAAAAGAAAAGAAAAGATTTTCTTCTCATTTTGAAATTCAACAGAACAGTCCTGGATGCTGTTAAAAACAAGATGTACCCTTCAGGTGTACCTACCTTCAGAATGACAGTACTTCCTATTTGAGAAAAGAAAATAAAAACAAAAAGGTCACCTGTTCTCCAGCCCTTTTCTCTTATCCTATATTTCTCTCTCTCCTCTCCCTCCCCCAAATAAAAACAAACAAACAAACAAACACTAGAATTTATTTATATGTATTGATGTTGTAGGTCTAGGTGGAAAAAAAAGTAAATGTTTCACTGCTCTATTTATATATAATGTCTGAATTATTCTGTGCAGGAAAGGCCAAGAAATTGCATGTGAAGTTCAGTGTGTTCACCACCTCCATGTGACCTAAGCTGCGGTCTCTTCCCCTCTAAGATAACAGATTTTAAATTAGACTTTGTGGTGACAGAGGGTAGGCCTGCTGGCCTCCCAACACCCCAACCCCTTCCTTGGTCTGATTAAATGCAGTTTTTAGTGCAGAGATCTTTTAAGGTGCAATATCTCTCTTCCTTTCATGTGGTTTTAGAGCTAAGCTCAAGGTAATAACATGTAGAATCATATTTTGCTTTCAAACTCCCATTCTCAGGATGCAAATGCATGCAGAGGCTTCTGCCGGGATGCCATGGGACTGTTGCCAGGAACAGGTGGAAGACCAGCACTTCCCTTTTCTGCTGCTGAAATGGGTAGGGGGTGGGGGCAATTTTGCTTGCTAAAATCACCCTCCTTTCCCACACTTAGTAGCTTTGCCCTGCCTGTGGATGGTGGAATCTGCTGGGCAACGAGTGATCCTGTTGTGTTTGTCCACCATTAACTACTCAATCGAATGAAATTCCCGAGTGGGTTTGTCTTATCTGAAGTGTGTCACCCATCCACTGAAGACTTATCTGTTCATTGCATTTTCTTTATCGCCACTTCCTCTTTTTTATTCACATTATTGTTTTTAAAGTTAGAATGAATACATTTCTGGCTGTAGGTTCCTTTTTAGGGGGAAAAACAAGATAGCTTCAGTATACATTCAGAAAAATTGGTTCTGTTCTAAAGCTGTGGTCACTCCAGCCACTTCTAGGGATATTGGGATATCTTGTCATTAAATATTGGCATCAGTTCTCTCCAGCTATGCCATGGTCCTCCTGTGCTTCTCTCTCTGCCTTCTGGATGATTAGTAATGATGACTGTGATAAGTTCAGGGCCAAGGAGCCTGTGTGTCTGCGGCATGCCCAGCCATGTGTTGTGAACTAGCCCGCTGAGCAGTGTGGCAATTCTGGTAAAGCCCCCTGCTCCCTATTGGTTCTGCTCCAAGTAGTTGCCTCTCAAATCTGTGTTTGTCCCTTTTTTTTTTTTACTTCCTGTAGAGCAAGCCTGGGTGAAAGGGTCTGTTGGAAATGGCATTTGACAACCAAGGATACTACTAGAGTATTGTGCTTTGATATGTTCTGTTCTATGATGAATGGGAACTGTCTGGATGTGAGATGGACCTAAGACAAACAGATCCTCCAGGACAAGAATGACTTGGTGTTAGAGACAGATCTGAGCTCTCTGGAAACCCTGCTGTCATCCAGCTGTGCTCACCACCACCGGACCACCAGCATATATTTGGCTACAGTGATCTTCTAGGCTCATCAGACCTGCCATTCACTCATTTTCCCACCCCTGTTTGGTGGCCACAAAGATGGTATCAGAGTCCCCACGGCCCTGTCTCATGAGTGTGTTAGAAAGTCCTGGAGTAGAAATTTCTGTTAAGGCTTCATGTGGGTGACTTTCTTCCATTGTTTAAAGGGGATCCTATACTCTAAGCTTGTAGCCTCATGCCTTGCATAGTGAAAAGGATTTTGGGGTTTTCTGTTTTGTTCTTGAGAACAGTTTTTTTGTTGTTACTTCCTTTTTTTGTTTATTTTGGCCTTTCCTCTTTTTGTCTTTTCATGTAGACCAGATATTTGAAAGGGCAGACGATGGCTAAAAGTGTAATGTGCAACTCGTTCATACGTTATTTTTTGGAAACTTTTACCTTGGATGGGCAATGGAATCGTGGATTCTCTAGGCCAGTGGTGGCACCCTTTGCCCTTTCCCTCCGGTTCAGTACCTATTGTTTCTCCTTTCAAATATGTGATTGTATTAGCTCTTTCCATATGAAAGAATTCTCCTTATTTAAATAAAAAAAAAGTTAAAAAAAAAAGGCGGAACATGGTTTCTCAGATTGTGTGTCCCTTGTTTCTCAGTCATTTGACTGCAGAGACGGGTAGAAGAATCTTAATTTCAGACAGTTTATATGGAAGTTCGGGAGGAATGACTTGACTGAAGTGCCTTAAGTCAACATTCAGGGGAGAAAAGGGGGTGAAACCCATGTTTAAGGTACATCTTTAAACTGCCTTAGCATTTAGCACTGCACACTCTTTTCCCCCTGGATGGTACTGAGCTTGTGCATGGTATCCCTCTGCCCTCCACCCTGCTCCCCACTACCCTACCCCCAGTAAGTACCCACCACCCTCCTTACTAACTGGCTGGTCACTGTTCTTTCACATTCAACAAGGAAGCATAGATAAAGTGAGTGCTGAGATTACAGAGGGTGATCTTGAATATTTTTTATTTTTTGTGGAAAAGATTTGTCTGCAAACACTGGTTTGATGTAGTGTTAATTACAATTTCCATGGCACACCCCAGGACTCATCTACACCCTCTTACAAGTAGTGTGAGAGGTAGTCAAAAAAGATAAAGCATTTGATTTGGCATGTTTTGTTGCCACTTTTAGTGTACTTCTGCAGAATGCAGGAGAGGTTTATGCTGTATTTGAGTTGAGGAAGAGGAAGAGAAAGAACAGCCAGGCATGGAGCAGTGGAGGTGACAAAAGCTTGGATTTGATTTCAGGCTATTGCTTTAAGAATTGCCATCTCCTAAGTTGTGTAACCTTGGGAAAGATTTCACCATTTTGAGTAACAGTTTCTTTAACCATAACATGGAGATTTGTAATGGAATCTACCTCCTGGGGTAGTAAGGATTCAAAGAGGTCATGCGCATCACCAGGCAGGCATGCAGGAAACTTAGAAATTGCTCCCAAGTAAATACAGCCTGTTTCCATAAGGTACCGTGCTTCCTTGGATTCCTTCTGAGCCATTTAGCTATGAGAAAGAGTTGGGGACCTTGGCATCACCATCTCAGCTCTGAAAGCCATACACATTTCTCAGATTCATTCCTCCTAGGCACAGGTGGTTCACAATGTCTCTAGGGAGCATGCATGGTTGTGAAAGAAGCTGGGTCTGAGGTTGAGTGTCCCACTGGATGAGGGCTATGACTCCCTAAGCACTCAGTTTTTTTGAGAGGACACAAGCTAAAGGCTGAGAGCCCAGCTCCATTCCTGGGACCCAAGAACGCTCCCCCGCCCTGCAGGCCAGAGCCTGGCCACTGGTGGCATGTATTCCTAAGCCCCAGGCCCAGGCGCACCCCAGCTCCTCTTGCTGTGTGACCTAGGCAGTCACTAATCCCTCATAGGTAAATCAGAACTAACCTTCACTACATTTTTAACTGGTCATATGTGGCATCTAATGCTAGTATATAGCATATATGTGAAATGCACATTTTGGAAGCAAACTTAATTCAAGGTATTAAATCTGCAATATCCATTTTGTCTGTGTTCATTAATATACAAGTGGATCAGAAAGGGGATGAGGCTGGTGAGAAGAGTGATCCATCAGCTGGGTTATATTCCTGTTAGCTATCCTCCCCCAGGGTCCCAAACATTCCAATAAAAAGGAAGGGGGGCAGGGAAGGAATGTATTCATAGTATTTGTCTGGCTGAGATGCAGGCTGTTCAATAGGCTCTTAATATGGCATTTTTAGAAAGAAACTAGAGGGAGCTAGAGTCTGATGAATTACTGGAAGGAGGAGCCCCTCTGAAAGGATGGAGGAAGTGACGATTCTGCTGGGAGTGACAGGCCTGTGAAATGTTCAGGGGAGGTTACAGAAGAGACTCACAGACCCAGCTGTAGAGACGTGGATGGTCCTGAAGCCGCACCCTGGGTGAGGCGCCTCAGGATGTGAAGAGAGGCAGGTGGCCCTATTCTGGTGTCTGGCAGCCCAGATTCACGATGTTTATCCATTTTAAATGCACTTACCCTTTGACACTGCTAGGAAGATGTATGTACAAGTACGTTCATTGCAGCGATGTTTGTTAGCAAAAAGTAAAAATCTTAGAAACAAACTAGTTCATCTAGGGACAGGACTGTTGAGCAGAAACTAAGGAGATCTCTTTGTTCTGACATATAAAGATCTCTATGCCATTCTGAGTGTAAAAAGTAAAATGTTTTATGATCTCATTTGTATTTTATTTAAAATATACACATATGTCTAATATACATAGAAATGTCTGGGATACCAAAGCAGTTAACAATGACGGGAGACGAAGGTCTACTTTTTTCATCTTGTATCCTTGAATCCTGTTTGAATTGCCGAGGCGGCCTCAGCAGTCCGGAAGAGAGGGGCCGGCCTCGCTCAGTGCGCACGCGCGCCCCTGCCTTTCGCGTTCCTCCGCGGGCTTCTTGGAGTCAGCAGACGCGGCCAATCGAGCGTCGAGCGAGGTGGTGAGCAGATCCCAGCGGGTTGAGCGGCTCGGAGTCCGCGCGGGCGGCGACAACCCCCAACGGTCGGCGTCCGCGGCCAGTCCGAGGCTTGGCCGGGCGCGGGGAGTGGCTCTGAGAAGACACGAAGAAACAATTAGGTTTGGGGATACGGGACTAGAACCGTAGTCGCAGTAGGGAGACTCAGTGCGAGACGTGCGTGCGCAGCCTGCAGAGGGCAGGGTCGGGGCGGTCTCCAGCCCCAACAGGGGGCAGGTGCAGCCTTGGGGGAGAAAGGGCCCGAAGTTAGATGCAGCTCTCAGGAGAGAACCGGAATGCCGGGGGCGGATGCAGTCTTGGAGAGAAAGGGAGCGTCAGGGACTGATGGAGCCTGGCGAGGAAAGGGAGAGGAAGGAGTCGCCTGGGGAAGAAGGGAGCTCGGGATAGGACCTTAGTCTCGGGGAGAAAAAGTAGTGCCCAATATAGGTGCGACCTCAAGGAAAGAAAAGGAACTCAGGGGGCAGTTAAAGACTTGGCGCCCAGGGGCCGATGAAACCTTTGGGAATAGTGCCAGGGGGGTGGGTGAAGCCTCAGGGACAGAAAAGAGTGCCAAGGAAGGTGCAGTCTTGCAGAGAAGAGGGTGAGAGGCGGACCCCTGGGGCAGATGAAGCCTTGGGGAGAGGAAGGGGGGCCCTCAGGGCAGATGCAGCTTCGGGGAGGGTCAGGGTGCCCTAGGTAGATGTAGCCTTTGGGAAAGAAGAGGGGCTCCAAAAGCTAGGTACAGCTTTGATGAGAGAAAGGCAGTGCTCAGGGCAGATGCAGCCTGAAAAGAAACCAAGCTGAAGGAAGAACACTTTTAGGAAGAAAAGAGGGATGGATGCCCAGGTGCAGATGCACCCTAGAATGAGAAAGAAAGCACCCTGGAATGGTGCTGCCTTGTGGAGGGAAGTGCTTGTGACCAGATGTATCCACCCGGAGAAATGGGGAGGGTCAGAGTTCCAGGATAGTTGAGGTCACCCAGCTATAAGCAGCTGCGCTGGTTCCCCACAAGCTGCCCAAAGTCGGGGTCTCTTGTGTCCCTGCTGCCTGGCCTTTGGGGAGGCCATCTCATTAACGGTCGCCTCCCTCCAAGAAAGTGCTTAGCAGTGTTTGTCAAATGAGTTGAGAACAGTGAGTGAAGGTTTGGATCTGAGATTGCTGAATTCCAGCCTTGGCTTACTGTAGTACAGTCCTCTTGCCCCACCCCTTCTCCCCTCCAACACCGCCTACGCACACATGAATGCCTTTACATTAACTTAGTGTTCTCTTGTTTCTCTGCTTGGGAAATGCATTTGTGGTGGACCTGATAGTAACCACCTGATAGTGATGCACCCTAAGCTCCTCCTGGCCCTACAACTCCAGAACGCCGTGGTTCTACCTGGATGCACCTGGAGCCAGGGTGGTTTGGGATCCTTGTAGCCTCTTGTGTTTCAGGGTTGCTACCCCTTTCTTGATGAAGGTTCTTCTCTTTATTTCCAAGGCATCCTTCTGAGCCTGCTCTTCTACAAGATGCTGGGAATTTTGAACCGCCCAATAGTGGTGACTGCTGACATCAACTTGAATTTCGTGGCCCTGGCAGGGATGGGATTGCTGAGCCGACTGTGGCGACTCACCTACCCTCGGGCTGTGGTGTAAGCCAAATGACTCGTCTCCTTTCCCGGGGTGAATCCAGAAAGAACTAATTCTTCAGTACTTTCTGTGACAGGAGGTGCCTTTTAAACAGCATAAATGGGTGAAATTCTGGGTTTCTTTGTGATGGATTTCATTGACAATGAGAAGAGACACCAGTCTGTCCTTGAGTCAGTCCCTGCAGAGTCCTGTTTTAGATCTTGCTCTGGAAGTCCATAGCAGGTGAAAGGTAGTGACACATTAAACCAGTGCAGTAGGGGAAAAAAAACACATTATGGCCATTGGAGAATCTGGTAACTAGCCTTAGGTAACCATATTAAACTCTGGAAAGTGGAGATTGATGAATTTGGAAGTGAGTCTTCATTGACCTAAGAGTGTATTTTTTGTCATAATGGGATGTGATTGTGGCTGTTGTTAATTATTATGCTGTATTATTAAACACACCTGATTAATATATGTATTCTTTTTTTAGGTTTTAAAAATAATTATATTACTTTTTATATACAAAAGTAGGGAGAACAGTCTAAATACTCTCCACTACCACCAATGTACTCATCACTCAGCTTCAGCAATTATCAGTTCATGGACAACCCCCCTGCAATGAATTCCTTTGAAACAAATCCTACATGTTATATTTGATTCGTTAATATTTCCATATATTTCTATAAAGAATAAGGAGTCTTAAAAGCATAAACAAAAATCCCACAACCACAATAGCATTATCCTAAGAAATTGATGGTAATTCCTCAGTATCATCACATTTTCCTTGATTGTCTGAAAACATTTTATTACAATTGGTTCCTACCCATCTTCCCTTTATGACTGCAACTGTTTGTTGGGTCACCAGGTTAAATTCTGAGTCTTGACCATTGCCATGTGCGGGCAGACTGGGTCCCGTGAGGCCTTTGAGTAGGTGGCAAATTGCACACACCTAAATCAAAAACCAGGGGGAGAAATGCCATCTGTAGCTGAACTTCCCACCCAGCCCTTATGTGTGGATGGCATTGCATGTGTCTCAGGATCTGGAGACAAGATGCTGTTGGGACAAAAGGTCCAACCTTTGATCGCCACTCAACTGAAATCGTTTGGAAACACATGTGTGCATTTATCTCTATACCTGTTGTTTACAATTAAGATTTCTTGTTGCATATAGTGTGGATTTGTTTTGTTTTTCCAGTTTTGATGAAGTCTATTATGGGCAATACATCTCCTTTTACATGAAACGGATCTTCTTCTTGGATGGGAGTGGACCGCCATTGGGCCACATGCTGCTGGCCTTGGGAGGTGGGTTCGTAATAAGAGAAGCAGCTATCACCTTTCGGGCCCTGAAATACATTTAAAACTTACAAGAAGAATTTCTTAAGGGCAGAAACCATGTCTTGGTACTTAATTGTCATTGTTTCCCTATTGCCTGCCACAGTTCGATAATCCAGAAATAGATGCTGAACAGGGTGGTTACTGATTAATCTTCTGTTTTAGGTTATTTAGGAGGATTTGATGGTAACTTTTTGTGGAACAGAATTGGAGCAGGTAAAAGTTAATTTCATTTCCCTTTCTAATTTTCACATGTTAGAATGGAGAGGTCATAGCTTTTTTAGGGATTAACAACAATGGTTTATTAATCTGAGTCCAGAGTAGCCCAGGATCTGATAAATTATTTGGGTACAAGTGAAAGACTTTAGGAAAATATGGTAAATATCTCAGGGTCTAGTTACAGTCATTATTTTACCCCTAGCTTTTGGTACACTTATCACACCCTTTCTTTATGTGAGATGTGACCCCATTTATCTTTAGTATGTGTAAATTTTGTATGTTGCCTGCCACAATGTTTTTAGAAATAAGTGGGGCAAAACTATACATAAGTGAAAAACTAACTTCAAAATGCTTCATCATCATTAGCATCATTTAGCATCAGTTATGCTTAGTGAGAGATGGTTCTGAACATAGGTAAAGATAGTTCTGATCTGAGCCTTTTCCCATAGTTTGCAAACACATTTTGCTGATGTTGTCCCCAATTTTGTAAATGTGCGTGGTAGAGCCTATGGCCATCACGCTGTTTAAAAACACACCTGCATTGCGTCTCAGCCTTTTGGCTAAGATCATGTGTAAAAACACACCCTGCAGACAATCACAAAAATAAGGACAACCAGCCATTATGTGCCTCCTGAGGAGAGTCCATGATCTCCTATGAGGTGTTCTTGCCAAAACTTTGAATCTGAATCTAATCAGGTCTTAAGATCTAATTAGCAATTTATAGACAGACAGAGGACTAAAGAGTATATTGAATAATACCATGGGGATGCAGTCAGCAATGTCCAAAATGTGGAAACTACATTGGACAAAAGATCTGGTTTACTCAACAAATAACGGCAAGAAAACATAAGAGAGGGAAGAGAAACCTATAGATTAAAAGGGACTTAATTTAATAAAAAAGAGAGAGAGAGAGACTTCAGAGACATAACAGTCAAATGCAATGTATGGACCTTGTTTGGAGTCTGATTTTGAACAGAGCAACTGTAAAAGCCCATTTATGAGATAATCAGGGAAATTTACATATGACTGGATATTTGGTGATGATAATAAACAAAAAAGCCTGCAGTATATGCAGAGGGTATGTGCACAGTGCTGTCAGCTCTCTGTGGTTGCCTTCCCAGAATACAGCAACAACGTGCCTGTGTGGTCCTTGCGCTTGCTGCCGGCTCTCTCAGGGGCCTTCTCGGTCCCCATGGCCTACCAGATAGTGTCAGAACTCAGCTTCTCTCACTGTGCTGCCATGGGAGCTGCTCTCTTGATCCTTATAGGTAAGACCTAGGCCTCTGCCTCCTCCTGGGGTCGCCAAGGAAAGAACCAAGCGGTGGCCTTGGTTACTTTTCTTTTTCTTTTTTTTCTTTATTTATCTCCCCTTTCCTGCCCCCCCCACCCAGTTGTTTGCGCTCTGTCCGTTCACTGTGTGTTCTTCTGTGGAAATCTGTCTCTTTTTGTTGCGTCATCTTGCTGCGTCAGCTCTCCGTGTGTGTACGCGGCTACATTCCTGGGCAGACTGCGCTTTTTTTGTGCTGGGTGGCTCTCCTTACGGGGCGCACTCCTTGTGCGTGGGGCTCCCCTATGCAGGGGACACCCCTGCATGGCACAGCACTCCTTGCGCGCATCAGCACTGAGTGGGCCAGCTCATCACATGAGTCAGGAGGCCCTGGGTTTGAACCTTGGACCTCCCATGTGATAGACGGACACCCTATCCATTGGGCCAAGTCCGCTTCCCTTGGTTACGTTTCAATGTCAGGTCTGGGCGCCCTCATGGATTTAGTGGGCACACTGCCCGCGACATCGTCTCCTCACAGAATGGAAGTTCATGCAGTTTATCCATGTTTGGCGCTGCAAGTCCACGGGCTCCCAGGCTGAACCCCGTGGCTGCAGGATTGTTGTGCTCTGTGGTCATACATTTAATGTTCATGAAGGTGCGGCCCTACACGGTGCTGCCCACACAGTGTGCCGGAGTACCCACAGCAGGCCACGGACACATGTCCACCCTTAGCCACGGTTGCCACCTGAGCCATCATTGCGCCTCTTCCCACTGTCTCCAGGCCCTGACCAGTTGAGGTCACCTTCCCCATCTGACTCCGTGAATGAGCGGGTACTCCTCACAAAGGATCTTTCAGTTCAGGTTTATGAGCAAATAAAATGAAATCAGGTGCAAAGTTAGGCTGGAAAAAAAAAAGATCATTTATTGAGTGTCTACATAATGTTTTGACAGTCACAACAGCCCTACAAAGTCAGTATGATTTTTGCAAATGAGAAAAATAAGACTCAGAAAAGTAAAGTGATTTCCTCAGGGTTACATGGTTAGGTTTGTTTTTTTGGTTTTTGTTTTAACTATTCTTTAAAACTATTTTTAAATGAGTTTTAGATTACAGAAAAGTTACAACGAAAATATAGAGGATTCCCATATACATATTCCCACCTCACGTTTTCCCCCATTAATAACATCAGTGTGCTACATTTGTTACAAGTGATGAATAAATACTAGGCACTACTACTAACCAAGGTCTATAGTTTATATTATGGTTTATACTTTGCATCACGGTTAGGTTTTGGTATCCCTGATTCAAACTTACAGATTCACCTTTGGGGTCTGGAGCATGTGTTTCTGAACTTCCCACCTTCACCTTCTGTGGCATTTTGATATGTTACTGTTTGTCTTGGTTAAACATGCCTTTCTGTCAGTGCTTTTCAGCTTTACATGTGTTCTTCCTACCTTAAAACTGGAACATGTTTCATCTTTATAACAGAGAATGCTCTGATCACTCAGTCAAGGCTAATCCTGTTGGAATCGGTGTTAATATTTTGTAACCTATTGGCCGTATTGTCCTACCTGAAGTTCTCCAACTCCCAAAAGCACAGGTATGGGATGTGTCCTCCCTATTGAATCTAGGTGGGTTTGTGAACCTGAGAAGGGCCGATGATACCTTTTTTATTTTGTGGGACTACTTGCTAAACATCTTTCAGTCATCCAGGCTGGCTCATGACTTCATAAGTACATCCTTATTTTTCTATAATTTACACTAATTGGGAAAATTCTCTGGACAGAAAAATTCTGCCAGGACTGTTACT
Source organism: Dasypus novemcinctus (assembly GCF_030445035.2). NCBI lineage: Eukaryota > Metazoa > Chordata > Mammalia > Cingulata > Dasypodidae > Dasypus > Dasypus novemcinctus. The sequence continues at coordinate 85,650,441 of NC_080680.1, read as the reverse complement.
TTAGGAGACTGGGGGTTCATTTTTGCTGTACCTGGGGAATAGAACCAGCTGACCAAAAAAGATTTCTCTGAAGAATGTGTTCCTTCTCTGCCCAGTAGGAGATAGTTTATGAACTGTTCCCATCTTTGTCTTGCCTCGTTTTTTCTGTTTTTATTCCAGCCCTTTTTCTCTAAGCTGGTGGTTTTGGCTAATCCTGACTGGAGTTGCCTGTTCCTGCGCGGTTGGGTGAGTTTGATCTGCTGTCTTAGGTGGGGTTTGCAGTCCTCCCCCCTCTATGTCTCATTTTTTGTTTTATTTTTTTTATGATGTCTTCTCAGCATAAAATACACAGGTGTTTTCACATACTTGCTCCTGCTCAGCGTCGCTGCTGTCCAGGCCTGGCACGTGATTGGAGACCAGACCTTATCCAGTGTAGGTCCTGCTGTCAGGTGCTGCCTTGGGCTGACCTGCATGGGCGTGCGGACACAGGTGCTACCGAGGGTATTTGGTGAAAGACTCAAGTGCTCCAAGCGTCAGGGAAAGGCAGGCCTAGAGGGAACCTGGCCCATCCCTCCCCCGGACGCTCTGCATGGGAAGTCGGCGTTTCTGGCACTGACTTCTCCAGAGCATGCTATGTCTAGAAGGGGGCACTGCTTTTATGTGTCGTCAGAAGTGACTCTTTTCTTTCATCTTCTGGTAGGTCTGTGTGTTCTGTCACTTGGTAGCCAGAGCAGTGGCTTTGTTGGTCATCCCGGTCATCATGTACTTACTTTTCTTCTACGTCCACTTGATTCTACTCTACCGCTCTGGGCCCCATGACCAAATCATGTCTAGTGCTTTCCAGGCCAGCTTGGAGGTAAGAAATGGGAAACCACAGCCACTTTAGGCAGAAGATGGTCAGAGATTCAGTTTGTCTTATACGGACATCAAGTGAGCATTAGAGGAAAAACCAAATCAAGAAATGAGGAACCCACTTCAGTACTTCTAAAGTAATTCCAAATACTCTGGTGGTAGGGAAATGAATGAAGAGTTGGCTCTCACAGATATTCACTGTGACCTGCCTGAGAAAATGTTAAGGTAATATCCTGGAAAATTTGGGCACTTTCAAATGCCTGATATAGGACATGCTCCACTTTGGCATTTATTTGTATTTTAAACTTTGCATTAAGAGCAGATATACCAGTTGAGTGGTTAAGAGGGTAGACTCTGAAGTCTGATGGACCTGCTTTTCAATCCTGGCTCTGCCTAGGGCAAATTTTTTATTTACCCAAGCCTCAGTTTCCTCATCTCTCGAGTGGACATAATAAGTGCTCCTGTCTCAAAGGATGTTTTTAAGAACTAAAAGAGAACCTGCACCCACTGATGGAGGCGCGCTGTTCGAAGGTTTGGTTTAGGTCTGTTGCTGTCCCCAACTTGCTGTCCCCTCTGCTCCTGCTTAGGGAGGACTGGCGCGGATCACCCAAGGCCAGCCCCTGGAGGTGGCCTACGGTTCCCAGGTCACGCTGCGGAATGTCTTTGGCAAACCCATGCCCTGCTGGCTGCATTCCCACCAGAACACCTACCCCATGATGTAAGGAAGGTGACCGTTTTAATGCAAAGACTATAAAACGTTTTGTTTTCTCTCAATTTTGCTTACTATCGACTTTTACTTTACGTGAAGGAGCTAGCTAGACACAAGGAAATGGGAGCTCTGAGATCCCAGTTATCAGTGGTGTCTGTGTGTACAACACCGAGAGGGATTTGCTGAGCAGACAGTCCCCAGCACGCTACCATGCACCCAGGCTGGGCCTCATCACAGTGCTGGCCTCGCCCTGTTAGATTTCACCTCCTTGTTTTACCTTTATTTCCCCTGAAACACCACTAAGTAGTATTTGTTGAGATCTGCTTCACTTTGCAGGAACCTTGGGAGAAAGGCCTGCTGGCCCCTTCTCTGACCCACTTCCAGATCGTTTCTCTGTTATTTCTTCACACAGATATGAGAATGGCCGAGGCAGCTCCCATCAGCAGCAGGTGACCTGTTACCCCTTCAAAGATGTCAATAACTGGTGGATTGTAAAGGACCCTGGGAGGTGAGTCCAGGACCTGTGACTGCGGAGCATAGCTCACCTTTTGGCCTGACCAGATGCCACCTTGGGGCTCAGTCCTGGGCCTCTTCTCTGTCTGCACTCCCTCCCTAGGTGACCTCCCTCACCCTTGTCTCTGTGAGTGCCAGCTCTGTGCTCCTCACTCCAAGAGCAGTGTCGATGACCTCATTCTTTGGTGGGCCAGACTTGCATGTGAACAGTTGAGCACCTGTCCCAGACTCCCCTCTTCCTGCTCCCTCCTGCCACCACCACCACTCCCCTCCATACCAAAACAGGAACCCCTTCCTCTCTGCCTTTCCCAGCACTGAAAGTGGCAGCATCTTGCTCAGACCTCAATAATGGAGATCCTTCCCTCTCACCCCCACATCCAGTCCATCAGTAAGTCCTCCAGATGAGCTCTTGAACCATCCAGGTCCCATTTCTCCACTGCCTCCCTACTCTCCCCACTAACTGCATCAACTCCTGCCCCCTCCAGGCCAGCCTTCACCAGCCACCTGGGTGGGCTCTTAAAGTGTGAATAACTTCAGGTCACTCTCCGGCTCAAAACTCTTCCCCGAGCTTCCATTGCACTTGAAATAAAATCTGGACTCCTCTCCAGGGCTACAGGGCCTTTTGTGACCTGGCTCTGGCCCTGCCCCATGCTCCCAGCCCTCCCTTTACAGACCCCCTCCATGATTCTAGAGCAAGGCAAACTCCTGCCTCGGGGCTTTGCACGTGGCCTTCCCTCTTCCTGGAATGATTCTTCCTGGCTTGCACCTTTGTGCCCATCAGGTGGCAACTTAAAACTTTGAAGGTCACCTCCTCCAAGGCTCAATGACGGTTCCCTGTTGGCCTCCTTGTGTCTATTGTTGTACAATGGCTCACTGCAGATCAGTTTGTTCACTCACTGCAGTAATGTGAAGGCAATGGGCCACATCTGTTTTTTCCACACTGTATACTGAGCACCCAGCCCAGAGCCTGGGACATACTAGGCACTTAATACACATTTGGTGAATGAATGTTGAATGAAGAAGTGTCTGTTAGAAGAAGGCTTTCTTGTCAGTCTGGTATCTTCATCTGTGATTTGATAGACATTTGATAGACAAGTACAGAGCAGCTTCAGTGTGGAAATGGCAAGTGGAGAGATGCCTGCAGTTTGGAGATTGACCTTATGTTTCAGAGAAGAGTCAGATAAAAACTTGTGTTCTGTTTTTTTGTGAATTCATCTAATATTGATTGGGTACAAATTGATTAGGAGGCTGCAGAATTCCAAGTTGTCTTTGGATAAGAACTTGTGGCTCTTGGCCCTCCCAGTGAGTGCTGTTTCCTTAAGGGGGCACCGAGCTCGGTGTGGTCTGGCCAGCGCCATGCCTCCCATCTGTCTTTGCAGGCACCAGCTGGTGGTGAACAACCCCCTGAAACCTGTACGCCACGGAGACATCGTGCAGCTGGTCCACGGCCTGACCACCCGCTTCCTCAACACGTGTGTACTCCCCCCATTGCCTCCTTTTCTTCTTTTAGGTTTTTCTTCCATGGTTCTCCATTCAGAGCAGAACATGACCAATAGTGGCAGGCGCCAGCCCCTGCCTCCTCCTCCCCCCAGAGGGTGATTGCACTTTAGTCTGCAGTGGAAGTTGGGAGTGGGAGTTCCAGTGGTGGCAGCAGGGGGGCGGGAATTTACTAGAAAATAGGGCCTTCAGGCAAAGCAAAGACAAGCTTCTAGTAAGCTGCATAGCTGCTAGATCTGAGAGGCCTCTTGAGCCTGAAAGATACAATGCAGTCAGTGACAAAGAGAAAGCCAAAGCGCTTTCTAGGAAGAGTGAAATTTTGCTCTTCTTCTGAAGTGGTACGAGTTGAACAGTAAGTGCACTCAAGAAGGATTTACATTCGGGGATAAATAGAGCCATGAAAGATTACTACACGTTGGTTCTTAGTCCTGCTCGCCCTTGGCGTCTCTGCGGCGTGGGGCACCGTTGCCCACGTCCTTTCTGAAACGTCTTCTACCTGAGCTTGCTGGCTCTCTCAGGCCTCCTCTTCCTCCTCCTTTCTGTCCTTTGTGGATCCTCCTCGCCTTTTTGCACCCTCTGGATACTGATGTGCCTCCAGGCTAGGTCCTCGGCCCCCTCTTTTTCTTTTTTTTTCCCCTTCACTTTCTATTCCTGCCCAGCGTGTACAGCCATCTCTTGTGGGCCTACTGCTCCCTGATTCACTTCTCAATTTCCTCCTCTCCCCCAGCACCCACACTTGATGCCACAGCTCCCCAGCGAGCAGCAGGCGTCTCCTGCCCCACGGGTTAAGAACCAGTTTCGTGTTTCCTGGCCTCTGGCCTGCTTCTCCCATGCCCCCACCTCAGGAGGAGCTCTGGCCTCGTCCTCCTTCTCGACTCTTCCTCTCCCATTCCTATACTCTGGCATTCGCATCTGTTCCATCAGGAATCCTGTTGTCTCCCTCTCCAGAATGGAGCCTCGCCCCATCTGCAGTCCTGGGCCTCCCCTCACCCACACACCTAGGTCAGCTCCTGGCCTTTGCCTGTCCTGCTGTTCCAGCACCCCCTGCTCCCGGGCCTTTGCTCCTCCACACAGCAGCCAGCTGTAAAGTGGATGGCGTGGCTCCTCTGCACCTGGTGCCCTCCAGGGCTTCCCATCACTCTCAGAACAAAATCCCAGTTCTCCCCCTGGCTACGAGCCCCGCCCTGGCCCCGAGGCCCTGGCACACACTGTCCCAGTCACATTGGCCTCCCTGCTGTTCCCTCCCCCCAGGGCCTCTGCCCTTGCTGCTACCAACTGCCTAGAATGTTCTACTCAGACCTCCCAGTTGCCCCTCACTCAGTTTATTTAGGGTCCAGCCGAAATGTCACCATCAAAAAGCGTTTCCCAGGCTCCGTCCCCTCTCCCTGTTCTGCTTTTTTTCATAGCGCCAGCACGACCCGAAGCTCTGCTATTCATTATCACAGGCACTTTGTCTTTTTCCATAGGCAGTAAGGACTTGGTTTTTTGTCCACTGCTTGACACAAAGTGTGATAAAAAGTGATTATGAAATGAGTGAATTCAGAGGAAAATGGGGGTTTCTGAAAGTCTGAGACAACTTTGCCTTCCCGCATAGTGTCTCTTGTGCCGAGACTTGATGAACTTGGGGCCTGGCCTGCTTGGGGCAATATGAAGTTAGGGTCGGATCTCAGACGTGCGTTAACCCCAGCTTCTGGGATGGCAGTGGCCTATCTGGAGACCCAGCGTACTTGTCTGAAAAGTATGGCAGTGCCTGCAGTTACTTTACATTAACATCTGAGAGAAGTGCCACTGTGTACTTTCCCCACTAGAAATGTGATTATTGCAGAGTGTTTGCCTTTGCAGTGTTCCATTTATCACCAAGCCCTGAGGTGCATCCTCAGGTAGTGGCGACTAACTGGGCAGCAGATTATCCTTTAAGGCTGAGCTGGCTTTTATTTCAGAAAAGTGCCGTCCCACCTCAACAAATCCCCCCCCCCCCCAAAAAAGAAATAGTGAATGCTTTCCAGAGGAGTTGTAAAATAAACAAAATCAGTTTGAGGAATTCCTTCCCAAAGCTTTGTGTTTTGGCTCTCTAGGCACGACGTGGCAGCACCCGTGAGCCCCCATTCCCAGGAGGTCTCCTGCTACATCGACTATAACATCTCCATGCCTGTCCAGAACCTGTGGAGACTGGTGAGTTAGCTCTGGAGAGCTGCACTGGGTGTTAGGATGGGAGAGGCAGCTGCGAGTCAGTAAAGCATACTTCCTCACAGACCTTTTGAAACCGCCGTTTCCAGCAGTTCTGATACAGCTGTGAAGTTAGGTAAGTCAGAGATGTTTTCACAGGGCACAGATACTTCCTCCTTGGCAGAACTGGGGGATCTGAGGGGTTTTGTACATCAGAGGAATGAGTTTCTCGGGAGACTGAGGACTGATGGTCTTGTGTTTGCTCTTTGTGGAGCGCGGTGTGTCCACCATCAACACAGCTCTGCCAGGCGAAGGTCCTCTCTGACCTCTTCACTTGTTCTGCCTCAAGACCAGATCCCTGAAGAGGAGGCCGGGAGCTCCAGCCAGACTCCCAGGACCCAGGGGAGGCTCCTGCAGATGACTCCTTGCCTGATTGTTGACAGTTTTCCCTTATCTCAGGATTTAGCGGGAGCCCATTGTCACCTCACCTTACAGAATAGTGCTGGCTCTTCAGGGCTGCACATGGGTCTCCCGGGAAAGGCAGCAGGAGAAAAGTGTTCTGGGTTCCATGACTGGCCATTTCCCTGTCTGTGCGTGCTAGGAGGTGCATGCTAACGATGGCTAAAGGAATTCCACTGGGGTCATTTCCATAATGAGAGGCGGACTCTCCTTCCAACGCCAGTGGGCTGCAGCGGTTCCACACTTGGACTGGCCCATGCCCATTTTGCTCTCAGTAGTGTGAACGATAGGTCCAGCTCCATGCAGAGCTGGCAGGTGCTTTTGGCAACACCATGTGTCTCTTCACTTGTGGAGCAAGCACTTCTACCCCTTTCACCTTTACCACACTACAATATTTGTTGGGTTTTTGTTTGTTTTTTAGGAGGTACCAGGGTTTGAACCCGGGACCTCGTACATGGGAAGCAGGTGCTCAACCACTAAGCTATATCTGCTCCCTACTACAGGTATTTGTGTACATTACATTTCTCTCTTCTCCCCTTCCATGCTCCCCACCTCTGCATCCTGCCCCTTTCTTATAGGTAGCTTCCTAGAGGCACGTTTCACTTAAAAGTCTTTCCTGTTCCTTTCTTCCTTTTCACCTCCTCCTCCTTCTCAACCCTTTTTAAGTAACTGAAGTTAAATGGAACAGGAAGGCAGAGCTGTGCCCCAGCCAGGACTGACCGACTGTGCAGAGTCACGCCGGGAGCAGCCACTCCTGCTAAGCCCCTCTGATTCTTGGTTTCTTGTTGATAAAATGGGAAAAACAAGAGCTTCATTACTTCACTAGGTCATTGCGAGGATCAAATATGTAAAGCTATGACCATGTAAAGTGTTATTCAGATGTTTATATATATTCAGGTGTTAGTTTATATTTATAGCTTGCAGTATAAAGAATCCACTCTCCAAGTTCCATCTTTCATGGATAGTCTCTGAGCTTCATTGGAGCCATTTTTGTATTTTCTGGATAAGGACCAAGAAATGTTCACTCTTTGGTCAGTGCTCTGAGCCTTTCCAGTAGTTAGGCATTGCAGAAAGGCAAGAAAGAGCATTGTCATGGAAATGTGCCTCCCTTGCGCTGCCTTCTAGGGGAGGGGGCAGTGAGCGTTCCTCACACGCCCCATGACCGCGTCCTGTGCCATGTGTGGTAGGAAGGATGTTGAGGTGGTGTCCAGAATCAGTCCATTCATCTCTCCTCAAGAGCTCTCGTCCCACGGACTTTGGCCCAGTGGTTAGCCCTTTATATTAGAACTGACTTAATTTTATTTGTATATTTAAAGATACTAAAGGAGAATGAGATCATTGACAAGATGTTGTTTTTGCAGGACATCATCAATAGAGAGACAGATACGGATATTTGGAAGACCATTTTGTCAGAGGTCCGGTTTGTACACGTGAACACTTCTGCCATCTTGAAGGTAAAAGAGCTATTTTTTGGTTGGTCCACCTTAAGTTGTGAGCTCACAAAGTCTATTTATTCTACTCTTCAGGCTAAACCAGCCTGAGCAGGTGGAGTGTTTGATTAAAGTCATTGCCGAGTTTACTTCTGTAATTTCTCAGAAAAGAAGCCTCACACAAAGGCCCTATGGGGGCAAGTCTACTGCCCTTCTTGGCTGCTGACAAGGTGACAAGTGTCATGGGGCACTGCTCTTCCAGCCAGAGTGCACCTGAGCCAGGAGGCCTGGTTCTTTCCCCGAAGTGCTCATTTCTATCTCCCCCATTTTTGTTAGTTGAGTGGGGCACACCTACCTGACTGGGGCTTCCGGCAGCTGGAGGTCGTTGGGGAGAAACTGTCACGGGGCTACCACGAGAGCATGGTGTGGAATGTGGAGGAGCACCGGTATGGGGAAAGTGAGTCCTGAGTCTCTTCACAGGTAGAACCTCAGCTTAGCATAGCCTGATCTGGAAAAAGTGTCCTTGATTCTGGTGGGAACTGAGCTCTGTTACAGATAATGTCTCTGCTGCACTGAGCCGAAGCTATAAAAGCTATAGATCTTAGTTACTCTGAAGTATCCTTGGGAGGCAGCTAATTTATCCCAGTGCAAGCTGAGCTTCCTAAGGGTCAAAAGATCTTAATTTGTTGGGGGAAGTATTGTGTGAGGCAGGGACAACTAAACAGAAAGGTGAGTTGGACTATGGGTAGATGTGAATTGCTAGAGAAGTGGGGGAAACCAGCTCTTTACCAAGCTGACATCTTATCTTGAGGGCTCCCTGACCTTATTCTGCTCTTCTGTGTTCTGGTATGTTCTGTCAGGCCAGGAACAGAAGGAGAGGGAACTAGAGCTGCACTCACCTACGCAGGCTGACATCAGTAGAAATCTCAGCTTCATGGCCAGATTCTCGGAATTGCAGGTGACACCCGGGAGTGGAAGAAAGCTTGACTTTGCTTTTTGGAAGCTGGCTACTTACCAAAGCACTGTGATCTGCATTCTTAACTTCATAGATTTGGTCTTTCAAACTAGAACCTCAGGCTGAACAGTTCAGTGCATGTTTCCTCTTCTCTCTTAATTATAAGTGACATTGTTTCACAGTCAGTCCAATCCTTTGTGACTTTGCTGTCAGATATAGGAACTGAGGAGATTCTGCATCAGGGAAGAGAATTCATAGGTAGAACATTGCAAGGGAAGGGAATGTTTTTTTGGGCTGTTTTACTTTGTTTTGCACGAGTCTGTTTTAAGGCCCCCAGGTCATAGTGAAATGGGCCTTGTTCAACATACTAGAAGCCCAGAGGAAGTGAGAGTCATAAAATCATAGAACCTGAATCTGAAAGTGACCTGAGAGCATTGAATCCAATCAGTTATTCTGCAAAGGAGGTGCCTGGAGCCCATGGGGTGGGTGACTCTCCTAAGGCCACAGCCAAGGTCAGAAGCCAGGTCCCCCGAGGCACAGAACTCGTTCTGGTTCTGCCCACCACATTGCCCTGTTGCCTGATCCATATAATCTCGAGGTGGGACATTTCACGTGAAATGGTCACAGTTTGCTCCAACCCCTTTGATAGAATCTGTACAACTGAAGGCATTTGACTGTTTTGAATCTAAGAGTCTGGTTTTATTCCAGTGGAGGATGCTGACGTTGAAAAGTGATGATTCCGAACACAAGTACAGCTCCACTCCCCTGGAGTGGGTCACCCTGGATACCAACATCATCTACTGGCTGCACCCCAGGACCAGTGTAAGCAGAGCATTTCTCACAGCCAGTGGTTAGATTTACCTGGGACGGTTCCTTCTAGCGTTAAGAGCAGCCGCTGTGTCCTGTAAAGTCCTAAGTGTTCCAGTCCTCTCCTAACAAAAGCTCCTGGCTTGCTGTTCTCTGAACTCTTTGAGCAGCTCAGAAACCCAGGCTGCACCACTTTTGTGGGGGTGCCGTGGTCCCCTCTGACTGGCAGAGTGGCTTTTAAGACATTCCTGTTGTGAAGTATTCTGCAGTGCCCCTGGCATCTGAGCGTCTCAGTGCTTCACGTCTGTTTCTTGTCTCTCTTCGCCCGGGAGAATGAAGGCACGGATCAGGGGCTCAGTACAGATCTACTGACTGACTGTGCACACGGATACCAACAGTGCTCACCTTTCTCCTTTCTCAGAGGCTGAAGAGAGATTTATCATTGTGAGGCAGGCTCTGAAGAGAGAGCACGTAGAGCAGGTACCAGGACAGGACTTCAGGCGTAGTTTGAACTTAGTGCTTGCTGCACGTGAACTTGGAGTTGTGGTTAAGTCATTCTGTGATTGGCTGCCTCATTAAAAAGTGAATCTCGTCTACTCTTGGTTTTAAGTTTACAAAATTAAGACTGTCCGCACTTTTCTGAAAAGGGTTTTTCCGGGTAGATCTGTGTCAGTAGTGAGGGCTAATGTGAATGCCCGAGCACGCCTGTGTGTCTTTAAACTTTTTGCCGAAGTACAGCTTCCCCATGAACTGTTTTCACCTAGTTCTTCTCCCTTCCCGAGCCAGGGCTGGGCGGCCGCGTAGCTCCCTGTGTGCTTGCAGGCTCAGATCCACCTGCTCGGGAACCTCGTCATCTGGGCCTCGGCCAGCCTCGCCACGCTAGTGTACGTGCTGCTCTTCTGCTGGTACCTGCTCAGACGCCGGAGGAACGTCTGTGACCTCCCTGAGGGTTAGCACGGCTCGCACTCGGCTTGTTTGGGGGCGTCTTCCTCCTCGTTCTGATGAGAGTTTGTCATGCTCCGGGTGACAACTGGGCACTGCCCATCTTCACAGATAAGCCCACTGCCACCTTACTTAGGGACGTAATCCTTAAGGCAACCTTTTGTTTTGTAATGAGGGAACCTAAATTATTTCCCAGAGTGCCGCGTTGGACTTAAGTTCCCAAAGTTCCCACACTGCATTAGAGGCATCTCTGACAAAGTGTGGGAAATAGGCAGGAGGAGCTCCTTCACTCTAAGTGTGGGAACCCTTGCCTGAGGGGATGGCGTCACCTGTGTGCCCTTCACATGGCGCTGGGTAAAGCAGAGCTGACTAAGAGCTGCCCTCAGTCAAGGTTGTATTATTTGCCAGTAACAGAAATTCCACTTCAAACCACCCTAGAACAGGAAAGCAAAGAAACCCCAGTGGAGGGCAGGTTTCACAAGGGCCTGGGATCTGGACTGCGGACATGGAAGTCTGCCCGGAGCACTACAGCCTGCACCTGCTTGCTGCTGACCTCTGGGAGGCCAGTCCATTCTCTCAGCTGGCTTTCCCTGCTACACTGGGCCCGGGGTCTAATCTGACCCCTCCCCAGCTTCCTGAGTCGTCCCGGACCCCACTTCAGTTTTCCCCAGTGAGGCTAGGCTGGCCTGGGTTGATGGGGTCCACCACGGTGCAGGGAGCTGAGGCTGGCAGGGAATCCTACGACCAGCACGCAGAGACTGGGGCCCTGCTCTCCCAGGAAGTTGATTTTTCTGAGGAAAGTGAGAGGAAACCACAGGTCTCTGTGACACAGTCCATTCTTCACCTCCAAGTAAGGAAAGTCAGACAGGGCAAGAACTGAGAACTTATGGAGGTAACCCGGGAGATGAGTCGGTCAGTTTGCTCATCTAGCGCAGAGCTGCTACGGCTCTAACCCTCAGCAGCACTGGTTTGACTATTGCTTCTCCTTCCAGATTGCTGGCTGCGCTGGGTGCTGGCTGGGTCCCTGTGTGGTGGGGGCTGGGCGGTGAATTACCTGCCTTTCTTCCTGATGGAGAAGACACTCTTCCTTTACCACTACCTGCCGGCGCTCACTTTTCAAATCATCCTGCTCCCCGTGGTTATGCAGCACGTGAGGGACCACCTGTGCAGGTATAGGCCTTGGCATGTGTCCCTCCCTGTGTCATGTGTCTGCTCAGTCCATAGTAACCCTTTACTGAAACCCTTTGCACAGGTACCCTGTGGGACCCTCATCTGTCATCAGTAGTGATTTCAGTGTAATGTGGAACAGGCTGAGTTCCTGTAAGGCACAGACAAGGCACTGTAGGGATGCAGAGGAGGAAGTCATGGCTGACTGAGAGAAAGCAATTCCCGTAGATGGGAAATGTGGGAAGGACATTTATGACCAGAGGAAAAGGGGGGCAAAGGCAAGGAAACCAGGAAACGCAGGCTGCGTTCCAGAACAGCAGGCGGTTATTGGCCGATTGTGTGGGAAGTGGTAGCCGTAAACCTAGAAAGCTTTGTAAACTGAAGGGAATCCTGGAGAGTCAGAGAAAAGGACGTGGACTTTATTTTGATAGTCTGGAGCCTCATTTCAGGGCTATGATGTGATTATGCTGAGTTTTGGCAGATGTGTTTAAGATGGACCACAAACTGAGTTTCTAGAAGTAGACAAGCAAGGAGGCAAGATAGGAGAAGGGCTAAAAAGTTAAGAGGTACAGGTGGAATAGAAAGGATGGGGCAGGTTTGAGAAACAAGGTAAAATCCATAAGACTTGGTAGATGACCATGTGGACAATAAAGATACAGAGGGGATGTCCAGGTAGAAGTCACATCTTTCCTGACACGATGTGCTCTGCACCGGTGCCCCACAGGTCCCAGCTCCAGAGAAATGTCTTCAGCGCCTTGATTGTAGCCTGGTATTCTACCGCGTGTCACGTATTTAACACCCTACGCCCACTAACCTATGGGGACAAGTCTCTCTCTGCAAGTGAACTCAAGGCCCTTCGCTGGAAAGATAGTTGGGACATCTTGATTCGAAAACACTAGCAGAACAAGAACACGGTGAAGAATACCTGTGCCGTGGACCGGACAAGGTAGAACTGGCCTTTTACAAACATATTTACTTGTAACCAGCAGAGCGGCTCCAAGCCTGGAGGGGTCTGGCCAGGGCTTGGGAAGGATTTCCCTGGATTTTATCATGGTTCAGAATCCTCTGGTGAGCACCTCACTTTGAGCAGTTGTTTTTTTTACAGACAATAAAGGACACACTCTATATACCCACCAACTTCCAAGACACCCACTTACATAAGATGCTAGAGCCCTGGCTGGCGCAGAGATCACTGAAGAAGGCGAGAACACAATAGGCCAGTGATGAAGCTAGTTACACACTAACCAGATAAAGTCCTAGACTCTCCCGACAGTTGCTGTTTTGGGATTTTCCTTTGATGAACCTGTGTTGAACCCATGGAAACAGAGCAGTCTTTTAGCACCTGCCTCAGTGAGACCTTAAAAGAATTACTCTTGGAACAATTCAGTGCCAGATAAGCTATTTGAATAAGCCTTTTATGAGGCTTAAATGAATTCTCTGATCAATAAAGTAACTCCTAATATTGCTGCATTTTTTGAAATCCACTGAGATTTTGCTGAGATCGGATGTGCGTGAGTAGGATCATCCATACATTTCTTTATCCTGAATTTGCCTCTTTTATGTAATTAAAAAAGGGACAAATTGACATCAGTGTTTGGTGTTTATTTATGGAGTCTACCTCCAAAAGGGTACACAATAAGTTTGACAAAACTGTTACAAAGTTATTTATCAGAAACCAGTCATGGAGCTCAACAAATGTCTTGAGTAACTATAATGAGTTAATGCTCAACAGAAAGAAAACAAAAGTACCCATGCAGCTCAGCTTGTCGCAGTGGAAGAGGACTGCTTTTACAGATCAGAAACACCTATTAGGCTAGGAGGGGGGAACAAAGAACAGGACAAAGGCCATCATCTGTGACAGCGCGAGTCCTCTAGATGAGCATGGGGAGACTGGCTGGCTTAGTGCAGATATTCACTGGAACCTCTACAACCCAGCATGCACCTTGGCTGGAGGGCAGGCTATGGCATGGCCATGAGCTCCTCAGGCAGTACCTTGGGCTTGGGTGGCTTGAAGTCTGCTGGGGGGACTTAGTGCAGGACTGTGCAATGGACACTGTATGTTCCAGCCAGAATGAACTGAGATTGCCAGGCTGCCTCCTGCCACACCACACAGGGCCCAGGAACACCCGTGGGGGGCCATGGACTAACAGAAGACCCTGCCATATTGTGTGTGATGCTGGTTAGAAAGATGCTTGTTGTTCCTCAGGGTCCTAGGCGGAAGGTAACATTCCTATGGCTCCTAAATCTGTGTTTACTTGATCACCATCCATCAGTGGGTCATGAAATTAAGTTTACGGGCCACAACCAGCATTGCGTTACAAAGTATAGAAAACATTAGGATGCAGAACATGTAGAAAGAGAAAGTATTAGCTCTTGACGTTTTTCAGTTCTACATGTGTTTGTGTGTAAACCAGATCATGCTGTAAAATGTATTTCTTACCGTCCAGTCTTAGAAACACTGGACCTACCACAGTGTCCAGGCTGTTCCCTCAATTTTTCCAAAGATATGTGACATGCATTCCTTCTGGAAGTTAGCAAAATAAGTGTACCGAGCGTTCTGTGGCATTTTCTCAGTGACCTAAAGAGCTTCTGTAAACTTCTTAAAGAAGCAGGTGAAAAGGTCAGGACTGTGCTGTCAATACTTATCAAATTGAGTTTGAAAATATGTACAGGTTCCCATTCACAAATGAGGAACGCCACCCTGAAAGATGCTGAAAGGAAGTGGTGGTTGTGTTTTTGGAGGCAGAGTGGGGATCTCTGGGCCCAGTCCTGTACACATGTCCATCAGGGGCTGCCCTGGAGCCTGAGGGAGCAACAAACAAGCTCCTCAGTGGGGTCTGCTGCTGGACTCTAAGTGGGATCGTTTGCCAGAGGTCAGCACTCCGGGATGGTCTCCTGGCTCAGAAAATGTCCTCTTGTAGCTCCGCCCATTGGACCCTCCTCGGTGCCACTTGCAGATGTCACCATTCAGAATGTCCTGGATATGCTGCACGATCAGGTTGATCGCAACTGCAGCAGAAGACAAGCAGAGCAGGTTTAGCTTTGTCCCTTCTCTGTTTCAAACATGAGGCCTACGAAGGACTGCTCACTGCGTTCCCCCTCCCCAGCAGCACAGAGTGCTAGCCACTGCTTTTTAAAATAAAATCGGATCATTACTCATGGAGCAGTTCTTATACTGGAGCATTCGGTGTCAAATCTCATCAGACATAAAAATGTACACCAGGACATGAACATAATAAAACTTACAGGCTTGGCCTTCTGCCAAGGGTTTATGTTAAATAACAAGAGCCTAATTAAAATACTTTAGCGTACTGGTTAAAATACGATTGCTGCCCAACAGTTTAAAATCTACTTGCCGTTAAACTTGTGCCACAGGTAATACATTGGTAAGCCTCATGCATTTGGGAGTTCTCAGGAACCATGATGGTTATGTAACAGTCCCTGATAAGTTGGCTCTTGGAGGGAGACAGCCAGGGGACAGAGGACTAGATACAAGCCATCAGGCCTGTTTCTTACCCATATTGTCAACCCCTCGAGGGATTATCACATCGGCATACTTCTTTGTCTGCAAGGCAAAGAGGTTCTCATAAGTATCCCCCCTACCCCCCAAGGTAATTTTAGTTGCTCTTGGCTAGATGCAATAGCAGGAAAGTAAACCCTGAGCTGTTCAGAGATGCCTGTGTCACTGGCATATGGGGAGTGGGGATTCAAGGTAGTCATCAACCAGGTATCAAGGAAGTGAGAGGCAAATGGTGAAGTACAGGCAGCCAGAAGAAACTCTGCATTTCCATCCTGGTGTCTTTGAAAAGCACATTGCTCTGGTTCTTTTCCATGAACACCATAATAGGGGACAGTTCTCTGGGCCAACAGCTGAATTTGTTCGGCCAGGTTAAGTGTGGTCCCTTTCCACAACATATGACTTTCTTCCTCTGGAAGTACAAACCTTTCTGCAAAATCCCTGGAGGAGTGAGGAGAGAGCAGGACAGGGCACAGCCATGCTTGATCCTTTGTTAACAGTTACTCTGCATGTAAAGCCATCCTGTTCTACCTACTCTTACTCATTCACTCATCCATTCATTCATTCTAACACTAATACCTACTCCCTGTCAGATACTCTGCTGCGGAAGGGCAGGGATAGAAATATACCAGGAAATGCAGGACCACAGAGAAGGGACCCAACCAGATGGTGGGAGGACCCCAAGGAAGAAGAGGATGCTGAGGGGAACACAACCTGAATCAGGCCAAGCAGAGTGAGGTGGGAAAGCAGGGGGCTTCTATATCTGGGGGCACAGTCTGGGCCAAGGGACAGACCTGAGACTCGTTCAGTGTTGCTGACGTATGAATTTAGGTGAAGGAAGCAGGTCACAGAGATGAGCTGCAGAGGCAGGCAGGGACCAAGTCCTGGGGGACAGTTGTGTCTGGAAGCAGTGGAGACTCATGAAAGACAAGAGCACGAGAGGGCCAGGTTCAGCTTTCCATTTTGGTTTGGATGCTCTGGTGGAGTGCAGAAGACGGGTGTGAAGGGGAGAGGACACAGGCAGGACCCCAGTTGCAGAAGTCCAGGAAAGAGTTGAAAAGGGTCTTACTTGCTAGCAGGGATGGAATAAGGGAATTACTAAATATGAAAGGTGGGGGAAATGGAGGCTCACGAGTGATTCTTGGGGCTCTGGCATGAGGTCTGGGCAGAGAGTGATACTTCCTGCCACTCAGGGTCACCTGGTCAGATTTAGTGTCCAAAGTTTTACTATAAACCACCTACTTTGCCAAATGTCTGTGGGAATAAGACTGCAGCAGTCAATTTACTTGTGTGAAATTATTTTCCAGAAACTTAAGAGAATATAAATGTGAAGTCACAAGGATCCTTGAGTAAAACCAGTTCTTTAAATAACATCAGAACTCATTTTTCCTGCTTATCTAAAAATAGGAATCCTAATTCCAGTTCCTTTGTGCTGTGTTTTTATCTTTTAGAAGCAAAATATTGTTAACTTTTTCTTAAAACATTTGAGTTTGTACCACAAGTTCAAGCAAGCCAGAAATTTAAGGTGGAGAAATAAAATAACGGTTACACAAAAGCTAATTCCTTCTATCTACAAGCCATTGGGACCTTAGAGTGCCAGCCAAAAGCAGCCTGGAGAATCATGTGCCCTGGGTGAATAGTTATCATTTTTGAGTGAACAGACAAAAATCATTGCTTTCATGGCGTTTACCCTCTTAAGGGGGAAAAGCAAAATACATAGTACATGTTGGATGATGAGAAGTGCCGGAAAAAGAAGAAGCAGTTGGAGAGGCCAGGACTGATAAGAAGGGAAGAGGAGGGTTTTTAGCATTGAACTGGGCAGTCAAAGGTGACATCTGGAAAAGGCCTGAGGCAGGTGAGGAAGTGAGCCAGTGTGGATATGGTGGTATAGGGAATGGGGGGGGGGTTACTTTTTAGGCAGAGGGAAGGGCAAGTTTTCAGAGCTAAGAACTAGGCCCTGGGTACTTAAATAAAATCATTTATTCCTCATTTATATATCAAATATCTTTCACCTAAGATTTAGATCTCTCAACAGTACTTGGTAACATGTGACCTTTTGGAAAGTAGAAAAATGAGTTCACAAGTAAGTGAAAAGCTGGTACCGGCAGGCAGAACTCCTCAAAGGCCGGCTTGACAAAGGTGGTGTACTGTGTGAGAATCTGCTCCAGGTCCCTCCCCCGATGGACGTCCCGGAGAACTGAGGTGAAAGGAACAAGGCAACAGTCAGACCTCAGGCCTCACGGGCAGCCCTGGCCAAGGGTCAGAAAGGCCCACATCCAGCTCACCTCTTCGTGACAGCCTAACATCAGAGTCAGTGTCCACAAAGAGGCGCAGGTGAAACATATCCCGGATCTCCTGGCTGTAGAACACCAAAATTCCCTCAAACAGAACCACGTCTGCAGGGTAGACCACCGTGGTCTCCAGTAACCTGTGAAACAGAGGCAAGGAAACAGGTCCTGTTGGAGACACAGGGTCTATGGGCAGTCTGCACCACTGGCTATCAGTCCTGGGGCACAGGAACCACCGAGAGGCAGGGTCTACTGCAACGCAGTCTTCTATAATCACCAGAAATGATACCCGAACTGGATCCCAGTGCCTTCCCAGGAGTCACCTGCTTACCTTGAATGGGTCACAAAATCATAGGTTGGAACCTCAACGGTTTTGCCCTCCACAATGTTTTTCAGGGTCCTGTGCATCAAATCATTATCAAAAGCATCTACAAAGATGGGACAAAAGGCAAGATGACCCAGCTGCCCTTGTGCAGGAGATAAGAACGTACTTCCTTTTGCACTGGGGTCAGCCACAGAGTAGTAAATACAGAGTAAGTACCCTAAGGAACATTTAGACTAGGAGCTACCCCTACAGTTTATGTCTGGTAGTCTCAGGGGCCTCAATACTCCTGAGAATAGCAGAATGAACCTGTTTTTGCTGCTTCAGGCAGTGCCCACAACCGAAGTTGCTATTCCACCTGGAAGTTTGTACACAGGTGTTTTTTTCCTACTTAGCCTGCACTGGGAGGTAGGTAGGGTAGGTTAGGCCTCAGCTTCTTTCTTTTCCTGGGAAATAACCACAGTCAGATGGATGCTTCTCGGGCCTTCTTACCACGTAACCCCCTGGAAAGAGGCTGCAGGAGATGGGAGCCAGCCACAGAATGGAATCTTCTGTCACAGGGGCAGTCTGGCTCTTCCCCTCAGCTACATCTCCCCCTGTTCATCTGGCCCTTGGCTAGATCAGGAAAAAGGGCTTCAGGACACCTAGTTTACACACTGCTTCCCACATTGGCCTGAGGACTTTGCCCCCAAGCAGGTGGGGAAATGAAAGGCCACAGTGGACAGTGGTGTAACCTTTTAAAAGGAGCAAGGGAGGGAGAGGTAAGATGCATGGGTAACAAGACCATTGTCAGTGCAGTGCAGGCTTCCTGACTAGCTTCAACCAAAGAAGCCAACAGCACCTGCCAGGGGCCATGCGGGGCCCAGAGTGCCCAGAGTTCTCCTGACTTAACTGTGCAGCCTGCTCCACTGCTGGCTCTCTGGTAACTTCATGGAACCACTCATTTCTCTGCATCCTCTTTCAACCTTGGGTCAAAGCAACCAGCTACCTGGGGTTCCAATTAGGGCAGTCTGCCCTCAGTCTCCCATTTCTCCCCACTGTTAGGGTCTCTAGATCTACCTGGGTGGTCGAAATTGTACTGTCCCTTCAAGGCCTTGGCCTTCTGCTCTGCCGTCAGGACCTTATAGAACCTGTCTTGGCTTAGGATGACCAACTTCCGCTGCCGGTGGTCAACTTCATTCTGCCCCAGCAGCTCCATGATCTTCTCACACACAGTTGACTGAGATTAAAAAACAAACAACAAACAGAGGATTCCCCTTTTGACCGTCTCAGCCTGCAATGGGCCTTGGGCCTTTTTACTGGACGCTTCTGCACTGGGCTGACTTCTAGAGACACTGACCCAGCAGCCCTCTTGGGGAGCTGCCGGGCGGCCAGCCACAGGTGGGGGTACACTTGTGACGGGCAGCAGAGTCCTCGAGGCCCCGGGGAGCCCGGACGGCGAGAAGGCTTCGAGGCGCCCCACTCCCTAAGTGCGCCAAGGGCCGGCCCGCAACCCCCTCGCCCTCCGGCCTCCGGGCTCGAGACCCTTCGCTCCCCCGCTCTGCCCATGCCTGGGAGACTGCAGTTCGGCGGCCAGGGTCTCCTCAGAGGGCCAGCTCTCCTCTCTGGACCGAGGCCGGGTCGGGCAACCGGAGTGACTCGGGGCCGGGGGCCGGGGATGACATGGCGAAGCCCCGCCGGCCGCCTCAGCCCCTTACCTTCCCACTCGCGGTGCCGCCGCTCACCCCGATCAGGAAGGGCCGCTGGTGAGGGCGGTCCGCCTCCGCCACGGCGCCCCCGCAGTCGCCGCCTCCAGCTGAAGCCATCTCCGGCTCTGCTTCCCCGCATCGAGTTACTCGCGCCCGCCCCTTCCCGAAACCAGCAGGCCCGACCCCCACCTCTGCGCAAAGGCCGGAGACGACCCCCCGCAACTACCACTTCCGGAAGTTCGGGCGCGCCGGGACGCGCGCGGGGCACGGCGGGAATTGTAGTCCAAGGCGACCGAAGGCGCGGCGCGCCTGCGTGGAAGCCGGGCCGGGCCTGTGGGCCCTTCCTGGAGGCAGAAGGTGGAGGAAGTGCTGCCTGCTTGGCCCCGCTAGGGGCGCCCGCGGCCCCTAATGCCGAAAGGCTGCTACCCCCAGACTAACCGGTCTCACAACCCGCCGCGGAAGGTTGCAGCAGAAGCCCGAGGCTGGGAAAGATTTCGCTCCACCCGCATCTCCAGTGCCCCGGGACGTCGGCCTGGAGCACGGTTGAGTTGGGGGCAAGGGGCAGCGCCAGGGCCAGGAAATCCTGAACCCCATGGCCACGGTTGTAAACTGAAACGGTCTGACGCCTCCTGTGCCATGCCTGGATGCGGAGGATCCATCTACACACAGTCTTTTAAATCTAGCCCAGACACCCTCCATTTCTGCTTCCACCACCCGTGTTCCGACTTTTCTCGCCCAGGTCCAGCGTTCCCCTGCCTCGGCCCCCTCCCACCTCCAGCCCCTCCTCCCCATTCGCCCTCCCGAGTTTCCTTCACACAGCCCTGATGGAGTCGTACCCCTTGCGAAAGCCTGCAGGGACTGCCCACTGCCTCCGGAAGCCGGTGCTTGGCCTCCTCATCCTGCTCAGAACCCCGTGTGCAGGTATCCACGGATGGCGTTTTAGACTCCAGCACTAGGCAGGCTGGGAGTGCCGGGAAGGCAGAGCCCAGGTCTCTTGGGTTTCACCTGTATCCCCAGTGTCAGGCCCAAAGAAGGTAAGACACAAATACGGCTAAGTCTCCCAAGGTATCCAGACTCTCTTTGCATCTCTTGGACCTCATCCATTGTTAGTGCTCCATAAATATTTGATGATGTTGAAATATGATGCAGGACAGATGAAAGTAACATTCAGACATCAGGAGTTACTCTTTCTATCACTTTGGAGGTGTTAATCCATCTCGGGAGGGGCTACAGGCAGCCTCTCGTGATCGGTGGGAGGAGGCAAAGGGGGCTTCTCTCCTGAGCCCCGCGGACGTGGCTGAGTAGAGTGAAATGAAGAGGCAGCTGGTTCAGCCGCACCCTGCACTCTGCACTCGAAGGAACTACGCCCACGTGAGCCTTTCGCGGGTAACTGAACTGTCAGGCAACTGCGTGGCAGGCTCTGGGGTAAGATTTGGGTTTGTGTTGGAGATTTGGACCCGAAGGGTATGGGGAATGAAAGAAAAAGAAAGAACAAGAGAGCTGGGATCAGGGGGTCTGCGAGTAGAGACTCATCAGACAACTTTATTGTTTACAAGTGGCTCTCTGTATACCCCAGTCTACGTGACAACAAGCAGCAACATACAGTTATTTATCAGCATTACCCATAGTCTAAGGAATTTTTTAAGAATCTTATCTCAAGGTACAAAGTCTAAGTGTTCTATTTACTACGCAAGGTATGTGCTCATCTTTTCTTTCAGCCTTTAACAGCTTCATCCTATCTGCTGGGAACTCTTTTCTTTTTAAAGATTTATTTATTTATTTGTTTGTTTATTTATTTCTCTCCCCTTCCCCCCCACCCGGGTTGTCTGTTCTGTGTCTATTTGCTGTGTCTTCTTTGTCCGCTTCTGTTGTTGTCAGCGGCACAGGAATCCGTGTTTCTTTTTGCTGCGTCATCTTGTTGTGTCAGCTCTCCGTGTGTGCGGCACCATTCCTGGGCAGGCTGCACTTTCTTTCACGCTGGGCGGCTCTCCTTACGGGGCGCACTCCTTGCGTGTGGGGCTCCCCTACGCGGGGACACCCCTGCGTGGCAGGGCACTCCTTGCGCACATCAGCACTGCGCGTGGGCCAGCTGCACACGGGTCAAGGAGGCCCAGGGTTTGAACCGTGGACCTCCCATGTGGTAGACGGACGCCCTAACCACTGGGCCAAAGTCCACCGCCCGGGAAGTCTTAATTATCACATTCCTTAGGTTGCAAGCGTAGCCATGAAGACAGCACATGTCTCTTTGTGAGGCCACTGTGCCTCAGTTTCCAGCAGGTTTGGGTATGTGATGTGACCACTCTGTGCCTCGGTTTCCTCACTTCCAAAATGATGGAGTTAATGCTCTGAGGCTCCCTGCCATAAGGCATGCAGAAGGCACTGCTCTGGGCCTGGCCCAGAGGAGGCCCCCAGCAAACGGCCCTGCCCTTGTGTTGCCAAGTGCTTTCTCCGGACCCAGGCAGGGGTGCCCAAGAAGCCATCATGCCCCGAAACCAGCTTTTCCCTTGCAGGTTGCTTGTTTGTCCTTTCTTTCCCTATACCCAGCCACTCATTCCAGGGGACGTGGGGAAGGGAATGGACTAGCAGAATCCTGCCATTAACTGGTAAATACAGTTTACTCACTCTCACCCACAGGAAGGGCCCACAAGCCTGGGCTGCTGTGTCATGTGTACCCTCTCTGGGCCTCCCAGTGGACTGGTTCCCAAGGGCTGCAGCCTGCTTCCTCACTCGGCATGTGGGCACTGTGTTTCCTGGGGCTTCCCTAACAAAGTACCGCAAACTGGGTGGCTTAAAACAAGAGAAGTTTATTGTCCTTACAGTTCTGGAGGCCAGAATTTAGAATTCAGGGAGCCAGCAGGGCCCTGCTTCTGAAACCTGCAAGGGGGATCCTTCCTTGCCTCTTGTAGCTCCTGGTATTTGCCTGCAGTCCTTGGCATGCCTTGGCTTGTAGCTGCATCTCTCCAATCTCTGCCTCTTCTTCACAGGGCCTTCTTCCCTTAGGTGTCTGTGCTTTTCTCCCCTTCTTTTTGAGGTCACTAGTCATAGTTCATTAAATCCTACCCTACTCCAATGTGACTTCTTAACGAATTCCATCTGCAACAACCCTATGTCCGTTCTGAGATACTGCAGTTAGGACTTCAACATGTCGTTTTGAGGGATACAATTCAACCCATAACAGACTCCTTGGGGGGCAAGTCAGTCCCTAGGAGCAGGCCCAGCACCCAAGAGGCTCATCACCCTGAAAACAAACTAATCTTGGGCCTTCATGCGCCTTCTGCTCTCTCACAAAACAGAGGTCCAGCCCCAAATGTCTAGGTAGGCCCAACCTAGCCCATCCTGTGGGCTGAGGGAGAAGAGGAGTGAACTTGCAGGGCACGAGGGAAGGGAAGTGTGGTGGATAAGACTGTATGTACCCCAGAAAATCAGGTTCTCAAAGCTGGTCCGTTCTTTGAGTGTGAACTTACTCTAAGGAGGGCCTTTTGGTTAGGTTACCTCAGCTGGGGCCTGGCCCAGGTGGTTCATAATCCGCATACTGGAGTCCTTTGTTAATGGAGGGAGAGACAGAGAGAAAGCCAAGAAGCCAGAAGCCAGAAGCAAGGAAGGCCCAAGGAGGAGCTGTCTGCTCAGCAGACACTGCCATGTGCCGTGATAGGTGACAGGAGTCCAGGATCGCCGACAGCTGGTCTTTGGGGAGAAAGTCATCACCTGATAACTTGATGTGGACGTTTTTCTCAGCCTCGAACTATAACTTGTAAGCTAATCAATCCCCATTGTAAAAGTCAACCCATTTCTGGTATATTACTTTCGGCAGCCTGGCAGACTGAAACAGGAAGGAATTTCTTGTGCGTTCAATTTTCTGTTCAACATTTTCTTTTTTCTTTTTTTTAAGATCTATTTATCTATTTATTTCTCTCCCCCTCCCACCCCTACCCCCACCCCGGTTGTCTGTTCTCTGTGTCTATTTTTGCTGTGTCTTCTTTGTCCGCTTCTGTTCTTGTCAGTGGCACCGGAATCTGTGTTTCTTTTTGTTGCATCATCTTGTTGTGTCAGCTCTCCGTGTGTGCGGCACCATTCCTGGGCAGGCTGCACTTTCTTTTGTGCTGGGCGGCTCTCCTTATGGGGTGCACTTCTTGCGCGTGGGGCTCCCCTTCACGGGGGACACCCCTACGTGGCAAGGAACTCCTTGCGCGCATCAGCACTGCGCGTGGGCCAGCTCCACACGGGTCAAGGAGGCCCGGGGTTTGAACCGCGGACTTCCCATGTGGTAGACGGATGCCCTAACCACTGGGCCAAGTCCACCACCTTAACATTTTTGAATACGCACTGTGGCCTGGTACTGTCCGAGACTCTCTGAGGGATGCAGAGATGGAGTTGGACAGAAGGACCAGGGAGTCTCCCAGAGGCTGCGCATCTCAGGTCTCAGCTCACACTTCCCTTTGCAGGGTCCACCGCAGCCTGGAGGCCCTCCCTCCTCAGGCCTTCCTGCCCCAGCCCTTTGCCAGGCTGACTGTTCCTCAAGCATCCCTTCCCCAAAGCAGCTCTGGTCCCTCCCCAGCTAGACCAGTCCCACCTCTTAAGTCTTCTCTGTGATCCTGCCTGTCTCCTGGAAAGCTCCTAACAGCTGTAAGTAACTGAAGATTCTTCAGTCTCTTGACTGAGAGTCACATGGATGCTCCAAGCCGGCTAGGGATGGCTTGCTTAGGAATCCTGCCAGGCCAGTAAACATGTGTGGGCGAATGAGGCGTGGGCTGAGAACCAGGCAGGGCCGTACTTAG
Organism: Dasypus novemcinctus; assembly: GCF_030445035.2. NCBI lineage: Eukaryota > Metazoa > Chordata > Mammalia > Cingulata > Dasypodidae > Dasypus > Dasypus novemcinctus. Next base: position 85,626,375 of record NC_080680.1, on the reverse strand, counting down.
AAGAATGACCAGTGCCTACCCCCTGGGGTTCTCTGCTCTTATCTGCACTGCCCACCCCCCAAGCACACACAAGTACACAAAACACAGCTCTCCTAGGCTGCTCTCCTTCATCTGCTTTGTCAGCCTGACCTCCTGCAAAAATGTCAGTTAATTCCAATCACATCTTTAAGCATTTTTTGTCTTTATTTATTTATTTTTAATGTTACATTAAAAAAATATGAGATCCCCATATACCCCTACCCCCCTCACCCCACTCCTCCCATAACAACAACCTCCTCCATCATCATGGGACACTCATTGCACTTGGTGAACACATCTCTGAGCACTGCTGTACCACATGGCCAGTGGGTCCACATTATAGTTTACACTCTCCCCCAGTCCACCCAGTGGGCCATGGGAGGACGTACAATGTCCAGTAACTGTCCCTGCAGTACCACCCAGGACAACTCCAAGTCCTGAAAATGTCCCATCACATCTCTTCTTCCCACTCCCTACCCTCGGCAGCTACCATGGCGTTTTCTCCACGTTAGTGCTACATTTACTTCCATTACTAATCACAATAGTTCCAGAATAGAATATCAGTAAGTCCACTCTAATCCATACTCTATTCCTCCGTTCTGTGGGCCCTGGGATGGCATTTATTGAACTCCAGCTGGCACTGGCCATTTAAAGTGTTAACCAGGTGCCCAACGTTCTATTACTCTATTAAAATAGAATTTCTTGCCTTTTCCTTATAACAATTCATCCTCATTGCAGAAGACACTCACAAATAAACCAAAATCACCCCTCACCCCTCACCCAGGGAAAACTGGTTTTTGCCCTTCTAATCTGATATGGCTGTGGATAGACAGTGTAGTACAGGGGTTCTTAACAAGGGTTCTGTGAGCTTGAATTGAAATAAAAAAAAAAATTCTTGTATGGACATGTTGCTGTGGGTGTGATATATTTATTAAATAATACATGGTATAGTGTGGACTTAGTAAGGGGTCTGTGCTTTTCACCTGACTGGCAAAGGAGTCTATGGAACAAAAAAAGCTTAAGAACCCCTGGTCTAGTAGATTGAATTATGTACCCCAGAGAAAAAAGCATGTTCTTAATGTGCATTTCTGTGGGTGTAAACCCATTTGAAATAGGACCGTTTGAAGATGTTTTTCCAGTTCACTTAGTTATCTAAATGAATCAGAATAGGGCTTCATCCCGTTACTGGAGTCCTTATAATTAAAAAGCTGTGAGGCAGAGCTGGAACCTGGAAGTCAGTGGAACCCCGAAGAGAAAGAAAAGGGCGCCGCCATGGACTGGAAAGCCAAGGAATCCGAGGACTGCTGGCCAGCCAGAAGGCCACCCACTGCAGGGGAAGCAAGCCTTCTGGCCTCTGAAACTGTGAGCCAGTAAATACCTGTTGTTAACCTCCTGTATTATGGTATTTGTTATAGTAGCCGGGAGCCTGAGACAGTGTGAGCGAGAAGTTAAACGAGGTTTGGTTACATGTCTTGAATAGCATTAAATCCTCTCAATGACCCTATGATGTGGCTACCGATATTATCCCATTTAACTGATGATAACATTGAGGAGCTACATGGCTTCCCCAAGACTGACCACTGCAAATCGACTGCCTGCCAAGCTGGCCAACCTAACCCAACACACATATTCACACACATACACACTCCAAGGACATAGACATGCGTGTTTTCCCCTTTCGGAGACCAGAAAGGAGATTATAGTATCCAGGCCCTGATATGGGAAGGACCTCACAGCCAGTGGTGTTGGAGCCGTTGCCCAAGACCAGGGACCAGGTATCTGCCTTGAGGGAGGGGAGTCAAAGCTGCAGGTCCCAAGCACAGCAGCGGGGTTCTGGAACTGGCCTTCGCATACAGCTGGCGCCAAAAAGGAACTGCCCTTTTGTGAAACTGGAGCAAACCACTACATCTATCAGACTGTGGGTAGAGAGACTATGGGGGGAGAGAGAGTCATCCCTAAGAAACTGGAATCCTTTATGAACTCCTGTCTTTCTTTCATTTTCTCCGTCTTATGTATTCTTGCTTTTTTTTTTTTTTAATACAGTGTATTTTCCAACTTCCCATCTTTACACTAAAATAAACTATTGACACAAGAAATCTCTTCCTGCTAAGATTTTTAGTTTGTTTCCAGGTTAGTCTTTTTGACCCGTGTGTAATTAGTTTTTCTCAACCCAAAGTAAGTCTGAGTCTCCTTGACATCCCTTGGTGCAGCCCAGCCCAGAGTGGTGTCGGCATCATGATTTCAGATCATGTATCAGTTTCTTTTTAAAATAGTTACATCTTTTCTATCTGTTCAGTTCTTTTTTATCTTGCTAAAGAAAAAGAGCGGTTGGGAACAAGATGGATTTAGGGGGAGTGGAGGTGGCTCAAAGGATTAGGTGCTTCACTCCCAAATCAGAGTTCCTGGGTTCGGTTCCTGGTGCCTCCTAAAATGAAGACCACCACACAACAGACACAGCAAATGCAAACGAGGGGGTGGGGAGAAATAAATAAAATAAATCTAAAAAAAAAAAAAAAGGATTTAGGACGTCCAGCTTGAATTGGTTTGTGTTTTTTTTTATGACAAATGTCCAGGCTGTGGCGCCAGACCTGGGTTGCCAGCGTCAAGGGATAGGTTGTCCTGGGCACTTGCATTTGTGCAGCATTTGCCTCTTTTTTCCCCTCCATATAATAAACATTACTTAAAGAGAAGTTTTGATTGCATAAAAGTTACATTAAAGTATGGGGAATTCCCATATACACCACCTCTTCCCCTTCCCACATTTGCCCCTATTAAAAACATCTTACGTTAGTGTGGTACATTTGTTACAGTTGATGAGCAAATATTGAAACATTGCTATTAACCGAGGTCTATAGTTTACATTATGGTTTTCACTTTTCACTATACAGTTTTATAATTTCGACAAAATATATAATAGACTGTATCCATCATTGCAATATCATGCAGAGCAATCCCAATGCCCTAAAAATCCCCATGTTCCACCTAGTCTTCCCTCTGCCTCCCCTCAGAACCTCTGGCAACCACTATCTTTAGATTAATGTTACATGTTCTTTTGTTACAACAATAATAATGTGTACTTTGGTCCATGGTTGCATTCCACCCCTTGTATTTGTCCATTCCTCAGTCTTGAGGATTTGGGGATGGTGATACCCACTCTGCTTCAGTTTAAGAGGTGTTTAGGTCTTTCGGGGCAGATGGAAGGAACTGTTTTGCCTGCAGTTGTAGATACCCTCTGTTTTTTGGAGGATGAGCGTTGTCCATCATCATGCTTTTGTTATTTGTCCTGGGCGAGTCCAATGAACTAGAGAATGGGTGTTGGCTGCAACTCTGCTGAGATCCAGGGCTTAACTGGCATATGAACAGACCGAGGATTTAAGTCTCTGGGACACATACTCAACGGGATATAGTGCTAATTGTAGGTTCAAATAAAAGGGGTAGAAGAATCATGCGTAAAGAAATTATGAGTGAGTCTAACTCTTGTTACCTTTGGTGAAATAGACGATCGTATATTCCAAGGTAGGGCCCACCGATATGGTGCTGATTTCATGGAGTTGTGTACCTGCCTACAGTGTCCAGATGTCTCTAGAGCCCTCGGGAGCACCCCTGTTTGGGTTTTGTTTACTGTGGCAGTCAGTGAGAACTGCCTGACATGCATAAGTGTAGCCTCTGAAACAACCGACTCACTTGGAAAGCTCTTAGCCATAAAAACTCATTTGTATTTAATGTTTCCCCCTTTTGGTCAAGGTCTTTTTCCAAATGCATTGTTGGTTGGGGGTTGATTAACCCCTTGGTGCCAGGGAGGGCTTTGCCTCTTGATCGTGGCTTCTGTTTGGTATTCCAGGGGGGAATTGTTGTTCTTGCTGATTCAGGCACACCCTGGGCCTGCCAACCTCCAGGTGTAGCTTGCTTTGGGTGACAGCTCCTGTCTGAGCTGGTAGGAGCAGAGATGTCTGGGACACCTAGGGGCAGGGCGGGCTCAAGAGCAGTTGCCCCGATGTCTAGAAGAGTCTGCTTGTGCTCTTATGGTTCGAGCAGAATTTGAATGATGTGAATTCTTTAGCGGCTTAATAAAGTGGCCTGTAGATATAATAGACTGTGAAGGCAAGTAGTTGCAATAAATCATCTGCACAAGCAGTAAGAGCTTTCTGTTTTGTTTTTTAAAGTTCATTACTGGTCAGCTAGACACACTTTGTACATATGTTAAAGAAACTGCTTTTTTAAAGCTTGAAGAGCTTGAGCAATTCTGTTATTGTCAAGTAGTGTCTTTCCTAGCTTCAGCACTGTGGGTTTTTGAGCTAGGTTTTAACTTGCCATTCTTAAAAGGAAAAGGTTAAAAATTTCCTGAGAGAGGGTATTCCAGCCTTGAGATGAGGGGACATGTTGAAACAAAAAACCCACATCCTTCTGTTAAATCAGTAAGAAGTTTTGCATGACATCCATTTTATTACAGAGAAAACATCCTAGAAATGTCATTAGTTAGT